>NC_088780.1:65303645-66603683 GCF_958450345.1 Calliphora vicina | reverse complement strand
ATAAAACGGTTAGTATCACAGAATTCCGCGTACCCGAATTAGTTTAAGTTGACAGAAAAAAGTGTCAATTTCATGCACAGTGTTATTTTCCAATTTCATTTATATACACATACATATATGTAAATTCATTTTGTAAATAATTTTTTTTAAATGAAAGTTAAAGATAAACGAGTAATTTTAAGATTTTCTAAATATAATATATAATTTGTAAATAAATTAATTTTATGTTACAATTGTAATTTTTTCATGACCCCGTTCATGAAACAATTATTTTAGCATTTCATTTCACCACCATTATAACATATGTCATTTTGGTCTTGAGTTCTAACGCACTCAGTTTTAGCCACACTACCACAATTATTTGATTTCTTTCTCATAGAAAATATCCGCAAGATTTAAAATTTGTTAAAAAAAATATAAATCTTAAAATTTTTTTCGCTTTCGAATAATTCGTCGTTAATAGCCTTTTGGTCGCTTAGTGGGATGCGAGTGAAATATCTATCAAAATAAATATTTTTTTACTCCAGACTTACAATTTTTGACTTTTTTTTGCAAATTCGATTTTTTTTCATTAAGAAAGCTTAGGTCTATTCCTTTAAGATGGTTTTGGTCGCTTAGTGGGATGTGAGTGGGATATATATCAAAATAAATGTTTTGTAACTCAAGACATACAATTTTTGTGTTAAAACATTTATTTTGATAGATATCCCACTCGCATCCCACTATGCGACCAAATAGGTCTTAAAGGTAAAGACCTAAGCTTTCTTTTGAGCAAAAAAATTTTAAAAAAAGGGCCCATATTGGAAAAAAAATCAATTTTGCAAAAAAACGTCAAAAATTTTATGTCTTGAGTTACAAAATATTTATTTTGATAGATATCCCACGCGCATCCCACTAAGCAACCAAAAGGGTCTTCAAGGAAAATATCTAAGCTTATGTTTGAGCTAAAAAAAAAATAAAAAAGGGTCCATTTTGAAAAAAAAATCAACAAAGTTTTTGATTTTGCAAAAAAATTCAAAAATTGTATGTTTTGCGTTACAAAATATTTATTTTGATAGATATCCCACTCGCATCCCACTAAGCGACCAATTCAAGGAAAATATCTAAGCTTTATTTTAAGAAAAAAAAACGGGCCCATTTTTAAAAAAAAGTCAAAATTTTTTATTTTTTTTAATATTTTTTTTTCGAAAGATTGAAGAAAGAGCTATCTAAACTATTTGGAACTATTTTGCTAAGAACAATAGGTAATAAGTTACATGGATAAGAAAAAAACACCTGCTTGATCAAAATGTCAAACTTTGACCCCCTCTAACTCAGAGAGTTCACGACCGATCTTGTTGAAAAATTGTGCCTGAGTTACTATCCAACAAACTAACATTGATGTCATCCCGATCGGAAGACATCGATTTCAAAAGTTGGTTCACTTGACATGAAATGCCCCATATGTATTTTCTTTTGATGATAAATATTTGATTTATTAAAAGGATATTTGAGGCAGGGAAATTTGTTTCTGGATCTTGACTTTTTCTTCTTCAAAATTGCTTTAAAATTCGTTATCTTGACGAATAAAATATTTTATGATATTGATTGATGAAATATTGATTGACGAAATAATGATGAAATATTCAGGATGATGATTTCAGGATAATGATTTCTTTTTAAAACTATATTTTGATAAGAAGAGAATTGATGAGCCAAATCCAGCAAAAGTTGTGTTTCTTATTTAAAACTTTGTATATTCTCTAAGAGCAGGATCGCCAATTGTGGGTATTTATTTTATGTTAAATAAACAGAATTAATTCTTTATAAATAATAGTTTTAATGTTCTATCATTGAGAAATAGTTTCGAATGAAAATTATTACAAATTTATATCACAAATAAATAATTAACAAATTCATAATCTCAATGAGTATTAAATTAAAAGAAATAAAGTTTATTATAGTAATAGTAATAGGAAATATATATGGGGCATTTCATGTCAAGTGAACCAACTTTTGAAATCGATGTCTTCCGATCGGGATGAAATTTGCACCAAGGTTAGCTCTATTGGATAGTAACTCAGACACAATTTTTCAACAACATCGGTCGAGAACTCTCTGAGTTATAGGGGGTAAAATTTTGACAATTTGGTCAAACAGGGGTTTTTTCTTATCCATGTAACTTATTACCTATTGTTCTTAGCAAAATGTGTCCCAAATAGTATAGATAGCTATTTATTCGATCTTTCGAAAAAAAATATTTAAAAAAAAAAATAAAAAATTTTTAATATTTTTTTTCCGAAATCAAAAACTTTTTTGACTTTTTTTTAAAATACGTCCTTTTTTTTTTTTTTTTTTTTTTTTCTTAAAATAAAGTTTAGATATTTTCCTTGAACACCTACTTGGTCGCTTAGTGGGATGCGAGTGGGATATCTATCAAAATAAATATTTTGTAACTCAAAACATAAAATTTTTGACTTTTTTGCAAAATCAAAAACTTTGTTGACTTTTTTTTTGTCAAAATGGACCCTTTTTTAATCTTTTTTTTTAGGTCAAACAAAAGCTTAGATATTATCCTTGAAGACCCTTTTGGTCGCTTAGTGGGATGCGAGTGGGATATCTATCAAAATAAATATTTTTTAACTCAAGACTTACAATTTTTGACTTTTTTTTTTGCAAATACGATTTTTTTTCCAAATGGGCCCTTTTTTTAAAATTTTTTTTGTAGTCAAAAGAAAGCTTAGGTCCATTCCTTTAAGATATTTTTAGTCCCTTAGTGGGGTGCGAGTGGGATATCTATCAAAATAAATATTTTGTAACGCAAGACATACATTTTTTTAATTTTTTTTTGCAAAATCAAAATTTTTTTCCAATATGGGCCCTTTTTTAATTTTTTTTTTTGCTCAAAAGAAAGCCTAGGTCCATTCCTTTAAGATATTTTTAGTCCCTTAGTGGGATGCGAGTGGGATATCTATCAAAATAAATGTTTTAACACAAAAATTGTATGTCTTGAGTTACAAAACATTTATTTTGATATATATCCCACTCGCATCCCACTAAGCGATCAAAACCATCTTAAAGGAATAGGCCTAAGCTTTCTTTATAGCAAAAAAAAAAATTACAAAAAGGGCCCATTTTAAAAAAAAGTCAAAAAAGTTTTTGATTTTGCCAAAAAATCAAAAATTGTATATCTTGAGTTACAAAATATTTATTTTGATAGATATCCCACTCGTATCCCACTAAGGGACCTAAAATATCTTAAAGGAATGGACCTAAGCTTTCTTTTGACTAAAAAAAATTTTTAAAAAAGGGCCCATTTTGAAAAAAAATTCGAATTTGCAAAAAAAAAGTCAATAATTGAATGTCTTGAGTTACAACATTTTTATTTTAATAGATATCCTACTCACATCTTCCTAAGTGGCAAAATAGGTCTTAAAGGAAAAGACCTAAGCTTTCTTTTGAGCAAAAAAAAAATTTTTAAAAAAAAGTCCCATATTGGAAAAAAATTTCGATTTTGCAAAAAAAAATTAAAAAAATTGTTACAAAATATTTATTTTGATAGATATCCCACTCGCATCCCACTAAGGGACTAAAAATATCTTAAAGGAATGGACCTAGGCTTTCTTTTGAGCAAAAAAAAAAATTAAAAAAGGGCCCATATTGGAAAAAAATTTTGATTTTGCAAAAAAAAATTAAAAAATTGTATGTCTTGCGTTACAAAATATTTATTTTGATAGATATCCCACTCGCATCCCACTAAGGGACTAAAAATATCTTAAAGGAACGGACCTAAGCTTTCTTTTGACTACAAAAAAAATTTTAAAAAAAGGGCCCATTTGGAAAAAAAATCGTATTTGCAAAAAAAAAAGTCAAAAATTGTAAGTCTTGAGTTAAAAAATATTTATTTTGATAGATATCCCACTCGCATCCCACTAAGCGACCAAAAGGGTCTTCAAGGATAATATCTAAGCTTTTGTTTGACCTAAAAAAAAAGATTAAAAAAGGGTCCATTTTGAAAAAAAAAGTCAACAAAGTTTTTGATTTTGCAAAAAAAGTCAAAAATTTTATGTTTTGAGTTACAAAATATTTATTTTGATAGATATCCCACTCGCATCCCACTAAGCGACCAAGTAGGTGTTCAAGGAAAATATCTAAACTTTATTTTAAGAAAAAAAAAAAAAAAAAAAAAAGGACGTATTTTAAAAAAAAGTCAAAAAAGTTTTTGATTTCGGAAAAAAAATATTAAAAATTTTTTATTTTTTTTTTTAAATATTTTTTTTCGAAAGATCGAAGAAATAGCTATCTATACTATTTGGGACACATTTTGCTAAGAACAATAGGTAATAAGTTACATGGATAAGAAAAAACCCCTGTTTGACCAAATTGTCAAAATGTTACCCCCTATAACTCAGAGAGTTCTCGACCGATGTTGTTGAAAAATTGTGTCTGAGTTACTATCCAATAGAGCTAACCTTGGTGCAAATTTCATCCCGATCGGAAGACATCGATTTCAAAAGTTGGTTCACTTGACATGAAATGCCCCATATGTATAAAGATGAACTACACTCACATTTTGTTTTCCCACTTAGCATCATGATTCTGACTCCATTATTATAGAAAATACTAAAGACAGGTACCACTAAAGTCACCTTTTGTGAATTCTAACTCATTCTGATTCATGTCAAAAGTATTACACATTAGTTGGTAAATGTACCTGTGAGTTCCTTTTATAGATTCTAACTCTGTCAGGATTATATGTGTTTAATTTTCTGCTTATAGGTTCATTATTATTGAAATTTCAAAAAATACCATTCAATGAACGAAAAAATACTAATAGTTTTTGTTACCTCAATGTCATGATGGCTTTCTTTACTAAGAAGCATATTAGCCAACTATTATGTATACATATAAGTAAAATAATTTAATATAATAAAAATTACCATTGGAAGATAAAGTACAAATAGTTCACTTTAGTGATGTTCAAAGTAATTTTCTGATTTTAGGTTCAATATTAAAGAAAATTCAATAGGTACCATTTTGTAGAACTAAAAAGTACTCCTTAATTTGATTTTAGTTTTCCTTTTTTGGTATCATAATACTATTGCGCCCCCTATTCTAGATTATTTCATTACTGAAAAGCACATTAGCCAACTTTAATGTTTTGTTTCTATAACACTTAATATTTAACAAATTATCACAAAACCGAAACCGATCAGTTTTAATTTTTTTAAAAAAACTCTACAATAAATGATTATTTTGCAATAATATTACAGTTATTTTTTTTAAAAAAATTTTAAGTTGTATTTTTTGTTTTTTTGACCACATAGAATATAAACATATCAGGATTAGTTAATCTGATACCGTAATAAGCAAAATCAGAGCGGTTGAAGATCACATAGCATAGCGTTGTATTGTTTATGTTCGTTACTGTATATATGTAGATAGAGTAATAACGTTTTAGCACCATCAACAGCAACAGCAACCATGTCATGTCATTCATAAAAATCAAATCATTAGAAGACTGACTGACTTAATGATTTATTCATAATATCAACCAAGCGTATCTTAATTATTCTGCTCAAGATTTTCAAAAGCACAAATCATTAATATACTCGCAATGAGCATGTACATAATATATGTATACTTATTAGGGTATTCGAATTATTTGATTTTTCTCTTGTTCGAATTAAACGAATAATTCGAATAAGAGATTTTAACTTGTTGGAATAATTCGATCACACGTTTCAAATTAATCGAATAATATAATTTTTTTAGAAAAGTAAAGAACGAAGTTTGATGTAGGTTTTTTAATATTTTATTGTTAAAGAAAAACAAAAAATAACGTTAATGTTAACAATTCAAGTATTGAAATTGTTAAAAAACATTCGAAAACAAGGCCATCATTATTCAATTTTCAACAGAAATATTCTGCTCAGATTAACTCCCGAACAAAAAAATTTGAGCTAGTTGGACATGATCCTGAATTCAAATACAATATAAACGTATTAAGAACTTTTTTATGTCGTTCATTAATTCGAGTTTTAAATTGAATATCTAATTCTTTAGTAAATTAATTATACACTATCGGTATTCACAATGTAGAGTACTTGGACTGGTAATGTAGTAAAAGAGCACAATATCAAAAAACTAAAAACAAAATACATTAGAAATTGAAATGTTTGTCAATAAATAGCTCTTCTGTTTTTTTACTAGGCCAAGTACTCTACATTGTGAATACCGCTACTATTTCTAAATTATTTATAACTAATTGTATTATACATCAAGCTCTATCAACGTTGCCGAATCTTTGCTTAATAAAGTGGTCTTGGGGAATTGCACAATAAGTGAATCTGTCCAAAGTGTAATATCATTGTCAGTGAACGTGGCTAATATGAAGTCAGGCAGTGCATGATTGACGCATTTACAAATACGCAAAAAGTTTATTATCGTGTATAAGACGAACTCCAGGCTTTTCTTGCAACAAAACGTTAGTTTGCAATATTTGTGTTTATCATTCGATTTATTAAATATATTGCAACACTTACGTACGCGGTTAATAACATCACTTATATACATATATTTTAAGATCATGGCCTTCATCTATTTCAATGTAATCATTATAAATATCATCCTTAATATCACTTTCGACGACCGTTTCAAAATCACATTCTCCATCACATTCAACTCCACTTTAATCTAAGTTAAAATTTTGATTATTAATTGCAATTCTTCTAATATTTTGGAACTAAATAACAAATATTTTATTCCGTACCTTTTATTTTCATTGGTTCAAGTCCTAAGTTAAAAATTTTGAAAGATTTGTTTTTAGAATTGTAAATTCTTGCAGTAATATTTATATTTTTATAGAAGGAGCTATCGGAACACTCATCTATAGTGATCGAAAGTTCCTTTGTCTTTAGTTATTTCTCGAATTTCAGAAACAATACAATTTTTGTAAGTCATTATTAATAAATTTAAATATGGGGCATTTCATGTCAAGTGAACCAACTTTTGAAATCGATGTCTTCCGATCGGGATGAAATTTGCACCAAGGTTAGCTCTATTGGATAGTAACTCAGACACAATTTTTCAACAACATCGGTCGAGAACTCTCTGAGTTATAGGGGGTAAAATTTTGACAATTTGGTCAAACAGGGGTTTTTTCTTATCCATGTAACTTATTACCTATTGTTCTTAGCAAAATGTGTCCCAAATAGTATAGATAGCTATTTCTTCGATCTTTCGAAAAAAAATATTTAAAAAAAAAAATAAAAAATTTTTAATATTTTTTTTCCGAAATCAAAAACTTTTTTTTTTTTTTTTTAAATTTTTTCTCTTTTTTTTTTTTTTTTCTTAAAATAAAGTTTAGATATTTTCCTTGAACACCTACTTGGTCGCTTAGTGGGATGCGAGTGGGATATCTATCAAAATAAATATTTTGTAACTCAAAACATAACATTTTTGACTTTTTTTGCAAAATCAAAAACTTTGTTGACTTTTTTTTTCAAAATGGACCCTTTGTTAATCTTTTTTTTTAGGTCAAACAAAAGCTTAGATATTATCCTTGAAGACCCTTTTGGTCGCTTAGTGGGATGCGAGTGGGATATCTATCAAAATAAATATTTTTTAACTCAAGACTTACAATTTTTGACTTTTTTTTTGCAAATACGATATTTTTTCCAAATGGGCCCTTTTTTTAAAATTTTTTTTGTAGTCAAAAGAAAGCTTAGGTCCATTCCTTTAAGATATTTTTAGTCCCTTAGTGGGATGCGAGTGGGATATCTATCAAAATAAATATTTTGTAGCGCAAGACATACAATTTTTTAATTTTTTTTTGCAAAATCAAAATTTTTTTCCAATATGGGAACTTTTTTAATTTTTTTTTTTTGCTCAAAAGAAAGCCTAGGTCCATTCCTTTAAGATATTTTTAGTCCCTTAGTGGGATGCGAGTGGGATATCTATCAAAATAAATGTTTTAACACAAAAATTGTATGTCTTGAGTTACAAAACATTTATTTTGATATATATCCCACTCGCATCCCACTAAGCGATCAAAACCATCTTAAAGGAATAGGCCTAAGCTTTCTTTATAGCAAAAAAAAAAATTACAAAAAGGGCCCATTTTAAAAAAAAGTCAAAAAAGTTTTTGATTTTGCCAAAAAATCAAAAATTGTATATCTTGAGTTACAAAATATTTATTTTGATAGATATCCCACTCGTATCCCACTAAGGGACCTAAAATATCTTAAAGGAACGGACCTAAGCTTTCTTTTGACTAAAAAAAAATTTTTAAAAAAGGGCCCATTTTGAAAAAAAATTCGAATTTGCAAAAAAAAAGTCAATAATTGAATGTCTTGAGTTACAACATTTTTATTTTAATAGATATCCTACTCACATCTTCCTAAGTGACAAAATAGGTCTTAAAGGAAAAGACCTAAGCTTTCTTTTGAGCAAAAAAAAATTTTTAAAAAAAAGTCCCATATTGGAAAAAAATTTCGATTTTGCAAAAAAAAATTAAAAAATTGTTACAAAATATTTATTTTGATAGATATCCCACTCGCATCCCACTAAGGGACTAAAAATATCTTAAAGGAATGGACCTAGGCTTTCTTTTGAGCAAAAAAAAAATTAAAAAAGGGCCCATATTGGAAAAAAATTTTGATTTTGCAAAAAACAATTAAAAAATTGTATGTCTTGCGTTACAAAATATTTATTTTGATAGATATCCCACTCGCATCCCACTAAGGGACTAAAAATATCTTAAAGGAATGGACCTAAGCTTTCTTCTGACTACAAAAAAAATTTTAAAAAAAGGGCCCATTTGGAAAAAAAATCGTATTTGCAAAAAAAAAAGTCAAAAATTGTAAGTCTTGAGTTAAAAAATATTTATTTTGATAGATATCCCACTCGCATCCCACTAAGCGACCAAAAGGGTCTTCAAGGATAATATCTAAGCTTTTGTTTGACCTAAAAAAAAAGATTAAAAAAGGGTCCATTTTGAAAAAAAAAGTCAACAAAGTTTTTGATTTTGCAAAAAAAGTCAAAAATTGTATGTTTTGAGTTACAAAATATTTATTTTGATAGATATCCCACTCGCATCCCACTAAGCGACTAAACTTTATTTTAAGAAAAAAAAAAAAAAAAAAGAGAAAAAATTTAAAAAAAAAAAAAAAAAGTTTTTGATTTCGGAAAAAAAATATTAAAAATTTTTTATTTTTTTTTTTTAATATTTTTTTTCGAAAGATCGAAGAAATAGCTATCTATACTATTTGGGACACATTTTGCTAAGAACAATAGGTAATAAGTTACATGGATAAGAAAAAACCCCTGTTTGACCAAATTGTCAAAATTTTACCCCCTATAACTCAGAGAGTTCTCGACCGATGTTGTTGAAAAATTGTGTCTGAGTTACTATCCAATAGAGCTAACCTTGGTGCAAATTTCATCCCGATCGGAAGACATCGATTTCAAAAGTTGGTTCACTTGACATGAAATTCCCCATATATATTTTTTTTATTCGATTATTCTACATAAAATTGTTCGAATTATTCGTTATTCGAAAATGGCCATTTTTCAATTGTTCGAACAATTATTCGTAAGAAATTATTCGATTAATCGAACGATCATTAGTCGAATGAATACCCTAATACTTATAGTATGGATGTACATTCATATACATATATGAGTGTACACTAGACATGCCCTTAAAAAATAGATCTGCGTTGGATGGGTCTTATTTTGCTCATATATAACTTGTGCCGGAAATCGATTGAAAGTTGATAAAATTGTGTATATAATGGTCCTTTTTTGGATATCTTAAAAAAAAATTCCTATTTAAATAAAATTTTCTTAACATATGAAATAAATCTTATCTTCTAGATTAGATTGTCTTTCTATCAAGGTATGAATAAAACATGAGAAAAATAACCAAGTTATTAGCATTTGGTTAGAGAAAACTCGTATAACTTTCCTATTTTTCATTCGAAGTTATTGTTTTATGTCTTGTTAGAAAGATAATTTTCTCTAGAAGATAAGATTTATTTCAAATGTTTAGAAAATCTATATATCTATATATCGATGGCTTAATATAAAAAAGGCGTAACTCGATTTTTTGGTACTTTACAGGAGAAAGAATAAACTTAATAAAATCCATAAAATTTTAGGCACAAAAAAAGTTTTAATGCAATTTTTAATAAGAAGAGACATCACATTTTATTGCTCATATAAAATTTATTTTTTTAAATTTTAATGAAGTTATTTAATAAAAACATTTTTTCATTGATATATTTGAAAAAAATAATTAGTTACGCCTTTTTTATATTAAGCCATCGATATATAAAAGTGAATGTGTGTTTATATGTATATATGTATATTTGTTGGTTTGACGGCTATAGACGGCTAACCAGATTTGCTTGAAATTTTGACTGTATGTTTTTCTATATCTGGAAGGAACAATATGATACTTTTTGTTCTGAATTTTCAAGTGGGCGTGGTACCTCCCATACAAAGTTAATTTTAAATATCAAATATTTTGGAAACTATAATAGCTATAGTCCTCAAATTTTGTATGAGCAATACCACCGTTTGTATAAATATTTTAGGACAAAATGGGAGTAGAAGCCACAGAGGGCGTGGCACCTTCCATATGAGATAGAGTCCATAAATTTTGCACGGTTATTCTATCATCAATATTAATAGTTAGGACAAGAATGGGCGGACTATCAATAGTGGACGTGGCACATCCCATACAAACTAAATACTAAAACTCATATCTATGTGTATAATTTTGATATGTAAAGCAATGAAACTTTGTATGAATTACATATTTAGGCCAAAAATGGACAATTTTTAATAATTTGCCTCCTATTCACTTCTCATTTTTCTTAACAACATAATTTTTTTTTGGATAAACTTGAAGAAATAACATTAGTAAATAGCTACCGAGCGATGTCAGCTAGTAATATATAAATAAAGAATTTTTTAAGATATCCAAAAAAGTACAATTTTTCAACTTTCAATCGATTTCCGGGTTATATTTATCCGATTGCACTAAAACTCTGCTGTAGCTATGTATGTAATTTTAGCTACTAATGAACATAATAAGACCAATGCAAATCTATTTTTTAAGAGCATGTCTAATGTACATATGTAGTATACTCGGATTTGTGTAGCACTAAAAATACATCTTAGTAAATTTATAATATAATTCACATTTCTAACCACGCTACGATGAGCATTAGCATTTCTTGGTAAGTAGCATTAAATTGCTAGATAAGTCTCGGGTTTTCGATACATATTAATATGTATGTTTCTCATTATATAATAGTGTATACAGGGATGGCAAATGAAATTTAATAATTGTACCAACATGTTGCAACAGGCATTAAAAATTTTCTTTTTCAAAACTGATTGTACCTTCTATTTTTTACTTATTGAATACATACTGCCAAACAATTTTTTTAAATTTAGTTTAAAACGAATTTGTATATGGCATTTCTATCTAAACCTATATGAATAAATGAAACTCATAGACTACATATAATTTTATTTCTTTGAACATTCAATGTTTTTCAAAATATGTACATACATATGTATTGGTACTTCGACCCAAAACCAAAACTTCAAATAAAATGTTACGTTATTTATAATTTAAACAGCTAGATCATTATTATTTAGATATTCGTTCATACAACTTTTTAGTAAGAAAATATTTAATAAAACGAAAGATAATTTTTTAAATTTTAGTTTGGAAATTATTTAAAAATTGTACCAACCATTTTCATCTTCGAATTGTACCAATTTTGCAATCCCTGGTTAATTTCAAAAATTTGATTTGCGGGATCATCATTTTTCTGAAGGTTTTTGCGTAAATAAAAATAATGGCGTCCTTTTTTTTGGAAAATTTTCACTCCTTGTGGTAGTTCAACGCACCTAAAGACGCGGATTTTGAGCACATTTATCTGTAGAGCAAAAACGGTTGCATATATTGCAAATCTGATTTCACCAATGGATTCTGCATCAAAAATTAATACATTTGATGTTTTTTGAATCCTTAAAAATAGTTCCACTAACCCACAACAGGGGGCGCATATCTCATAAAAAAAAGGATTTTTGATTTTTTAAACATGCATAATGAAAATTCATTTTAAGCTTATCAAAGGGGTACTAATATTTTCTTTCTATGAAAACCCGTTAAAATGTTGTGTGACTTTAAAAATGTTTTGATAAGGCAAACTAATAAAAAAAATTTCTAAACTTTTTTTACCAAATTTTATTTTCTTGTTAAATAAATAACTTTGAAGCCTCATAACTTTTTAATGGTTAGCGATAAAAAGGAAATATTGGTTCCGTTTTGCTAAGCTTAAAATGCATTTTCATCGTGCATTTTTAAAAAAACTAAAATTCTTTTTTTATTTTTTTATGATATTTGCGCCCCCTGTTGTGGGTTTGTGGAACTATTTTAAGGATTCAAAAAACATCAAATGTATTAAATTTTATGCAGAATCCATTGGTGAAATCATTTGCAATATATGCAACCGTTTTTGCTCTACAGAAAAATGTGCTCAAAATCCGCATCTTTAGGTGCGTTGAATCACCACAAGGAGGGAAAATTTTACAAAAAAAAGGACGCCATTATTTTTATTTACGCAAAAACCTTCAGAAAAATGATGATACCCGAAAAACAAATGAAGTGACCTGGTCACAAACGAACTCTAATATACATACATATTATGTATCTCCGTTAGTGTTACCAACCGTTGTAATTCCGCTTTAATTCATTGAATCCCGCGATTGGTACAAGGACATCAAAGCCAATGGTTATAATCGATTCAGTGTTTCAACCAGCTACCATTTAAATTAGAGTTTCCAAAATACCGAAGAATTTCCAAACAGCGGTTTCGGATTTAAAAATTGAAACCGTCCGGTTTCGGTTTTGTGATAATTTATTATAAAATAAGTGTTATAGAAACAAAAACAATGCTATACAAATTTAAAATTCAAACGTGAGGAATATGCTTCTCAGTAAAGAAATAATAAAGAATGTTATTATGATACCAAAAATGGAGAACTTTTTCGTTCTTCAAAATGGTACTTTTCTATAATACAGAACATAGAATCAGGAAATTTCTTTGATTTCAAACTTGACGGGGGTTCAAGTGTGGATTGGTAATTGGTACTTTTTCTTCTAATGGTACTTTTTATTATATTATATTATTTTACTTATTGTATTCATATACATAACAGTTGGCTGATATGCTTCTGAGTAAAGAATGAATCAAGGATAGAATGCTTAATGATATTGTGGTAACAAAAACTATTAGTATTGTTGAAATTTCTATGATAATAAACCTAACCGAGTTAAAATCTAAAATAATAATTTTCGAATATTTTTTTATGGAATACAAAATGCGGGTCTTTAGTACTATTATAGCGTAGACAGACGACAGCGTTAATTTTCAAATTAACTTGTGAATTATCCCCACCTAATGCGCATTAGCTTTGACGTAAATAGACAAAATCAAACTAAATTTATACTGAATTTATCTATTTCAATATGGCAATACCGTCGAAATCAATCAGCTGTATGAAAATTATTTACTATTTTAAAAGAAAATGTAACACAGTAGAATAGAAAAAAAGAGGAAAATAAAGCTGTAACTTCTAAACGGTTAGCCTGGTTTGTATTTCACATTCGCAAAGATGAAGTGTTGTAGAGTTTAAGTTTTGAATTTTGACCACCTGGGCTCACCAGGGGCGCGGCTACTGGTCCACAAAGTAAGACACCTCGGGTATGTTAAATTTTTAAAACGATCTATGGTGTGAATTTCATAACGAAAATATTTTTTTTGCTGTTTATTTTAAATTATTTATGTTATTTCTCTATCTTATACCGTAGACAGACGATAGAGTTAATTTGAATTAACAGCACACTAATGGGAATTAAAATTTAACCCTGCATGCCCTATCATATATTTTATGCGTTATGACCAATGTTAGTTGATTCGACTAACATGCGCGAAAAATCGATTCTGTGGAACCGGCGATGCGCCTACTTCTCAAAAAGTATTGAAAGCGTAAAATACTATACCTCTTTATATATAAAAATTAAAAACATTTATATTTGCTATGGTTTTTGATTTATTTGTAATTTAATCAATTGGCGTCTTTCTTCAGTCTTAGCAAAATATTACTTTGAGTTTTTAAAAAAAATAAAAGAAATAAATTTAAAAACTTAAAGTGCTTCCTGGCATTATAAAATTAAGATAATGCTTTAAGAAATTAAAGCTGAAGCAAAGTTGTACTTCAATGTTTTGCACAAAAAGCGCAATGCTCAACTTTGTGTTCGCCACATATATTTTTTCGCATTTTGAGCATGCTGTCTTTATCATGCTGTGTTTCTGATAGGAACAAACACGCAAAATTTTTCTTTTTTAATTTTTTTTGGAGCTGTATTTCGTCTCCTGAGCAATAATGTCACTTGGTTATTCATCGCTGTCTTCTAAATCGTGACCACTGCTTTCATAATTGTCACTGTCCACTATATCTTCCGAAGAACTTTCTTCAGAAAGTCTTCTGAAAATCTTCTTCATCATCATCGGATATAGCCAATATTCTTTAAAATTCATCATCATATATTCCAGTTGCAGTCATTTTGTAAAGAAAACAAAAATTGCAATAATACCAATGTTAGTCGTTACGATTACGCTGTTTTTACAAACATATTCATACCACTTAAATGAGTTACACAACAAGTTAGTATTGATCGACAGCAGTCTCACAACTAAATCTGATCTCTCAACGTAAAAAATGAGAACGATACAGAAAGAGAAAAAAAATTAAGACAGGAAAAATCAATGATGTTAGTCGAAACTACTAACAGTGGGCATGCAGGGTTAACCCTGACAGACGACAGTTTTTGCATTTAGTAAACAGTTGTTTGTTTGTAAACAGTTAAATGTTGACAAAATTTGTTGCAAATCGGTAAATTCTCTGCTAGATATTAAGCTTTCCTAAATTAATTGCCACGTAAAGAACAATGCTCAACTTTGTGTTCGCCACATATATTTTTTCGCATTTTGAGCATGCAGTCTTTATCATGCTGTGTTTCTGATAGGAACATAACACGCAAATTTTTCTTTTCTTAATTTTTTTGGAGCTGTATTTCGTCTCCTGAGCAATAATGTCACTGGGTTATTCATCGCTGTCTTCTAAATCGTGACCACTGCTTTCATAATTGTCACTGTCCACTATATTTTCCGAAGAACTTTCTTCAGATAAACGTGGCGCGTTCTCGCTCTCGGAGGTACTAAAATCTTCATCATCTTCGGATATAGCCAATATTCTTTAGAATTCATCATCAGATATTCCAGTTGCAGTCATTTTGTAAAGAAAACTAAAATTTCAATAATACCAATGTTAGTCGTTACGACTACGATGTTTTTACAAACATATTCATACCACTTAAATGAGTAACACAACAAGTTAGTATTGATCGACAGCAGTCTCACAACTAAATCAGATCTCTCAACGTAAAAAATGAGAAGGATACAGAAAGAGAAAAAAAAATTAGGACAGGAAAAGTCAATGATGTTAGTCGAAACGACTAACAGTGGGCATGCAGGGTTAACCCTGACAGACGACAGTTTTTGCATTTAGTAAACTGTTGTTTGTTTGTAAACAGTTTAATGTTGAGAACACTAGGTAGATGTGTTATATATCAATGGATATAGGATTTTGTCTTTTTTTCCAAAATATATATAACATTTGACAATTAAAAAAATCATGGAATACTTTTTTGAAAAATAGGACAAAAAATGCTTTGTAATGAGTTTTTGCGAAGATACAAATTGAAATTAAAATTTTGCAGTTATATAGATTTTTCTAATCAAAAAGCTAAAATAAAAACAAATTTTGAAATTTGTTATCAGGAATCCCGTAATTACCAAAAAATTTTCGAAAAACCCAAAATGGGATTTTTTAGTTTTTTTGCCTATAATATCCATAAAAGGGCGGGATTTATCAGAACCTTTTACAAGATAATTAAGAACATATTTGGCCATCTAAAATGGGTTACTATATTTTGATATCGACCATACATGTGTTGTTAGTGAAATAAAGGAAAATTGGAGAAAATCGGGAAATACTTGGATCCGCTGTTATCAAAAAACTGGAGTAGGGTGGGTAAAAATTTTGAAAATTTAATTTTCAAATGCGAATATCTCCTAAGCTGTAAGAGATAATTGATAGCTAGGTTTTTTGTAGTGCTTGATGAGGAGATTCCATATATATAATTTGCTTGAAATTGGACCACAAAGGAAGAAATAGGATCGTTTTAAAAATTTAACATACCCGAGGTGTCCTACTTTGGGGACTAGTGGCCGCGACCCTGGTGAGGCCAGATGGTCCAAATTCAAAACTTAAACTCTACAAAACTTCCTCTTTGCGAATGTGCAATTTCATTCAAACCTGGTTAACCGTTTAGAAGTTACAGCTTTATTTCCCTCTTTTTTTCCTATTCTTCTGTGTAGCATTTTCTTTTACAATAGTAAACAATTTTCCAACAGCTGATTGATTGTCGACAGTCTTGCCATATTGAAATAGCTAAATTCTGTATAAATTCAGTTTGATTTTGTGAATTTACGTCAAAGCTAATGCGCATTAGGATGGGGATAATTCACAAGTTAATTTGAATTAAGACTGCTAATGCAAATTAACGCTGTCGTCTGTCTACGCTATTATACAATTAATTTTTTCCGAATGCAAAACCCTCTATCTTTTCAAATAATTAATTTTCAAAAATTTGTTTGGAATAATTTCTTCTTGCAATACATGTTTTCTTACTAACTTTAGCTGCTGAATATGAATTTTACATTTTTCAATCATTTATCAAAATAGCGAAAGCCGATTCTGAATTGAATTACCATGAACATATTTTACCTTTTTGTTTTTAGAAAATTTTTGGAATAAAAATAAATGGTTCAAGTTGGAATTTGCTTAAAAAAAGTGTCTACTTTTAACCCTCCGTTACTCGCAACTGATCTAGTTGATACAGGCACAATTTTTTATTGTACATTTTTTTAAACTATCTAAGTTTTTTTTTGATAAAAATATATTTATACTTTAATTTGTATTATTCTTTTAAATACTTTGAATTTAATATTGTTTATATGTTTTCGAAATAAAAAGTGAAGATATTATTTCTTTTATTGATATCAATTTGACACATTGCGACTAATCTCGATTGAAAATGATACCGACTAACGGAGGGTTAAAGTGTCATCATCATGGTTGTGGCTACGAAAACCGCAACCATTATTTATCTAAAGCTCTTCCAATTTTGCTGCGGATAATAATAAAGTTGTTGAACGGAAGTTCTTAGAGAAGATAGAGATTAAATTATAAAATCAATCTATATAATTGCCAATCGATTAAGTTAGAATTACTAGAGAAGCCAGGAAGACTGTTCAAATTCACAATGAGATCTTAAAAAAAGTTTTGACGCAGAATATTTAAGTTATGATTTCTTTAATAATTACAATGATGACAAACTTATATTTTTTCTTCTATTAGACCAGGACGAGTAAAGAACGATCCTACTGTGTCTAATTTAAGATCTCTTTTATACATATGTTCCAGATGATACCATAAAATATAAATTAAATTTTGATACAGATCACATTTATCTGCCTGTTCGTATTCAACCTTATACAAGACATATTGAACCAAAACCACTATCAATTAACCCAAATAAGTGGAAGAATTTGCAAGATTTGAAGAGCGTAATACCACCGGCATACCAGTATTTTTATGATAATTTACACCAATCAAACTTCAAAAAACTTTTTTCTATAACTTTTTGTTTAATATTGTTTATTTTTTTTATCTTATAAATTATTAGCATAAAACGTTCGACAAACAAACCACTAATATTAAATTAGCAGTTATCTTAAATAAATTACGTTAAAAAATGACAGATGGCATAAATGAAATCAAAATAATTTATTTTTATTTAAATCCAAAACCCTCTATCTGATCATACATACATTGAATATTTTTGAAAAGCAAAACCCTCTATCTATCATAAAGTCCACAATAATGCAAAATTTTTAAAACCAATTACATGTGAGATTCAGTAGTTGCTTTTAAAAAATATTGTAGAATACCGAATTTTAATAACTCAAGTAATATGCGAAAAAAACTGTTTTTTGGCTCTCCTGAAAAGTTGTGTTTTTCAAGATAGAGGGTTTTGAATATAGTCCCTCGATATGTAAACCAAATTTTTTATGGAAATGAATATGGTGGTAAGTCTTTGTTACAAAAATGTTGCTTTCTTTTTTTTAAATTAATTAAATAAACCGTCATTTGAAGTTTAATTGTCAGGAAATTCTCGTGTGGTCAATATTAAATGAATTTGTGTCATTCTTTATTAACAGGTTTCCTTGCATATCCTGCTACATCATCTGAAGCAATTGTAATACAATTTAAAAAATTTAAAGAAAATATTTTTTTACTTAGATTTATTTTTAAAGAAATTGGACGAACAAGTTTGTTTTTCATTTCTAAATTTTGTATTTTTCTACTGCAAACTTTCGGTTAAAACCGAACACGAAACTTTAATTTAAATGCCCTCTCGTACTATAGAGGAGAAATAAACTTTAGTTTAAGTCTACATGTAACTTATTTTTAGTTCGAATTAATTTTTTTTTTATTTTTTTAATGGGGCAGCTTTGAACGCCAATTTTTTTCTTATAGCTTTTATGTACAAAAATACCATAAACAGTTCTATTTTCTTTATATATAATAAATTCGATTCGGTCGACGTCTGAAAAAAATAGCGAAAGTTGTTGACGTTACCATGTGAAAACTCGGTTAAGTTTCGGAAAAAATTGTTAACTGAGATTTTATAAACATTGTTCAAACGTGACCCCCTATCCCCTACATTTACCCACATTTTCTCAATCTCTGGTTATCGTTTTCGTAAAGATATACTTCCAATTAATATAATTTTTGTATGAGAACTGTCATACTAAAAAATAACTAGTGATTGAGAAATTGGGGGTTAGTGTATCTAAATATCTTGAATAGTATTTTTTTTATATATTTGGTCAATTCACAAGGTCTCTTATCAGTCATATTGTCATAATGTCCTAATATATCAAGACTCGGCAGATTTGCTTAACCGACTCTTAGGCATTCGGAGCAGGTCTCTGCTGGTTGGTTACGATAACACAATAAACATAGCATACAGAGTAGTATTATTTTAGGAAATTTTTTGCTTGAAAAGCAATAAAGACCATTGTGAAATATTAGGACATTATGACAATATGATATGATAAGAGACCTTGTGAATTGACCAATTGTATTATAAAAGTAGGCAGTAAATATGTTCATCTTACGGTCATTTTCACAATGTACGATTAAAAGTTAACGTGAACTTTAACCGCAAGTTAGGCTAACATGAATTTCACAATGTACGATTAATTCTTAACTGACACTATTTAACAACAAAGTTGCTGTTAAATATAACCGAATAAATTTCGCCGGTTAGCATCTTAATTGTAAGAAATAAGATGCTAAGAACATGGAAAAACATTTATATTTTTGTAATATTTATAATTTTTAAAAGTGTAAAGCGAAGAAAAGTAAATTTTGCACGGGGTGATCCATATACCACTCGGATATTGCACTTACAAACCAAACAACAAATGTGCACTTTTCCTTGTTGGTTTTCAGTAATTGTTGTTCAGTTTGTTCTGTAAATTTTACAGTTAGGTACCTTAATATTTTTGAGTTTTATACGTTTTTATACCCTACACCACCATAGTGGGGAGGGTATTATGCGTTTGTGCAGATGTTTGTAACGCCCAAAAATATTAGTCTAACACCCACCTTAAAGTATACCGATCGACTTAGAATCACTTTCTGAGTCGATTAAACGATGTCCGTCCGTCCGTCCGTCTGGTTGGCTGGCTGGCTGGCTGTCCATGTAAACCTTGTGCGCAGAGTACAGATCGCAATTTTGAAGATATTTCGATCAAATTTGGTACATATTACTTTTTCGGCCCAAGGACCAAGCCTATTGAAACTGGCTGAAATCGGTCCATTATTTCACCTAGCCCCCATACAAATGTCCCCTCGAAATTGGACTTTATCGGTCATAAATGTTTAATTTATCTATGTATCTACACAAATTTCGCTCCAAATAAGTTTTATATATACAAAATTCATGTCACCAAATTTTGTTACGATCGGTCCATAATTAGTCATAGCTCCCATATAGACCCGCTTCCGAAAATCACTTTAAAGTGCATAAATCGCTTAAAAATGTTGGTATACACACAAAATTCAACATAGTTAACTTTAATATAGACATAAATCACACGACCTAATTTTGTGGTGATCGGTCCATAATTGGTCATAGCTCCCATATAAGGCCCACTTCCAAAAATCACTCAAAAATATAAATTATTGATATTTTAAAAGAAAAATATTTTTACTCATTTACTTGGTGTAGGGTATTATATGGTCGGGCTTGACCGACCATACTTTCTTACTTGTTTTATTATACCACTAAGAAAACACAAATTATTATTTTTTATGCCGTATTTAGACAATTTTTTATATTTCAATCTTTCATTACACTATTTTTCGTAAACAAATGTATGCATTATTGCCATACTTTCTACTGAATGCTTTGGTTAAGTAATCAAATGATGGTGAAACGTAAATCGGTAACCGTTGGTTGAATGGTCCCTGTTAAACAAACCGACAGTTAGTTAATTTTCCGGTTAAAATGAAATAATCGTACATTGTGAAAATGGCCGTTAATCGACATGAGTTAATTCAAGGAATAGATTCAGATGTATATTGCATAAAACTACACAATTTTGGATTTTGTTAAAAATTAAGATTGTTTTGTTCCATATAAGTTTAGAAAATCCCCCCATTTTAAACCAATTTTTGAAAAAGAAAACAGGCAACCCTAATGCATGGACAAATGTACAAACCTCAAGAATTTTATAGAAAAAATACACGAAAACGCTACTTCTATTGAATGAAATCTGTTTAAAGAGCAAAACAAAACATTTCCATTAAAAACTAATTTATTTTTAACGGTTTCTAAAATAATATAATGGAAAAAAAATAAACATACAACCACAGACATTTTTTACTCTTAAATTTGAAAGGTTTCGGATAATTTGCATGTTTGCCACTAAATGAAGTCATATAGAAAATATGTAATTTCATTAAATTTAATACAAATGAAAAAAACATCATTGTACATCATTTAAAGGGTATTCAAGAACAGGTAACCAAGATTGCTTTTAAAACATTCGGCTGGTTTCGAACATTTTAAATCGCATTCAAAGAGAATTTGTCATTGTTAAGCTAAATTTTATGTAGAGTAAATAACTATAACCAGATTAAAATATCAATGGCACAGCGCAATATATATTCTCTCATATTGAATAAGATTACAATCACATGAAAATCTATAACGTTTACACACCCATTTTGACAATTTATATATGCCCAGCTGTTCTTAGTGACTGTCCCGAACTATTGATTTTTCCTATCACTTAGGGTTACATGACTAGTTATAGATAGGTCCAAAGTAATCAAAGCATTGGATTCACATACCGGTTACATATAGTCAGTTACCTTACTAGCTACCTAACTGGTTACTTAATCTCAAATAATTGACCGCAAATAGTCAATTCAAAAGACATCTGATAGAAAGTCCAATAACCAATTGTTTGTAAACAAACCGTCCTCCGACAACTCTCCAATATATTATTTCTGGTGCGTAAAATAACTACTTTCTAAAGTGCAGTACAAAAGAAACTTTAAAGTGTCTACACTCTAGATTACTTAGAGACACTTAAGTGACTATTGTATTCACGCTAGATCTATAAAGAGCACATACGTGCAAAATAGTATTCAGACATTAGTTACAATTACTGTCTATTAGGGATACATTGACTATTTCCTTAACTGCAGGGTGTATGTATGTATGTATGTAGATTTGCTTTGACAACTGAATTGTCAACAAATCAAATCACTAAGGCGCAATTTACATTAAAGGCTCCATTAGTCTTTGCGTTCTGTAACGTTTCTGTTCTGTGCCGTTCTGAATGCTGTTATATTGTAGTTAGTTTTTCCGTAAGATCGTATCAGCTGTTTTTAAAATAATAACCAAAAAACCATCTTGGTGATTTTGTTACTATTTTAAGTGTTTTTTGTATTTAGACCTTCAACATATTATTGTGAACATTTTTATAAATACATACATATATTTTTTGTTAATGATTTAATTTAAACTAATTTTTTTACATACATAGTACATACATTAAAAGAAATTTATATTTATTTTATTAAATATCAATGTTTTTTTGAAAATATTATATTTTTTATTCTTCTGTTAATAATAAATATTTTTCCTTTCAAAAATGTTGGCATCACTGCTTTCATATTGTTGGCATTTTTGTGTATATATGATATCAGCTGTTTTAGCTGTCACTTAACGTTGCGGACAAAATTCTGTTTTCAACAGATTCATCCGCAACAGAACGGCAACGTTACAGAAAAACTAACGACATACACAACTTTTCCTATGCTAAAAACAAAACAGCTGATTCGGCACGGAACGGAACGTACAAACTAACTAGGCCTTAAGACTTTTCAGACGTCTGTTTTTTCGAATTCCCTTTTGAGAATCTTCCAAAAAATCATGAACATTTACACGGTGATTTTTTACATGAAATTATGTTTGTCTTGTTTTTAACATTTAATTGTTGATTCTCTTTAGTTGTTTATTCGTAATATTTTTTTTAAACGAAAACATCTTATTTGATTGTGGAAAATAATTTGGTCAATTTTTAAAAGTTTTTTAAAAGTAAATTCAAAATATGTGATGAAATAATTGAAGAAATGTTTGATTTAAGTTTAAAAAAAATTTCTCTTTTAATATAAATGATGTTTTCACTTTAACAAACGAAAAATTATAAAACATAATAAGAAGAATACGAATGAGTGTAAAAAGGAATGTCAAGAAACATGAAAAACCGAAATCATGTTTGTTTTCTTACCCTCCATTCTTCTCTACCCCGCGCACCACCAATCATCGATAAATATGAAAACAGACGTCTGGGCAAACACAAAAAAATCATCGTGTGAATTGCGTGTAAGACGCTGTCATATTATGTCATTATTCAATGAAGCAAGTGTTTGGAGTTTCCCGGAATATTTTTTTCATTTTAATTAAAACAGCAAATTGTATTTGCTTAAGTAAAGAGCGAAGCTGGTCGCAAATTCTGTACGAAATCAGCTGTTTGTTTATTTTATACAAAGAACATAAAGAAAAAATTGAAAAGGAAGAGGAAAGTTAATTCATTTTAAGAAATACGTATTTTTTTTAATTATGTGTTGCATAATAAATGTGCAAATAAGACTATATTGTTTTGAATGCACTTAAGTGCATTATAGCCACGTAAAAGTTTCTTCGGATTTTCTTAAGCATTTGACAGACTTTTCGTTCGGTTTTGACATTACCTTAAGCTATAGCTTATGCATATTATATTTGGGCCTTAAGTCATCCTAAATTCGATTTCTTATTTTGTGGCAAAGTTTGCAGTCACAGAGAAAACTATTTTGCTTGCCACAGATGTTCGCTTTATCGTCAGCAAAGCATTACAAAGCAGAGTATGAAAACAAACAAAACATTTCGCAAACGTTTGCAAAATGTACAAAACAAATCAAAATTTTTATATTGTATTGTACATGAGCAAAAACAAGACAAAAACTTTTCAAGTGACAAAGAGAGAAAACGAAACGATTGGCTTTTCACTCATCTGCATTATTTAATTACCGTTACAATCATACATTTGAGTACAAAACAGATACACTGAGGGAAAAGTGACGTTGCAAAATCGACAACGGTTGGTGTCATTTTGGCACCATACGGTGTCACTTTTTTTCGACACCGTACGTTTACAATTTGTAAACAAATGGGTACGAATCGACATCGCAATGTTGTTAAATTAAACGCCGACGCATCTCAACGTAAGTTGCTGACAAGTTATTGTCAAAGTGTTGCTGCGAAACTTTTTGCTCTGCTTTGTTTTTATAAGTGAGTTTTAAATTTTATTTACATTAAAAAAGTGAAAATATTTAAAAATTAAAATATGTATAAAAGAAAGTGTAATTGTATTTAATAGTGAATTTGTGTTGATTCAGATGAAGATCCAGGCAGTGCAAGAAATGAGAAGATCACCGAATCCACTGACGACATACAACTCCAAAAATTCCTGGAAACAATAAACATACAGTTTTTGTACATTTAAAAGGAAAGTAGAGCTATATATATAATTATCAGCAATGTAGAATACAATAAGTATTTGTTTTATTTTATAGAATGATGACCTGTGGAAGCAGTGCCAAAATTAGTGATACTATTTGAAATTTCACATACAGGAACTCCGATAATTGCCACCAATGTTTTGCCAAATTTAAACATGAAATTTATATGTATTTTATATTTAAGTATTTATTCGTATTTAAAAATAAATGTAAAACATAAAGGAATTATTAATTTATTTCAATTACCAAATCGTACACGAACGGTATCAAATCCACAACATATGGTTTCAAATTGACAACGGTGCGGTATCAAATTGACAACGGTCTGGTGTCAAATCGACAACGGATGGTGTCAATTCGGCAACTGAATGGTGTCATTTTTTCGTTGTCAAATTGACACCGTTCGTGTACAATTTGTGCACATACGGGGTTGATACACTATTGACACCGAATGGTGTCAAATCGTACACGGATGTGTTAATTTTTTCTCTGGGTGTAGAGAAACGTATTTTTTATTCGTTTTGTTTGTTTTTTGTACTGTGTTCTCTATTCAGCGTTGCCACTCATAAAATATTTTTCCTACCAAATTTCTAATTAAAAACTACCAAAACCTACCAAATTTATAATATTTGAGAAATGCTATATGGATTCGTTTCAAAATTAATAGTTAACTTAAAATTATATTATTGCTGCTATAAAATTACCCAGAGGAAGAAAGTTATTTAATAACACTACAATCATTAATAAAAGTTACTAAATAAATACACATTTACCTGACTAAAGCTGGCCACACACGAATGATTTGTGAGTCCGATTTGTTCGTGTTCGACGTCTTGTTACTTGTTAATGGGGCTGTGCGCGAACAAAATCACAAGTAATTGAAAATTTTCTATCACAAATCAGGCGAACAAATCATTCCGTGTGTGGCCAGCTTAAACTAAATATTTAAGAAAATGCTATCTTCATATTTTGCAAATATGTAGTCTTATTATTTTGGCTTAACATAAGTAGTTTTTTCGTTATTATTTTAATTATTTTGTTCTTAAAAATACTTATGTATTCTGAAATATCGTAGCCTACCAAAATTCGACAAATAAACCAACCAAACTAACAAAAGTCAATTAGTTAACTTGAAACTACCAATTTTGGTCCAATTGGACCAAAGCGGCAACGCTGTCTCTATTATAATGAGTAAATCAATTACCAAACGTTTGTTAAACGTTTTTTATCAAAATGTTTCAATATTGTTCTTATTAATGTACAGTTTGCGCTCATGAGCAAAAACAATACAAAACAAAATGGGACAATCATTCTCATTGTTTATGTTTGGTTTTTGTTTTACTCACTGCAAAGAACAAAACAAAACGATAGCAAACGTTTCAATTTGTTTATTTCCGAACTCTGTTACAAAGACAATCTAAATTGTTTGCCTATTTGTACATGTATTAAGTGCATTATGTAACATGTTTCTAAAATGTTTCCTGTTTCTTAAAATGTTTGGCGGGGGGAGGGTATTAATTGAAGATAATTAAACTAAAAGATCAAAATAAAGTTTATTGAAATTAAATTTGTATTCGATTTTATTTCATAATTAGGGCCATTATTACAACTTGCCGTTATAGTTAAAGTTACCTTTAAGGGTACCTTTTTCTATTGCTTAAAGTTACCTTTAACTATAACTGCAAGTTGTAATAATGGTCCTTATATATGTTTCATTCAAAACTATATTATTTATTTAAAAAACACGTAAGAGAGCTATATTCGGCTGTGCCGAAATTTTAAATATTTTTAGGTAAACAAAATAATTTTTTTCCATTTTTTTTAATTTTTTGGAAAAAAAAAATTTTCGAATTGTTTTTTTAATTTTTTATTATTTTAAATCCATATTGTCTATATTAATGACTTAGTAATCCAGATATACATAGGTCAAAAATAGTTCAAAAATCAAGGTTGTTCTGGTTTTTTCCTCAAATCTCAGCCATTGGTCCACAAATTTTTCTGATTTTAAATAGGAAACTTCTCGAAAGCATGCCCGACAGTATTATTGAAGATTTGGATCCCGAAGATATCTGTGGTTTTCAGAAAATTGATTTCAACAGACAGACGAACAGACAGACGGACATGGCTTAATCGAATCCGCTATCTATAAGGATCCAGAATATATATAGTTTATAGGGTCGTAAAATTATATTGTGGAAATGACAAACTTATATATACCCTTCTCACGAAGGTGAAGAGTATAATAAAGATCGGACGATAGATTTAAAAAAATAAAAAATAGTTGTAGACAAATATGACAAACATTTTAAAGTAGTACCGTCATTTTTAGAGATATTTGCACTTTTAAGTCTTCACTAAAAGTCGTATTTTTTTTAAAGAGAGTGGAGTTTAACTAAAAGGAGTAAGTACAGAAACAAGACAACTTTTTATAATTATTTTGTATTAAATAGGAAAAACATTGAATATTTGAAACACTATTATAATATGAATTCGACAAATATCTGCAAGATAATCTCCAAGTTCTTAAAGTTAATCTGTTAAAAAACAAGACTTTTAGTGAAAACAATTTCAAATTTTAGCAAGTTCCGACTTGAATTTTTAGCAAATTTTAATTTATTTGTACATTATTTTTATTATTTAAAAACATTTTGAAGGCTTATTTTAAAACAGTTTTTATTTTTTTATATCAAATCTCAATACTGTGGGAAGGCTGTGTTGTATTTAGTGTTTTTATTGAGGCCTTATTTTCTAAACACAGCTAACGTGAATGTTTATATGGAAAACCAAAACATTAAACACTCAAAAATTAGTTTTCAATACAAATTGTAATTGTTGTTGACTTCTTGTAATAGTGGTTGACTTCTTGGTTTCAGATTAATAATTGATTCTTTATTTTAAATATTCTTTTCTTAAGCCTAAAATTCTTAAACACTACTTTTGAGTGATTCCTAAATCTACTCAATATCTTATTTTCTATTGGTTCTTATACCATGTTCACACGACGGCATTATTCGTCATTCACGCTCTCATTCGTCATTCAACCCCCAATTACGAACTGAATTACATGATTCGCCATACAAAATTTCATGTGCGAATTACCTTGTTCGTACGTAATTCAGTTTGAATTACCTTATGAATTACGAACGAATGACTGTCATCTCTAATTTTTATCGATTATTTATGTATCAAAATCAGCTGTCCAAACAAAAATGTCAAAACAAAACAAAATAAAGAAAAATATTTTTGTATTAAATCAATAAATTAAAAGAAATAAAAAGTCTGATTAAAGTTAAATTCATTTGTAGAAGTAGCAGCCAAACAAACAAAATAAACAGAAGAAAAAAACAAGAAGAAATAAATAAATGTCAAACTGAATTACGAATGTTGTCGTGTAAACAGGTTGATTCGCAATCGTAATTCAAAACGCGAATTAAGTAATTCAGACTGCCGTGGAAACATGGCATTAGATTCTACTCAATGTAACAATTTGCATTGTTTACATTCTACACATTGGTGTATTGACTCATGCCTGTCTGTGTTTTTGAGTGTGCTTGGAACAAAGCATATTGTCAAATATGCTGACTGTTCAATAAACGGTTTGAGTGATTAAACCCTTTGTTCAATACACAATTCTATTTTAACGCCAAACAGTTGATCTAATTCTTGATCAGCAGCGCTACTCAATTTCCCAACAAGCAAAATGGGACCACACACACAACACGCATGTTCAAGTGTTGCACCATGAACATTTGTATTTCAAGTACTTCACTCGACAATACTGTAAAATTCCTACGCATGTACTCTATATCATATACACATTGATGTGACCCAGCTAGCATTGGCTGTTTTTTAGACGATTTTGTTTAATATGCAACTCTTAAAAGAATCTTCTGATGATGATCTGACGAGTAACAATAACAAAAACATATATTTTTTTTACATTTTTACGGATTTTCAGACACGCTCGTCTTTTAATCTTGGAGTGTTTAACATGCTAATCTTGAAATTGTTTTATTAACAAATATGCAATTTACTGTTATAGATAAACAGAAACAAACAGCGTGTCATAGTTTATTCTTCGTTTTTTATCAAACTTTTATTTCAGTTTTGAATTTAAAGAGTTCAGTTGGTGATTTTGGAATACATATGTTAAAATTGCTTAAAAAAACTAATAATTAAAAAGTGAAGTGTTTGTGAAATTAAAAACTAAGATTAAGATAATCCCTACATGAGTCTCATACGATTCTTGGCATGCTTTATTCTTTCACAACATTATCTTTAGATAATCTCTACACAATTCTCAAACGATTCTCTCTATGATTAATGTTAGCGTCTTTCGCTGTGTTGTGAAAGAATCTCACAGAAAATCAGCTGTTGAAACAGTTACTCCCGTGCAAAGATCTTCTGTGATTAAAAAATGCGCTCGTCGACGATCAAAAACGCACTTCATGAGATTCCCAGTGGACTCTTCGACGATTGAAAATGCTAGCTGGGGAGTTTGTTATGTATACGATCGAATGCTACCATGCCCTGCCGCGTATATGTTTTACTTTTTCACTGCTATGATCAAGAATTATTCGAATCATTCGAATTATTTTTGTTTTCATGAATGAATTTTTCTATGTATGCATTTCAATGTGTGTGAATGTGTGCGGCCTAACGTTCTTATAAGAACGTGAGTTAGCTTGTGGTTAGCTGAAACTTATGTAGAATGACTTATTTAAATTAACTATAAGTTAACTTGTAAAACCTAATCATTAATTAGTCAGTTCATAGCTAACTTATAGGGCCCTCATACTTTATGTGCCACAGCTAACTCATAATGAGTTAGCTTGTGGTTAGCTGACACTTATGCATAGTGAGTGAGTACTTACTCGCTGTGATGACACTACATGGAAAAACTGAAGAGGGATTTACAAGGGAAATGAGCTAGTTTTTTAGTCACCTGTGACTCATTTCTGATTGACCATTAGTTAGTTTTAAGTTAACTCAAAGTCCGACTGGGTATTTATCATTATGTTTGCACCCATACACACGAACGTTTAATAATACAAAAAACTCGGTGTGCACCAGTGATGGGATTTGTGGCCATTTTTGGCACTATTACGTTTTGAGTGGCACAATGGCACACTCGATACTATTTTGGCACTTTCTATACTTTTCAAAATAAATCAAAATAAAAATTGTTTTTTTGAATTAATTTCGGAAATAGATATTAAAAATTTTCAAGTTTTATTTTCTTATTTTAAAAACAAGTAAGAGTGCTATATTCGGCTATGCCGAATCTTATATACCCTTCACCTTTGTTGTGGATGCATTATTATTTTTTATAATTAGTATATATGTATGTATGTACATTGCCCACTTTCAGCGTACAGCATCCTAAATTTATCAAGAACACAAAAAACAACAACAACGCCAAACGAAACAAAACACCAAAAGAAAAAACAAAAACAAAATACGCAAGGCAATGAAACCAACACACATCCAAGCATACGTTTAATTGTATAAAAAACAACAACAACGCCAAAAGAAACAAAATACTCAAAGCATGCACATTCAAACATACGATTTGTTGTTTTTTTGTCAAAAAAACCAACACACAACCAAACTAAACTTTAGTTGTATAAAAAACAACAACAACGCCAAAAGAAACAAAACACAAAAAAAAACAAAATACACAAAGCTTGCACATCCAAGCATACGTTTTGTTGTTTTTTTGTCAAAGCATGCAATACATTGTGTTTTTTGATGAAATTTTCAGAGGTTGTCTCGGATTTTTGCTCATATCTCCGTTATTTATGGACGGATTTTGCTGATTTTAAATAGCAAAATTCTCGAAAGTATGTCTGACAGAATTGTTGAAGATTTGGATCCCGGAGATATCTGGGGCCTTCAGAAAATTGATTTCAACAGACAGACAGACAGACAGACAGACGGACAGACAGACAGACAGACAGACGGACATGGCTTAATCGACTCCGCTATCTATAAGGATCCAGAATATATATACTTTATAGGGTCGGAAATGAAAAATGTAGAAATTACAAACGGAATGACAAACTTATATATACCCTTCTCACGAAGCTGAAGGGTATAATAACGAAGCTTTGACCGATACCTGCACTTTTTGCAATACAAAATAGAATTTAAAAAGAACTGTGGTAATAAAATTATTGGAAAAATTATTCTTCTTCAAATATAGTCATTAAATTAAACATCTGTACTAAAGTTCGATTATTATCAAATAATTGCCTGAAAAACTAAAATGTATCAGATTTAGTTAGACATGTTCGATTTCCGGTAAAAATTTATGATTGTCACAAAATACAGAAAGAGGTTGTAGGCTCTTTGAATTCATATTTTTGTTAAAGTTTGTTGTTATTTACTAATTAATTTTAAGAATATTTGAGTGGAATTTATTTAAAATAGAAAATTTTTATAAATAAACAAAATAATAAAGAATATTTCAAATTTTATTTCGTATAGTTAATGGCCACTAAAAAACACTAAAAAAGGTAAACAATAGAAGTTAAACGAGTTAAAAATAATTTCAGCTAGTTTTATATTTAGAGTCTATTAGACTTCAACGTCAGAAGTATACTTTAACTTGATTATGATAGATCTAAAGTCCAATCTTAAGTAAAGTCGAGTTTAATTCTTTTAAAATATACTTTATTTTTGCCTATGATTATGGGCCAATTTCTTTCATTTTCCGAAGACGTGGTGGTGTTGTGGAATTTAGATTTCTTTTGGGAACTTTTTTCATCACACGTTTCGTAATTTATTCATATTAAAATTTGCTAAAGTTAACTTAAACTAATTGAATGAAAGGCCCCGACCAGATACATTTTTATCAAAATTAAAATTTTTATCTTGAGGAATTCCTTAATAAAATAATCGACAACCCAAAACATCCGCAGATTAAACTTAGTTTAATCTCCAATCTTCTAATCATAGCCCTGGCTGAGGCCATCATAATCATATTATGCCATTTGCAAATACGAATTCAAAGAGCCTAATAGCAAATGACGTAGTATGTTTCGATTGAATTATCATTACTTTTTAACAAATTGTATAAAAAAAATTGCGTTAAAAGGGATACAAATTCGGTTTATTTTGTGAAAAGTAGTTTTGGCACTATTGAACCCATTTTGGCACAATTTATACATCAATTTGGCACTAAATATAAATGTTCGAATCCTATCACTGGTGTGCACTGCTTCATTGTGACCTGAAATTATATACCATAGACTAACGTAGACCCGAATCAGCTGTTTTTAGAAATATGGCGGAGGCAAACAAAAAAAAATTACGAAAAATTAACAAAAGAAAATGTATAATAAACCACGGAAGATTTAAAAGAGGGACAAACATATAAAAAATATAATCATATATTACGTCTCACACACTCATCGATTTTTTACTACATTTTATTTTTTCTCTCGCTCTAACATCTCCCTTAATGGCGGAATGGAAAAAATGGTAAAAAAAAATGTAAACACAAACATACGGTTTAAACTTACTTTTTTGACAGCTATCAATGGTCTCTTATCTGGGTATCTGTGTTATATAACATTAACACGGTGTATATTTACTCTCATTGCCATATACTGTCTCTCATTCTATACTCTGTTGTTTTGTTCTGTCGTTGGTTGTTATTGTTCCTCATTCACACTCATTCGTTTTGTAAATAAATACCCAACGATCTGAAGTAACTGCTGTGCTGGTGAATGTCTTGAGTAGCAAATGAATGTGCTTGTGCAGCCCTTTAGTGCACACTACAAAATAAAACAAGTAAGAGAGCTATATTCGGCTGTGCGAATTTTATATACCCTTCACCAAAATATACTTTAAAATAAAAATTTTAAATATTTTTAGGTAAACAAAATTTAATTTTTTTCCAGTTGTTTTTTCGAAATTATTTTTTAATTTTTTTTTTTAAATTTAATAATTTTTTTTTTAATTTTTTAAAATTTTTTTTTTTTAATATTTAGTGAAAAAAATTCGGGTTAAAAAATATTTTTTCCGATTTTGACCCATTGTATGTCCAACTTACTATGGTCTTATATACGTCGTTGCACAGGTCTTAGAAATATCTATCATTAGATATCCATATTGTCTATATTAATGATTTAGTAATCCAGATATGAGTTAAAAATAGGTCAAAAATCGAGGTTGTCCTGGGTTTTTCCTTATATCTCAGCCATTTGTGGACCGATTTTCTCGATTTTAAATAGCAACCGAGCCGGAAGAATTTCGGAGATATTGATGTATCATTCGTGTATGGAAGTTATTTGGGGGCTTCAGAAAGTTGATTTCAACACACAGACGGACATGGCTATATCGACTCCGCTATCTATAACGATTCAGAATATATATACTTTGTGGGGTCGCAAATGAAAAATGTAGAAATTACAAACGGAATGACAAACTTATATATACCCTTGCCACTCATGGTGAAGGGTATAAAAATTAAATCAAAGGGGGAAAATAAAATTTTGTAATTTTTTAATACATATTCTGTTTCTTGGTGCCGGGATTTAGAAAATAAGCTCTTAAGTTTTATTTGGTTTTCATTAATAACTAGTTGAAAGAAGGTTTTATTATTTGTATGGAAAAACTAAAGAAATTTGAGGAAACTTTAAAAGTTCTTTTTGGATGTGCTGATTGTTTCTTAACTTTTGTTCACTAGTTTTAATAGTGAAAATTATTAAGAGGATCATTAAATATGTCCTCGCAACTCTATCTAATCAACCGATTTGTGCTGAAGGTAAGAACAAAACACAAATTAATATACAAATTATAATTAAAAAATAACATAAAATACACATACTTCCATTATAAAAATTCACTTGCATTTTCTAAAACATTCAACAAAGTGTTTTGATTATATACAGCTGTTTAATTTGTATTATGAACTCAAACAAAACATATCGGAATTTTGGATCCACAATTCGAAGGCCACACAAATAGTTTAGACACAAACTAATTGGGGTATTCACACGGTCTGCAATTAGTCATATTTTCATAATGTCCTAATATATTATAAGAGTTGTTGTTGTGTTTTAAATAAAAAAAGTATTATTTTATGACAAAACAATAACCAACTTTTTTGTTTGAAACACAAAAAAAAATTTGTTTGAACTTTATTATTATAATACATATATTAGGACATTATGACAATATGACCAAATAGTATACCGTGTTAATACCCTAATTATTTATCGCGTATAGACATCACCACTAGGGTTCCTACGCGGGAAAAATTTCCAGGGAATTCCCGGGAAATTTTTTTTGTTATTTTTCGGGAAATGTTTGTCGGGAATTTCTTCATAAGTTTTCTTCTAAAAGTTACATTTTTCAGATTCGTTTCGATGTCCAAATTTGTTGCTAATTGAATCATTCTATTATATCCATAGATTTTTTCGGTTCTAGTAGCAACAGAGTCAGTTGGCAAAGAAGTATTACGGTTGAAATAACCGATTTTTTTTACTCAACTCAAGCCACATCAGGAAAATTTGGTTATTAAGAATGAATCTAATTTAAAGTTTATGCTCTTAAAGGAATTATTAAGATACCTAACATTACAACTTTTAGGGATATTCAATGAATATTATTCATACATATTTAGAGAAATATTTAGAGAAAATAATAACAATAATAGTGGTTCAAATTTGTTTATCTGCAATCAGATATGAAAAATGTCTCTAATTACGCATGTCTTATAGATTTAGCTTAGTCGAAATTCTTAAGTTTTTTAATTAAACAAAGAATTTTTGACTGTGACAAAACCGATAAAATGCCATTATTAAATTAGAAACCCTTATAAAGGCTGGACCAACATTGTACAACCAAATTTAGTTATTTTATACTTCTTTTAAAACCCTGGTACAATTTTAAGTCAATTTATTGGAAAAAAAAATTTCTGGGTTTTGGTTTTATTTAGTGTTAAAAAATTCCCGGGAATGGAACTATTTTTTAATTTTCTCCCGGGATAGAAAAAAGTCCGGGAAATTAGGAACCCTAATTACCACTGGCATTAAGAACAACGTTACATTTGTATCAAAAAACAACAAACTTGTTTAATGCTTTTTGCATCAAAATATATTTTTCTTTTAAATTCCTAAAATTTATTATTCCTCCTTTCTTTTCTTTGTTCTATTTAATATTTATTTAAAAAAATGTTTTTTTTGGGGGGGTTACTTTTCTTTCCCCCGTGGTTCCGCTATAAATTAATCAGGTATCAATATGGTCAGACCTAATTCAAGACAAGATGAAAGAGTGCCAATTTAATCTGAGTAACAACCCAGCAAAAACTTCGCTTACAAAGGCTACAATGTCTTTTTAATAATGTATTTTTTAATAACTTACTTTTTAAGTAGTAAAGTCTAAAAAAACAAAATAAACAAACAAAACAAAAAAACTGTTACTTTTTTCAATTTGCCCATTTTTTTATTGCATGTTTATTTTTAGAAAAACAGAAAAGAATATTGCATTATGCATTAAACACATTCAAGACAACAGGCTACACGAACACAAATTCTGCTGGTTACAGTTGTAGTCGTGTGTCAGCTACTGAATTATTTTAAAGACGACAGCTACAATTAAACAGCTGATTTATAATTCAGTGGTGCCACTTTAATAAAAAATAACCGTACAAAATTCCAAAGTAATTAAGATTGAAACAATTATTTTGAGTAAAAATATATATATGGTTATAATCAATTATGTACTTGTTATTAATTTATTTCAATATGGTTATCAGAAACTTCTCTTAATTAAGTAAAAAAATATATTTTTTTAAGCACTAATTTGATTTACATTTTTTTATTATATTAGCAACACTATTTCTGTTTTGTAGTTGACAAAAATAGAAATTAGCCTAATTCGGCTACATCGGCATGAGTAGTCTCCATATAAACGTGTGCATTTTATTTTTGACAGATTGAAGTTGGTAGCCTGCTGTCTTGAATGTGTTTAATGCATTACTGTGTGAAAACCATTATTTGATGCACAATGAAATATCTAAGCAGTGAGCACAACGGCAGACTACCAAACAGAAGGTTGCAGGTTCGAATCGGGTCTGCGACTTATTTTTTTTTTATTTTTATTTTTTTGTGTAAATAAAAATTCTATAAATAACTCTACTAACAAAACAACTTATTTCTGGCCAAAATATAAAGGATTACTTTTGGGACATCGCGAACAAAAATAATGACTTCTTACATTAGAAAAATAAGTAGTTGAATCGTCAAATTCCCCTTATTTTTCGGCTTATTTGTAAGAAAAGTTTTTGCTGGGAATGGATTCAACATTTTTCGTCAGGCTCTGGCTGGAATAACTAAATTATAGTTATTAGCGGTACCGTGAAATAACTCCCCACGAAAAAATTAAATAACACCCAACAAATTTTTCAGACAACTTGAGACTTAATTCATTGTGAAACAACTCCCAACGCATTGGGAGTTATTTCTTAATGTAATAACTCCCAATGAAACAACTCCCATGAAATTTTTTATGGGTTTTATTTCATTTTATTTTGGATATTATGAGTTATTTCACTGTATTAGGAGTTATTTCATCAAAGATAAAATAGGTTTCTCCTCTAGGGTGTATCAAAAACCGGCTTCGCCCAGAAAAGGTTATTTTTCCAATGTCGGCATTTATCAGGGGCCTATTTCACTAAGCTACAAGTTCTCAATTACAAGTGTTTTTGCCTGTAAAATTGTGAACTTGTGAATAATTGTGTTTCATCAAAATACAATTACAAGTTTGTAGCTACAAGTTAATTTTACAAGTCACAAGTCTACAAGTCATACTTCTTCAAGTGGTTTCATTTCACAAAACAAGATTTGCACTTGTAAACTTGTAGAATTGTAGAAAAAAAGCTTAGGGTCGACGGAGACCCTCAGAAAAATTTGTACAAGTTACAAGTGAATGATAAATTGAAATAAAATTTGATTTTTAACTATTTTTTAATAAAAATTAGTTAAAATAAACACAAAATCCAATAATAGCTCTGTTCAATAACTAAAAGTTGTTACTAGTTAGTAACAATTGTTACTGGAAAAGCGTTCATTAATGCATTGAACACCCCAGCAAAAACTTTTCTTACAAATAAGCCGAAAAATAAGGGGAATTTGACGATTCAACTACTTATTTTTCTACTGTAAGAAGTCATTATTTTTGTTCGCGATGTCCGAAAAGTAATCCTTTATATTTTGGACAGAAATAAGTTGTTTTGTTAGTAGAGTTATTTATAGAATTTGTATTACAAGTTCTATTTTGAACTCGTAATAGTTAGCAGCTTATATTTCATATGTTTTGTGTTATTGTTTATTTATTTACAAATTTTATTTTTGTGGTGAAAAAATGTAAGAAAAGAATTTTCAATAAAATTGAAGAAAATGTGAGTATTTATACATTTAAAAAAGAATAAAACAATTGTTACTGAAAAAGCGTTCATTTACTTTTTACTATTTTTGAGAAATTAAGAGAGTAATTTTGTAAATTTTGATTTTATTCTCTCGTTGCAAGTATTTACTGGGAAAGTATATGAGTGGACAATTCATCGAAATAATCGAAAATCTGGGCTTATAAAAAACACGAGTTAGGGGCCTTTTTATATTAAAGTAACGATTTATTTTGTTTATTTTTAAATTGGTTTCATATATACAGAATTCATGCCACCTAAGTATTTATTTTTATCAGTCACCGCACATTTTCCGATAGATTGGGTCTAAAAATTCTTATTTATTATTATTTTTATTTTATTATTTATTATTACTCAAAATGTAATAAGAATTTTACAATTCTTATTACATTTTGAGTAATAATAAATAAGAATTGTAAAATTAATATCACAATATATATGTACAAGAACTTGTAATTGTAGAAATTGTAGTTTACAAGTACAAAAATCTACAAGTGTGAAAATTTTAATGAAACACAATTCATCAGCACTTGTAAGAATTAGACTTGTAATTGTAACTTGTAAACTTGTAGAATTGTAGTTTAGTGAAATAGGCCCCTGGTCACAACGATTTCTTACTCTGGTGCGAAATGAAAATCGGCTTTCTGAAATATTGTAAAACCTTTCTGCCACCACTTTTGTAGTTCTTTATTTCATTGGGAGTTAAATAAATAAATTTCATCGGATTGGGAATTATTTCATTTCTATTTGGAGTTATTTCGCATTTTTAGGGACTAATATTTTTAGAATTATGAAACCGCCGATTATTGTTTTTTCATTTTACCCGGTAGTCATTTAATTTTTCAAGTTATACGCACAGTTACTAAAGTATACGTACGATCGACTTTTTGGACCTTTTTTAAAAATCTATATATTTAAAAATACAAGGCCTAACTCATTCATTCACTCTCTCACTGATTCACTGACTCATCAGTCATGAGTGAGTGATTGAATAAGTCAGTCCTTGTATTTTTATATATATAGATTTTTAAAAAAGGCCCAAAAAGTAAATCGTACGTATAATTTAGTAACTGTGTGTACATTGTTATACATTTGACAATAAAAGAGATTTGAAGTTTATGTACAAAATAAAGCTACCATATTAATTAAAATGAATCCAACTTTTGCTTATATTGAAGTACAGATACTTCAAACATAAATAAAATAACAGATATTAATATTATAAATTTTATTCCTCATTTGTGAAATAACATAGAAGGTTTTTTTTGAAAGCAAAAATTCAGTAAATCAGTTGGCTAACATCGTACTTTAAATATCAAATTATTGCATTTTAACATTTTGAAATGTTCATAGATGATAGTTCAGCTGTAATATTAGAAACTGGATGCTGGATTATAATTTATGTGCTCCTAATATCAGCAAAAGCTCATATTACTATCTCAACCTAAGGTTATATAAAATTATTGAGTTACTTACATTTACTGTAAAAATGTATTATTTATGGGTGCCACCAAAAAATTTTTTTTTTTAAAGTTCTAGTCAAAACGGACAAATAATGATTTCACATTATAATAAATAAGAGATAGGCATTAGATAAAATTAAAGAAAAATTAAAATTGATTAACACGTTTTTTTTGTAAAATTAAATCAAACTTTTGTATTTTTTTGGATTTCACCTAAAAAAATTTACAACTTCAAAAACCAAATAAAGAACTATTAATACACTTCATGTCATAAAACTACTATTATCAAATAATGCAATATTTGTTAGTTATTTAAAAGAAAAAACGGTATTATTTTATAAAAAACTAAAAGTCTGTAGCTATTTTCCCAAATCATCAAATTGAAAATTTCCGAAATGTGAATTTAGACATTTAAACAAAAACTAAATTTTCATAGTTTTCATACGAAAGGACAACCAATGATTACATTTTCTTAAATATAACACCTAAAGCTATTCTAAGGTAAAACATAATAAAAATCGATTAACACGTATTTTACTAATATTCCAACAAAGTTTTGGAATTTCAGGCTTATAATAAAAAAATGTTAATTATTAAAAATTGCGCAGATTAAACATTTAACCTTTTTTGGATAAAAACGGTAATGTCCCTTAATTTCACATTCATATTATTTCATTTGCAGCCAATAGTAAGTTGATATCTTGTAAAACGAACTTTTAACAATTATTTTAGTTAACCTTAAAAAAATATATTTTTCTCAATAACATTTATGTTAAAAATGTACTAACTTTAGCGACCTCTAGTGACGACAAAAAGAGATATTTATAAAAAAAAATTTTATTACACGATTGAGTTATTTAGTTATGTATTCAAAAATATTAATTTCATTAACATGAATGTCATGTTCTTATTTTTGATTTTTGTCCATTGAACAAAGCACTGTGCGCCCCTGGTAGCAAACATACCAGGGCGGGGTTATCGGAACAGTTTACAAAATAATTAAGAACATATTTGGCCATCTAAAATTGATTACTATATTTTGATATCGACTATGGGATTTGAGAAATTTTGCCCTAAAGTTGAATTTTAAATAAAAAATAGGCATTTTTTTTATTTTTTCCCAAAAACTAACGAAAAGTCGAATTTTTTAAATTTGTAAATTCAAATGCATATAACTTTGGAGTCAGTCACGATTTTGGAACAATTCTTTTAATGTTTGACATATACATTTGTTGTTACATATCAATGACATTTAAATCATTTGATTATACACCACTAAGTCAAAACATATTCAAATCATTAAACGTAATAACTACATCTGAAGAAGAACTCCCTAATCCCTAAATGTTTTCATTATATTGTTTAAATTAACTAATTATTATACCCTTCACCTTCGCATAGTGGGGGATCTGAAAAAAAAGTGGAAATAAATCTGTAACTTCTAAACGAATAGCCCGATTTTAATAAAATTTGGGCTTAAACAACCAAGGGGGGGCCGAGCCACAATGCCCCAAAGTGGGGCACCTCGGGTATATCAAAAATTAAAAATGATGCCAAATTTTTGTTTGCGATCCGATTTGAAAGATTTTTATATATATGGAATGTACTAGACGAGATCTACAAAAAGAAAAGATATACATATTATATATCAGCGTGTAGGAAATTATGTCCTCTTTTCAAAAATGTACCAAATTTTTAAGAATTAAAAAAATTATTGAAGACTTTTTTCAAAAATATGCGAATAAAAAATTATAGCTGATTTTTTTGGAAAATTTAAAATTTTAAAATGCAATAAAAGTTTTGTTTATGAATCGTTTTTAATGAAATTTTACCCTTATATAGAAACGTTCGATGCAAATCCAAAAGTGAAAAAGATATTTGTGAATTGTTAATGACAATCCCACAATTCCCAAAAATCCCAAAATTGGGATTTTTTTGATTTTTCGATCTATTGAAGGTACCAAGCTCGGGGCTATGAAATCCCTTTGCATGATATTGAAGAACAGATTGGGACATACAAAACTGGTCTTAATTTTTTTAAAGCAGCTATGCGATTTTAGAATATGTTGTCTAAAGTTGAAATTTACATAAAAAATAGGTCTACTTCGGAAGGCTCTGGACCACGCAATAATACGAATTTTGATATTATTTTGCTTTTATAATATTTCCCGAAATGTTATCTTTCAGAAAAATATAAACACATTATTTATTTTTTTCTCATTTTCTGTATAATTTAAAATTAATGTAGGTACTTTTTTCGAAAAAATTGCGAAAAAACGACTTTTTTATTTTTTTTTAAGTTTGAATGCACATAACTTTTGACTCAGTAGATATTTTTAACAATTCTATCTTAAGATTATTAATAAATTTGTTGTTAATTCAAAAAAAGATACTTCAAGAAAATCGGGAAAGAATTGGATCCGTTATTAGCAAAATGGCAGACCAAGGTAGGCAAAAAAAAATAAAATTTTACTTTTCAAATGCGAATAACTCGTAAACTATAAGAGATAATATATGGCTAAAGCAATGTTTTTTGTAGATCTCGTCTATTACATTCCATATATACAAAAATCTTTCAAATCGGATCGCAAACAAAAATTTGACATCATTTTTAATTTTTGATATACCCGAGGTGCCCCACTTTGGGGCATTGTGGCTCGGCGCCCCCTTGGTTGTTTAAGCCCAAATTCAAAACTTAAACTTATCGACACCTCCTCTATAGCCATGGGAAATTTTATTAAAATCGGGTTATTCGTTTAGAAGTTACAGATTTATTTCCACTTTTTTTTCAGATCCCCCACTGTGCTTCGTGAGTCTGTCTGTCTGTTGAAATCAATTTTCTGAAGACCCCAGATATCTTCGGGATCCAAATCTTCAATAATTCTGTCAGACATGCTTTCGAGAATTTTGCTATTTAAAATCAGCAAAATTGGTCCACAAATGGCTGAGATATGAGGAAAAAACCAAGACAACCTCGATTTTTGACCTATATCTGGATTACTAAGACATTAATATAGAAAATATGGATATCTAATGATAGATATTTCAAAGACATTTGCAACGACGTATATAAGACCATAGTTAGATGGACCTACAATGGGTCAAAATCGGAAAAAAAATTTTACCCGAATTTTTTTTACAAAAACATGATTTTTATAAAACAAAAAAAATTGCATTTTTCACGTAAAAAAAAAAGTATGGGGAAAATGTTTTCAAAATTCAATCAATCGTTTAACTACTCAATTTTATGTATATCAAACAAAAAAGTAAAATTTTTTACCCGAATTTTTTTTTTCACAAAAAAAATTGAAAAAACAAAAAAAAAAAATTTTTAAATTTAAAAAAAAAAAAATTTTAAATAAATTTAAAATAACAATCGAAAACATTTTTTTCCAAAAAATTAAAAAAACAACTGGAAAAAAATTAAATTTTGTTTACCTAAAAATATTTAAAATTTTGAAGTATAATTTGGTGAAGGGTATATAAGATTCGGCACAGCCGAATATAGCACTCTTACTTGTTTTTTTTTATTAAAATACTTAAATTCTTTAAGATAAAGCATATTAAATAAAAATTATAATCGAATACTCTTGTAAATGTTAACTTAGGCTATTTATTTTACTAATGATTTAATTTTGTAATAATGTATTTTTTTTATCCATTTTCTAGCATTGGCTCTTTGTGATTGGTCTCAACTACAACAGAAGCGCAGAAATTTAGCTCGTAAACACTGTTCTCCTCGAGATGCAAGTTCATTCTATCAAAAAATGTCCGATGTTGGTTGCTATGAGATGCAAGAATTCTTAGACCGCTTAAGCTCGGCCGTGAGAAATAAGGGAGAAGAAATAGCACTGAAGCCTCTAGTTCAGCAAACTTGTGCCAACATGTTTAGTCAATATATGTGCTCCATACGTTTTGATTATGACGATAAAGAATTTCAAAATATAGTTCGTTGCTTTGACGAAATATTTTGGGAGATTAATCAAGGATATGCGGTAGATTTTTTGCCATGGCTGAGTCCATTCTATTTTAATCATATGAAAAAAATTGTTCATTGGTCGGATACAATTCGAAAATTTATTTTAGAACGCATAATCCATGAACGAGAAAGAAATGTTGATGCTGAAACGCCGGAAAGAGATTTCACCGATGCGTTATTAAAAAGTCTCGCCGAAAATGAGGATGTTTCACGTGATACCATTATATATATGTTAGAAGATTTCATTGGCGGTCACTCTGCTATAGGAAACCTTGTGATGCTGGCTTTAGCTTATATAGTTAAAAATCCAGAAACTGGAAAAAAAATTCAGGCAGAGGTAGATGATGTGCTCGGCAAAAAACAAAGATTTATTTCTCTTGCAGACACTGATAGCATGCCATACACTGTAGCCACTATTTTCGAAGTTTTGCGTTACTGTTCGTCGCCAATTGTCCCTCATGTTGCAACCGAAGACGTTGCTATTGGGGGATATGGCGTTACCAAGGGCACCATTGTCTTCATCAACAACTATGAGCTGAACACCAGCCCCAAATACTGGATAGAACCAGATAAATTTAAACCAGAACGCTTTATAACTCCACTAAATCCACCCAAAATCGATCCAGTTACAAAAAAGGTGCAAAATGTACAACTTAAAAAAAATATACCACACTTTTTACCATTTAGCATTGGAAAACGAACTTGCATTGGCCAGAACCTGGTAAAGGGATTCGGTTTTATAATGCTTGCAAATATAATGCATAAATACGATATTTGCAGCACCGATTTATCACAAATTGTAACATATCCGGCTTGTGTAGCCGTGCCGCCTGATACATTTTTACTCACACTAAAACCACGATCATCATAATTCAAACACAAAACAACCATCCATCCTAAGTTCGATGTAGTTTTAATTTTTAATATAGAACATACAATTTCGAAGATGTAAATTTTTAAGGCTTCTCTTCAAATTTATTAATTTCTTTAAAAGATATTTCAATTGTTTCATATTGAAAAATAATGTTATTGCAGTATACATATATTAATTAAGTTATAATTATGTATTTAGTATTATAAGTATTTAATGTAGAAACCCACATACGTTATACAACACATGACTGAATGAAATACAACCAAAATAAAATCAACAAAATAAATTAATGTATTTTCTCTAAAACAATTAAGTGTATTATATTCGGTTGTGCCGAATCCTTATACCCACCACTAATATAATGTGGCATAAACGCATTTATCTGGTTTACTACCAGAGGAAAATTTCACCTTGCTAGATTCATGCATTTTAACGTTATCTGGATCGAAATATGTACTATAGTGGAAACAAAGTCCGACAGTTTTTTATTTCGTGATCCTGTTTCCTTTTAAAAGGACTTCAAAATTTCAAAGGAGCATATTTTTCAAAAAATGTTTTAAAATACTTTTACTTATCTTACTATGTCAAATGATCAAAAAGAGTTGTAAAATACTTCGTATTATTTTTATTTTATACTGTCAGGATCAAAAGATGTCAAAAATTTCCTTTCAAATTTTAATTTCCAATATTTTTTTTTTAAAAAAAATATTGCTTTACAGATCCAAATATTGAATACCACACGCCAAAATTTTATCCTTCTAACTTCACTACTTAAGTGTTAAATAATATTTTAAATCATTGTTAACAAAACTTTCATATTCTAGTGCTACGATGAGTGTACACTGAACCAAATTTCTTATGAAAATATCCTTCACTGGCAACACTTGTAAATAACTCATGTTCGTTTTTTAATTTCGGTTTCACATATATAAGAAAATCACACGGTGCCCGCTGGCGTACTGCTGGAGACCAATGTTTTAAATATTTATTTTAAAATTTCATTCGAAAAATATATAACAAAAACCCTTGTAAAAGGCTACGAAGAATACTTTTTAATAAACAAGTAAAATGATATATTCGGGCAATCCCGTCCATATGATACCGTACACCGAATATATGATTATAAAGAGTTTTCTTTTGATATGAAACTTATTTGTATTGAATCTTATTTGAATACCAACATTTTCGGTAGTGGGCCTTATACATACAATTTTCTGAAAATAAGCGAATTCACTTAATTGTGAATAAATTCGAAAAGAATCAATCGATATCTCAGTTTGTTTCCTATTACATGTGGCTTTTCGATAATGCAATAAATCTGAACAATTTCTGCCGATTTCGATTTTTCATGATTTTTATAAAACAAAAAAAAAATGAATTTTTCACGTAAAAAAAAAGCATGGGGAAAATGTTTTCAAAATTCAATCAATCGAAAGAAGAACATTAACTACTCAATTTTATGTATATCAAACAAAAAAGTAAAATTTTGTGAAAATGTGCGAATTCACTCAATTGTTTTTTATGATCGATATCTCATTTAGTTGCTACTATATTTGGGTTTGCGATAAAGCAATAAACTTGAACCACTTCTGCCGTTTTCGATTTTTCATGAGTTTTTTAAAACAAAAAAATTTGCTATTTTCACGTAAAAAATATTTTTTTTGCTTCAATTTGTTATTATAACTCCGAAACTACTGTGCCGATTAAAACGTAATATATAAACAGATTAAAGGTTATGTAAATTTTAACTTTTCCAAGTTTCCAATAATATTGAACTAACGCTTTTTGAGTTATCATAAATTATGTGGAGAAACATATACAAAAATTCGCAATTTTAGAAAAAAATTTAAAAAAATAATAAATCTAATCATAGAATTCAAAAATTTTACCATTTTTGTACTTAGGTAACCATGATGCATCAAATCTATATAGTGGTTAGTGAAGCCTTTTTTTGCTGTTGACCTGTGTTATAGACCGATCGTCAAAAAATTTAGTGGGATGCTTTGCATATATGTATATGAAACATATTTGTGTTAAATTTTGTTTGGATGAAAATTTTAATGAAATTTTCGAGAATGGTTGACCGATCGTCGAAATGTTGATCGATCGTCACAAAATTTGGTCGTGAGTAGAGTGTCCAAAAAACCGGTTTCGATTATTGTCTTTTAAAAAACCGGTTAAGCGGTTTCGGTTTTTGTCTTCCAAAAAACCGGTTAACCGGTTTATATTAAATTTGTATTAAATTTAGCATTTTTGAATTCTTTATGCAATTATTTTATATCTTTTATGAAATATTGTCAAATGCTATAATTTTCTATAAAATAAATCAATATTTTTAAAAATGATATCAAAGATTTTCATAAATATGTTTGAATGAGCTTTAGATAAAACCAAAACCGGTGGAGTTTACAAAGATGAAAAAACCGGTTCGTGAGAGTTCAGCTTATATAGAACTTAGTTGTGCTGAATTTGGTTTGGTTATCTATATAACTAAGATATTTATGAAAGCTTAACTATTTTCAAATAGGAAAATCGTATTGTTACGTTTTAACCTTTTCAAAACGCTGGTTTATTTCCTTTAAATAAACCGGATACTTTTGATTGCAAATAAAAGCCGTTTTTTAGTTTGAAAATTGTAACAACTCTTTATTTCTTTAAGACCCATTAGCCTATTGTCAAATATATCAAAGCTATTCGAAAAACTGTTAATGCATAAGTTAAAGCCGATAGTGAATCATTTTGATTGTATTCCAACTCATCAATTCGGATTTCGAGAAAAACATAACACCATAGAACAAACTCACAGGTTGGTAGAAATCATATCCAAGACATTAGAAGAAAAAAAATATTGTTCTGCACTCTTCATCGACGTTTCGCAAGCCTTCGACAAAGTATGGAATGAAGGATTATCGAAAAAATAAAACAATATTTACCAGTGAACACACACAAGCTTCTAGAAAGTTATTTAAGTCATCGAAAGTTCGTTCTTAAAGAGGGAGACTTCATAAGTTCACCACAGCCTATTAAAGCAGGCATACCCCAAGGAAGTATACTGGGTCCCTTCCTATATTTGCTATATACTTGTGATATGCCTATAAACAGTCGAACCCACATATCTACTTTTGCTGATGACACAGCTATACTAGCCATTCATGAAAACCCCCAAGAAGCATCTGTACTGTTACAAGACCATATACTCGACATAGAAAGGTGGTTAAAACAATGGAGAATAAAAGTAAACGAGCAAAAATGTATACATCTTACATTCACATTGCGTAGAGAATCGTGCCCTCCAATCCTAATAAATAATCATATAATACCTCAACAAACTGAAGTTAAATATCTAGGTCTGCATCTAGACCGACGTCTGACCTGGAAAAAGCATATAGAAACGAAATTGACACAAATGAAGTTAAAATTACTACAAATTTACTGGCTAATTGGTAAAAACTCGAGATTGAGTTTAGATTGCAAACTTTTGCTGTACAGCTCAATAATAAAACCCATATGGTGCTATGGAATTCAATTATGGGGCACGGCCTCAGCTTCTAATATCGAAAAAATTCAAAGATTCCAAAAAAAAATATTACGAATGATAACAACAGCGCCTTGGTATGTGAGAAATATTAACATTCATAAGGACCTAGGTGTCTCCCTGGTGAAAAATGAAATAAAAAAACAAGCGGAGTCATATTTTAAAAAGTTAGAAGTTCACCCAAACCCACTTGCACGAACATTAATGAGAAGTAATGGCTACATCCGACTAAGAAGAAGGAATCCAACAGACCTGCGCTAATGATAGGATCTATAAATTAAAAAAAAATTTTCGTCCAACTGTGGTGGGACGTAAATAAAAAATAATATTTAGATTTAAGATTTGAACAAATATAGTTCACATTATTTTGTGAAGATACAATAAATAAAATATGAAACAAAAAAAAAAAAAAAATGTACAACAACAACAGAATTAAATAGCCAATCAATGTTTTTTATACACGTTTATAAATTCTCAGAATTACAGACACAATTTATAATGTACACGAATTTACTTTGAAAATACAACACACTTTAAGGCACTTAGATGATGTTTATTCGAAAAGCATCTCTGATAAACTAACTCACGACTGCAACCTCTGCCACTATTTATAACACTGCATTACCATCTAGAAAGCTCTTTAACTGTCAAAGTTCGAATATACTAGATCATACGCCATCTGTGGTGTACTTTCTACAATGTTCTTTAACTGAATATTCGAATACAGCGTTGCCAACTTACGATCAAATCAACTGAAAGCTTTTATTTAACAATGCCCACAGATATGTTACAGTCTGCCATTACAGCACTGCTATTTGAAAGCATTATGCTACTTTTAAATCAGCCGAGTTCATGCATTTCTTTTTCTGCTGAAGCACCTTCACCCATCTTGGAAGCCGGCCTGATGATCTTTTCTCTGCGGGACAGACCAAGCAATCCAACAGGAACCATTCCGCCGTTGCACTGTTCAACGGGGGCCTCCATTGTTACATGGCCACTATTCACTTCTGCTGGTTCCAACACCAACAAACCATAATCCTCCACTTCCTCACGGGCCCATACCAAATCCTCTGACTGCGGTGGCAACCTTTTGTGCTCAACAAAACCTAACTTTCTTACTTGAGACTTGCTCTCATATCCGACGTCAAGGGGTATTTTAACATTTCGCCAATTCATGACTTTTTGTCCCATATCCAAAGTAATGCTGTGACTAATCATGATTTACGCTAATACCACCAATAGTTAGTTTTACATTAACTTTACCATGGACAGCGGCAGGCTCTCCAGTAGCGGTGCGTAGACTTACATTGCAAATTGGTTCCATAGATTTCCTTACTAAATCTGTTCTTATGATAGACTGCGACGCTCCAGTGTCCATAGTAAGTATGTGCTTCCGACCGTTGATGTACCCTCTAGCAGTAAGATTGTTATTTTCCTGCTGCAGTACTGATATGGAGATTGGTGCTCTGCAGTTTCGCTGAATGTGACCCATTTTTCCACAGTTATAACATTTAATTTTGGCTTTAGTTTGTCTCTTACTTAATGCCTTTAAAACTGACTCTATTAATTCCTTTAATTCGTTGACCATACTTCTATAATTTTCAGCGGCAACCTCGATCTTCCGCACATTACACACCTGGGGCTTTGAAATTATCTTTGTTGTTTCTTGTACCAGCACGAATGAGACGGTTTCAAAGAATGATGACTTTGGTGTGGCACATACCGCATATTTTATCTCTGGATCGCGAATACCATTCACAAATGCCTCTATCTTCAAATGCTCCAAAATCGGATGGTTCTCCCCTGGATAAATAAGCTGTAGCAAACGCTCGATTTCCATCGCAAAATCTTGTAGCGTCTCATTGGCATTCTGCACTCTACCACGCAATTCCATTCGGTATAATTCTTTTTTATGTTCGCCACCGTACTTACGTTGTAGCGGCTCCATTATGTCATCATAACAATTTCTGTTGCTTGCTGGCACGCTTTCAAGAACTACTGCTGCATTTCCTTTTAAGGCCAATATCAATTCTATAGCTTTTTCTTCATTGTTCCACATGTTTCTAATGGCAACTGTATCAAACTGGAACTTGAAAACATTAAATGGTGTGCTGCCATCAAAACTAGGGGCCTTTATTTTACTCGATGTTTCTGAAATAACTCGCACCGGTCCATCTTGGCATTGAAGATTATTAACCTTTGTTTCTAGGTCATGCAGTTTATTGTCGACACCAATCTCTAAGTCGGAGAGTTTTTTATTGATGTCTATGGCTTGTATTTCTAAACAGCTTTCTAAGTCGGACACCTTTTTCTCAATGCCATCCACTCTGCTGTTTATAACTTCCGATATTTGATGAAGCTTCTCGTCTGTCGCTCTAGAAGTTTCTTCAAATTTCATTACCATTATTTTATTTTCTTCTTTAACTTCCGCAAGAAGTTTCTCGTTGTTTACTTTAGAAGTTTCTTGAAGTTTCATTTGCATTCCTTCCATCTTTTCCATCATAGCCGCAAACATTGTGCTTAAATCCATGCTGCTTGTTGCTGCACGGGTAGAAACTTCCATTTCTTCTTTATACTCAAATTCGAAAGCACCGATGTCAATATCACGCTGCTTGAATTCGTCTATCAGCCTCTTCTGCAATTCTGCCTTGTTACCTGCTGTTGGTAGCTCCAACTTACTCAATTCTTTCTTGAGTTGTTCAACTTTTAGTTACTCAAACTTCATGCTTATTATTTTGCAATCCCACTTCTGACACCAATTGTTACGTTTTAACCTTTTCAAAACGCTGGTTTATTTCCTTTAAATAAACCGGATACTTTTGATTGCAAATAAAAGCCGTTTTGTAGTTTGAAAATTGTAACAACTCTTTATTTCTTTAAAATGTACAACAACAACAGAATTAAATAGCCACTCAATGTTTTTTATACACGTTTATAAATTCTCAGAATTACAGACACAATTTATAATGTACACGAATTTACTTTGAAAACACAACACACTTTAAGGCACTTAGATGATGTTTATTCGAAAAGCGTCTCTGATAAACTAACTCACGACTGCAACCTCTGCCACTATTTATAACACTGCATTACCATCTAGAAAGCTCTTTAACTGTCAAAGTTCGAATATTCTAGATCATACGCCATCTGTGGTGTACTTTCTACAATGTTCTTTAACTGAATATCGCTTAATCGACTCAGAAAGTGATCCTGAACAGTTTGGGTGTTAGGACAATATTTTTGCATGTTTCAAACATTATACCTCCCCACTACGGGTATAAACATGCACTTTTCTTAACACAACTTTTTTGTATACAAATAAACATTTTTTTAATATTTTAATTTGAACTTTATATTTATAAAGGATGAAATTTTGACATGTAGTATAGAATATTTGAGTCTTTAACGCACTATTTGTTTAAAAGGATTTTATTGACAATCATAAAGGATAAACCTTTTAAAGGGCATTTTTGACATCTTTTGATCCTGACAGTATGAAATAAAGATAATTCAAAATATTTTACAACTCTTGTTCTTTTGACATCACATTTGGTCAGTGTTGCCAATTTTGCCCTTTTCTGGCTAAATTTAACCCTTTTCAATCTGGTTTAGCCACAAAAAAAATAATTTAGCCTTTAGCCTTTTTTATTTTCATTTCGCCATTTTAATGACTAAATCAAAACATATATATTTATTCTAATGATCTGAAATGTTTGCTGTTGATAATTAGTAAAATCAGTTCAAAAAAATTTGGCAGGAATATTATGACAAAAATTAACTAAAAATGTTGAACCAGTAAACAATTTAAGCACATACAAATTTTTGGAACCTTACATACATTCTTAAAAATTGCTCTAGTTCTCAAATTATATCTTTAAATTTTTGCTCAAGCATTTTATTATTTGCATCAAGGACGCATTCAAAATACATGTTGTATTTTTGCATGGTTGCTCAGAATTGTGTTTCAACGGCCAAAACTCTGTAACTTATGAAACGATTGAGATATTTGTGTATTTTTTTAATGCACAGATAACTTCTTGAACACCCATAGTTAAATGGTCATAAATATAAGCAGGTAAAATAAAAACTACAAAGATTTAAATTAAAATGCCAAAACTAATATAGAGAAAATTGGCGTTATTTGAATAAAAATTGTTAATAATTATGTTAATGTTTTAAGCGCGTGTCCGGGCGTTTATAAAATCATATATAGGGTTAAAGAGAATGGCCCATAATCATAGTCAAAAATAAAGTACATTTTAAGAGAATTAAACTCGACTTTACTTAAGAGTGGACTTTAGGTCTATCATAGACAAGTTAAAGTATACTTCTGACGCTGAAGTCGACTCTAAATATAAAACTAGCTAAAGTTGTTTTTAACTCGTTTAACAACAGCATCAGCTGTTCTTCGCCGAGTAAAAAAGTTCGTCACAAAGTAAAAAATGTTTAAGTTACAAGATATTGGTAGAGATTTTGCAATTATTGAACAGTTATCAATAAAATTAGTACCAAAATATCGTAATTATGATATTAATCTTATCTTTTCCATTTTTCCACAACAAACAACTTTCTTTCTTTAGATGTCCCGGTTACTTTTATTGTTTACGTTTTTTTGATTTTTTTTTAATTTTGTATGTCAGCTGTATTATTGTATGAAAACATTTTCTACATTTGCGGTGGCACCCAGTTAAAGTCGGTTCAATTTAAAACGTACTTTAATTTTGACTATGGTTGCAAATTATTAAAAAGCAGGTTTTTATTTTAAAGTTGTTTCTAAAAAGAACCGACTTTAGTGTTTGACTATGATTATGGGCTAATACTTTTAACTTTTCTGGGCGATGTATTTTTTGATCCTTAAAAGTTAGGTTTCTCTAAAATTAAAATTTGACGTAAATAACACGGCTGATTTAAAAGTAGCATAATGCTTTCAAATAGCAGTGCTATAATAGCAAACTGTAACATATCTGTGGGTATTATTAACATTGAATAAAAGCTTTCAGTTGACCATTGATCGTAAGTATGGCAACGCTGTTTGCTGCGACCGTATATTCGAATTCGAATATTCAGTTAAAGAACATTGTAGAAAGTACACCACAGATGGCGTATATATTAGAAAGCTCTAGACAGTTAAATAGCAATCTAGAGTGCAGATGGCAGTGTTATAAATAGTGGCAGAGGTTGCAGTCGTTAGTGAGTTTATCAGAGACGCTATTTGAAGAAACATCAACTGAGTGCCTTAAAGTGTGCTGTGTTTTTCAAGTGAATTCGTGTACATTATAAAGTGTGTCTGTATTTCTGCGAATTTATAAACGTGTATAAAAAACATTGAGTGACTATTTAATTCTGTTGTTGTACATTTTAAATCAATAAAGAGTTGTTACAATTTTTAAACTACTAAACGGCTTTTATTTGCAATCAGAGTATCCGGTTTATTTAAAGGAAATAAACCAACGTTTTGAAAAGGTTAAAACGTAACAATATAGTACTTTAAAAAATATTTAATAACACCTTATACATACCGTTTTCAAAAACTACAATCCAACCAATTTAGAAAAAAAACAAGTAAGAGAGCTATATTCGGCTGTGCCGAATCTTATATACCCTTCACCAAATTATACTTTAAAATAAATTTTCTTAAATATTTTTAGGTAAACAAAATTTAATTTTTTTTAATTGTTTTTCAAAATTTTTTTTTTTTTAAATTGTTTTTTAATTTTATTAAAAAAAGTTTTTTCCAAACTTTTTTAAAAAAAATTTTTTAAATTTTTTTTTTTTTGGAAAAAAAATTTATGACAAAAAAATTTTTTAATGAAAAAAATATTCGGGTTAAAATATATTTTTCCCGATTTTGACCCATTGTAGGTCCAACTTACTATATATAGCCTTATCTACATCGTTGCAATGGACTTTGAAATATCTATCATTAGATATCCATATTGTCTATATTAATGACTTAAGGTAAGGTCAGATACGGTTGTCAGACGGGCTTGATTGTCAAGCTTTTTCAATGCTTGTCAAGAATCAAGAAAAAATTTCATTTGTCAAGCTAAAAAGGAATTTTAGAAATTTTTCCATCAAATTAATTTGCCAAGTCAAAAACTAGGCGGATTTTGTTTATTTTTCAAAATTTTGACAACTAAAAATATTTTTCTATTGAAAATACAAAAATTTTACGTAGAGTTAGCTTTTCAAAAAGTATAAATTCCTTATACAAAATTGTTATGAAAATTGTAGAAATTTTCAGCAGTACATATTTACTTACATTAATTCTCAATGTATCGACAAACTGCCTGTTACTAAATGTCGACATAAATTTATTAGGCCGCTAAACTGTCCGTTAACAATTTTGGTTTTCTCAATATACCGACAAAAAACATTATTTTCAGATGGCAATACCAAATACATGTGGCATAATAAATAGATTTAAACATTAACTGTGCTTTAATTTAAATTTTTGTTTTTTCTTTAAGTTTTTGTTAATATTAGTTGATAATGAAAAGTCTGAATTAAATGTAATTTTATTACTTGTTTTTGTTAATAAAAAAATTATTTACGTATTAACGTATGTCATGTGCACCCTGTCGATACGAAAAATTTAAAAAGAAGAAGAGAGCAAATAGTTGGCAACTCAAGATTAAGGGCATACGTTTTGACAGCTGGAAGGTAGAGAAAATGTAAACAATAACAAAATACCTGTAAAAAAAATTTTATGTAGGCAAACAAATTGCTGAACAATTGTTGAAGCTAGGAAGCCATATTGGTAAACGAGGTTTCTCGATACCAAGAAGAGAAAATGTCGTCCCTTTTTTGATTTTGGCTCCACATAGTGAAGAAGGTGGAGTCCGTGGCCTCATATAAAAGAAAAACTAAATTTTTGATTTTTTTTAAACAAAATAAGTAAATTTTATTAAACAAAAGATTTTTTTTTTAAACTTAAAGCTAAACTTAAAGCTAAACTTAAAACTAAATCTTAAAATATAAAAATAAAAAAATAAAAAAAACTAATCAAACCAACCTGCAAAGCCACTGCAACAAGACTCCATCCAACGAGGGAGAAGCAGCATTAGCACCACCACGCCTGGGGTGCTAGGGTATATTTGGTGATATTCCGACGAAGTACAGTAAAATACACCGGGACATATAGACGGACGTTCAATTCGGTTCCTTTTCTTTAAGAAAATAAGAAAAAAAAAAAAAGAAATATTTATAAAATAAAAAAAAAGGTGATTAGTGAGATATTTATATAAACAAATAGGAAGTCTTAAGTATCGCAAAGTACATCCCGCGTGTGAACCTTAACCACGCGTGCGCGAGTTAGGTTAGAGCTCTGGCCTAGGGAACAGTGAGTCGCGAGGTTAATTAACCCAAGATTTTCCTAAATCTTATATAGGTAATTCTCCTATACAAAAAAAAAAATTTTTATAAATAAATATATATAAATAAATAAAAGGAATTAGAGAATTCTAAATATTAATAGTACCTCGAACCACTTAGACATTTAGACACGTCACTGACAGGAAATATCCATCTACCCTATCCTCACCCGGGAGATTCTTCCGCAAAATTAGTTGGCCGCCAGGGAATAGAGCGGGAAAGCAGTAACGCTAGTTTTAAAAAGATACATTATAAATTATTATTATTAAAAGAAATTTTATTAAATTAAACTAAAAGCAAAAAAAAAATTAAAATTTAAAACTAAAATCTAAGAAAAGAAAATTTAAAACTAAAATCTTAAATTTAAAATTTAAAACTAAAATCTTAAAGCTAAATTTTTAAAACTGAATCTTAAAGCTAAAATTTGAAATTTTTAAACAAAAACAAAATTTTTGTACATTTTTATTTCTAAAGTAAATTTTGTTAATAATTCATTTTTTTGTTTGTATAAATTCATTCTTTATTAATAAACCGAAACTTTTATAATGTTTAAATGAAATTGCTATTTTTCAAGTTTTTTTTTTAAAATGATTTACTAAATTTCAGTAAACGCGGCGGTAAGTAGGGAAGGTATTGTTTGCGGGGAAAGTTTGGGACATTCTTACGATAGGATGTCATGGCGGGATTCAATCCCGAGTGGGTGGGTTATCTCCTGGCAACAACATCAGCCAGGAGAAGAAATTGTTCGGTAGATAGGTACGCAGGGAAATAAAGGAAAGAGAAAAAGGACAAGAGAAACTACTTCGAGCCCCTTTAACTTAAATATACTTTTGCTGGTATGATTTTTGTGATAGTGTGTGTTTTCGATCCGGATTGCTGGCAAGGACCACCCCCTCCGGCGAGTTCCCAGCCAGGCAAACGCGAGCATACCAGCGCCGCCGGCAATCTGGCCACCTTGTTTCTTTATGTTTATTTTGTTTTCTGTTTGTTCAATGGACAATGAACAGACGTTTGACAGACACACCAGCCCACACACTACATAAATGGCGCCCAACGTGGGGCCCGAAGTAGGTCCATAGCCTAATCTAGTTAGTCCTTAATGCTATTTAGTCAAGACTACGTAAGTCCTGTTAGGTCATAACAAGAGTCCCTAACTGCAGCGACGTCGTCAGACAAATAGTTATTTATTTTTTTTTTCCTTTTCGTTTTTTTTTACTTTACAATAGATGGGAATCTATCATCGTGCATGGCTAATGTGGTGCACACCAACGTAAGTCCCGAACATCTGGACAATCTAGTCTGGTTCGCGTTGCGACGTTTGGTGTGTACGCTATAGTCATGCGGGATGATAGATTCTTCAGCCTGTTCTTTCCAAGCAACTTGAGGCTCTCGTGTTAGCTTTCTGTAGCAAAAGCGAGAATGCTCAAGTTGGGAGGAAAGAATAGCATAGGCAGCCACCCTTAATAGATACGATTATTAGTATTTGTTTTATTTAAACTCACGTTTTGTCTGCGGTAAAATAGATAGGGTAGTCCTAGGCGTACTGGGTTTTCAACACCAATCTTCTAGATGCCCCTTGAAATTTGAGCTGCGGTAGAACAAATACTACCTTTTTTTTTTATTTATCCATTTACTTTTTCCATTTCCTGAAACCAATAGAAAAACAATTAGTACATATCTTCGAACAATTTCTATACACTTTACCTGCAAACATTACTTACCCAAAAAACATCGCCGTTCACAAGATTAAGTTTTGAATCTTCTTTTCCATTTTGAGTTTTAACCTTTTCTTTGTTAAGATTTATACGTCTAGTTTTTTAAGAGGAGGAGATTTCTATTAGTATCTTGTTTGATATTTATCTGTTAGATAAATATATTTTTTTTTACTAGCGTTCTATACAAATAATCAACATTGTGGTTTTATCATTTTGATTTGTTTCATTTGGTTATTCCTCGTACTAGATCTTTATCTATATCTAATTAGACAAGTAGGAATGGTCGTAACTCGTTCTGCTAAGAATCGCGAACAAACTCCGAATACCGATATGCAAAATTTTGTACCAACTACCGTGGGGACTATAGTTTCCACGGCGCTTCCAGTGTACACCTTAGCTAACACCATGACTACCACCACATCGCCAGCCGTAAATCCAAGCGTTCAGCAATTCATGTCGATAGCGCATGAACGTTCTGGTTTCCAAAACGAATCTGCCATTTCAAACAGTACCATCACATCGCCACAATACAGTAGCATTACTGCTAGGACCGTGAGGCAGGAATTCAGAGAAAGTGTGCCACCTCCAGTTCCTCAACCTAATGTTGCAGCACCAGGCGACATGTTCGGATTCATTCGGGAGGAATTGCAGCGTCAAATGCAGATGTTGCGTATGGATATGCAACGTGAAATATCCCAGGCTGTAACCCGTGCGATTCCACAGGCATCGCCGCCACAACAACCAGCTCCGCAACCACCTAGGGAACAACAAAATGTGTTGAGAACAAATTTACCACCACAATCACATATGAACATACCCGTGCACAACTTCCAACAGCAGCCATATGTTTATCAGCCAACACCAGCCCAACTAGTAAACACTTTGCCACAAGAATCAGCACCAACACCAGCCTTTCCAACGCAGCCAGCCCATTCGTCACAAGCACCCAGCTGGCCGACCGAAGGTGCATTTGAGTCACAACGGAAGGTGGACTTATCGAAATGGGGCATTAAGTTCGACGGAACCTCTAAGTCGATGAGCGCTGAGGATTTCATATTTCGAGTCGACGTCCTTCGACAAGACTACAATTGCTCCTTCAACGACATCAGACGAAGTTTCCATTCACTATTAGAAGGCCAAGCTCTGGATTGGTATTGGAACTTGCGCAAACTCGTTTCAATCCAAACCTGGGACGACCTGGAGAGAGCATTTTTAACCCAGTTCCGAAGATACGAAAATGAATTCCAACTGCAAAAACAAATAATGGACCGCCGCCAGATGCCCCAGGAAAGCTTTGAGAACTTCTATAATGCCGTGATGAGGCTGAGAAACCAACAGAGAAATCCATATTCTGAGCGAGATCTTGTGGAAATCATGAAGGGGAATTTAAAGCCGGCCTTATCGCACCTGTTATTTTCCGTGAGAACAGAAGGGCTGAATGATTTCTGCCAACAAGCAAAACGGGCAGAAAACTTGATTTTGAGTCAGCAAAGGCAACAGTTCCAGTCAAGGGGTCCAGCAACTGCTCGTGTGCATGAGCTGCAACTTAGTGACGATGAACCGCCACCACCGATTGTCGAAGTGGACGCCTTGGCCACCAGTAGCCGCTATATTTGCTGGAACTGCAAACAGCCAGGCCATAGCTTTATGGACTGTCCGTCGCCAAATAGGCGTATATTTTGCTTCCGATGTGGCCGAGACAACGTAGTCACCCCAAAGTGCCCAAAATGTCAGGGAAACCAGGTAGTGAGCGAGTCCCTGACGGGGGAGACTCGTTCGACCCAGACGTAATCCCGGTTAACCAGTCAGTCATAGTGTGTAGGCCCACCCAAATTTTAACTAACCCTAATAAACAGATTCCGATTATAGAAAAAACCAAAATTCGTGAAATTAAGCCACTCCATCAAAGAGTGAAGGAGTATAATGAGGCCAGGGATAGAATTTTTGGGCAGGTCTCTGATAAGATAAAAAAGGCTAGGATTAGGTATAAAATGAGAAAGAGAGTTAGGAATGAAATTATGTCAGCCTGTTTATATGAGGGTGAAGACGCCCGTTTTTATTTGAAGGTACCTATTAATGGCGTCCCCATAGAAGGTCTTTTAGACAGTGGGGCTACTGTCTCATGTTTAGGTAAAGGGTGCCTGGAGTTCCTTGAGAACACAGGTTTACAAATTCTGAACTTTTCTTCACACATTAGGACGGCTGATGGTAGTCCTCACAGGATAGTAGGTCGTGTAAAGGTTAAAATAAATTTCAACAATAGGTCACAAGAGATCACCTTTTATTTGGTGCCATCTCTAAATAGACCACTATTTTTAGGGGTAGATTTCATGAGAAGTTTCGGTTTATTTCCCAATTTGTGTAGCCTAACTACTAATGATGTCAATCTCTGTCCAGAGTCTGAAGTAATAAATGGTGAAGTTAAGACACATATACTCTCTCCGAGTCAGAAGGCGTCATTAGATATTTTAGTAGCGAAATTTCCATGTTTTACGAAGAAGGGACTTGGTCAGACTTCCCTCGAATCCCATACAATCGACACTCGCGATGCGATTCCAGTTAAGGACAAGCATTATCCGGTCTCACCAGCTGTGCAGAAGTTGATGTACGCAGAGCTTGATAGGATGCTTAATCTTGGGGTCATTGAGCAGAGCGAGAGTCCTTGGAGCCATCCGGTTACTCTCGTCCGTAGGGGCGAGAAGAACCGTTTGTGCTTGGACGCTCGTAAGCTGAATGCCCTCACGATTAAGGACGCCTATCCTCTGCCGCACATCGAAGGTCTTCTCAGCCGGTTAGGGGACACATATTTTATATCAAGCGTAGATCTTAAAGACGCGTTCTGGCAGATACCACTAGATGCGTCTAGTAGAGAAAAGACTGCATTCACGGTGCCAGGACGACCACTTTACCATTTTACGGTAATGCCTTTTGGGTTGTGTAATGCAGCCCAAAGGTTATGCCGTCTGATGGATAAAGTGATCCCCTCAGCACTTCGTGATAGAGTCTTTGTCTATCTAGACGATCTTTTGATCGTATCTCCAGACTTTAAAACCCACCTGGAATTGCTGGATCGAGTGGCGCATTGTTTGGATTCGGCAGGTCTGACCATAAATGTAGGGAAATCGAAGTTCTGCTTCAAAGAGTTGCGGTACCTAGGTTATATAGTGGGAGGGGGTAAATTAAAACCAGACCCAGAGAAGGTAGAAACGATTTTAAAATTTACTTACCCGAAAACCGCTAGGCAGGTCAGGAGTTTCATGGGAGCTACTGGCTGGTACAGGCGCTTCATCCCAGACTACGCGACGATTTCTACTCCTATCTTCAACACCCTTAAGAAAGGAAAAACTTTCAATTTTCCCGATGATGCCAGAGAAGCTTTCGATAGACTGAAAACAGCCCTTACAACAGCACCAGTGCTCACTCATCCCAATTTTAACAAGCACTTTTACGTGCAGTGTGATGCCTCAGATATTGGATTAGGAGCTGTCTTATTTCAGAAGGACGAAGACGACGGAGAGCATCCCATCGCATTCTTCTCTCATAAGTTGACCAGCGCCCAGAAAAACTATTCGGTCACTGAGAGAGAGTGTTTGGCTGTGGTAATGGCCATTAAAAAATTTAGGCCTTACATCGAGTTGATGCCCTTTACAGTCATCACTGACCACAGCAGCCTTAAATGGTTGATGTCCCACAAAGACTTGAGCGGTCGACTTGCCAGATGGAGCTTGCATCTTCAAGCATTTGCCTTCACCGTCGAACACAGGCCAGGTTCTAAAAATATAGTACCCGACACCTTGTCGAGGTATGACATGGAGGAGCTTTCTGCGGAGGTAAACAACATTATTAATTTTGATTCCAAATATTTTAAAGAACAACATTACCTGGACTTAATCGCCAAAGTGACCGAAAACGCAGAAAGCCTACCAGATCTAAAGGTAGTGGATGACCTGGTCTATAAAAGGGTCTTGCCTTATGATGGAGTCCCACTGAACGAAGATTTCGCATGGAAGCTCTGGGTACCACTTGAATTGACACACGAGATTATTGAGAAGTGTCATAATCCCCCTCAAGCTTCGCACGGAGGATTCGGCAAAACACTTAGGAGGGTAAAAGAATACTTCTATTGGCCAAACCAGAACGTACAGGTTCGTTCCTTCGTAGCAAATTGTCAAATTTGCAGAGAAACAAAACCAGCTAATGCAATTTTGAGACCACCGATGGGAGCTGAAACGCAAACGGAACGTCCGTTCCAAAAGATTTTTATAGATTTTTTGGGTCCGTATCCGCGCTCTAAGAACGGGAATTCATACATATTTATAGTCCTAGACCATCTTACAAAATTTGTCCTGCTTAAAGCGATGGCTAAAGCTAACACGAAGAACGTTATAAAATTCCTGATTTCAGAGGTTTTTCATAAATTTGGAACACCGGAGATAATTCTGTCCGATAATGGTAAGCAGTTCGTCAGCAAAGAATTCATCGATATGGTGAACAATTTTGGCGTGAAACATGTGCGGACGGCCACCCACTCGCCACAAGCCAACGCATCGGAGCGGGTGAACCAGTCCATTCTGTCTGCAATCAGATCTTATCTTCAACATGATCACACGGAATGGGATAAGTACTTATCAGAAATTGAATTCTCGCTAAGATCGTCTGTTCAAACGTCCATTGGTGTCACGCCTTATTTTGCGCTTTTTGGCATGAATATGGTTTCTCATGGGAGTATCTATAAACTGGCTAAGAAATTACAAAGTCTAAGCGATCCTGAATTCAACATAATACCGAAATCCGTGAAAATGGATTTAATAAGGCAGAAAATTCGTGAGAATCTGCATAGAGCCTACTTAAGGAATGAGAAAACCTATAATACACGATGCCGTCAAGTTAAGTTTGTACCAGGTCAGGAGGTTTATCGTCGCAATTTTCAGCAGAGCGACTTTAAGACCAATTTCAATGCTAAGCTAGCGAAGAAATTTTTAAAATGTAGAATTGTACGACCTGTAGGTAATAGTCTATACGAGGTTGAAGACCTTCAAGGGAAATCGTTGGGGGTATTTCACGCCAAAGATTTGAAACAATAGTTTCAAATTCTTTGGTGGTCTTAGTCCCAACATTTCAGTCCGAATACCTAACTCTGTCAAATACTAAAACGTATTGTCAAAATTTTATTTATGAGTGGTTAGTAAATACTTTCTACATGAAACTATAGTTAAATGACTATGTTTTTTTTTTTTATTTTTTTTTGCCATTTGATTTTTATTTTAATTAATATTTTGTTTTTTTATCTAGAATATTGCGACCAGAGATGTTCATTTGTGTTGTGGAACAATTACCAGTTGCGTTGGATTTACTCAGTAACAAGTAGTACGTCACCATGCTCACCGAAACCAATTAAATCTTTTATCACGATTGTGACTGTCAACACACTATTGATGCAATTCCGTTAACACTCTGGGGAACTATGCCAATAAGAGCTGAGAATCGTTAGACATCTAGTATGTTGATCTGATTTTGATAATATTAAAGAGACGGGAGTAATTTGCAACGTTTACCCAACAAGCATCTCTTGAAGAAATACGTGGCTTACTTGTTATTGGATAAATCTAACACCACTGTGTTTTGTTCTCACAATACGAACCATTTCTGGCCAAATATTTTTTTTTTATTTGAAAGATTTATGATCTTAAAGATCATGAAATGTTATTGGCAATATTTAATTTGGTTTAACTACTTTTTATTGGAATAGTAATGCTAATGTTAGACTAAGCGCAATAACTTAAATTTAAATATTAATATATATAAATTGAATTTTCAAACTCACCAATTTTTTTGTCGTCTGGAACTTTTTCCATCTCGGCTCAGTGTTTTTATGCAGGAGTGATGAATTAGTATACAATCTGTATAAATAAAAACAAAACAATTAGTATTTTATCAAATATATAAATTTCATGATACTTTTATATTTCATATATCCAATCAATAGATATAGATAACTTTAGTTCACTTACTTCTTTTTTTTTTTTGAAGATTTCATTTTTAATCCCCATCCCAGGCACCAAATGAATTTCCAACCTGTGGAGAAAATTGTCATTAGTAAATTTGGTAAATTAAGTTTAATATTTAAAATCTAGTGAGCTAAAAGGATATCCTGAAATTTACCAAAAAGAAAACAAAATTGAATTTTGATAATTCTTTTAGTAAGCAAAATTTTCTATTTTTTTTTGATATTTATCATTTAATTTATTTTTTTTTTATAATTACTATATTATTTTAAAGGAGAAATTGCAAGGGGTACTTCTCGCCAAAGACTCTAGGCATTATCCTAAGAGCTTTGGTGAATTTAGTCCTTGCATTTCTACCTCATTTCCCACGATTAAATCGTGAAAAACAAAATATAGTAATAATTTCCAGTAAGATATAAGAATTTTATTTATACTTACCAAACTTAAATGGAATCGATTGCCCAAGGACTTGTCACAGGTCCGATTGAATTTTAAAAATCTGAAAATAAAAGGAAAATTATTGAAGAATTAGTAAAGTTCACATATTGAATTGGATAACAAACAAAATTATTAAAAGAACAATTATTTTTCTTTAGCTTTTCTTTTATTATCTCCATTTACTGATTTAGTTTGTATTTCAAATTCAAATTCAATTTCATTTTAATTTTTCATTAAGTTTGAGTTTTTTTTATTAAAATAATTTTTCTTTAGTTTTGATTACTAAATGGTTATGGTCACAGTTCACATTATTTTTCATATATGAATTAAATTTTTATAAAATTTACAATCACTTTCACCATTTAAATTTTTTTTATATATGAACAATTAAAATATTTGAACAATTACTTTTGTCACACACTGTATTAATTTTTTTTTAGTTTTTCCCATTATTTTTGGTCACAAAATTCACTTTTTATTTAATTTTATTCAGTTTTTTTAATCCGTTTCACAAATTTTAACAATCACTGTAAATTATAAAATCAAATTTTCATTCATTTTTTTTTATTCAATAGTTTCAAATCACTCAATAGTTTAATTTTCATAAAATTGTTTAATTTTTTTTTAACACAAAACTTTTATCACTCACGGTATTGTTCAAAATAATTTTTTAGTTTTGTTTTTCAATCTAATTTTCACTTAATCACTTTTTAATTTAATTCATGCAATTAATTTTAAAAATTAAAAGTTTTGTCACTTCACTTTTGCTTTTCACTGTACACAGTTTTTTATTTAACTTAATTAGCATTGTTAAATTTCATAATCAATTTTTCTAAATCATTCATTAATTTTTTTTATTTTTTTTTGTTCACTTTTCACGCACACTGTAAATTCCAATAAGAATTTTAAATCCGTGTTATTATTTCTAAAATTTATCGCGAAACTATAGCCACTTCTATTAAAATTTTTCACATTTTTAATTAAAATTTTTTTTTTGAATACTCACTTTTTACACTCACTGTAACCAAAACCAATTTTTTTTTGCACTTTTAATTTTTAAATTCCTAATTTCACTTATATCTAAATAGAATATTCATTTCACTTACCTTAAAATCCGGAACCACCCTAATGCTCAGGTTAATTTGATATAGTTTCTGAAATTTAAAAATTAATTTTTAGAAAATTTATTTAGAAATTAAAATAATTTTTACACATTTACTTACTTTTTCAATTCTGCTCCGATCCGCCATATTAGAAATCGTCATCTGTACTTTTTTTATAGGCCCAGGGCCGCCAACATGATCCCTGTAAAGAAAAAGAATTTGGTTGTGTTAGTTAACAACACCACTAATAAAATTTCCATTTGTATAACACTTTTACTTACCTTATTTAAAATCCCACTTATTGGCCATAAATCTACACCAGAACCTGTGAAGAAACAAAAGAAAAAATTATTATAATATTTTAAACAATTTAAAGTATTATTTTTATTATTTTAATGTTTATTTACAAAAAAATACTTCCACTTACCTTTCATTCATAAATTTTTGTTTGGGTGCTTCTTCTTCACCCACGCGTAGTTTTTTTTTTATTTTGCCTCCTCCTCTTTTCGTTAATTCTTATAGAGTATGTTCAGTCAAGGTTGCCATATGAGAAAACATTAACGAAGGTACAGAGTCGTATTTTTTTAAGTGTGGTGAATATAAAATAGGGGTTACCAGACTATAATTTTTTTGTGGGAGTAAATAAAATACCCAAAATCTCATAAAATTTCGTAACATTAGGGTATTACAGAAAATCAGGGCGCTTATTTTTCCCTCCCATCCTGTATCCAGGGATGGATAACAGGAGTGGTTGGGTTTGTCATGTGCACCCTGTCGATACGAAAAATTTAAAAAGAAGAAGAGAGCAAATAGTTGGCAACTCAAGATTAAGGGCATACGTTTTGACAGCTGGAAGGTAGAGAAAATGTAAACAATAACAAAATACCTGTAAAAAAAATTTTATGTAGGCAAACAAATTGCTGAACAATTGTTGAAGCTAGGAAGCCATATTGGTAAACGAGGTTTCTCGATACCAAGAAGAGAAAATGTCGTCCCTTTTTTGATTTTGGCTCCACATAGTGAAGAAGGTGGAGTCCGTGGCCTCATATAAAAGAAAAACTAAATTTTTGATTTTTTTTAAACAAAATAAGTAAATTTTATTAAACAAAAGATTTTTTTTTTAAACTTAAAGCTAAACTTAAAGCTAAACTTAAAGCTAAACTTAAAACTAAATCTTAAAATATAAAAATAAAAAAATAAAAAAAACTAATCAAACCAACCTGCAAAGCCACTGCAACAAGACTCCATCCAACGAGGGAGAAGCAGCATTAGCACCACCACGCCTGGGGTGCTAGGGTATATTTGGTGATATTCCGACGAAGTACAGTAAAATACACCGGGACATATAGACGGACGTTCAATTCGGTTCCTTTTCTTTAAGAAAATAAGAAAAAAAAAAAAAGAAATATTTATAAAATAAAAAAAAAGGTGATTAGTGAGATATTTATATAAACAAATAGGAAGTCTTAAGTATCGCAAAGTACATCCCGCGTGTGAACCTTAACCACGCGTGCGCGAGTTAGGTTAGAGCTCTGGCCTAGGGAACAGTGAGTCGCGAGGTTAATTAACCCAAGATTTTCCTAAATCTTATATAGGTAATTCTCCTATACAAAAAAAAAAATTTTTATAAATAAATATATATAAATAAATAAAAGGAATTAGAGAATTCTAAATATTAATAGTACCTCGAACCACTTAGACATTTAGACACGTCACTGACAGGAAATATCCATCTACCCTATCCTCACCCGGGAGATTCTTCCGCAAAATTAGTTGGCCGCCAGGGAATAGAGCGGGAAAGCAGTAACGCTAGTTTTAAAAAGATACATTATAAATTATTATTATTAAAAGAAATTTTATTAAATTAAACTAAAAGCAAAAAAAAAATTAAAATTTAAAACTAAAATCTAAGAAAAGAAAATTTAAAACTAAAATCTTAAATTTAAAATTTAAAACTAAAATCTTAAAGCTAAATTTTTAAAACTGAATCTTAAAGCTAAAATTTGAAATTTTTAAACAAAAACAAAATTTTTGTACATTTTTATTTCTAAAGTAAATTTTGTTAATAATTCATTTTTTTGTTTGTATAAATTCATTCTTTATTAATAAACCGAAACTTTTATAATGTTTAAATGAAATTGCTATTTTTCAAGTTTTTTTTTAAAAATGATTTACTAAATTTCAGTAAACGCGGCGGTAAGTAGGGAAGGTATTGTTTGCGGGGAAAGTTTGGGACATTCTTACGATAGGATGTCATGGCGGGATTCAATCCCGAGTGGGTGGGTTATCTCCTGGCAACAACATCAGCCAGGAGAAGAAATTGTTCGGTAGATAGGTACGCAGGGAAATAAAGGAAAGAGAAAAAGGACAAGAGAAACTACTTCGAGCCCCTTTAACTTAAATATACTTTTGCTGGTATGATTTTTGTGATAGTGTGTGTTTTCGATCCGGATTGCTGGCAAGGACCACCCCCTCCGGCGAGTTCCCAGCCAGGCAAACGCGAGCATACCAGCGCCGCCGGCAATCTGGCCACCTTGTTTCTTTATGTTTATTTTGTTTTCTGTTTGTTCAATGGACAATGAACAGACGTTTGACAGACACACCAGCCCACACACTACACGTAGTTGTATTTTTAACTGTTTTATTTGAAATTTGCTTTATATATCCTCTGTAAAATATTCACGGCCGTATTCATAAGCATTTTAAGGCATTTTTAAGCAAAATTCCTTAAAATTGTAGTCATAAACGTATTTTAGCTTAAAAACCTATTTCAAATGTTGTTTTAAATAAACGAATTTTAAAATTGCTTCGACCCTATTTTAAACCTATTTTAAGGTATTCTTTTTAGTTTTTATCTTATAAAAAAAGGAATTTTAAATATAAATGTTTATAAATTTGCAATAATAGACGATAATATTGCAATTGCTAAACATAATTTTAACTCCGCTGGGGAATTATAATAATATATGATTTTGTTAGATATTCCTCCGGCAGTGAGCTACATGAGGTTCACAAGTTAGTTTTATAGACATTTTTGTAATTTACTATTAACCTGTAACGGAATGTAGTAATTAAATGTGTAAACATCGTGGAGGAAGGTCCACACAATCTAATATACTCACTCCGGCATTAAAATTAAGAGTTTTCTCATAGAAAATCATTAGATTCTGTTACAATTTAACAAAATGACAATAAAAATAAATTAATAAAACAAATCATAAAATAGTGATGTTTATTTAATCACAGAATATTCGTCATTCGAATACTTTTAATAATAATTGAAAAAAATATATAATTTTACTTTTGTTAATTTAACTGAATTTTAAATTGTCAAGAAAAATCAAGTTTTTTTCTTTAACGTCAAGAAAAATCAAGCTTTTTCTTCTGAATGTCAAGCTTTTTACCGATTTCGATCTGGCAAGCCTAGGGTCAGACTACGCAAATTATTTGACACAAGATGTTTCATGTGTTTGATCAAAACTAATCAAATAATTCATGGGTTGATTTTGTGTTCACACTGTACACATTTATTTGCCATATATGTTTAATCAAATTACACCGAAATACTATCAAACACACAAAGGGGAAAATATATTTGTCTTGTGGTCACATTTATGGTAATATTTGTTCTAAGTAATTATTAAATAATGCTGCAAAACAACTTTAATTTCTTTCATCAATAAAAAAGACATTTCTAGAAAGTAAAATATTACCAGATTTTGCTTTACATTTGAAAGAATTATGAAATTTCAGTACTTTTATTTAAGCGTCAAATATTTTATGTTTCTAGTTTGAACAGAAAATATTTTTGCACTGCAAACAAGAAAACAGCTGAATTTGGTCAAACAAATTTATTTGCCAATATGAAAACATTCTTGTAATGTGACCAATTTTTATTATTTGATCTTGCAATTCATTTGCAAGATCAAACAGCGTCAAATAACAGCTGTTGCATCATGAGTTATCGCAAAAGTAGTGTTGCTATATCTGTGGTCATAAGCAATAACGACCTAAGTCGACTTAAGAAAGATTTGAGTTATATTAGCTACATTATTCTCTTCATAGAACTGTATGTATACGTGAAATCCCTACCTTCCTAACTTTCTTATTTAAAAAGTTATTAATTAGAAACATATTGGCTTAAGTCCTAAGGAAGACTATCGCATTTACAATAAGCCCCAAAATATACTTAAGAAAACATTCAATTATATTTTATTTTGTTTAAATAGCTTATAATTACTTTAGTTGTTATTGTTATTTTTCACAAAATAAATTTTCATAAATAAGAGTGCTGTTATAAGAGCCAAACTAAAGCGATTATTGCAAATTGGCTTAATTACTTGACATGTCAATATTTAAATATGTAATAACAGCTTAACTCAATATATGCCAAGCAACAATCAAAACACTTATTTTCAACAAACGCCTAATCAGACATTAGCACTTTCAATTTAGTATTTCTGAGTTGCATTAAGCGATGATATTTGTTTTTATTAAATATTTCTCTAATAAATAAAGCTTTTGTTATAATTTTTCATTTGAGCATTGTGGGGGTAAGAATCTTTGATTCTGCATTCTACTTTTTCTAATGCAATCTTTTATTTTTTTCAGAATCGCTTTTATAACTATAAATAGCTTTTTCTCAAAAACATGTTTTTTGAATTAGGCGGTTATTGCTTGTGACCACAGATATCTTAAATTAAAAATAGCTAAATAATGAAAACAAATCGCGAAAATATATATATAATTATTAAATGTTTATTTATTAAATTATATTACTATCACAATTCATAATTGAAATTGAATGGAAATGTAATTATGTTTTATACTTGAAAAATATTTGAAATATTAAATATTTTTCAAACAAAAAAAACATATGGTTTGAATTTATGTTTCCTTTTTACTGGAGAATGCTATTGAAATAAAGTGTAATACAACTGTAATTCAATTGCTTGACTATAATTCAAGGCTTGAATTACACTTGCTATCAACTTGAATTCCAGTAAAAATGCTTATTGGTTTTTTAATACATATTATTAATCGACTTTTTCCAAACTTTTTTCATTCAGAATAAGAACATGTTCACAAATATTGTAAAATTTTACGGAAATGTTTACTTTTTTTACATAAATTTTTGTATGATACCAAAATCAGAAAAGTGAAAAATGCTATTAGACATATTCTTCTTCTGAAGTAAAAAGAAATTAAACAGATCATACTGTTTAAGAATTATTTTTTAATTACAATCAATTCATACTATATATGTATGTATGTGTAAAAAATTTTCTTTGATTTTAAATTCAATCTGTATAAAATTTCAGTTAATATTCCATATGTACATATGAGCAATTTTAAATTTTGAAAATAGACAAACTATGTTAAACGTATAAAAATATAAATCGCATAAAATTGCAAAAATCGCAACATAGACTTCATGTCTTCAATTAGTTTTTCTCCCAGTATTTCATCCTATGCTGAATGACTTTTATGTGAAGAAGAAGACTACATTTATTGATGCAAATATTTAGTGAAAATAATTTAAATAATAAATATTAAAGAAATATTGAATATATATTTATGTTAAAAAAAAAATATTGAATTTGTGTCTTTAATTTAGTACCAAAAACATTTAAATAAACTCCTCTTATTTTTCAGCCATACTGAGCAAATAATTTTCTGTTTTTCTCTATTTGATCAAACAATTATTTCATGAAAGTATTTGATATAGTGTGACCACACGGCAAATAAATTTACTGATTCTTTTTCGTAGCAGTTTGGTCAAACAAAAAGTGAAAAATAAAATTCACTATATGATATCAAAATTCATTAAAACTTTAATAAAATAATTGCTTTAGAATTCCAAATAAGTGCTTTAACCTTAAAAATATTTGCAAGATCAAATTATATATTTTCTAGGTATTTATATAGCTAGTGGTCACACATTGTTCACATTAAGAACATATTTTGTGTGCCGACAAATAATTTTGTTTGACTAAAATCATATGTTTTGTTATTTGCTCTAAATTTTATTTGTGGTCAGATTCAGGCAATGGCATATTTGACGATAAACTTCAAATATTTGCTATGTCTGACCGTACCTTTAGTAATCCAGATATAGATCAAAAATAAGTCAAAAATCGAGGTTGTCCCGGTTTTTTGCTCATATCCCGAAGATATCTGGGGTATTCAGAAAATTGATTTCAACAGACAGACAGACGGACATGGCTTAATCGACTCCGCTATCTATAAGAATATCCAGAATATATATACTTTATAGGGTCGGAAATGAAAAATGTAGAAATTACAAACGGAATGACAAACTTATATATACCCTTCTCACAAAGGTGAAGGGTATAAAAATTCAGTTCATTATCGATAATAATTTAGCTATGATCTGATCAAATATAAAAAATTATTTTTTTTCCAAAATTAAATGTTTATGTTTACATATTTTATAAATACGTGGTTTTAAAAATATCGCTATGATATACGTGTGGCCACAAATTACGTTATTTTAAAGTTAAGGATCAACATACAGGAATATTCTTATTTTCTTCCATTTGAAGGTGTGTTATATTCATACATTTTTGTTTGTCTATTCGCCATAGCCAAATGTAACATTCTAAGTGGTTTTTTGTCTCAAATGTATGCATTTTTTTAATTAAAAATGTTAGCCCTTTTTTAGCCAATTTTATTTTTAGCCTTTTTTTCTAAGTATTTAGCCCTTTTTGTTCACCAAGAATTGGCAACACTGCATTTGGTATTGTTGGATCAGCAGAAGTATTTTTAAATATTTTTTGAAAAATGTACTTCTTTGAAATTTTGAAGTCCTCCGGCATTTTCAAACTAAAATTACTCCTTGATGGTCCATGGGAAGTGAAAAGGTCCGCTGGGACCTTGCACTGAAATTTCAAGAAATCGTTAATAAATGCATTGTCTTTTGGCGTGTTTTATTGTTTGAACACATCATAATTCCATTTTGAATTTTATAAAGAGAAATAAAAGTACAATACAATGGCAAAGGAAAATTTGGACATTGCTGAAATTGTGGTGCGTCGTAGTACACGCTACCAGCAAATGAGTGAGGATGAAAGACGTGTAGTTGATGATAGGTTTGCAGACTTCATGAGTGCGGAGATGAGTGATGACGATGAAGGTGCTATTCCTGCATTTGGTCTTGAAGGTGCGGATGATGACGATTTCACATATTTTAGTTACAATTTTATATTTATTTATTTTATTTTGTAAAGCAAATGCTTCTTTATTTTAAAAATTTTTAAATCCAATTATAATTAAAAAATCAATATATTTTTATTATCGATTTTCAAATATTACTTGATCAAAACAAAATTAACAAAGTATAATAAATAATAATCAACAAAGTTTAAAACAAGTAAGAGTGCTATATTCGGCTATGCCGAATCTTATATACCCTTCACCTTTGTTGTGGATGTATTATTATTTTTTATAATTAGTATATAGGTATGTATGTACAATGTACATTGTACATTGCCCACTTTCAGCTTACAGCAGAGGTTCGCAAAAATAAATCCTCTCATCAACACATTTAATTCTTTATTTTATTCAGTGCACCTACAAACACACAAATACAAAAACTGAAAAAATAAAGTATAATAAATAATAATCAACAAAGTTTAAAACAAGTAAGAGTGCTATATTCGGCTATGCCGAATCTTATATACCCTTCACCTTTGTTGTGGATGTATTATTATTTTTTATAATTAGTATATAGGTATGTATGTACAATGTACATTGTACATTGCCCACTTTCAGCTTACAGCAGAGGTTCGCAAAAATAAATCCTCTCATCAACACATTTAATTCTTTATTTTATTCAGTGCACCTACAAACACACAAATACAAAAACTGAAAAAATAAAGAAAAAGTCATACACCAGTGCTCATGCGTATTCCTAGTTGTCTCGTTGAGTGGACAACGACTACTAAAATCAGTGTTGCCAAAACTTTAAGACCATATCCCACCAGATAGCTCTTAAAATAACGCCAGAAACCACTAAATCTTTAAATAAAACCACTGATTAAAACCGCTAAATTTTTATTTAACGATTTATGAAGCAAAACCGCTTTAAAAACAAAAATAATTGATTTTTAAATTAATAAACGTTATATACTAAAATTAATTAAGATCATTTAGAAATTATCATTTGAGTATATTTTTGAGGTACCAATTAAATTTAAAAACTTTCTTGAGATTTCATAATCGTAGCAACACTTTTCATGGCGACGAAGGCAATTTTTAATAAAAATTAATTTAATTAAATTAATTGCAAACAAATTCTTAAGTTTGATTTTACAATATTAAGCTGACTAAAAACTCACTCAACTTCCGCATTTGACCATGGCATACAAATAATTTGCAAAGTAATATCAGCTAGTTCTTTGAAAATATTATTTTCTGCGGAATCCTGATCAGCGTTGCCACTCATAAAATATTTTTCCTACCAAATTTCAGATTAAAAACTACCAAAACATACCAAAACCTACCAAATTTTAAATATTTGTGAAATGCTATTTGGATTCCTTTCAAAATTAATAGTTAAATTAAAATTATATTATTGCTGCTATAGCATTACCCTGAGGATGAATATTATTTAATTACACTACAATCATAATTATGTCACATCTAAAAATTGTGTGTGAATCGTTTTATAATTGACCATAAGCCACATATAAGGCCCATTTCTAAAACTTATTTTAAGGAGCATAAAACTCCTAAAAGTGTTGGTATGCCGACAAAATTAAACACAAATAAGTTTAATGGCGATCGGTACATAATTGGTAATAGCTGCCCACTTCTGAAAATCACTCACGAAAATAAATTATTGAAATTTTAAAAGAAAAATGCTTTTGCTCACTACTTATTACCCCATGTCTCCACTTAGCAATATTTATTGCTAAACTCAAGCAATAACGTCGGCAGAACAACAGCAGAGTGATTGCTGATTGCTTTAAGTGGAGAAAACGTTCGTCACAAATATTTCTATGAAAAACGTTGGTGTATTTTGTTTATATTTTGTATTGCATAATTTTTTTCACTAGTTTCTTTGTTTTTTTACTTTTGGTACTTAAATAAATTAAATATGTATGAATTAATCGCACCGAATCATAGAAAGAAGAAATTTTACATTAATAACAACTGATCTGACAGCTTATTGCTTAGAAATAATTGCTCAGGCAATCAGTAGAGCAATCATTGCGCAATGGATTGCTACATATGGCAATTTGCAGTCTACACTCGCAAATTTCATTGACGCAATCAAATTTTACAATTGCAGCAATAAATATTGCTACGTGGAGACCTAGGGTTACTTCTTTTAACATGACTACACACAATTTACACTTGGCCGCATAAGTTTGCATACAAGAACGAAAATTAAAAGTTACTCTAATTTTGGATATAAAAAATAAACGCTACTCATTTGAAATTTTTTATATAAAACTCTTAAATATTAATGAACACAACTGCATTGTAAAATGCATATTTAAGAATCAACAAAACATATAAGAATTCAATTCATAAAAAAATTCAATTCCGCATGTAGGCAAAAGTTTGCGTACATAAAAAATGAAATATTACTGATTTTTATAAATTAAACTGTATTTTAATAATTAGTTAGAAAACACCGACGACCAAGAACATCATGAATGCGTTTTGTAATTGAGGAAACCAGTTTTTCGGTGTATTTGGAATTAATATTTCTCCATTCCTCAGTTAATACTGTTTGAAGCATTTCATTTAATGTTATTACATGGTTTCGTATTTTTCACTCCAGCAAATCCCATAAATGTTCTATGGGATTTAGGTCTGGTGACTGCGGAAAAGTTTCCAATTGTTTTTGTTTTATTAAACAACTACCAAAGCCTTGTGTTGTGTGTAGTATGCTTTGGGCCATTGTCTTGCAGGAATATATAATCATCCCAATTTGCTAACACTTTCGGTAAGATTTTTCATTAAAGTGTCTAAACAGACCTTATGATCCATTGTCGATGGAATAAATTCTAAATTTCCCACGCCTTCACTTGTCATGTACCCCCGTTCCATCACTGCACCACCACCATGCTTAACTGTTAGTATTAAATTTTTGGGACTAAGTACTGTACAAGGCTTTCTCCAAACAAACTGACAGTCTTTTATGCCAAAGATGCAGTACCTGCATTCATCCGTGAACAGAACATTTTTCCAGAACTCTGGAGGTGTTCTTTAGTGAAAGCAATTCGTTGCTTTCACTAGGTGTTTTCCAGAACTCTGGAGGTGTTCTTTAGTGAAAGCAATTCGTTGCTTTCACTAGGTGTTTTCCAGAACTCTGGAGGTGTTCTTTAGTGAAAGCAATTCGTTTTTGTCTATTAACTATAAGGTATTCAATCGATTAACCGTTAATCGGTTAACCGATTAATTTTGGACGGTTAACTGTTCGAATAATTTGAAATTGCCGATTTTCAAATAACAAATAAACCGATTAATTTGTGTCGATTAACCGATTAACCGAAATTCCTTTTTTTGGACTTTAAATTTTTTTTTTGTATTTATTTCTCCATTTGAATTCAAATACAAATTTCAAATTAAAATTAGATATTTTTTGAACATCCAATAAACATGTTTAGTGAGTATGTATAACAACTGACATAATTAATTTACATGTATTTGAAACTTTTTTTGTATTTACATGTATAGACGAAACTTTTTTTTGAAATGAGTCTTTTATCATAACTGAACGAAACTATTAAATTAATCAATATCTAAAACAATCCAAAATATACAAGAGAGAGTTTTTTCCAAGAAAAGTTTTATTAAATCTAAAGAAAAAAATCGTTTAAATTATATTCTTTTTATAAAAGATTATTTCAGAAGATCTCACTAAAACTATAAAAAACTCACACATCGCTCACACATCAAAAAAAGTCGTTTCGAGAAAAACATCTTTGAATATTTTATGACATTTTACTATTTCTTAAATAAATTTTCAACAAGTCATGCGATTTCAGAAATTTAAATAGGAGATTTTAATATCTTTCTAACCCCCATTAACACGAAGTCTGGTTATGCCTTAACTAATAGTTATACTGCCGGTTAAAATTATTTTTATATGAAAACTGTCAGTATAACTATTAGTTAAAACATAACCAGACTTCGTGTTATTGGGGGTAACCTGTATTTAACCCATATTTTTACTTATCAAATATACGAGAAAACATGAATTTTTACAATGTTTACAACAAAAAAACACCCTCACACAAAAAATAATTTATTTTTTTGAAAACTGATAAAACTATATGAAAAATTATAGAACAGCGCATATTTTGTATTACTCAGTTCAATAAACACGGATTTTGAGTAATGATGTTGCAGCAAATAGGCGATATGTTTACAAAAATGATCTCAAATACCTTATTTGCCATTTTGTATGTTTTTGTAAACAAAATTCGTTGCTGTATTTTCAATTTGAAATGAAAATATAAATTATTCGGTTAATCGAATAATTTTAAATTAACCGATTATTAACCGATTAAATCTAAACCTCGATTAATTATTTGCTCGATTAACCGATTAAACCAGAAACCCGATTAATTGAATACCCTAATTAACTATCAAAACTGGTGGCTTTTTCCGTGCTACATGGCTTCTATAGCTGGCCTTTTTCAAAATTCTGAGCACAGTGTCTTTGGACACATGTTTATTAAATTGTGAATTTAAGTTTTCAGCCATTTTCGATACAGTAAATCTGGGGTTTTTCTTCACAGATTGCATTATAACCCTTTTTTCGCGTTCAGTTAATTTTGTTGGACGACCAGAACGAGGCTTTGGGACAAAAATTCCAGTATTTTTAAAATTGTTTATCACTCTCTGGATGGAGGAGTGAGTACGTTTAACTACTTGATCGATTTCGCGCAAAGTTTTCCCTTGTTTCCGCAAATGTATAATAATTTTACGTTCAGATACATTAATTAATTTTCTGTTTGCCATTTCTTGAAATTATTCCAATTTGAAACAAAAAAATTTCAAAAATCACTTTTATGATGAGTTTGAAACAAAAACTGCAGTATTGTAGTATCACACAATAACAAAAACAGTTACAAATTACCTTTAATTTTTATGTACGCATACTTTTGCATACACGAAAAGTTTGTATACCATTGTTTTTAAGCTGTTAATTAAACCAAACTTTGCAAATGCAAAAAGAAAATACCTATCGTAATTTTCAAATGTTTATCTATACATAAAAACAAATTTCAAATGATTACCGTTGTTACTTACGACTAAAATAGCCTGTTAAAATATATAAAGTAGTTTGTACGCAAACTTATTTTTGAAATATTTAAAATGTGTAAATTAAATGTATAATACGTTAAAAGTTTTAGTATTACAAGGCCTTTGGCATTTTTTGAACTGAACACTACTAAATACGTACACATTTATTGGAATAAACTAAAAATTAAAGATAATTCTGTCTTCATATTTTATAAATAAATTTATTATTTTGGATTAACATAGTTTTTTTGTTAAGATTTTTGTTAATTTGTTCTTAAAAATACATATTCAAAAAACCTACCAAAATGCGACAAAAATCGGAACAAACCAACCAAACTACCAAAAGACAATTTGTTAACTTAAAACTACCAATTTTGGTCCAATTGGACCAAAGCGGCAACGCTGATCCTGATACCAAAACGATGTAGTATTTGAAAGATTTGTCCAGCAAATAATCCAAACTGTTCCAAATATGGAATAACATCTATTTTTATTGAAATACATTATTTATTGAAAAACTTATTTTTGACAAAATGTCTCGGTTTTTAGAAGCAAAAAGTAATCGCTGTTAGAATCAATTGCTTCAACAGCGATATATAAAAATGTACAATACATCGTTGTCCTATTTCTGATTCCTTTTCAGATATAACATTTCCATTGCATTTGTATTTTCGTATTTCAGTTTCAAAATGATAACCTAAATAACTCATAGGCTTTATGTAATTTTCAAAACATTCGATTTGGAACTGTCTTTCTGTTAAGTCCTTAAGGTGATTATCGACAACACAAAGAAAAATCGGCATACACTTAAAAAATATTCGTAAAATTTTATTTTTATACCCTTCACCTCGTGAGAAGGGTATATATAAGTTTGTCATTCCGTTTGTAATTTCTACATTTTTCATTTCCGACCCTATAAAGTATATATATTCTGGATCCTTATAGATAGCGGAGTCGATTAAGCCATGTCCGTCTGTCTGTCTGTCTGTTGAAATCAGTTTTCTGAAGACCCCAGATATCTTCGGGATCCAAATCTTCAATAATTCTGTCAGACATGCTTTCGAGAATTTTGCTATTTAAAATCAGCAAAATCGGTCCACAAATGGCTGAGATAAGAGGAAAAAACCAAGACAACCTCGATTTTTGACCTATTTTTGACCTATATCTGGATTACTAAGACATTAATATAGACAATATGGATATCTAATGATAGATATTTCAAAGACATTTGCAACGACGTATATAAGTTGGACCTACAATGGGTCAAAATCGGGAAAAATTTTTTAACCCGAATTTTTTTTTCCAAAAAAAAAATTTTTTTTAAATTTAAACATTTAAAAAAAAAATTTAAATTTAAAAAAAAAAAATTTTAAATTTAAAAAAAAAAAATTTTAAATCTAAAAAAAAAAATTTTTAAATAATTGAAAATTTTTTTTTCTAAAAAATGAAAAAAAACAACTGGAAAAAAATTAAATTTTGTTTACCTAAAAATATTTAAAATTTTGAAGTATAATTTGGTGAAGGGTATATAAGATTCGGCACAGCTGAATATAGCACTCTTACTTGTTTTAGTTTCGTTTAATTAAATACAAGATATAAAAAACAGCTAAAAACCGCCAACTGAAAATATTTTGCAGCTAGAAAAACCACTTAGCGGTTTTTTCTGAAAAATACCCGCTAACGACGAAAAATACCTCCAGATCTAGCTGAAAAACCGCCGTTTTGGCAACACTGACTAAAATGTAAGAGCATAAGAATACGTGTGATTTTATTTTCCACAATTGTGGTATGGGCTGCGCATTACCGGCTTACAGCATCCTAAATTTATCAAGAACACAAAAAACAACAACAACGCCAAACGAAACAACAACAACGCCAAAAGAAACAAAACACAAAAAAAAACAAAATACGCAAAGCTTGCACATCCAAACATATGTTTTGTTGTTTTTTTGTCAAAAAAACCAACACACAACCAAACAAACGTTTAGTTGTATAAAAAACAACAACAACGCCAAAAGAAACAAAACACAAAAAAAACAAAATTCGCAAAGCTTGCACATCCAACCATACGTTTTGTTGCTTTTTTGTCAAAGCATGCAATACATTGTGTTTTTTGATGAAATTTTCAGAGGTTGTCTCGGATTTTTGCTCATATAATCAACGACCATCACTACATTACCCCCCTTTTCGAAAAAGTAATATTATTCAAATTAAAAGTAACCATTTTCTTATTTCCAGTTATAGTATTTAATAATTCATCCCCTAAAAATGCGGGTTTTATTCTATCAATGGAAACAATCTTCATTTTATTGTTCATTTGAAGTTTAAAATATTTTGCATTTCTCTCTACCACTTTAAATGGTCCGATATATGGACAACATAATCCTGGTTTACCTACGTTTTCGCGAACAAATACGTATTGGCAATTTTCAAGATGTTTCGGTATATAAACTTTAAATGAATTTTTATGATGTGAAATATTGGAACGAAAATGGCTAAAATGATTTCTGATTTTCCGTAAAAATTCAGAATTATCAAATTCTTTCATGGAATCCACAACCATCTCTCCAGGTAATCGTAAACATTGCCCGTAAACCATTTCCGCCGGTGACGCTTTTAAATCTTCTTTAACTACTGAACGTAACCCTAATAAAACATAAGGAAGTTCCTCAGACCAATTAATCAGGTTTCCGCGTGTTAAATTTGACGCTTTTAATTGACGGTGAAATCGTTAGACTAGCCCATTGGCCTGAGGATGATATGCAGTAGTCACAATGTTGTCAATACCTAATAGTTTTGAAAGTTTCTTAAATATAAAGGAGGTGAATTGTGTGCCCTGATCACTTGTAATACACAAGAGAATTCCAAATCTAGAAACGTATTCGTTTAAAAAAATTTTATATATAGATATAGCAGTTATATTCCTAAGTGGATAAGCCTCTGCCCATCGCGTAGTTCTATCTATTATTGTAAGAATATAACGGCATCCATTTGATACTGGTAACGGACCTACAATATCGATATGAATATGTTCAAATCGTCCTTTAGGAATATCAATCTTTTGAACTTATGATTTTGTATGTTTAAAAATTTTAGCTTTTTGACAATGCAAGCAATTAGTGACCCACTCATTAATATTCTTATTCCTTGCTGACAATTAATCTCCTTGTAGCTCTAGTTCCTGGATGTGATATATTGTGCAGTTTATTAAAAATACGTTTTCTCATTTCCAAAGGTATATATGGTCAAATTTTCCATTCGACTCCTCGCACCATATAGAAACATTATGTGTGTGTATATAAACATTCCTTAAATTATATGGGCGGTTTTTGTCTTCAATAAGCTTCTTTAAACACCCGCCTTTAATTTGTTCACTAGATAGCTCGGTTATGTTTAATGTGTCACTATCAAAAGAATCTATCTCTGGAGTTTTTGATAAGGTGTCCGCAATAATATTCGAAGCTCCTTTAATGTACCTTATATCATCTGTAAATTGTGCAATAAATTAAAGATGGCGTGTCTGTCGTGGACTACGTTCAACACGTGAGTTTAAAACTTGTGTAAGCGGTTTTTCACTTCTGAAGACGTGAGTTTTCTCGAATAAAATGCTATAGGTTCAATTTGGTTGCCTATTTGTTGTTGTAAGACTCCCCCGATAGCTATTTTTGAAGCATATACAGTTAAAGATAAATTAGCATCAGGATTAAAAAAAATTCAACATAACATTTTTAGCAAAACTCTCCTTAACTTTTGTGAATGAACCGTTTGCTACTTCTGACCATATCAATAGTTTAGCTTTTTCCTTAATTGCATCATTCAACATTGTATGTATAGGACTTAGTAATTCTGCTACTTTCGGTATATATCTGTGATAGTAATTGACCATTCCAGCGAACTTTTGTAATTGTTTTACTGATTTTGGTCTATCGTATTTACGAATTGCCTTTACTTTTTCGTCTGATGGTCTTATCCCATCATGTGAAATATTGTAACCCAAAAAGTCAATATTTGGCACTCCAAAAATACATTTTGATATTTTAATGTTTAATCCATATTTATTTAGTCGTTCAAAAACAACACGAAGGTGCTCAATATGCTCTTCCTCATCTTTACTAGCAACTAAAACATCCAAATATACAAAAACAATAAATCTTTGGAATGTTTGTGCGGCATTCCTTAAACCAAAAGGCATTCGAACAAATTCAAATAAGCCAAAAGGAGTTGTAATAGCCGTTTTGTGAATATCACATTCTGCAACTGGAATTTGGTGGTAGGCACGAACCAGATCTAATTTAGAAAACACATATTTAGCCCTTAAATCTATACCCAGATCGTGTATATTTGGAATTGGATACCTGTCAGGTACAGTGACACAATTTAACCTACGATAATCGCCACAAGGACGCCATATCATTTGGTTCCTTTTTTGCATGTGATTTTGATGGGCGGCATATGCCCGAAGACACTAAAAAATCAAATTCGTTCTTCGCAATTTTATACTTAATTGCATCTAATCGTCGTGGTTTCGAAAATTGAAGTGGGCCGTTAGTTTCAATTCTATGTACTGTGTTATGTTTAACTTCTTTGTTATAGTCCGGGGATCCTGTAATCGAACTAAACTCCTTTAATAGATCTGTATATTTATTGTCAACTGTAAATATTTTCGGAAGAGATATATTACTAAATGATTCTATTGCGTTAATGGATATTTTTGTTAAAGGATCTATTAATGTTTTCCGTTTGAAATCAATAAGTAGACCAAATTTAGAGAGAAAATCAGCTCCTATCATAGGTTTTGAAATATTTGCTATCGTGAATATAAAAGGAAACTTTCTTTTAAAACCTAAATTACCCTTTAGTAGTTTCCTACCATATGTTTTAATGCTACTGCCGTTTGCAGCCGTTAAAACTACATCTGATGACCGTTTAAACATTCTAAATTTAGATAATGGAAGTACTGAAACTTCAGCGCCACTATCAATTAAATAATTTAATTTATTTTCCGAATCATATACAAAAAGACGGCGTGTAGAATTATTATGTCCATTATCAGCCGTCAGGATAATAGGACAATTTAGTTTTCCTGTTGTGATGCTTCGTATGAACATGGCTGTTCACATCTTCTAGCTTTGCTACCAAACCGATAATGATAACGACAAAGCCATTTACTATTTGATGAACGTCCCCTAGAACGACTCCTATTTCTAAATGGTGTCCTTGAACGACTATTTTGAAAAGATTGTCTAACATCGGCTATTTCCATAGATAGTTGTGTAAACTTATCAAACATCGCTGATGTAATTTTAACCAAATTGTCCACTGTTTTATCTAACCTGCAATTACTCTGTACCAAATCTTTGGGTTCTAGGGTACACAATTCTACCTTATTTGTCACTTCCCAAATATTATAAGCTAGTTTAAGTAAATCCTCAATATTGACAACATTAGACCCTACCAACGTAATATTAAGATTTCTTGGTAATTTTCGCAACCATAAACTTTTAGCAAAATCAGAATTAATATTATTCCCTGCTAATTGAATCAAAGATCTGTAAAATTCCGAAGGTTTACGATCACCTATTTCGGAATCTGACAATAGCTTATCAAGCTTTCTTTGTTCACTAAGCGAGTGACGTTCAAGAAGTTTTGTTTTAAGATTTAAATAACGATTTTCATCCGGTGGATTCTGAATAACATCAATAACCGATACTATTACATCTTGAGGAAGCGATACAATAAGGTGTTCATATTTTGTATTATCTCTAGTTATACCCTTAGTGTTAAATTGAGTTTCAGCTTCTGGGTGATCCAGGTAATTTCACTGAAGTAGCGCAAATTTCTAATTGTGCATTGCTATTTAAATTATTAGACGTAACATTTAAAGATGAACTATTAGTACTATTACCAGAAACTTGAGGATTTATGTTATTAGAACGATTTGGAGAAGTAACCGGGGACCGAATCATATTGGTAATCGTAGTGACGTTTACAATAATAAAAAAAAATGTAATGTGTAGATAATAAAAAAAATTCTGTAACTAAATTGTTATGATGTTTATGTTCTAAAAAGTATGAAAATAAGAGTAAGAAACTTATATCTATATGTATGTTTTATATTGAAATTAATAGTTATGTATAAATTGCAAGGACTTATCGTAATTTGTGGAGATTCTTGATCGTGAAATTAATATCTTGAAATTTCAATAGGTATAATCTTGAATCTTGACTTCTATTTGTTTCAATTTGTTCTTTTACTTTAGATTCCCAACATCTGTGATTACTCCAAATAATAATGATTATTGCTTTCGTCAAATTAAACTTTATGCGAATATTTTATGCAGTTTTTCTCGTTTGATTCAAATTTCATTTTATGTTCTCAATTGGTATTTAAATTAATCAATTTTATAATCATAATCTTCATCCAGATATTTTAATTTAGTGTAATCGAAGATTACAGATTTGTAATATAATTACGATATTTTACAAAGCTCCTGGCAGGATTGCCAATTTTAGTTACAATTTTATATTTATTTATTTTATTTTGTAAAGCAAATGCTTCTTTATTTTAAAAATTTTTAAATCCAATTATAATTAAAAAATCAATATATTTTTATAATCGATTTTCAAATATTACTTGATCAAAACAAAATTAACAATTTAACAAAGTATAACAAATAACACTGTGCATCAAATTTCGGGTCATTAAATCTTTCCCGAATGAGACCAACGGGAAGTGATAGTAGAACATCAGTAGACCAAAACACCCAAAGGGTTTTAAAAAGTTAGCTCGTATTTTAAAGTTATGCGCCTTTAAAGTTCAGCTTTTTTGAGTAAAAATTCTTCATATATATTTAATTTTTAAAATTTAATTTGTATTTTTTTTACATAGTTTATATAAAAATGAACTACATTATATAGTTCGAGGTCTTTTCTGCTCTGGTGGATGCTCTGTAGATCACTCTAAAGTGATTTTCGGAAGCGGGTCTATATGGGAGCTATGACTAATTATGGACCGATCGTAACAAACTTTGGTGACATGAATTTTGTATATATAAAACTTATTTCGAGCGAAATTTGTGTAGATACATATATAAATTAAACATTTATGACCGATAAAGTCCAATTTCGAGAGGACATTTGTATGGGTGTTATGTGAAATAATGAACAGATTTCAGCCAGTTTCAATAGGCTTGGTCCTTGGTACCAAATTTGATCGAAATATCTTCAAAATTGCGACCTGTACTCCGCGCACAAAGTTTAAATGGAAAGCCAGCCAACCAGTCGGCCAGCTAGAAAGTGATTCTACGTCGATTTAAGGTGGGTGTTAAATCAATATTTTTGGGACTTACAAACATCTACACAAACACAACTGAATTTTAAGTGCGATAGAGCCAAAATAAAAGGACCTCTAAGGGTATGAAATTTATTATTAATGTTTCTAGTTTCTGAAAAATGTTTGGAAAAATCGGTAAAACATATATGGACAAAGATATGTGGAAATACATTGACCCACCTCAGCGAACATCCGCTGTTAATAACATGATATGAGCGAAACTAATGGAACTAAAAATACGAAATTTGGTCCGAATATTTTATAATAATAAAAATATAATGATATAAATGTGGAAAATATGTTTATTTAAAAAAAAAATTGTTGGTCAAGTTATGGAAAAATTGTATGTGTTCGTGGTGAATATGTATGAATTGACACAGTCGAATAAAACAAACTTGTGTGTTAAACCAGTCCTCATGCATACATATTTGTGGAAATATTTGAAAAAATAACTGACAATCACGTGGAATTTAGCAAACAATTTTTGTCTTAAATTCCTGGCCACCACTGTATCTCGTTAATTTGCTATTATATTAGGGTTTGTCATAAATTATGTTTTCGTTCTGCAGCAGCAGAACTATGTGGAAGTGAAAGTATCAAAGTAAATTAATAAAGTAGCGACAGTACTACAACAAATACAACATTTACAAAAACCACAAGCAATTTTGTTTTTGGTTTAAGGTCTGAACTTTCAAAGTTGACTGTTGTTGTTTTTGCTTTTGGGCTTGTTGTATTTTTCGCCACAACAACCACAAGTGAATTGACAGTTCAGACCAAAGTAAAAAAAATAGTCAGCTGTTCTACTGAGTCTACTTTATTAATTTACTTTGGAAAGTATATTAAAAATAAAATTACATAAGTCACTATAACAGAGTTCATTGAATCCATCTTTAAGTGTGCTTACATTTTCCAGAACAAATTTATGCGAGCATTAATATCTAAAGATATATCACTTAGCCCATGCAAATTCCATTATTTATGTGGGAGCTTTGTTTTGCAACTTTATTCAGTACAAAAAAGTAAAATTATAGATATTTTATGCATATTTATTTTCTATCATTGCCGTTTGATGTTTGGTTTTCTCCATCAGCATCAATTGCCAGTCTTGGAGTTTTTGAAAGATATCTAAAAATACTACATATTTTAACTATTAAATAAAATTGTAAAACTGACACTATGATTTTGTTGTTTTTCATATAAATGCAAAGATGTTATACATTTAACAGCGTTAAGTTCAATAATTAGGGTCTCCAACTATTTTATTTCACACATGTTTTTTATTTGTTATCTTTAAATTTAAAAACTATAAATTTTAAAAATATTAATTGTATTTCCTACCAAAAAAATTAAAAAAAATTGAACAAACCAACCAAACTACCAATCGTTGTACTTGTAAATAAAATCTACAACTTTTGGTCCAATTGGACCAAAGCGGCAACGCTGCTCATGTTTCTTTCAGTACTCATGAAAGAGCTGCACAAGCACATTCATTTGTCATCTTCATTGTTTCACTTTACTCATCAATTCTGTAACATTCTTTTGCTCACTGACATTGAAAAGTGAGTGAGTATTGTGTCCTACAAAAATAAAACGATCATTCGAATGTAGGTTTGTTATGTATATTTTTATTTTATTTATTCATTAATAATCAAAAAGCCTTCTTTGGCCAAAAACGACTTACATAGATATATACATATATGAGTAAGAAATTAATAATAGTAATAACACTAAGTATTGTAATTAAATTACATCCAATACTTATGAAAGAAACAAAAACTAATATTACCTAAAAATAGCACTACTAGCAGAAACTAATTAATAATTTATAATAACCCTAAATGTTTAACCTATAGCCATATGTATAGATTTATTTAAGATTGTTAAAAATAATTTATTTTCATTAAAACTTTGATTTTTTTTATAAGTTCCTTAATACCATTTTCTTAAACTTCACCAATCCCCCAGAGAATTTTCGTTCATCATATGGTATAAATGTGTTCCAGAGCCTACATACTCTGACTGTAAACGATCTTTGCATAAGTAAAGTATTAATCCTAGGACATATCAAGGTCGCTGTCCTGATGGAATTAGAGAAAGTAAAAAGACTCACTAGATATTCCGGCGCACCAGATTGTATTACCTTAAAAAAGAATAAAAGCAAGCGCAGATTAACGAAGTTTTCAAAACTAGTCCCCAAAAATTCAAAAACATAGGCCGTGACATGTGATGAAATACTTAATCCATAAACAAATCTTATTATACGATGAAAACATCTTTTAATTTTCTCAAAATGTATTACACCTCCAGACGAATAAATCTCTAATCCATAAAGAATGATCGGCATAAGTAATGACTTGGCTATTAGTTTCCTTATCTTCAATGGAAAATAAAGTCCAACACTATATATACGTCTCAACGAAAAACAAATCCTAGACACAATCCTATTACCATGTATATCAAATGTTAATTTATCATCCAAATAAATACCTAATACCCTGTAGCTCGATACAAACTCTATTGGCACATTATCCACTAAAATTTCATTTCCACCTAAATTAAAATGGCCAAACTTCATTGCATATGTCTTTAATGGATTCAGATTCATTCCATTCTCTTCAGACCATCGACAAATTCTCCCAATATCAATGTTTTTAAGTCCAGGTAATCTACCATCGACATACCTCTTTCCAGGAATGCAAGTATCTGTATGTCATCAGCATAAATATGTGGTTTACAAAATGAAAGAACAGTCATAAGATCATTAATATACATTGTAAAAAATAATGGGCCCATTATAGAACCCTGAGGCACACCACGGTTCATAACTTCCGTCCGAGATCTTCTACCATCTAGCTGTATAAACTGCCGTCTATTATGCAACAATGAGTACATAAGCCTGCAGGCCGTAGAAGTAAAATTAAATTGATTGTACATTTTCGCTATAAGCCTTCCATGGCGGATAGAATTGAAAGCTTTTGTATAATCTAGAAAAATGCCAATAGCACCAAGACCATCATCTAAATATTTTCTAATATCCTCAACCATTCCAATGACCAATGTAGATGTACTGTGATAAGCCCTAAAACCTGATTGTGATGGAGAAATAAAACCTTCAGTATCTAAATGGTTCAAAATCCTACAATGTAATATGTTCTCAAATATCTTAGCAAAAATGGGCAAAATACTTATTGGCCTAAAATCACCATAGCTCATAGGATACCTCACCTTTGGTAAAGGTATTACCTTAGCTAATTTCCAATTCTGAGGAAAATTAGATACCATCAAAATTGTATTATAAATGTGTTTTAAATGTTGTAAAATATGAGGAAAAATCAAACGCAAAAAACGCATTGGTAGCTCATCATGCCCCACTGCCCGTGACCTAATTTTACCTAATGCCCACAAAATGTCAATGTCCTCAATTCTCTCAAATGAGAAGGTGCCCTGGGATCCTAAGTTATCATCAAAATAATCATCTACCACACAATCCGGTTCAAGTATAAAACTCTTATTCAGCTGATCCAGATCAATATCAACACTTGAATTGCCATTCCCAATAATGCCAACACCCCTTAACTTATTCCAAATAGATTGTGGATTACACTCCATAAACATTCGGCCACAAATTTCCCGCCTTATCCTCCTCATAGCACTCTTAAGTCTATTCCTATATTTACAAAAGACAGCCCACCGCGCAGAACAAGGTAATTCTCTATAGGCCCTATACGATAAATCTCTCCACTCTCTGGCTCTTTTAATTGTAGGGTGATCTAACCAATTAATTTTACCCCTCATTTTGCATCTTCTTAATGGAACATGTTTATCAAATAGACAAAAAATTAGGTCATTGAAATAATCAAGTTGTTCATCAGGATTCACCGAACAATATAACGGACTAAAGTCAAGATTCTCTAACTCATATATGCAATTCGTTACATTTAGACTCTTATAATCCCTGTAAAATATAGGTACATCAAAACTGCGTTTAGTAATATCAAGCGATAAATAAATTACGGAATGATGAGAATTCAAAGCTGGTAGTTGAAATTGTCCTTTACTTATGATGGAATCAACCTTCGTTACAGCAAAATAATCTATTAAAGTCGTTTCATCCCTACCCACTACATAATGAGTAGGCAAGTTATTAAGTATCAATGATAAACCATAATTTGACCAAAACTGTCTAGCCATCTCCCCGTTTCTAAAAAGATCTACATTAAAGTCCCCCATTATAACATTATCGTACCTAGAAGACATGTCACCCAAAATCTCATCACAAAATTGGAGACCACCATGAGGTAAATACAGAACACCAATAAGTATCTTAACAGTATCATTTACTCTAATCTCCACAAATAAACCCTCCACAATTGTTTCATTACGTTCCTCATGAACTATTCTAGACCTCAATGTATTCTTTACATATAGGCATACACCACCACCTCTTCTCAACACTCTATCATTACGATATACCCGATACCCATCCATTGATATTGCCCCATCAGGGACTCTTTCGTGAAGCCAAGTTTCACTTACTCCTACCACATCCACGTAGGAATTATCAAAAATATTCCTAATTTCATCCATTTTAGCCGGATTTCCTATAGGTATAATGCTCTGAGCATTTAAATGAGCTATGTTCAAGTTTGATGAATCAAAATTCGAAATCAATATAGAATTATCATTGGCATAGGTCCAAGGTTATTATTAAACAAAACCATAATTATGCCTACATAGTCGTGCAATTTCTAAGGTAAAAGTAATTTTGAACTCCAGTAAGTATAACATATAACTAATAATAATAAAAACTTAATAATAAACATTATTTAACAAATGTATGTAATATGTGCATTAATTTACGCAATCCGTAAATTTGTATTTAAAAATATTGTTACGTTTTAACCTTTTCAAAACGCTGGTTTATTTCCTTTAAATAAACCGGATACTTTTGATTGCAAATAAAAGCCGTTTAGTAGTTTGAAAATTGTAACAACTCTTTATTTCTTTAAAATGTACAACAACAGAATTAAATAGCCACTCAATGTTTTTTATACACGTTTATAAATTCTCAGAATTACAGACACAATTTATAATTTACACGAATTTACTTGAAAAACACACCACACTTTAAGGCACTTAGATGATGTTTCTTCGAAAAGCGTCTCTGATCAACTCACTCACGACTGCAACCTCTGCCACTATTTATAACACTGCATTACCATCTAGAAAGCTCTTTAACTGTCAAAGTTCGAATATTCTAGATCATACGCCATCTGTGGTGTACTTTCTACAATGTTCTTTAACTGATTATTCGAACTCGAATACAGCGTTGCCAACTTACAATCAAATCAACTGAAATCTTTTATTTAACAATGCCCACAGATATGTTACAGTTTTACAGCACTGTTACTTGAATCGTTACTTGAAACCGTTAAAATCGTTATATTTGAATTCAAGTACAATTTCGTAACAATATATTTATTTCATGGTTTATCTTATCTTGAATTCAATAACAGTCATAATATCATATTTAGTAGGAATTTACATAAATAACAAAAAAAAAAATTTTTAAATTTAACAAGATTATATTTAAAATTAATTTTCAACAAAAATCTAAATATTTAATGTAATTACTAATTTCATCATTATTATTTTTATTTTTTATACCAAAAATATAAATTTACATAAAAAGGAAAAAACATATAAAAACAAGTCAACCACGCATACTTAAAGTTACATTCTAACTAAGCTCATGTTTAAAAAGATAAATGCACTTACTTGCAATATGTATATGGTTGCCTTATTTTTAAATGTTTTTTTTTTAATGTATGCAGAACAAAAGTGTATTATAGTTTTCATATTTATTTGCCTAAAGCATTGGTATTAAAACTTCTACTTAAATAACATTAATAATAAATTTTAAAATAACTGAGTAACAGATTTATTTTTACATTTTACATATTAACCCGAATTGTCCCTGTGTGTCCATATGGACACATAAATAAGATGTTGTTAAAAGTGACATCAACTACAAATAAATGTCCTTAGAATAACGGTACATACGGACACACCACTTTTTCCCTTACTTTGTATATCAGACTGTCAAAAAAGGTTCCTTTAAAATAAATTTAAAATAATTATTTTATTTTTGTCATACAAATCAGATCTTTCTACTAAAAAGTTCTGGGACAATTAAGGTTAATATTAAAAAAAAGCAAAAACCTCGGAATAATTATATAAAACAATAATTGTAAGAGATTGTAAGAGAGTAAATAATTTCAACATTTGATACTCATATTCTCTGTTATTTATATACATGTTGCCAAGGCGAAATAATAAGGTGAGTGTGTCCCGGCAACAAATACAACAATGCAAAAACAACATGCATTTTGTTAAAATGTAGAGTAAATGTCAAAATCGAGGCGAATTAAAATATTACTATGTTATTTACAATAATAAATGTAAACATAAACATAGTTTGACAGAACACATACATTAAACCACTGCTATTAAGAAACAGCTGATTTTATGCACTCACCTTGTTAATACGCCTTTGCATGTTCCATTGTTATCGGTGTCACTTGATTAATTTTTAGAAAATTTTATTGAATTTTAAGAGAGAAGAAGATAGAATAAACAGAATAATTGAAAAATCTCTTACTTGTGATCATTGCTGTCATCTCAGTTACTTATTTATACAACAAAAACAATTAAAATTAAATGCCCAATTCAATTTACACTTTGTATATTCATATATATTTTCATTAACAAAATGGATTAAAAAACTAAATATATATTTTCTTTTTTAACAATTATAAAAAAATTAATATTAATAATAATAAAAAAAAATTAGGGGGAAAAAAAACTAGATTTCTATCTCTGCATTCACTTCAATACTCTCCACAACATCTTTGTTGGTTTTAGCTAATTGCTCAATTTTATTTAAAAATAATGTCAGCTGCTCCAAAGATAAAGTTTTTTCATCACCATTATTAAACGTAATTACAGCTTAGGAAGTTCCAAATTTTTAACACTAAAGGCCTTAATTTTACCAGTCCGACGCAGTTTTCGGCACATGAAATGTAGTTTCGATGCATATGGAGTTAAATTATGGTTCAAAAATATTCTTGAATCTACATCATTTGCCTTATCATAGATTTCAGATAGTTTAAGGTCTTTTGTTTTAAAATACTCCGACATTATAGTATCTTTTATTAATTGTTGATTAAATTTAACAAGAACATACTTCATGTTGTAAATCCAATTACACATATTAATATCAGAATTTGATATGCCTATTCCATATTTCTCTCCTACATTTTGTACACATTTATAGAGATCAGGTGATGCTAACATAGATGGAACACCACTTAAGAGAATATCTGATCTATTTAGTTGACGCCGAAGTACATTATTTTCAGTCTCCAATTTTTGCAGCTTGGAGTTTGTTGACATTTCTAAATTGGTAATTTTTTCTTCACATTTTGTAATTTTGTTGATGACTTCTTCAATGCGCAACGACACCTCTTCTGAGACTTTACTCGGTAGTTGGTCGAATCGAGCTTCCATAGCATCTAATTTAGCAGCAATATCATTTACGGCCATTTTCGCAATGTACGATTATTTCATTTTAACCGGAAAATTAACTAACTGTCGGTTTGTTTAACGGGGACCATTTAACCAACGGTTACCGATTTACGTTTCACCATCATTTGATTACTTAACCAAAGCATTCAGTAGAAAGTATGGCAATAATGCATACATTTGTTTACGAAAAATAGTGTAATGAAAGATTGAAATATAAAAAATTGTCTAAAAGACGGCATAAAAATTAATAGTTTGTGTTTTCTTAGTGGTATAATAAAAAAAACGTATAAAACTCAAAAATATTAAGGTACCTAACTGTAAAATTTACAGAACAAACTGAACAAAAATTACTGAAAATCAACAAGCAAATTTGTTGTTTGGTTTGTAAGTGCAATATCCGGGTGGTATATGGATCACCCCGTGCAAAATTTACTTTTCTTCGCTTTACACTTTTAACAATTATAAATATTACAAAAATATAAATGTTTTTCCATGTTCTTTTATTATATTTCTTACAATTAAGATGCTAACCGGCGAAATTTGTTCGGTTATATTTAACAGCAACTTTGTTGTTAAATAGTGTCAATTAAGAATTAATCGTACATTGTGAAATTCAAATTATCCTAACTTGCGGTTAAAGTTCACGTTAACTTTTAATCGTACATTGTGAGAATGGCCGTTAGTGATATAGATAGTGGGGAGTTTTGTTCTCCATTTGATTGCTGTGGTTTTTTTGCTGGCTGTTTCGGAGGCATATTTATGATTTTTTGTATTTTTTTTTATTAGAGCTTTTATTTGTTTTAATGTTTTTTTTTTTATTTATTTTCAACTTGTTGAGTTTTTTTTATTATTTTTGCGTTGACTATTATTTACAATAATTTTTTTTTCTTCTTTTTTTACAGCATTTCACTTCTTATTCTTTGTTTTTGAGTTACAATGCTCTACTTCGATTTGGTTTATTTTCGTTTTTATTAGTTTTTGTTTTTTAATTGCAATTACATATTTTTAGTTCTCATTTATTCTTCATTTGTATTACAATTTTATGTTTGGAACAAAATGTTTTAACGGTTTTTTTTTATTTTCAACTTATTGTGTTTTTTTTTAATTTTAGCATTGACTCTTATTTATAATTTTTTTTTTGTATTTTGTATTTGTAAGTTAGGCTTTTTTTACAGCATTTCACTTCTTCTTATTCTTTGTTTTTGAGTTACAATGCTCCCACTTCGTTCTTATTATCTCTCTTTAGTTCTCATTTATTCTTCACTTGTATTATTATTATTATTGTATTTTTTTTTGACGATTGCACAAAATTATATGTTCTACTCATTTTTATTTAATACAAATTTTTATTTATATTTTATTCGTTTATTTTATTTGTTTTTAATCACAATAATAATATTATTTAATTCGTCAATAGTTTAATTAAATAAACCATTAATATTAGTTTTTAATAATTGAAATAAATACAAAAATTACGGACTGATATAAAACACTCGCTTGACATTTCTCTCTATCAAATATATATAAATATATGTATATTAGAGTACCTTGCAGAAAATATTAGCAAATATACACCTGTAATATGATTTCCAAAATATATCGGCTGTATGATACCATTTTTTACCCTTCACCATGAGTGGCAAGGGTATATATAAGTTTGTCATTCCGTTTGTAATTTCTACATTTTTCATTTGCGACCCCACAAAGTATATATATTCTGACTCGTTATAGATAGCGGAGTCGATATAGCCATGTCCGTCTGTGTGTTGAAATCAACTTTCTGAAGCCCCCAAATAACTTACATACACGAGTGATACATCAGTATCTCCGAAATTTTTCCGGCTCGGTTGCTATTTAAAATCGAGAAAATCGGTCCACAAACGGCTGAGATATAAGTCAAAAACCAGGACAACCTAGATTTTTGACCTATTTTTGACCCATATCTGGATTACTAAATCATTAATATAGACAATATGGATATCTAATGATAGATATTTCAAAGACTTGTGCAACGACGTATATAAGACCATAGTAAGTTGGACCTACAATGGGTCAAAATCGGAAAAAATATTTTTTAACCCGAATTTTTTTTTCACCAAAATTTTTTTTCACTAAATATTAAAAAAAAAATTTAAAAACTAAAAAAAAAAAATTTTTTAAATTAAAAAAAAATTAAATTTAAAAAAAAAAAATTAGAAAACAATTTCGAAAAAACTACTGGAAAAAAATTAAATTTTGTTTACCTAAAAATATTTAAAATTTTTATTTTAAAGTATATTTTGGTGAAGGGTATATAAAATTCGGCACAGCCGAATATAGCTCTCTTACTTGTTTAGAGCTGCACTGTTTTCAAAACACCATTGAAAATACGGGTTTCTATCAATAGCGCACTTATTGTCCTCGTTGTGATAAAATTGATGACAAAATATAAAAGGAAAATTGATTTAAATTATGTTATTATGTTCGTCATTAATAGTTTTCCGGTTTTTCAACTTCGAATATCATTGATAGGTCTGTTCCGATGATTTTTATGTATGTATTGTACCTAATTAACATTTTAAAAGCTGCTCCATAGAAGTTAAACTGGCCATTATTTCACATATTTGAAATGAAAATTAAAAGTATGTGTACAGAACCATGATTTTATCACGTAATTAATAATTGCAATATATTTTATTCCTTTAAGTTTTACATCGAGTTTGCAGATATAATTTGAACGTACACACCATTTTTTGGTTAATTTTATGCACCTCTGATCTTAAATCACTTATTTTTCAATCGAAAATGTGTGAAATAAAATTTATAATGAGCTTAAATATGTAATAAAATCATATCTCGAGTGAAATGTTTAAATTAAATTTAATCCATAGACCTTGGTGTTGCAACCATAGAGAAACATAGAGCGGAAACTCAGGGATGCCAGGTACTTTTTACCTCTGTCCCCAAACAAATTCCAAAAAATCCCCAAAAATCCCCAAATATTAAAAAAAAGTTTTTTGTAATAAAGAACATAAAATATATTACTTATGTATATTTTTATTTAAATAATGTACTTTGTACTGAGTATCATATTTCACTAGATAAATGTATGGTATTAATTATCGAACAATTGATAAACTTCAGCATCATAGTGGCATGGAAAATCCAATGTATCATCATACATAGTTTTAGTATTAAATTTATTTATCATTTCATCGGTGGGCTTAAATGATTGACAGCAAGTATTATTTATATTTAGATGTGTTATTATCCGCAGCAAAGATTCTAATAATTCGAATAGCATTTTATTACGTAGATTTGTTTTTGTTAAATTCATTATAGAAAATATTCGTTCTACATATGCATTACTTGTTGGGACAATAAGCATATTAAGTACAGCTTCAGAGAGTTCCTTATAATGAAATGATCCAGCAGCATCTCGAAAACAATACACCTTCGGCCAAAATTCGTATAGATTTGTTGGAAATTCATTTCCAAAATAATTATCCCAATTAGTGAAAGGAAGCTTATTCCACTGGATTTCACATACGTCCATTGAAATCATATTATCTGTGAAATTAGTTAACGTATCTTTAACTGATAAAAATTTAGCATGGACAGCAAAATTAGTGCACTTTTCAACAGAAAAATGTTTATATTTTTTAAATAATTTCATATTTTCTGGCAACCGCTTTGTTATTTCAGATATTAGTTTAATAATATATTGAAAACAATTTTCTTTTAAATTACTTATTTCATTAGGCTCTAGTATGCTGTTTTTCAGCTCTTGCTCAAATTCAGATCCAAAATCGACACAGTCCATACTAAGCAAACAATTCTTGTCTTTTAAAATTTCAGAAATGTATTCCGTATTATCCATTTCTTTTATTTTATTTAAAACGGCCGGCTTAATAATTTTAGAACACAGCTTAAGTAGACTTGCACAAAATTTATCGTATGAGCTACCAGGGTCAATTTTTTCACTTTGGAAATCTACATTTAAATGATTCATATCATTTAAAATTGGATTTATAAATATTAAAAACAACCGGTTTTGGTCATCGCTCATTTCCAAATTAATCATTTTCGCCGTATGGTAATTTTCAGAAGTAGAAATTATGGAAAAATGGTATTTGAGTTCAATCCATTGTTCCAGTATACGCTTTACAGCAGCCCCATATGCTAACCATCGTGTTCCAGACAGTTGAATCAGCTTTTTATATTTATTACTATCAATACCAGTGTTAATAAGATCAAATGCCCGTTTGTATTTAACATTACGTAAAGGACTCTTATTAAAGTAATTGTAAAGTTCCTTTACAATAAACTCTGCTCTGTTTGGAATAGTCTTTGACGCATGAGAGCAACATAAATGTAAAGAATGGCATGAACATTTCATCAAAATAAGTTCAGGGACATCATTTTTCAAATAAGTAAATAATGATTTATTTTTTCCGCATAAATTGTTTGCACCATCCGTACCAATTGCCAACATATTTGATAAGTTTAGTCCAATATTTCTTAAGTAATTCAAAAGTCCTCTGTACAGTTTTTCGGATGTGGCTTCTTCGACAACAAATAAGCCCAAAAAATCCGTTAATATTTTACACTTGTCCTTATTAAAATATCGGATGCAAATACACATCCATTTTATTTGTGTTACATCTGTAGATTCATCAACTATAAGAGAATATTTGGAATCGCCTATGTCTCTTACCAATTGATTTAAAATTGAGGGAGCGACCACTTTCTTTAAAATAGCAGAACATTTTGTTCTATGCAGTTTCACTTTATCAAATGGGTTCGACTGTGATGTAATTGTTTTTAGGAGCTCTGTTAAATGATCTACTGTTGTAATTGATGTATGTTTAGCAGCGAAAACTGCAATTTTAATTTCTATTATTTTCGTGTCATTAGATATAGGTACAATTCCTAAAAATAAAAATATTAGCATTTGGATTTCACGTACTATAAATATTAATACCATAATTAGAAAGGGAGTTATTGGTATGAATTAAGTTGATATTTTTCTGGTGACGCTTTGTTTCAGCATGTTTTTTTAAGTCTTTTTTGTGAGACTCCAATGAAGAGCTGCATGCACAACACCATGATGCATTTCTGGATGAAGTGTGTGCCAATTTGTAGGAATTGGGAGCAGCATCTATTGCTTTCAACCAGCCTAGAATAAGTGTATTAATTTCATTATTTTAATAGTGCAATTAATTGTCTTACCTTTGGCCCAGTCTTCTTTTTCCCAGTCTTTGTTATGTTGTCTGCAAATATTCTTTTTTGGCAGAGACATTTTCGTTTAAAGTAGCTTAAAATGAATTTACATTATTTTTCTTAACGGTTAGCGATTTGTTTTCTTCTTCTTGTTTACTTCTTTTTTTCTTTCATTCGCTTTAGATTTACTAATGAAACATTTCATTTTCTTTCATTCACAATACTATTACTAATGAACAGGGCAACCAAAAATATGCTCTAAAAAAAGTGTTTTATGCGCATAAAATATGCACTTAAAAACGAAAAATATGCTCTTAAAATATAAAAAATATGCACTTAAAAATAGTTGGTTATTGTTTGATTGCAAAATTTCATTAAAAAAATATATATGAAGTAAATAAAATATTGAGCTCATAAATTAAAATTGGTTATTATAGGATTATATTTCGATTTTAGTGAATTTGGTACTCCATGAAAATACTTAGATTCAATTCATTTTATTATATTTAGCAATAAATTACTATGTGTTTACTTAAGTTTTAAAATTTTTAAACTAAATCTTTGTTTTAGATTTCCGAGTTTCTTAGACAATCAAATTGATTTGTCTCATATTTTAAACTGCTTAATATTTCAAACTTTTTTTTAGTAATTAGTTGCATAATATTTTATATACTCAATCCATGTGTCGCAATGTTTATAGGATCCCTACTGAGGATGTACCCAATAAATTTCTCCAAATGTTTCTATTTTATATGAAGCTTTAAAAGCTTTTTTATCATTTGAATAATGTTTCAAAAACTCTGTGAATAGCGTGTAATTTTTTGGTAAAAAATTGCAAAGGATTTTGGAGCATTCATCATGTATTTAGATTAACATCTGAATTCGGCTTCTAAAATTTAAATAGAATTATAAAAGAGCCTTACAATAGTGGAATGATTAGTTCTGATTAAGACTGCGGCAATCATTTGGACTCAAAATACCGTGATTTCCTATGTTTCTTCCTTTCTCATCCATTGTATCGTCTATCGATATCCACGTATATTCTTTTTTAATGATTTCTTAATAAACAAGTTGTGTAAATATATCAATGGGTTTTGAACGCGAGATTTTCGATAGATCTTAATATTCAGAACGTCTGTTGAATACTTGTTTAATTTTACATTTGTGGTAAACTATTAATGCCCGAATATAACTGCCTTAAATTCCTTCTTTTAAACGTGTCCAAATTTTTTTTAAGAAGTTGCCCATAATAACATACAATTTTGGAATTTTCTTTTAATTTGTTACGTATTTTTACTATTTGTTAATATTTGTGTTAAGTAGTATATATATTTTTAATTTAATTGAAATATATGGAAACTAAGCTCCCTTAAGTCAACGAAAACTCTATGAAGATAAGTCGATTATGGGTACTCTATTATTTATTTAAGTAGCTTAGGCCAATTATCATTGGACCTTAACAAAATAGTATAATATAGAAATGAAAACTTACAATACAAACAATAGAATTATATCAGGAAAACAAAATAATGAAAAAAAAGAAAATATGCAACAAAAATATGCAGTTATGGGTTAAATATGCAAAAATAAGCTATAAAACGCAAAATATGCTAAAATATGCAGTAAAGGGCAAAATATGCAAAAATATGCACTAACAAATCGATGCTTAAAATTGTCTGAAACGGATAAATAACTAACTCATATGTTTATACGACGCACATCAAAAAATATGATATTGCATATTTTTGGTTGCCCTGCTAATGAAACACGTTAAGTAGATGCCAGATTATCTGTTTTTCTTAGTATGATTATAATTTAGTAATGCGAAAAGAAATGTTAATATTTACTGTATTAGTATTTATTTATTAAAATTATCGACAACAAATGTAGCAATACTAAAAAATCCCCAAAAAAAAACCCCACAATTTTTTAAATATCCCCAAGAAAATCCCCTGTCCCCAAACGAAATTTTTTGTCCCCTGAAATCGTAAAAAATCCCCAAGTTTGGGGACAAATCCCCAATACTGGCAAGCCTGCGGAAACTAGAAAAAAACTCAAACAAAAAAATTACTCAAAATAATCACACATACGAGTGTTGTTTTTGTTTTCACGTTGTTTTTTCTACTAATACATTCTCACCACTTAGGTTTCTGACAACTGAGTTAGGTCTTTGACAGGAGAGTTTCCGCTCTAGGTCTATTCTCTATGGTTGCAACTTCCTATAACATTTTGCTAGATATTTTGACACAAATAAGATATTGAGTACGCCCAAAAATTATAAATTTAAAGACGGAAAAATTTAATCGAAATATTTTGGAAATAATTTGAAAACATTCTAAACTTTATTTGATACAAATCAAGGCACTCTAATGTATATATAGCTATCCATCATTTAGACTCTGGGTCAAATTTAATTTACCGGAAGTGAAAATAGTCTGAAATACAGTAATTTTAAATCATCTACGTACCATTTCGAAGATAATGGTGCATATTTAGGTAATATGATATTATTTTAAATTGCTGTGTAATTTTTTATCGAATGTGTAATTTTGGTGTGACCAATGTGTAATTTGTAATTCTCTCGGTGGCAACACTGGCAAGCACACACATTGTATAAAAACAGTCAGTCTCGCATGGGAATTGATAGAAGCAGGTTGTGTTACGCTTTTATGTTTGTTTATTTCATTATTTCAGCTTTTTGTTTTTGCCAGAGAATAATTCTCAACTCATACAACTACAATATCTAAAAACTGTAGTGGTGTGTGTTTGCATTTCGCTGATGTATCCCAGCAGTTCGAGGAGACAGTACCGAACTAGTGAGTTTACCCATCCTTTAGGGTGGGAACTAGTTACTTCAATAGCCACGTGACTAGTCATTTTAACACGGGCATGTCCTAGGCAGGGGGTCAATTGTCTCTTTTTGATTACAATGGGACTGTCTAATAGCTGGTCCAAAGTAGGCAACGCATTAGATTCACATACTGGTTACATTTTTTTTTTTTTTTTTTTAACTTTTTATTTATTTATTGAATCTGCCTATATCATTAGGCCTAACAATAAGTGATTAAATCTTATAACTAAAATTAAAACTAATTGCTCTCTAAAGAGAGCATTGTTTGATGGATGGACCACATCTTAGCGGGGTGGTAGATCTCCTCTACAAAGCCTTGATCTGGTTTGGCTCTGTGCGAGAAGCCGAGCAAGCGGATTTGGGTGTGATTGCAGTTTCAGTATATATTTATCGCGGACTTTCTTAAACTCATCCTTCACTAGTGGCACTTCCAAGTCGCTGTGGATGTTTTCATTTCTTATGTACCATGGTGCACCCGTCATGGTCCTAAGAATTTTCGACTGGGCCCTCTGTATAAGCTCAATACTGGAATTACTGGCCGTTCCCCACAATTGGATTACATATGTCCAAATTGGTTTTAAAATGATTTTATACAGGGTGACTTTATAGTCCAGGCTTAACTTTGATTGGTCACTTATTAACCAGTGAAGGCTAGATGCTTTTAACTTCATGTGAAGTCTCTTGGTTTCTATATGACGGCGCCATGTAAGTCTTCTATCTAAGTGAATACCAAGGTATGTAACATAATCGGACTGAGGTATATTAACATTGTTAAGTGTGACAGGTGGACAGCATCCCCTCCTCAGTGTGAACGTAACATGTTTGCTTTTTAACTCATTTACACGTATTCTCCATTTGTTTAACCATGTTTCAACACATCTTAAGTAGCCATCTAGTACACTAGATGCTATATATGGGTTTTCATGCGAGCTAATAATTGCGGTGTCATCAGCAAATGTAGAAATAGTCAATTCATCGCTCGTAGGCAAATCAGAGGTGTAAATCAAATAGAGGGTAGGTCCAAGAACACTTCCTTGTGGTACTCCTGCTCCAATCCTATATTCTCTTGTCACGTAATCATTGTACTTAACTGTAAATATACGGTCCGATAGATAAGATTCCAATAGTTTATGAGTAGATGGTGGCAGCAAACATTTTATTTTATATACCAGTCCTTTGTGCCATACTTTGTCGAAGGCTTGAGCGACATCCAAAAATATAGCTGAACAATATTTCTTTAATTCAAAGGATTTTCTTATCTCTCCGGTTATACGATTAACTTGTTCTATTGTTCCGTGGCGTTCCCGGAAACCAAATTGATGAACTGGGATTATATTTTTCTCATGTAATAATGGTATGATTTTCTTTTGGAACACTTTTTCGAACAGTTTCGATAAGCAAGGAAGCAAGCTTATTGGTCTATAGGAGGATGGTACGGTCAAGTCCTTACCTGGCTTTGGTATCATTATTATCTGAGAAGTTTTCCAATTTGTCGGAAAAACTCCATGTTTAAAGATCGCATTAAATATTGTAGACAGCACAATTATTGCCACACTCGGTAGGTTTTTAATCATAGTAGGTGTAACAGAATCATTTCCAGGTGATTTTTTTAATATTATATTATCCTTGATTACTTCGTTAATGTCTTCTGGGCTTATATCTAATATGTCATCATTAGATAATGTTGACACAGGTGGCTCTACAAGTTCAAAAACAGTAGTTGGCGAGTTTGGTTGAAAGACTGTACTTAAGTGATCGGCAAATATTTTAGCCTTTTCCTCCGTGCTGCGAGCCCAGGTGCCGTCAGCTTTCCTTAAAGGGCTTTGCCCCTCTACCGGTGGCTTGATATTTTTCGTTGCCTTCCAAAGGGAAAAATTTGTGTGTTTGGTATTTGTTAAACTTTGAATGTAATTTCTATTTCTGCGATCCTCCTCTAATTGAAGGGCTTTTTTCAGATTTTTACTAGCAGCAGACAGCCTCTGCTTTGCAGCAGGTGATCTACTTTGTTGCCATTCTCTTCTGAGTTTTCTCTTTTCTAAAAGAAGTCGTTCAATATCTGAGTTGGAAATGTGCATATCAGTTTTAGGAAATATTTGACTCTTTGAATGATTTAGAGCCGATACAATTAATGACGTAAAGTCATTGACACTTTTATCTACATCTTCCTCACACTGAATACAAAGATCTGTGTGGATATGACTGCTTATATATTTCTTATATTTAAGCCAATTTGTTTTAAAGTAATATGTTTCAGTATGAAATTTTGAAATGTTAGTCCTCCCGTAATAAGAAACTATAATTGGGGAATGATCAGAAGATAAATCATATGACATTTCTGTAGATATTGAATTTCGATTAATATTTTTTGTTATGGCAAAGTCTATGAGATCAGGAATTTTTTTAGGATCAGCAGGCCAGTATGTTGGTTGTCCAGGGGACACAATATCCAGGCCATTGTTGCGATCAACTAATGCTTTATAAAGCTGTCTACCTCTGGGATTCATTAGTCGAGAGCCCCAGTAAGTGTGTTTGGCATTATAGTCGCCACATGCCAGAAAGCGACCTCCTAGCGTGCTAAAGAATTCTTCAAACTTCTCCTTGGTCATTGAAAAGCGTGGTGGGCAATAGATCGCGCTTATATTTAAATCTCCAGCAAAGCTTTCCAAATGAATGGATGTTGCCTGCATATAGTCTTTTGAGAATTCATCTAGGGGATAATGTTTTAAACGATTTCTAATTAAAATACCAGTGCCGCCATGTGCCTTACCATCAGGATGATTTGTACAGTAGAATGTATAACCCGAAATATAAAAGTTATACCTATTGGTAAGATGAGTTTCCGAAACCAATAGCACGTCGATGTTTTTATTCTGCATGAAGTGGGATATCTCTGATTTGTGTTGGTTTAAACCGTTTGCATTCCAGAAACATAGTCTCAAATAACTCATTTTTTTGTTAAGAGGATTTGTATCATTTGGTTCTGCGCTCTTAAAAGCTCTTGTATTGTGTTTTGCATGGATGACATAAAATTTGTCATATTTTGATTAAGAGAGGTAATATTCTGGGTAAGCGCTTGCATAAGTGCTTCCAACCCTCCCGTATTTTGGGGAACACCAGGCTGCTGATAACCCGTTCTCAAAACATTGGCATAAGAACCTGCTACATTCTTAGGCTGATCAATTTGAATGGATTGTGAATTTAATTTTATTGAGGCTGCTTGCTTGTTCAATAGCGGAACATCAGAATTGACTGGTGGATAGGTGTTTTCAAATTTGTAGGCTGGTACTTCAGATGTTTTCCCTCTTATTAGCTTTTGCCTCTCTCTCAATCTGTTCAATAACTCCTTATAAACTGGGCACCCGCGGTAGTTGGCTGAATGATCGCCACCACAGTTACCACATTTTCTTCTGAGACCATTCTTTAGGATATCACATTGTGATGAAGAATGAAGGTCTCCGCATGCCACACACACTGTTCGCAAGGTACAATAATTTTTAGTATGTCCAAACTCTTGACAATTGCCACATTGGACAGGACGATTTCTTTTAAGAGGCTCCTCAATGGTTATTCTACGATTTAACAGATATCGTGTTGAGTAAATTGGGTGAGTTTCATTTCCCCTCAATTTATTTTTTTCTGGCTCCAACTCGACTCTAAACATTGGCTGAGGAATTTTATCTTTGTTAAATATATTAACTACAGCTCTTACTTCGTAGCCCAATTCTTGCAGGGCCTCCTTGATATCATTAGTCTCAACACTGGACTCTATGCCCTTAATGACAACTGTCAACCCTTTACTACTTTTCAGTTGATAGGTATAAAAATTCCTTTTATTATCATTCAAGTATTGAGAGATTTTTCTATAAAAATCCTCAGTGTATACGACTATTTTCGTCTCTTGCACACCGCCTTTTCTTATTGGAACAATATGGAAATTATTTTTTCCAATGAGTTCAACAAATGTTTTGACCAAATTATTCGAGCTGGACTCACGCAGATATATTGGTGGTGGCTTTAATGATTTCTTTTCGTAAGCACCATCTTTTATACTCTTATTATTATCCTCGCTCAAGAGTGCGAAACGATTGCCTATCAATGGATTATCAACTATCTTCTGTTTCTTGACAGACGTTCCATTATTTTGGGGACTTAAATTTCTTTTATTAATACTTACATATCTAAGCATACCTGGTAGTACTGGTGATTTCAATGTACTTATCTTTTTTTTTGGTATAGCGCCCTTCAGTGTACCATCATTATTAATTGTGGTTTGTTTAGTGTTAAAAATATTCAAACTCTCACTATTTTTTGTTAGTGGATCACAAGCTTGTTTATTAACAGTATTTGTCTGTGTTTTTAAAACTGGTATAGTTGTTGTTGTATTTAAATTTTTCATATTTTCTTTTATGCTTTGTTCTAAACATAAATTGGTTGGTGATATTGTTTGTGTATTATTTTGTTCATGTAATTGTATCACGGGGGAACAAGAGCGTGCTCTCTCAGCTGGTTTGGCGGTTAAATAATTTTTGTTGTAGCTGGGGTCATTTATTTTTTTTGTTTTGATCACTCTCCCCGTTAAGAAATATGTAGGCATTTCTGCCGTTCATACTGAGCCTCCTCTCATCATGAGAATTCATGTGCTCTTTTAAAACAAACAAAAGGAATTAACACTTTTTATTATTTTTTTTTTAAACCAGTTGTTTTTCTTTTTTTAAACAAAATTGCTTTTGCAAATTTTTTGTATTTATCACTAGAAACAAATATAATTTCAAAGCGTCCAATCGCTAATTTTTAAAATTTTTATTTGCACTAAAAAACAATAAAATTTTAATAAAATCGCGGAGCGAATAAAATGCACGTCTGTTTGTAGAGAAAGCAAACAGATTAACCATGGTTACATAGCGTCAGTTACCTTACTAGCTTTGTAACTGGTTACTTGATCAGCTACTTGACTAGTTATTTTAACACGTACATGTCCTAATTGACTCTTTTGATACAATGTGACTATCTGATAGCTGATCGAAAGTAGTCAACGCTTTTGGTGGGTAAAATAAAGTGCAGTACAAAAAAAAAATATGAAGTGACTTCACAATAGGTAACTAAGAGACACTAAAGTGACTATTGACTTCATGCTATGTTACATGGGATACCAGATACTTAAGCAAAAATAAAAATAAACTGTATGAGAATTATATCAACACAATTTGTATAAAACCAGTTTGTACGAATTACTCACAAAACGTTTAAAGTGACTACACTCCAGATTACTTAGAGACACTTAAGTGTCAATTGTCTTCACGCTAATCTACTTGGGATGTATAAAGTAACCAATTGTCTTCTCTCTGCACTACAAAGTGCACACACGTGTCAAATGACCAAAATATATAAATTGGAGTTAGCCAAGTGGTAAGACATTTGTGACAATTACTGTCTTTAAGGGATACATTGACTAATTGCTTAACTGCTGGGATATGATCGTATGCTGCCGCGAATATATTTTTGCTTTGATATCAAGGCGAATTTATACAAGGTGGTGGTAGTTCTACAAAAACAACAAATGGTCTTAACAAATGTCAAAAAACAGAAATTAAAAATTAAACAAATATGTATTAAAACTAAATATAGTGTAGATAATTTAATAGTGAGGGCTTTACTTATTTATGCAAAATATAAATATTTTGTTAATTAGCTTTGAATATATAGATATTGAAGTATAAAAACAAGCTTTGACAGATCTTAGAACCAAACAAGCGAAAAAGAGTAATCAGCTGATTGACTGACTCCACCTTGTATAAATTCGCCTTGTTTGATATGATACAACGTTTGTATGAACCCTGCAGTTCATTACACTAGTTCCGCTACGTCGAATTCGTTGGCCACTAAGAACTACTACTAGTGAATTTTCAACCCACTCGCAACGTTATTGACTGGTGAATTTAACACGGGGATGTCATTGCAAGTGGCCGATTGGCACACTCTGCATAACACTTCACTATTAAATTCAATAGTGAAAATACTCCAACATTTGAGAAAAAAAGAAAAAAATAATTTTTCTGAGAGCGGGGTTGAACACATAACCTCTCGTTTTCTAGTCAAATGCTCTAAACCACTGAGCACTTATTTGTACTGCTCTCTAATTGTTATTAAGAATAACATGTGAGTCTACTCTCTATTTTTGCATTTTCTACATCATCACTGAGAATGAAAACACAAACGGCCACATTCAGCATTACATGTGGCCATCGAAGTGGTATATTCTAGAAGATTTTATTTTTCTTGAATTTATTTTCAAAAACTTAGGACAAATAGCTGACTATTGCTTATTACTGAATATGCTGGTGAAATGTAGTGCAAATGATAACCATTTAACTACCACTTTAGCAGCCACATCGAACTAGTTAGTTGTACAAGTAGTAATATAGCTAGTGCAAGGTTTCCAATTGGCACTTTTCAAACTGCTGGGAACTGTTTCAAGAATTATTAGAGTTATTCAAAATTTGAATTTCAAATTGTTTTTGTTTTCATGAAGGAATTTTTATATGTGTGCTATTGAATGAGTGTGAATTTATTTATGGTATGGTGATGTAGAATGAAATAAAGAAAGAGTATTGCTACAGTTTTTAAGTATATTTCATAAAATAATAATGAAAAAGGGAAATACATAATTGTTGTTGTTAAAATAATAATTGTAATTGAAAGTATGTAATTAGTAAAAAAAAATACTATTTCAAAAATACATTAGTGGGATTATATCTACCAAAAAACATAATTAAAAAAATACAAGGTACTGATATTCTTAATTAAATTAGCAATATTATTTCAATCACCTTTTTTAGAAAACATATATCTTATGCACTTTTTTACTATACTGCTACATCAACAGAACATTTGTCAGCTGCCATGAGCGACCTATCGTGGGTTTTCGCTGTTTTTTGGAATGACAGTATTACGTTATTTTTTATTTCGTAAAACAATAAAATCTTATTCCTTAAATTCAGAAATTCTATTTATATATTGTTATATCATAAAATAATTAAGTTAATGTTGAAAATATTTTTATACAAATTGTATCACAAAACCAAAGTATACCAAGTAGTCCAACTCTCAATTTTTTCAAATTATTCTCTCACATATACGGGTACCGTGTGAGCTCCGAGAAATGTAAACAAGTGAAATGTCTTGAAATTTTAACTTTTAATTTTTGATAAAATAACGTTCTATTACACATTATTACTTTAACACATATAATTTTATATTTTTTTTTAAATACTTTTAGCACACTTTCATTGTTAAAAAGTTTCTATTTTGCACAAATCAAGAAAAAAAAAATTTTGGAAATTCTGACATGTAATTTTTTTTTATTGTAGAATTTTAACTATAGGACAGAGTTACAATTTTTGGTATTGAATATTCATACAAATTCAAATTTAGAACATATTTATAAAACTCTGTTGCCTGTAGAAAATTTAAAAGTTACCAAAACATATGTAATTTTGTTACTCACACATGTTTAGATTTAGGTACTTTTTTACTAACACATGTATAGAGTTAGGTACTGTTGTCAAAGAGTTGGACTACTTGTTATACTTTGCACAAAACTATTTTTCTTTCGTATTTTTAGTAGAAATTTTGTTGATCATATATATATAAGTTGTAAAAGACAGGTAAAAAATATATATTTTGCCAATTGATAACTAACATTATGTAAATGGGAAAACCCCCAAAAAATTGCAACAATACTAATTTTGGTTTAGTTATTGCCACATTTTTATTTTAGATCACAATTATCAGTTCATCAAAATATTTTTCCTTTTTCAAATTCCAGTTAATATCTTGAGTTTTTTGTTAATTTCATTATTTTGTGGTAGGTTAGGTTAGGTTCCATGGGCTGCTGCTCCTCAAGCAGCTCACTTGGGTCCATTTAAATCTGATCCCATTGTGATACCCAAGGGGTAGACAACAGGGTATTTATAATACCTCCGTTGCCTCCAGGTTAAACCAGCCAGATTCCCGGATGAAGGAGTAGATTCGTCTAAGATTCATCCTCGATAGCTCGTCCAAGCATGATAGGAATGGAAATCCAAGGATGCGTTCCCTCAGGTTTGTAAGAGCCGGGCATTGGCAGAAAAGGTGATATACAGTCTCTTCCTCTTCTTCATTATGACAGCTTCTACAGTAATCATTGTACCGTAGGCCCAATCTTCTAGCATGTGTCCCGATTAAACAGTGCCCTGTAATAAAGGAGACAATTAGCCTTATTTGCTCACGACGGTATTCTACAAGTAGATTCGTCCTGTTGGCATCATATACGGGCCAAGTCGACCTCGCTGTGGCACAGGAAGGTTCATTAGTCCACCTGTTTTGTGCAGTCTCATACAGTTTCTGCTGAACAGCCATCTTGCATTTAACAAGGGAAATACCAGAAAAGGGGTCGATCGCCTCCTCACTCAACATCGCACCCCTTTTGGCCAGATCATCTGCTATACAATTACCCTGATTTCCATCGTGTCCAGGGACCCATATAAGCGTTATCCTAGAATGTCTCGCTATCTCATTTAGAGATACCCGGCATTCCTCGGTTAACCTAGATGTCGTAAAGACACCCGCTATTCCGTTAACAGCAGCCTTGCTGTCAGTAAATATACATATATCACCAGATATTCGATAATACCTCAGCCAGTTGGTTGCGCGTTTAATGGCAGTAATTTCCGCCTGAAGAACAGTACAGAAGTTAGGTAGCCTGAAGTAGGATCTTATCCCAAAGTTTTCAATATAGAAACCTCCACCGACCCTATTACCCCTATTAGAGCCATCCGTATATATCCGTATGACATCAGCAGGAGGGAAGAGTCCGCGCTGCCATAGATCCCTATTCGGGATCATAATATGGAAATGCCTATCGAAAAAAGGTTTTGCGATGCAGTAATCGATATTACCATGTATAAACCCATAGTAATTCAGTATCCTAGAGTGTCCAAGATCCTTACCAGACCACGAACCCCCCGCATTTAGTCTCACAGCAGAGTTGAGAGCCATTTGTATCACCATCAAATCCACTGGTAGCCAGTTTAGAATAGTAAAAAGTGCCTTAGAGGAAGTAGACCTTATAGCGCCTGTAATCAGTATCGCAATAGTCCTTAGAACTCGTTCAACGGCTTTCCGGTGAGTAACATTATCCAATGCCTGCCACCACACCAATACTCCATAGAACAAGATGGGTTTGACGACTGCTTTGAAGATCCAATTGATACCTTTCGGCATAATGCCCCAGTTAGTACCAATTGCCTTTTTGCAGGAGTAGATGGCCACGTAGGCCTTGTTAATCCTATTCTGAATATTCATATTCCAGGACAATCTCTTATCTAGAATGATGCCAAGATATTTTGCATTATCCCTAATTTCAAGACTGATTCCATTCAGTCTAGGTGGTCTAAAGTCATCGATCTTATACCTCCTAGTGAAGAGAACCAGTTCCGTTTTTTGGGGGTTCACACTAAGTCCACTCGATATACTCCACTCACTCAGTGTACTTAATGCTGATTCCATACAACTAGATATTGTATCCAGAAATTTACCGGATATAAAAACTGCTACATCGTCAGCGTACGCGACTGTTTTAATCCTTCTGTTGTCCATCCTGACCAACAGGGTATTCATAGCCAGGTTCCACAGAAGTGGAGATAATACACCACCCTGTGGGGTTCCGCGATTGGCCACTTTTGAAACACTTGTACCACCTAGGGTAGCACATATGACTCTGTAGCCGAGTATCTTTCCGACTAACCGGCGTATACAAATGTCAATCCCAAGTTCCTCCATCGCAGATAGGATGGCGTCGGGTCTGACATTATTAAAAGCTCCTTCAATATCAAGGAAGGCAACAAGTGAATACTCCTTATGTGATAGCGACTCTTCAATGGAGCCAACTAGCGAGTGTAGAGCTGTTTCCACAGATCTGCCCTTAGTATAGGCATGTTGGGATTTAGAGATGAGTTCAGTCGGAATGGTCATTCTCAGGTATACATCAATCACCCTTTCTAGGGTTTTCAGCAAAAAGGATGCGAGACTGATTGGCCTGTAGTCCTTTGGTTTAGTATGAGTCGCCTTGCCTCCTTTAGGAATGAAGACTACTCTACACCTCGTCCACCACGTGGGAATATAGGTCCATTTGATACACGCTGTGTATATGTTAATGAGCCATGGTACAACTATTTCTTCGTTCTTCTGAAGATCAGCAGGAATAATGCCATCCGGCCCAGGGGATTTAAATGGGTCGAAGCTCTTAATTGCCCATTGAATTCTTTCTCTGTTCACCGGAACAGAGTTTTCACACGGAGCAACAGAATCAGCAGCCCCATTCACAGTTTCAACATCAACTGGGAGGCAGCCCGGGAAATGAGTGTCCAGAAGGACCTCAAGTGTTTCCTTACAATTCAGAGTCCATCTACCGCAGGGTTTCTGAATATAGCTTGGTACAACCGGGGAGGTTGATAATATTTTACGTAATCGGTTAGTCTCAGAGGATCCTTCCACGCCGCTACAGAAGTCCCTCCAGGCTTTCCTTTTCGCATTCCTCGTAAGGTTCTTGAAGTGATTCAATGAAGACTTGTATGCCGGCCAGTTACCCGACCTCTTAGCCTCGTTGAACAATTTACGACACGTCATTCTGGCGTGTGCTATTTCAGGATTCCACCATGGAGGCTTGTTCTTACCTCTGCGGATGGTCGGCCTACAGGCCAAGTTAGTAGCCGATTGAAACGCTTCTGTGAGTGTCTCCACTGCTACCTCAATATCTTCCCTATTCTCAATAGAGGGTGGGTTTGGCAAAGACCGAGAGAGAGCGTCACGTTGCAACTCCCAATTGGTCTTCCTCCTATTTAGAATGTTATTAACACTCCTAATAGTTACACTAATATTAAAGTCAATATATTGGTGATCGGAGAAGGAGCAGTCGCTAGAGACGGCCCAATTAGTAATCATGCTGTGATGTTCAGCACTTACAAGTGTTAAGTCTAGAACCTCACTTCTGTTTGAAACAATGAAGGTAGGTTCTGAACCTCTATTTACTACTTCCAAACTACTATTAAGAATGAAGTTGAAAAGACTCTCACCTCTTGTATTGGTGTCACTGCTACCCCATATGATGTGGTGCGAGTTAGCGTCAGCACAGATAACTAAAGGTATCTTAGACCTATTCGCCATTTTAACAGCACTGCGGACAGCATCATTTGGCGGATGCTCCCCATGATCGTGCGCCATATAGCTGGAGATCAGCCACAACAAACTGCCTTCATTGGTTTCCCATGAGACTGCTACTGTATCTTCATTGCTGTAATCAGACAGAATGAAGATATTCAAAGAGCTTTTAGCCAGTATACAGGATCTAATTTTACCTGCGCCTTTAGCGTAGTAGAGCTTATAGCCCTTCAGACATAGTCCACAGATACGATCCTGGTGGATCCAAGGTTCCTGGACCATGACTAGCTCCTCCCCGTTCTTAGCAATTCGGAGGAGCAGTGCAGCAGATGCTGCCTTAGAGTGGTGAAGGTTTATTTGCGTCACCTTCACCATGCTCAATTTGTACAACGGTGACGTCGGCGTCCTCCTGGTCAGAATTCAGGAGGGCGTCCTCGTCCACCGCCTCGTCCATCCGTTCAAAGAAGGTACCAACCAGTTCGGAGACAGAGTTGGTATCTTCAATGTCGATTGGACCAGCGGCGTCATTGCATTCCATGTCCTCTTCCGAGGGCATGGGTTTTACATCCTCTGAGGAGGTATCGTCCTTGTTGTCGCTACGGTAGACACGCAGGATGATCGTACCAAATCCATAGTACACCTTCCCTTGTGTCTTCCTTAGCGGCCCCAAGGAGTCCTTATTCAGGACGACGATCGCCTTTCTGGAAGATCCCTCAGCATCAGTAACCTTGACAACTTTCCAGTCGTTAGTTGGAAGCTGTGGGTTACAGCACTGGAGGATCTCCAAGATCTCCTCCGGGCTAGATGGCTCAGCTGGTATTTTAGCTATGGATCTAGGCTTTCGGGGTATCTCACTCACCGATACCACCTCAAGCCTAGATCCCGGCCATACTTCGCCCAACGATGCGACGGCAGTCTTGAGTAGCAACGCTGAGCGTTCATCCACACAAGACATGAGTTTAACGTGACCCTGGTACCAACCAGCGTCATCGCATTGAGGAGGAGTGCCTGAGTTCTCTTTGAGAACTTTCCAAAACACCCCTACCAGTTTTTGCTTCACCATATCCCAATTTGATTGAGATATGGATCCGTCATTGACACTTCGATCTATAACCGCCCTAACGAGATTGTCTTTGACAATCTCGCTAAAGGACTTAGCTAGAGATCGTTGTGCCGCTTTAGGCCTTTTCGGACCCGGTTGCTGGCTCTTAATTGTCACGTCCTCCTCTGAACGTTGCCGTTTAGGCACCGCTGATGACTCAGCAGAGGGAGGGACGGACTTGAGACCAGCAATGTGAGCTATCGCCCAAGAGAGGGAAGCCTGTTGCTCCTTTGTGAGTTCCTCGGCTTTTTTAGAGCCAAGAGCCTCAATGAAGCGAATGGCGGAACGCCTGGTGGTAGCAGCCCTTCTGGCAGGATTTTTATGCCTTAGACTGCTTTCAGAGCCGGAGTTGGCAGGGGGTGGTGCGGCTTCAGGGCAGGAGGATTCCATCACAGACCCTGATCGCACAGTTGGCATATGGGAAACGCCTGAGAGGAGCGACTTAGTCGCTTCCCCCCCAGAGGCACCCGAGGCAAGGGTTTTAACCGTCTTGACGGTTAGGGCTTTAGCAGCTTTGGAGGTACTTGGAGAGAAGTCCAGAGGTACCTCGCCGCTTGTGACACTACCACCAATTGCTTTTTGTTTTTTACATTCAGCCAATCTGGGTATACCAGATTGACCTCCTGCGACACCAGTAGCATGCAGACTAGTCTGGCCCGGTGTTATCACCTGACTAGCCTGGGTCACAGTAGCATTCGACTCACCACAGCCCGTTACCATCGCTGTGGGAGTAGGGTCCCCGGAGATTATGAAGCCCCCGACCGGGTACATGGGGCATGATTCCTTTTTATCCATGGCGTCCTTACGGACAGGTAAAGGTTGCATTTTATACCTGCTGCCAGGTGTTGATTAGCTGCCGCCCCATTGGGGATAACAGACGCAGACCATCAGCCGCCCAATGTGGGAAACAGACGCTGATGGATTTCGGACGGACAATTTAAGAGTCCTTTCGGACCAGCCGGACAATAACCAACAAAGCCACCCCTCTCAGTGAGGGGAACATGGCTTGTTGGAACATCTGATAGCCGCCCCAAAGGAGAACAGACGCTATCAGACAGAGGGGGAGGGTAGTTCTTAGTATCATGCTCACCGCGTGCCCTTCTGGAATGGGAGACCCTACCGGAGACAGCCAACTCAAGTTAAACTGTCCCCTCCAGCATGACCAACACAGATCATCGCATTTAAGCCTCTACATCGCGTCAAGATGACTACCCATCGTAGAGGAGATGACTACCCATCGTGGTAAAAGAATACCTTATAGTTAGTGAATGTTCTGCTTAACAAATATTGTCTAAACATTTGGTTAGCATCGGAAATTAGAAATAATAAAAATTTAACTCTTTCCGCAAAAATATAAATATAATACAATTTGATTTCTTAAAATTTTAATCAATTATTTCACGCATAAATCTCTAATTGTCAAAAGACTGTGTGTTTTTACAACTAACAACAGAAATAATTGATTTAATTCACTACAAGCAATTCTCAAAATGAAATGGTCATTATACAACATACTGAGCTAATGAGCTAAAAGAGCGACCTAGTTCATTTCAGTGAGCTGAGCTGAACTGAGCTAATAAACCCAACTCTACTTTTTAGAAACATTTTAGGTTTACAAGATTATATCAATAAATATTTTGAACTTTTTAACTATTATTCCAGTTTTTTTAATAATATTTTATTCTGATTTGAAAATTGTTTACGCTAAGAGTTGCATTTCTAATATTGATTTGAGTTGTATTTATAGTAGAGATGCATTTTTTGCACCATAACCGTTAAATTTAAATAAATTAAATTGTAAAAATACAAGTCTGAAAGTATTGAGTAACTACTTTTGAGTATTGAGTACTCAAAACAATATGGCAAATACTCGATACACGATACCCACTACTCAATACTTTTACAGCAATATTCAGCAATTCTCCAAAAAATGGTAATTGCGTATCTAAGTACCAAAAACTATAAAAATAAAAAAATAAATCTGCAAAAAGTGTTAAAATTAATGAATTTTAAGTATATTAGGACTAGAACATTCAACTAAAAGTACTTTATATAAATATGACTTAGTTCAATAGATTATTCATAAAATATATATGAAAAATTTTTACTCAAAAAAGCTGAACTTTAAAGGCGAATAACTTTAAAACACGAGCTAACTTTTAAAATACCTTTGGGGGTTTTGGTATACTAATTATCTACTTTCATTTCCCGTTAGTCTCATTCGGGAAAGATTTTCTTGTTGAACAGTGTAATAATCAACAAAGTTTAAAAAAATAATAATCAACGACCATCACTACAATATCAACCAAATTTTCATGTTGATGATTCGGATGCGGAAACTGAACCATATATAGACATCAATGAAGATATTAGTGATGACGACGATGATGAAGAGGAAGAAACTGATGCTCAGCAAACAAGTGACAATTACTTCATTTCCAAAGATGCCACCAAATGGACTAAAACTGCACCACCGACTTCCCGTACTCGTGCTCTCGACTACACAAGGAGGAACCACATATGATCCAAGGAGTAGGTACCACATATGATCCCTTTACCATATTCCGCTCGCTCATCACCGAAGATATGGCGTACATCATAATACGCGAATCAAATCGGAAAGGCAGGGAAGTGAACGCTGCATGGAATTTGGCAAATCCAACCAACACAAAGGAATGGAAACCAATCACTTTGAAAGAGTTCGATGCTTTTTTTGGCTATTATTTTGTATGCTGGACTCACTAAATCGAATAGTGAACCTCTTGAAGAGTTATGGGGCCCAACGCGCTGTACATGCAAGCGCTCAACAAACCGCTGGCCATGTTTTTTAATATGGTGGATATTGCTGCATTAGCTGCATTTATTTCATACAATGAGATGAAGGCAATAAAAAGAAGTGAAAGACGACGGTCATTCCTACTGATGCTGACAAAACAATTGGCACTACCAAACATAGAGGAACGAGCGCTGAACAACCACATATCCAAGGATACGGAACGCAATGGAAGCATTTGATGTAAAGGTAAGAAAAAACAATTCTAATGTTCAAAAGCAGAATAACTACATAATTTTGTTCTTTTTAGATATTATGAAGACCAGCAGAAGGAGCGGCGCCGTCGTTTGCGTCTAGAACGAACAGACCGTCATGTCGCCTATGCCGTTCTGAGTACGGACGGCAGCGGAAAACAAGGGCCTATTGCCATTCCTGCAACAATCCAGTTTGTGCAGAGCATTCAACACTTATGCATCGATGCTACACCTGCACAGAAAATATGTTGGACGAGGGACAATCTACACAACAATAGTTTTTTAGGCTTTTTTCATATAAAACTCATAAAAAATTAATAAAGTTATATATAAAAAAAAATGTTTTTCCAACATTCATTATACATGTATAATTACTAGATAATAATAAATCAAAACAAAAAAAAATTAAAAAAATGCGTTTTCATATAAAATTCCATACAAATAGAAATTGCACTTCGTATGCTCTAATAGACCCAGCGTCAGATTTTTCGTTTATTTCTGATCAATTTAGACGAAAATTACACATACCTACACAACCCCTAATAGCTGAAATATCTACGAAAGTAGACCTATCGACTTCATTATAGGAAGTGATTTCTACCCGCAGATTTTAAAATCTGGCGTTAAGAAAAATTATCTTAACACACTGATTGCTCAAGATACCGAATTTGGTTGGATCTTGACAGGACCTGTCGAAGAGACTTGCAGAACTCAGAAAATTGTTTCATATTTTAGCGCAGTAACCCTTAATAAATGTTTAACGAGATTTTGGGAAGTTTAAGAAATCCCGCAAAAACCCATAAAGTCAGTTGAAGAAACTGTATGTGAAAATATTTTCACGAAAACTACCCGAAAACTACACTTACCCAATGGCCGTTATCAAGTAGATCTTCCGTTTCGAACCCCGCAGCTAGAGTTAGGAAACTCACGCCATGTGGCAATGGCACAATACTTAAGAAACGAGAAGAATTTGATGAAGAATCCTACTTTAAAGGCTGAGTACGATAACGCTCTGCAAGAATATGTTGACTTAGGTCACATGAAAGCAGTAAATTTTAACCCAAACAGTTCTTCCAAGACTTATTATTATCTAGCCCATCATGCTGTTGTCAAACCCGATCGTGTAACCAAAGTTCGAGTAGTTTTTAATGCTTCTAGCAAAACTTCGAACGGCAACAGCTTAAATGATGCTCTATTTATTGGTCCTACATTACAACAGGATTTATCTATTGTAATATTAAAATGGCGCTTTTATAAGATCGTTTTTAATGCCGATATTACTAAAATGTACAGGCAGATCTTATTGAACACTACCCACACCCCGTTTCAGCGAATGTTATTTCGTAAAAGCGTTAATGAACCCATAAAGGACTATGAACTTCAAACTGTCACGTTCGGAGTTAATTGCGCACCCTATCTAGCAATTAGAACTCTTCTTGAACTGGCAAAAGAAGTTGAAACTACCCACCCGATTGCATCTCATATATTGAAAAACAATATGTATGTTGACGATGTTTTGTCTGGTGCCCATACAATTGAAGATGCAAAATTTGCTCAAAATGAAATGATTACGGTGTTAGATTCCGCAGGATTTCCGTTGAGGAAATGGATATCAAACTCACCTGATCTGTTAAACATTTTACCCAAAGACCATTTACTCGATGTGGATTTACTAACCCTACCAGATTCCCATAATACTACTATCGAGAAGAGAAATGCTTACACAAAACGCTCAGTCTTATCTGATATCGCTCGTCTGTTTGATCCAGCGGGCTGGTTAGCACCAATTGTTGTGTCTGCTAAGATCATCATGCAACAAGTTTGGCAGGATAACACACACTGGGATGAATGTCTAAAACCACTGACCCTTACAAAATGGTTGAACTTCTTAAAATTTTATGATGATATAAATAAAATTCGAATCCCAAGATGGATTAATTTTAAACCCACATCAAAAATAGAATTTCATGGCTTTTCTGATGCTTCAGAAAAAGCTTAGGTTAGGTTAGGTTCCATGGGTAGCCACTCTTCAAGCAGCTCACTTGGGTCCATTCAAAACTGATCCCATTGTGATACCCAAGGGGTAAACATCTTGGTATTAATTATACGTCCGTTGTTTCCAGGCTAAACCAACCAGATTCTCTGATGAAAGAGTAAATTCGTCTAAGACTTATCCTTGATAGCTCATCTAAGCATGATAGGAATGGTGTTCCGAAGATGCGTTCCCTCAGATTTATCAGAGCCGGGCATTGACAGAATAGGTGTGACACCGTCTCATCCTCTTCTTCATTATGGCAGCTCCTACAGTAGTCATTATACCGTAGGCCCAATCTCCTAGCATGTGTCCCAATTATACAGTGTCCTGTAATGAAGGAGACAATTAGCCTTATTTGCTCACGACGAAATTCCATAAGTAGATTCGTCCTGCTGGCATCATATACGGGCCAAGTAGACCTCGTTGTAACACAGGAAGACTCATTGGTCCACCTGCTTTGTGCAGATTCATATAGTGTCCGCTGAACAGCCATCTTGCATATAGCAAGGGAAATACCAGAAAAGGGGTCGATCTCATCATCATCCATCATCGCCCCCATTTTGGCCAGTTCGTCAGCTATACAATTACCCTGATTACCATCGTGGCCAGGGACCCATATAAGCGTTATCCTAGAATGTCTCGCTATCTCATTAAGGGATACCCGGCATTCCTCGGTTAACCTAGATGTCGTAAAGACACCCGCTATTCCTTTAACGGCAGCCTTGCTATCGGTAAATATACATATATCACCAGATATTTGATAAAACCTCAGCCAGTTGGATGCACGTTTAATGGCCGTAATTTCCGCCTGAAGAGCCGTACAGAAGTTAGGTAGCCTGAAATAGGATTTAATCCCATAGTTCTCAATAAAGAAACCACCACCGACCCTATTGCCCCTCTTTGAGCCATCAGTAAATACCCTTATGACATCATCAGGGGGTAAGAGTCCGCGCTGCCATGAATCCCTATTCGGGATCTTAATATGGAAATGCATATCGAAAAATGGTTTTGCGATGCAGTAATCAACATTACTATGTAAGTACCCATACTAGTTCAGTATCTTAGAATGCCCATGATCTTTACCATACCACGAACATCCAGCATTTAGTCTCACAGCAGAGTTGAGAGCCATTTGTATCACCATCAAATCAACTGGTAACCAGTTCAGGATAGTAAAAAGTGCCTTAGAGGGGGTAGTCCTTATAGCGCCTGTAATCAGTATCGCAATAGTCCTGAGAACTCGTTCCACAGCCTTACGGTGAGTAGCATTATCCAAGGCGTGCCACCACACCAACACTCCATAGAACAAGATGGGCAGTTGTTAATGCTTTGAAGATCCAACTGATACCCTTTGTGAGGCACTTGTTTCGTAGACACTTTATTAGGATAAAATTGTAAATTTGAAAATTTTTATTTCAACAAATTTATTTTAATCACATTGGATTTGAAAATATTTTCGTTTGTTTTTTCTATACATTAGGAACATTTTTCATTGTATTTTGAATTTTTGAATTGTGCAGAACAATCGTTGAAGAAAATTTTGTGTTTTTTGTTTTTTTATCGGAAAGAAGTTACACATTTAATATGGTACAATTTGTGTTCAAATTCCTTTTGCTGTTTATTAAAGTGAGGGAACTCCATTTTTTTGGTAAGCAATAATACGGGAATGTGATTATTTTACAAATTGTGTCAATGAATATTTTGATTTCAATAGATTTCCTTGCGTTTCGATACAGATCCTTTGCTCCAACCAGGACAAGGATCTGGGGGGACGATTTAAAATTGTGTTGCGGCAAGACCCTTTTCCTCGAACTGCGAAATATATGCTATTGGAAAACGTTAGTGGGGTAAAACAAGGAACAAACTCGAATCTGCTAGTTCACATCTGGTGCGACCCAATATATTTATCAGTACCATCATTCCATTCAAGTGCCCATGATGGCTATTTAACATCAATATATTACATAAACACAGAAATAAGGATATTTTTATCCTTATTAACTGACAAACACCTGACTAGTCCTTTTAAATACAAATATTTCTTAACAAGAATTTCTTTTATTCTAGAGAAATTTTCGAAATTCTATCGAATTTTTTATTTTGTCACGTCATTTCGTTAAAATAACGAAGGAAATTGCAATTTAATATAAATACATAATTATTTAATTTGATTTTTTTTTTTAAAACATAACATTTTTAACGTCATTTTTGACTTTTAGTATAAGTAAATTTGTTTTCAATTAATTTCCTTTTATATAATATTGTTTTTGTACATTTAGTTTTGTTTGTTTCTTAAAAAAATTTAAATTTTCTTGTCTGTTATTAACATAACGCATATTGTTCATACACTTTTCATACCATACACACACTAACATAACACCAAATCATTGAGTGAATATTTAACATAACCTTTTTATTGACAAAATCTCAAAGGGACAACAGGCCTGGAGTCTTCGTGGGATATAAAATGGTAAGTCAAATTTTAAATCAATATTAAATCTTCACTCTATAAGATGTGAAAGCGAATTCAATTTTTATTTGCCTAATGTTAAAATTGAGTAACATTTTTATTTATTAGAATTTCATGTTGTCAAAATAATTAACTTATTTGCTGTATGTTTCATAAGAAACCTGTTGATAGCATGAATTTTATTAGGTTAAATTGTTAATTTGTTTTCACATCGTTCATACATTTTCATAAACATTCTGTTAAAAACATAATTTCTTTACATTATTAACATACAATTTAAATTTTATAACATGAGTATTTCCTGTTAAACAGATTTGTTTATATTGACTATTTCTGTTAATAACATAATTTATACTTTTCTTAGAAGAAAAGCTCTGCTTTTCTGTATTGAAACATAATTTTCTTATTATTTGTTTTGCAATGTTAATAACATAAATTAAAAGTATAATTACTGTAGCATACTTTAGGGCTACATTATATAATCAAAACTAATAATTTTAATAGGGAAACCAAAGGTAAAAATACAAATTCAATGTTATGCTATAATAGTATTCAATTTAGTATTTAATAACAGTTCTCGTTTAATGTTAATATAAATTTCTACACATATTTTTTTTTATTTAACATTTGTACAATATTTAACATTTTTTTTTTATAAATATAATTTGTTTAAAATTTGTTTAATTGTTAATATTTGTTTTGTTCAATGATAAATTACAATTATGTAATAAATAATTTGTTTGTTATTCGTAATATGAATTGCTAAATTTCTTTTAGTTTTTATTTCATGAAAGGTTAAGGGCTTATACAGGTAGATCAACTTTGGGCTATCTAAAATTTGTATCGTACGATAGCATGGTTAGGGTGGGTATAGACAATAGAAGAGGAAATTACACCTATCCCTCTTCAACCTGGCATCTTTCATATCCTTTACTCTTTAATTCTATTTGTTTTTTTTTATTATTTATTTTAATTTTTTTTGTTTACATATTTCTTACTATCTCTTTTGTTTTGCTTTTGTTTACACTTCGAGTCGATTTGGTATAAAGCTACCTAATTTTTATTTTTGTGTATTGATCCGTAAACTAGCTCGATAGGGGTAAGAACCACCCCATTTTTCCATGAGCACGGCCGGTATTTATAGGTAGCGGCCCCTTGAGAGTTAGGCCCTTGCGGCTAGGTTCGTTACACCTTCGGCATAATACCCCAGTTTGTACCAATTGCCTTCTTACAGGAGTAGATGGCTATATAAGCCTTGTTAATCCTGTTTTGAATATTCAAATTCCAGGACAATCTTTTATCTAGAATGATGCCAAGATACTTCGCATTACCTCTAATCTCAAGACTGATTCCATTCAGTCTAGGTGGTCTGAAGTCATCGATCTTATACCTCCTAGTGAAGAGAACCAGTTCCGTTTTTTGTGGGTTCACACTAAGTCCACTTGAAATACTCCACTCACTCAGTGTACTTAATGCTGATTCCATACAACTGGATATTGTATCCAGAAATTTACCAGATATAAAAACTGCAACATCGTCAGCATATGCGACTGTCTTGATCCTTCTGTTGTCCATCCTGATCAACAGGGAATTCATAGCCAGATTCCACAGAAGTGGTGATAAAACACCACCCTGCGGGGTTACACGATTGGCCACTTTTAAAACACTTACACCACCTAAAGTAGCACAAATGACTCTATAACCGAGTATCTTTTCGACTAGTCGGCGAACACATAGATCAATTCCCAGTTCATCCATCGCAGATAGGATGGCATCGGGCCTGACATTATTAAAAGCTCCTTCAATATCGAGAAAGGCAACAAGTGAATACTCCTTATGTATTAGCGACTCCTCAATGGAGCCAACTAGCGAATGTAGAGCTGTTTCCACAGATCTGCCTTTGGTGTAGGCATGTTGGGATTTAGAGATGAGTTCCGACGGAATGGTCATTCTCAGATATACGTCAATCACCCTTTCTAGGGTTTTCAGCAGGAAGGATGCAAGGCTAATTGGCCTATAATCCTTTGGTTTAGTGTGAGTCGCCTTACCACCTTTAGGAATGAAGACTACTCTGCATCTCGTCCACCATGTGGGGATATAGGTCCATCTAATACACGCTGTGTATATGCTAATGAGCCATGGTACAACTATTTCTTCGTTCCTTTGAAGATCAGCAGGATCAGTTTGGTAGAGACCGGGAGAGTACATCACTCTGCAACTCCCAATTGGTCTTTCTCCTATTTAGAATGGTATTATCATTCCTATAAGTTACACTGATATTGAAATCAATATATAGATGATCAGAAAAAGAGCAGTCGTCGGAGACAGCCCAATTGTTAATCATACTGTGGTGCTCAGCACTCACAAGTGTTAAGTCTAGTACCTCACTTCTGTTTGAAACAATGAAGGTAGGTTCTGAACCTCTATTAACTACTTCCAAACTACTATTAAGTATGAAACTGAAAAGACTCTCACCTCTTGTGTTGGTGTCGCTGCTACCCCATACAATGTGGTGCGAGTTAGCGTCAGCACAGATAACCAATGGTATCCTGGACTCATTCGCCTTTTTCACAGCACTACGGATATCATCGTTTGGTGGATGCTCCCCGTGGTCATGCGCCATGTAGCTGGATATCAGCCATAACAAACAGCCTTCATTAGTTTCCCATGAGACTGCTACTGTATCTTCATTACTGTAATCAGACAGAATGAAGATTTTCAAAGAGCTTTTAGCCAATATACAGGATCTAATTTTACCTGCGCCTTTAGCGAAGTAGAGCTTATAGCCCTTCAGACATAGTCCACAGATACGGTCCTGATGGACCCAAGGTTCCTGGACCATGACTAGCTCCTCCCCGTTCTGAGCAATTCGGAGGAGCAGTGCAGCTGATGCTGCTTTAGAGTGGTGAAGGTTTATCTGTGTCACCCTCACCATGCTCCATTTTTACAATAGTGACGTCGGCGTCCTCCTGGTCAGAATTCAGGAGGGCGTCCTCGTCCACCACCTCATCCATCCGTTCAAAGAATGTACCAACTAGTTCGGAGACTGAGTTGGTATCTTCAGTGTCGGCTGGATCAGTGGCGTCATTGCAATCCATGCCCTCTTCCGAGAGCATGGGCTTTACATCACCTGAGGATGTATCGCCTTTGTTGTCGCTACGATAGACACGCAGGATGATCGTACCAAATCCATAGTAGACCTTCCCTTGTGCCTTCCTTAGCGGCCCCAAAGAGTCCTTATTCAGGACAACGATCGCTTTCCTTGAAGAGCCCTCAGCGTCCGTAACCTTAACAACTTTCCAGTCTTGAGTTGGAAGCTGTGGGTTACAGCACTGAAGGATCTCCAAGATCTCCTCCGGGCTAGATGGCTCAGCTGGTATTTTAGCTATGGATCTAGGCTTTCGGGGTATCTCACTCAAATATACCACCTCAAGCCTAGACCCCTGCCAAACCTCACCCAGTGATGCGACGGCAGTCTTTAGTAGCAACGCTGAGCGTTCATCTACACAAGACATAAGTTTTACGTGACCCTGGTACCAACCAGCGTCATCGCATTGTGGAGGAGTGCCTGGGTTCTCTTTGAGAACTTTCCAAAACACCCCTACCAGTTTTTGCTTCACCATATCCCAATTCAATTGAGATATGGATCCGTCATTCGCACTCCGGTCGATAACCGCCCTGACAAGACTGTCTTTGACAATCTCGCTAAAGGATTTAGCTAACGACCTTTGTGCCGCTTTGGGACGTTTAGGTCCCGGTTGCTGGCTCTTGGTCGCTGTATCCTCCTCTGAACGTTGCCGTTTAGGCCCCGCTGGTAATTCAGCAGAAGGAGGAGCGGTCTTGAGACCAGCAATATAGGCTTTCGCCCAGGAAAGCGAAGCTTGTTGCTCCTTAGTGAGATCCTCGACTTTTTTCGAGCCAAGTGCCTCAACAAAGCGGTAAGCGGAACGCCTGGTGGTAGCAGCCCTTCTAGCAGGGTTTTTATGCCTGGGGTTAGTTTCAGAGCCGGGATTGGCCAGGGGTGATGCGTCTTCAGGACAGGAGGATTCCTTCACAAGACCTGAGCGCACAGTTGGCATATGGGAAGCATCCGTGAGGGGCGACTTAGTCGCTTCCCCCTTAGAGGCACCCGAAACAGGGGGTTTAGCCGCCTTGACGACTTGGGCTTTCGCGGCTTTGGAGGTACTTGGAGAGAAGTCCAGAGGTACCTCGCCGCTTAGGTCACTACCACCTATTGCCTTGGATTTTTTACAATCAGCCAATCTGGGTATGCCAGATTGACCTCTTGCGAAAGCTCAGAAAAAGCTTACTCAGCAGTTTTATATGTGCGAGTTACACCCATTGATGGCCCAAATATAATTACTCTACTCTTCGCTAAAACACGAGTTGCGCCCATTAAAGTTCTGTCAATACCCAGATTAGAACTATGTGGTGCAGTGTTGTTGGCAAACATGGTCAACAATGTATTAACCCAACTCAAATTACCCCTACATCAAGTATATTTTTGGACAGATTCAACAATTGTTTTAGCTTGGCTTAGTAAACATCCAAAATCATGGGAAACATTTGTCGCTCATCGTGTTGCTACTATATCGGACACCGTCGGAGTGAACAACTGGAACCACGTCGTGTCGCATGAAAATCCAGCCGATCTTGCCAGCCGTGGATGTACTGCTGAAGAGCTGATAGACAACAGTTTATGGTGGACCGGACCCTCATGGCTAAAGGAATCTGCGTCCAAATGGCCAACTATGACACAACCCTTCATAACTCAAGCTGAAACCCAAATAGACATTCTTAAGGATTTTTCAAAATGGTCTAGAGCTCTTCGAGTCTTTTCATATGTTTATCGTTTCTATGATCGAATCTCTCGTACCCGCAGAAAGTTGAACCAGCATCAAAAAGTCGAACTCGACCGAGTTACACATTCTGAACCCAGATACAGACTTAAAGTTCTGTTCACACACCCTAGTATTCAACTGGATGCAGAAGAGATGACTAATACAAAAGATAAACTTATAATAATATGTCAGACTCTATATTACCCTGAAGAATATATTTGTTTACAGAGGAAAACTCCACTACCCGGAAAAAGTACTCTTATTACCCTAACACCCTATTTAGATTCGAAGAACATTATACGTGCAAATGGTCGTTTAGCAAAATCAAGCTGTTTATCATATGATGAAAGACACCCAATTATATTACCCTACAAAAGTTGTTTTACAAGATTGTTGACAAGTCACGTTCACTTAATAACTCTACATGGAAGAAATCAAGCTATGCTTCGAGTTATACGGTCGGGCTATTGGATTCCAAAGCTCAAAAATCGTATACGCTTACACATTCTGAACCCAGATACAGACTTAAAGTTCTGTTCACACACCCTAGTATTCAACTGGATGCAGAAGAGATGACTAATACAAAAGATAAACTTATAATAATATGTCAGACTCTATATTACCCTGAAGAATATATTTGTTTACAGAGGAAAACTCCACTACCCGGAAAAAGTACTCTTATTACCCTAACACCCTATTTAGATTCGAAGAACATTATACGTGCAAATGGTCGTTTAGCAAAATCAAGCTGTTTATCATATGATGAAAGACACCCAATTATATTACCCTACAAAAGTTGTTTTACAAGATTGTTGACAAGTCACGTTCACTTAATAACTCTACATGGAAGAAATCAAGCTATGCTTCGAGTTATACGGTCGGGCTATTGGATTCCAAAGCTCAAAAATCGTATACGCTTCATAGTTGATAAATGTACCCAGTGCACAAGATATAGACATCGCCAAACTACCCAATTAATGGCGGCTTTACCTCCAGAACGTACTCAATTGTCGAGACCCTTTTGCAACACTGGAGTTGATTTTGCTGGACCGTTTGACATAAAAACGTATGCTGCCCGAGCATGTAAAGTCACCAAAGGTTACGTCTGTGTCTTCGTATGCTTTGCAACAAAAGCAATTCATTTAGAACCAACGACAGACCTATCTACCCAAGCATTCATGGCTGCTTTCGCCCGATTTTTTTCGAGGCGGGGATGCCCTGCCGCTATATATTCAGACAACGGCACTAACTTTGTTGGTGCTTGTCAACTACTCAAGAAAGAGCGGCAGGAATTCTTTAAATGTCTAAATTCGAGACCACTTAGCCCATCAAGTGAAAACTCACAGGACTTAAACCCATTAACCCCAGGTCATTTTTTGATAGGTTCACCCATGTTAACACCTGCCGAACCCGATTGTAGTGATGGAAACGTTACTATAGCAAATAGATGGCAAAAACTGAGGATTCAACATCACCACTTCTGTCGAAGATGGAAAGATGAATACCTCAAAGAGTTACACAAGAGATATAAGTGGAAATACCCTCAGAGAGAAATTGCAGTAGATGATTTAGTTGTCATTAAACACGACAACATACCTCCGAACGAATGGTCGCTTGGTCGTGTCGTTAAAACTGTTCCCGGTTCTGATGGACGTATCAGAGTCGTTGAACTGAGAACCTCAACAGGAAGTTTAATCCGACCGATAACTAAAGTTGTCGTTTTACCCACTAGTTAGACTAACACTACTAGTCACACCCTAATTATATCATTTACTCAATTTACTTACCCAATACTCACAAAACACTAACCCATTTTTTAACACTTATCCGTAACTAACCCTTCACTCTAACACATTACCACACTCATTTATACATTTACTTTCATTTAGAAAATGGCACCAGATAACAGAAACACACAGAATCGTGTAGCCAAACCCAAAGCTAAACCAGCTCCCAAGACAAATAACCGCCCGCAAAACAAACGTGCGTCCAATGCAGCTACCGGAAATGACAACCGTCATTTTGGATGTGGTATATGCAAAGCTGACCACCGTATTGCGACTTGCAAAAAGTTCCGAAACCTTAATCTACAGCAGAAATATAAGACTGTAAATCAGCTGCATTATTGCTCCAATTGCTTGGCAAGGAACCATTTGCTGGACAAATGTACAAACAAGACACGCTGTAATGTTTGCGGATTGAAACACCACAAAATTTTACATGGGCACAAAAAGATTCTCAAAACTATTCAAACAGTAAAGAAATCGAAGCCAGCAGCTAAAAGTAAGCCTCACACCCAACAAGGCTCTGTTACAACCCTAGGACTACCATCGTCATTACACAAGGTTTTAATACCGACTGCGGAAGTTCATGCGACGACTGAAGAAGGCTGTCTATCAATCAGGGCAGTAATCAACCCAAGCGCCACGTCATCACGTATAGCTTCTTCCTTCGTACGTGAAACCAAGTTGGAAACATTTGAGTTGGATGGCAAGAAATATGTCAAACTGATTATAAACCCAAACATGTCGTCATTAATAAAATATGACATATATCTCCTGGTGGTCCATGATTTACCAAAAGTGCCATATACAACTTTATTTAAGGAATCCCTCAAAGAAAAATTTGGTCATCTCGCTTTAGCGGATCCAAATTTTATTTCAAACGATCCTGTTGTACTAGAACTTGGTGGTGATATGTATAGTACAATTCTCAAATCGAATGTTATTCGTATTGATGGTGGATCTCTGATGGCCCAAGATTCAACCCTTGGTTGGCTCATTATGGGACCCTACTCCGGATAACCCTTTTTAATAAAAACCCTAAGTATTTTTTACTTAAATTATTTATCTACCCATATATAGTACCCATAAAACTGAATATGTACTAAAGTCCATTTTATATTTCCGAACTGTCTTGGCGGGGGAGAATGTTCACGTTGCGAACAATAAAGTACCAAAGTGTACCAGCATTATAAATTAATTAAACGTGTTAAAAATAAATCTAAAAACATTTAAAATTCTAAAACCCTAATTCTAAATAAATATATAATCCTAAATCTACAACTGAATTAAAAACCCTTAAACATAAACCCTAAAACCATAAAAAGAATTAAACCCTAATCTATATAAATAAAATCCTTAGCCTAATCTATATAAAATTTACATATATGTATATGGGGGATTTCATGTCAAGTGAACCAACTTTTGAAATCGATGTCTTCCGATCGGGATGAAATTTGCACCAAGGTTAGCTCTATTGGATAGTAACTCAGACACAATTTTTCAACAACATCGGTCGAGAACTCTCTGAGTTATAAGGGGTAAAATTTTGACAATTTGGTCAAACAGGGGTTTTTTCTTATCCATGTAACTTATTACCTATTGTTCTTAGCAAAATGTGTTCCAAATAGTATAGATAGCTATTTCTTCGATCTTTCGAAAAAAAATATTTAAAAAAAAAATAAAAAATTTTTAATATTTTTTTTCCGAAATCAAAAACTTTTTTGACTTTTTTTTAAAATACGCTATTTTTTTTTATTTTTTTTTTTTCTTAAAATAAAGTTTAGATATTTTCCTTGAACACCTACTTGGTCGCTTAGTGGGATGCGAGTGGGATACCTATCAAAATAAATATTTTGTAACTCAAAACATAAAATTTTTGACTTTTTTTGCAAAATCAAAAACTTTGTTGACTTTTTTTTTTCAAAATGGACCCTTTTTTAATCTTTTTTTTAGGTCAAACAAAAGCTTAGATATTATCCTTGAAGACCCTTTTGGTCGCTTAGTGGGATGCGAGTGGGATATCTATCAAAATAAATATTTTTTAACTCAAGACTTACAATTTTTGACTTTTTTTTTTTGCAAATACGATTTTTTTTCCAAATGGGCCCTTTTTTTAAAATTTTTTTTGTAGTCAAAAGAAAGCTTAGGTCCATTCCTTTAAGATATTTTTAGTCCCTTAGTGGGATGCGAGTAGGATATCTATCAAAATAAATATTTTGTAACGCAAGACATACAATTTTTTAATTTTTTTTTGCAAATTCAAAATTTTTTTCCAATATGGGCCCTTTTTTAATTTTTTTTTTGCTCAAAAGAAAGCCTAGGTCCATTCCTTTAAGATATTTTTAGTCCCTTAGTGGGATGCGAGTGGGATATCTATCAAAATAAATGTTTTAACACAAAAATTGTATGTCTTGAGTTACAAAACATTTATTTTGATATATATCCCACTCGCATCCCACTAAGCGATCAAAACCATCTTAAAGGAATAGGCCTAAGCTTTCTTTATAGCAAAAAAAAAAATTACAAAAAGGGCCCATTTTAAAAAAAAGTCAAAAAAGTTTTTGATTTTGCCAAAAAATCAAAAATTGTATATCTTGAGTTACAAAATATTTATTTTGATAGATATCCCACTCGTATCCCACTAAGGGACCTAAAATATCTTAAAGGAATGGACCTAAGCTTTCTTTTGACTAAAAAAAAATTTTTAAAAAAGGGCCCATTTTGAAAAAAAATTCGAATTTGCAAAAAAAAAGTCAATAATTGAATGTCTTGAGTTACAACATTTTTATTTTAATAGATATCCTACTCACATCTTCCTAAGTGACAAAATAGGTCATAAAGGAAAAGACCTAAGCTTTCTTTTGAGCAAAAAAAATTTTTAAAAAAAAGTCCCATATTGGAAAAAAATTTCGGTTTTGCAAAAAAAAATTAAAAAATTGTATGTCTTGCGTTACAAAATATTTATTTTGATAGATATCCCACTCGCATCCCACTAAGGGACTAAAAATATCTTAAAGGAATGGACCTAGGCTTTCTTTTGAGCAAAAAAAAAAAATTAAAAAAGGGCCCATATTGGAAAAAAATTTTGATTTTGCAAAAAAAAATTAAAAAATTGTATGTCTTGCGTTACAAAATATTTATTTTGATAGATATCCTACTCGCATCCCACTAAGGGACTAAAAATATCTTAAAGGAATGGACCTAAGCTTTCTTTTGACTACAAAAAAAATTTTAAAAAAAGGGCCCATTTGGAAAAAAAATCGTATTTGCAAAAAAAAAAGTCAAAAATTGTAAGTCTTGAGTTAAAAAATATTTATTTTGATAGATATCCCACTCGCATCCCACTAAGCGACCAAAAGGGTCTTCAAGGATAATATCTAAGCTTTTGTTTGACCTAAAAAAAAAGATTAAAAAAGGGTCCATTTTGAAAAAAAAAAGTCAACAAAGTTTTTGATTTTGCAAAAAAAGTCAAAAATTTTATGTTTTGAGTTACAAAATATTTATTTTGATAGGTATCCCACTCGCATCCCACTAAGCGACCAAGTAGGTGTTCAAGGAAAATATCTAAACTTTATTTTAAGAAAAAAAAAAAAATAAAAAAAAATAGCGTATTTTAAAAAAAAGTCAAAAAAGTTTTTGATTTCGGAAAAAAAATATTAAAAATTTTTTATTTTTTTTTTTAAATATTTTTTTTCGAAAGATCGAAGAAATAGCTATCTATACTATTTGGAACACATTTTGCTAAGAACAATAGGTAATAAGTTACATGGATAAGAAAAAACCCCTGTTTGACCAAATTGTCAAAATTTTACCCCCTATAACTCAGAGAGTTCTCGACCGATGTTGTTGAAAAATTGTGTCTGAGTTACTATCCAATAGAGCTAACCTTGGTGCAAATTTCATCCCGATCGGAAGACATCGATTTCAAAAGTTGGTTCACTTGACATGAAATCCCCCATATATATATATATATTTATGTTAAAATCTATATAAAAGAAACAGGTTAATATACCTTAAACTAAGAATTGTAACGTTTTTGAAAAGAACCCAAAAAGTGTTTTTATTTACATACCCGCTAAACTAAAAATTATTGTTATTGCCTTCTCCCTCTAACACCTAAATAAACAATTACAGTAGACGCTCGCTAATTAGAACCGCTTTCTTTTTGAAGCAATTCTAATTTCTGAATTATTCTAATTTTTTGAGTAAATTTACTTCCAACTGGTCAATTTTATTTGATAAAAACAAGAAAACAAAACCTAACAATTCAGTCCAATACATTAAATGTATTTTTATAAATTAAATTAAAAAACATAACAATTCAGTCCAAAAAACTAAAATATTTTACATATGTATTTAAAAAAAATTAAATATTAAAGTTAAAAGTTATTGGAGGGATAACTTGCACAATGGCCAAATTTACAACTAATCCTGGTTTGACATATAATCAGTCATATTTGTTTGTATTTTTGGTTTCATCGAATCCGAAATATCATTACGGAGAGCCAAAAGATTGCTTATGTGCTTAGTGGAAAACAATTCATTGTTATTGCACCATTTTATTAAATTATTTACGATTTCAATGGCTGTAGTATTAGAGACAACTGGTGAGACTTCAACATCATCGTCTTCGCTGCTATCTCACCATCGCTACTGAGAACATATACATATCCGTCATCAAACATATCTTCATTCCATCTGTCGATGTCTTCTATGCCGATGCAATCGTTTGGAGCTATTTCTTCTAAAAGAGCTTGAGTTCTCTGAATAACTTCGTTGCAGACCTGATCTATTTGCAACAATTGCGCTATTGGCACGTCATCGCCGCTGTCGTATTGGTTAGAGTCCCAATTGGACAACTTTGATCAAGATTTCTTCATAACATATCGATGAATAAAAGGAGTGACTGAAGCAACATCACTGGAAAGAATCTCACCACAAATTTTTAAAAAACGGATGCCGTGTCGTTTCTTAAATTTGGTAAACCATCCGACATTCCATTTTAGGATATTCAGCGCTGTGCAAAGATTTATTGCTTGCCTTCGGATATGTGTTGGAAACAGCATTTAATATTGCTGTTCTATGTGATTTGATGTTCTATGTGTAGATGTCACATTAAAATCTAGGACTAACCAGTTCACTTGAACGCCTTTGTCAAGCTTTTCTAATATTTTGACTTTAGTTTCCATTTATTTGACATTTCTAATGATACACTTTTACTTTTTAATAGAAAAACAAATATGGAGATAACATATATAATTTGGTGATTCCCCTTTTAAATTTTACTATGTTCAAACATAATAAAAATAAATTGGAGATTTCTTGTGTTCAAATAACAAAAAAAGCTCTGAAATTAGAATTTTAAATTCGAATTTCAGAGCGTTTAATTTATTGCAAACACTGATTCTAATTTTCGAATTACTGAAAGCTTTAATTTGTGAGCGTCTACTGTATACTGGAAGCACGAAATGATTGTACTCCAAAGTTAAGTTTCACTGGTAAAATAAACTTACCTACTGACATCGTTAATTTGATAACTACAAGGACAAGAAATAACAAACAACAACAACAAAAAACAACAATAAGAAAATCTAAAGAACTTCAATACCATCTGATCTAATCTTTTACAAACAATATATTAGACTACTGACTAATATGATCAACAGAGAAATAAAACTCTACCGCAATGAAAAGTGGTATAACTCCAAATAGTGGTCAAATTCCAATGGCAGTTTCTCCCAATCCAATTGTTGTTACTCCATCCTCAGATATCGCAACTTATGCGAATGTTGTTCTTGATCAGAATACAAACATGGCTCCTGCTAATTTGATAATGGTTCCTCCAAAATCAGTCAATCCTTCTGCTATTGATCAAACTACAAATATTCATCCTCCTGAACTAATACTTACTCCTTTACCGTCTACTTCCTCTAACGTCAGAACAAACTCGAATGTTAATAATCAGTCTATAAATCCATTTACTGCAGTTGTAACACCCAAGCCTCTAAAAATTATTCCTCCTAGGAAAACTATATTTGCCACACGTTTTGCTCAAGATACATCCGTAAATGATGTGGATTTCCATATTAGGACAAATCTTGGCAGGGAATTATACAATGATATCCAAATATATAAGATTAACGCCCTTAATAGAGCATCATTTAAGATTATAGTTCCTGAGAGTATTTTTGACCGATTAGTACATCCAAATTTTTGGCCAAAAAATACAATTGTTCGTCAATTTATTTATCGTGAAGACAACAATGTTACTCTTCCTAAGGCTGCTGATTACAATCCAAAAAACTAATTGAATCCAGTAAACCGTTAAATGCTAAATGTAGACTTGACCAATCTAATAATCTTACATTAATCTCTATCGGTTATCAGAATGTTCGTGGCATGAATACAAAATTAAAGTCATTTTATCTTCAAAGCTTCGACATTGAACATAACATCATAGTTCTAACTGAAACATGGTTCCGTGATAAACCTGAGAAGAGGATCCACAATTCCGAAATAATGTGCAGTAAATTCCAAATTTATAGACGCGATAGAGTTGGAAAGGAAGGTGGCGGAGTTTTGATTGCCGTCTCAACTCTTTTTCCTTCAGAAGAAATAATCCTTAATGATGTCCAAGATATCGAATTCATCGCTACATGTGTCAAAACTAAATTTAGGACTGTATTTATCACATGCTCTTATATTCCTCCTACGTCAAGTATCCACATATATGAACTACACGCTACAGCGATAAAGCTCGTTGTAAAACTATCCAAACCTGATGACATGATTATTGTTCTAGGAGACTTTAATATGCCGAACATAATGTGGTGTAAAACTCCTGATTCTTAATTTTTAAGTCCATCAATAAATTCCGAATCAAATGTAGACCTATTAGATTCCATTGCAGATTTAGCAATTTTTCAAATAAATAGCATACTGAATTCATTAGGAAAACTACTGGATTTAGTGTTTGTAGATCAACCTGATGAATTTAATGTACAACGCATTAATCCTTTATCTACACCAGAAGATGCTTATCACCCTACTCTTGAAATTATTTAAAAACTCAAGTATCGGAAAACCTGCTCTAAATGAGGAAAAAGTCTTTGACTTTAAGAAAGCTGATTATTCCAAATTAAATCACCTATTCTCAACGGAAAATTGGTTCGAAATTAATCCTAATAACAATTTAAGTCCCCATAACATTAATCTAATTCTAAATCAATTTTATGATGGCTTATTTAAATGTTTTAAATCATCTATTCCAATGATGAAGAAAACAATTCCGAATGGTCCTCCTTGGAACACCACGCAGCTTACAAGTTTAAAAAATTTTAAAAATAAAAATTATAAAAAATACAGGAAATCTGGTCTATCAACTGATTTCGCGAGATACTCAGTATCCAGATCAGCTTACAATTTAGCAAATATCCAATGTTACAATAAATATATTTGTTTACGCCAAAAACAACACTTAGCGATTTTCCTCATTTCCCTGCAATCCCAATTTTCCTCAATATATATTAATGCAGAATGCTATGTGTTGCAGTATACTTCCAATTGTCATTAGTACTAAATTAAACGTCAAGGGTCGTAAATACTTATTTTCGCGGAGATACAAATCTAACTCTAACCTGTTCACATCGCTGTATTACTCCTACTTCTTCTACTTGGTAAAATTCCTAATCCTTTGGTTTTATTAATTTCTTTCGTTTCATATTGTTTGTTAAATTATTCTGAGTACAAAATCTAAACGATTTTGTTTCGGCTCAGAGAGTTTGAACAACCTTCCAATTCATTTCATAAATATTCCGTTTCAACTCTGCGCATTCTCTTACAGCTCAATTCTCCTCTTATTGTTTTCCTGGTTCAATTGCATTTCCATTCCTTTGATGATTTTGGTTTATTTATTTCTTCCCATCGAAAAATATTCCACACACTTCAGTTTTTCCTTAATAATTTCTCTTAGCAATTTGTTTTGTTTCTTTCCAAACAATATTATTTCTCATTATTATTATTGTATAGTTCTCAATCCTATAATTTACATACGTTTGTCCGTTTGTATATCACACTAACAAGCATTGCATTTGTTTATGCGTGGTTACAATCATTCCCATAAATACACTTGTTTGTGCGTATGTAAATCAACAGAACACAATTTCTTCCTATTTAGCTTTCTCCTTTATTCTTACAATACGCAACTGATCATCATTAACCCTTGTATGACCGGTGGGTGCATACAATTTTTTTAAATTATTTTCAAATTATTTTTTAAGATTTTATTTATGATTGAAATTAATTATTTAAATTAATTGATATAATTCTTGAAAATATTTACTGTTCTTGTACAATAAATTTATTAATTTAATAAATTTGTATAAATAATATTTATTTCCATAAATAATTTTTTCCACAAATTTTTGTATACAACAAATAAATTTTTAAATTTAATTGTCGTTCCTTGTTCCATGTTCCTATAATGAAACAATATTTTTGCATTGATATCAAATTAAATAGTTAAATTTATTTCATTATTTTTTCATTACTCCAAAGGGTTTACCATTGTAAGTCAATTACAATGGTAAACAAATTCTAGTTACATTGCATTGTTGTTGTATTCCAAAAAAAGTTGTGATCAGTTGATTTTAACAATCCAGTTCTGTAAAACAATTAATTCTTCAAATATTTTTTTTTCAATTTGCATTAAACAAATAATTGATTTTATTAGAATTTTTAGAATAATTCTAAATATTAAATTCTATTTTTTCCTAATTTCTAGTTGTATTTTTACGAATTTTATTCCTTATTTCCGTTTTCCAATATGTCTCTCAATCTTTTCCATTGTCTTGCCGATAGCATTGTTGAATTTGATGCTGATTATAATGATAATCGATATCATATAAATTCCATTCGTGCGATTGAGGTCCACAAATCCGAACTGAAGTCCACATGGAGTCGCATAAAATCCGTATATGATACATATGCATTCGACAACGCCAATGAAGAGAAGACATTTAAAGAAAAATACAAAAATACATATATTACTTATTGTAATATTATTACAAAGTTGTCCGAATTGTCTGATACCTTTGGTGTACAGTCTCCATTCGAATGTAAAACAATTTCTACAGCTTATCCACCAGCTTCCATCAGACAGACCTCCGTTTCCGAAATTCGTGCAACTGCTTTCCAACCTTCAGAATCAAATTCTAAAAAATTAAATAATTCGTCCAAATGTCAATGGTGTCCGAATGACAATCATCCAATACGCAAATGTCCCAAGTTTTTGCAAATGTCTTATTCTGAGCGCTTCAATGAGATAAAACGTCAAAGTTTGTGCCTCAATTGTTTCTCGAAAACTCATTCAGTCCGAAACTGTTACAGCCAAAATAGTTGCTTCCATTGTAACGAAAGACATAACACCTTGCTCCACAAAGATTCCGACATATCCATGCAACAATCTGCCTCCAGTTCTATTCCTAATTCAAATCTTGATATTGATTCAGCTCCCCTTCAACCTAATTCAAAACATTTCATTAGTAGTTCAGGAGCTGAGATGGTTCAATCTTGTTTTTCCGTAAATTCTAAAGAGGTTTTACTGGGGACAGCAAGAGTTAAAATAGAATCTGTAATTTCTGAAAGTCTATATTTAAGGTCTGATCAAAGTAATTTAAAAAGCCAAACTATAGGCTCTCATCCCATTAAGGATGTGTATTTCGAGAAAATGAATACAAAACCATCTCCAAGTAGTGTCTTGCAAAAATTTCTAGCAAATAAAAGTTTTCTATTCCTTATTCCTGACTTAAAATCCATTTACAAAAGCCTAGTTGAGGAATATATTAATTTGGTTTATATGTTCAAAATGTTTCCACAGTACATTTTAGATATATCGACCCCTTTGCGCGAAATTATCGTATGTTACAAAAAACAAATTGTACAGGACAGCTTTATTATTAAATTTCTTTGCCTTGGCTAGTATCATTAGTACCAAATTTTAAATGCGATAATATAACCGATTTAGTAAATTAAATTTCACATACGTTAAAATTAACTTAAGTAGTAATATTTCCATAAATATAGGGAATATTGGTATAATATTTTACTATGTAAAAATGTAACATACGATAATTTCGCGCAAAGGGGTCGATATATTCCCAACTACGCGCTACTAGTACGGAGTCATTTCTTTCTCCTAATAATTTAAGTGCTCATGATATCCTTCATGCTAATCCGATTCCACAAAATGTATTAAATCTAATAAATCCAAATGGTCGTTTCTCCAAGTATGCAGATGTCCAAAAATTGGATCGACAAATCCTAGTCGATCTGAAGCATACTTTTATCCATAATAATCCATACGTAATTGTCCAAAATTACGAATCAACAGTGACTTTCGGCGTTAATTCCTCGCCTTACCTAGCTATACGGACTTTACTCCAAGGGGCTACTTATCCAAAAGTTAGTCATATTCTCCATAAATGTATATATGCCGATGCTGTCTCTATCCAAGAAGAAAAAAGGTTCATTCCTAATGGATTTCCTATTAGAATTTGGATGGAAAATGATAAACAACCTCTTCCGAAAATTGATCCTGAACTTAATTGGAAGCAACCATTATCAGAAAATCTATCAAAAATCCTGCTACAAACGATCTGCAATGAAGGTACCAAGAGAGACAAGCCGTTTTCACCGAAATCCTTACAGAAATGGCATACATTTCAATCCAGCAACTACATTCATAATGAGATCCGAATTCCAATCCTGAAAAATATTTTTCCGGACGCTACAATCCGAATCCATGAGTTTTTTCATCCGTTACGTATCCGAATAGCTAACGTTATTAAGAAATCCAGTCACTTCATGGCATCCAACACAAAGAATATTCCTAATGTAAAAATCCATTTTGCATATTATCCAAAACTGAATATTTCTGATTTGAATTTCTATTTTCTCCGTGAAATTCGTACTATATCCTATGTTTTCCGATTCCTTTTTCCTATCCATTTAATATTGCGTTTTCATTTTCTATTTAATGAAACTCATAATATTTACCGAAAGTCACGACACAAAGCACTCTGATTTAATTTTTTTTTCAATTCCAACGCACTTTGATAATAACAATAAGCAAAATGAAAACAAACTAACTTGAATTTAACTTTAATTTATCCTTGATTTTATATTTAATTTAGAATACTGAATTCTATAATATTGTACTATTTATTTTATCATTTGAAATGTAATCCTAATTTCCAAATTTCTTGAATTACTAATATTAATTTCTAAGTTTTCCTCATAGCAAAAACAAGTATTTACGACTACTTATTCCATTTTCTTCCTACCTGTATACTGCAAGGCGGGCGGAATGTTTACGCCAAAAACAACACTTAGCGATTTTCCTCATTTCCCTGCAATCCCAATTTTCCTCAATATATATTAATGCAGAATGCTATGTGTTGCAGTATACTTCCAATTGTCATTAGTACTAAATTAAACGTCAAGGGTCGTAAATACTTCTTTTCGCGGGAGATACAAATCTAACTCTAACCTGTTCACATCGCTGTATTACTCCTACTTCTTCTACTTGGTAAGAATCCATTGTCCAAATAATTTAATAAATAATTAGAAAAATTCCTAATCCTTTGGTTTTATTCATTTCTTTCGTTTCATATTGTTTGTTAAAATCTAAACAATTTTGTTTCGGCTCAGAGAGTTTGAACAACCTTCCAATTCATCCAGCCCTTTCCCCCTTCACCCAGCTTCTCAGCTCAACAATTTAAGTCCCCATAACTTAATCTAATTCTAAATCAATTTTATGATGGCTTATTTAAATGTTTTAAATCATCTATTCCAATGATGAAGAAAACAATTCCGAATGGTCCTCCTTGGAACACCACGCAGCTTACAAGTTTAAAAAATTTGAAAAATAAACATTATAAAAAATACAGGAAATCTGGTCTATCAACTGATTACGCGAGATACTCAGTATCGAGATCAGCTTACAATTTAGCAAATATCCAATGTTACAATAAATATATTTTTAAAGTAAAGAGAAATTTCAAAAATAATCCTAAATCATTCTATCAGTTCATCAATTCGAAACGTCGAGTATCTGGATATCCATATATGATGAAATTTGGTGACATAGAATCTTCAAATGATTCGGAGATTTGTGACATGTTTGCTGACTTCTTTTCCTCTTCGTATTCTAATAAGAGATTGAATCAATTATCTAATTATCCGTATCCAATATTTGAAACGACTCAAATAAATTGTCTAGCAATACATACATCAACTGTTATGGCAGCTATACGGAAATTAACATTTTTTGATAAATATGGTCCCGATGGTGTGCCGAGTTGTGTTCTTATGAAGTGTTTATATCCGTTTGTATTGCCCTTAACATACTTATTTAACGCATCACTTTCCAATGGTTATTTTCCTGATTTCTGGAAAAAATCATATATTATTCCTTTGTTCAAATCCGGAAGCAGATCCAATATTTCTAATTATAGAGGTATAGCTAAATTGAGTGTTATTCCCAAACTTTTTGAGAAAATAGTAACTGAAACATTATCACATCAAGTTGCATCATGTATATCTCCTGTCATGCCACTCATACAAATAATTAAAAGACACTTGTTGTTTTGTCAACTGTTCAACTTAGAATGTCCAGCTCTCACTTTATTAATTCTTTTCTTATTAACTACTTATGACTATTTCTTATATCTATCTGATTACAAAGTACCCAATAACTAGGGTAACCATTTATAAATCAGGGATGGCGCTATACCTCCCTTTTATAAAAAAAAATAAAATTTAATAGGGAAGGCTCCCATACCTCCCTTTTTATATAAAATTAATTTTATTTGTTTTATTTTCCATACAAATTTTTTCAAAACATTTTTCCAATTTATGTACATATGTTCACATCGTTTTAAATTTTCAAATTTGAACATAGTTTTATGTAATGAGTTTTGTTTTTATTTCAATTTTGTTATTTTAAAATTAAATAAATTTATTTTTATATTGCATGTTTATAATTTTAGCATTTTTGTAGTTATAAAATAAATTATAAAAATTATATAAATTTATAAAATTAAAATTGTATTTTGCTTTTTTTTTTTTTCTTGCATTTTTGTACTATTGAAATTTGTATTTAATATACTAAGAAGTGATTAATATTGAAATTTTCATAGAGTTGTTTACGTTATGTTATTTTAATATATTTGTATATATTTTTGATATGTTTTGGAATAATATTAATTATAATGCTATATAAAAGCTAAAAAAAATTGCTTGTTTTTACGATTTTCTTATTCGATTTTTATGTACCGTTTTCTCTTTTTTTGTCAGTTTGTTGTAAATTGTTACGTTAACACCTTCAATTTTTGTTACAATATATGGTCCATCATAAATACTTTGAAATTTCTCACATCGCTCCTTTTTTAATACTACAATATCGTTAATACATAAATTTATTGGTTTAGCATATCTGTCATACAAATTTTTATTTCGGACTTTTGAAGCATATGTTTTACTTCTGTACTATAATTGTCAATGTTGTAAATTGGTTCTAAATTGGTATTTGTTTCATTAATCAATGTTGCATTTTTCCCAAAAACTAACTCAAATGGTGTAAATTTATTGTCAAAGACTGTACTTGCTGAGGTATTGTGATAAAAAGTAAAGTACTTCAGGTAGGTATCCCAATCAGACAAATTCTCACTAATATATGCGCGAATGTATTCGTTAAACACTCTGTGGTTACGCTCCACTGTTCCTAAAGTTTGATGGTGGTAACTAGTTGAAAACTTAATATCGATTTGTAATAATTTACAGAGTTCAATAACGATTTCATTTTTAAATTCAGTTCCCAAATCTGACATTGAAATCTTCATTTTACCATAAACTAAAATGAAATTTTCAAATATGGCACGCGCAACCGTTTGAGCCGACTTATCCGGAATAGCTATTGTAACTAAATATTTAGTCAAATCACATATCAGTGTTAATGCGTATTTGTTCCCGTAATTTGATTGTGGTAAAGGGCCAATGGTGTCTAACACAATGACGTCAAAAGCTTTAATAGGAGTTGCTGTCAAAACAAGTTCCTCAATGTTCCAAGGTTTGACTTTATTTAAATTGCATTTGGAACATTTCCTAACAAATATCGCTATATCCCTCGTCATTTTCTTCCAGTAATATTTAGTCCTAATCTTCGCATAAAGCTTCTTTTGTCCACAATGTCCACCGATTATTGGGTCGTTATGATAAATTTCCATCATTTTTTCTTTATCCTTATCGTTTGTTATTGTTTCAATAGGTTCTGTAAGAATAATTGTAAAATCTTTCAACAGTTTTAAACTGTGTTCTTTTAATTTTTGAACTGTAAATATTGTAAAAAATAAATCATTTTTTGGTCATTCTGCTTTATATAATCCGACATTGTTGGCTTCGGTTTCTAGCCTCGAAAGCAAGTAATCTAGATTAATAGTTTCGTTAACAATTTCGAATTCAATAGACAGCAGTTTCTTAAATTTTTTATATATATTTATGCGCAAGTATTTACGATCGTCATCGTAATCAACTATTTGCGTTTTTATTCTTGCAATGTTTTTACTAAAATCAAATGAAAATTTATCATAAATTTTTAGGTTAATATTTTCATTATTAAAAGATTTATTAAAAACAGTGTTATTTTTATCTAATTTTCTTGACATTGAACGTGTGGTTACAGCGAGAACTTGATTAATTTTATCTTTTAAATCATTGATTGAAACTCTAGATAGTGCGTCGGCTCCTACATTTGATTTTCCTTTAATGTATTCGACGGTGAAGTTATACTCAGACAGTTCTAGTCGAATTCTTGTTAATTTAGAAGAAGGGTCTTTAATATTGAAAAGGTAGACCAATGGTCGGTGATCTGATCTTACAATGAAATGAGTACCATAAACGTAAGGCCGGAATTGCGTTATTGCAAAATGTATAGCGAGGAGCTCAAGCTCTATTATTGGCTTTTTTTGTTCAGATTGCGAAAATGACTTTGAAGCGAAGTACACTGGCAAGTCGTTTCCGTTAAAATTTTGACTTAATATGGCTCCACAGCCAGATTTGGATGCGTCAACTGTTATCATAAATTGTTTGGTAAAATCGGGATACTGTAAAATTTCCGGTGACATTAAGGCAGATTTTAATTTATCAAAGGAGTTTTGGCATTGTTCATTCCAATTAAAATTAACATTTTTCCTGGTCATGTAGTTTAAAGGGGCTGCCAAAGTGGCGAAATTTCGAATAAAGCGCCTGTAATAATTGGCAAATGCCACAAAACGTCTGACAGAATCTTTATCAAATGGAGTTGTATAATTTTTAATTGCATTTATCTTGGCATCGTCTGGCAAAAGACCATTTGCGGTACATTTATGTCCGAGGAAAGTTACTTCTGGTCGGAAAAAAATACACTTGTAGGGATTTATCTTTAAGTTGTGTTCCCTGAGTACTTTAAAAACATCTTCTAAATTGTCAAGATGATGTTGTTTACTACATCCGATTATGATTATATCATCGACATATAAAAAAGCTTTGTTTGGCAGAGAACGCGATTGACATCATTCTGGAAAATGAATTTGGTGCAACATTTAACCCAAATGGTAAAACTTTCCACCTAAAAGAACCTCTATCCGTACTAAATGAAGTTATGTTGCGAGAATCTGGATTTAATGGGATTTGGTGAAACCCCGAAAATAAATCAATAATTGAAAAATATTTGGCGCGGGCTAAATTATCTAGAATGTCGTCAATACGCGGTAAGGGAAATTTATCCGAAATTAGTTTTTTGTTTACACCACGATAGTCAACACACATTCTATACGCCTTCTGACCATCTGTACTCTTTTTCGGCACTAAAATCAATGGACTATTAAAGTTTGAGGTACTAGGTTCTATTAGATCGTTTTTTAATAAATTTCCTACTTGTTCATTGATTTCATGTTTCTGAGTATGCGCTAGTCTATAATTTTTAATATATATCGGTGTTGAATCAATTAATCTAAATTTTTGCTCATAAAAATTATTTACTGACATTTTGTCATCTTTAAGCGAAAAAACATCTGCGTATTGTTCACAAAGTGGTATTAAATGATTTTGAACATAATTCGGCATTTGATTTTCCAATATATTCTTTAACTTGTTAATACGTTCACTGTCAATATGGTTTTCATTAATAGAATATATGTAAAAATTTGCTAGTTTTTCCATTCTAAGTTTGTCATTATCAGGGAAACCAAAATATGCAAATGCATGTTTTTTCCGGTGAGTCTAATGGGCACATGGATAAGATATTTACACGTTTCAGAACTATTTAAGAATTTTGGCATCGATTTGTTAGTGCATATTTTTGCATATTTTACCCTTAAATGCATATTTTTGCATATATTTGTTTTAGGAGCATATTTATGTAATATTTTTGCGTTTTAGAGCATATTTTACTGTTTAATAGCATATTTTGACTTTATCAAAAACAAATTTTGTCTTATTTTTTCTTACTAATTTTTCGCTGTTGTGTTACAGGTTTTTACTTCCTTTGCTTAAAATTCAAAATTGAAAAATATATTTTTTTAATATAAAATAAGCACTATTTTAATAATAGCGCCATCTAAATATTAAATTTTAGTTCTAATTCAAACTCAACCGTTCTAAGTGTTAAAGAAATATTATCTTTTAAATTTGCTCCTATAACATCAATTGATGTTGAAAGAACATTTTGAATTGTATTAATTTTTTTAAATAAAAGTATATTTTTTTGTTAAAAATTATGTAAAAGTTTGTTTTTTAAGAGCATATTTTTTAAATTTTATGAGCATATTTTAAAGTTTTTACTGCATATTTAAAGGGCTTAAAACGTTTTTTTTAGAGCATATTTCCGGTTTCCCTGGTCATTATAAACACATTTAAATTCTTCAGTGGTATTTATAATACGCAAAACTGGATTTTTTGAATCAATGATTCCATTTCCTATGAAGACACCTTTTGATATTTCTTGAGAATCAACAAACATAGGTTCTGTAATATTTTTCAAATTGAAAATTCGAAAAACCTCACACCTAGGGGGTATTATACATGTAAAATTTCTTGTTCCATGCTGAATTGGGATTTTTAAGTTAGAGTTTCGAGTAGAAATTGAGATTGTCATATCTTGGTAATTGATTTTACATTTGTTGTCTTTTAAAAAATCCTTGCCTAGTATTCCATTTGATGGGATATTGAAATCATCATTAACTATATGAAATACCTGTTTGATTAACTGATCTGAAATCGTTAAAGTCGTACAAACTGATCCTAAAGTGAATATTGCATTTGATGTTATTCCGGTAATGCTGATAATTTCATTTTTATTTAAAATAATTTTGGGATTTAAGCAAGATATTTTCAGAAGTGACACATCTGCTTGTGTATCAACGAGAAAAGTACATTGTTTGATAGTATCGATGCAACTTATTTGAATAAAATCAGCGTAATTTAAGTTAAAACTGTAAACTCGCGGTCTTGTTTTTCTAGTTCTGGTTCTCTTCTTCTTCCCTCAACTGAGATTGTTGAGGGACTTCTGAGTTTAAAAACCTCACAGAAGCCCTTTGATTATTATTATTCCGATAAAATCGATTGCTATTATTGTTAGTCTGGTTGGCCTGATTTCGATAAGTGTTGGAATTGTCACCACTTCCTCGTTGAAAGTTTCTACCACGAAAATTTCGACGACTGTTTCCCCTATAGTAAGTGTTTCGTGAACGGTTGAAACTGTTACCTTGCTGAAAATTATTGCTACAATTGTCAGATTGTCTAATTGCCAAAACCTGCTTCTCCTTTGCTCGACCACAAGCTTGGCTACTACTTCCTTGGGATCGCTAAAAGTAGATGAAGCTAAAATTGATTTAATTAAGTCTGATTTGGCGTTTAGTCGACACACTGCAACAGTTTGTTCAACTGCCATTTCGTGGGCTTTATTTCTTGTTATGCCCTCGATGACTAAGGAGCGTTTCAAAGCGTCAGCAAGCTCTTCCGCTTGTTTGGCAAAATTCATGTAATTGTTATCTTTAACACTAAGCGCTGCTATTCTACCTGCTATAATTTTCGAATTATCTGGCTTAATAGTATTATTTAGCGCAGACCTAATGTCTTCAATCGTTCTAATGTTGTCAGGTAATGCCTCGCGAGCCTTACCTTCTAATCTTGATTTGACGAAATTTATAAAAGTAATTTGCAAATTTGCTTCAGTTAGATCCTCAATTAAGTCTATTTTATCTAAAAATGTGGGTAAAGTTAGGGGGTCTCCATTGAAGCACACATACTAATGTATGTCCTTTTCTGATCAATAGTTGCCATTGTAATATCTTCCTGTTTTGACAATATAAACTTTTTGGAATTTTCTTCTCCTTCTGTCATTACTTTTTCATCAACAAGTACAGTACCATCAATATTTTCTGGCACTTTTATATTACACTGGAGTTTATCAAAACATTGTACCAATTTCTGTCTACAACGGGAGATTTTTGAAAAGATGCGTTCTTTGTCAGATTGCTCAAGGTATTCTGAGCTAGTTCTTGCGTAGCTTAGAATTAAGTTGTAATGTTCAATTAAATTTGTAATATATTCATGTACCTTAGCTAAATTTGTTGACACTGGTCGTTTCTGCAAAATTCTTTTTATAATTTTATAGTAATCGTAAAGTAAATCATTAAATTCTGAATATTCAAGATGTGACATTTAAACATTTTGTTTTCCCTTAATCATTGCATTTAAACATTTAGTAATAAAATGTATTTTCATCTCATAAGATATTTAATCTTATTCTATAATTTTCCGTTCGTGCAGTTAATATAGAAACAAGAGCTTTAACATAGAAATTTTATATTCTGTAACATTCGTGATTATAACAGTTTCCAATTTTATTTATGAATTTGAAAAAAAATAAATTTGGCAGATACAGTTTTTCCCTATTTTTGTTTATGCAATAAAAAGAAATTTGAGATTTACAAATACCTATCATTGGAATTAATTTCTTAATTAAAATGTATGTAAACAACCCTTAAATTTCCAATAAATTAATTTCTTTGTTTATATAGTTTCCAATAAGTTTTTTTTTTCATATTTATACAATTTCCAATATGCTCTTGCTTAATGTTAATACAATTTCCAATACTCTTTTTTCTTTATACAATGATATTCTCACTATTTCTTCTTTAATCATTTCTCTTTGTTTTATATATTTCCCTTCAGTGAATGTATGTAAATAATTATCAAAGCAAAATTATACTAGATTACTGATATTAGGAAATATGTTTTTGTTTCATATTCATATTTATGTAAAAATCAATCAATAATTTGATTTTAATGGTGATCTCTTGTATTAGATCACCATTAATATAAATGTTATTCAATATTATTAAGTTATTTTTGAAGAAAAAAAAGAAAAAATAATTTTTGTTTTTGTTATTTATTTTTTTGTATATGGGGCATTTCACGTCAAGTGAACCAACTTTTGAAATCGTTGTCTTCGCGATGAAATTTGCACCAATGTTAGTTCTATTGGATAGTAATTCGGACACCATTTTTCAACAAGATCGGTCAAGAACTCTCTGAGTTATAGGAGGTCAAAATTTGACATTTTACCTATTGTTTTTAGCAAAATGTGTCCCAAATAGTTTAGATAGCTATTTATGCAATCTTTCGAAAAAAAAAATTAAAAAAATTTAATAAAATATTTTTGATTTTTTTTTTTAAATCAAAAATATATTTGAATTTTTTTTCAAAATGGGCCCTTTTTATTTTTTTTTTTTTATTTTTTTTAAGAAAGCTTAGGTCTTTTCCTAAGCGACCTATATGGTCGCTTAGTGGGATGCGAGTGGGATATCTATCAAAAAAAATATTTTGTAACTCAAGATTTAAAATTTTTGAATTTTTTTGCAAAATCAAAAACTTTGTTGATTTTTTTTAAAAAAATGGACCCATTTTTCAATTTTTTTTTTGATCAGAAGAAAGCTTATGTGTTTTCCTTTAACACCCTTTTTGTCGCTTAGTGGGATGAGAGTGGGATATCTATAAAAAAAAATGTTTTGTAACTCAAGACATACAATTTTTTACTTTTTTTTGAAAAATCAAAAACCTTTTTGACTTTTTTTTTCCAAAATGGACTGTTTTTTTATTAATTTTTTTTTCTCAAAAGAAAGCTTAGGTCCTTTCCTTTAAAACCTTTTTGGTCGCTTAGTGGGATGCGAGTGGGATATCTATCAAAATAAATGTTTTGTAACTCAAGACAAAGGTTTTTAAATTTGCACTATTTTAATTTTTTTCATATTTGTGTGTAAACCTTAAAAATTAAACTTACGCAGAGAAACTAGACACATTAGCCTTTCCGATGGTATGTAACATACCCAACTAAAATTTCATAGCCTCGATACTGTAATACCCATAATATGTTAACCTCAGGAATAAAAATCACTTTTTTTCTATGGAAATGTTGAATAATTTAATTTTGTTATTTATTTGTAATAATAATTAATTTAATATATAATAATAATAATAATAAAAAGATGAATAATTTAGTAAAATTTAATCTTAATCACAATAGATCAATTTATATAATAACTATTTTTACACTTAATTTATGAAGTTTTTAAATTTTCAAATATCCATACTTTTATCCTCCTTATTTGTCACCTTTATTAGCTGCTTTTTTTTTGTCAATCCTTTCTTGGCGTTATTAGATTCAGCTACTGATTTCGCTGCTGGCTTCTTTTTTGGCTTTGGAAAGAAATCGCATTGAGTAGATGCAGAAAACTTTTTTAATTTGAGTCTTCCATCGACAAGCGGTATGAAAGCATGGTATTGAGCAGTGCCATCGATTGTTACCGCAGCATCGAATCTGCTCTTTAGTGTTTTCAATGTTTCCTTATGATCCTCTTTGCTACTAAAAACTATTTTAGTTTCTTTACAATAATTCTTTGCCCAATGGAATAAAGCAGTCGCATCTAAGATGCGATCTTGATGAGAGCACTGGAGGCTATACTTCGCTGCATTTCTTTTGAGGTTTGCTCCAATACCATCACATGCTCCTTTACCATGAGCAGTAGGATGAAAATGCCACTCAGCTGGCATTCCAAAATCTTTTTCATGAGCTGTAAGATTTGCGAAGCTACTTTTGTTTTTAAAATGTTGACGAGCTCCGTCCGAAACGTAGTATACCTTTTCTACTGTAAATTTTGATTTTAGATAATTTAGTATTATCTTCTGGTACTCATAAACTGCAACGGTGTCATGTTTTAAATCGTCGGATATGATTGCCATACTTTTGTGTTCCAGGTTTTCTTCTTTCATGTAGTAAATAACTACTGTGAATATAGTTGCTTGGTCGTTATTGAAGTGGAATGCTTGTATGGAATCCTGAAGAACATATTTATAGTTCTCTGCCACATTTAAAATTATGGTTTTCAGTGTGCATCTTTCAGTCTGAAGCCAAGATTCAAATTTTAACTCCTCAATACATTCTCGATCAAAAGAGTTGATTAAATTTTCTTTGATGGATGTGGTTTCCGGGCAATTCGAACATTCACCTAAGTGGCAAGAAGTTGTAGCATTAGGGCACATAGTCAATTTAAGGCAATCGCGGTAATGGTGTAAATCTTCTGATGAATCATCTTTTAAGTAATTTAAGTTGATTTCCTTCAACATCAATTTAACATTTTCATGGTAAATACAAACACATACTGTGTGAGTTCCGCTGCTTCCTGCCAAAACGCAATGTTTTGGCCTCAGTTGTGTAAATTTTGTGAATCCAATTTTGACATCCTCGTATTCAGATTGAAATGTTGCGAATAATTCATTCAGGTTACAGAGAACCATTCTCTTCTGCATTTGAACTTTCTTGCCATCGATTCGTACAGACATCCAGTCCTTCATCCCTGGCATCAGGCGACTCATATCATCTCGCTGATAAAACTGAGTTATTAGAGATTTAGTATCGCACTCCAAAGTTTTTCCCTTCTTTTTGTTTGGGAGTGTGAGAATCCCATGCTCAGCAACCAATTGTTTAGCAATTCTTGCTTTTCGTTGAGACGTTCCAAACTCAGTCATTGTTTTTGCAGAACTCCATGTTCTTGGAGCAAGCGTGAGAAGTTGAATTCTTTCAGCTTCACTCTGTGACGTTTTGTATTTCTCTTATATTTGTTCAAGAACTTCTACTGCATCCTTATGGTATTGGTTTCGACACTCATTCGTTGAATTTGAAAAGTTAGAATAACCATCATCATCAACAGTTCTGTCTTCATTCTCGGAATTACTTTTGTCTTCATCTGGAATAACTTCAACGCAAGGCTCATTACTATTCAAATTCGGTAATTCGTTCAACTTTCCGAGCTCTTTCCTGCATGATCCACAAATTTTCAATCGTTTTGACAGCGTAGGGAATTTTTTTAATAAGCCATCGGAAATATTTCGCATATCTGATGATCTGTGCTTCATTTTGTTAAAGGGATTAAAACAAAAAGACGAATAAATTTCATTTTCAACCTTAGCCTTTTTAGAAGTCGTAGACATTTTTTTGTAAGTATTTATGTAAATAACACACGTCTTAACTTTAACACTGTTTCTAAAAAACTGATTTCCGTATGTCTTCAGAATGACAATAAATAGTTTTTTAAGATCATATAGGTAGTACGTTTTAATGAATGAGTCTAAAATCTTTTATTAGGGTCAAGAAGGGCTTACATACTAAAGTACCTAGATTAACCAAATGTTACAAATAATAATAAAAATAAACCACCATATAAATAACCTACCTGTCAACTTCTACCTCTCCACCCACTTCTTAAAGTCAAATGTCATAAAATAATAAATAAACTGGTACTTCGGAGAAGGGCCATAAAATATTTCCACTTGATTCCAAAAATTTGTTTCTGGGGCACCTGATATTTTAACAATGAAAATCACGTGCGCTGAAAACTACCTCTAGGATTGACTAAAAAAGCCGCAAGATACAAAACTCAGACAAATTTTGGGGGTGGAAAATTAATAGCGGTCGGCCTCATATTGCACCCCTCCAGTGGCTATTATCGGTCAGTTGTTGTGGTTTTTATTTTTAAGGTTTTAGAAACACTTACACACAAATATGAAAAAAATCAATTTAAAAACATTTGTCTTGAGTTACAAAACATTTATTTTGATAGATATCCCACTCGCATCCCACTAAGCGACCAAAAAGGTTTTAAAGGAAAAGACCTAAGCTTTCTTTTGAGAAAAAAAAATAATAAAAAAAGAGTCCATTTTGGAAAAAAAAAGTCAAAAAGGTTTTTGATTTTTCAAAAAAAAGTAAAAAATTGTATGTCTTGAGTTACAAAACATTTTTTTTATAGATATCCCACTCGCATCCCACTAAGCGACAAAAAGGGTGTTAAAGGAAAACACATAAGCTTTCTTCTGAGCAAAAAAAAAATTAAAAAATGGGTCCATTTTTTTAAAAAAAGTCAACAAAGTTTTTGATTTTGCAAAAAAATTCAAAAATTTTAAATCTTGAGTTACAAAATATTTTTTTTGATAGATATCCCACTCGCATCCCACTAAGCGACCATATAGGTCGCTTAGGAAAAGACCTAAGCTTTCTTAAAAAAAATAAAAAGGGCCCATTTTGAAAAAAAAGTCAAAAATATTTTTGATTTAAAAAAAAAAAATCAAAAATATTTTATTAAATTTTTTTAATTTTTTTTTCGAAATATTGCATAAATAGCTATCTAAACTATTTGGGACACATTTTGCTAAGAACAATAGGTAATAAGTTATATGGATAAAAAAAAACACCTGTTTGGCCAAAATGTCAAATTTTGACCTCCTATAACTCCGAGAGTTCTTGACCGATCTTGTTGAAAAATGGTGTCCGAATTACTATATATATAATAGAACTAACATTGGTGCAAATTTCATCGCGATCGGAAGACATCGATTTCAAAAGTTGGTTCACTTGACGTGAAATGCCCCATATATAATATACTATGTATAGTAACTAATTATGGGTACATATATATAAGTAATTATTTACAATACTTAATATATAGTGACTATATAAACATGTTGTGATCTGTTGCTATGTAGGTATAGATGTAATACTTTTGTTGTTATGTTGAATTCCTTTTTGATTTTCTATATTGTTGTTTGGTTCTGAATTTTCCGTTACTTTTGATTTTAAAACTTACTTGACTCCTTTTTAGTTGATTGATTTTTGTAGTTTTGTAATTCCGTTTTTCATTTCATGGTTTGTTTTTTAGATTTTGGTGTTCTTTGTTTTCTGTTTCATTAATAATCCGTTATAATTTTAAAATGTTTTTTGTCGTAAATTTATTTCATTGTTGCAAAATTTCATTATAAGTACATATTTAGGTACAGTTTCATTTGACCACTATAGTTTTATTTTTAATTTCTATACATATTTACTTAGCTTTTAGATTGTTGAAAATTTGTATCTTTATTTTATATTCTTGTTAACTAATTTTAAGTTGTTTTCTGTCGCATTTTTGTTAATTAGTTTTAAGTTGTTTTTTGTCAAATTTTTGTTAATTAATTTGAAGTTGTTGGTTTTTTTCACATTTTTGTTAAATCATTTTAATTTGTATTTATTTTTAAAAGATTTAGAAAAGGTTTTTCAGCTACCACTAATTTATTGGAATTTACAACTTCAGTGATAACATCTTTTTATTCCGGCTTACAAACTGACACTATCTATACGGATTTCAGTAAGGCATTCGATAAAGTGAATCATGATCTTCTTTTGTATAAATTAGACAAACTTGGACTTTCACCTGTATTTCTCAAATGGATTTCCACATATTTGAAAACCAGACATCAATGTGTATTGTTCAGAGACTATAAATCAAGAAATTAAGATCAGGTGACAAATCATTCTGGAAGATCAGCCGTAGTTTAAGAGGCAAACAAAACAAAAAATACCACATTTTATTCAAGGAAATTCGAAAATTATTACTGATAACGAAAAAGCCCAACTACTATCGGATTCCTTTTCATCTGCCTAACAGCTACATATAAACACTCTTTTGATAAAATTGTCAACTCCAAAGTCAATTTGTTAAAATCAGCAAACGTTTGCTCCGAAAACTTAGCACTGATGATACTGATTAATTTATTAATTGCATCGCTTAAAGCATCCAAATAACCTGGGCTGGACGAGGTCTTAAACGTTTTAATTAAAAATCTTCCTCTAAAGGCCATACAATTGTTAACAATTATATTTAATAGCTGTTTAAAAATAAATTACTTTCCCAAACATTTCAAAAAAGCCAAAATAATTCCAAATGTCCCGATTTTCGATACTTACTTTTGACATCAAGTTATTAAAGAACAATAAAATAAAGCAAAGAAGAAAATATGCAATGTAAGAAAAGATAAAATCACTGTTACTTGTTGATGTTTTATAAATAAATATATGTATTTGAATAAAACATATTTGAATTTTTTATTTATTTCAAAAATTTATTTTACTTTCACAACAAAAAATTTAGTTTTATTTTATTTGATGCTGTTTGATCTTATAAAACTATTGTAAGAGTAAACACGTCAAACAAATGTGTGCTAAAAAAAGTGGTTACGCTTTTTTGAGCAAATATTTGCCATAAGTGACCCTACCTTAAGCAACCAGTTAAATGCGCATTGGAACTAGCTTAAGCTAGTGTTAATGGTGATTTTGTTGTTAATTAACTATCCGTTTAGTAGTCTGCTGTTGTACTCACTACACCACTGCTTAGTTATTTTATTGTGCATCAAATAATGGTTTTCACACAGTAATAATATATTCTTTACTGTTTTTCTAAAAATAAACATGCAATAAAAAATGGGCAAATTGAGAAAAAGTAACTGTTTATGTGTTTTGTTTGTTATTTTGATTTTTTAGACTTTACTACTTCGAAAGTAATTTATTAAAAAAGACATTACTTGTAGCTTTGTAAGTGAAGTTTTTGCTGGGTTATTCCAATAATAAATGTTAACATTGCTACCTAATTCACCATAATTGTATATATTATATTTTCCAACACTATATTTTATAAGTCTCCAAATATTATTAATGTATCTAGTGACAGCTTTTTAATTTAACGAAAACTTTAATTGTCAAGATGCGTCTTTAAGCCTTCGCCATTTTACTTAAACCAATTTAGAACGTTGGCTTAGACGTGATTCAGTGGAGCTAAAAACATTTTCCAGTAATTTCTATACCAAAAAGTAGGTTATATATTACAAATTATTGTTGCCTTAATACTTATGTATTGTTTTTATGTATAGGAATTTTAATACAAATACATTTGCTTAATAAATCAAGCCTTTTATTTAACTGGTGTATTTTATTCAAAATCCTGAGGAATTGCTGGTCCGGCCGATTGCCATCCCAACATTTTTAAAATTCTTTTTGTGGCTTCACTTCATCTACACTTGAATCACATTAATAACCAAAACCTATCTCGCAGTAAGTAAAATGGATAAAGACATTACAAAGGGTCAACAACATAATGATAACAAAAACTCACTAAGTCCCAATCCCTCTAAAGACAATATAGCGACTTGTAACAAATGCAAAAATATAATTCTAACTAGCAATAGTTCTGTAGAAAACACTAATTTACTATGTGCAGAATGCTCAATTAGGCCTACATCACCTGCTCATAGTGTCATAAGTCACCATTCTACTCGAACCAATCAATCTCAATCTCGAAGTATACAACTAAAACTGCAACAACTTGAAGAAGAAAGAGCATTTGATTTAGAACAAGCCAAGTTACATCGCGAATATTTAAACAAAAAATATAAACTTCTAGAAGAAGCTGATGGACTTAGTGATGCCTCTTCTAACAAATCCCAATATATTCGTACTTGGATAAACGAAATGCCATTTCAAAAGGATGCATTCGACAATTATATTGATGACATCCCAAGAACTACCACTAACGTTGCAAATAATTTGACACTTGATCAAATCACAAATATGCCTAATCAGTCTTCAGATTGTAATATGCCCACTAGACATGTAGAACAAAACATCGCGTGCAGTAATTCGGAAAGAATTCCACTAAATTCAGGTATGTGCAGTTACTCTGTGGTCACCAACACTTCTTACCCATCTCACACAACCGCCGCACCAAATTGTGCACCGGTTACCACCACCAATAGTGGTTATCAAACACAAACTCAATCCTTTAATAAAAAGACCACCTCGTACCAACCTGCTACTGTGTCATTTTCCAATTTGCCTGCATCTAATAATTATCGTACATCAGTACCACCCCCCGAAAATTCAACAATCGAACAATCTTTTATTAGAAATGCCCGTATTTCATCTACAATGCGATCACACACAAACAATCCAGCATTTACAAATCAATATATCAATAACACTCAATTACAACAAAGTAGCGTTATCGCACGACAATCCGTTCCAAAAGAATTGCCCATATTCGATGGTAATCCCGAAGATTGGCCCTTATTTATCTCCACCTTTGAATGGTCTACGACAGCATGTAGCTTCTCGGACACCGAAAACCTCATCCGTCTTCAAAAATCACTAAAAGGCGATGCTCTTCATAGCGTTCAACATATGCTTGTACATCCCTCAAACGTCACTAATGTCATCGATGTTCTTCGTATGCTTTTTGGTCAACCTGAGAAAATATTGAACGCGATAAAAAATCGAATAAATTTAACTCCAAAAATTTATGAAAATAATTTGCAGAATCTTACATCTTTTGCAATTAATGTTCGGAGTTTGGTTGCGACTATTAATGCAAGCAACTTACCAGATGAAATAAATAACTCATTCTTACTCCACCAATTATTACAAAAACTACCTACAGTCTACCAAATGCAGTGGGCATCTCTTAAATTGCAGCTTATTAATCAAAATAAAAAACCAAATTTGTCTGCTTTTGACGATTGGTTGTTTAACATTGGATTAACAGCCAGCACAATATCAATAGAATCCACAACGAATAACTTAAGCAGCAGCAAACGCAGCGCAGCTGATAATAACAAACCGACAACAAGTAAGAGAGCTTACATCTATTCTCACAGTGATGAGCGTAAATGTGTTGTTTATAATAACAAATGTAAAGCTGTTAATGAGTGCCCAACATATAAATCGTTGGATCGCAATGAGAAGTGGAAGATAATAAGAATGAATAAATTATGTAAATTCTGCTTGTGTTTACATAGCGGAGAATGTAGAAGAAAGAGAATGTGCGGTGAAGAGAACTGCGAGTATTATCACCATCCGTCATTACATAGATATTTATCATCGAAATCCAAAGAAAATGTAGAAACGTCAAATATTCAAAACACTCATATTTCTAATGAACAAGAAGAAGCAGTAGTAATAAATAATTCACATAGTGCAAAAGTAAATAACATTTTGTTTAAAATAATGCCAATAAAAATATACGGCAATAATAAAATAATTGAAACGTTTGCATTTATTGACGAAGGATCGTCAATCAGCCTAATGGATGAAGCAATTGCCAATGAATTGGGAGTTAGTGGTTTACCAAGTCCATTGTGCTTAAGGTGGACTGGTGGTATGCAAAGAAGCGAAAATGATTCAAAGAAATTAACAATAAGTATTTCAGGTGAAAACGAACGACGTGTAAAATTAAACGTATGTACGGTGAAGTCTTTAAATTTACCAATGCAAACATTGGACTACAAAATGATTTCCCAGCGTTTTCAACACCTGCAAAATCTGCCCATAAAGAGTTACGTGAATGCAGTACCAAGACTCCTAATCGGATTGAACCATTTTAACTTGGCAACTTCAAGTAAGACCCGTGAAGGGGCTCATCATGAACCAATTGCAGTACTTACGAAGCTCGGATGGATTATTTATGGTACAATGGATGAATTAAAAAATACAAGTAAGCATTTCAATTTTCACATTTGTAGTTGTTCTCATAGCACTGAAAAATTATATGAATTAATTACAAGTTTTTATGCACTTGAGAGTATTGGTATTTGTACAAAAGACCCCCTTACTTCTGAAAACGATAAACGTGCGTTGAATTTGTTAAATAGTTTAACAAAATTTAAAGATAATGGACATTATGAGGTCCCATTATTATGGAAATATGATAGTTTTAAATTGCCAGATAGTCATGACATGGCTCTAAAACGTTTAATATGTCTGGAGAGAAAGTTAACTCAAACTGCTGATCTCTACACAATATTTAAAGATACAATTTCTAGTTATCTATCTAAAGGTTATATTCGAAAACTGAATGAAAATGAAATTAAGCGAATCGATGGGAAAGTATGGTATTTACCTATTTTTGTGGTTTTTAATAAAAACAAACAAGGGAAATCCAGGGTCGTTTGGGATGCGGCAGCTAAATCTAGGGGATTGTCTCTAAATTCTTTTTTATTAAAAGGCCCTGATATGCTAGTCTCTCTTCCGTCAGTTATTTTTAAATTTCGTCAATATGCTGTGGGTTTGTGTGGTGACATCGAGGAGATGTTTCATCAGATATACATAAGACCAGAAGACCGCGACGTTCAAAGATTTTTGTGGCGTGACTGTGATCAAAGTAAAGTTCCCGATGTTTATGTCATGGATGTGATGATCTTTGGAGCTACTTGTGCTCCGACCATATCACAATATATAAAAAATATAAACGCTGATAAGTTTCAAAATGAATTTCCACTGGCTGCTAAATGTATAAAACAAAATCATTATGTTGATGATTTGTTGGACTCTGTAAACACGCCAGAGGATGCAATTAAATTGATTTCAGACGTATCGCATGTACATCGCAAAGCTGGTTTTAACATAAGAAACTGGATTTCTAACAGCACATCAGTAAGACGAGCCTTTATGGGGACAACTTCAAATGGTTCCAAGTGTATCAGTTTTAAAGATGAGACTCAAATTGAAAAGGTTTTGGGAGTATACTGGGAATGTCAGGATGATGTTTTAACTTTCAAAATTGCTTCATGGCTTCTCGAAAGTGCTTTATTTTCGCTAAAGAAATCACCCACAAAACGCGAAATTTTGAGACTTGTTATGTCAATTTACGACCCTCTTGGTATTATTGCTCATATAACAATGTACGTCAAAATACTAATGCAAGAAGTATGGAGATCCAAAATTGATTGGGATGAACATATCACCCCAGATTTGATACCAAAATGGACACAGTGGGTAAATAATTTGCCAAACATCCAAAATATTAAAATACAAAGATGTTATTTAAAAACTTTAAAAAATTATGATGGGGTGGACGTACAGTTGCATACATTTGTGGACGCCAGCAAGGACGGGTATGCGGCAGTATCATATTTAAGGTTAAAGGAAAATGACAGCATTATTTGCTCAATAGTTGGTGCAAAAGCAAGGGTGGCACCAATGAAAATTACGTCTATTCCTAGATTGGAGCTCATGGCTGCATTAATTGGAGCTCGGTTTGCCAAATTTATTGTTCAAAACCACGAAATCAAAATAAAAAAAAAGTATTTTTGGAGTGATTCAAAGACCGTATTGAGCTGGATAAATTCCGATCATAGGAAATACCATCAATTTGTAGCCTTTAGAATAACTGAGATTTTGGAATTATCTTCAGTAAAGGAATGGAATTGGGTACCAAGTAAACAAAATGTTGCTGATGAGGGAACCAAATGGTCCAAAATACCTAACATTTGTAGTCGCAGCCGATGGTTTAATGGTCCAGAATTTCTCTACCAACCTGAAGAGCAGTGGCCTCCAACCGAACTTAATACGCAATGCACAAATGAGGTTTTCGATACATTTCGTTTCTCAAAATGGAACCGCCTTCTGTGGACGGCAGCTTATGTTCTACGGTTTTTGAATAACTGTCGTAAAATTAGAAAACAAAAAGAAGAACTAACACGAGAGGAACTAAATGAAGCTGAGTGTGTGTTATATAGACAAGCTCAAAATGAAGAATATTTAGCAGAAATTTCGGCATTAAAATTAAATATTTCTATAAAAAAGTCGAGTGCAATTTATTCTAAATCGCCTTATTTAGATAATGGTGTTTTACGCGTTGATGGTAGAATTGACCAGGCAGATGTTCCTTCTGAGCAAAAACGGCCAATTATATTGCCAAGGAAAAGTCATGTTACCAAACTAATATGTCTGCACTATCATGAGAAGTTTTATCACATTAATCATGAAACGGTTGTCAACGAATTAAGACAAAAATATTGCATTTCAAGACTTCGTGCTATATATAAATCAATGATTCGTGGTTGCCAGATGTGCAAAATAAACAAAGCCCTTCCCAAGATTCCGCAAATGGCAAAGTTGCCCCGAGCTCGAGTTGCATCATTTGCTGCTCCATTCACTTATACTGGCATTGATTTTTTTGGGCCCATATTAGTAGTTGTTAATCGCCATAAGGAAAAAAGATATGGGTGCTTGTTTACATGCTTAACTACACGGGCGGTTCACATTGAAGTAGCTCATTCCCTGACTACTAATTCCTGCATTTTAGCCATCCGAAATTTTATGGGTCGAAGAGGAATTCCTCTCGAGTTTTACAGCGATAATGGGACCAATTTCGTTGGAGCTGAAAGAGAATTGCGAGAAGCTTTAATTGATGTTGACCGAAATGAGTTAGTTAAACAATTTACTACTACCACTACCAAATGGAATTTCAATCCACCAGCTACACCCCACATGGGAGGCGCTTGGGAGCGCTTAGTTCGCTCAATTAAAACAATTTTGTATAAAATAATGCCTTCGAGACACCCTACAGATGAAGTTCTTTTAAGCATGCTAATTGAAGTGGAAAACATAATCAACTCAAGGCCACTTGCTTATGTTCCAATCGAAGAAGATACCGAAGAAGCTATAACACCGAACCATTTTTTAGTAGGCAGTTCTAGTGGGCTAAAGCCGTTATCTATATGCAGCGATGAAGGGATCTTGTTGAGACAAAATTGGTTAATATCTCAACAATACGGAAATATTTTTTGGAAGAAATGGTTGATTGAATACTTACCGTCGTTAACATGTAGGTCGAAATGGCATGAAAAATCAAAGCCATTGTGTAAAGGGGACTTAGTTATCATTGTTGACCCTGCGCTTCCAAGAAATGTCTGGCTGCGAGGTAGAGTATTAGAAACAAGGTTGGCAAAAGATGGACAGGTCCGAAGTGCAAAGGTACTTACACAGCGTGGCATAATGGAGAGACCTGTAACCAAGTTGGCGAATTTAGAAGTAGCTCCTGCAAAGAGGTCTGACTGCGAAGAGGATTCTTGTCATACGAAGGGGGGAATGTTAACATTGCTACCTAATTCACCATAATTGTATATATTATATTTTCCAACACTATATTTTATAAGTCTCCAAATATTATTAATGTATCTAGTGACAGATTTTTAAATTAAAGAAAACTTTAATTGTCAAGATGCGTCTTTAAGCCTTCGCCATTTTACTTAAACCAATTTAGAACGTTGGCTTAGACGTGATTCAGTGGAGCTAAAAACATTTTCCAGTAATTTCTATACCAAAAAGTAGGTTATATATTACAAATTATTGTTGCCTTAATACTTATGTATTGTTTTTATGTATAGGAATTTTAATACAAATACATTTGCTTAATAAATCAAGCCTTTTATTTAACTGGTGTATTTTATTCAAAATCCTGAGGAATTGCTGGTCCGGCCGATTGCCATCCCAACAATAAATTTAACACATTGACTGCCAAGGCACTTTCAGCAAATAAGATGCTGGGGGCCACAGCATTTTCTTTGCGTAATCTCTTCGAAAACGTCAATATTGTAATTTAGGTTACTGTGAGTAATGTTTACTGCTTAAAAACAGATTTTTTTTTAAATAAGAGGGTCTTACGAAATGGCGAACAAGAATTTTTTATGGGATACTGAGTTAGAAAAAATACTCATTATAAGTTCAGAAAGTGATGAATAATGTGAAGATTACAGTTTTGATGAGGAATTTCCAGACAACATCGAAAAAATCCTTAAAATCCAGCACTATTGTCTGACATGGCTAGAGAGAATAAAAGTCGTGTCGGACATATGTGTCCGACGTGGCGTAAACCGCATAGTGCAGTGTCACACATATGTGTCCGACGTGGCAGTCAATGTGTTAAGTGAATTTATCAATTATTAAATTGGAAATTTAGCACATAAAAACTAAATCTTACTAAAAAAACATTTTTTATTTTACTATTTTTTACTAGGATAATCAGTAAAGGAGAAACACATTTTCTCTTGAAATTCCGGCTGGATTTTACTATATTTGTGAAAATGAGAATTTGAAAAAACTAGTAAAATTAGTAAAGAATATTGGGTAAACGAAACACACTTGATATGTAGTATGTATTTTCTGTATAAATATTAAAAAAAGTTCTTGTTCCGCAGTTATATTCTAACTGATGTTAAATATAACACAGCATTTCTGCAGATGTTTGTATCGCTTAAAAATATGGATTAATCGACTTATTTTGGAACAAGGACGAAATCTATGGTGATTTGAACAGTTTATTTCATCTAACGGATAACTCATGATTTTGGAAGTGGTTGGCAAATACCAGAAAAACAATATCACTTCCCAGGTATTTCTACTTCATTCTTAGCTGTATCACTGCGTAAACAATTTGGGAAAATATAATATCTAGGTTAAAATAATGGAATACGTTTTCTTATTTTTTGTCCCGCGTAAGTTTTGAAAATCCCGCCATTTTTCACCGATTTTGAAAATTATCCCGCTTTTTGTAAAAATAAAACTGGCAAACCTAATTTGTAATGTCATTGAAAATGAGTCAGTAATAGCTAACGAACAATTTGGTTTCAAAAACAACACAGTGCAGTACATCAAATCAATCGTATCGTAAATATAATTAAAGTTAACAAACATAGCAAACAATCTGCAGGAATGATCATTTTGGAAGTGGAAAAAGCTTTTGATACAGTTTGGCACAATGGACTTATATATAAACTAGCTGTCCCGGCAAACGTTGTTCTGCCATAGCTCATACAAAGTTTGAAGACTGCCACTATAATAGTACTCCAGATATGCAATAATAAATTTTTATTTTGTATGGGAGGTGCCACGCCCATTGTACCTATATAGGTCAATTGTGAATCTAAACCATCCAGGGACAAACTCAAACACACACAAAAAATTTCATCGAAATCGGCTCAGCCGTTACGGAGGAGTTCAGTTACTAACACTCGTACAGAAGAATGCCATATCTCCGGAACTACTATGCCGATTTCGTGAAAACTTCACATAAACCATCTACAGACGTACCCTGAAATTTTGGTTGAAATCGGTCGACCCGTTTTCGCAGTTAGTGGTGACATCAAAATGTACATTTCTTTTTATATATAAGATTAATTCAAGCCAATATACCAAACTATTTATGAGTGCTTGTGACTGATTTTCTTACGGAAATGACTTATGCAGTAGCTGTTAACCCTTTCGCTACAAGTTTTAACTGGAGGTGTTAATAGATGTTTTAAGTATATCATATGGTTGGTATTGATATTAATATTGACTGATATTAATATTAAGTCCTGGAAGCTTATCCTTAAACCCCAATGATTTTTTTTAAAATATTTTTTATTTTTGTATTCCCCTAATATGTTTCTAAGCTCCTAAATTATTTTAGTTACAAAATTATAGTTTTTACAAATTTTATAGCAAAAAATCAAAGGCACTTTTTAAAAAAAAAAATTTGGATTCAAAAATCTATTTTCACACATTTTCAAATTGCTATCAATCGAACACGAATAGCTATAATTCAATGAAATAAATTGTAAACACCTCTAAATATATTCCAAGAACAATTTTTTAAAAATATTCATAAATGCCGAAGTTATGTGCAAAAATCTAAAATGTATCCATATGGGTACAATGTAGCGAAAGGGCTATAACACACTATCATCTCCCAAAACAATTAAACCGGTTTACCTCATGGATCAATATTATCCTCCTTATTATTGTATTCAATTTATACTTCTGATTTTTCACCACCTCCTTACTTAAAAGTAGCATACTATGCACACGATACTGCTCTTCTTACGTCCAGAAAATGGAAAGAGGTTTCGAAGCTTGCAGAAAATATTTTTACAAATCTTCTACATATATAAATAAAAATCAAATGTCGTTCGTTGGTAATTGCATCAGATGAGAACGGCTGAACCGATTTGGAAAATTTTTTCATTAAAATGTTCATTATGGTCCAACTTAGGTTTTTAAGGAACGCACGCCTTTACGCCCACTTTTTCCATATATATAAAATCGGAAAACGGCTGCACCGATATGGCTAATTTTTTGTTTAAATTTTCTTAGTAATCCAATTAAAGTTTTTACTGAAAGAAAAAGTTTACCACGCCCACTTTTTTCGATTTATCTTAAATATATCTAACATCGAATCGAAGAACGCATCAATCAAGGCTGGTTTGGTGGTGCGATGATTCTGTGATTTTCGACAAATATTGTAATTGATTTCGCGGTCAACGTCAGCCGATGAACTTAATGCATGTTTGAAGTCGTCGGTTTTGTGGAAACACGTCAAGAAACTCAAATTGACTGTGAATATGCATGTCGACCTGCAGACCGATGAATCTGGAGAAGTATTTTCTAAACAATTGCTGGACATTGGCAACGCAAAATCCTGGTTGACATTTCGACCGGTTGTATTCAATTTCCCGTCACTTTCTGCCAGTTCACCAAATCAAAATCAGAACTCATCCGAAAGGTTCCAAACATTGCACAAAATTATAAAAATTATGATTGGTTGAGCAACGTGCTAAATTGGCTGCGAATAACGAGGAATTGAATTTTTAAATACAAAGTGAAAATGCTATCAAATTGATGACGTACAAATCGGTGGATTCCGTTACTTCCCAAGATGATGTCGTCAACTATACAACCAAGTTTTTAAACTCGCTGGAATTACCCGGATTATCGCCTCACAATCTCCAACAGAAAGTAGGATCGATGATCATAATGTTACGAAACATAAGCCAATCACGTATTTGTAATGGCAAACGACTGGCAGTAAAAAAACCTCAGCATAACGTTATCGAAGCAACAATACTTAAAGGAAAGTATACAGGAGAAGACGTATTGATACCACGGATCTCAAGAGCCCGACCGATTTTAAACGCTTGCAATTTCCGGTATGGCTTGCATTCGAAATGACAATTAACAAATCTCAAGGGCAGTCATTGCGTCTTTGGTGCAGTTACCTTGAAAATCCATGCTTCTCGCATGGTCAATTGTATGTCGTCTGTTCCCGTGTCGGAACAAAATAAGCATTATTTGTATACGCACCAGACAACAAAACAAAAAATGTCGTGTATCATACAGCATTGCAACTAACGAAATTATGTTATCACTGCAAAGCAATCGAAAAAAGTATTTCTTTATTTTAATTTGTTACCTTTCATTCAAAATATATTTATAACACCATAAGATTCATTGTACAATGTACATATTTTCAAATATAATGTAATTTAAACACATCCCAAACCTATACAAATAAAAATTATCATTGAAAAATACGTTTTTTTCTCTTTTTAACCCTCCGTTAGTCACAATCATTTTCAATCATTTTCAAAGACTAGTCGCAATATATCAAATTGATATCAATAAACAGTGCACAGTGGTTTCCCTTATATGAACAAGCGGTCAATAATCAATATCTCCAAAACTAAAAAAGCTAGGGTCTTCAATTTATCACCTCATAGCATGCCCGAAGAACTTAAAGTTTGCAAATTTTTAAGAAAAAATATTAACAACTGTAACCACAGTAGCAATTTGATCTTTCAAGGGTTAATTGTTTTAGATTTGTTTTATGAATTCTTGAAATAAAATATTTCAGTATGAAATTCGTTTGTTTTAAACAATTTAAGTAATTTTTTATTCCATTTTAATTCATTTGAATTATACACTGAAAAAAAAAACTAAATTAAAAAGTTATACAAAGTTATATAATGCAATATGAGGTATTACTAAGTAATATAAGTTACTACCTTAAAATAAGACATTAATATACATTAGGGTGTTTCATTTTGTAAGAGAAAAAATAAAATGTAAAATTTTTGCAGACTTTGCTTACGCCCTGAGTCTCTGTGATGCAAAAGATATTTATACAAAATTTCATGAAGATTGAATAATATTTAGAGGTTGCACAATTTGGTCATTTTTTGTGAAAGTAGACAAAATACGATTTTTCAATGTAAATTACTTTTATTAGAAAACTAAAAATAACAAACTTAAAACAATATTAAAAGTAGACACTCAGATTAATATGTAATAAGTAATTATAAGTATTATATGTAACATGTGTTTTATTAATCAACTTTGAACGATGCAATGCCTTCTTTTGTTCGCTTAGTAATGATATTTCTGTGATGCTCGACTACCCTCAACAAGTTAAATTGGTTAAACTTTTTTATTAGAGCAACTCCTCTTTCTGCGGTATCATATACCACCTTAAGAGCTTTTACATACTCTCTTAGAGAATCACTGCAGTATTCTGTTGTATCATGGATTCAAAGAACTTCTTTGTCTTCTTGGTGATAAAATGGCTTAAATCTTTTCCTTCAAAAACTAAGTTTTACCATCCAATTTTTTTATTTCCTTTTTCTTTGCAGGTTTGGTTTCTAAATTTGTAATCATATTTTCCTTATCAGCCTCAGTAATGCGTTCGTTTAAAAAATCCAATCCAACGTTTGTTTCTGAAAGATACCACAGATGTCTCTTAGCAACTGTGAGAGCACTTTTCTTGACGCCTTCATATGGGTAAGTTCGCAGGCCATCGACTTACAATTGTCTCGTGCCAAAATCGAACATATATGAGGCAGACAAAATGTGCTACCCGTTTCATTACTTTTATCTCTCGTTGAGAAATATTTAATTGTTTGGTGAAGAGGGCAGTTTTAAGTGCATATATTGCTTTTGCCATCCACCTTGCCTGATGTAGAGCCCCTGGGATCTTGAAACTGAAGTCATTTTCAGACCACTCTCCTAGGTACAGGAGTGAGAGTTGTAATAACTCTTTATAGTCTTCTCTTGAATGACTACCATTTTTTAAGACATTTTGAATGTAGGTAACCATTCACTCGTTGTTCTTCTAGAAAGCCTTGAATGGGACTTTCTTCATCTAGCATTGTCGTATATGATTTCTTATCAAGTGAAGCCCACAGACTTTGGAATTTACGAAAAATCTGGATGTCAGGATCACTTGATGGTATGCCACAACACGCTTCATACCCCGCTTTCAATATTAGTTCTGTGGTGTGATGACGTCAAGCCAGCCACAACAAAGTTCGTCGGAATTCCCTTTCAATTCTGGTACAAACTCCTTGGATCGGTCCTGTATTAGATTCTGTAGTATCAAAAGATATAACAATGATTTTGTCACGTAGCTCAAATTGGTCCACTTCACGAATAATTACTTCGGCCATCTGCTCACCAGTGCCATTTAAAGCAACAGGTACACCAAGCAAATGTTCAAAATCTTTACCACTCACTACGACTGCAACCCTATCTTCCAAACTTTTGACATTGCCATGGGCAACTGAGGGCAACAGTTTACTATCCCAATGCAAGACCAAATGAGGAGGATTTTCAAAGAGTGATATTTCGATTTTCTTTGCCATTTTACTTCTATCTGTATCTACACAGAAACAGTTTTTACCATATATACATAATATAAGACTTCTTTCCGTATATATGAATATAATGTTAAAAACTGTTCTAAACACACTTTAAGTATGCTGGCGTTTTCAGATAAAAGTGTTAAATGTGTGCAACCCCTAAATATAACCCAATCTTCTTGAAATTTGGTATGTATATCATTTACATCACAGAGACTCGGGGCGTAAGCAAAGTCATATGAAAATCACATCTTTGGAAAAATGAAACACCCTAATATACATGTATCAAATATCAATCAAATTTAAAACTCCTTGACTTAAACTACTTGTTTTCTTTGTTGGTAAGTTTGTCCTGCAGAAATAAATGGATCTGAACTTAAAACAGTCTATTTAAAAGTTCTGTATTTGTAGCACTGCACGAAATTTTTCGGGTATGTTGCAATCTAAACTGTTTTATATGCTTATTTTTCGCTTCAGCTGCTTCCTCCGATAATTCACCTATTGACACTACTACATGCTTGCTTACCTCAGCTCCATGGATCAGATTTTTATTTACCGATGCAAAAATAAGACGGTGCACAGAGGGATTTTGGTGTCAAAAAGTCAATTTTTCAAACACTTAATTTTAACAATCAAATGATGCAATTATGTAGAGAAATGTTTATAGATGAAATGTACACTTATAGTTTTAAGAACAAATTTATTTTATTTTTAGAAAATTGAACTAAATTCCATTCAAGGGTGTTAAGCAAAAATTTACTTATATTTTCACGAAATTAAGTGGTACAATTTTCCTAATAATACCATTTACCTTTAACATATTTGAAAAATATAACATTTCAACATCAATAAAAAAATCTATAATGCCATGTTTCCACGGCAGTCTGAATTACTTAATTCGCGTTTTGAATTACGATTGCGAATCAACCTGTTACACGACAACATTCGTAATTCAGTTTGACATTTATTTATTTCTTCTTCTTGTTTTTTTTCTTCTGTTTTTGTTTGTTTGGTGCGAATTTTAAATTTGTAATTTGGCAATGGATAAAAATGGTAAGTAAAAACATAAAATTGTAGCATTATTAATTAAACAAATATATTTGAAAGAATGGCAGAGCTGCTACTTCTACAAATGAATTTAACTTTAATCAGACTTTTTATTTCTTTTAATTTATTTATCTAATACATAAATCTTTTTCTTTATTTTGTTTTGTTTTGACATTTATGTTTGGACAGCTGATTTTGATACATATATAATCGATAAAAATTAGAGATGACAGTCATTCGTTCGTAATTCATAAGGTAATTTAAACTGAATTACGTACGAACAAGGTAATTCGCACTTGAAATTTTGTATGGCGAATCATGTAATTCAGTTCGTAATTGGGGGTTGAATGACGAATAATGCCGTCGTGTGAACATGGTATAAGACTCTAATTATTATTGTATTTTTGATTTTCCATGGAGAAAAAAAATGTAGCCCCACTTTCCCCCAAGCTCTTTTTTTAATAAAATTAAAGGTGGGAGTGCCCCTGCTGCGGGTAGTCACCTTGAGTCTTCGGGCACGGTGCAGGGGCTTAAGCATCCTAAGGATGTGATCTAAGAACTACCCTCCCCATACCTCACAGCGTCTGTCCTCTATGTTAAGAGCGGCTGTGGGGTAAATGACCATCTTCGGTCGCCTAGCGATCACGACCTCAACTTGGTAGCGCCTGTTCCCTTAGTTAGGGCGGCTACCAATTTCCTCTGTCTGCATTTTCTGATGTCGGTCCGGGACTGTGGTTTGGGTCACCTAGGCAACATAACCGTACCTTCTAGCGTCTGTTCCCTATGTTAAGGGCGGCTGGAAATTACAATCTGGTTCTGTCAGTCCGAATGTTTTTGGTGAAAACTCAAATCCAGGATGCGTCTGTCTCACATTGAGCGGCATCCTGGTCTGCGTCTGACTCCAGTGGAGCGGCAGTGTCTTTTTCTTACCTATGGTAGAGGTATAAACTGCCAAAACCCCCCCCCCCCCATGAAATGTCAGTTTCTAACGACGGCCCTATGTCCTTGGTCGAGGGTGCTAAAATCTCCAAGGGTAACGTGAGTACCTGAGTGCCACTGGAGCTACTGTGACTGCGACGAATCAGACGAATACCCCGGGTCTGGTAGTCGGTGATGCTACTGGGGTAAACAAAACGAATAGTTTTTTGACTAGACAGGAAAGAGTGACCATGGACGACAGCGACGACAACCTCTCAGGTCTGAAAGGGTTAAACCTTTATGAGACTGATGAGGAGGACTTACTCATGGTGTCCTCCGAGCCGCTAAAAGCGAATGAAGACGTACATCCGGAGGCCCATGACCCTGCAAAGGGAGACACAGAACAGAAAAACAGGAAACAGGACTCAGAACAGGACGAACGGAAAAGGTTGGCGGGCTACAAACGCTCTCTCCGGTATGTCAGGACGTTGGACTCGCGAGATCCCGCGTCTTTGACCACCAGGGAAAAGCGTTTGCGGCGTAAACATACCTACCACATACAGAAGTATGAGGCCATGCTAAATACTACTGTTGTGGAGGTAAGGCCAGCCAAGACTAAGACCGAACCAAACCAGAGCAGGCAGGTGATCACATCTAAACATGTGCCCCATGCCAGCACTGGACCGAACACGATCATCGTCTCGGAGGATCTTGACGTACGCCCATCTACATCAAAGAGGGCCACGTCGGGGCCAAAGAGAGGTGATGACCAACAAGGTGCTGTCCGCAATCTCCTCTACTCGAGGAACCGCGATGGCTTCCAAAGGTACAGCAAGCAGGCCTAGTATTAAGCGGCAAAGGTCAGGTGAAACGCAGGTGTCTGAGGGTAAGCGGCTGAAACCATCAACTAGCTTAACATCAGCACCTGAGCTACAAGTAGCCATCATAGATCGTAGTCAACCTGATGGGAAAATGACTACGGACAGATGGCTGCTTCTGGAGGAGAAGATCTTGCGGGCACTAGTGGACGAACTCGCATGCAGTGAGGATGATTCCTTCACTGCATTCGATGGCGCCAAATGGTTAAAGGGTGTCAAGATCATCGGGTGCGGTAACGAGAAGGCCCTAGGCTTTCTCAGTAACTGTATCCGAGGAGTTGGCAAACTCTGGCCCAACGCAAGAATCGAAATCGTCCCACTGGATCAAGTACCTTTTCGTACGACGGTGAGAGTGTGGGTCCCTCCTCCCCTTTTGGAGGACGAAGCCACGCTAACACTTATAAAGTGTTCCCGTTTCCCCGGGAAACGGGAATGAAAAATTTCATTTCCCGGGAATCTCGGGAATGTTTTTTTAACTAGAAAAATAAGTAAAAAAGAAAATTATTTTATAAAATTGTGTCATTTATTAAGAAAAAAAAACAATACATTACATTACAATTCAATTGTACCCACATAAAACCAAAAAAAGTTTGTTAAAATATTTGGAAATCACTTGTTACTATAAAATTAAATATTAGCGGAATTCATGATATAGTAGAGTAAAAGAGCAATTAAGTGTCACAAAATTTTATAAATTGTGAACGTATCTTTATAATTCGATGTCGATTAATATATTAATGGGATTTTTAATGCACTTTTTAGATTTTTTCTTTTGATTTTTCTGTTATATATTTTTTTTATATAAAATATACATATTTTAAAATAAAATTAAATTCATTTCAAAACAAAAATATGAAATTCAAAATTACCTCATATAGTTTAAAAATAGTAAAGCAGTAAAAAAGAAGTTCTAATGTATTTTGTTTTCTGCTAAACTGCTCTTTTGCTACTTTGCTATAGAAAGTACTCTACATTGTGAATACCGCTATTATATCATAAAACAATTTTTTTAAAAAATTGATTTGCCAAAATTACTAATGCATTCAATAAGTCATTCGACTACAGCAATTGCCAGACCGTTTTGCAGTGCACTTTTGCTTTGAATTATTCTTCCAGCGTTCAGCTGCGCTTTGCAAATGAATATTTGCTCATGCTTTCAATTTTATTTTTAAAAAGAAAAATGTTCAGTTCTAGTTCAGTTCGGACGTGTTTATTTTTACTCCGAGTTAACTCGTTATTTTAATGTATCTATCGGAAAATAAATATAAATATCACCTGTTTATTATTTACGCGAAAGGACGCTTTTATTTTAATAATATTATTAAATAAAAAAATCAAAACAACAACTAAAAGACAAATAAGTAAAAAAAATCTTTATATTTTTTTCTTTTTTTGAACATTTTTTGTGCATTGACTATTAAATAAAGATCAAGAGTGTTAACGAAAGTAATTACAAATACTCTTAAATGAGTCTCTTCAACGAAAACAGTGAGCGAAGGTTAAGTGTAAACGGCAGAAATGCATACGTTACAGTTAATGTAGACGAAAAAAATATAAACAAAACAAACAGAAGAATAGATGACAACTTGTTTTTAACCGCCAAACCTGTTAACCGCGCTCGTCCTTGTTCCCCCGCATTGACAACAACTAATGATTGTCAAACAAAAGAAAATTCAATTCAATCGGAAATTAAAAATATTTTATCTATGCCTGAAAGTATGCTAGCTATATCAGCTTCAGATACGAAATCCACCACACTAACTACAAATAAAATTAACCCATTAAGCGGCGCTGTACCCAAGATTAGTCAACCATTAAATAATGATAATAAATCCCAAATACAGGTTGGAATGGACCGGTATATTAAAGTATTAAAACGGGCACGAAGTCCCAAGTCCTCGAAAGCGGCACCCTTGGCCAAATTATATAAGGATAGTGAACCTCATAGACTAAACAATGAAACTCGTTTTTCTATTCTGGAATGTGAAACTAATGAACCAGTAAATAAAATCCATTCTACAAAACCACCCCCCATTTACTTGAGAGAAAATAATTCGAATCCACTGGTTCAGAGCCTGTTCTCATTAATAGGAGAGAACTCTTTTTACGTAATCCCAATCAAGAAAGGCACGATTCATGAAACTAAAATACAGGTCAATAGTGAAAACGATTATAGAAAGGTTGTAACATATTTTGAAACTCAAAAGAAAAGTTTTTACACTTATCAGCTGAAAGGAAGCAAGGGTCTACAAGTTGTAATAAAGGGTATTGACTGTAATGTTGAACCACTCGAAATAAAGCAAAGCTTAGAAGATAAAGGCTATAAGACAAAAAATGTGATAAATATTAGAAATCGCGAAAAAATACCCCAACCACTCTTCCGTGTTGAACTTGAACCCGGTGACATAAACCTGAAAAAAAATGAAACACATCCCATATATAACTTGAAGTACTTATTGCATCGTAAAATTACGGTAGAAGAACCACACAAACGATTTGGCCCCGTTCAATGTATGAATTGCCAAGAATATGGACACACCAAGGCATATTGCAAATTGCCACCAGTATGTGTTATTTGCGGAGAGTTGCATAACACATCCCAATGTACACGCAGAGAAAAAATATAGTTGGGCATGGTAACTGTAACCATTTCAATATTGTTACAAGTTTTTTAACTATATTATAGTCACAGTAACCATTTACATGATTGTGGTAACCATAATATGGTTAACTTACGATTCACATGATTGTCTCAACCATATATATGGTTACAGTAAACATATACATATATGTTTGTGACAACCATTTATATGATGAAGGACTTATCATATTATGGTGCTCTCGGCTTAAGGCTTATCATAATCTGAGAACAACATATTATGATAAAATTATTCATCATAAATATGGTTACCACAAACATATATATTTATTTATTTACACAGCTACAGTAAATATACATCAGCTGGGAAAATGGATATACATAGTACAATACTAACAATAATAATAATAATTTTAATAAATATAATGAGACTTATACTAATTGATATTAATAATGATAAGAATAATAATAATAATAATAACATTAGTTACTAACATAGAATAATTGAAAATTTAATTCGTTGATTAAAGAGTAATAATATAACGACATAAAATAGATATACATACATATCTGTGGACATTTGACAAAACGACTTCTCTCGAGATAAGACAATTTTACAGGATTTTTGTAGTAAATATAAAATTTTAATGCGCTTCTTTTGGTCTTATCGCCGTATTTCTATGACTTTTAGAACATAAGATACGCAATCGAAAAAACGACCTCTTTCAGGTTTTTCTCCAATTTCAATTTGCCAAAACAACTTCTCTCATAGAATTCAAATCATTTAAAAAAAACTAGTAACTGCCTTTTGACAAAACAGCCTATCTCTATTTAGTTTTAGCACATTATTAACAATTATTTTTTGATAAAACAGCTTCTTTCGAAAGAAGTCGTTTTGTCGAAAGCAATGATTGAAAAACCTACCACTTGTCTGAGACAAGTAGATTTTTAAATCAGTTGATTGCGAGTTTTCGTTTTGACAAAACGTCTTGTATCGACAGAGGTTCTTTTACAAAAACGAAAATTTAAAAAAGTTAAGTCTTATCTTAACATAAGTGCTTTTAAAAATGGAAAACAGAAGAAAAGAAGCTGTTTTGCTACTTAATACTAGAATAAATAAAATTAAATTAAAATTCGTATAAATGAATGAATTAAAAAACTTGAGGCTATGGCCAATAATGTGAAAAAAAGAACACGTAAATATGTCTTTGTTTTCGACCAAAGACCATAAACTAGAAAAATCTTTGGCTAAATATATGGTTCAAGTGATGAAAATACTTTGACTGCCAAAAATTTCGATGATGTGAATGGATTGACCATACATTTCTAGTTGTGTTGCATCTTGAGTTTGATACAGTGCATGAGCAAATTGAAAAAAATTAAGAAAAATTCATCCTTTTCAATATACCATACACACGACTGGGTAAATTTAATAACGGCTACATATCGTTCATGAATTAAACCAAAACTATTTTTTAGATTTTATTGGTCTGATGAAAGATACACATGGAGGAAGTGCAACATTTCAGGTATTTATAAAAATAATTTTATTTATAGGCTACATTTTACTACTTACATACATATATCTTTTTCAGGTAAAAAATTTGAGTGAAAATAGGTTCGATGGATGCAGTACGAGTAAAGTAAACCTGGAGTTTTGCAGTACAATTCATCACTAGACCCAGGATAGGCTTTTAAGCTGCTAGACATCAACTCTCGTCGTCTAAAGATGCAGATTCCACAATTGGTCGAAGTTACATGTCTCCATTCGTCGTATCACATAACAAAAAACGCGATTTTATGGATATTCTGCCACTGATAAATACCCATCTACACATTTTTTAAAGCATAAAGATCGTTTAAAATCTATCTGGATCTTGACGAAGAAGAAACTCAATAAAGTTTCACAAAGTAAATCGCAAAATATGATTTTTTACTGTTTTCTTCTTAAATAAGATAATAGTATTATTTTATTTAAAAGTTAATTTTTATATTAAAATTCAACCTAATCAAATATTTACTATTTTTAAAGAAACATTTTTATATTTGATTAATTATTTCGCTATTGTAACGAAAAAGTTGAATAATTTTTTTTAATAATACCGAAATATGTTTGTCAAATCAACTTCTTTCGATTTTTTTTTATATTTAAATTTCTCAAAACAACTTGTTTTTACATAAGCCGTTGTTGCTGTTTTAAAGAAAACTATTGCTCTTTCAAACAAAAGAAAAAGCGCTACTTGTTTATTGGATATTTGCCTATAATGTTTATATATAACATTTCTTTGATTTTCTACACAAGAACTTTTGTCAGTAGTTTTTACAGTTTTTTCGCTCTCCTGAAAAGTTGACGTTTTAGAAAGAAGCCGTTTTGTCAAATGTCCACAGATATATAAAATAATAAGGAAAGATGAAAGTATAAAAATACATATAAATTAGAAGAATTTATAGTATAGAGGATTAAAATAATAAAAATAAAAGTATAGAAGATTAAAATAATAATAATATAGAAGATTAAAATAATAAAAATAAAAAATAATAAAAATTAAACTAAGAAAACAGCAAAATAATCATAAATTAAAAATTAGGTATCAGCAGGAATACAGGAACTAATTGACCGCAAAACGATCATAAATTAATAATTTGGTATCAGCAGGAATACAGGAACTAATTGACATAAATTAACAAATAGGCATTTTATGGGATTAACTGGACCGACAGGAAACAGGTGATTGATAACATATGACATTAGCAGGAACGTAGTAATTATGGAAAAGTGTGGCATCACAAGAAAACAGGAACAAAATAAATACAAAAATGGAATTCAGTTATTAATAATGGACATCGACAGGAGCACAGGAACTTGTGGAATAAATTTGTTATTAATGTTTACTGTAACCATATATATGGTTGAGACAATCATGTGAATCGTAAGTTAACCATATTATGGTTACCACAATCATGTAAATGGTTACTGTGACTATAATATAGTTAAAAAACTTGTAACACTATATAAATGGTTACAGTAACCATGCCCAATTATATTTTTTCTCTGCGTGTAACAAATCCAAAGATGATCCTAAAATAAAAAAAATGCAGCAATTGCGGGGGTAACCACACAGCAAACTACAGGGGTTGTCCTGTCTACTCAATTGTTAAAAAATCACAAAGCCAGAAACCAAAGATTTTCCCCGCTCAGCCATTAAATAACAACAATTTTAACTACCCCCCGTTGCAACAGACATATGACAACAAAGTAACATATGCAAATGTACTTAGAAACAACCAAACTCAGGCGCAAGTCCGTCAACTCCAAAACGAAAATGTGAACCCAGAGGTAAGAGAGCAAACGCCAATTTTAAATTTTACCCGACTAGAATCTACAATAAAAACTCTTGTGCAATCGGTAAATAACTTTACAAACTCAATGAGTAACATGATGCAAGAAATGCTTAAGATGCAATCAATGTTATTGCTGGCTGTGCTTAACAGATCATGAACTGCCTAAGAATATGTTTTTGGAATGCAAACGGCATACGCCATTACAAAAACGAACTCGAATATTTTTTAAGAAACCAACAAATTGATGTAATGCTGGTTTCTGAAACTCATTTGACGTCCAGAAGTTCATTTCGAATAAATGGATATGTAATATATGACACCAAAGATCCCAGAGGTAGAGCATGCGGAGGCTAGGCAATTTTAATAAAAACTCGAATAAGACACTACTTAATGTGTGATTTTTGCGAAGATTATCTTCAAGCTACTACAATCTGTCTTGAAGATTTTCATCGAAACTTAGTGATTTCATCGATATACTCACCCCCTATATTTTCAATTACAGAAAGTCAATATAATAGATTTTTTAAATCACTAGGCCCCCGTTTCCTGGCTGCTGGCGATTATAATGCTAAACACACATTCTGGGGATCACGACTGATTACCCCTAAAGGTCGTCTTTTGTTCGATACAATTTCTAAAATGGATTTGAATGTGCTTTCGAGCGGCCAACCTACTTACTGACCTACTGACCCACGAAAAATACCGGATGTTATAGATTTTAGTGTGATGAAAAATATCCCTAGAGAAATGATTCAAATTGAATCCTCGCTGGAACTATCTTCAGATCACTCACCCACTATTGTTACTTTATTGAGCCCCCTAGAAATTTTATCCCCGACTGGTAATTTAGCGATGGCAGGCACAAAAATAAATTGGCTCAAATATAAAAAATACCTCAGTACACATTGCTCGGAAAACATACCGCTAAGAACACCAGAAAACATCGATCACTCTCTTATCAATTTCGATAAAAATCTCAAACTGGTTGCTCAACATGCTACCCAAACCCCCCGACAAATCAGATATAATAGAATTAATTCTGCAGATGTCGAACGGCTCTTAAATGAAAAAAGAAGATTTCGCAGAGAGTGGCATTTGCACATATCCCCCCAACTAAAATCGAAGCTTAAAGATTGTATAAACAGACTTAAAAAGCTCTTGGAATTTCGAAAAATGGAATCATTAAATAAATATTTAGAAAGCCTGGACGCAACCCCGCAATCGGATTACTCATTATGGCGAGCAACAAAAAGTCTTAAAAGACCCGTTATATGTAAGTCCCCCTTGCGAGAAATGATACTGAAAAAGGGAATCTGTTTGTTAATCATTTAAAAAAGTATTTACACCGAACACATCAAACGAAGCAATTGAGTTGCCACCTGCTGCACCCCATTTTGGAGCAGCCGTACCCCTACGTTTTGAGATTCGAGAGATCGAAAATGCTATTGTTGATTTAAATCCCAAGAAAGCGCCTGATATGGACAAGATCAGCAACAAGATGCTTATGGAGCTACCCCGGATAGCAATAAAAATAACTCTTTTTATTTATAATGCTATATTACGACTTGAATATTATCCTCCAGAATGGAAGGTTTCACTGGTTACCATGATACCCAAGCCCGGAAAAGATCACACAAAAGTAGAATCATACAGACCCATCAGCCTATTGTCTAATATATCAAAGCTATTTGAGAAGATACTTATGAACAAGTTGTACCCGATGTTAACTGAAAACAATTGTATTCCGAATCATCAATTTGGATTTAGAAGAAAACACAGTACTATCGAACAAACCCATAGACTTGTAAATATGGTGAGAAAAGCGATTGAAGAAAAGAAATACTGTTCCGCACTCTTCATCGACATCTCTCAAGCGTTTGATAAGGTATGGCATGCTGGATTAATATACAAACTGAGGCAAAATTTACCCGCAAACACACATAAGCTGTTGGAAAGCTATTTAACTGGTCGAACTTTTAAGGTTAAAGAGGGAAACTTTTTAAGTACTGCACAACCCATTGAAGCTGGAGTCCCCCAAGGCAGTATCCTGGGACCTTTTTTATATTTGATATATTCTTCTGATATGCCAACTAACAATCGCACTCATACTTCAACATTTGTTAATGATACTGCTATTCTAAGCATTCATGAAACCCCTCAACAAGCGTCTCGTTACTTACAAAACCATATTTGAATTAGAAAAATGGTTAAAACAATGGAAAATTAAAGTCAACGAGCAAAAATGTACACACATAACATTGACATTACGTAGAGAATCATGCCCCCCTATTCATATCAATAACCAAACAATAATTCAACAATCGGAAGTGAAATACCTCGGAATACATCTCGATCGTCGCCTTACATGGAAAAGTCATATAGATGCAAAGTTGACTCAAATGAAATTGAAATTAATTCAAATTAATTGGCTTATTGGCAGAAACTCTACGCTTAGTTTAGATTGTAAACTTCTACTTTATAACATGATCATAAAACCGATATGGTGTTATGGCATACAGTTATGGGGCACGGCCTCAGCGTCAAATGTAGAAAAGATCCAAAGACGCCAAAACAAGTTTCTAAGAATGATTACAGTTGCCCCCTGGTATATCAAAAACGCGAATATACACAAAGATCTAAACGTGCCCATTGTAAAAACTGAAATCTCGAAAAATGTACAAAAATATTTAAAAAAAACTTGAAGTTCACCCAAACCCGCTGGCCCGCAACATATTAGATAACCGTGGCCACACTCGATTAAGAAGGAGGGACACAGCAGACCTAATCTAGAAGGAAGAATGCCAATTTAACCAAAACAGCCATGAACAACAAATTTTTTCGTCCGGCACTGGCTGGACTAATTAAATAATAATTATTAGATATAAGATTTGAACCACTTATTGTTAGTTCATTAAATAATGAAGATACAATAAATAAATGATGAAAAAAAAAATATCAATATCAATAATTTATATTCGTGAGTGATTTTCGGAAGTGAGCCTTATATGGGAGGTATGACCAATTATGTACCGATCACCGATGAAATTAGGTCGTATGATTTATGTCTATATGATTTATGGTGAATTTTTTGTGAATACCAACATTTTTAAGAGATTTATGCACGTTAACGTAATTTTTGGAAGCGGGACTATATGGGAGCTGTGACTAATTGTAACAGAATTTGATGACATGAATTCCGTTTATATAAAACTTATTTAGAGCGAAATTTGTGGAGATACATATGTATATATAAATTAAACATTTATGGTCGATAAAGTCCAATTTCGGGAGGACATTTGTTTGGGGACTTGGTGAAATATTGGACCAGTTTCAACTGGCTTGGTCCTTGGACCGAAAAAATTATATGTACCAAATTTTATCGACATATCTTCAAAATTGCACCTGTACTTTGCGCACAAGGTTTACATGGACAGCCGGATAGACAGCCAGACGAACGGATGGATGGACAAACATCGTTTAATCGACTCAGAAAGTGATTCTAAGTCGATCGGTATAATCGGCAACCCAAAACAAAACATCCGCAGATTAAACTCAATTTAATCTCCAATCTTCTAGTCATAACCCCGCTTGAGGCCATCATAATCACATTATGCCATTTGCAAATACGAATTCAAAGAGCCTAATAGCAAATGATGTAGTATGTTTCTATTGAATTACCATTACTTTTTTACAAATTGTATAAAAAATTGTGTTAAAAACTAATACAAATTCGGTTTAATTTGTGAAAAGTTGTTTTGGCGCTATTGAACCCATTTTGGCACAATTTATAAATCAATTTGGCACTAAACTAAGTGCCTTAAAGTGTGTTGTGTTTTTTTTTTCAAGTAAATTCGTGTACATTATAAATTGTGTCTGTATTTCTGAGAATTTATAAACGTGTATAAAAAACATTGAGTGGCTATTTAATTCTGTGGTTGTTGTACATTTTGAATAAATAAAGAGTTGTTACAATTTTTAAACTACTAAACGGCTTTTATTTGCAATCAAAAGTATCCGGTTTATTTAAAGGAAATAAACTAACGTTTTGAAAAGGTTAAAACGTAACAATATATATGTAATACACATTGGCCCATAATCATAGTCAAAAATAAAGTACATTTTAAGAGAATTAAACTCGACTTTACTTAAGAGTGGACTTTAGGTCTATCATAGACAAGTTAAAGTATACTTCTGACGCTGAAGTCGACTCTAAATATAAAACTAGCTGAAGTTGTTTTTAACTCGTTTAACAACAGCATCTGCTGTTCTTCGCCGAGTAAAAAAGTTCGTCACAAAGTAAAAAATGTTTAAGTTACAAGATATTGGTAGCGATTTTGCAATTATTGAACAGTTATCAATAAAATTAGTACCAAAATAACGTAATTATTATTAATTAATCTTATCTTTTCCATTTTTCCACAACAAACAACTTAATTTTGTATGTCACCTGTTCAGCGTTGCCACTTGTCTGTTTTTTGTGGTATATTGTATGAAAACATTTTCTACATTTGCGGTGGCACCCAGTTAAAGTCGGTTCAATTTAAAACTTACTTTAATTTTGACTATGGTTGCAAATTAATAAAAAGCAGGTTTTTATTTTAAAGTTGTTTTTAAAAAGAACCGACTTTAGTGTTTGACTATGATTATGGGCCATTGATTATATTCACCAATTCTATTTTGTTTCTTTGTAAATCTTATTCTCTAACAAAATAGAGAGAGTTGTTTATAATGACCCAGCGGTAAATGAAACAAAGTACCTAGATACTAATCGATAACGTCAGGATGATATTCTAAGCGAGAAATCTAAGTACTAAGAGTATAATCTATTCGTAATCCAACACATCGTGCACTAATTAGAACTTCGATTACAAAATATAAATAATACAGTTTCTTTCTTGTTTATACATAAAAAACAAAATTGATATTTATTTACATTTTAGTTTAAAGTTGGTATTATGGTGTTGTAAGTGGAGGTGTTGATTTTAGTGCCGTAAATATTATAAATAAACTAAATGAAAATGGAAGGTTTTTCCTCCAAAAATTTATATATGAAAATATACAAAAGTATTCTTTCAATTACGAAATCTGTAAGCATGGTACTATACCTTAACTTGCAAATGCAAATAGGATAGTAATCTACATTTGTTACATTATAATTTCCAAGTCTTTATAGGCGTATCATCAAGTTCGATTAGAACTCCGCTTTTAATGTAAATTAAATAGTAGTGACACCTACTGATATTGTGGCTTACATTCTAAGCGGGAGCACACCGATTAGGCAGCCTATGACACTTTTATGTTAAATCTAAGTGGGAAAATAAGCGAAAGAATCACCAATGACTGCTACGAAATATTGCTTAGATAAGCGCTTACATAATGTGTATTTTTACCGCTAGGAAGTTCTCATATGAGCAACTCTATCATACGTAAACCGCACAAACAAACTTAGTTTCTACATTGTAGAATGTTGTTGTTGGGTAGAATCTACAATGTGGAATGAAATGAGAATTACAAATCAAACACACGCGTGTATAATTTGTATGTATTTGAGTGCGTTTGGTTTGGTTTGGTTTATTTTTTTTTGTTGTTATTTTTTTCAACATACAATTGTGGTATACTTTGGTGAAGGGTATATAAGATTCGGCACAGCCGAATATAGCTCTGTTTCTTGTTTTTATTCATATAGGACATAGAATAAAATATACCTAGAAGCGCTACTGAGACAAAGAACCTAAGACAAAGAACCTAAGTTTGTTGTCAAAAACCTAAGTCTTGCAACAACAGAATGCATGTAAATCAATGTACATATTTTGAGTTTTTATATAAGTAATCGAATTTTGGTCTGAAAAATGAGTGATCACAGATCGAGCTCCTTTTCATGATTAAACGCTTATTGGCCAAGTTATTAGCGATTTTAGATATTGTGAGTTTTTATACCCTTCACCTTCGTGAGAAGGGTATATTTAAGTTTGTCATTCCGTTTGTAATTTCTACATTTTTCATTTCCGACCCTATAAAGTATATATATTCTGGATCCTTATAGATAGCGGAGTCGATTAAGCCATGTCTGTCTGTCTGTCTGTCTGTCTGTCTGTCTGTCTGTTGAAATCAATTTTCTGAAGGCCCCAGATATCTCCGGGATCCAAATCTTCAACAATTCTGTCAGACATACTTTCGAGAAATTTGCTATTTAAAATCAGCAAAATCCGTCCATAAATAACGGAGATATGAGCAAAAATCCGAGACAACCTCTGAAAATTTCAGCAAAAAACACAATGTATTGCATGCTTTGACAAAAAAGCAACAAAACGTATGTTTTTGGATGTGCATGCTTTATTTTTTTTTTGTGTTTTGTTTCTTTTGGCGTTGTTGTTGTTTTTTATACAATTAAACGTATGTTTGGATGTGTGTTGGTTTCATTGGCTTGCGTATTTTGTTTTTTCTTTTGGTGTTTTGTTTCGTTTGGCGTTGTTGTTGTTTTTTGTGTTCTTGATAAATTTAGGATGCTGTACGCTGAAAGTGGACAATGTACATTAGAGTGCTCCAAGATTGTATGGACGAAAAAAACTTTCTAGGTACAGGCCGTCCCCCCCTCTAGAATTGTTCTATGTATTGTAGAAACACGTTGTGTAAGATATTAGGATGATAGGATAACGTTAACTGGTGGCGCAACGACGCTGAAGTTTTGAGGTGCATTTACAAGGGGAAAATATGCAATTTTTTCAGTTTTTGTAAAAATTTTGCCATTAAATAATGACTTTTACAATTTAATTTAAAAGAATCGAAATGTGTACGTAATTGTCGTTATAATAAGATATAAAAGACAAAAATTGGTGAAAAAATGTTAGTTATTAAAAAATCGCCAGGCCATTAACGTGTCTCAGGCCACTAGAACAAGAAATTTAAGAACAAAATTAACATATTTTGAGAAATATTAAAATAAAAGCTTATTTTTACTTAAAATATATCCATATTTACTTGTATATGAGTTTTTGTCCTCGTAGGATACCGTTAACCTATTCGCAGGTATGACCAAAAAAATTAAATTTTTTTAACGGCAGTTTCAAAACTCAACTTTCAAATTTTTAAAAATTTTGTTAAACAAATTTCAGAATTTTTTGATCATCACATGGGGATTTATTGACAACATAATAGGGAATAATAATGTGAAAAAAGTATGTCAATACCTCCTATAGTTTTTCCGTACCTGCGATATAAATTTTGCGATTTTCGAGAAAAACTAATTTTTTGGCCATATTTTGGGGAATGACCAGAATTTCCTTACTGTAATGATTTTTAAGTAAAAGCTATTCAGAATAATATAGTCCAGGTAATTTTAAATATAGTCTGAAAGTGTTACTAAAATCGGAAAACTTTAACCCTTAAATCGTGAAGGTCAAAAGTCAATTTTTTCAATATTTGGAATTTCTCATGGAAAGATAGCGAAATATTATATATTTTTGGGCCGATTTTGATGAAACTTACGAAAAATATAAAATGAAGTCTAGTATTCACAATAACAGTACAAAAATGGAAATTAACCCTTAAGAGTACTTGGGGTCAAAATTAATGTGTTTTTCATGATTTTAAAAGTTGAGGGTCATTTGGGCCCCAAGTGCTATTAAGGGTTAATTTCCATTTTTGTACTGTTATTGTGAATACTAGACTTCATTTTATATTTTTCTTAAGTTTCATCAAAATCGGCTCAAAAATATATAATATTTCGCTATCTTTCCATGAGAAATTCCAAATATTGAAAAAATTGACCTTTGACCTTCACGATTTAAGGGTTAAAGTTTTCCGATTTTAGTAAAACTTTCAGACTATATTTAAAATTACCTGGACTATATTATTCTGAATAGCTTTTACTAAAAAATCATTACAGTAAGGAAATTCTGGTCATTCCCCAAAATATGGCCAAAAAATTAGTTTTTCTCGAAAATCGCAAACTTTATATCGCAGGTACGGAAAAACTATAGGAGGTATTGACATACTTTTTTCACATTTTTATTCCCTATTATGTTGTCAATAAATCCCCATGTGATGATCAAAAAATTCTGAAATTTGTTTAACAAAATTTTTAAAAATTTGAAAATTGAGTTTTGAAACTGCCGTTAAAAAAATTTAATTTTTTTGGTCAATACTGCGAATAGGTTAACGGTATCGTACGAGGACAAAAACTCATATACAAGTAAATATGGATATATTTTAAGTAAAAATAAGCTTTTATTTTAATATTTCTCAAAATATGTTAATTTTGTTCATAAATTTCTTGTTCTAGTGGCCTGAGACACGTTAATGGCCTGGCGATTTTTTAATAACTTTAACATTTTTTCACCAATTTTTATCTTTTATATCTTATTATAACGACAATTACGTACACATTTCGATTCTTTTAAATTAAATTGTAAAAGTCATTATTTAATGGCAAAATTTTTACAAAAACTGAAAAAATTGCATATTTTCCCCTTGTAAATGAACCACAAAACTTCAGCGTCGTTGCGCCACCAGTTAGCGTTATCCTATCATCCTAATATTTTACATAATGTGTTTCTACAATACATAGAACAATTCTAGAGCATCCACAACAAAGGTGAAGGGTATATAAGATTCGGCATAGCCGAATATAGCACTCTTACTTGTTATATAAAAAATCGTTTTTTTGTCAGAAGCATAAGTGATCACAGATCGAGGTCCTTTTCTTGATTAATCGCTTATTGGCCAAGTTATTTGCGATTTTAGATATTGTGAGTTTTTATACAAAAAAAAGGATTTTTTGCCAGAAATATGAGTAAGCACTGATCGAGCTGCTTGATTACACGCTTATTGGCCGAGTTATTAGCGAATTTAGATATTTTGAGTTTTTATATAAAAAATCGAATTTTGGTCAGAAATATGAGTGATCACAGATCGAGCTGCTTTTCTTGATTTAAACTATTATTGGCCAAGTTATTAGCGAATTTAGATATTATGAGTTTTTATATAAAAAATCGATTTTTGGTCAGAAATATGAGTGATCACAGATCGAGGTTCTTTTCTTGATTTAAACTATTATTGGCCAAGTTATTAGCGAATGTAGATATTATGAGTTTTATATAAAAAATCGATTTTTGGTCAGAAATATGAGTGATCACCAGGGAATCCAAAATATGCAAATGCATGTTTTTTCTGGTGAGTCTATGAGCACATGGATAAGATATTTACACGTTTCAAAACTATTTAAGAATTTTGGCATCGATTTGTTAGTGCATATTTTTGCATATTTTACCCTTAGATGCATATTTTTGCATATATTTGTTTTAGAAGCATATTTATGTCATATTTTTGCGTTTTTAGAGCATATTTTACTGTTTAATAGCATATTTTGACTTTATCAAAAACAAATTTTGTCTTACTAATTTTTCGCTGTTGTGTTACAGGTTTTTACTTCGTTTGTTTGAAATTCAAAATTGAAAAATAGATGGCTTTTTTTTTAATATAAAATAAGCACTATTTTAATAATAGCGCCATCTAAATATCAAATTTTAGTTCTAATTCAAACTTAACCGTTCTAAGTGTTAAAGAAATATTGTCTTTTAAATTTGCTCCTATAACATCAGTTGATGTCGAAAGAACATTTTCTATGTATAAAAATGTTTGCAGATCCAATACGATTTTTATTTGAAAATTTAAGTCAATATTTTGTAATTTATTGCAATAATAACCTTAATTGAAGAAGTGACTTTATATTTATATAAAATATCACCAAAAAATACCTCTCGAGTCCTTTTCATAGCTTAAGTTCCTATTGTTTTTATGTTGTATTTATTTTTTGTTATACTTGTTTTAGTTCATGTTATTTTTGTTTATTTTATGTTACTTTACCTTTTTAGAAATGAATTGTATTGATTTTTTTAAATAAAAGTATATTTTTTAGTTGAAAATTATGTAAAAGTTTGTTTTTTTAAGAGCATATTTTTTAAATTTCAAGAGCATATTTTAAAGTTTTTACTGCATATTTAAAGCGCTTAAAACTCTTTTTTGGAGCAGATTTCCGGTTTCCCTGGTGATCACAGATCGACGTTCTTTTCTTGATTCAACGCTTATTGGCCAAGTTATTAGCGAATTTAGATATTTTGAGTTTTTATATAAAAAATCGGTTATTAGCGAATTTAGATATTTGGATTCTATGATCATTTAAACAAAAATTTAGCCAAATCGGTGTAGCCGTTTGCGATTTTAGATAAATCGAAAAAATTTACCGTAAAAGTGGGCGTGGTCAATTTTTCATTCCGCAAAAACCTAAGTTGGGCTATGACCAACATTTTAAAAAAAAATTTGTCTAAATCGGTCCGGCCGTTCTCTACTGATACACTTACCAACAAACGACATTTGATTTTTATTTATATAGATCAGCGAAATGCAAACTCACACCACTACAGTTTTTAGATATTGTAGTTGTATGAGTTGAGTATTATTCTCTAGCAAAAACAAAAACAAATAGCTGAAATAATGAAATAAACAAGCATAAAAGCGTAACACAACCTGCTTCTATCAATGATCATGCGAGACCACAAAGTATACAGAGGCGACACGACAAAAAAATATATTTGTCTCCTTCTCTCGAAACAATTTCAACTGGTTTGGTTTTGTGCTTATTTATATAGTTGTTTGTTTTAACGCACTGTCTGTATTAAACCGCAAATTTGTTTTCTCTTTCTATCAAAACAATTTCAAAAAAAGCTGATTTTAGTGTTTTTGAACTGTCAAATTTGACACCTCTGGGCGAGACTGACTGTTTTTATACAATGTGTGTGCTTGCGTACATGTGAAAACAAAAACAAGAGAGCTCATTTGAGAGCTCACTGCAGCTCGCTGATATAGATTTAAACCTTCTTTTTATACTTAGGTTTATTGTATAACTATGTAATATTATTTTGGCCAAATTGGGTTTTTATTACTAAATAAAATAAATAACTTTTCCATTTTGAATAGTCCCAAAAAAAATATAATTGTACCAATTTTGACATCCCTGTTGCCAACACTTACTATTCAATAGGGTTCTATAGCCGCAACAAAAAGTCGACTTTTCCGTTTTTTAAAAAGTCGACTTTTCGAACTATCGACTTTTTTCGTTTTTTAAAAAGTCGACTTTTCGACTTTTGGTAATTTATAAAAGTCGACTTTTTGAAATTTCGACTTTTTAGTTAAATCGACTTTTTTAGACTATTTTCGACTTTTTTCAACTTTTTACCATATCTTATAAAAAATACATAGTTTCTACATTTATTGATGCGCCTTTTATAATGTTTAGCAATAAAAATGAAATTTATCAAGGCGATAATAGTTAGAAGAATGTTGTGTAGAAAAAAGCTTTAATTTATAAACATTTATTTATTATTTATATTAGCATATACTACAAAAAATGCAAGTGTACCAAATTGCAATAGTTTTAGTATAATGTAGCAATTAAATTTTTTTTAACAATCTAAAAGGTCGACTTTTATCGACTATTCGACTTTTATCGACTATTTTCGACATTTGTCGACATTCGACTTTTGAGATAACATCGATTGTTCATCTTTTTTCCGACCAAAAAGTCATTTTCGACTTTTTTCAGCAAAAAGTCGATTATTCGAATTATCGAACAATCGACTTATAGAACCCTACTATTAAATTATACCAAAAGTTGCCCAATGATACTGCCAGTTCATGTGTAGCTAAAAAATAAAATGGCAGCACTGGTTGACCTTTATAATGTTTATTGTTTTTGTAGAAGTGTTTGAAAATCTGCGGCTCTTGCGAAAAATTTATTTATTTTAAATTTAAATCGTCAAAGCTCAAATATGTCGATCCTGTGAGCCCTATTTTGGAAATGATTTTCTATTCAACGCTATTATACAAATCTGTGGAAAACGGAATATAAATTAATTTAACCAGTACGGACATCGTAGAATATTGATTTAATTATTGTATAGTTTTCTCACAAAATGTCTCTTCTGGATGGTGGTTATATTGTAAGTTTTATTTACATTAATGTCTAAATATATTTATATTACATATTTAAGCATGTTATTAGATTTTTTTATAAAGTGTTCTTAAATAAAGTTGTAAATTTATAATGTTAAATATCGATACACACAAATATACATATTACCAATAAAAACTATGTACTGAACATATCTTAAGATTATTTTTTTCATCAAAATCTTTTAAAAATGGAATATGTATATATTTGTACAATTTCTGTTTTATTTTATTGATTTATTTTATATTAAAAAGAAGTAAAAAAGTATGGTCGGTCAAGCCTGATGCATTAAACACATTCAAGACAACAGGCTACACGACTACACGAACACAAATTCTGCTGGTTACAGTTGTAGTCGTGTGTCAGCTATTGAATTATTTTAAAGACGACAGCTACAATTAAACAGCTGATTTATAATTCAGTGGTGCCACTTTAATAAAAAATAACCGTACAAAATTCCAAAGTAATTAAGATTGAAACAATTATTTTGAGTAAAAATATATATATGGTTATAATCAATTATGTACTTGTTATTAATTTATTTCAATATGGTTATCAGAAACTTCTCTTAATTAAGTAAAAAAATATTGAATGTGTTTAATGCATGACCATAAAATACCCTACACTGAGTCAATCAACAAAAATATTTTTCTTTTAAAATTTCAATATTAAAAGAAAAATAGGTCATCATATAATTAGTTGACATGGATTCCCTATACAGGTAGGCCCAATAAAATTGCGTGTAAATCAAATTCGCGTAAAACGAGATTCTAATTTAGAACAAAATGCTTTTGTGGGGCCAACAATTTTTTATTTCGCGTAAAACAATACGTCAGTCACATAACAAAAAAGAAATTGTGACCTAAAAATCGCGTTAAATCGAAAACATATGTACATACATATCGTCACCTTAAATGCAAACGGACGTAACTAGGCAAAAATTCAAAATCGAGTTTCTGATTGTCAAGAGGGTGACCCAGGGGCTTAAACTAATTCGGGTACGCTTAATTCAGTGGTGTTAACCGTTTTTTAGATTAGCTCGTATTTTCGAAATACATATACCGCTTAACATGTTTTTAATCTTCGCAGTCGTTATAGAAATATATTTTTCATGCTGTTTTAAAAAACTAAAATTTCGAATTTTGCTAAGAAATTATTATTTGAGTGATCACAGATCGAGGTCCTTTTCTTGATTAAACGCTTATTGTCCAAGTTATTAGCGAATTTAGATATTTTCAGTTTTTATATGAAAAAATCGATTTTTGGTCAGAAATATGAGTGATCACAGATCGAGGTCCTTTTCTTGATTCAACGCTTATTGGCCAAGTTATCGATTTAAGCTATTGTGAGTTTTTATATAAGTAATCGAATTTTGGTCTGAAATATGATTGATCACAGACCGATGTATTTTGCAGATGTATTTAATAAGTGGGCGTTTTAGTGGACGTGGATAATTTTTATTTATGTAAAAACTTTTGCGGACTATGTATTGCGAACATTAAAAAAATTAGTTAAATCGGTCCAGGCGTCCTGCGATTTTAGATATATCGAAACAAAATTAGCGTGATCAATTTTTCTTTCAGTAATAACTAAATTGGATTCTATGATCATTTAAATAAAAATTTAGCCAAATCGGTGTAGCCGTTTTCCGATTTTAGATAAATCTAAAAAAGTGGGCGTGGTAAATTTTTCATTCCGCAAAAACCTAAGTTGGGCTATGACCAACATTTTAAAAAAAATTGTCTAAATCGTTCCGGAAGTTCTCTACTGATGCAATTACCAACGAACGACATTTGATTTTAATTTATTTTGTTACGAAATTGTACTTGAATTCAAATATGTATAACGACTTTAACGGCTGATTTAAAGTTGCATAATGCTTTCAAATAGCAGTGCCCAAACTTTGACATATCTGTGGGCATTATTAACATTGAATAAAAGCTTTCAGTTGACCATTGATCGTAAGTTGGCAACGCTATTTGCTGCGAGCGTATCACAAAGTATACAGAGGCGACATGGCAAAAAAAATATATTTGTCTCGTTCATTCGAAACAATTTCAACTGGTTTGGTTTTGTGCTTATTTATATAGATGTTTGTTTTAACGCACTGTCTGTATTAAACCGCAAATTTGTTTTCTCTTTCTATCGAAACAATTTCAAAAAAAGCTGATTTTAGTGTTTTTGAACTGTCAAATTTGACGCCTCTGTATACTTTGTGACCGTATATTCGAATTCGAATATTCAGTTCAAGGCGTACTTACAACAACAAATGTAAACATAAACAAAGTTTGACATATAGTGTACATAAAACCACAGCGAATTAAGAAACAGCTGATTTTATGCACTCACCTTGTTAATACGCGTTGATTCAGTTAAAGAACATTGTAGAAAGCAAAGTAAATTAATAAAGTAGCGACAGTACTACAACAAATACAACATTTACAAAAACAATTTTGTTTTTGGTTTAAGGTCTGAGCTGTCAAAGTTGCCTGTTATTGTTTTTGCTTTTGGGCTTGTTGTATTTTTCGCCACAACAACCACAAGTGAATTGACAGTTCAGACTTAATAAAAAAAATAGTCAGCTGTTCTACTGAGTCTACTTTATTAATTTACTTTGGTAGAAAGTACACCACAGATCAAAGTAAATTAATAAAGTAGACTCAGTAGAACAGCTGACTATTTTTTTTACTTTGGTCTGAACTGTCATTTCACTTGTGGTTGTTGTGGCGAAAAATACAACAAGCCCAAAAGCAAAAACAACAACAGGCCACTTTGACAGCTCAGACCTTAAACCAAAAACAAAATTGCTTGTGGTTTTTGTAAATGTTGTATTTGTTGTAGTACTGTCGCTACTTTATTAATTTACTTTGCCACAGATGGCGTATGTATTAGTAAGATCTAGAATATTCGAGCTTTGACAGTTAAAGAGCAATCTAGAGTGCAGATGACAGTGTTATAAATAGTGGCATAGGTTGCAGTCGTTAGTGAGTTTATCAGAGATGCTTTTCGAATAAACATCAACTGAGTGCCTTAAAGTGTGTTGTATTTTTTAAGTAAATTCGTGTACATTATAAAGTGTATCTGTATTTCTGCGTTTAATACAGATACACTTTATAATGTTGTACATTTTAAATAAAGAGTTGTTACAATTTTTAAACTACTAAACGGCTTTTATTTGCAATCAAAAGTATCCGGTTTATTTAAAGGAAATAAACAAACGTTTTGTAAAGGTTAAAACGTAACAATATAGATTTAAAGCACAAATTTGTTAACAAACACTTTAGCTTTATAAACCTACTAGCTGAACCCGGTCCGCGTTGCTGGCCCTTACAATAATTCTGTTTTATATTACATCTCGATTTGAATATACAGTGTCGGACAAAAAAAGCACGGACTCGCCCGACCTGACATCGCACCCGAAACACTGAGGTGGTCATTTGACAAAGTTGTAGCTTTGTCGTTGGAAATCTTTGGTATGCGTGAAATCATTACGTCTTCGCAGTTTAATCTGCCACCGATGATTTTTGCCTCAATTAAATTTGGTGAACATCTTTTGATGGTCAATTGTGTTCCGTTGCATAATTTTGGCGCGTTTATGTTGCGGAGAAACATCTGTGATCCAACCTTCAATGTTTCAGTAGCATAATTGAGGCTTGTTTTTCGTTCATTACTGTGTCAATCGATTTGTATTTCATTGTTTCGCCAGTCAGTTTCAATTAATTCGCTCATTGAGCTTGTTGACATCATCATTTTTTGGTACCAAAATTGCACGTTCCCACAGCCAATCCCAATTTTTGTAGTTGGTTGTAAGACTTGTGAATACCTTGTCGACAACGGATTGAATATTCATTTGCATTTGGCAGAAGTTCGGCGGGAACGAAATTTGATTTGTCGACGTTGTTTACTATATTAGTTGTACTTTCGGAAATTTTGTTTATCATCGGTTGATAATATAAAACAGTGATGTTCATCCCATACAACAATTGTTTAAAAAATTTAAACACATTTGTTACGCTCTTTTAAAGAGCGTAATAAATGTCTCATTTTTTCAGAAATTCAATAAGCATTGTTGTTGGTTGGTTTTTGGATGAAGCATAGCAAACACACGCGTTTCAATTACAATTGAACACAAAAAAACAAAGTTAAAAATAAATAAAAAATTTGAGAGTATTTCGGCCGTATAATGTATATTCTTTCATTTCCTTAAAATTTAAATTATATTCATTTAATAAATTGGTTTTATTTGACAAAAATTCTAAATTTAAACTTTCTTCATTTTGTTGTTATTTTAAGTGTTTGACATTATGTTTGCTGGGTAACTCTCTCACCAAATATCTTCATTTTTATTTTTGAACATCACTGATATAAAAGCACTTTTATAGTACAATGTTAAGAGCGGCCTACTTGTTTTATCGAACGATATGAAAATTTGGTATGTACCGGACATGTTACTCCAAATCATTCGCTTCAGAGTACACTACTGTGAATTAAAATTTTTAGAATGATGTTAAGCAACGAATTTAAAATTAGTACATAATTACTGACCTTGAAATCATTAGCGGTGTAGTGTAAAAATTTGATTTTACTACGCCCCTCCGCACAGAAAATTTGATAAAAATCGGTCCAGCCATATCTCTGGAACCACTATGCCGATTTCGTGCAAACTTCACATTAGACCATCCCCAACGTACCCTGAAATTTTGGTTGAAATCGGTCGACCCGTTTTCGCAGTTAGTGGTGACATCAAAATGTACACTTCTTTTTATATATAAGATAACCCTTTAATTTAAATTACTTTTTTTATTTGATGTTAGGCTCTAAATTGTTACATATATGGGCACTGCTACACGTTCAATATATATTGACCGCGATCCAGTATCGCGATATTATTGGATCGCGATCCAGAATAACCTAATTTTGCGTAATCCATTACAATGGATCTCGATCCAAATATCACAATATATGTATATTGAACGTTAGCAGTGTCCTATTAAGTTTTGGGTGATAGAAATTATAAAGAATGACCAACATAAAATATGGACCGAAAGAACGAACATGTCTCTTAATACGTCCCATTAATTTTTGCACATCTTTAGAGCCGACCTCTGCAGCATACTTGTTCTATTTTCTTAACATTAAACGTTCGTTTTGTGCTTTTTCATTACCCTTCTTTTATTTATTTTTAACATTTGCCCAATATTTTTCAATAGGTCGAAATTGTAAACAATTAGGAGGATTCATAAATTGTACCACTTCATGGCAAGATTTGAATAGTGGCATGGAGCAAGATCAGTCCAAAATTTTACTGAATGTTTGTGCCCTTTAATAATCTGTAATATTATTTTTTGTAGACGTTCATTATAATTCTTACGTCATTGATGATGATGCCACAAATGCAGTCTTCAAACCACAACTGCATATCGCTTGCCATACCATATTTTTTTCTCCAAATTTATCCAATTTGATGTACTTGTATTTACAGCCGACGTTTCCACGCTTCGTTGCAATATAAAATTTGTTTCCAGGTAACTGCTTAAAATCACATTTTACGTATGTTTCATCATTCATCATTATGCAGCCTTTAAATATTGTTAAAACTTTGATGTATATTAGACGAGCACGTTTTTTGGCAGCAGACTCCTGTTTTCTGTGCGGTTTGGGTACTTGATCACTTGGTAGTACTTTAATAAACATATTTATTAAATTTTTTAGCTCGATCTCGGTCGGACATCCCAGGATTATTTTTAATTGAAATTAATATATTCTTTAAAGTTGGGTTCTTGACATAACTTTTTCACTTGTTTTGGTTTTCTGCTTATACTTCCTGTGGTCTTGTAACGATTTATAATACTATAAGCTTAGTACTCTGTTCATATTTGCGAAAAATGATGGTTGTTTCGTGCGAAAAATTTTATATACAGTAGTTTTGACTTACCTGCCTTTCACTAATACTTTTGGAATCTATAACTGCCCAGCAAAAAAAGTGAGGAAGAAGATGCAGAATTTTCACAACAAATAGCATGCTTGATGTACTTCCAATTTTGGTGAAAAAGCTATGAATTTTACATTAGCTTGTCATTGGAGGGATGTTGTTCATTTTTGACAACTTTTTACTTAATTCGATGCTTTCGATGCGATTAAATTTCGATTTTAAGGTGTTATTTTAATGTAGGTAGTGGATACCTATATTTTTTGGCATCTTGGATGGAAATATAAATAATAGAAAAAAAGTGATGTAATTGAGCATTTATGAATTGATTTTAATGTAGTTATAAAATTTATGAAACAATGGTTGATTAATTTTAATGATAAAAAAATGTAAAAATTGTTTGTATACCAATTTTTACAGGTTTTAATAAATTGTATAAAATTCAAAAAATGTAGGAAACAATTACATCAACGAAATATTTATAATTCTGTGTCAAATACCCATATTTAAAATCACATCTTCAGAGGTAGAAAAGATTCATTTGCAACTTTAGATGTGATTAAAATGTCATATGTAAAGATGCACTTCCATTATTTTTTGCTGGGTGGTTTTCATGAAAAAAATTTAATTTAGCTGCCTAATACAAAATTAAATCAAAACAAATAAGAAAAATACGATTTTGAATGAAAAAATAAGTTGTACACTTCTTAATAATTTTAAAAGTAGCTAAAATATCAATTTGACGTTATTTTTAGACGGAAAAATCACAAAGCTTCGTGTAAATTATTTGCCGTTAGCTGCTTTTTTGGGCAGTAAACTGTAACTGCACTTAACAGCATCAATGAGCAGGTAAGTGCATTGAGGTTAACTGCATTTTTAACTTACCTACACAAAATATCGTGCAAAGTTGATTGTGCAGGTAAGTCAAAATTACTGTACAACAAATGATCAGCTGTTGGTTTTAATTTCGAGGGAAAGAATTGTAGTAGTCAAGGTCTATTAATAAGGTCTGTGCAACTAAACAGCTGATAATTTTTTGTCCCTTTGTGTTTACATACTGTGTTTGTCAAAATTTGTTTACATTTTTAGAGCGCCATTGTATTTTTTTCAAATTTGTTTACTTTTCTAACGTTTCGTGACAAAATTGAAAACTGAAAAAATAAATTAAAAACATAAAAAAATAATAAAAAGTGTCGTGAACAAATTGAAAACGGAAAAAATAAATTAAAAACATAAAAAAATAATAAAAAATGCGTTAATGCTCTTCAATAGTTCTTTAATTTCATATATCTAAAAAAAATAAATGTATGTTGTTGAAAATAAAATTATATTATGTATGTTTGTTTTGTTAATGTTTTTGACAAGTTCAGTATAGTTTTACACAAACAAAATGCCTGTTTTTCTTTTTGTTTTTGAATTGTTGTAGAGTTGCACAGACCTTATTAATAGACCTTGGTAGTAGTAGTAGTAGTAAAATTTTATTCGAGACTTTCTTTCATTTTCTGACACTACGTGAATCTCAAGGCGAATTTACTGTACAGGTGGCGTTGATATTACAACAAGTACAACATTGCAAAAACAACATTGTGTTTTATTGTTGCTTGAGGGGCAAATGTGTCAAAAGCAGCAAAACAAAAATAATAATAAATTTAATAAAAAATAAAATAAAAAATTATTTTTAAAATGTTTTCCAATGCAAAACAAGAGACAGATCCAACAATAACATATCTCCAAGAAGTATTTGCTCCAGAATATTCAAGCATAGGGGCGAAGAAGAAATGTGCGACCCGGACAGTCGTGAATCAAAGATTTTGTTCTTTTTCCTAGTTGTGATAATGATAAGAAGCTGCAAAACGGGTCGTGTTACAATGATAAACTATTTTTCCTCATCATTCTTGTACACAAAAGTAGCAAATGTGATTTTATGGGCTTTTATATGGTATGGAATCCTAGCTGTGTAAATTTTGCACCCATTTTGGCCGAAATATCGGCTGAGTACAATTTGGAAAAATTGATGTAGGCCATTTTCCCGAAATTGCTCAAAAGTATCGCATATCGGATTGCAGCTTCTCACGTCAGCTGTTTCAAAATGGCAAAGAGTGTCCCCCATGGCTGATGCAGAAATTCTTTTCCTCGGACAATGTTAGAGCCACGTTTGGTCTTAACAATTTGTACAAACTATGAGTAGAGAATTCAATACTTGTCAAGGCAGCCAAACAAACGGCTTCTATTAAAAAGGCCCAATAAATAAAGGAGAAACACGTCATAAATTTAATATCTTCACTATGCTGTGAGATTCCAACCCTGGTGAAAGGGTAAGAACGCGATTATAAATTACTCCGTGTTGTTATTGATTTTGTTAAATAAATCCCACATTAAAAGTCGTTATACTTGAAAATTATAAATAAATATCGTGCAGGAATTGTGCCTAAAATCATCATTTGTTGCAAAGCTGCTGTATTTTGTAATAAATCGAAAGTGAAATAAATAATATTTAATAAGAAAACTACAAAGTAAAGACAAAAATAATAACTTTAACGAAGATCATCTGTTTTCGAAATGTTGCCGGTTATGGTGTAATATGTAACTAATAAACATAAATAAATTAAGCTACATATAGCAGTAAGCAACTTAAAGCTCAAAAGCTTTTTTATGGAACATAAGCTCTTCTATAAGAAACCCAAATTTAATTTAAAAAACGTTGATGTGAAAACGGAGCATACTTTTAGGATGCAAAGTACTATAACAAAGGAAGGAAAATTGGCAACACCAAAATCTACACCACAAATCAAAAGAAAGCATACGGATATAATATCACCAGATGCGATGTCCAATGAAGAAAATAGGCTGTTACCGAGTAGTATGCAGTTATCAGAAGTTGTTAATATAATTCAGGTATCAATCCAAACTATATTAGATGAAAAACTTAAAAATCTATCAACAAAAGATGATATAGTAGAGATAAATAAATCTATGCAAGAATGCTGTACACAAATAGGATTTCTTAAGATGGAAAATGAAGCTCTAAAAGAAGAAGTAAACGTATTGAAAGCTGAAAGAAAGAAAGACCACCTGGAATTAATGCGTCTGGTTGAAAAAAATAAAAGAAAAAATATAGTTTTCAGTGGAGTCGACAAAAATGGACCATTGAAAGCAAATATTCAGAAAGTTTGTACGCAAAAGATGCAAATTTTGGATATAGAGGTAAAATACGTTAGAAAGCTTTTTGAAACAGAAGATAAGGTATGTGCTGTAGCGGAATTCAAAACAGAAGAAATGGCAGAACAAGTATTTAAGAACGCAAAAAACTTGGTAGGAACAGCTATTTATGTTGATAGGGATCTTACTGAAGAAAAATTACAAAATAAAAACGTTATGCTAAATCTGAAAAAACAACTTAGAAATTTAGATAGAAATCAAAAAATTTTAGTAAGAAATGATAGAATGAAAATAAATAATGAATGGTTCTATTGGAATAAAGATTATGTTTTAATGAGTGGTAGTAAAAATGGAAAAAATGTATTAGAAAGTATTTTTAAAGATCAAATAAATTCTGTAAACTTAGGCCCTAATTTTGTAAATCACTTCACAAAGTGATATTTATATGGAAAGCAAAAACAAAATTTAAAAAATTTTAAAAATTTGTTTTTGTTTTATATACAAATTCTTAACAGAACAAACGCACCAAAATTCAAACGTTGATTTGCCTTTCATAATTTGAAAATTTTGTATATAAAACAAAAACAATTTTTTAAAATTTTTGAAATTTTGTTTTTGCTTTCCATATAAATATCACTTTGGTGACGTGATTTACAAAATTTGGGCCTTAAGCTATAAGACTTTGTTGAATCAAAAAAACTAATTGTAGCCGGAAGTAAAAATGTAAATCTATGTTTAGATAATAAGAAAAATTGTAATGAAAATAATAATTGTAAACTTAGCATAATATCGTACAATATACATGGCCTTGAAAACAAATTTCACAATCTGGACTTTTTTGAATACATAGAACATGCAGATATATTCATTCTGGTGGAGACTCATATAGAACTTAACAAAATTTGTAAATTTAAATACAGATTCAGAAACTATAACGTTAAATGGAGACCTGCAACTCGCAATAGTTCACATGGAAGAGGAATAGGTGGTTACATAATAGGAGTCCGTAAAAACTTAAAGGATATTGGAGTAACGCATAAATTCATAGAGTATGGAGGCGCCGATACGGTTCATATTAAAACTAAAGCAACTGAGTTTACTTTTATTCCTATTTATATTCGTGGTGCTGATTGGAAAAATGAGTTTGAAGCTTTAAAAACCGTAGTACATGAAAATGATATACCTAATCCAATTCTTATGGGAGACGTTAATACTAGAATAGGAAATGAACAGCAAGACTTAGAAAATATGGCAGAATATGGATTTCAGGCAGGGTTAATTGATAGAAAATCTATGGATAAAATCACAACAACAAATGGTAAACATTTTTTGGAATTTTGTAATAACTACTGCCTGATTATTATGAACGGAAGGACAATTGGAGACGAAGAAGGTTGCTTTACGTTTGTTGGTAGCTCTGTAAACGATGTATGTGCCGTTTCACTAAATATCCTTAAAGCAGTAAAATCATTTACAGTGGAGTGTCAAATTTGGTCAGATCACCAACCAATACAATTAAATATAAACATACAAAATTCATTAAGGGACGTAAAAAATAAAACTTTAATACCTAAACTGATGTGGAATGAAAAGAATAATAACAACTACCGTATCAGAGTTAACCAGAATCTGAATCACTTGAGTTTGTGTAATCCGGAGGCTGATTTACAAGACCTTAGTCAAGTAATAGTTGATTCCTATATATCACCTACAACAAGAGGAAATAAAATTGATTTTAAGCGCAAGTGGTTCGATGTGCAGTGCAAAGTTTCTAGAGAAAAAGCTTTTAATGCTTTAAATAAGTTCCGAAAAACTCAAAAAAATGAGGATAAACAAGGATACTTAGAGAAGAAAGAACTATTCAAAGAGTTGTGTAGAAATAAGAAGCAAAATTACTATGATTTACTAGAACTGAAACTAAACTATATTACTGACAGCAAACAATGGTGGAAGTTAGCAAAAGAATTAAAGCAAAATAACAATTGTATTGAAAGTAATATAAATGCTTATTGTTTTAAAAAATATTTCGATTAAACTATAGAAAAATTTGAAAAAAGTATTATTTTACCTTTATACAAAAAAGGGGATATCAGTCTACCTAATAACTATAGAGGCATTTCATTCATGAATTGTATAGCCAAAATTATGATGGGAGCAATACACGAACGTCTGACGGAGTGGATAAATAAATACCAAATACTTAATGAGTTTCAAGCTGGGCTTCGCAAAGGATATTCAACAATTGATAATATTTATAACCTAACTTCTATAGTAAATATCAAATTCCATGAGAAGAAGAAGGTTTACGCTTTCTTTGTCGATTTTAGAGCTGCTTTCGATTGTGTCCCAAGAAAATCCTTAATATATAAACTCCATCAATTAGGAATTGCTACAAAAATAGTAAATTTTATTGAAAACGTATATAAATGTACCAAATCTGCAGTGTGGACTGGGACAGAGCTGTCAGAGTACTTTCTTACAAACTCAGGTGTTAAACAAGGATGTTTACTATCTCCATTATTATTCGCGATGTATTTAAATGATCTACATGATAACTTGGGTGGTGGTCTATTTATAGCTGATACAAATATAAGAGTGCTAATGTACGCAGATGATATTGTTGTGTTGTCGGACAATATATATACTTTGCAAAAAATTATTGGAAATTTAGAAAATTACTGTAAGATTTGGGGAATGGAAGTAAATTTATCTAAATCAAACATAATGGTATTTCGAAAAAGTGGTCGGTTGGCATCAAATGAAAAATGGAAATTTAATAATGAGGAAGTCAAAATGGTAAATGAATACAAATATTTGGGTTTCCTGTTAACACCAACAATGGTATTCACAAAACACATATGTTCTAGAATTGACGCAGCTAAATTTTGTATTAATATTTTATTGGTAAGAGGGATGTGTCACTAAAAGCAAAATGGAATTTATTTCTATCAGTTGTGAGGGCAATCGAATCCTATGGATCTCAAATTTGGGGTTATACAGGTTTTGAAAATGTGAACAAAATTCAGAGATTCTTTACGAAAAGGATATTGAAGCTACCTGAAAATACACCAAATTACGTGATAGCATTGGAAACTGGACAAGAAGAAGCGCATATTTATACATATAGCCTACATTTAAAATATATTTCTAAAACAATAGTCGATATGGAAATACACAGACTACCACATATACTTTCCAAGATTATTATTAACAGAAGTATTTATTGGCATAAGGACTTATCTGAACGGGCCTCTAGTTACGAGCTAAATTTTAGAAATATTGATAATTGTAAACTTGTCTGGAATAATACATGTATTCAACTGATACAAAAAATGAAAACACAAATTACATATGATTATCATATTTCTGCTCTACAAAGTCTGAGAAGAACATATGTATATTTAGATCATTTTAAAGGAAACTCGTACTGTAATGAGAACTTTAACAGTAATGTGATATCAATTATAATGAGAACTCGTGGCGACCTCCTTTGCCTAAATGCTAATCCATACATGTCAGTACAAAGCAGAATATGTTCGCTCTGCAATCTAAATGAAGAAGAAACACTACTTCATTTCTTAGGTAGATGTCCCGTGTTAAGGGAAATTAGATATATGTCATTTTCTTGTTCAAGATTGGCAGATTGTGAAATGTTTGAAATTTTGAATGGTGGGGAAAATGAAAATTGGTACCCATTATATAATTATATAGTAAAGGCCTTAAATTACAGAAAAATACTAATAAATGAATATAATTTTTAAATTGTTTTGTTTTTAAGAACTCTTTTCATAAATTTATACTTTTTCAAGAAAAATCTAATTTATTATTCTAATAGGAAACTTCCGGCAGACGGTTATAAACCATGCCGTAATATCTTATATATAAATAGGCCACACGTTTTTTTGTGGTACACTTTTAAGTATGTTATTGTCCACCGATATTGATGAAACTTATATGGTTTAAAAGGTTATTTTCTCTAGATGTGCACAATATAATTTTTTTTAAAAAAATTCTTTTCATAAAAGTGGTAAAAAGCGTGTTAAATTTGCTTGAAAAAACAACAACAACATGTTTATACACATCTAAATACACGTGTATTTGTACACAAACGTGAAAAATATGTTTGTGTATACTCAAACGTAACTGTATATTTTCGTTATTAGTGGTCGAATTTTGACCACCAGGCGATCCTAGTCTTTATTATTTTATGTATTACATATAAGCACTATTGTATAAAAATGTAAAACTAAAGAAAAAAAATTAATAAAGAATCTAATCTAATCTATGCTGTGATTTGTTTTTTATTATAGACTTTTGAACAATTAATTTTTTTGAAGCTAAAAAAGTAAATAAAACAGTTTTTTTGTAAACAACTTTTGACAAGTTTGCAGAGGTTTAACAGTCTGTTAAACTTTCAAATAAACAACAATTAAATAAAAACAATTAAGAAAGTATGGTCGATCAATACCCTACACTAAGTAAAAGAGCAAAAACATTTTTCTTTTAGAATTTCAATAATTTATATTTTTGAGTGATTCTCGGAAGTGGGCCTTATATGGGGGCTATGACCAATTATGGCCAGATCACCATGAAATTAGGTCGTGTGATTTATGTTTACTATGTTGAATTTTGTGAGTATACCAACATTTTTAAGCGATTTATGCACATTAAAGTGATTTTCGGAAGCGGGTCTATAAGGGAGCTATGACTAATTATGGACCGATCGTAACAAAATTTGGTGACATGAATTTTGTATATATAAAACTTATTTGGAGCGCAATTTGTGGAGATACATTTACAAATTAAACATTTATGACCGATAAAGTCCAATTTCGGAAAGACATTTGTATGGGGGCTATGTGAAATAATGGACAGATTTCAGCCAGTTTCAATAGGCTTGGACATTGGGCCGAAAAAATAATGTGTACCAAATTTGATCGAAATATCTTCAAAATTGCGACCTGTACTCTGCGCACAATGTTTACATGGACAGCCAACCAGACGGTCGGACGGACGGACATCGTTTAATCTACTCAGAAAGTGATTCTAAGTCGATCGGTATACTTTAAGGTGGGTGTTAGACTAATATTTTTGGGCGTTACAAACATCTGCACAAACACGTAATACCCTCCCCACTATGGTGGTGTAGGGTAAATTACATACATATATATATACAATACAAACAACAATGTCAATAACGGTAACACGACAGTGAACTTATAATAAAGAAACAAATTCAAGTTAACAGATTGTTAACATTAGACCAATTAAAACCGAAAGGTCTTAAAACTTTTAAAATTAAATAACAACTGTAATAAATTATCCGTTAGAATAAACAAAATAGGAATATATCTTAAATCTAACTATGATCGACTTCAATGGCCATCCATAAAGCAGTTTGGGAGTCAATAATTAGGAGTTTCTGGGGAAATCTCATTAATTAACCACCCACATTCCTCATAAATTGGCATTAAAATCAAATAAATATTAAAGTATATAAAAATATCACAAACATTTACAATTATACCAGTATACAGTACAATAAAATATCACAGGAAACTAGTCCATAAAATATCAGACCCTATGTAATCTCCTCATTAAGTATCCCAATAGGAGATAAATAATAGCGGCTATTCCAGTCGATATCTTTTTGTGATTCATAGATCTCATTCATTAGGTGGTTCTCATGTTCTGAGAGTCGCTCAACAAATTTCCTCTGGATATCTAGGGAATACTTGCAAAAATGGAGTTATAGATGCAGTCTCATAGATGAATGAGTTGGAAAATCTTTCCGTACGATTTTTAAAGTTAAAGTTTATGCATTTACGTAGGATATTTCTTTCCAATAGTTCCAACTCTTTCGCAACCGTTGGAGATATGGTAAACCATATTGGGAAAGCATATGTTAAGATATATCTTATTGTCACTTAGTACAGGAGGAGTTTAACCTAGAGAACATCGCAGTAATACGTTTAGCTTTTGTTAGGAGAGTTCGTCCATGGCAGTTGAACTTAAAGAGCTTGTTGAAATTAACTCCAAGATATACTACGTTGTCCTTTATGGGTATTTCAATCCCGTTTAATGTGAGAAGTAGGCATTTGCTTTGAGGAACTACGTAGTCAGCGCATTAGCCCGATGCGTTCCTAATACATATGACCTTCGATTTTTTTTTTTTTATTTATTTATTTAAATTAAAAAAAAACCAAGCCCATTGGGCCAAATATGGCTTATATTCTACTCAACAATAATACATTTAAAATTATAAAAATGATTTTAATTATGACAAAATAATATATAAAAATGTTTAATATAAATTAATATAAAATAATAATACTTTTAAAATGTAGCGATAACAAAGTTGTTAATGGAAAATAATATATTTAAGAATTACATAGTTAAGAATTATGTTCTTTCAAATAATTAATTAGTTTTTTTTAAAAGTTTCATCAGACTAAGAAAAAGATTTTAATTCCCTAGGAAGCGTATTCCATACTCTAGATACCCTCACTTCAAATGATCTTTCATATACAGCAGAGGCAATCTGAGAAAATATTATCTGTGGATTCCTCAATGATCTAGAAAATTTAAAGTTATCAGCGATGTATTTCGGACAATTTCTCCTGATAATCTTGTAAAATAATAACAAAATTCTTGAATGAATCAAGTTTCCAAATGTAAAGCCAATAAATTTTAAAACAAATTCTGATACATGCTCCCTAATCTGTATACATATCTAACAATACGATTAAACGTTAGATGTAGACGTTTTAGTATCACAGAGTTAGTTCCACTACATAGCTCCATACCATACAACAAAATCGACATTAATAGAGAACTAGCAATATGTTTCCTCATACTAGTTGGTAAGTATAGGTCCAGAGACCACAAACTTCTTAAAGTAAAATTTACACGCGCACATACATAATCTATGTGTCGTGAAAAATTCAACATTTCATCAATATAAACTCCTAAACACTTCATCTCAGAAACATAGTTAAGCCTAACACTACCCACATTTATATTTAACTCATCGGAGTCAAACCCAAAACAAATTGCCCTTATCTTACTAGGGTTAATTTCAAAACCATTATCACTCATCCAACTCACAACCTCATCAAGGTTGGCATCCAGGACATCAATAAAATGCCTTTCCGATGTAAATAACATTTGAACGTCATCCGCGTATGAAAATATTTTCACTAAATTACCATCTACTATATTCATTAAATCATTTAAATACAACATAAAAAATAAAGGACCTATAACAGATCCTTGCGGCACACCGCTAGTAACCTCTAGAGCAACGGAATCTCTACCCGCCAAAGATACGAACTGAGATCTTTCATGTAAATATGAGTAAGCTAGTTTACACGCTGAAAAAGAGAAATTAAATTTATTACATAGTTTCATAACCAATTTCGAGTGAACTACTCTATCAAAAGCTTTCGATAAATCCAATGATAGTAAAACACAACATTTTTTATTATTGAGGTTACTTCTTATAGAATCGGATATACTTACTAAAAGAGAAGTAGCACTATAATTCTGTCGAAAACCCGATTGATTAACATGAAGAAATTCATTACGATTGATATAATTCATCATCTGATCCTTTATAATATATTCTGATCCTTTAATCTTTGAAAGTATCGGAATTACTGAAATTGGACGTAAATTTTCCAACAAACTAGAATTGCCCTCCTTTTTTATCGGTACTACACGGGCACATTTCCAAGCAGCGGGAAACTCAGAGGTCATAATTGAGGTATTAAGTGGTGTACAAATATAAGGATATATAATTTTAATGAACTTCAAATTCATACCATCATATCCAGCTGCATTAGATTTGATTTTGTGAAGTGCCAAGAATATATCAGATTCCTCCACCGAATGAAAAGAAACGGCTAATAATACAACATAAGATAAAAAAAAATTAACAATTAATAATATTAAACAAAAAGTTAAAGAAAAAATTTTGTTTTTGCTTTTTTAATTTTTTTTTGGAGTTTGTTGGTGTAAATTATCGTAAAATAATAGATGACACTTTAAAACACACTTATAAAAGTAGAAAATGTAAAAAAAGTAAAAAGTAGAAAAGCAAAAAATTATAAAAGTAGAAATGTAAAAAAGTAGAAAAGTAAAAAGTTAAAATTATAAAAGTAGAAAAGTAGAAAAGTAAAAAAATTATAAAAGCAAAATAATTATAAAAGTAGAAATGTAAAAAAGTAGAAAAGTAAAAAATTATAAAAGTAAAAATTTAAAAAATTATAAAATTAAAAATGTTTAATAGTAAAAAGTAGAAAAGTAAAAAATTATAAAAGTAGAAATGTAAAAAAAGTAAAAAGTAGAAAGCAAAAAATTATAAAAGTAGAAATGTAAAAAATTATAAAAGTAAAAATGTAAAAAGTAGAAAAGTAAAAATTATAAAAGTAGAAATGTAAAAGTAGAAAAGTAAAAAACTATGAAAGTAGAAATGTAAAAAAGTAAAAAAAGTAAAAAAGTAGAAAAGTAAAGAATTATAAAAGTAGAAATGTAAAAAAGTAGAGAATTTTTAAACTTGAATTGAATTGAGAAATTTTTAATATTTATAGTTTGAAATATTTTGTAGACCATATTATTTTATGTAGGCTTTGATGTAAACTTTGAAAATTTTGGAGACTCTGATAAAGGACTTTGATGTTGTTGATTTGATTTTATGTTTTAAAAATGATAAATTTTATTATCAGCTTTATTAGCTTTTTAAATGTGTGTTTTTTATTTGTTTTGTTTGATTTGAATGAGGAATTGTATAAATTGGATGTTGTGTTGGAAATTCTGGAGACTTGGAGAAGTTGGGATTGAGTTGTTTGTATGTCAGAAAAAATGTGGATGGAGACTTCGCAAAAAGAAATATAATTAAAATCAAAAAGGTTTGAAACTTTAATTGAATATTTTATTTTAGCAATTGTTTATGTTTGTAGTTCTAAATAGTTGAAGAAAATATTATTTGATCTAGACTCTGATGTAAATATTTTAAATTTTTGAGTCTCTGATATTGGATTTTTGAAGTAGTGGTTAAAGTTGTTGTTGATTTAATTTTATGTTTTAAAAATGATAAATTTTATTATCAGCTTAATTAGCTTTTTGAATCTAAAATATTGTGTTAGAAATGTGAGATTAAAATGGGTGGTTTTTATTTGTTTGACAAAGTTAGGTTTGAGTGGAGAATTTTATAATGGATGTTGTGTTGAAAATTCTGGAAAATTCTTTTTGAATCCTTATTATTATTTCGATCATTAATGCTCTTGAGGTAGTTTAATATTAAAATTTATATTTTTGTATTTTGAAATCTTTATTTGATTTTGAATTAAAAATTATTAATCTATTTTTATTATTCTTCATTTCATTAATTGATAATTTTATTTACTTTATAGGGGATTTCATTGATTGTTAAAATTATGTTTTAGTGGAGTTATAATAAGTGGAGACTTGTAATTATTTTTAATGAGACCTTGTTATACATCTAATATTGTTGTTTAGTGTTTAAAAAGTAATTTCAATAACCAGAATTTTATTAAGTTATTATTATATAGTTGAGATGACTCGACAGGCTATTTGGTAATGAGCTAATTTATCAATTAGGAGGTTGAAAGTTCAATTCCCAAATAAAGACTGAAAACTAAGTTTGAATATAATTTATTATTGATTTGTAGCAGTTAAATAATTGGTATTTGTTTCTTGAAATTTGGATTAAAATATTTATTTTGTGAATTTATTTTTATATCTGAGACCTTGTTCTGAGATTAAAATGTTTGAAATTTGTAAAACTGGTGTAGGGATTTATTTTATATTGTTTTAAGTAGGTAATTCATATTTTTTCTTAAAATTTGGTTAAATTAAAGACTTTTATTAACATTTTATTTTACTTTTAAAGTTATATTTAGTGGAGACTTGTGAATTAAAGGCTTAGTGAGACCTGTTATAGTTATTTAAATTTTTATTTGAATAGAGAGATTTTTTATTGTTCGTGGTTATATTTGCTACTATGAAAATTGTTTAGATTTTATGTTATACTGAGGAAACTTTTAATTTTTGTGGTTATATTTGCTATTATGATGTACAATTTTTTAATTTGATGCAACAAAAAAATTAATCTTCCCTTTGAATAAAATTGTATACCCTAAGAACAATTAATTTGGATAAATTATTTAATATTTTCTAAAATTTTTCCAATAACTCCACTTAAAATGTATGAAATAATAATTGGTAGAAATCTTTTTGAATTAGTTGTTTCCTCTTTTGTATCATTGAGGTTTCTTGTGAACAAACTTTTCACAAAAATGGTAAATTTATTCAAATATTGTACAAATTTCTCTTTAATATTTCAAATTGCGAAAATCTTAATTTAGCTTCCATATGTAAATATTGTTTAATGTGAATAAAAAAAAATACTCCCATTAATAAAAAAATTAATCTTCCCTTTGAATAAAATTGTATACCCTAATGTAGACTAATTAAATGAAAATAAACCCTCCTATTAAAACTGTATTAAAAACCTCTAAACAATAGTACAACAAAACTAATGAAATAAAAAAAACAAAATCAATTCCACACAATACAACACACAAAGCATTTTTCTACATTACTCAAATTACCTGAAGCAAGAAAACAAAAATTAACAAATTGTCGCTGCATTTTTCTCTGCCAAAAATTCCTCGTCATCAAATTTTCGCTGCCTTTTTCTCTGCCAACAATTCCTCGCCATCAAATTGTCGCTGCCTTAATTTCAGAAAATGCTCTTCAATATGCCTCATCAAATTTTCAATATTCCTCTTCTCGGGCAGTTTAGAGGAAAAAAATTCCTCTAAATTCCTCAGAAACGCTATATTTATACTACGTTCTTACAATCAAAAATTTTATGTGGGCCAACACAATAAAAAACATTTTAACTGTCGTTCTGGGCCATCAGAAGCATATAAATCCACTTTTCGTTTTGGATCGCTGCTAGATCTATTGCCACTTGAACTACTTATTTGCACATTTCTTACCAAATTTTGCAACACGCTGGAGCCAGGTAGTATAATCCAAAATAGTCGGCAACTGAGGTAAAGTTGAAGAAAACTGGACCCAATCCAAACGTTTGCTCATTGGAAGCTTCTGGACTAACTCCTCCATGAGTGTTGGATTCGACAAATGTTGATAACCATTGGCAGATTCCAAAAATGCTGCTAAATTTCTGACCTTAATGGAATATGGCACCAATTTAACGATCGCATTTTCTGTTATGGGCTGAATTTCCCTCATCTGTTGCAATTGGCATCGAATAAGTAACTCTGGGCGACCATATTGTAACTTTAATTGCTCTATAACTGTTGGCACATTATTTGGGTGGATGAGCAACGACTTCACACACTCTCTGGCTTCACCTTTCAAAGCCTTCTGCAATCTCAAACAATTTTCAAAATTATTGTATTGTTACGTTTTAACCTTTTCAAAACGCTGGTTTATTTCCTTTAAATAAACCGGATACTTTTGATTGCAAATAAAAGCCGTTTAGTAGTTTAAAAATTGTAACAACTCTTTATTTATTCAAAATGTACAACAACAACAGAATGAAATAGCCACTCAATGTTTTCTTATACACGTTTATAAATTCTCAGAATTACAGACACAATTTATAATGTACACGAATTTACTTGAAAAAAACACAACACACTTTAAGGCACTTAGATGATGTTTCTTCGAAAAGCGTCTCTGATCAACTCACTCACGACTGCAACCTCTGCCACTATTTATAACACTGCATTACCATCTAGAAAGCTCTTTAACTGTCAAAGTTCGAATATACTAGATCATACGCCATCTGTGGTGTACTTTCTACAATGTAAAAATGGAGTATTTTTGGTTTTGTTGTTACTGCTTTTGTTGCAGTTGAACTAGTTTAGTTTTTTGTTTATATATTGCAAGAGAACAATTAAATGTTTTGTTAAATATACTAGAACTGGAGAACAAATAGTTTTTTAATATGTAAATAAAATGTTTTAAATGTAAAAACAAGTTGTACACTTTCTTTAGACGCTGACTGTATATGTTTAGGACAGCGAATTTAACAAGTCCCAAATAAATGAACCACAAATTTTAAATTAATGATGAATATACTTGAGCAACCGTTTATTTCTAAAAAGAGAACTTGTTACAAAAAATAACTTATAAATAAATTAAGCGACTTACCGCAGTCTTTATCCCCAACAAACTAAATTTTAATTCTAAAGCCAGTTATTACTGAGCCTACAAATTTCTTTTTGTTTATGTACTTTTACAACAGTTCGTTTCCAAATAAATAAACTGAACGAAAATACTGCAGTATAATTTAGGGACAAAAAGTGCGATTAGTTCGTAAACAAATATGAACAAAAGGGAATACAAAACAATATAAAAAATCCTAACGGACAAATGAACCAAACAACAATGATCATACAATTGGTAAATAAGACAATTTAAGTAAACATTAAGGTAGCTCACAAACAATAAATATAAACAAACCAAAATAATTAAAAATTTAAAAAAAATAAAAATCATAATAAATTTAAATAAATAAATGTATGAGCCATTGGCGATACAATTATAACAGTTAGTTCATACAAAATAGATTAAAAGAGAAACATAAATTAGGGTGTAATACTTTCAACAATCAACAATCTTTATTGTCAAGGTCTATTCTAAATATAATTTATTTAAATTACTATATTGCGAATTATAATATGGGAGGCAAATTCTAATATATTTTCTTTGTAAGTTAGACGAAATTTGGTACTTTTTATCTTCTAACGGTACCTTTTTGGAAAATTAATAACTGAAAAAGTGGAATTATTGCGTTATTATGGACGTCCTTATATATTCGTGATTGAGTGAGAATCTAAATTTCTGTAATAATGAAAATAGAATAATCACCCTTATTCTACTTGGCGTCGTCGACATCGTCGCCAATATTGAGTCAAAAAATGGTATGTGTTTCTCCGAAATCGATAACAATTGATAACTTCTGACAGAATTTTATACTTTTATAAGTCGGGTTAAAGTACAAATCGCTGTCAAAAGTTACCAATTGTTATTGATATCGGCGTAACATATACCATTTTTTGAATATTTTTTGAATATAATTTTAAGCTCAAATGTTTTAGAATGAAGTGAGAACAATCTTCGTCCATTTAATGGAATGAATAATTGAGAAAGCACAAAGGGTACCTTTTAATTTTTCATGGTGTTTTTTTCTGTCATAAAGGACCTTCAAATATGGTATTTGACACATCCTGAATGAGTGAGAATGCAAAATGATGACTCTGTGAAACGTTATTTCTTATAATGAGTCTTCTTGAATATTGTAAATTAATGACTTAGATACATAAAATAAAGTAGAAATTTGCGTCATATTTTGTTTACTCTAAAAAAAATTAATGAAATTAATAAAGCTAGAAAAATAAACGGTTATGATAAACCTTTACATATATATGATAAACCTTTACAATATGAATCTGAATAAAGTATGAACGAACAAAAGTGAAATTAATTTAACGAAGCTTGAAACATAAAATCATGCTACTTGATTATTTTCAAAGTCGTGCTTTAGCAAAACTAACTTAAAATGTTGTCAATTGCAGTTTTTTGCTATATTTTGTTGTATACTAAAAATTCCGCTAACGAAGTACCGGGTAAAATGCTAGTATATTAATATTTTAGAGTATTTTAGAGGGCAAAGGTGCATTATATGGAAAAGAAGATCGGCTATATGCATAAAAAACCTTATTGTAGATTTAAAACACAATTTTGTTAACGAATACTTTAGCTTTAAAAATCAGTTATAAAAGTATTGTATTCATAAACGTTTGTTAAAGGCACAATAACTAATGTACTGATTTTTATCTAAGCTGGCAATGCTTCTCCTTTATTTCCCCTTTTTTGTTGTTAGTGTTGCTTTCAATTAGGATAAAATATTCGTTAATTTTCTTTTATTCATTAACTGTTTTTAGTAATAATATATTTTTGAAGATAACAACTAATTTTTAGATAAATAAATGTATATCTGATTCTATTAAATTCATATTAAGTTAAAATGTTTATATATTTTATTTCAATTATTATTAAAAGTATTCGAATGACGAATATTCTGTGATAAAATAAACAGCACTGTTTTATAATTTGTTTTATTAATTTATTTTTATTGACATTTTGTTAAATTTTAGCAAAATTTAAAGAATTTCTATGTGGAAACATATAGTTTTAATTCCGGAGTGGGTATATTAGATTGTGTGGACCTTGTTCCACAATGTTTACACATTTTATTACTATATGGCGTTGCAGGTTAAATGTAAATGACAAAAATGCCAATCAAACTAACTTGTGAACCTCATGTTGTTCACTGCCGGAGGAATATCAAACAAAATCATATACAGTAGTTTTGACTTACCTGCCTTTCACTTAAGAGCATTTTGCATATAAGTGCACAAATCTTGTATTTTGTATATTTATTTATCAAACTCCATACAAATTCGTTAATTTAAGTGCATTGTTCATACCTGCACATTTAAGATACATAAGTGCATAATACTTTTGGAAGCTATAACTGGTTTTCATGAAAAAAATTTCATTTAGCTGCTTAATAAAATTAAATCAAAACAAAATAAGAAAAATACGATTTTAAATAAAAAATTGTGTTGTAAACTTCTTAATAATTTTAAAAGTAGCTAAAATACCAAATTTGTCGTTATTTTTAAAGGGAAACATCACAAAACTTCATATAAATTATTTGCCGTTTGCTGCTTTTTTGGGCAGTAAACTTAAATGCACTTACCAGCATCAATGAGCAGGTAAGTTAACTGATGTTAACTGCACTTTTTACTTACCTGCACAAAATATCGTGCAAAGTTTGTTGTGCAGGTAAGTCAAAATTATTGTACTATTAAAATGGAACTTATTCGCCAGCGGAGTGGAAATTGTGTATAGCAATTGCAATAGTATCGTCTATTATTCCAAATTTATCATTAATATCTTCTTTTTTAAGATAAAAAGTAAAAATAATTCCTTAAAGTAGGTTTATAGTAGGGACGAACCTACTTTAAAATTTGTACATTTAAAAATTGTTTATCAAAGGTATTTTAAGCTATCAATCGTTTATGAATACAACTTTATGAACATTTTCCTATAATTGGTTTATAAACCTTTTTTAAATTTGTATGCATATGGCTGTATATTTTTAATTTATTTATTTATTCATTAATTTAAATACATAAAAGCTAAAATTAAAAAATTATACAATATATATTAATATTTAATTTTTTTTAAATAGGATTGTAGGCGTCAGACTGGCGGACAGAAAATAATATTTGATAGCGGTAATTGCATATACATACAAATAAAGTTTTTAAATAAAACATATTAATATATTTTGTTTCTTTTAATAGTCTACAGCAAACGAAATGTTCATCATATATGGGAAGGATGGAGTTTTGTTGTACTTGGAGTGTTAATACTATTGGGTTATGGTTGTCAGTATAATTTGCATGACAACTTACCAAAAGCTCTTGGAAACTCAGACCTTTTATACAATCCACATTCATTTATTGCTGAAAGAGCATGGAAAGATTTAAAAATTTTAACAAACTTTGGACCACGTGCGGTTGGTACTTACAGCAATGAAGTGTTAGCGGTCGATTTTCTGAAGCGAGAAATATCATATATCAAGCAATTAGCACATACAAATCAACGGATTGAATTAGATGTACAGGTAAAACATTTGTTTTGAAATCTTTAGTGAAACATTTCACCAATACAAGAGCGGGATGCAAAACATCTAGTCCAAAATACAATATTCGAATGTCTTTCATGATACGTATGGTTTTTGGGATTGTCAGAAAGTTTGTAGGGTAAAATACGGTGTTCTTTTTATAAAAAAGTTGCGGATTCGTAATTCGGCCAAATTTCGTCAAACTCGAATACATATTCGTTCTGCCTCGAATACTTTTGTTTATTGAAAAGAAAACATTTACAAATTTTAGTACCTGAATTAAAAATTTTCGTGATAGGTCCTAATTTAACATTTGATTCATTCAAATTCGTTATTGAATTAAATTGTTCGCGATTCGTGTGTTACAAATTATAATTTTCAATTGGTACATTTTTTTCTCAATCCACCCACCCTTTTTAATGTAGCAACTATCCTGTCAAATTCTTAACTCAGTTGTCAAAAGTGGTGAGAATGTATTATTAAAAAAACTACGTGAAAGTTTTTTATGTTTGAGAATCATTTGTATGGAAAATAAAAATTTGTTCGAATTTTGAATGGTGCCGCCTGGAGTATTGTGACATTACATCTAAAAGTTAAGTGCTGAAAGTTTGAGTCAAATCGGACAACTATTTCGGTACGCTTAGCGATGTCAATGGGCAGATATACATATGCAAATTATACTATTTATATGAGATTAACCCTAAAATTCGAAAAAAATCAACCTTATCATAAATTATTACTTTTGCAATAGAATCGAATATATAATTGGTTAAAAAATATTAATGTTATTAAAAATTCCACAGACCATTAACGGAATAACTTTCATATAGACATAAATCACATGACCTAATTTTATGGCGATCGGTCCATAATTGGTCATAGCTTCCATAGAAGGCCCTCTTCCGAAAATCATTCACGAAAATAAATGATTGAAATTTTAAAAGAAAAATTATTTTGCTCATTTACTTAGTGTAGGGTAGGGTCGGGCTTGACCGACCATACTTTCTTACTTGTTTTGTATTGCATTTTATTTTTAAGGATGTTCGAAACAACCAAGTATGTATTATAAAAGTACGGTGTAATTGTGCGTGACAAATGTAACATGTGCGTGACGATGTTAAAAGTTAAAAATATTAATATAAATATATTTTTTCCAGATAACATAATTATTTATATAATCTAGGATAGCTAAAAAAATATGAAAATTCTATCTGAAGTAATTTCGCAGAAATTTTTGAGTGAAACTGACATTTAATTTTAAAGTGATAAATTTTGTAGCGCGTGCTTACGATACATTTTGTTTTATACTAACGAAACTAGAAAACCTATTAATAAATCGGTTGGAAAGTGTATAAAATTTAATAATAAAAATGACAAATCTGCATTAAAAAAAAATATTTTCTTAACAAAATCAGTTGCAATTATTCGCAAGCTGTAAGAGTGCGTGACATGGAATTCATGATATATGTAATTATAACAAGCTATTTTACACTGATATGGCATTATTTCCATATGGCCTTATTGCCTATGGCATTATTTCACGGCGCACAGTGTGGAAAATTTAAAAATAGAGGCCTAAACTCTATAACTTTTGACACAGGCGGAATTTTTTAATGCGGTTTTTTTGTTTGATAAGTGACTTTTTTACCCATCTTTTGGTATATTAATTTTTATATTAGGTTGTGGAGGAATGTAGAATTAACCTTGGTGCAAATTTCATCCAGATCGGAAGACATCGGTATAGATGATATAACTATGGTAATTGTTTTTTCTTTCGTATTTTGGCTGGGGAAAATGAATATGAATTGAAATAATTTTTTTTTTAAATTTTAGATATTTATTCAGGAAATAAATCTTTATAATATATGGCAATTGGCCTAGGCTTTTTTATATTACTGTGAAAATATATCCAATTACTGCCAAAATATACCAATAAAATTAGTTTTTCCTGAAAATCGAAAAATTTAAATCCCAGGTACGGAAAAACTACATAATTATTTCATATTTTTATTCCCTATTATAATCTCAATAAATCCCAATGTGATGATCAAAAAATTCTAAAATTTTTGTTAAACAAATAAAAATTTTAAAATGGGATATATCTGCAAATAGGTTAACGGTATCCTACAAAGACTCATGCACAATTAAATAGGATATATTTTAAGTAAAAATTAGCCTTTTATATTGAAATTTTTGATAACATTAAAACTATTTAATCAATTTTTGTCTTTTATATCTCATTAGAATGACAATTACGTACACATTTCGATTATTTTGCATTCAAATGCAAAAGTAATTATTTAGTAACAAAATGTTTACAAAAACTGAAAAAGTTGAATTTTTTCCAATTTTAGTTTATGGGTGTTCAATTTGACCCAAAGGAGATATGTATAAGGGCTAATCTCCAAAAGATTTGTTTTGCTGTGCTTTTCATTAAAATAAATAAATCTACATATTTCTGTAAAATAATGCAGAAAGGTTAACGAGTTTCACAAATTTATTTCATATTGTTACGAATTTACAATAGCGATTTGCATTTAACGGTCTGTAACGACTGCCTGCAACATTCATCATATTTAAAATCAAGTCCATCAGTAGAAGCTTCTACTAATAAACAATGTTGATAGCATGCAGTTGATTAGTATTGTTTAAAGGTATGGCAACACTGAATGTTTAAGCTGCGAACATTAACATCGAAAGCTCTAGAATTCGAATATACTAGTTGTCCGTTAAGATGTTTATCAGATACGCTGTTCGAATAAACATCAACTGTATTACCAGTGTGTAATATATTCGTGTGTATGTGTATAAAACACAACTGTTATTGTTGAACATTTTAAACAGTAGAGTTTAAAAGTTGTTAGAAATTTTAAACTACTAAACTGCTTTTATTTGCAATCAAAAGTATCCGGTTTATTTAAAGGAAATAAACCACGTTTTTAAAAGGTAAAAACGTAACAATTGGTGTCAAAAGTGAGATTGCAAAATAATAAGCACGAAGTTTGAGGAGCTAAAAGTGGAACAATTCAAGAGAGAATTGCATAAGTTGTAGTTACCTACATCTGGTAAAAAAGGCTGATAGATCTTAGGAAACTTCTAAAGCTGCAGACGAGAAACTTCAAGAACTTCGAGTGGTTATAAACAGCAGAGTAGATAACCTTGAAATGCAAGTAACCAAATTTGACAAAAAGGTGTCCGAATTAGAGTGCGGCCTAGAAAAACAATCCCAAGATGTTGATAACAAATTTCTCAATCTGGAAATGAAAATTAATAATCTTCAATGCCTAGATGGACCGGTACAAATTATTTCAGAGGCATCTAATAGAATAAAGGCTCGAAGTTTTGATGGCAGCACACCATTTAATGTTTTCAAGTTCCAGTTTGATACGGTTGCCAAGAAAAACTTATGGAGCAGTGATGAAAAAGCTATATAGTTGATTTTGGATTTGAGAGGAAACACAGCAATAGTTCTAGAAAGCGTACCAGTAAGTAACAGAAATAGTTATGATGACATAATGGATGATCTACAACGTAAGTATGGTGGAGAACACATGAAGGAAATATATCGAATGGAATTGCGTGGTAGAGTGCAAAAACAAAATGAGACGCTACAAGACTATGCGGCGGAAATCGAACGTTTGATGCAGCTTATATATCCAGACGAAACCCATCCATTATTGGATCATTTCCAGATTGAGGAATTTGTGAATGGTCTTCGTGACCCTGATGTAAAACATGTCACCTTTAAACTAAAACGAGCTAGCGCTATGGGGTAAGGGCTAGCTCCTACATCTGAGGGCCCATATCCGTAATGCAGCAGAAAAATAGCAACCTTACTGCTTGTGGGTACATAAACGGTCAGAAGCCCGTTTTTACTATAGACACCAGGGCATCACAGTCTATCGTCACGCCCGATATAGTCGAGAAAACAATTTAACCATTATGTGGGGTAAGTCTGCGCACAGCTACTGGGGAGCAGGCCACTGTCTATGGTAAAGTAAATGAGAAATTAACCATTGCGAGCGTCAATCGTATAACATCAAAAGCCCTCGTTATGCCCTGCAACAACAGAATAATTCTTGTAAGAGTGCTTAACCTGTTCAGCTATGAAAAAGTCGTTAAGCCAAATTCCGAAATAGGTCAATGCGCTTCAGCAGAGGCAGTAGTCAATTGCGAGAAAAGCCCAGATAAGTATACCAAAGAACACGAGCTACTAGCGGAATATGTGGGAAATGGGTAGAAGGATTAGCTCCGCCCAATAGAAATAAGGCCAAACAGCTCCTCCGTCTTCGCCTTAAAAAGTCAAAGCCAAGGTAGAACGGCAATTGTAAAGCATCAAATGAATACTGGCGAAGCAGGCGCCCAGAAGTATTCCTTTAGCAAAACGAAGTTAGGTGATCTACTAGACGAGATCTACAAAAAACATATATTATCTCTTATAGTTTACGAGTTATTCGTATTTGAAAAGTAAAATTTTATTTTATTTACCCTCCTTGGTCTGGTTTTTTGCTAATAACGGATCCAATTCTTCCCGATTTTCTTGAAATATAATTTTTTGAATTAAAAAGACATGTATTAATAACAGTAAGAAAGAATTGTTTAAAAACCTCTACTGAGTCAAAAGTTATCGTTTTTTTGACCTTTTTTTCGAAAAAAGTACTTACATTAATTTTAAATTATATAGAAAACTAGCTGTCCCGACAAACGTTGTTCTGCCATAGCTCACACAAAGTTTGAAGACTCCCAATATAATAGTACTGTAGATATGCAATAATAAATTTTTACTTTGTATGGGAGGTGCCGTGCCCATTGTACCTATATAGGTCAATTGTGAATCTAAACCATCCAGGGACCCACTCAAACACGCACAACAAATTTCATCGAAATAGGCCCAGCCGTTAAGGAAGAGTTCAGTTACTAACACACGTACAGAAGAATTATATATATAAAGATAAGAAAAAGATAAATAGTGTATTTATATTTTTCTGAAAGATAACACTTCGGGAAATATAAAAGCAAAATAATATCAAAATTCGTATTATTGCGTGGTCCAGAGCCTTCCGAAGTAGACCTATTTTTATTTCCCGGACATCGCGTAACAGCAGAAGGATTATCAACAGACAAAGATAAAGGACTGGCCACGTCCGAGAAATATTCACGAATTGCATAATTTTCTTGGCCTTTGTACATACTACAGACGATTTGTGCCAAATTTCGGTAATGTAGCCTTACATGAGCTGACCAAGAAGTCGCAATCATTCCAATGGAGTGAAGCACAAGAAATAGCATTCCAGAAGCACAAGGATCTATTTCGTTTGTGGTAGATAGCGATGCGAACGGATACGGAATAGGCGGTGGCACTGAAAGAGTCATTGGATACTACAACTGAACGCTTTCGAAACCTGAGAGAAACTACTGCGTAACGCGACGAGAACTGTTGGCAGTATTAAAGTGTGTGAAGCATTTCCACAAGTATCTGTATAGTCAACACTTCCAACTGAGAACCGATCATTCTGCCCTAAGGTGGCTGCTGCAATTTAAACAACATGAAAGACAACTGGCTCGTTGGAATGAGCGGCTTCAGAGCTATGACTTTAGCATCGAGAAACGGATGGGTTTGAAACACGGAAATGCGGACGCGCTCTCAAGACGGCCTTGCAAGCATTTCGCAAAAGTAGAGGAAAAGGAATGTGTTATCGAGTTCGACTGTAGCGCAGAGAAATTACCCCATACTATCGAAAATAATATCGACAAAAGAAGAAGGAAGAAGGTCAGCCCGCCTCTAAAATAAATGAAGCAATGAAAGAGCTCCATGACCGTCCCAGTGGTGGTAATCTTGGTATGACAAAAAGTCTAGAAAAGTTAAAACTGCGTTTTTATTGCTAATTGCCCACAATGCATAGCAGCGAAGGACCCAGTAAGAAGAAGTCGTGCACAACATCAGCAGTATAACTCAGGTGCACCTTTCCCTGTCTACACGTAAGCTGCAGTTATCACCAACGAAGTCATCGGCAACACTCTTCACCACCTGGACGAAGGAGGTAAAACTCAACTTAGTATTCATGGTCAACGGCGTACAAATTCCGACAGTGAACCACCCGAAAATCTTGGGCGTTACTTACTTCCGAACACCACCTTCACGAGGAAACCAAGGTTCTACAGGTTCTACTAAACTGATTTTTTTTGCTATCAAAAGTATCCGGTTTATTTAAAGGAAATAAACCAGGGTTTACAATTGCTACTATATTAGCCGTCAATTGCAGTAAATATACATTTTTATCAATCTGCATACTAAAAATATAGTTACTATTATAATTTTGTATAACTCTGCTAATATAAATTGCTGTTACTATTCATATATTACTATACAAATTGCAAAGTTAGTTTGCAATTTCTAGTAGCAGATACAACCAGTTGTCAACTCGTTATTGTAGCACAACAACCAAAATATATGTTCGTGCTATAGCAGCATACACACTTTTTTGCCGAACTAATATTGCGCGTCAGCATTCGTTTTTGTTTTGTTGTGCTATCAATTTTCTCTGGCAGCAATTTACATTTCTTTGGTTGCTTTGCTATGGTTGCATTGATATTTCTTGTTTTTTGGCTATTTGGATGCTGCTAGTTATTTTATTGTCAAGTATGTAATACGAAATAACGATTATTCATTAGTGTAAATATTTTTGAATCTAACTGAGATATTGACTTGCATTTTTTTTGTAAGACCAAAAATTAAAATATCTAAACAAGAAAAAAAATGTTCGGAATAAATGTGGATCAAATTGTTCCTAATATGTATTTGCAATCCTATTAAAATTTTGATAAAAATTTTAGTTTTAGAAACTCAATAAATATGTAATCTGTAATAAAATCTTTATTTATTAGCAAAACTCAATGAAATTTTCAACGTTTTTTAAATTTGTCATTCCAAATTACAAAGTGTAAAAAAACTTTTCAAAAGGTTAAAAGGAATCCCACAATTCCTAAAAATTTAAGCGAAAATCCCGAAAATGGTATTTTTTACAATTTTAACCATATGGTCTACATTTCCTTCGGGGCTGGGAAAATACTTTGGGGATAAATAGGGAACAAATCAAGGTTTCTAAAGCTGCTTTCCGTTTTTTGATCCCAACTTTGGGATTTTAGAACATGTGGCCCAAAGTTGAAATTTTTATCAAAAAATAGGTCAAATTCCGAAGGACGAAAGGGCAACATGTTCAAAAAATAGGACATGTTTTTTATATCAAAATGTTCTCTGTAAAGCTACCTTACAGAAAAACATAAAATTGTTATATGTTCTTAAAGAAAGTTTTTTTTTAATAAAAAAGATTTAAGTCACCTTTTCATCCAAAAAACAGCAAAAATCTACTATTTTTTGAATTCTTAAATTGAAAATCGTTTATTTTTGGATCTATAATCGATATTACTCTGAAATATTTTGTATATTACTGATAATTTAGTTGTCTAACTAACAAAAAAAAATCGAGCCCGTTCGGTACAAAAGTACGACCTATATTTTTAAAAAAGCGGACCAAGGTATGGCAAAATTTTAAAATTTCAAATGCCTATAACTCGAAAAGTATAAGAGATAAATAGCACACACAAGCATATTTTTTCAAGACATAGGCGAGCGCTTTCTAAACATATAAAACTCTTTGAAATCGAATGGGAAACAAAAAAATGGCACGTGTTTAAAAATTTTGCATGACGAAGGTACCCTATTCTGAGCCCCCATAGCGCCGCCCCTGAGGCATTTGTAGGTCCCATTTCAATAATTTAAACTCGAATACTCCTTGGCTATGCCCGCGTCAAATTTTATCCTGATCAGATCAGCCGTTTAGAAATGCCAGATATATTTCAAAAAAATTTTGATTCTGCCCAACTGTACATTGGGTGTGTTTACTGATATGTTGTTATGCACTTATCAAGAACAGCAACTGATAGCATCAATTGCAGAAATGTCAATTGTGCTATAGCACAACTACAGAAGTGTGTATTTTTGCTAGAAAAGTTTGCCAGCACAACAAAATAAAACGAATGGAGTGCAATATTAGCACGACAGAAAAACTGTGTGTGGTACTAAAGCACGAACATATATTTTGGTGGATATGCAATGGATTGTGTTTGCTACTAAAAATTGCAGACTAGCATTGCAATTTTAATAGTAATACGAACGAACAGTATGAATATTTATATTAGCTGATTGTGATGAAATGAGATAATTTCATATTTATTGCATAGTCAAATGTAAGAAATATGTTGCTAGAGCTGAATATCGAAACCCTGAAATAAACCACGTTTTAAAAAGGTAAAACCGAAACAATAAATAGTAAAATTTGTATATGTCTGACCTTTGACCTCGATGCGCGACCCGAAATCGTTGTCCGATTTGGCTCAAATTTTCAGACTTAACTTTTATACCTAGTGTCACAATATTCATATCAGTACACTTTAAAATCTAAAAAAAGCTGTCACCCTAATGGTACATGGTATGGTATGATATTCAGGCAGCCGTCCAAAACCTTCGTCTCGAACAGCTCACTTGGGTCCAAAATCGTTCCCTTTGTGATACCTGAAGAAGAAAACAAAACAGAAATGAAAAAAGAAATAGAAGTTGAAGAAAAGGGGTTAAGATTGAGTTATAGTGAAATTTGCAAGAGTAGAATATAGATATACATAAATGAGAGAGGAGAGGGGTTAAGAATTCAGGTAACGCAGACCATCATGGGATAGTTGCTGGGTCCCTAAGAGGTACAATTTGCATATCTTGTCTTATCAACCTGATGAAGGCATCTATGCACCTTAGTTCTTTCGCAGATAACCCGGAGAGGGTATTAAAAGCCTGGCACGTATATCACCTAGTTCCGCGCAATTACAAAAGTGGTCTCTTCCTCATTCTGATAACTTCTGCAGAAGTCGTGGTAAGGTAACCCAAGTCTTGTGGCGTGAGTACCGAAAGTGCAATGCCCGGTGATCATCGCCACCATATTGCTAAGTCGTATACGTCGTAGTCGAAGTAGATACGACGTGCGTTTACAGTCCAACGCAGGCCATATCATCCTCGTAATGGCACAGGTGGATTCATTACCCCACCTTGTTTGGGCAAGTTCGTAATATGCGTCATGTATGCGTTTTTTGCAAGTTGACAACGGGATTCCACAAATGAATTCTATTTCGCCATCCGACATCAAGGCTCCTATTCCAGCCAAATAATCAGCAATACAATTGCCCTCATTGTCCCTATGTCCAGTACCCATGTGAATACAACTGTTGAGTGTCTCACCATCTCATTTAAGGATGTCCGGGATTCCTGGACCATATTCGATGTATAAACACCTACCAGGGATTTAGTTGCGGATTTACTGTCAGTATATATACGGATATCTCTACCAGATACACTGTAATATCTGTGCCAGTTTGCCGCTCTTCTAAATGCCTAAAGAATGCTGCATCCATTTGGGAGTCTAAAGGATATTCTTATTCTGAATTCAGGAATGTATACACCCCAGCCCACTCTATCTATATAGATGGATAGCCTCATTTCGATTACCATCAGCAGGCTCCATACTGGATGGGATTGGGGGTGCAGTAATCAATATGATCAGGAATATTTTGTATACTTCCTATTATGCAGGCATGTCCATAGGATATAAAATTCCATGCATTGCATGCGTTGAGCCTAAAGGCCGTGTTCAGTGCCAATTTCCTGGCCATTAGATCTACTGGAATCCATCGCCATAGTTCGCAATGCCCCTGTTATCAGGATTGCCATTCGTCTTAATACCCTTTCAAAGAGTATGCGATTGGAGGCCCTATCCATAAAATAATATAGGTTTAGTAACCGTATCGACTAGCCAATTCATGTTCCAGGGTCTAATACCCCATCTCGTGCCTATGGCCATTTTGCAGACATACATAGCCGTCATGGCCTTAGCTGCTCTTGCCTCTAAGTTGAAATTCCAGGATAATTTCCTGTCAAGTATGATACCCAGGTACTTTGCATTATCCGAGAGCGACAATTCGGTTCCGCTCAGTCGGGGTAGTGTAAATTTCGGGATCTTAGTCCGTAATGAGAAAAGTACAAGTTTAGTCTTGCTGGGATTTACACTCAAACCACAATCGATACTTCATCGATTTAATATTTCGAGTGCCGTCTCCAGTCTTTGTGATATAGTGCCGAGATGAATCCCTGAAACTGCCACTGCTACATCATCCACGTAGCCAACATTCTTATAGTTTTGGGAAACTAATTTTCTGAGCAGACAATTTAAGGCCAGGTTCTACAGAAGTGGAGATAGGACAACCCCCTGGGAAATGCCTCTTTTTGGCAGATATATAGATTGTAGTCGTTCCAACTTTAAAACGAATGATTCTGTAATTAATAAGGTACCTAATGAACCTAACTACGGATTGTTCAAGTCCTAGTGAATCTAGGGCTGATATTATGGTTGCAGATTTCACATTGTTGAATTTTTTATTTCATTTTAAGGTGGTGAGTGGTACATATTGGACCGGTTTTAAACCATATGGAATGACGACTATGTATCGTAATGTTCAGAATGTTGTAGTAAAATTACATGGAGAATATAAATCGAACGAGCGACACCAAAATGGTAATTCAAATGATAAAGCTTTGCTACTAAATTGCCATTTTGATACGGTACCTGGTAGTCCCGGAGCAAGTGACGATGCTGCTAGTTGTGTTGTAATGATGGAAATACTAAGAGTTTTATCACGCAGCGAAAAACGTCTAAAACATTCAATAGTTTTTTTATTTAATGGGGCAGAAGAGACTGGTCTTCAGGCATCTCATGGTTTCATAACAAAGCACAAATGGGCATCGGAAATTAAAGGTATGAGTGATTACATTTTTTATTTAATGATAATATTTATATACATATTTATTATTCTTATTATTTAAGCTTTTATTAATCTGGAGTCTGTGGGATCTGGAGGAAAAGAACTTCTTTTTCAAAACAATAGAAATAATTCATGGCTCATACAGGTAATAACGAATTTGGTATTGCTGCACAAATGCATCAAATGCCTGCACAAATGCATTTGAACGCACAATCAAAACTGTCAAGAATTTTGAAATACTTTACTGAAGTGTAGTTGCGAAATCAAACACTGCAAGTATACTTGCAGTGTTTGATTTCGCAACAGTATACTGTCCAGAAATATTTTAGGTGTGTGTGTGCATGTGAAGACGCACAAAAAACAACTTCCTTATGTGTATTTATATACATGAAGGAAATGTCTATCATATTGGACAAGGACTACCAGCGATGTTTTACAGCATGTATGAGGCAAATCTTTTTATTTTCTTGCAACTTTACGTAAGCCTGTATTTTTTTGCTGTTTTTCATTTGATTTATTGAAAAGTTTACAGCACTTACGTACATGATTGATGGCGTCATACATATATTTCTACGTTAAGTTCATACTCAGAAATTTCGATTAATCGACACAAATTAACCGTTTTTTTTTTTTTATTTGAAAATCGGCAATTTTAAATTATTCGAACAGTTAACCGACCAAACTTAATCGGTTAATCAATTGAATACCCTACTCAGGACCATATCGTCCCCTCAATAAAACAATAGTGTATAAGCATATACACAATCTACATAACTGATTCTATATGTGGTCAAAATTGGGTGAAATTCCACTTCCACAAATGGGTCAAAAGATCAATTGAAATATTACTTTTGTTCTAGATGTCTACTAACAAAAAAATTTCAAACTCAATTATTTCGAAATGGGAAACAAATTATACACTATTGTTTTATTAAGGGAACGATATAAGCTTAATTTTATATATCTTATCATATTATTGTAGAAAATTCAAATAGTACCGTTAGAATAAAGAAAAAGAACCATGAAGTATCACCTTAAATTTTCACTCACTTAGGACTATATGAGCTGTATTTCATTTTTCTATGTCCATTATTAGAAAAAATTCTAAAAGTACCATTAGAATATTGAAAAAGTGTGCAATCGCATTCAGCATTATATAAGCATTATTTCATATTTCTAAGTTCATTGGTGAAGAAGTTACTTAAAGTACCTTTCGAATAACGAAAAAGTACCATCAATTCTCCTCCTAGCAATCTAACTCATTTAGGAACATACATATATGTATGCTTAATTTCATGTTTTGGTTGGAAATCCAAAAATGTACTTTATGTAATAACACTCTGCTAAACAAAATAGTTTTGAATCAAATAATTTATGTTTTGTGTTTTACATATTTGAAATATTGCAATAGAATCTTTTACTCTGTTATATTAAAACAAACAACAACGTATTGGTTTTAATTCCCAAGAGGTTATAGGCCCAGCAACCTTTATAATTGATAAATCAACAACGGCCTCACAACCTTGTTGAAGAATCCTAGTTAAATTGGAGAAATTTAAGAGTCCCTGAAGATGGCAGTAAACAGTTTCAAGAGCGATTCGCTTGGATGTGATAATTTCGAAACATGAAAGATACAGATACAGGCATTATTAATCAAGAACAATTCATGGAAATATGTAACCGGAGACTATCAAAAGCCACAATAGCTAACTTCAAAGGTAACAGAATGGGAAACTGGTGACGCTAATGCGAAAGCTGATTTAATACTGTCGATATCTCTATCACAAATAAAACATTGTGAAACTGCCGAAGACATCTGGGATAAACTCCACAGCATCTATGATTCCCGTGGACCTGGTGAATGTATGAAATAATACATTGACAAAATTTTCGAAATAGTCGATATGGACATCAACAGAAACGTTAATGTCCCCCAAAATCCTTATCATACAATTAATTGAAGAGCTAAAGTTTTGCAACTGATCATAACGACGTTTGTGGTTCTATGCGTAATAACTCATTAGGAGGAAGTATATATTTTGTTAACTTTATAGACGATAACAGTCGTTGTTGTGAGGTGTACTTCATCAAGACAAAGACCGAAGTTTTGGAGAAATTTATCGAATTCAAGAATATGGTGGAAAATCAGAAAGAAAATGCTATAAAAATTCTCAGAACTGATAATGGAGGCTTTTGAAGAATCAAGGTATAAATCACGAGTTCACAGTCGCTAGGTGCATGATCAAGTCAAAGTTGTCCCCAGGATTTTGTGCTGAAGCCATACAGACAGCCAATTATATTCATAACAGTTCCAATTCTCGTAGTATTGATGGAGAGACTCCATTCAATATGTATTCAGTAGAATACCAAATGTTAAATATTTTAGAACATTTGGAACTGTGGCTTATTTTCTAGACAAGAAACATGGTAAAGGTAAATTTAATCCTAAACCTTAAAAATGTGTATTTCTAGGATAATCAGTACAATATAAAGCATGTAGCTTGTGGATTCCTGGACAAAGAAAATTGATTGAAAGTAGAGATGTGAAATTTAATGAACATTTTGAAAACGTATCCGATTATACCGATTTTATTGTTGACGAAATCTGGAAGATTAATGATGATAATCGAAATGAACAAAATGAAAACCTCTAAATGAATCTACCAAATAGAATGAATTTGACGTAGTATAAATAGCCGGAATTGCTCTAATAAACGATCCACCAAATGGAATGGAATGAAGCTATGGACGTTGAGTGAGATGCTTTGATGGAGAATAAAACGGGGATAGATGTCGATAGACCTGAAGAAAAGAAAATTCTGAAATCGAATGGATTTTAAGAACAAAAGAAGCTCCAGTCTGGGCCACTTCTGCTAAATGCCATCTTAAAAAACTTCAAATAGCCCAAAACAAACTTCTCAAGATGTTATATAACCTTCCTTGGCACTATTCTACGCAACGACTCCACGCATTGTCTGGCATTGAACTCGTTCAAGATAAAATAAATAGATTAACACTAAATTTCAACAGAAGATGTCAATACTCTCAATATTTACACATAAATGAACTCTAGTCATAATCCTATACTCAATATACTCTAGTATAACATTTTATCCTAAAACCACTGTTTCATAAAGGTTTTTGTAAATTTTTTTTCCTTCCTATTGTATATTAAATAATTACTAAAAGCTCACAAAATTCAGATTTAACTACTAAGCAGAAAAGAAACAAAGTTTCTAAACTCTTTAATATATATAAGACAAATGTAAACATTATTAATATATTAAAAGAAATAAAATAAAATAAATAAAAAATAAGAACAAAAGAAAAGCGAGGTTAGAATCTAAAGGTTGTAGGATCACAGTTAAATCTGAAAGTTTCTCAACTAGACTATGTCAGCACTGTACAATCTGGTAGACAGTGGTATAAGAAATTACACGAACACCTAAGTGTTGATTTAGAACCAATAGAATTTGATCATTGTGTTTATAAGTGTAAATGTGATGAACAATCATTAATAATTGTCGCAGTATATGTCTGTGGAATGTTTATGTTATTTAGTGTGATGGGTGGACAGACACCCCTTCTGAGAGTAAATGTGATGTGTTTGCTCTTGAGTTCATTTACTCGTTTTCTCCAGTTATTCAACCATATCTCCACGAGTCTTAGATAATTGGCTAATTCCGTAGAAGCTACCTGCGGATCTGCAAGGGAGCTAAGTATTGCCGTATCATCAGCGAATGTTGATATGGTAAGTCTATCACACACAGGCAAATCAGAAGTATATATCAAATAAAGTGTTGGTCCGAGAACACTTCCCTGTGGAACACCATCCTTAATTTTATAATTTCCTGTTACATAATCGCAATATTTCACTCTAAAAACTCGTTCTGATATGACTCCAGCAATTTTGTGAATTAACCCAGGTCGATATCCAAAAAGATAGCACAGCAGTATTTTTTTATTTTCAAAAGATTTTCTCGTTCCATGTTGTTCACGAAAACCATATTAATGAATTGGGATAATATTTTGGTTATTTAAATATGGCATAATTTTACATTGCAATATTTTCTCAAATAACTTTGATATGGAGGGCAGTAGACTTATAGGTCTGTATGAAGACGGCATTGTTAAATCTTTTCCACTCCTAGTCTAATGATCGCAGAAAACAATACAGATAGCACGATTATAGCTATATTCGGTAAGTTTTTAATCATGGATGGCGTAATTTTGTCATATCCTGGAGATTTGTTTGTATTTATGTTATTTTTGATAACTTTTCGAACGTCCTCGGGACTTACTCTGATATGATCATACGCTCTCTCATGAACAGGAGGATTTTCCAGTACAAAATCATATTTATGTTATTTTTGATAACTTTTCGAACGTCCTCGGGACTTACTCTGATATGATCATACGCTCTCTCATGAACAGGAGGATTTTCCAGTACAAAATCATTGTTGGGTGGATTTGGCTTAAATACATTACGTATGTAGGTGCTCTGCAAAAATTAATGCTTTGTCCTTAACATTTCTTGCCCAATTACCATTTTCTCAACGGAGTTTTTCCCTCTACCGGTGGTTTGATGTAACATCAAACCACCAAAGAGAAAAGTTCGTATGTTTAGTATTCGTCAAACTCTCAATGTATCTTCTGTTTATGCGATCCTCCTCTAAACAAAGGGCTCTCCTCAGTAGCGATGGACAGCCTCTGCTACGCAGCAGGTGATCTATTTTGTTGCCACTCTGTTCTAAGCTTTCTCTTTTCGAGAAGTAATCGTTCAATATCTGAATTGGAAATACGCATTTTTGGCTTTGTAGGGATCTCGATCCTTGAATGAATCACAGCCGAAGTAACTAATGACGTGAAGTCATTGACGCTGTATATTTGGATTTGTTTGGATATGGCTAGTGATGAACTTCCTGTATTTAAGCCAATTTGTTTTGTAAAACGGAATATTTGCAGGAGATTTTTTTCCATAATAGGACTATTACAGGTGAATGGTCGGAAGATAAATCAAAAGATATTTCCGTAGATATTGAATTTTGATCTACATTTCTGGATATGGCAAAGTCTATAAGGTCAGGAATCTTCCTAGGATCAGTGGGCCAGTATGTTGGTTGGCCGGGGGATATGACATCCAGGCGATTATTACTGTCAACTAGGGCTTTGTAAAGCTGTCTTGCTCTAGGGTTAATTAACAGCGAACCTCAGTATGTGTGTTTCGCATTGTAATCACCACATGCCAATAAACGATCTCCTAGAGTTTTAAAGAATTCTACAAACTTGTCCTTAGTCATCGGAAATCGTGGGGGACAATATATTGAACTCACTGTCAAATCTCCAAATAAACAATCCAGTCAAATGGAAGTTGCTTGCATATATTCTTTTGAGAATTCATCTAGGGCATAATGTTTTAAATTGCTTTTAATCAAAATACCAGTACCACCATGAGCTTTTCCGTCGGGATGATTTGTGTTATGGAATGAAAATCCTGGAATATTAAAGTTGTATCTATTTATAAGGTGAGTCTCAGAAATTAACATCACATCGATGTCTTTACTTATTATGAAATTATAAACCTCATATTTATGTTGGTTCAAACCGTTAGCATTCCAAAAACAAACTTTCAAGAAACTCATTTTTTTGGAAAGGAGGATTTGAAGCATTTGGTTCTGCGCTCTCAAAAGCTCTTGTATTGTGTTTTACATGGTTGACATTATGTTAGTCATGTTTTGATTAAGAGAGGTAATATTTTGTGTAAGCGCTTGTAGCAGGTTTTCTATCCCTCCCATATTTTGGTGTACATTAGGCTGCTTATTTTCCGACTTCAAAACACCAGCGTAAGAGATGGTTCCAGATTTAGCCGTATTTAATTATGGGAAGTTTGCATTCATTGACGTAGAGTTTTTATTTTCATTATTATGGGCTTCTGAATTTACTGGTTTAGGAAAATCGATGTCAACCGCCGATGGTACAAAAAAGTCATCTCTCTTTAGTTGTCGCCTCTCTCACAATATTTTTAATAATTCTTTGTAAACTGGGCAACCCCGATAATTCGCCGTATGGTCGCCACCACAGTTTCCACATTTCATTTTGAGACCCTTTTGAATAATATCACATTGTGATGAAGAATGCAAGTCTCCGCATGCAACACATACAAAGGTACAATAATTTCTCGTATGTCCAAACTCATGACAGTTACCACACTGGACAGGTCGGTTTCGCGTGAGAGGTTCCTCTATAGTTTTTCTACGATTCAGTAAATAACGAAGGGAGTATATTGGGTGAGTTTCATTCCCCTTTAGTTTTTTATCATCTGGATCTAACTCTACTCTAAACATTGGTTGAGGAGTTTTGTCCAGGGCCTACTTGATATCGTTAGGTTCTATACTGGACTCTATACCCTCTATGACCACTATTAGGCCCTTGCTACTTTTAAGCTGATAGAAATTTTTCTTGCCATCGTTTAAGTATTGAGAGATTTTTCTATAATCATCCTCAGTGTATATGACTATTTTCGTTTCATGCACACCACCTTTTCTTATTGGGACGATGTGGAAATTATTTTTTCCAACAAGATCAATTAGTATCCTTACCAAATTATTGGAACTAGGTTCTCCAAGGAAAATTGGTGGTGGCTTTAATGGTTTCCGATTAGGATTACCATTATTAACCGACTGAATATTATCATCTTTTTTTTGTGGACTTAAAATTCTTTTATTAATACTTATGTATCTAAGCATTCCTGTTAATACTGCTGGTTTTGTTGTGGTTGCATTTTTTACATCTTTTGGAATGGCACCCTTCGATGCACTACTTACTACTGTTTTTTATATTGGATTTTTTTATAATTCTCCTTTGTGCTATTCTATACAATCATTTTTCGGTGATATTGATTGCATATTATTTACATCATTTACTTGAAGAGCGGGGGAACAAGACCGAGCTCTCTCAATAAGTTTGGCAGTTAAATAATGTTTGTTGTAATTGCGATCAGTTATATTTTTTTGATCACTCTCCCCACTGAGAAATGTGTATGCATTTCTACCGTTTAAACTGAGCCTAGCAGTCTCATCATGAGAACTTATATGCTCTTTTACCCAAATCAAAACAAAAGAAACACAAACACACTTTCGTAATAATTAAGGCTATTATTGAAAAAGAAAAATTAAAATTTCTTTCTTTCTTTTTCCTTTAAGCGTCCAATCGCCGAATATTATATATATTTTTTAAATTTTAATTTCTTTATTTAACACTTTAAATTTTTACAAAAGTACGGAGCGCATTAAATACACGTCTGTCTCTTAAGAAAGTTAAACTTAAAAAAAAAATAATGGCCCATAATCACATTCAAACACTAAAGTCGGTTCTTTTTAAAAACAACTTTAAAATAAAAACCTGCTTTTTATTAATTTGCAACCATAGTCAAAATTAAAGTATGTTTTAAATTGAACCGACTTTAACTGGTTGCCACCGCAAATGTAGAAAATGTTTTCATCTATATATATAAAAGTGAATGTGTGTCTATATGTATATTTGTTGGTTTGACGTCTATAGACGGCTAAACGGCTAACCAGATTTGCTTGAAATTTTGACTGTATGTTTTTCTATATCTGGAAGGAACAATAGGATACTTTTTGTTTTTAATTTTCAAGTGGGCGTGGTACCTCCCATACAAAGTTAATATTAAATATCAAATATTTTGGAAACTATAATAGCTATAGTCCTCAAATTTTGCATGAGCAATTCCACTGTTTGTTTAAATATCTGCGGCAAAAATGGGAGTAGTAGCCACAGAGGGCATGGCACCTCCCATATGATGATAATTAAAAAAATGTATATATGGGAAACAATAAGATATATGGTACGGTTATTCTACCATCAATATTAATATTTAGGACAAGAATGGGACTATGAATAGTGGGCGTGGCACATCCCATACAAACTAAATACTAAAAATCATATCTATGTGTATAATTTTGATATGTAAAGCAATGAAACTTTGTATGAATTACATATTTTGGCCAAAAATGGGCAAACTAGCAAAAGTTGGCGTGGCACCTTCCATAGATATAATGACAAATTATATATAGGGAAAGCTATAGCAGCTATCAATATTAATTTTTAGTACAGAAGTGCGCGGACTACCAACAATATTAAGTAAATGTTAAAATTTGTACACATTTGAAACCCTTATATATATATATAAAAGTCAATGTGTGTTTGTTTGTATGTATGATTGTTTGCGTATTTGTAGTGGCACTCGACTTACAGTAAGGCAATTAATGAACTATTTAATCGGAGCGACCGAATTATAACTTCGGAAATGCCATTTGATTTTATTCGATTGCAGTTTCCTATTTGCTTAGTATTTGCAATGACAATCGATAAAAATCAAGGTCAGTCTTTGCAAATTTGCGGACTAAATCTAGAAAATCCATGTTTTTCACATGAACAGAAACTAATTTCAGATAGACTAACCCCATTTTCTCAATATCTGGTTATCGTTTTTCGTAATGATAAACCTCCAATTAACATTTTTTTTTGTAGAGAACCGTCACCGGGTAGCGAAGCACACCGGGTTTTAGCTAGTACTATATACAACAAAAAACAGACAAGTGGCAACGCTGAACAGCTGAAATACAAAATTAAAAAAAAATCAAAAAAACGTAGACAATAAAAGTAACCGGGACATCTAAAGAAAGAAAGTTGTTTGTTGTGGAAAAATGGAAAAGATAAGATTAATATCATAATTACGATATTTTGGTACTAATTTTATTGATAACTGTTAAATAATTGCAAAATATCTACCAATATCTTGTAACTTAAACCTTTTTTACTTTGTGACAAACATTTTTACTCAGCGAAGAACAGCTGATGCTGTTGTTAAACGAGTTAAAAACAACTTTAGCTAATTTTATATTTAGAGTCGACTTCAGCGTCAGAAGTATACTTTAACTTGTCTATGATAGACCTAAAGTCCACTCTTAAGTAAAGTCAAGTTTAATTCTCTTAAAATGTACTTTATTATACCCTTCAGCTTCGTGAGAAGGGTATATATAAGTTTGTCATTCCGTTTGTAATTTCTACATTTTTCATTTCCGACCCTATAAAGTATATATATTCTGGATCCTTATAGATAGCGGAGTCGATTAAGCCATGTCCGTCTGTCTGTCTGTCTGTCTGTCTGTCCGTCTGTCTGTCTGTCTGTCTGTTGAAATCAGTTTTCTGAAGACCCCAGATATCTTCGGGATCCAAATCTTCAATAATTCTGTCAGACATGCTTTCGAGAATTTTGCTATTTAAAATCAGCAAAATCGGTCCACAAATGGCTGAGATATGAGTAAAAAACCAAGACAACCTCGATTTTTTACCTATTTTTTTACCTATATCTGGATTACTAAGACATTAATATAGACAATATGGATATCTAATAATAGATATTTCAAAGACATTTGCAACGACGTATATAAGACCATAGTAAGTTGGACCCACAATGGGTCAAAATCGGGAAAAAATTTTTAACCCGAATTTTTTTTTTTTTAAAAAAAAAATTTAAAAAAAAAAAAAAAATTTAAATTTAAAAAAAAAAAATTTTAAAATTTAAAAAAAAAAATTTTAAATTTAAAAAAAAAAAAATTAAAATAACAATCGAAAATTTTTTTTTTCCAAAAAATTAAAAAACTGAAAAAAAAACTAAATTTTGTTTACCTAAAAATATTTAAAATTTTGAAGTATAATTTGGTGAAGGGTATATAAGATTCGGCACAGCCGAATATAGCACTCTTACTTGTTTTTGACTATGATTATGGGCCAATATGTTGATGATTTAATCTAACCACAAATTATGAGAGCGAATTGAGAAATCTAAAAAGCAAGTTATCAAAATCTTTTGAGATGAAAGAATATAATATATTCTTGACATTAATGATATTTTAGTGCGTTTCAACCGCCGAATTTATGGCCAAACAAATGGTCATACACCGGTAACCAGTGTATCATTACAAACAGAGCACGAGATGGAGTACTGCGCAGCGCACCCGTAATCATTAGTGCAGAGATTCGCAGGATTCTCTCAATTATCCCTCAGTGCTTCATACATTAGTATGGGCTTAACCACAATATCAAAAAGCCATTTCGCATTCCTAGGGCTTATACCCCAGGTACTCCCAATGGCCCTTATGGCGCGGTAATAGGAACGAGGGGATTTTGTACCTTCGCATAAATAGCGATAGCCGCCTTGGACGCTCTCGCATGAATATTCTGGCTCCAGGATAGCTTAGAGTTTAGAATAATTCCCAGATATTTAGCACTATCCGAGAGCTTTAGTTCCTATTCCGCGGTAATAGGAACGAAGGGATTTTGTACCTTCTGGAAAAAAGCACAAGCTCCGTTTACCCAGGATTCACACCAAGCCAACTAGCAGTGCTCCACTGGCTGAGTGTACTAAGTGAAGTTTGTAGGCATTGTGACAATGTGACCGGGTATTTCCCAGAAACGGCTACAGCAACATCATCAGCAAATGCAACAGTTTTGCACTTCATGGAATCTAATGAGTAGTATATTAATGGCAAAATCGAAGAGTGGCGATAAAACCCCTCCCTGTGGAGTGCCTCGGTTCGCTAGTCTAAAAATAGTAACAGAAGTCTACCTATGAAGCAGATAATAGACTGATCTATATCCAGACGGCCCAAAGCCGAAAGAATCTTCTCTGGCGTCACATTCTATCAAAAATTTGTTCAAATAATAAATCTAAATATTAATTTTTATTTACGCCCCACCACAGTTGGACGAAAAATTACGTTTAATTTATAGATCCTATCATCATGTTCATATTTGTTTTCAGTAATCGAAAACCTTGGAGGTGAATATATCGACGAAATTAATAGGTTTCTGTAGCAATCATCCATACAGATTGTCGTAGCTTGAAGATAATCTTCACAAATATCACACATTGAATGGTGTTTGATACGGGTTTTAATTAAAATTCCAGAGCCTCCACATGCTCTATCTCTTGGATCATTTGTGCCATAAAAAACATATCCATTTATCTTAAACAAACTTCTTGAGGACAAATGGGTTTCCGATACTAACATTATATCAACTTCATGACTTTTAAGTAAATACTCGAGTTCGTTTTTAAGTTGGCGAATACCGTTAGCGTTCCAAAAACATATTCTTAGGCAGTTCATGGTCTGTTAAGCACAGCCGGCAATAACATTGATTGCATCTTAAGCATTTCTTGCATCATGTTACTCATTGAGTTTGTAAAGTTATTTACCGATTGCACATGAGTTTCAGTAGTATAAATATGGGGTTTCTGGGCCGATTTAGAGGAATTTTTTTCCTCTAAACTGGCAGAGAAGACGAATATTGAAAATTTTTATGAGGAATTTTTGGCAGAGAAGAGGAATATTGAAAATTTTTATAAGGAATTTTTGGCAGAGAAAAAGGCAGCGACAATTTGTAAATTTTTGTTTTCTTGCTTCAGGTAATTTGAGTAATGTAGAAAAATGCTTTGTGTGTTGTATTGTGTGGAATTGATTTTGTTTTTTTATTTCATTAGTTTTGTTGTACTATTGTGTAGATGCTTTTAATGCAGTTTTAATAGGAGGGTTTATTTTCTTTTAATTAGTCTACATTAGGGTGTACAATTTTTAATGGGATAATTTTTTTGTTTTTATTCACATTAAACATATTCAAATCTAGAATACTTTTAAAATTAGTATATTTCTCAATATTTACACAACGAACGTAAATTAACATTCTTGTCAATTTGAAATTACAAAATGAAAATAGAATTTTAAAGCATACGCCACTTAAATTGTACATCATAATGGCAAATATAACCACAAAAATTAAAAATCTCCTCAGTATAACATAAAATCTAAACAATTTTCATAGAAGCAAATATAACCACGAAAAATCTCTTTATTCAAATAAAAATTTAAATAACTATAACAGGTCTCACTAAGCCTTTAATTCACAAGTCTCCACTAAATATAACTTTAAAAGGAAAATAAAATGTTAATAAAAGTTGAAATAATTTGTATGGGGAAACAAAATATATTTAAATTTTCTCCTTTATTAGGCTGAAGGCTAATGTTCTTTTGTTTGTTTGTGGGTTACCAAATTATGAGACCAGATTTTTTCGGTAAACGTTATAAATCAATTATGTTTATTAAAAAAAAGGGGATTTAAATGCAACTGATGAGTTCTGTTGCTATGTGAGAAGTGACAAATTATAATTTTGGTTTTAATAAGGAAACCTAATTTTAACGAAGATGTTTTGGAATTTCATATGTATAGCTAACCCACCGTTAGCAACATTTTATTTAATTATCTTAATTACTAATATTTTAGTTCATTATTATGTTAAATATTAAGGTAGTACATATTTAACTTTATTTAAAATACTAACAATTCAGTAGTATAGTACTTCATTTAATATAAAATTCAATAATATAATTCATAATATAATTCATCTTAAAATTAACAATATTGTGAATTCAATTAATATTATAATATATTTTAATATTACATTTTTTTTGATAAGATAAAAAATAAATAAAAAATTCAATAAATAATGGTTTAAACCGTAGTTTAAACATGGCGCCGGCCTCGGCCTTTGTCCATCTATTCTGGCTTATTTTGGTAACATAATACGTTGGCCAGAGATTTAATAGCTTCAGCCAATATACGTTGATCTGGCATTGGTGGAGTGGTAGATGAAGCAATTGGAGCTGGTGATTGTTGACGCTGGCGTTGTTGATTTTGCTGACGTTGAATTTGATGACGTTGTTGTTGATGAGGGTGTTGGCGTTGATGACGACGATGATGTGGCTGTTGACGTTGATGACAACGATGATGTGGCTGGCGAGGTTGATGGTGTCGGTGTTGACGATGGTGATGATGATGTTGACGTGGTTGTTGGTGCGGTTGTATCTGGGTCTCGGCATCACGACCGCGTTGGCTTCTGACGGTGGACAAGTTGGGCGATGGGCTGCGTGTCCTCGATGGGTGCAACATGGTGTGGTTAAGTTGCTTGCATTTTATGCAAGACTCCATCGAGGTACACGACCTTATATTATGGCTTCGAGCCAAACAATTGGTACAATAGCCAAGACGCTCAACAATGTCACGTCTTCTCTCTGGCGTCATTTTTCGGAATTTCCGACAAAACTTGAGCCCATGATATCCTTTACAGATTATGCAATAATATACTTCTAAGTCCCTCGGGACTACGCTTCTTTCATCGTTTGGGTTTTGAGTTTCATTGGGGACCCGAGTCGCTGTCAGTCGTCTATTTGACCTGCTGGGAAAATGTATAATAAGGAAATTACAATTCAATTAGTATGTTATATGGAAATTTTTGGATAATAAATGGATGTGGGTAAAAGCCACTAAACAGCAATGATTTTGAATAATTGGAAATCTTTATTATGCCAAAATTTTGAATACAATATTTGAGTAGAAATAATTATAAGAAAATATTTGAGAGAATTATCTAAATAGAGGATTGTACTTTAAGGTTTGAGTCAACTTCCGCTTCCTCTTGATTTAGAAAAGGGAGGTAACATAATTTGACGATAGGGCGCTTAATTACACCGCTAGCGGTACGTACGTCTGCAGTTCTAACATTACCATCTGAACCAGAAAATGTTTTTTCTATCCTGCCAAGATTCCATTCATGAGGTGGTAGTAGATCGTCCATAACAATAACTAAATCTCCAATCTGCATATTTTTGCAAGAGGTTTTCCACTTATACCTTTTGTGTTGTGATTTCAGATAATCAGTTTTCCAACGTTGAGCAAATTGATGATGTATGGCTTTCAGCTTTTCCCATCTATTTAAAACCGACATGTTCGAACAATCTTGTTCAGGGAATGCCATCAGGGGGGCACCTCTTAGAAAATGTCCAGGCGTTAGAGCTGTGATATCTGAGGGATCTTCCGAAACTGCTGATATAGGTCTTGAATTGAGTACTCCTTCTATTCTTGCTAAAACTGTTGCGAATTCTTCGAATGTAAATTTATGAGGACCTGCAATTCGCTTAAAATGATATTTAAAACTCTTTACGGCTGCCTCCCAAAGGCCGCCCATATGAGGAGCATGAGGTGGGATGAATTTCCATTCAAATCCATGTGTCATATATTTCTGTGCTACATCTTGGGCACTATTCTTGACAAACACAGCAAATTCTCGTTCAAGCGTTCTACTGGCACCTAAGAAATTTCGTCCATTGTCTGTAACTACCCTTCGGGGGAGCCCCCGCCTCCCGATGAAGCGAGCGAAAGTAGCTTGGAATGCCGCTGAGGATAACTCTGTACAAGGCTCCAAATGAATAGCTTTTGTGCTAAAACATACAAATACACTTACGTATCCTTTAGTTATTGGAGATTTTCTTAAAATCGATGTTTTTATCTCGAATGGTCCAGCAAAATCAATTCCTGTTACCTGGAAAGGAAGAGAGAGCGTACATCTTTCCGGAGGTAAAGGAGCCACTATTTGAGAGCTTGGCTGTTGTTTATACATTATGCATCTTTTGCACTTACGTATTATTCCCTTGATACGTGGTTTTAACCTGAATATGAGAAATTCAGTTTGTATTATTCTGTACATTTGACCGCAGTCAGCATGAAAGAGAAACTCATGCAAATGGTGTAAATATAATTGGCAAAATCGGGAGTTGCCTGGTAAAATAATGGGATAACGTTCACCATATGGTAGTGATGATTGGGCTAATCTACCATTTACTCTTAAAATTGAGTCTTTATCTATAAATGGATTTAGACTTTTCAATGGGCTTTTATTCGAAATATCTTTTGATTCATTTACGCATTTATATTCCTCATTATAAAATCTTTTTTGAGCTAAAACAATTAGTCTCGATTTTACAATTTTCATCTCATTTTGCGTCAAAGATACTTGAGCATTTTTATCAGTATTTTGTTGCATTTTTTTCGTTGTATTATAGAAAAATCTAAAAATGTAGCATATGACACGTAAAGCTCTACTGTATGATGAAAAGTTGTCCAGTATATCATTTTCTTCAATCTGAACATTTAGCGATTGTATTTCTTTATTCTCTGAGCTATAATTTAAGATATTTCGTTTGGGCCATTCTGATGAAGGTTTTTGTAACCATGATGGTCCATTCCACCAAAGTGAATTATTTACCAAATTTTGGGCTTTACAACCTCGTGTGCCCAGATCAGCTGGATTATCATGTGTTGGGACATGTCGCCATGTGACATCAGCCATTAATTCGTGTATTCGTGCTGTTCTGTTCGCCACATAGGTTTCCCACGATGAAGGTGGTTTCGATAACCATCCTAGGACTATAGCTGAGTCCGTCCATAAATATATTTCGCTATTACTGAAATTGATAGAGTTTTTTACATAATTAATTAAATTTGCTAAAAGCACTGCGCCATTAAGTTCCAAGCGCGGGAGGCAAACAGTTTGTAAAGGAGCTACTTTAGTTTTTGCTACCAATAAATTTGAGAATGTGTTTTGTGTTTTTGTTTGGCACCTAATGTATACAGTAGCACAATATGCGGATTTCGATGCGTCGCAGAATCCGTGAATTTGGATTGTGTCACTAGGCATAAGTTGAATCCAACGAGGTATTGATATTAGTTCAACTTCAGATAAGTCCTGAACTAGATCGTTCCAATTTTGTAGAGATTCTGCATTAATTTCTTCATCCCATTCTATACCGTCTAACCATAATTGCTCATACATATTTTTGCTCTGATTACTATAGGAGCTAGCCATCCAGCTGGATCAAACAGTTTTGCGACAGATGATAGAACTTGTCGTTTTGTTATTTCCGTAGACGGACTTAGTGATGAGAAACTATAAGTAAATGTATCTGTGATTGCGTTCCATTTTATGCCTAAAGTTTTAGTTGAGCTAGTTTCGTGAAACCGCAAAAAATCTGAATCATATATATCTTCTGTTGGTAAATCTGCTAGTAATTGAGCATCGTTTGCTGTTATCTTCTTGAGTAAAAATCCAGCAGATTTTAGAGTCTTAATTAGCTGATTTTGTGCCTCACGAGTTTCCTCAATTGAATAACCTCCAGTTAAAATATCATCTCATAAGTTTCGTAACTTAAAATTGATGATGCTTTGGGGGATTCGGCTTTTGAGTCTGAAGCGAGTTGATGTAACGTACGAATTGCTAGAAAAGGCGCACAATTTAATCCAAACGTTACTGTTTTCAATTCGAAATCTTTAATAGGACCATTTTGTTCAGGTTGGTATAAAATTCTCTGGAATGCTCTATCGTCTGGATGAACTATGATTTGACGATACATTTTTTGTATGTCACCACTGAACACATATTTATATCTTCTCCAATTTAGAATTACAGTTATTAAGTCGTTTTGAATTGTAGGCCCCGTGTACAGAACATCATTTAGTGAAAATTTGGATTTTGTTTTCCTAGAGGCATTGAACACAATTCTTACCTTTGTAGTTTTATGTTCTGGTCGCACGACAGCGTGATGGGGTAAATAAAAGGAACTATGTTTACCTTCTGAATTAATTTCGTTTGATGTTGTTTCTTCCATATGGTCGAGAGTTAAATACTCATCCAAAACAGCTTTATATTCAGCTTGCAATTCTTTATTCTTTCCTAAAGTTTTGTCCATACTGGCATATTGAGCGAGTGCGATGAATCTAAGAAAACCGATTCGGGATATTCCTTTTTGAAAGGTAGCCTTACCATATATCGTCCATCTTTGTTTCGAGTAGTTGTTTTAGTGTAAAATTGTTCTACAAATTCATCTTCTTCTGATTTAAGGCGAGTTTTTGGTATTTCCTCTTGCTCCCAAAATTTCCTCAATAGTGTGCTGAGTTCTGAAGATTCCGATGAAGTTACAGCAGTTGTGAATGTTTGAACAGTTTCCATTTTCATCGGTCCACTAAGCACCCATCCAAATATAGTTTTGTAAGCTGATGTTTGGCCACATATATTTTTCTTTATTCCTTCGAGGTTTAGACAATGTTCATAATCATTGCCAAGAATAAGATCAATTTGGGAAGATTTATTAAAATTCGGGTCTGCTAAAGCTGGAAGTGTTTTAGTAACATTTGATAAAACAATTGCTTTAATTGGGACTCTTAGATTGTATTTTCTTGCAAATAATGTAAAATCACACTCTTTTTTAGCTGATTGTTTTTGACCTCCTATTCCAATAATTTCAAAATGTGAACTTTTATAAGGCAACTGTAACCTACTTCTTATTCTTTCTGTTATGAAGGTTCTTTGAGAGCCTGGATCTATTAAAGCTCTTATCGTGAAAATTTCGCCTTGATGCTCTATTTGCATTAACGCTGTACGCAATAAAATGTTTTCGTTGCTCGTAGAGCAGTTTGCTTGAACCCTCCGTGAGGTTGTTGGAAGTTCATCTTTGTTAGAATTACTTGGCTGTTCTATTTTTGCATTTGTATTTTGAGCAATATTTTTATTTTGGTTACTATTACCATTACTTTGATTATTTTCAGATAATTTTTGTATATTTGATGATTTGTATGCAATATGCAATAATGAATGGTGATCTTTTTTACAGTAAAAACATGTTCTTTTACTTTTACAATTTGCCTTAATATGTGAAGGACTTAAACAATTGTTACATATTTTATTCTTGAAAATATAATCTATTCTTTGTTGTGTTGAAAAAGTTCTGAAATTGGGACAATTTCTTAAATAATGTACATTATTACATAGCTTGCAATTTGTGGTTATGTTTTCTTGGGATGTATATGTTTGAATATTAGTTTTTTTTGTATTGGAAAGTGTAAAACTGTCTTTTGTGGTTTTAATGCTTGTTAGCCGCTCTACCGCTTCGTATCTGTCAACTAAAAATTGTGACATTTGCGACCATTTTGGTAGTTCACGAGGGGAAGTCAGTGATTGTTCCCATAGTTCTAAAGTACAATCTGGTAATTTTGTTGATATTAAACGAATTAAAATGGGATCCCAACTATTTACTTCTACCCCTAGAGTTCTGAGTGTCGCTAATGAATCGTTTACTGATGACTGTATTTTTCTTATGGACTCACTATCTTCATTAATTGCGGCTGGTATATCAAACAAGATCTTAATTTGGTTATCTACCAAAACTCGTTTGTTTTCGTATCTTGTTTTTAACGCATTCCAAGCTAGCTCAAAATTATCATTAGATAATGGATATCGTTTGACTATAGCACCTGCTTCGCCTCTTGTCTTGTTCCTGAGATGGTATAGCTTAGTTACAGGAGTAAGTTTCGAATGATTTATATAAACTGCAGTGAACATGTCTCTAAACGAGGGCCATTGTTCATAACTGCCTTTAAATATTTCTGTGTCGCATGGGGGTAATTTAATGCAAATACTGGAATTATCGCTCATTGGATTTTGATTTGGGACAGATTGACGAGATGTTGATTGGAACATTGGCATTTGTACTGTATCTAAGCGGATACTTTTAAGAATTTCAAAAATTTGTGATGTGCTCTGGACATAGGCATCATTACAAGCATCAAATTCTTCTCTTGCTTGATTTTTAAATTCTGCATCAATTACGTCATCTTGAGATAACATTACCTTTTGATAAGAAGTATCTACGTTTGTCCATCTTGCATCTATTTCCTTTAACCTTGCCTCCAATATAGATTCGTTTTGATCTTCTCTTCGGTTCTCATTCACCTTTCCACAATACTGAAGCAAATGTTCACAATCAAATTTAAAATAATCTTTATATGATGGATTAAATGACCTATCAGCTGTAGGAGAATTTTCTTTTTCACGCGGCATTTTGTTTGATAATTGTGTTATATATTGTATTTTATTCAAATAATTAGGATTCTGTGGCTATACAGAGTAAAATTTTTAAATTATAAAGTACTATATTGAGATATAAACTTTTGAGAGGTGCAGTTAATTTTTTTTTTTTTTTTTAGAACAGATTTTATTTTAAATTTTTAGAGAATAATTAAATTTGTATTTAATTAATTTTCAGTTTTTCGAAATATAATGTTATTTAATTATCGTACTAGATCTTTTAACTAGTATAAATTAAAACAAGAGATATAAATCCTATTTATTTGTTCACTTTTTAGTATATCTTTAGAATTTTGTATTAAGTATTAATTGTTTGTACACAATGGGAGCAGCGGTAAATTACAGAGTGTTTTTCTATATCCTTTTGTGATAGCTTAGCTATGGGGTAAAAGCAATAGATAGTTGTAATCTAGTAAAACAAAAGTAATAGAATATACACTTATAATCGAAAAATAAGTTTTAATGAAACAATTAGATTGATAATGAAGCGGGTTAAACAATTAGTAGTATGTAGACTACTATTTTTATCAATTTTAATTTCATTAAAAATTTTGTGTACTATGTGGTATTCTGATTTTTAGAGATACAATTTTGTGATTTTATTTCAGAGATACCACTAAGCGGTTAATTGTGAACAAATAGGAAAATTATTTCGTAATGAATTTATTAAATGGATTTAGTATAAATCATTAAATTTGATTTTTTTTTTAGTAAAATTTGATTTTTTTTTAGAGAAAAATTTATTTATATAAGACAAAATTTTATAGAAATATATTGAAAATTTTAGATTTCTTCATTTGCAAATTAAATTTATTTAATTTTGTTGAGATTCAAATTTTCTTTTTATGTTAAATTTATTCTTTAGAGAATATTCTAAATATTATGAATTTTTAAATTCTTTTGTATTATACAATTTTTCTGATTATTATGAGTTTTAACTTTTATAAAATTCTAATTGAAATAATTTTTGAATTTTATTTTATAAATACTTTAAGAATTTTATTTTAAATAAAATAAATTTACTTTTTTTTTAAATTGGTTTATTAAAATGCATGTACATTTTACTGTATAAATTTACTTTGTATATTGGTTTATGAAAATTGCAGTTATCTTTTACTGTATAAAATTATACAAAATAAATTTTCTTTGTAAATTGGTTTATAAAATTGCAGGTACCTTTTACTGTATAAAATTATACAAACCAAACCATGAGCATAATAACTGTTAATTCTTGCAAAATTGTTGTTTTGTATTTTTACAAACCAAACCATGAGCATAATAACTGTTAATTCTTGCAAAATTGTTGTTTTGTATTTTTAATAATAAATAAAAAAACAGGTTCTAATTGTAAATTTCATTTCTTTTTATTGTCTACGTGTTATTATCTTTGTTTGTTTATCTTCATTAAAGAGAGTGACAACGTTCCACCAAGTTTTTTATTTGTAAATTACTAAAGAGAACGCACTTAATGTTTTACCGGTGAGATTTGCAAGTTAATATAGAGAACGCACTTAACTTTTTCCTTTTTTACCGGCAGGAATGATTATAAACGTTTGAAAATTTTTAAATATTACTGAGATAAATGGTTAGTAGTGAAATATTTTATTAATTTTTGTTTCAAATATATTTTTTATTGTGTAATGTACAATTCTCTTATTTTCCGATTACTTATATAGAATTGTATTGTATAAACATTTTCCCTTCAAGTTTGTATTTTGTGTGGCTGTATTATGTACTCTTAGTTAAGTTTTAGAATTTAAACTTTAAATACATATACGTTTTTAATTTTTTCTACTTATTAGGCAGAATAAACACCACATTCGCTATTTCTACTTCAAGTTTGTGTTTTGTGTGGCTGCATATGTATTCTTAGTTGTGTTTCAGAACTTAAACTTTAAATACATATACGTTTTTAATTCTATTCTACTTATTAGGCAGAATAAACACCACATTCGCTAATACACATTATCGCAATATTATTTTACACAATTCGGAATTTTTAAATCTTCCGTTTTATCGTTGGGATTTTCGGGTATAAATAATCACAAATTAGGGATTTTGTAAACCGGAGTTGCGAACCCTATATTTAGTGGACTGTATCTTAGTTATTTAAGAGAATTTTGTACACAACACTTAAAGATATGAATATTTGAAAAAAAAAAAACCGCATAAATATTTTCCAATAACGCACTTTTTAAATGAAATAAATTTATTTATTGTTAAAAAGTAATTTATTATTATATTTTATATTATTATAATAATTTAGATTAAATTTTCCTTTTATGAATTTTTGTAGAAATTAAATTACACACATTAAATATTTCAGTGTAAAGTTGATGTAGGTCAGTTTGTATAATATAGAGATTACTGACTTGTGACTTGATGAATCTCTTACCTCAAGAGATATTCTTGATTCTCTTACCTCAAGAGATCTTAATTGATCTTGAGCTTCTTTTGTTGTTGTGGTTGGGATGTTTAACCACTTGAGCATTTATGTTGTTTTCCCTTTTTGGTTTTTTGAGTGGGAGAGATGCAGAAACCAATGTTTTCCAACGTTGAGCAAATTGATGATGTATGGCTTTCAGCTTTTCCCATCTATTTAAAACCGACATGTTCGAACAATCTTGTTCAGGGAATGCCATCAGGGGGGCACCTCTTAGAAAATGTCCAGGCGTTAGAGCTGTGATATCTGAGGGATCTTCCGAAACTGCTGATATAGGTCTTGAATTGAGTACTCCTTCTATTCTTGCTAAAACTGTTGCGAATTCTTCGAATGTAAATTTATGAGGACCTGCAATTCGCTTAAAATGATATTTAAAACTCTTTACGGCTGCCTCCCAAAGGCCGCCCATATGAGGAGCATGAGGTGGGATGAATTTCCATTCAAATCCATGTGTCATATATTTCTGTGCTACATCTTGGGCACTATTCTTGACAAACACAGCAAATTCTCGTTCAAGCGTTCTACTGGCACCTAAGAAATTTCGTCCATTGTCTGTAACTACCCTTCGGGGGAGCCCCCGCCTCCCGATGAAGCGAGCGAAAGTAGCTTGGAATGCCGCTGAGGATATCTCTGTACAAGGCTCCAAATGAATAGCTTTTGTGCTAAAACATACAAATACACTTACGTATCCTTTAGTTATTGGAGATTTTCTTAAAATCGATGTTTTTATCTCGAATGGTCCAGCAAAATCAATTCCTGTTACCTGGAAAGGAAGAGAGAGCGTACATCTTTCCGGAGGTAAAGGAGCCACTATTTGAGAGCTTGGCTGTTGTTTATACATTATGCATCTTTTGCACTTACGTATTATTCCCTTGATACGTGGTTTTAACCTGAATATGAGAAATTCAGTTTGTATTATTCTGTACATTTGACCGCAGTCAGCATGAAAGAGAAACTCATGCAAATGGTGTAAATATAATTGGCAAAATCGGGAGTTGCCTGGTAAAATAATGGGATAACGTTCACCATATGGTAGTGATGATTGGGCTAATCTACCATTTACTCTTAAAATTGAGTCTTTATCTATAAATGGATTTAGATTTTTCAATGGGCTTTTATTCGAAATATCTTTTGATTCATTTACGCATTTATATTCCTCATTATAAAATCTTTTTTGAGCTAAAACAATTAGTCTCGATTTTACAATTTTCATCTCATTTTGCGTCAAAGATACTTGAGCATTTTTATCAGTATTTTGTTGCATTTTTTTCGTTGTATTATAGAAAAATCTAAAAATGTAGCATATGACACGTAAAGCTCTACTGTATGATGAAAAGTTGTCCAGTATATCATTTTCTTCAATCTGAACATTTAGCGATTGTATTTCTTTATTCTCTGAGCTATAATTTAAGATATTTCGTTTGGGCCATTCTGATGAAGGTTTTTGTAACCATGATGGTCCATTCCACCAAAGTGAATTATTTACCAAATTTTGGGCTTTACAACCTCGTGTGCCCAGATCAGCTGGATTATCATGTGTTGGGACATGTCGCCATGTGACATCAGCCATTAATTCGTGTATTCGTGCTGTTCTGTTCGCCACATAGGTTTCCCACGATGAAGGTGGTTTCGATAACCATCCTAGGACTATAGCTGAGTCCGTCCATAAATATATTTCGCTATTACTGAAATTGATAGAGTTTTTTACATAATTAATTAAATTTGCTAAAAGCACTGCGCCATTAAGTTCCAAGCGCGGGAGGCAAACAGTTTGTAAAGGAGCTACTTTAGTTTTTGCTACCAATAAATTTGAGAATGTGTTTTGTGTTTTTGTTTGGCACCTAATGTATACAGTAGCACAATATGCGGATTTCGATGCGTCGCAGAATCCGTGAATTTGGATTGTGTCACTAGGCATAAGTTGAATCCAACGAGGTATTGATATTAGTTCAACTTCAGATAAGTCCTGAACTAGATCGTTCCAATTTTGTAGAGATTCTGCATTAATTTCTTCATCCCATTCTATACCGTCTAACTAATTGCTCATACATATTTTTGCTCTGATTACTATAGGAGCTAGCCATCCAGCTGGATCAAACAGTTTTGCGACAGATGATAGAACTTGTCGTTTTGTTATTTCCGTAGACGGACTTAGTGATGAGAAACTATAAGTAAATGTATCTGTGATTGCGTTCCATTTTATGCCTAAAGTTTTAGTTGAGCTAGTTTCGTGAAACCGCAAAAAATCTGAATCATATATATCTTCTGTTGGTAAATCTGCTAGTAATTGAGCATCGTTTGCTGTTATCTTCTTGAGTAAAAATCCAGCAGATTTTAGAGTCTTAATTAGCTGATTTTGTGCCTCACGAGTTTCCTCAATTGAATAACCTCCAGTTAAAATATCATCTACATAAGTTTCGTACCTTAAAATTGATGATGCTTTGGGGGATTCGGCTTTTGAGTCTGAAGCGAGTTGATGTAACGTACGAATTGCTAGAAAAGGCGCACAATTTAATCCAAACGTTACTGTTTTCAATTCGAAATCTTTAATAGGACCATTTTGTTCAGGTTGGTATAAAATTCTCTGGAATGCTCTATCGTCTGGATGAACTATGATTTGACGATACATTTTTTGTATGTCACCACTGAACACATATTTATATCTTCTCCAATTTAGAATTACAGTTATTAAGTCGTTTTGAATTGTAGGCCCCGTGTACAGAACATCATTTAGTGAAAATTTGGATTTTGTTTTCCTAGAGGCATTGAACACAATTCTTACCTTTGTAGTTTTATGTTCTGGTCGCACGACAGCGTGATGGGGTAAATAAAAGGAACTATGTTTACCTTCTGAATTAATTTCGTTTGATGTTGTTTCTTCCATATGGTCGAGAGTTAAATACTCATCCAAAACAGCTTTATATTCAGCTTGCAATTCTTTATTCTTTCCTAAAGTTTTGTCCATACTGGCATATTGAGCGAGTGCGATGAATCTAAGAAAACCGATTCGGGATATTCCTTTTTGAAAGGTAGCCTTACCATATATCGTCCATCTTTGTTTCGAGTAGTTGTTTTAGTGTAAAATTGTTCTACAAATTCATCTTCTTCTGATTTAAGGCGAGTTTTTGGTATTTCCTCTTGCTCCCAAAATTTCCTCAATAGTGTGCTGAGTTCTGAAGATTCCGATGAAGTTACAGCAGTTGTGAATGTTTGAACAGTTTCCATTTTCATCGGTCCACTAAGCACCCATCCAAATATAGTTTTGTAAGCTGATGTTTGGCCACATATATTTTTCTTTATTCCTTCGAGGTTTAGACAATGTTCATAATCATTGCCAAGAATAAGATCAATTTGGGAAGATTTATTAAAATTCGGGTCTGCTAAAGCTGGAAGTGTTTTAGTAACATTTGATAAAACAATTGCTTTAATTGGGACTCTTAGATTGTATTTTCTTGCAAATAATGTAAAATCACACTCTTTTTTAGCTGATTGTTTTTGACCTCCTATTCCAATAATTTGAAAATGTGAACTTTTATAAGGCAACTGTAACCTACTTCTTATTCTTTCTGTTATGAAGGTTCTTTGAGAGCCTGGATCTATTAAAGCTCTTATCGTGAAAATTTCGCCTTGATGCTCTATTTGCATTAACGCTGTACGCAATAAAATGTTTTCGTTGCTCGTAGAGCAGTTTGCTTGAACCCTCCGTGAGGTTGTTGGAAGTTCATCTTTGTTAGAATTACTTGGCTGTTCTATTTTTGCATTTGTATTTTGAGCAATATTTTTATTTTGGTTACTATTACCATTACTTTGATTATTTTCAGATAATTTTTGTATATTTGATGATTTGTATGCAATATGCAATAATGAATGGTGATCTTTTTTACAGTAAAAACATGTTCTTTTACTTTTACAATTTGCCTTAATATGTGAAGGACTTAAACAATTGTTACATATTTTATTCTTGAAAATATAATCTATTCTTTGTTGTGTTGAAAAAGTTCTGAAATTGGGACAATTTCTTAAATAATGTACATTATTACATAGCTTGCAACTTGTGGTTATGTTTTCTTGGGATGTATATGTTTGAATATTAGTTTTTTTTTGTATTGGAAAGTGTAAAACTGTCTTTTGTGGTTTTAATGCTTGTTAGCCGCTCTACCGCTTCGTATCTGTCAACTAAAAATTGTGACATTTGCGACCATTTTGGTAGTTCACGAGGGGAAGTCAGTGATTGTTCCCATAGTTCTAAAGTACAATCTGGTAATTTTGTTGATATTAAACGAATTAAAATGGGATCCCAACTATTTACTTCTACCCCTAGAGTTCTGAGTGTCGCTAATGAATCGTTTACTGATGACTGTATTTTTCTTATGGACTCACTATCTTCATTAATTGCGGCTGGTATATCAAACAAGATCTTAATTTGGTTATCTACCAAAACTCGTTTGTTTTCGTATCTTGTTTTTAACGCATTCCAAGCTAGCTCAAAATTATCATTAGATAATGGATATCGTTTGACTATAGCACCTGCTTCGCCTCTTGTCTTGTTCCTGAGATGGTATAGCTTAGTTACAGGAGTAAGTTTCGAATGATTTATATAAACTGCAGTGAACATGTCTCTAAACGAGGGCCATTGTTCATAACTGCCTTTAAATATTTCTGTGTCGCATGGGGGTAATTTAATGCAAATACTGGAATTATCGCTCATTGGATTTTGATTTGGGACAGATTGACGAGATGTTGATTGGAACATTGGCATTTGTACTGTATCTAAGCGGATACTTTTAAGAATTTCAAAAATTTGTGATGTGCTCTGGACATAGGCATCATTACAAGCATCAAATTCTTCTCTTGCTTGATTTTTAAATTCTGCATCAATTACGTCATCTTGAGATAACATTACCTTTTGATAAGAAGTATCTACGTTTGTCCATCTTGCATCTATTTCCTTTAACCTTGCCTCCAATATAGATTCGTTTTGATCTTCTCTTCGGTTCTCATTCACCTTTCCACAATACTGAAGCAAATGTTCACAATCAAATTTAAAATAATCTTTATATGATGGATTAAATGACCTATCAGCTGTAGGAGAATTTTCTTTTTCACGCGGCATTTTGTTTGATAATTGTGTTATATATTGTATTTTATTCAAATAATTAGGATTCTGTGGCTATACAGAGTAAAATTTTTAAATTATAAAGTACTATATTGAGATATAAACTTTTGAGAGGTGCAGTTAATTTTTTTTTTTTTTTTTAGAACAGATTTTATTTTAAATTTTTAGAGAATAATTAAATTTGTATTTAATTAATTTTCAGTTTTTCGAAATATAATGTTATTTAATTATCGTACTAGATCTTTTAACTAGTATAAATTAAAACAAGAGATATAAATCCTATTTATTTGTTCACTTTTTAGTATATCTTTAGAATTTTGTATTAAGTATTAATTGTTTGTACACAATGGGAGCAGCGGTAAATTACAGAGTGTTTTTCTATATCCTTTTGTGATAGCTTAGCTATGGGGTAAAAGCAATAGATAGTTGTAATCTAGTAAAACAAAAGTAATAGAATATACACTTATAATCGAAAAATAAGTTTTAATGAAACAATTAGATTGATAATGAAGCGGGTTAAACAATTAGTAGTATGTAGACTACTATTTTTATCAATTTTAATTTCATTAAAAATTTTGTGTACTATGTGGTATTCTGATTTTTAGAGATACAATTTTGTGATTTTATTTCAGAGATACCACTAAGCGGTTAATTGTGAACAAATAGGAAAATTATTTCGTAATGAATTTATTAAATGGATTTAGTATAAATCATTAAATTTGATTTTTTTTTTAGTAAAATTTGATTTTTTTTTAGAGAAAAATTTATTTATATAAGACAAAATTTTATAGAAATATATTGAAAATTTTAGATTTCTTCATTTGCAAATTAAATTTATTTAATTTTGTTGAGATTCAAATTTTCTTTTTATGTTAAATTTATTGTTTAGAGAATATTCTAAATATTATGAATTTTTAAATTCTTTTGTATTATACAATTTTTCTGATTATTATGAGTTTTAACTTTTATAAAATTCTAATTGAAATAATTTTTGAATTTTATTTTATAAATACTTTAAGAATTTTATTTTAAATAAAATAAATTTACTTTTTTTTTAAATTGGTTTATTAAAATGCATGTACATTTTACTGTATAAATTTACTTTGTATATTGGTTTATGAAAATTGCAGTTATCTTTTACTGTATAAAATTATACAAAATAAATTTTCTTTGTAAATTGGTTTATAAAATTGCAGGTACCTTTTACTGTATAAAATTATACAAACCAAACCATGAGCATAATAACTGTTAATTCTTGCAAAATTGTTGTTTTGTATTTTTACAAACCAAACCATGAGCATAATAACTGTTAATTCTTGCAAAATTGTTGTTTTGTATTTTTAATAATAAATAAAAAAACAGGTTCTAATTGTAAATTTCATTTCTTTTTATTGTCTACGTGTTATTATCTTTGTTTGTTTATCTTCATTAAAGAGAGTGACAACGTTCCACCAAGTTTTTTATTTGTAAATTACTAAAGAGAACGCACTTAATGTTTTACCGGTGAGATTTGCAAGTTAATATAGAGAACGCACTTAACTTTTTCCTTTTTTACCGGCAGGAATGATTATAAACGTTTGAAAATTTTTAAATATTACTGAGATAAATGGTTAGTAGTGAAATATTTTATTAATTTTTGTTTCAAATATATTTTTTATTGTGTAATGTACAATTCTCTTATTTTCCGATTACTTATATAGAATTGTATTGTATAAACATTTTCCCTTCAAGTTTGTATTTTGTGTGGCTGTATTATGTACTCTTAGTTAAGTTTTAGAATTTAAACTTTAAATACATATACGTTTTTAATTTTTTCTACTTATTAGGCAGAATAAACACCACATTCGCTATTTCTACTTCAAGTTTGTGTTTTGTGTGGCTGCATATGTATTCTTAGTTGTGTTTCAGAACTTAAACTTTAAATACATATACGTTTTTAATTCTATTCTACTTATTAGGCAGAATAAACACCACATTCGCTAATACACATTATCGCAATATTATTTTACACAATTCGGAATTTTTAAATCTTCCGTTTTATCGTTGGGATTTTCGGGTATAAATAATCACAAATTAGGGATTTTGTAAACCGGAGTTGCGAACCCTATATTTAGTGGACTGTATCTTAGTTATTTAAGAGAATTTTGTACACAACACTTAAAGATATGAATATTTGGAAAAAAAAAAACCGCATAAATATTTTCCAATAACGCACTTTTTAAATGAAATAAATTTATTTATTGTTAAAAAGTAATTTATTATTATATTTTATATTATTGTAATAATTTAGATTAAATTTTCCTTTTATGAATTTTTGTAGAAATTAAATTACACACATTAAATATTTCAGTGTAAAGTTGATGTAGGTCAGTTTGTATAATATAGAGATTACTGACTTGTGACTTGATGAATCTCTTACCTCAAGAGATATTCTTGATTCTCTTACCTCAAGAGATCTTAATTGATCTTGAGCTTCTTTTGTTGTGGTTGGGATGTTTAACCACTTGAGCATTTATGTTGTTTTCCCTTTTTGGTTTTTTGAGTGGGAGAGATGCAGAAACCAATGTTTTCCAACGTTGAGCAAATTGATGATGTATGGCTTTCAGCTTTTCCCATCTATTTAAAACCGACATGTTCGAACAATCTTGTTCAGGGAATGCCATCAGGGGGGCACCTCTTAGAAAATGTCCAGGCGTTAGAGCTGTGATATCTGAGGGATCTTCCGAAACTGCTGATATAGGTCTTGAATTGAGTACTCCTTCTATTCTTGCTAAAACTGTTGCGAATTCTTCGAATGTAAATTTATGAGGACCTGCAATTCGCTTAAAATGATATTTAAAACTCTTTACGGCTGCCTCCCAAAGGCCGCCCATATGAGGAGCATGAGGTGGGATGAATTTCCATTCAAATCCATGTGTCATATATTTCTGTGCTACATCTTGGGCACTATTCTTGACAAACACAGCAAATTCTCGTTCAAGCGTTCTACTGGCACCTAAGAAATTTCGTCCATTGTCTGTAACTACCCTTCGGGGGAGCCCCCGCCTCCCGATGAAGCGAGCGAAAGTAGCTTGGAATGCCGCTGAGGATATCTCTGTACAAGGCTCCAAATGAATAGCTTTTGTGCTAAAACATACAAATACACTTACGTATCCTTTAGTTATTGGAGATTTTCTTAAAATCGATGTTTTTATCTCGAATGGTCCAGCAAAATCAATTCCTGTTACCTGGAAAGGAAGAGAGAGCGTACATCTTTCCGGAGGTAAAGGAGCCACTATTTGAGAGCTTGGCTGTTGTTTATACATTATGCATCTTTTGCACTTACGTATTATTCCCTTGATACGTGGTTTTAACCTGAATATGAGAAATTCAGTTTGTATTATTCTGTACATTTGACCGCAGTCAGCATGAAAGAGAAACTCATGCAAATGGTGTAAATATAATTGGCAAAATCGGGAGTTGCCTGGTAAAATAATGGGATAACGTTCACCATATGGTAGTGATGATTGGGCTAATCTACCATTTACTCTTAAAATTGAGTCTTTATCTATAAATGGATTTAGACTTTTCAATGGGCTTTTATTCGAAATATCTTTTGATTCATTTACGCATTTATATTCCTCATTATAAAATCTTTTTTGAGCTAAAACAATTAGTCTCGATTTTACAATTTTCATCTCATTTTGCGTCAAAGATACTTGAGCATTTTTATCAGTATTTTGTTGCATTTTTTTCGTTGTATTATAGAAAAATCTAAAAATGTAGCATATGACACGTAAAGCTCTACTGTATGATGAAAAGTTGTCCAGTATATCATTTTCTTCAATCTGAACATTTAGCGATTGTATTTCTTTATTCTCTGAGCTATAATTTAAGATATTTCGTTTGGGCCATTCTGATGAAGGTTTTTGTAACCATGATGGTCCATTCCACCAAAGTGAATTATTTACCAAATTTTGGGCTTTACAACCTCGTGTGCCCAGATCAGCTGGATTATCATGTGTTGGGACATGTCGCCATGTGACATCAGCCATTAATTCGTGTATTCGTGCTGTTCTGTTCGCCACATAGGTTTCCCACGATGAAGGTGGTTTCGATAACCATCCTAGGACTATAGCTGAGTCCGTCCATAAATATATTTCGCTATTACTGAAATTGATAGAGTTTTTTACATAATTAATTAAATTTGCTAAAAGCACTGCGCCATTAAGTTCCAAGCGCGGGAGGCAAACAGTTTGTAAAGGAGCTACTTTAGTTTTTGCTACCAATAAATTTGAGAATGTGTTTTGTGTTTTTGTTTGGCACCTAATGTATACAGTAGCACAATATGCGGATTTCGATGCGTCGCAGAATCCGTGAATTTGGATTGTGTCACTAGGCATAAGTTGAATCCAACGAGGTATTGATATTAGTTCAACTTCAGATAAGTCCTGAACTAGATCGTTCCAATTTTGTAGAGATTCTGCATTAATTTCTTCATCCCATTCTATACCGTCTAACTAATTGCTCATACATATTTTTGCTCTGATTACTATAGGAGCTAGCCATCCAGCTGGATCAAACAGTTTTGCGACAGATGATAGAACTTGTCGTTTTGTTATTTCCGTAGACGGACTTAGTGATGAGAAACTATAAGTAAATGTATCTGTGATTGCGTTCCATTTTATGCCTAAAGTTTTAGTTGAGCTAGTTTCGTGAAACCGCAAAAAATCTGAATCATATATATCTTCTGTTGGTAAATCTGCTAGTAATTGAGCATCGTTTGCTGTTATCTTCTTGAGTAAAAATCCAGCAGATTTTAGAGTCTTAATTAGCTGATTTTGTGCCTCACGAGTTTCCTCAATTGAATAACCTCCAGTTAAAATATCATCTACATAAGTTTCGTACCTTAAAATTGATGATGCTTTGGGGGATTCGGCTTTTGAGTCTGAAGCGAGTTGATGTAACGTACGAATTGCTAGAAAAGGCGCACAATTTAATCCAAACGTTACTGTTTTCAATTCGAAATCTTTAATAGGACCATTTTGTTCAGGTTGGTATAAAATTCTCTGGAATGCTCTATCGTCTGGATGAACTATGATTTGACGATACATTTTTTGTATGTCACCACTGAACACATATTTATATCTTCTCCAATTTAGAATTACAGTTATTAAGTCGTTTTGAATTGTAGGCCCCGTGTACAGAACATCATTTAGTGAAAATTTGGATTTTGTTTTCCTAGAGGCATTGAACACAATTCTTACCTTTGTAGTTTTATGTTCTGGTCGCACGACAGCGTGATGGGGTAAATAAAAGGAACTATGTTTACCTTCTGAATTAATTTCGTTTGATGTTGTTTCTTCCATATGGTCGAGAGTTAAATACTCATCCAAAACAGCTTTATATTCAGCTTGCAATTCTTTATTCTTTCCTAAAGTTTTGTCCATACTGGCATATTGAGCGAGTGCGATGAATCTAAGAAAACCGATTCGGGATATTCCTTTTTGAAAGGTAGCCTTACCATATATCGTCCATCTTTGTTTCGAGTAGTTGTTTTAGTGTAAAATTGTTCTACAAATTCATCTTCTTCTGATTTAAGGCGAGTTTTTGGTATTTCCTCTTGCTCCCAAAATTTCCTCAATAGTGTGCTGAGTTCTGAAGATTCCGATGAAGTTACAGCAGTTGTGAATGTTTGAACAGTTTCCATTTTCATCGGTCCACTAAGCACCCATCCAAATATAGTTTTGTAAGCTGATGTTTGGCCACATATATTTTTCTTTATTCCTTCGAGGTTTAGACAATGTTCATAATCATTGCCAAGAATAAGATCAATTTGGGAAGATTTATTAAAATTCGGGTCTGCTAAAGCTGGAAGTGTTTTAGTAACATTTGATAAAACAATTGCTTTAATTGGGACTCTTAGATTGTATTTTCTTGCAAATAATGTAAAATCACACTCTTTTTTAGCTGATTGTTTTTGACCTCCTATTCCAATAATTTGAAAATGTGAACTTTTATAAGGCAACTGTAACCTACTTCTTATTCTTTCTGTTATGAAGGTTCTTTGAGAGCCTGGATCTATTAAAGCTCTTATCGTGAAAATTTCGCCTTGATGCTCTATTTGCATTAACGCTGTACGCAATAAAATGTTTTCGTTGCTCGTAGAGCAGTTTGCTTGAACCCTCCGTGAGGTTGTTGGAAGTTCATCTTTGTTAGAATTACTTGGCTGTTCTATTTTTGCATTTGTATTTTGAGCAATATTTTTATTTTGGTTACTATTACCATTACTTTGATTATTTTCAGATAATTTTTGTATATTTGATGATTTGTATGCAATATGCAATAATGAATGGTGATCTTTTTTACAGTAAAAACATGTTCTTTTACTTTTACAATTTGCCTTAATATGTGAAGGACTTAAACAATTGTTACATATTTTATTCTTGAAAATATAATCTATTCTTTGTTGTGTTGAAAAAGTTCTGAAATTGGGACAATTTCTTAAATAATGTACATTATTACATAGCTTGCAACTTGTGGTTATGTTTTCTTGGGATGTATATGTTTGAATATTAGTTTTTTTTTGTATTGGAAAGTGTAAAACTGTCTTTTGTGGTTTTAATGCTTGTTAGCCGCTCTACCGCTTCGTATCTGTCAACTAAAAATTGTGACATTTGCGACCATTTTGGTAGTTCACGAGGGGAAGTCAGTGATTGTTCCCATAGTTCTAAAGTACAATCTGGTAATTTTGTTGATATTAAACGAATTAAAATGGGATCCCAACTATTTACTTCTACCCCTAGAGTTCTGAGTGTCGCTAATGAATCGTTTACTGATGACTGTATTTTTCTTATGGACTCACTATCTTCATTAATTGCGGCTGGTATATCAAACAAGATCATAATTTGGTTATCTACCAAAACTCGTTTGTTTTCGTATCTTGTTTTTAACGCATTCCAAGCTAGCTCAAAATTATCATTAGATAATGGATATCGTTTGACTATAGCACCTGCTTCGCCTCTTGTCTTGTTCCTGAGATGGTATAGCTTAGTTACAGGAGTAAGTTTCGAATGATTTATATAAACTGCAGTGAACATGTCTCTAAACGAGGGCCATTGTTCATAACTGCCTTTAAATATTTCTGTGTCGCATGGGGGTAATTTAATGCAAATACTGGAATTATCGCTCATTGGATTTTGATTTGGGACAGATTGACGAGATGTTGATTGGAACATTGGCATTTGTACTGTATCTAAGCGGATACTTTTAAGAATTTCAAAAATTTGTGATGTGCTCTGGACATAGGCATCATTACAAGCATCAAATTCTTCTCTTGCTTGATTTTTAAATTCTGCATCAATTACGTCATCTTGAGATAACATTACCTTTTGATAAGAAGTATCTACGTTTGTCCATCTTGCATCTATTTCCTTTAACCTTGCCTCCAATATAGATTCGTTTTGATCTTCTCTTCGGTTCTCATTCACCTTTCCACAATACTGAAGCAAATGTTCACAATCAAATTTAAAATAATCTTTATATGATGGATTAAATGACCTATCAGCTGTAGGAGAATTTTCTTTTTCACGCGGCATTTTGTTTGATAATTGTGTTATATATTGTATTTTATTCAAATAATTAGGATTCTGTGGCTATACAGAGTAAAATTTTTAAATTATAAAGTACTATATTGAGATATAAACTTTTGAGAGGTGCAGTTAATTTTTTTTTTTTTAGAACAGATTTTATTTTAAATTTTTAGAGAATAATTAAATTTGTATTTAATTAATTTTCAGTTTTTCGAAATATAATGTTATTTAATTATCGTACTAGATCTTTTAACTAGTATAAATTAAAACAAGAGATATAAATCCTATTTATTTGTTCACTTTTTAGTATATCTTTAGAATTTTGTATTAAGTATTAATTGTTTGTACACAATGGGAGCAGCGGTAAATTACAGAGTGTTTTTCTATATCCTTTTGTGATAGCTTAGCTATGGGGTAAAAGCAATAGATAGTTGTAATCTAGTAAAACAAAAGTAATAGAATATACACTTATAATCGAAAAATAAGTTTTAATGAAACAATTAGATTGATAATGAAGCGGGTTAAACAATTAGTAGTATGTAGACTACTATTTTTATCAATTTTAATTTCATTAAAAATTTTGTGTACTATGTGGTATTCTGATTTTTAGAGATACAATTTTGTGATTTTATTTCAGAGATACCACTAAGCGGTTAATTGTGAACAAATAGGAAAATTATTTCGTAATGAATTTATTAAATGGATTTAGTATAAATCATTAAATTTGATTTTTTTTTTAGTAAAATTTGATTTTTTTTTAGAGAAAAATTTATTTATTATAAGACAAAATTTTATAGAAATATATTGAAAATTTTAGATTTCTTCATTTGCAAATTAAATTTATTTAATTTTGTTGAGATTCAAATTTTCTTTTTATGTTAAATTTATTCTTTAGAGAATATTCTAAATATTATGAATTTTTAAATTCTTTTGTATTATACAATTTTTCTGATTATTATGAGTTTTAACTTTTATAAAATTCTAATTGAAATAATTTTTGAATTTTATTTTATAAATACTTTAAGAATTTTATTTTAAATAAAATAAATTTACTTTTTTTTTAAATTGGTTTATTAAAATGCATGTACATTTTACTGTATAAATTTACTTTGTATATTGGTTTATGAAAATTGCAGTTATCTTTTACTGTATAAAATTATACAAAATAAATTTTCTTTGTAAATTGGTTTATAAAATTGCAGGTACCTTTTACTGTATAAAATTATACAAACCAAACCATGAGCATAATAACTGTTAATTCTTGCAAAATTGTTGTTTTGTATTTTTACAAAACAAACCATGAGCATAATAACTGTTAATTCTTGCAAAATTGTTGTTTTGTATTTTTAATAATAAATAAAAAAACAGGTTCTAATTGTAAATTTCATTTCTTTTTATTGTCTACGTGTTATTATCTTTGTTTGTTTATCTTCATTAAAGAGAGTGACAACGTTCCACCAAGTTTTTTATTTGTAAATTACTAAAGAGAACGCACTTAATGTTTTACCGGTGAGATTTGCAAGTTAATATAGAGAACGCACTTAACTTTTTCCTTTTTTACCGGCAGGAATGATTATAAACGTTTGAAAATTTTTAAATATTACTGAGATAAATGGTTAGTAGTGAAATATTTTATTAATTTTTGTTTCAAATATATTTTTTATTGTGTAATGTACAATTCTCTTATTTTCCGATTACTTATATAGAATTGTATTGTATAAACATTTTCCCTTCAAGTTTGTATTTTGTGTGGCTGTATTATGTACTCTTAGTTAAGTTTTAGAATTTAAACTTTAAATACATATACGTTTTTAATTTTTTCTACTTATTAGGCAGAATAAACACCACATTCGCTATTTCTACTTCAAGTTTGTGTTTTGTGTGGCTGCATATGTATTCTTAGTTGTGTTTCAGAACTTAAACTTTAAATACATATACGTTTTTAATTCTATTCTACTTATTAGGCAGAATAAACACCACATTCGCTAATACACATTATCGCAATATTATTTTACACAATTCGGAATTTTTAAATCTTCCGTTTTATCGTTGGGATTTTCGGGTATAAATAATCACAAATTAGGGATTTTGTAAACCGGAGTTGCGAACCCTATATTTAGTGGACTGTATCTTAGTTATTTAAGAGAATTTTGTACACAACACTTAAAGATATGAATATTTGGAAAAAAAAAAACCGCATAAATATTTTCCAATAACGCACTTTTTAAATGAAATAAATTTATTTATTGTTAAAAAGTAATTTATTATTATATTTTATATTATTATAATAATTTAGATTAAATTTTCCTTTTATGAATTTTTGTAGAAATTAAATTACACACATTAAATATTTCAGTGTAAAGTTGATGTAGGTCAGTTTGTATAATATAGAGATTACTGACTTGTGACTTGATGAATCTCTTACCTCAAGAGATATTCTTGATTCTCTTACCTCAAGAGATCTTAATTGATGTTGAGCTTCTTTTGTTGTTGTGGTTGGGATGTTTAACCACTTGAGCATTTATGTTGTTTTCCCTTTTTGGTTTTTTGAGTGGGAGAGATGCAGAAACCAATGTTTCTGTTTTGTGTTTTTCACTTTTTTCTTATTTGTAACTGCTATTTTTTTTTGGTTTATTTTATCTTAATTCTTATGTTCTCACTTCTTTTTTTTTCTTACAAATATGTATGTATGTATGCTTATGTTTGAATATAAGAAACCAATTAGGGAATCCGTGTTGTTAAAAAAATACAAACAATTAGGGTATCCGTTTTAAAATTTTTTTATTTTTTTTATTTTTAAGGAATGTAAACCGAAGTATATATCGTTTATTGAATTCCGTTTAATATTTATATATATATATGTACATATAAGTGCATTTATCTTTATTTATTTGCAATATTTGTTAAATAATTTTTTGGGGGAAATTAATTTTATTTGTATGTACATATATGTATAAGAGATTATGTATTCATGTATATAACAAACATTTTTATGTATTTAATTATTTATTTTCAGAACATTTTGTTATATACAATCATACGTATAATTTTAACGGCAACTTTCTTTTTTAGTTTTTTATTTATTTATGTATATAATAACATATTTATGTATTTATATGCTTTTGGTATTATTAATTTTATTTGTGTGTACATATATATATGGGGCATTTCACGTCAAGTGAACCAACTTTTGAAATCGATGTCTTCCGATCGCGATGAAATTTGCACCAATGTTAGTTCTATTGGATAGTAATTCGGACACCATTTTTCAACAAGATCGGTCAAGAACTCTCTGAGTTATAGGAGGTCAAAATTTGACATTTTGGCCAAACAGGTGTTTTTTTTTATCCATATAACTTATTACCTATTGTTCTTAGCAAAATGTGTCCCAAATAGTTTAGATAGCTATTTATGCAATCTTTCGAAAAAAAAATTAAAAAAATTTAATAAAATATTTTTGATTTTTTTTTTTTAAATCAAAAATATTTTTGACTTTTTTTTTCAAAATGGGCCCTTTTTATTTTTTTTTTTTATTTTTTTTAAGAAAGCTTAGGTCTTTTCCTAAGCGACCTATATGGTCGCTTAGTGGAATGCGAGTGGGATATCTATCAAAAAAAATATTTTGTAACTCAAGATTTAAAATTTTTGAATTTTTTTGCAAAATCAAAAACTTTGTTGACTTTTTTTAAAAAAATGGACCCATTTTTTTTTTTGCTCAGAAGAAAGCTTATGTGTTTTCCTTTAACACCCTTTTGGTCGCTTAGTGGGATGCGAGTGGGATATCTATAAAAAAATGTTTTGTGACTCAAGACATACAATTTTTACTTTTTTTTTGAAAAATCAAAAACCTTTTTGACTTTTTTTTCCAAAATGGACTCTTTTTTTATTAATTTTTTTTCTCAAAAGAAAGCTTAGGTCTTTTCCTTTAAAACCTTTTTGGTCGCTTAGTGGGATGCGAGTGGGATATCTATCAAAATAAATGTTTTGTAACTCAAGACAAATGTTTTTAAATTGATTTTTTTCATATTTGTGTGTAAGTGTTTCTAAAACCTTAAAAATAAAAACCACAACAACTGACCGATAATAGCCACTGGAGGGGTGCAATATGAGACCGACCGCTATTAATTTTCACCCCCAAAATTTGTCTGAGTTTTGTATCTTGCGGCTTTTTTAGTCAATCCTAGAGGTAGTTTTCAGCGCACGTGATTTTCATTGTTAAAATATCAGGTGGCCCAGAAACAAATTTTTGGAATCAAGTGGAAATATTTTATGGCCCTTCTCCGAAGTACCAGTTTATTTATTATTTTATGACATTTGACTTTAAGAAGTGGGTGGAGAGGTAGAAGTTGACAGGTAGGTTATTTATATGGTGGTTTATTTTTATTATTATTTGTAACATTTGGTTAAACTAGGTACTTTAGTATGTAAGCCCTTCTTGACCCTAATAAAAGATTTTAGACTCATTCATTACGGAAATCAGTTTTTTAGAAACAGCGTTAAAATTAAGACGTGTGTTATTTACATAAATACTTACAAAATTCAAAATGTCTACGACTTCTAAAAAGGCTAAGGTTGAAAATGAAATTTATTCGTCTTTTTGTTTTAATCCCTTTAACAAAATGAAGCACAGATCATCAGATATGCGAAATATTTCCGACGGCTTATTAAAAAAATTCCCTACGCTGTCAAAACGATTGAAAATTTGTGGATCATGCAGGAAAGAGCTCGGAAAGTTGAACGAATTACCGAATTTGAATAGTAATGAGCCTTGCGTTGAAGTTATTCCAGATGAAGACAAAAGTAATTCCGAGAATGAAGACAGAACTGTTGATGATGATGGTTATTCTAACTTTTCAAATTCAACGAATGAGTGTCGAAACCAATACCATGAGGATGCAGTAGAAGTTCTTGAACAAATAAAAGAGAAATACAAAACGTCACAGAGTGAAGCTGAAAGAATTCAACTTCTCACGCTTGCTCCAAGAACATGGAGTTCTGCAAAAACAATGACTGAGTTTGGAACGTCTCAACGAAAAGCAAGAATTGCTAAACAATTGGTTGCTGAGCATGGGATTCTCACACTCCCAAACAAAAAGAAGGGAAAAACTTTGGAGTGCGATACTAAATCTCTAATAACTCAGTTTTATCAGCGAGATGATATGAGTCGCCTGATGCCAGGGATGAAAGACTGGATGTCTGTACGAATCGATGGCAAGAAAGTTCAAATGCAGAAGAGAATGGTTCTCTGTAACCTGAATGAATTATTCGCAACATTTCAATCTGAATACGAGGATGTCAAAATTGGATTCACAAAATTTACACAACTGAGGCCAAAACATTGCGTTTTGGCAGGAAGCAGCGGAACTCACACAGTATGTGTTTGTATTTACCATGAAAATGTTAAATTGATGTTGAAGGAAATCAACTTAAATTACTTAAAAGATGATTTATCAGAAGATTTACACCATTACCGCGATTGCCTTAAATTGACTATGGGCCCTAATGCTACAACTTCTTGCCACTTAGGTGAATGTTCGAATTGCCCGGAAACCACATCCATCAAAGAAAATTTAATCAACTCTTTTGATCGAGAATGTATTGAGGAGTTAAAATTTGAATCTTGGCTTCAGACTGAAAGATGCACACTGAAAACCATAATTTTAAATGTGGATGTTTTTGTGGAAGAACTGTGTAGAGGATTGCTAAATTTGAGAACCCATGACTTTTTAGTCAAAGAGCAGTGGTCATTCTTCAAGGACTTGAAAACACATTTGAAGTCTGGTGAATTCATTATTTCATTTGATTTCGCAGAGAACTATAAATATGTTCTTCAGGATTCCATACAAGCATTCCACTTCAATAACGACCAAGCAACTATATTCACAGTAGTTATTTACTACATGAAATAAGAAAACCTGGAACACAAAAGTATGGCAATCATATCCGACGATTTAAAACATGACACCGTTGCAGTTTATGAGTACCAGAAGATAATACTAAATTATCTAAAATCAAAATTTACAGTAGAAAAGGTATACTACGTTTCGGACGGAGCTCGTCAACATTTTAAAAACAAAAGTAGCTTCGCAAATCTTACAGCTCATGAAAAAGATTTTGGAATGCCAGCTGAGTGGCGTTTTCATCGTACTGCTCATGGTAAAGGAGCATGTGATGGTATTGGAGCAAACCTCAAAAGAAATGCAGCGAAGTATAGCCTCCAGTGCTCTCATCAAGATCGCATCTTAGATGCGACTGCTTTATTCCATTGGGCAAAGAATTATTGTAAAGAAACTAAAATAGTTTTTAGTAGCAAAGAGGATCATGAGGAAACATTGAAAACACTAAAGAGCAGATTCGATGATAACAATCGATGGCACTGCTCAATACCATGCTTTCATACCGCTTGTCGATGGAAGACTCAAATTAAAAAAGTTTTCTGCATCTACTCAATGCGATTTCTTTCCAAAGCCAAAAAAGAAGCCAGCAGCGAAATCAGTAGCTGAATCTAATAACGCCAAGAAAGGATTGACAAAAAAAAAGCAGCTAATAAAGGTGACAAATAAGGAGGATAAAAGTATGGATATTTGAAAATTTAAAAACTTCATAAATTAAGTGTAAAAATAGTTATTATATAAATTGATCTATTGTGATTAAGATTAAATTTTACTAAATTATTCATCTTTTTATTATTATTATTATTATATATTAAATTAATTATTATTACAAATAAATAACAAAATTAAATTATTCAACATTTCCATAGAAAAAAAGTGATTTTTATTCCTGAGGTTAACATATGGGTATTACAGTATCGAGGCTATGAAATTTTAGTTGGGTATGTTACATACCATCGGAAAGGCTAATGTGTCTAGTTTCTCTGCGTAAGTTTAATTTTTAAGGTTTACACACAAATATGAAAAAAATTAAAATAGTGCAAATTTAAAAACCTTTGTCTTGAGTTACAAAACATTTATTTTGATAGATATCCCACTCGCATCCCACTAAGCGACCAAAAAGGTTTTAAAGGAAAATACCTAAGCTTTCTTTTGAGAAAAAAAATTAATAAAAAAAGAGTCCATTTTGGAAAAAAAAGTCAAAAAGGTTTTTGATTTTTCAAAAAAAAGTAAAAAATTGTATGTCTTGAGTTACAAAACATTTTTTTTTATAGATATCCCACTAGCATCCCACTAAGCGACAAAAAGGGTGTTAAAGGAAAACACATAAGCTTTCTTCTGAGCAAAAAAAAAAATTAAAAAATGGGTCCATTTTTTTAAAAAAAGTCAACAAAGTTTTTGATTTTGCAAAAAAATTCAAAAATTTTAAATCTTGAGTTACAAAATATTTTTTTGATAGATATCCCACTCGCATCCCACTAAGCGACCATATAGGTCGCTTAGGAAAAGACCTAAGCTTTCTTAAAAAAAAATAAAAAAAAAAAATAAAAAGGTCCCATTTTGAAAAAAAAAGTCAAAAATATTTTTGATTTAAAAAAAAAAATCAAAAATATTTTATTAAATTTTTTTAATTTTTTTTTCGAAAGATTGCATAAATAGCTATCTAAACTATTTGGGACACATTTTGCTAAGAACAATAGGTAATAAGTTATATGGATAAAAAAAACACCTGTTTGGCCAAAATGTCAAATTTTGACCTCCTATAACTCAGAGAGTTCTTGACCGATCTTGTTGAAAAATGGTGTCCGAATTACTATCCAATAGAACTAACATTGGTGCAAATTTCATCGCGATCGGAAGACATCGATTTCAAAAGTTGGTTCACTTGACGTGAAATGCCCCATATATGTATGTACATTGCCCACTTTCAGCGTACAGCATCCTAAATTTATCAAGAACACAAAAAACAACAACAACGCCAAACGAAACAAAACACAAAAAGAAAAAACAAAAACAAAATACGCAAGCCAATGAAACCAACACACATCCAAACATACGTTTAATTGTATAAAAAACAACAACGCCAAAAGAAACAAAACACAAAAGAAAAACAAAATACGCAAAGCATGCACATCCAAACATACGATTTGTTCAAAAAAACCAACACACAACCAAACAAACGTTTAGTTGTATAAAAAACAACAACAACGCCAAAAGAAACAAAACACAAAAAAAAAACAAAATACGCAAAGCATGCACATCCAAAAACATACGTTTTGTTGCTTTTTTGTCAAAGCATGCAATACATTGTGTTTTATGATGAAATTTTCAGAGGTTGTCTCGGATTGCTCATATCTCCGTTATTTATGGACGAATTTTGCTGATTTTAAATAGCAAAATTCTCGAAAGTATGTCTGATAGAATTGCTTAATCGACTCCGCTATCTATAAGGATCCAGAATATATATACTTTATAGGGTCGGAAATGAAAAATGTAGAAATTACAAACGGAATGACAAACTTATATATACCCTTCTCACGAAGGTGAAGGGTATAAAAACATGGATTTTTATAATACATATTGCTTAACAATTTCTATATTACATATGTATGTACGTATTTGAATTGAAATAATTTTTTTATTTTAGAAAACTCGGTCAAGCCCAACCATATAATACCCTACACTAAGTAAATGACCAACAAATTAGGTAACATGACTTCCGTATATATAAAACTTATTTGCAGAGAAATTTGTGTAGATACCTATAAAAATTAAACATTTATGATCGATAAAGTCCAATTTCTGGTGGACATTTGTATGGGGGGCTAGGTAAAATAATGGACCGATTTCAGCCAGTTTCAATAGGATTCGTCCTTGGGTCAAAAAAAAAGAAAAATGCATTTGCCAAATTTTATACAAAAATATCTTCAAAATTCCGACCTGTACTTTGCGCACAAGGGTCAACAACCCAACTCTGTAAAAATGCATTGAAAATTCGTTATCAGATAGAGTTGTGTAGCTCATGAATGACCAAGTTCAATTGAGCTATTCACTCAACTGAGCGAAGTGAATCATTCATCATACTGAGCGTTTTCAGCTCAGCACTGAGCGTTTTCAACTGAGCGGTTTTGTTTTATGCTCATGTTTCTTTCAGTACTCATGAAAGAGCTGCACAAGCACATTCATTTGTCATCTTCAATGTTTCACATGTTTCACTTTACTCGTCAATTCTGTAACATTCTTTCGCTCACTGACATTGAAAAGTGAGTGAGTATTGTGTCCTACAAAAATAAAACGATAATTGGAATGTAGGTTTCTTATGTATGTATGTATGTATGTATGTATGTATGTATGTATGTATGTATGTATGTATGTATGTATGTATGTATGTATGTATGTATGTATGTATGTATGTATGTATGTATGTATGTATGTATGTATGTATGTATGTATGTATGTATGTATGTATGTATGTATGTATGTATGTATGTATGTATGTATGTATGTATGTATGTATGTATGTATGTATGTACATATGTATGTATGTATGTATGTATGTATGTATGTATGTATGTATGTATGTATGTATGTATGTATGTATGTATGTATGTATGTATGTATGTATGTATGTATGTATGTATGTATGTATGTATGTATGTATGTATGTATGTATGTATGTATGTATGTATGTATGTATGTATGTATGTATGTATGTATGTATGTATGTATGTCTGTATGTATGTATGTATGTATGTATGTATGTATGTATGCATGTATGTATGTATGTATGTATGTATGTATGTACGTATGTATGTATGTATATGATCGTATGCTGCCGCGTATATATTTTTGTTTCAAAAACTATTAGAGTTATTCAAATTGTTTTTGTTTTCATGAAGGAATTTTTATATGTGTGCTATTGAATGAATGTGAATTTATTTATGGTATGGTGATGTAGAATGAAATAAAGAAAGAGTATTGCTACAGTTTTTAAGTAAATTTCATAAAATAATAATGAAAAAGGGAAATAAATAATTGTTATTGTTAAAATAATAATTGTAATTGAAAGTATGTAATTAGTAAAAAAAATACTATTTCAAAAATACATTAGTGGGATTATATCTAACAAAACACATAATTAAAAAAATACAAAGTACTGACATTCTTAATTAAATTAGCAATATTATTTCAATCTTATGCACTTTTTTACTATACATACTTCTACATGACAGTTTTACGTTATTTTTTATTTTGTAAAACAATAAAATCTTATTCCTTAAATTCAGAAATTCTATTTATATATATAAATTCTATTTATATATTGAAAATATACAAATTGTATCACAAAACTATTTTTCTTTCATATTTTTAGTAGAAATTTTGTTAATATATTCAGTTTTTTGGTAATTTTATTATTTTGTGGTAAAAGAATACCTTATAGTTAGTTAATGTTCTGCTTAACAAATATTGTCTAAACATTTGGTTAGCATCGGAAATTAGAAATAATAAAAAATTAACACTTTTTTCCGCAAAAATATTAGTTTAAATAAAATACAATTTGATTTTTTAAAATTTTAATGAATTATTTCACGCATAAATCTCTAATTGTCAAAAGACTGTGTGTTTTTACAACTAACAACAGAAATAATTGATTTATTTCACGCATAAATCTCTAATTGTCAAAAGACTGTGTGTTTTTACAACTAACAACAGAAATAATTGATTTAATTCACTACAAGCAATTCTTAAAATGAAATGGTCATTATACAACATACTGAGCTAATGAGCTAAAAGAGCGACCTAGTTCATTTCAGTGAGCTGAGCTGAAAAGAGCGGTCACTTCACTGAGCTAATAAACCCAACTCTATTATCAGATACTATGTTCAAGGTTAAATTCGAAGAAATTTTTATTTTATTTTAAATATTAATGTGTTTTAAATTACAACTTAATACCGGCACGCGACAAACAAAAAAACTATGCATTCTATGGGAAAATACATTTTGCTTACGCCACAATTTAACATTTTTATAAATCCATTTATTTTTTTGTTTTTAAATAATTTGGGATTGCAAAAAAATTATGAAATGAAAACTGAATCGCATAAGTGAAGTAACAACACAATGCGGGTCAATAACCAACATGGTGGAAATGCATTAAAGATTCATATTTGAAAATATGATCAAGGTTAAATTCAACGGAAATGAAAAAATTTATAAAAAAACATTTTTTTTTATAAAAACATAATTTTGCTTTCAAGAAAGCAAAACCATACCTAATTCTTTAATTCCGAAATATAATTTTATTTTGAATTTGATTCTCAAACGAAAGGGTTATTTCTATAGAAATAAAAATTGTAAAAAATTGAATAAAAACTTAAAAAAATTAAAATGAATAAGTTTGTGAATTTCATTCCTTCAACTTCTAAATCTTTAATGCTGACTTTAAATGAAGAGTGTCTAGATAAGATTTTAAAAATCTTACCTTTAAACGATAAAATTGGTAAGATTTTGAAAATCTTATCTAGACAATCTTCATTATGGTTGGGCTTGACCGAGTTTTCTAAAATAAAAAAATTATTTCAATTCAAATACGTACATACATATGTAATTGATGTAATAGAAATTGTTAAGCAATATGTATTATAAAAATCCATGTTTTTATATGTAAAACCTAATTTTTCACGTAATCGAAGTGTCTGGATTATTTCATTATGATTAATGTGTTCTGAAATGTAAAAAAAGTAGAAAAGTAGAAAAGCAAAAAATTATAAAAGTAGAAATGTAAAAAATTATAAAAGTAAAAATGTAAAAAAGTAAAAAATTATAAAAGTAAAAATATAAAAAAAGTAAAAAGTAGAAAAGTAAAAAAAGTAGAAAAGCAAAAAATTATAAAAGTAGAAATGTAAAAAAGTAGAAAAGCAAAAAATTATAAAAGTAGAAATGTAAAAAATTATAAAAGTAAAAAGTAGAAAAGTAAAAATTATAAAAGTAGAAGTAGAAAAGTAAAAAAAGTAGAAAAGTAAAAATTATAAAAGTAGAAAAGTAAAAGTAGAAAAGTAAAAAAAGTAGAAAAGCAAAAAATTATAAAAGTAGAAATGTAAAAAAGTTGAAAAGTAAAAAATTATAAAAGTAGAAATGTAAAAAATTATAAAAGTAAAAATGTAAAAAGTAGAAAAGTAAAAATTATAAAAGTAGAAATGTAAAAAAAGTAGAAAAGCAAAAAATTATAAAAGTAGAAATGTAAAAAATTATAAAAATAAAAATGTAAAAAAGTAAAAAATTATAAAAGTAGAAAATTTTTAAACTTTAATTGAATATATTTATTTATTTATATTTATAAAAAACTTTATAATCATAATAAATTATGAATACAAAATAAATATTTTTACATAGGTACTAACAACTAAGGTTTTTGACCTAATATTTGTTAAATAAGATTGTATATATTACAGTATTTTAATAGTAAGATTACAGTCTTTATGTTTTCTATATTTATAGTTTTTAGGAGATCTACTAAGCAAATTTTACCAAAAAGATGTATCTGAGCTTGTTTTATAAAATTACAAAAGAAAATTAAGTGTTCTGTGTTTAGAATTGATGTTGTATTACAAAATTGGCAATGGTTTTGGTTAGAGTTATTAAATAAATGTTGTACAGTTAAGCGGGTATGTCCTAATCTTAATCTAATATATTTTTGAAGATCACTTCTTTTAGCTTTATTCGAAAATATTGGTGGATTTTTATCTGGGTTGAATGTTTTGTATATGTGTTGGTAGTTGGCCCATTCTTCAAATTCAGTTTTTTTAATGGATGTTGAAATTGCTCTTTTGACATCGCACTTATTTAATGAGGTATATGAAAAAATTGGTGCAGAAGAAGCAAATTTTGCTGCTTCGTCCGCTAAGGTGTTTCCTTTAATACCAGAGTGGCCCGGAATCCACATTATTTTAAATTTAGTGGGGTATTTTATTAGTATATCTCTTATTTTTGAGATTGTTGTATTTTTATTTTTTAAGTTTTGGGTGGCAGTTATCGTAGATTTTGAGTCTGAACAAATAATATATTTACCACGGAGATTTTTATATTTATTGAGGGTGTAATAAATAGCGGTTGATTCTGCAGTAAAAATTGAACATTCAAGATTTAAACTAGCAAGAAATTCAATTTTTAATGTTTTATCTATTACTGCAAATGTTGTAGAATAGTTTGTTTTTGAGCCATCTGTATACAAGAAGTTCCAATTTTTGTATGTTACAAGTATTTCTTTAAAAAGTGAAGTGTATATATAATTGGATGTAGATTCTTTAGGTAGGTTAATAAGATCCGAAATAAAACTATCCTTTTTCAATTTCCATGGTGGTTCAGTGGGTGTATAAGCTTATTGCTGTTTTATGTTCAAACCAATATCGGAGGCGAATTTAAGTGAGTTGTAGATCGTTGAAGGAATGCGCATTGGTGGCTGTGATAGCAGGTTTGATAATCGATAAATAAGGTGTTGATCAGATGGAAACATAATTTTAATTATTAAATTTGTAGTAAGCGTTGTATACCTTTGGTCAATTGTGGATATTCCGGCTTCAGCAAATAAATTCCTAATAGGAGTAGTTTTTAGAGCGCCAAGGGCAATTCTAATGGATTGGATATAAATTGGAGCAATTTTTCTTAATTGTGTGTTTGGGGCTTTTCCATAGATGGTTAGACCATATTCTATAGTTGACAGGATGACACTGCGAACAATATTTATTTATTTAAACTAATATTTTTGCGGAAAAAAGAGTTAATTTTTTATTATTTCTAATTTCCGATGCTAACCAAATGTTTAGACAATATTTGTTAAGCAGAACATTCACTAACTATAAGGTATTCTTTTACCACAAAATAATAAAATTACCAAAAAACTCAATATATTAACTGGAATTTGAAAAAGGAAAAATATTTTGATGATCTGATAATTGTGATCCAAAATAAAAATGTGACAATAACTAAACCAAAATGAATATTGTTGCAATTTTTTGGGTGTTTTCCCATTTACATAATGTTAGTTATCAATTGGCAAAATATATATTTTTTACCTGACTTTTACAATTTATATATATATGATCAACAAAATTTCTACTAAAAATATGAAAGAAAAATAGTTTTGTGATACAATTTGTATATTTTCAACATTAACTTAATTATTTTATGATATAACAATATATAAATAGAATTTCTGAATTTAAGGAATAAGATTTTATTGTTTTACAAAATAAAAAATAACGTAAAACTGTCATGTGGAAGTATGTATAGTAAAAAAGTGCATAAGATATATGTTTTCTAAAAAAAGTGATTGAAATAATATTGCTAATTTAATTAAGAATGTCAGTACTTTGTATTTTTTTAATTATGTGTTTTGTTAGATATAATCCCACTAATGTATTTTTGAAATAGTATTTTTTTTACTAATTACATACTTTCAATTACAATTATTATTTTAACAATAATAATTATTTATTTCCCTTTTTCATTATTATTTTATGAAATTTACTTAAAAACTGTAGCAATACTCTTTCTTTATTTCATTCTACATCACCATACCATAAATAAATTCACATTCATTCAATAGCACACATATAAAAATTCCTTCATGAAAACAAAAACAATTTGAATAACTCTAATAGTTTTTGAAACAAAAATATATACGCGGCAGCATACGATCATATACATACATACATACGTACATACATACATACATACATACATACATGCATACATACATACATACATACATACATACATACATACATACATACATACGTACATACATACATACATACATACATACATACATACATACATACATACATACATACATACATACATACATACATACATACATACATACATACATACATACATACATACATACATACATACATACATACATACATACATACATACATACATACATACATACATACATACATACATACATACATACATACATACATACATACATACATACATACATACATACATACATACATACATACATACATACATACATACATACATACATACATACATACATACATACATACATACATACATACATACATACATACATACATACATACATACATACATACATACATACATACATACATAAGAAACCTACATTCCAATTATCGTTTTATTTTTGTAGGACACAATACTCACTCACTTTTCAATGTCAGTGAGCGAAAGAATGTTACAGAATTGACGAGTAAAGTGAAACATGTGAAACATTGAAGATGACAAATGAATGTGCTTGTGCAGCTCTTTCATGAGTACTGAAAGAAACATGAGCATAAAACAAAACCGCTCAGTTGAAAACGCTCAGTGCTGAGCTGAAAACGCTCAGTATGATGAATGATTCACTTCGCTCAGTTGAGTGAATAGCTCAATTGAACTTGGTCATTCATGAGCTACACAACTCTATCTGATAACGAATTTTCAATGCATTTTTACAGAGTTGGGTTGTTGACCCTTGTGCGCAAAGTACAGGTCGGAATTTTGAAGATATTTTTGTATAAAATTTGGCAAATGCATTTTTCTTTTTTTTTGACCCAAGGACGAATCCTATTGAAACTGGCTGAAATCGGTCCATTATTTTACCTAGCCCCCCATACAAATGTCCACCAGAAATTGGACTTTATCGATCATAAATGTTTAATTTTTATAGGTATCTACACAAATTTCTCTGCAAATAAGTTTTATATATACGGAAGTCATGTTACCTAATTTGTTGGTCATTTACTTAGTGTAGGGTATTATATGGTTGGGCTTGACCGAGTTTTCTAAAATAAAAAAATTATTTCAATTCAAATACGTACATACATATGTAATATAGAAATTGTTAAGCAATATGTATTATAAAAATCCATGTTTTTATACCCTTCACCTTCGTGAGAAGGGTATATATAAGTTTGTCATTCCGTTTGTAATTTCTACATTTTTCATTTCCGACCCTATAAAGTATATATATTCTGGATCCTTATAGATAGCGGAGTCGATTAAGCCATGTCCGTCTGTCTGTCGTATGTTTGGAAGTGCATGCTTTGCGTATTTTGTTTTTCTTTTGTGTTTTGTTTCTTTTGGCGTTGTTGTTTTTTATACAATTAAACGTATGTTTGGATGTGTGTTGGTTTCATTGGCTTGCGTATTTTGTTTTTTCTTTTTGTGTTTTGTTTCGTTTGGCGTTGTTGTTGTTTTTTGTGTTCTTGATAAATTTAGGATGCTGTACGCTGAAAGTGGGCAATGTACATACATATACAGTCAGCGTCAAAAGAAAGTGTACAACTTGTTTTTACATTTTAAACGTTTTATTTACATATTAAAAAACAATTTTTTCTCCAGTTCTAGTATATTTAACAAAACATTTAATTGTTCTCTTGCAATATATAAACAAAAAACTAAACTATTTCAACTGCAACAAAAACAGTAACAACAAAACCAAAAATACTCCATTTTTAACGCGTCAGAAAAAAGTGTACACATTTAGAATTGCAATAAGATTTTTCTAGCTACATAAAAAAATATATTGTTATTCTTTATTTTTGCCTAGATTATAATTATTTGTGGATCTTGCTGCTAGTCTCATGAGATTTTAAGATAGTAGGTTTTCTTGTTTGATCGCGAGAACTTTAAAACCAAAATGTGAAAACAAACTGCAATTGAAACAAGAAAGTAAGTCATAAAGCAGTGAAGAAAGTATTCACAGTAAGTGCAGTAAAATTATGCGAAGAATTAACAGATTCGTCTGGAGTGAGAGTTAGTAACAGTACGGTTCGCCGAGCGCTACACCCAAATGCTCTATATGGTGGAGTTCCGAGAGAATAACCCCACATTTCCAAACGAAATAAAGAGCGACTTCGAGAATTCGCAAACAGGTATAAAAACCAAGAAAATTGTTTTGGAATAATGTGCTGTTTACGGACGAAAGCAAGTTTGAGATTTTCGGAAGTAAAAAAAGGAGTAAAATTTAGAGAAGCAAAAATCAAGAGTTCGACCTAAAAATGTACTATCCACCGTAAAGCATGGTGGTGGTTAGGTGATGGTGTGGGGGTGTATGGCGGCAAGTGGCATGGGAAAACTCATATTTATTGATAGTTTGATGAGCAAAACCGATTACCTAAACATTCTTATAGAAAATATGGAACCCATCATTAGAAAATTAAATCTAGACCGAATCTGGAAGCATACTTCTTAACTTGTTAAAGAATGGTTGTTGTATCATACACCGAAACAACTGGAACAACCCCTGCAGTCACCGGACATTAATCCCATTGAACATCTGTGGTAGCATTTGGACAGACAGATCAGAAAATGAAATATTACCAGCAATGACTCTCTACACGAAATCCTGCAGGAAGAGTGGTTCAACATCCCAACATCGGTGACATCAAAATTGGTAGAAACAATGCCAAGGAGGCTTGAAACTGTTTTAAAACCCAAAAGATGTCAAATAAAATACTAAACACGTTTTTTGTTCTAATTTCCCTAAACTGTATACTTTCTTTTGACGCGTTAAAAATGTAGTATTTTTGGTTTTGTTGTTACTGTTTTTGTTGCAGTTGAACTAGTTTAGGTTTTTGTTTATATATTGCAAGAGAACAATTAAATGTTTTGTTAAATATACTAGAACTGGAGAACAAATAGTTTTTTAATATGTAAATAAAATGTTTTAAATGTAAAAACAAGTTGTACACTTTCTTTAGACGCTGACTGTATATTAATTATAAAAAATAATAATGCATCCACAACAAAGGTGAAGGGTATATAAGATTCGGCATAGCCGAATTTTTCACGTAATCGAAGTGTCTGGATTATTTCATTATGATTAATGTGTTCTGAAATGTAAAAAAAGTAGAAAAGCAAAAAATGATAAAAGTAAAAATGTAAAAAAATTATAAAAGTAAAAATGTAAAAAAGTAAAAAGTAGAAAAGTGAAAAATTATAAAAGTAGAAATGTAAAAAGAGTAAAAAGTAGAAAAGTAGAAAAGCAAAAAATTATAAAAGTAGAAATGTAAAAATGTAGAAAAGCAAAAAATTATAAAAGTAAAAATGTAAAAAATTATAGAAGTAAAAATGTAAAAAGTAGAAGTACAAAAGTAAAAAAAAGTAGAAAAGCAAAAAATTATAAAAGTAGAAATGTAAAAAAGTAAAAAGTAGAAAAGCAAAAAATTATAAAAGTAAAAATGTAAAAAAGTAGAAAAGTAGAAAAGAAAAAAGTAAAAATTATAAAAGTAGAAAAGTAAAAAAAGTAAAAAGTAGAAAAGCAAAAAATTATAAAAGTAGAAATGTAAAAAATTATAAAAGTAAAAATGTAAAAAGTAGAAAAGTAAAAATTATAAAAGTAGAAATACAAAAGTAAAAAAGCAAAAAATTATAAAAGTAAAAAAGTAGAAAAGTAAAAAATTATAAAAGTAGAAATGTAAAAAAGTGGAAAAGAAAAAATTATAAAAGTAGAAAAGTAAAAAATTATAAAAGTAAAAAAGTAGAAAAGCAAAAAATTATAAAAGTAGAAATGTAAAAAAGTAGAAAAGTAAAAAATTATAAAAGTAAAAATGTAAAAAGTAGAAAACTAAAAATTATAAAAGTAGAAATGTAAAGAAAGTAAAAAGTAGAAAAGCAAAAAATTATTAAAGTAGAAATGTAAAAAATTATAAAAGTAAAAATGTAAAAAGTAGAAAACTAAAAATTATAAAAGTAGAAATGTAAAGAAAGTAAAAAGTAGAAAAGCAAAAAATTATAAAAGTAGAAATGTAAAAAAGTAAAAAGTAGAAAAGCAAAAAATTATAAAAGTAAAAATGTAAAAAAGTAAAAAAAAGTAGAAAAGTAGAAAAGAAAAAAGTAAAAATTACAAAAGTAGAAAAGTAAAAAGTAGAAAAGCAAAAAATTATAAAAGTAGAAATGTAAAAAATTATAAAAGTAAAAATGTAAAAAGTAGAAAAGTAAAAATTATAAAAGTAGAAATACAAAAGTAAAAAAAAGTAGAAAAGCAAAAAATTATAAAAGTAAAAAAGTAGAAAAGCAAAAAATTATAAAAGTAGAAATGTAAAAAAGTGGAAAAGAAAAAATTATAAAAGTAGAAAAGTAAAAAATTATAAAAGTAAAAAAGTAGAAAAGCAAAAAATTATAAAAGTAGAAATGTAAAAAAGTAGAAAAGTAAAAAATTATAAAAGTAAAAATGTAAAAAAGTAGAAAAGTAAAAATTATAAAAGTAGAAGTAGAAAAGTAAAAAAAGTAGAAAAGCAAAAAATTATAAAAGTAGAAATGTAAAAAATTATAAAAGTAAAAATGTAAAAAGTAGAAAACTAAAAATTATAAAAGTAGAAATGTAAAGAAAGTAAAAAGTAGAAAAGCAAAAAATTATTAAAGTAGAAATGTAAAAAATTATAAAAGTAAAAAGTAGAAAAGTAAAAATTATAAAAGTAGAAATGTAAAAAAGTAAAAAGTAGAAAAGCAAAAAATTATAAAAGTAGAAATGTAAAAAAGTAGAAAAGAAAAAAGTAAAAATTATAAAAGTAGAAAAGTAAAAAAAGTAGAAAAGCTAATAATTATAACAGTAGAAATGTAAAAAAGTAGAAAAGTAAAAAATTATAAAAGTAGAAATGTAAAAAATTATAAAAGTAAAAAGTAGAAAAGTAGAAATGTAAAAAAAGTAAAAAGTAGAAAAGCAAAAAATTATAAAAGTAGAAATGTAAAAAATTATAAAAGTAAAAATGTAAAAAGTAAAAAATTATAAAAGTAGAAAATTTTTAAACTTTAATTGAATATATTATTCATTAGTTGTAATGCAATTGTAGAAATTTTTAATATTTATAGTTTGAAATAATTTTTATTTTATGTAGACTTTGATGTAAACTTTGAAAATTTTGGAGACTCTGATATTGGATTTTTGAAGTTGTGGTTAAAGTTGTTGTTGATTTAATTTTATGTTTTAAAAATGATAAATTTTATTATCAGCTTAATTAGCTTTTTGAATCTAAAATATTGTGTTAGAAATGTGAGATTAAAATGGGTGGTTTTTATTTGTTTGACAAAGTTAGGTTTGAGTGGAGAATTTTATAATGGATGTTGTGTTGAAAATTCTGGAAAATTCTTTTTGAATCCTTATTATTATTTCGATCATTAATGCTCTTGAGGTAGTTTAATATTAAAATTTATATTTTTGTATTTTGAAATCTTTATTTGATTTTGAATTAAAAATTATTAATCTATTTTTATTATTCTTCATTTCATTAATTGATAATTTTATTTACTTTATAGGGGATTTCATTGATTGTTAAAATTATGTTTTAGTGGAGTTATAATAAGTGGAGACTTGTAATTATTTTTAATGAGACCTTGTTATACATCTAATATTGTTGTTTAGTGTTTAAAAAGTAATTTCAATAACCAGAATTTTATTAAGTTATTATTATATAGTTGAGATGACTCGACAGGCTATTTGGTAATGAGCTAATTTATCAATTAGGAGGTTGAAAGTTCAATTCCCAAATAAAGACTGAAAACTAAGTTTGAATATAATTTATTATTGATTTGTAGCAGTTAAATAATTGGTATTTGTTTCTTGAAATTTGGATTAAAATATTTATTTTGTGAATTTATTTTTATATCTGAGACCTTGTTCTGAGATTAAAATGTTTGAAATTTGTAAAACTGGTGTAGGGATTTATTTTATATTGTTTTAAGTAGGTAATTCATATTTTTTCTTAAAATTTGGTTAAATTAAAGACTTTTATTAACATTTTATTTTACTTTTAAAGTTATATTTAGTGGAGACTTGTGAATTAAAGGCTTAGTGAGACCTGTTATAGTTATTTAAATTTTTATTTGAATAAAGAGATTTTTCGTGGTTATATTTGCTTCTATGAAAATTGTTTAGATTTTATGTTATACTGAGGAGATTTTTAATTTTTGTGGTTATATTTGCCATTATGATGTACAATTTAAGTGGCGTATGCTTTAAAATTCTATTTTCGTTTTGTAATTTCAAATTGATAAGAATGTTAATTTACGTTCGTTGTGTAAATATTGAGCCATATACTAATTTTAAAAGTATTCTAGATTTGAATATGTTTAATGTGAATAAAAACAAAAAAATTATCCCATTAAAAATTGTATACCCTAATGTAGACTAATTAAAAGAAAATAAACCCTCATATTAAAACTGCATTAAAAGCATCTACACAATAGTACAACAAAACTAATGAAATTAAAAAAACAAAATCAATTCCACACAATACAACACACAAAGCATTTTTCTACATTACTCAAATTACCTGAAGCAAGAAAACAAAAATTTACAAATTGTCGCTGCCTTTTTCTCTGCCAAAAATTCTTCGTCATCAAATTTTCGCTGCCAAAAAATAAAAATTTTCAATATTCCTCTTCTCTGCCAAAAATTCCACATAAAAATTTTCAATATTCCTCTTCTCTGCCAGTTTAGAGGAAAAAAATTCCTCTAAATCGGCCCAGAAACCTCATATTTATACTACTAGTTTCTATTGTAGATTCTAGTCGGGTAAAATTGAAGATTGGCGTTTGGTCTCTTAGCTCTGGGTTCAAATTTTCGTTTTGGGGTTGACGGACTTGCGTCTGAGTTTGGTTGTTTCTAAGTATATTTGCATATGTTTCTTTGTTGTCAAATGTCTGTTGCAACGGGGGGTAGTTCAAATTAATGTTATTTAATGGCTGAGCGGGGAAAATCTTCGGTTTCTGGCTATGTGATTTTTTAACAATTGAGTAGACAGGGCAAACCTTGTAGTTTGCTGTGTGGTTACCTCCGCAATTGCTGCATTTTTTAATTTTAGGATCATCTTTGGATTTGTTACATTGGGATGTGTTATGCAACTCCCCGCAAATGACACATACGGGTGGCAATTTGCAATATGCCTTGGTATGTCCATATTCTTGGCAATTCATACATTGGACGGGGCCATTACAGTCAATACCCTTTATTACAACTTGTAGACCTTTGCTTCCTTTCAGCTGATAAGTGTAAAAACATTTCTTTTGAGTTTCAAAATATGTTACAAACTTTCTATAATCATTTTCGCTATTGACCTGTATTTTAGTTTCGTGAATTGTGTCTTTCTTGATTGGGATAACGTAAAAAGAGTTCTCTCCTATTAATGAGATCAGGCTCTGAACCAGTGAGTTTGAATTATTTTCTCTCAAGTAGAGTTAATTTTATTTACTGATTCATCTGTTTCACATTCCAGAATAGAAAAACAATTTTCATTGTTTAGTCTAGCAGGTTCACTATCCTTATATAATTTAGCCAAGGGTGCCGCTTTCGAAGACTTGGGACTTCGTGCCCGTTTTAATACTGTAACATACCGCTCCATTCCAACCTGTATTTAGGATATATTATCTTTATTTAATGGTTGAATAATCTTGGGTATAATTAATGGGTTAATTTTATTTGTAGTCGCTCACTATTTTCGTTAAAGAGACTCATTAAAGAGTAGTTGTAAATACTTTAGTTAACACTCTTGATCTTTATTTAATAGTTAATGGACAAAGTTCAATAAAAAAGTAAAGAATTTTCACCTATCTGTCTTTTAGTTCTTGTTTTGATTTTTTATTTAATAATATTATTAAAATAAAAGCGTCCTTTCGCGTAATTAATAAACAGGTGTTTTTTCCTTTATTCATTCCACTTGGGAACATAGGGCTTTTACAAGAAAATTCCAACTTATTTTATCATTACATATAACTTTTATTTCGTCAAACGATTTGTTTTGGATATTAAGTTCCCTTAGAACTGTTCTGTGCCAGGTTTTCTTTGGACGGCCCACAGTGGGGGATCTAAAAAAAAAGTGGAAATAAATCTGTAACTTCTAAACGAATAGCCCGATTTTAATAAAATTTCCCATGGCTATAGAGGAGGTGTCGGTAAGTTTAAGTTTTGAATTTGGGCTTAAACAAACAAGGGGGGCCGAGCCACAATGCCCCAAAATGGGGCACCTCGGGTATATCAAAAATTAAAAATGATGCCAAATTTTTGTTTGCGATCCGATTTGAAAGATTTTTATATATATGGAATGTACTAGACGATATCTACAAAAAACATTGCTTTAGCCATATATTATCTCTTATAGTTTACGAGTTATTCGCATTTGAAAAGTAAAATTTTATTTTTTTTGCATACCTTGGTCTGCCATTTTGCTAATAACGGATCCAATTCTTTCCCGATTTTCTTGAAGTATCTTTTTTTGAATTAATAATCTTAAGAAAGAATTGTTAAAAAATATCTACTGAGTCAAAAGTTATGTGCATTCAAACTTAAAAAAAAATAAAAAACTCGTTTTTTCGCCATTTTTTTTTTCGAAAAAAGTACCTACATTAATTTTAAATTATACAGAAAATGAGAAAAAAAATAAATAATGTGTTTATATTTTTCTGAAAGATAACATTTCGGGAAATATTATAAAAGCAAAATAATATCAAAATTCGTATTATTGCGTGGTCCAGAGCCTTCCGAAGTAGACCTATTTTTTATGTAAATTTCAACTTTAGACAACATATTCTAAAATCGCATAGCTGCTTTCAAAAATTAAGACCAGTTTTGTATGTTCCAATCTGTTCTTCAATATCATGCAAAGGGATTTCATAGCCCCGAGCTTGGTACCTTCAATAGATCCAAAAATCAAAAAAATCCCAATTTTGAGATTTTTGAAAAATTTTTTGGGAATTGTGGGATTCTCAATAACAAATCTAAATCCAAATTTCACTTTTGCATTCCGACAAAAAATGTCTATATAATTGTAAAATTTAATTAAAAAATATTCATAAACCAAAAAAAAATGTATCTTTTTTTTTGCAAAAACTCTTCTATGAAGTTTTTAATTTTCAATATATTTAAACATTTTTTAAAAGAATATGCAATTTCCAAAATATTGATGTATAATATGTCTACCTTATTTTGTCCACGTGTCACAGTAATGAACGAATGATTAACATGTCTAGTTATTTTCTTCCATAACAACTTCAATGTTAGGTACTTATATAATACATAAGTACAAACATTAAGCGATTACAACTCTTTTTTAACAATGAATCCCAGGTATAATATGAAATACCTGGGATATCCCTAAAACATATTTCATACATAATACTACTTTTTTAATACTACTAATAGAACAGGTAGATTTCATAGCATACATTTCATGTGAAATATTTGATAAATAAACAAAAAACTGAAGAAACAAGTAATGTTTTTTCGATTTCTCGATTCTTGGGGTTCTTCTGTAAGTTCTCCTAAGGGCAAAATATTATGTTCAATTATGATTTTTCCATGACATAATACTTTATGTACTGTTGGTGTCATTTCTTTCCAAGGGTACAACGATAATAGAAGTTTTGAAATTTCTGTGGAATACTCGTCAAATTTTGTTGCATTCACTTTGTGCTTACTATTTATTGCCATTAAAATAATATTGACTTTTTTCAGTAATTCCCGTTATATCTGAGGTTGTTTCAAAATCTTTGAAAAATCGTCTAGCTGTGTTTCCATCATTTGTGCTTCCATATCCTACGAGTGGTTTATCAATGTTTAATCCAATCTGCTTTTTGAATTCTTCTTGAATTCTTCTTTTCTCCGTGGCTCTCATTTCCATCAGTTCTTCATTTTTATTTACTGATTTATTGATATTTTCTGGTATGCTTCTATATTTTAAATCATATGCCAGATGTAGAAAATGGTCAAGAAATCTTATACAGGCATGTAGAGGAGATATTCCGAATTTGAGCACTTCCTCGTTAATTGTTCTTTCCTTGGATATATTCGAAAATTCCGATTTTTTTTCACCACATATGGAACAGTTCCAAGTAGATGATGTTCCTGTTATGGCGTTGCTGACTTTTCCATCGATCAAATATTGAGCTATTTGGATTGTAACCGGTACCAAGACTTTAATTTCAGATTCAATTAAGTTGATCAAATCTTGTGTCGTAATCTTTGTTTCTTTTGTATATTCGAAACATATTGGCCTACAAAAGGCTTTCGATCCAGGAGTTGAATTAATCCATATATCCTCAAAACTAGTTGATGGAGAATCACTGGCAGCATACTTCCGAATTCATAATGGAACCAATGATGACATAAATACACTTTTATACTCTGATGATGTTTGACTCGATGTAGTTTGCTTATATTCCGAAAGTGATGATAAGCCATCACATCCCCACTTACAGATTAGTTGCAGATCATAAGTATTTATTTTGTTGAGCTGTTCTGTAGAAAAGTCGCAAGCAATCCTTAATGCTGTATTTTCGAGTAGAGTGGAGAGTCCAATTCTAGCTTTCCGATCAGTAACTTCAATAGGTGATGGTATAATACTCTTTTTCTTTTCCTGAATTGAGCCATATGATGGTAACACTTCAACTCCTTTTCCCAACAATGCCTTTCTTAAAGTTATATAATTATCACGGCTTAGTCCCAGCTGCAACATAAGCGCAATAGCCTCTTCTTCGGTAAAAGCAGTATTAGATGATGGTGTAGGTATGCTCTTAACAATTCGTTTTAATCGTCTAGGCGATGCATTCGGAAGAATATCAGCGATTTTAACAGCTTCCAAAGGCTGTTTTTCTTGCTTTAACATAACCTTAAATGTATCCGAAACTTCCTCAGTAGACAGGGTTGATAGTGAATCCGATAACCGCTTTTTCTTGGATTTTGGGCACAATTCCATGTATTCCTTACGGGGAGCACCAAAGGCAGACGTGGACACATAAAATTCTATATTTTCATCCAACCAATCACAATATTTGGATTCAATTTCGTAGCAGAAAATTTTACGGTTTTCCATTTTATGTCAAAGGATTTAACAAACTTTTCGATTTTACATAATTCCGTTTTATCCACTTTATTATTATGCGTACTTTCGATAAATTTCAATATGAGGTTGACTTTATCTTGAAATTGATCAGTTTTATGTTTAAGTAAAATGGAGGACAAAGTTTTTTTTTAATGTGATCGTCATCTTTAGCTAATTATAACTAATGTCAATTGTGGATTGAGTATGATTATATATTAATTATTCTTCATGAGTTTCATATAATAGGTTACCTGTAGTCAACGTTTATATAGGTGAAGGTATATTTGGAAATTTACCTGTTCTATTACCAGCAGTAAAAAAATAGTATTATATATGAAATATGTTTTAGGGATATCCCAGGTATTTCGTATTATACCTGGGATTCATTGTTAAAAAAGAGTTGCAATCGCTTAATGTTTGTACTTATGTATTATATAAGTACCTAACATTGAAGTTGTTATGGAAGAAAATAACTTGGTGATGAAATTTCACTAGACATGTTAATCATTCGTTCATTACTGTGACACGTGGACAAAATAAGGTAGACATATTACACATCAATATTTTGGAAATTGCATCTTCTTTTCAAAAATGTTTAAATATATTGAAAATTAAAAACATCATAGAAGAGTTTTTGCAAAAAAAAAAGATAAATTTTTTTTTTATTTTTTGTTGAACATTTAAATTTTTAAACTGCTATAACTTTTTGGTTTATGAATATTTTTTAATTAAATTTTACAATTATATAGAAATTTTTTGTCGGAATGCAAAAGTGAAATTTGGATTTAGATTTGTTATTGAGAATCCCACAATTCCCAAAAAACTTTTCAAAAATCTCAAAATTGGGATTTTTTTGATTTTTGGATCTATTGAAGGTACCAAGCTCGGGGCTATGAAATCCCTTTGCATTATATTGAAGAACAGATTGGGACATACAAAACTGGTCTTAATTTTTTGAAAGCAGCTATGCGATTTTAGAACATGTTGTCTAAAGTTGAAATTTACATAAAAAATAGGTCTACTTCGGAAGGCTCTGGACCACGCAATAATACGAATTTTGATATTATTTTGCTTTTATAATATTTCCCGAAATGTTATCTTTCAGAAAAATATAAACACATTATTTATTTTTTTCTCATTTTCTGTATAATTTAAAATTAATGTAGGTACTTTTTTCGAAAAAAAAATGGCGAAAAAACGAGTTTTTTATTTTTTTTAAGTTTGAATGCACATAACTTTTGACTCAGTAGATATTTTCTAACAATTCTTTCTTAAGATTATTAATAAATTTGTTGTTAATTCAAAAAAAGATACTTCAAGAAGAATTGGATCCGTTATTAGCAAAATGGCAGACCAAGGTAGGCAAAAAAAATAAAATTTTACTTTTCAAATGCGAATAACTCGTAAACTATAAGAGATAATATATGGCTAAAGCAATGTTTTTTGTAGATCTCGTCTAGTACATTCCATATATATAAAAATCTTTCAAATCGGATCGCAAACAAAAATTTGGCATCATTTTTAATTTTTGATATACCCGAGGTGCCCCACTTTGGGGCATTGTGGCTCGGCCCCCCCTTGGTTGTTTAAGCCCAAATTCAAAACTTAAACTTATCCTCTATAGCCATGGGAAATTTTATTAAAATCGGGCTATTCGTTTAGAAGTTACAGATTTATTTCCACTTTTTTTTCAGATCCCCCACTGTGCGACCTGAGCATCGGCAACCTTGGGGATTCCATTCTAATGCAGTCCGTGTGATGTCTTCTCAATGTGTGGCCTATCCATTTCCACTTTCGTCTTTCTATTTGGCGAATTAGGGGCTCTACGTTTGTTAGTTGCCAGAGTTCAATATTGGTGATAACGTTAGGCCAAAAAATGTAACATATTATGCGCAAACATTTGTTTATGAAAACTTGCAGTCTTCTAGCTATAGTATTTGTCATAAGCCATGTTTCGATTCCATACAATAGTGTGGATTTCACACAGGCATTGAAAATACGGATTTTTGTATTCTTCGAGATTTGGGGGGATCTCCACGTTTTATTCAACCGACCAAAAGCTGACCTTGCCTTATTTAGTCTGAGTGACACGTCTTCTTCCACTCCTCCATCTATCGAAGTCATGCATCCTATATAACAGAAAGATTTAACATATTCTATGCGTTGGTCTTGTACTACCGTGGTATAGTGTTATTTATACGCATTGCATGTGTTTTGGAAATATTTACTTCCAGCCCAACTCTATTTGTGAAAGCAACCAAATCATTTACTTTGCTCTGTATATCATTGAACTTGTGTGATATGAGGCAAATATCGTCAGCAAAATCCAAATCTTCTAGGTGGTTTTGGAGATCCCAGATAATTCCCCTTCTTTTACTGCATACTTGTATCATAATCTCGTCCAAAACAACGGCAAACAATAATGGAGATAAAGGGCAACCTGGTTTAACTCCAGCGTTTGTCATGAAAGATTCACTGATCATGCCATTGTATCGAACTTGGAGTGTGCTATTGTTGTACATAGCTTTGATCAAATTTATCAATTTTGTTGCCTTTAATGCATCCCATATCGCACTACGTTTTATTGAGTCAAATGCTTTTGCGAAGTCTATAAATACTAAATAGAGCGGTGTTCGCCATTCGACCGATTGATCTATTATTACACGGAGTGTTTGGATGATTTCTGCTGCTATTATTGGTTTATATATATATATTAATTCCTGTTGTTCCTATAAGGAGCATAGGGCCGTAAATTATTGGTTTAGTTTGGAGTAATTCTGGGGGTATACCATCTTTACCCGGCGCTTTGTTTCTTTTCAGTTTTCGTACAGCGCATGTGATTTCCTCAATGCTAGGGGGATCTGTAGATATTATGTCGTTGGTAGTTGAAGGCGCATCTGTTTGTGAGGAGCTTTCTGTGTTGTCATCGACAATGTTGCTGATTTCCTCGAAATGTTGCCTCCATATTTGTGTTTGTTCTTATACGTTCGTAAGCATTTGACCATTTACATCCTTCACAGCATGATTTCGTTTTTTAATTTAATTCTTACTGTCGCCACTACTAGCTCGTGGTCACTGTCTATATCAGCACCTCTTTTAGTGCGCATGTCTATTAATGATCCTCTCCATTTACGGCGAATGCAAATGTGATCTATTTGATTTTGAGTATTACCGTTTGCAGATGTCCACGTATATTTATGAATGTTGTTGTGAGGGAAGATTGAACCACCAATAACTAATTGGAAGGTCTGGCAGAATTCTATGAACCGCTCACCATTTTTGTTCATAGTTCCCATGCCATGTGTTCCCATGATTTGGGATATGCCATGGTTGTCATTTCCAATTTTAGCATTAAAATCTCCAGTGAGGATAAGTATGTCGCGGTTTGGAATATTATGTACCGTAGAAGTTAATTGGTTGTAAAATTCGTCCTTGACTGGATCGTCAGCATATTCCGTTGGTGCGTAACATTGAACAATGGTGATATATATCCCAACCTTACTAAAGAAACGAGTTGTTATAATTCGATCCGATATAGGATTCCATGAATGTAAGGTTGATTTTAAATCTTTGGATATTACAAATGCAACTCCACTTTCGCATCTGTTCTCTTTCCCGCTGTACAATACCATATTTCCATTTGTAGATACTATTTGCCCATTTCCACACCACCGCATTTCACTAATACCCAGAATGGCAACATTAAATTTCACCATTTCATGCCTCTAATTCAGCAAGTCTTGATGTTTCACTTAGCGTTCTAACGCTCCATTGTCCAATTCGTATCCGTTTTCGTGTGCCAAAGGTTGTCATCAATGTACGGGATATGTTTTCTATTTCTCTTGCATTAGTTTCATTAATCATTTATATTTCAGATAGGCGGGTGATTGATCCACTGTATCCTATGATGGTACTGGGACTGCCAGTTTATAGTCTGGATCTTGTCATCTTCGTCCGCTGTTCATCACACTGTGATTGAAATTGGACGTGTATTATTTTTAATCCGAGTTAATTCGTTATTTTAATGATTCTATCGGAAAATAAATATAAATTAACCTGTTTAGGGGTGTCCTTGGGCGAAAAGCTTTCTGTCTGTTATCCACTTGGGGATAGCAAGAAGCGATTCCTCTGATGAAATTCTCAAGCGTTCGATACTCTCCATCCACTGATAAGATCTGAGTGCCTAGAACTAACTAGCGTTAAATCAAGAACCTCCCTTCTGTTAGTAACTACAAAGGTTGGTTCTGAACCAGTATTGACTATGTCTATGTTATTGCAAAGAATGAATTCGTCTCACCCCTTACGTTGGTATCCGAGCTGCCCCATACAATATGATGTGCATTGGCATCAGCTGCAATAATAACCGGCAGATTCTCAACTCTTGCCCTTTCAATTATGTCTCGGACCTTGCTATTGAGGTGGTGGTTCGCTGTGGTCATGTGCCATGTTGTTTGATATCACTAGTATAGTTCCTACACCAGTTTCCCAGGCCGCTACCACAGTATCTTCATCGCTGTAATCAGAATGAATGAAGATATTGAGATTATTCCTAGCTACTATAAATGATCTTATGTTACCTGAGTCTTTCATGTATAATAGCTTATGGTCTTTGGCACCTAATCCGCTGGCCCCTTCTCGATGGATCCAGGGTTCTTGGATAAGTGCGAGCTCCTCCCCTTTCTCAGTCATCCGGAGGAGAAGGGAGCCGAAGCTGCTTTGGAGTGGTGAAGGTTAATTTGAGTTACCTTCACTATCTCCGTGTTTCGGTATGATTGTGACGTTGACGTCTCCATGGTCAGAGTCCAACAGGGCGTCCTCGTCAAGTACCTAGTCCAATGGCCCAAAAAATTCACCCACCATTTCAGAGTTGGAGTGGGTGTCCTCTTGAGCAATATAATTATTGCGATGCAAAAGCAAGTTCGTTGCGAAAGGTAAATGCGATAAGAACACAATTTAGTATTCTGTATCGTCTACGAAAACGCTTTCGCAAAATAAGTTGAAAAATAAGCAACACTGGTACCACAAAATAAACAATACCGAAATGAAATGTCAAAACTTTTAAATAAAAACATTTTAAACACATTTTTTTGCGATGCGAATAAGCATGTGAAATACATCTGGCAACCTTATTTTTCCACACGAAATAACATACGCAGCACTTCTTTCGCACGAACAGCTAGCTGTCAAAGAGCATGTAAAATTTTTCGCATGAAAAAACCATACTTTTTCGCAAATATGAACAGAGTACTAGGCTATAGAGAGTAACCCCCCTGGTAGTCTCATCGCAAGACATGTCTTCGGGAGTAGGTTCATTGTCATCCTGAACCGGTTTGTCCCTATCATCCCCTCGGTAAACTCTAAGAAAGACCGACTCGAAGACGTAGTAGACCTTTCCCAGATTTTTCCGAATAGGCGCTAGGGACTCTTGGTTCATGATGATCGTTATGTATCCACCCTCGGATTCGGAGACCTTGGCAACCATCCAGTCATGTGTTGGGATGTCAGGATTTCCGATCCGAAGGATTTGTAGAATTTCCCCCGATTTCGACGGTTTGGCGGGAACACGGGCAGTGGACCTAGGCCAGCGTGGTATCTCGTCAATAGAGACCACGTCCAGTCTAGCTCCTTCCCAAAGGCCACCCAACAGGGCGACCGCGTGCTTAAAGAGCAGGACAGACCGCGAGTTTGAACAAGCCATCAGTTTTACCCGACCCCGATGCCAACCGGCATCTTCGCAATGAGGGGGGGGGGGGTACCGGGTTCTCCTTGAGAACTCGCCATAATACTCCCATCAGCTTTCTGTGCACTATATCCCAATTTGAGTGAGATATGGATCGCGAACAAGATGATCTTTGGCCACCTCGCTGAAGGATCTGTCAAACGATCGTTGAGGCTTCGGACGAGCACGGGCCGCTAGCTCTGCGCTTGTGTCTCCTCCTCAGAACGTTGACGTCCTTGGACGCAAGAGGAGGATTCTGCAGATCAGCCATGATGGATTTTTCCCAGTTGAGCGATGATAAATCATCGGACGAAAGGGACTCGACAGGTTTATTACCTAGCCGATCCAAGAATTTCTCGGCGGCTCGCCGTCTCAAAAAGGCCCTCTTTGCTGGTGTTACGTGCTTGGAGGTATGGTTTTTGTCGCCCTGTTGGACTGGAGGCACAGCTTGGGAACCCGCAGTCTTGTTCGCTTGAGTACCCGAAATCTTGTCCGCAGTACTCTTGCTGACAATCGGTACTGGGTTAGCTGTATCCAGAGTTATCAAGCTAGCAGCTCCCAAAGCAGGGGTTTTTACAGATCCTCTGTAGGTACGGCCAAGGCAGCTTTCGAGGAGCTTGGGTTGAAGTTCAGAGGCACCTCGCTGCTTTTATTCTTATATCCTTTCTTAGAGGATACACTCTGTGCGCATTCGGATGTTTTAGGTTTCCCCAAATCTCCTCCTGCAGGTTGTTGATCGCCAGTAGCTTGCAGATTAGCTCGGAACTAACCTGGATCTCAGTAGCATTCAATTCACCGCGACCTGAAATTGTCGCCGCGGGAATAGGGTCTCCAGAGATTATGATGTATTTATCCGTATCTATCGATATATTTTGCCCATCCCTAAAAGCATTTTGGTATATTTCTGGATTTGTTGTATCAAATTGTTTTGACTAGAAAAATATTGAACTCAGTGTGACCACGCAACTCATCATACAAACCCACTATCCAAGGCTGAAATTTATTGTATTTGATTGCAGACATCTTTTAAATCCAAATGCAATTTATAATAAAAGTTTTAAAACAAACAGTTGAAAGCTTTATGATAATTCGCAAATATTTTTTTGTGCAGTGAAGTTAGCTACGACTAATTTTCCTTTTTAGACTAATTTGACACATTTTTCTTATAGCTCCTACATATTACACAATCTTATTTTGATGAAGAGCAGGCACTTTTACGTTTACTTCTCATCATTTCAACTAAAACTGCAGTTTTTCTTAACAGAATGCTACTGTTATTTACACCAAAATCATTATTTTAAAATTGTCTACCATACACAGACAAAACTATCTTTTAAACCGTTTAATTCAAATATTTATCATGTGCTCAAAAACAAAATGTTCTGATATTTTCTATTGAATTTTGAGTTTTGAATTCCATAATTTTGACAATTGAATATACAATTTTCGTTATTGGTTGAACTTTAAAAACAAAAATTATTGAATAAATAATAGATAATTTTCGTAATTGAAAACACAAAAAATAACAAAAATTTGTCTTCAATTACGAAAATTATCTATTCAATAATTTTTGTGTTTAAAGTTCAACCAATAAAGAAAATTGTATATTCAATTGTCAAAATTATCCAATTCAAAACTCAATAGAAAATATCAGAAAATTTTGTTTTTAAGCACATGAATACTTGATTCAATTATGAAATAATTGAAACCAGTTCAATATGTGATAAATGTTTGAATTGAAATATAGTTTTTTCGAACGTGCCGAAGATGGGCACCTTTGAACAATGTGAATAAAATCTCAGTTAACAATTTTTTTCGACCCTTAACCGAGTTTTTCACATGGCAACCTTATTTTCTAGCAACGTCAAAAACTTTCGCTAGTTTTTTCAGTCGTCGACCGAATGTAGTTGCGTGACCATGTTTTTGCAGTGCAATTATAATATTTTTTATGTTTTTTTTGTAAGAATGTTTGCTTTCTAATGCATGTAATTAGGTTCAAATCCGTAAAGAACTGCTTGAGTTAGAGGCAAATTACTAAAGTAAGATTATTTTTTTTTTTGTAAAAATGCATTTTGCTTAAAAAAAACGAAAAAACGATTTGAGACCCCATTTTGCGTTCATCACTATTTAAGTGTTGTACACTAAAATTTTTTTTTAGAGTAGATTAAGAATATCGATTTTCATGAAGGAATTTCGGTCTTATATACATACATACATACATACATACATACATACATACATACATACATACATACATACATACATACATACATACATATGTACATAATATGTTTTTTATTTTAAAACTTATTTCTAGATGTACGCAAATTCAGCACCGTATCCAAGTGCTCAAGTAGCTGCAGAAGAAATTTTTGATTCGGGGCTCATCCCCTCTGACACAGACTACAGAATTTTTTCTAATTTTGGTGGTTTACCAGGACTTGATTTTGCCTACATCATTAATGGACATCGTTATCATACAAAATATGATTCATTAGATTATTTGCCAAATGGTAGCATTCAACATACAGGATGCAATATATTGGAGCTAACGAAAACTTTAGCCGATACAGACGAACTAGGAATTGTCCAAGTAAGTAATTTGTAAATCATTTGATCTAAAATTTTAACAAATAGTTTATATGCATGTATTTATTGTATGTATATTTTTTTATAAATTTTATATTTTACTTCATTGTTAACAATATATTATAGTAAATTATTCGAATAATATTTTTTATGGATTATCTGATCGAATAATAGAGAAAATCTATATATATAAAAATGAAATGGTCCATGTATGTAATGGCATCACGTGAGAACGGGTGGAGCGATTTGTCTGTTTTTTTTTTTATTGGTTTCGAAATTTTCAGGAGATGGTTTGTAAAGAAAAAAAATTCAAGAATTCCGGGTAAAACTCGGAAAATTTTTGTTTGAGTCCAGTCAATGTAATAAAAAAGCTCCCTAAAGTATGCAGTATAAATTTAGATATTTTATTTGCAAATAAATAAGAACAAGCTTGTGTTTTGTATATTTATTTTCCAAACTCCATATAAATTCGTTAATTTAAGTGCATTGTTCATACCTGCACATTTGAGATAAGTGCATAATACTTTTAGAAGCTATAACTGGTTTTCATGAAAAAAATTTCATTTAGCTGCCTAATACAAAATTAAATCAAAACAAAATAAGGAAAATACGATTTTGGAAAAATGAGAAGTTTGCAACTTCTTAATAATTTGAAACGTAGCTAAAATAACAAATTTGTCGATATGTTTAGACGGAAAAATCACAAAGCTTCATGTAAATTATTTGCCGTTTGCTGCTTTTTTGGGCAGTAAACTTAAATGCACTTACCAGCATCAATGAGCACGTAAGTGCATTAAGGTTAACTGCATTTTTATCTTACCTGCAGAAAATATCGTGCAAAGTTTGTTGTGCAGGTAAGTCAAAATTACTGTATAACCACAATCCAGCATAAACTAAATCCTTATGCTAACGATACTCAGGAATTGAAAACCTTGGCCAGACTTGTGTTGCTGCTCAATTTTGAAGTAACTATACTTCAATAAATGCAAAATCGGATTAAGTTTAATGAATATATATAAACTTCAAATCCCCTTTATTGTTAAATGCTTAATTAGGTTGACATAAAGAGAAAATGAAACTACTTTGTATTTTTGTATATCATGCTTTCACTATTACAAGCAGATTAAACAATGTATCGTAGTTATTCCATTATTTTATATATTACTAGCTGACCCGACAGACGTTGTCCTGTCCAAGTTAAAAAATGCTTGTGTTCGATTTGTGAATTTGTGAGAGCGGTTTGGAAAGGGTAAAAATAGTTCAAAAGAAAAAAAAAACGTATTATTGAATGATAATTTTTATTCATATAGGACATAGAATAAAATATACCTAGAAGCGCTACTGAGAGACAAAGAACCTAAGTTTGTTGGCAAAAATCTAAGTCTTGCAACAACAGAATACATGTAAATCAATGTACATATTTTGGGTTTTTATATAAGTAATTGAATTTTGGTCTGAAAATGAGTGATCACAGATCGAGCTCCTTTTCTTGATTAAACGCTTATTGGCCAAGTTATTAGCGATTTTAGATATTGTGAGTTTTTATATAAAAAATCGTTTTTTTTTTTTGTCAGAAACATAAGTGATCACAGATCGAGGTCCTTTTCTTGATTAATCGCTTATTGGCCAAGTTATTTGCGATTTTAGAAATTGTGAGTTTTTATACAAAAAATCGATTTTTTGCCAGAAATATGAGTAAGCACAGATCGAGCTGCTTTTCTTGATTAAACACTTATTTTATTAGAGTTATTAGCGAATTTAGATATTTTGAGTTTTTATATAAAAAATCGAATTTTAGTCAGAAATATGAGTGATCACAGATCGAGCTGCTTTTCCTGATTCAACGCTTATTGCGAGTTATTAGCTAATTTAGATATTTTGAGTTTTTATATAAAAAATCGGTTTTTGGTCAGAAATAATAGTGATCACAGATCGAAGTCTTTTTCTTGATTCAACTCTTAGCGAAGTTATATATTTTAAGTTTTTATATAAAAAATCGATTTTTGGTCAGAAATATGAGTGATCACATCAATAAGAGTTTAATCAAGAAAAACAGCTCGATTTCTTGATTAAACTCTTATTGACCAAGTTATTAGCGAATTTAGATATTTTGAGTTTTTATATAAAAAATCGATTTTTGGTCAGAAATATGAGTGATCACAGATCGAGGTCTATTTCTTGATTCAACGTTTATTGGCCAAGTTATTAGCGAATAGATATTTTGAGTTTTTATATAAAAAATCGATTTTTGGTGAGAAATATGAGTGATCACAGATCGAGGTCCTTTTCTTGATTCAACGTTTATTGGCCAAGTTATTAGCGAATAGATATTTTGAGTTTTTATATAAAAAATCGATTTTTGGTCAGAAATATGAGTGATCACAGATCGAGGTCCTTTTCTTGATTCAACGCTTATTGGCCAAGGTCAGAAATATGAGTTATCACAGATCGAGGTTCTTTTCTTGATTAAACGCTTATTGTTCAAGTTATTAGCGAATTTAGATGTTTTCAGTTTTTATATGAAAAAATCGATTTTTGGTCAGAAATATGAGTGATCACAGATCGAGTTCCTTTTCATGATTCAACGCTTATTGGCCAAGTTATTATCGATTTAAGCTATTGTGAGTTTTTATATAAGTAATCGAATTTTGGTCTGAAATATGATTGATCAGAGACCGATGTATTTTGCAGATGTATTTAATAAGTGGACGTGTATAATTTTTATTTATGTAAAAACTTTTGCGGACTATGTATTGCGAACATTAAAAAAATTAGTTAAATCGGTCAAGGCGTCCTGCGATATATCGAAACAAAATTGGCGTGGTCAATTTTTCTTTCAGTAATAACTTAAATCGGATTCTATGATCATTTAAACAAAAATTTAGCCAAATCGGTGTAGCCGTTTTCCGATTTTAGATAAATCGAAAAAAGTGAGCGTATGATCGTTCGATTAATCGAATAATTTCTTACGAATAATTATTCGAACAATTTAAAAATGACCATTTTCGAATAACGAATAATTCGAACAATTTTATGTAGAATAATCGAATAAAACGAATAAATGTTCATATATATTTAAATTTATTAAATTTCTTAAAATTTTTCATAATTTCAAATTTAAATAAGTAAAAATGACTCACAAAAATTGTATTGTTTCTGAAATTCGACAAATAACTAAAGACAAGGGGACTTTCCATCACTGTGAATGAGATGAGTGTTATAGCTTCTTCTATAAATATATAAATATTACTGCAAGTAGTTACAATTCTAAAAACAAATCATTCAAAATTTTTAACTTAGGACTTGAACCAATGAAAATAAAAGGTACGGAATAAAGTATTTGTTATTTAGCTGGCGAAATATTAGAAGAATCGTAATTAATAATCAAAATATTAACTTAGATTAAAGTGGAGTTGAATGTAATGGAGAATGTGATTTTGAAACGGTCGTCGAAAGTGATATTGAGGATGACATTTATAATGATTACAGTGAAATAGATGAAGGCCATGATCTTAAAATATATGTATATAAGTGATGTTATTAACCGCGTACGTAAGTGTTGCAAAATATTTAATACTAGCTGACCCGGTGCGCTTCGCCACCCCAATTAGAAGAAAGAAATAGTACTATCAAGTCTCACTTTGTTAATCTAATTGTAAATGTCTAATTTCTAATTTCATATTTTCTGCTTAACTTCATATTTCTATGTTCATTATTACAGAAAATTCAAAAAGTACCATTAGAATATAGAAAAAGTACCAAAAAGCAGTCACTTGTAGATTCCCACTCACTCCGGTCTTAATTTCATGTTTTTAGGTTCATTGGTGAAGAAATTACAAAAAGTACCATTCGAATAAAGAAAAAGTACCAAAAAGTCTCCCCCTAGAATTCTCACTCACTTAGGACCATATATGCTTAATTTCATGTCTCTAAGTCCATTGTTAAAGAAAATTCAAAAAAGTACCATTAGAATATAGAAAAAGTACTAAAAAAACCCACACTTGTGGGTCTCCCCCTAGAATTCTCACTCACTTATGACCATATATGCTTAATTTCATGTTTCTAAGTCCATAGTTATAGAAAATTCAAAAAAGTACCATTAGAATATAGAAAAAGTACCAAAAAACCCACACTTGTGGTTTCCCACTCACTCGGTTTATATATAAGCTTTATTTCATGTTTCTAGGTTCATTGGTGAAGAAATTACAAAAAGTACCACTCCAATAAACAAAAAGTACCAAAAAGTCTCCCCCTAGAATTCTCACTCACTTAGGACCATATATGTTTAATTTCATGTTTCTAAGTCCATTATTATAGAAATTTCAAAAAAGTACCATTAGAAGAACAAAATAGTACCTATAGTACAGTTCACACATTTTGGTACCTAAATATTATCCCCTATTCCTAATACTAACTTCACTCAAATACATATCAGCTAACTTTAATGTCGATAACTGAAATAATTTAAAATGTTAAAAAAGTACCATTAGGAGAAAAGTACAAATTTCCCTTTTCTTTCTTGAACACCCCTCAAGTTTGAAATTTAAAAATATTCCATTTTGCCAAAATTGTTTATGCTACAGCCATGTATCAAAATATTAAAATCTGTGTTAATGTGCCCAAGAATAAATATGTTTTAAAAAAAGTACCAAACTGTTTACCCGGATTTGGCCCAATATACACCTTGGTACTCGAGTTCCAAATAACACCCTGTTAGTTAATTGTTGTATGAATCCAGGAACCAACGTTAAAAAAATTATCAAAATTGGCTTAATAATTTCAAATATAATGTATTTTCCCGATTTTATCCCCTTTTTGGTACCTTTTTTATCCCCATTGAGGTGGTACAATTTCATTCAAATAAATTTATGTAATAAAATAAATTTCATAATAAAATATTCGTATGTCTATGTCAAACTATAGAAAAACATATTTTATGAAAAAGTACCAAAAATTAACACAATTTTTATCCCTTATAGGTTCGAATTTCCAAAAAGTACCAAACTTATATTTTTTATTTTTTGTTAATTAAAGAATACGATTTAAAATTTGTTTCTATGTTTATTAGTTTAAAAGATACATAGGGTGCAAAAAAAGTACCAAAATACAGTTTTTACCCGTTTTCTCCCCTAAAAGTTTCGAATTTCCAAAAAGTACGAAACACCTGTCAGCTTATTTTTTAAATGGAGTAACATGCTATTTTAAGTTTTTTTGTATCTTTATTAGTTTTGAAGATATAAGGTTACCGAATTTACCCGTTTTTACCCCCTAAACGTTCGAATTTCCAAAAATCCCTTCTTATCGGATCGTTTTGGGGAGGGAGGAACCCACAGTTAAAATTTCGTGATTCTAGCTTCAGCCGTTTGGGCTGTGCGATGATGAATCAGTCAGTCAGTCAGTCAGTCAGTAACGTTACTCTTTTATATATATAGATTTATAAATATTGCAAACTAACGCTTTGTTGCAAGAAAAGCATGGAGTTCGTCTTATACATGCACTGCCTGACTTCAAATTAACCACGTTCACTGACAATGATATCAAACTTTGGACAGATTCCCTTTATTGTGTAATTCCCTAAGAGCACTTTATTAAGCAAAGATTCGCAACGTTGATAGTAGTGTATTCAATTAATCGGGTTGCTGGTTTAATCGGTTAATCGAGCAAATAATTAATCGGGGTTTAGATTTAATCGGGTAATTTTAAATTATTCGATTAACCGAATAATTTCTATTTAAATTTTAAACTGAAAATAAAACCACGAATTTTGTGTACTTATTTAAGTATTTTATAAATAAAAAGAAAAAAACATAAAAATAAACAAAACATAACAATTCAACCAAAAAGTAAATAATTTTCTTTAGTTTTAATAAAACTCGACTTGGAAAAAACTCTCTCGCTGATTGTAGATGTTGGAGAAATCGAAAGTAATGCATGGTAAAGAATGTCCAATATCTTTTTAGTCTTTTCTAAGCATATAAAATCCTCCATTATACTATTGGAGTCCTTTTTGGTTTTTTAGATTTTAAATGCTTTTAATAATATCGATAAGTTCTGATAAAACTCGTTTCAGTAGAGTCTCCAGTTTCGTCTATTATCACTAAACTTGTTTCTTGGATGTTCGAAAAAACATGTTATTTTACTTTAACATTTGTGTTACGGAACCTCTGACTGCAATGTTCCTCATGAACAGCGGTTGATTTGTTTATCGTCAATTTTATTTGTTAACAGTTTTCTGTGAATGACTGTTTTTTGACACTTGTTTTGTAAGCCGCTCTTTTGTCCTCTTCTTTGAACATATTCTTACTTGTCTATTGCAAGAATTCGAACGCTCATAATTTTCTTATATTTTGTCGAAGAAGGAGGTACAAAACTGCGGTAAGTGTTTTTTATTATTTTATATGTATTCCTTTTAATTTATTTACTTTTTATAGAAATAAACGTTATTACAAACATAACTAAATTGTGTTTGTATTTGTTCAACGCAAACCTCCTGTCTTCAGTTGCAGTCAGCGACATTTTTATTTCGCATTTTTTTTGTTGCGAGCCAAGTGTGTGTGTGTGCTTTTTGTTTTTTTATATGTGCAATTAATATAAAACCGCCAGCCTGCAGCCACTGTGTAAATTAAGGTTAAGTTTTTTTGGAATTTTAAATTAAAAAGATGGCACCACCTGTACGCCGGAGCCCACTTAACCTAAGAAGCACAGCCAGTGCCGACACTGTTACATCTGATCCGCCTGATCATGAACAAAATGTCACAAGTGGCCACAGTGGAAGCACAGCAAACACACCTACAGCCACAAATCAACAAGTGATGCAGCCAGCATCAAACACAAATACAAGTGCTAATGCCGCCAGCACAGAAACGCCTAGAGGAAGCCTCATAGATAAAAATAAGTCATCTGCAAAAAAAATCCTCACTGGGACTGTCACCAAGACATCAGACGCCACATGTAAGTCAGCTTCAACAAACATGCAGCCATCGACATCGAAGGACGACACCATCCTACAAGAGATGCAAAAGCAAATGGCTTACTTGAAACGCCAGCTCCATGAGACACAAACACAACTTCAGGAGAGCAGACGCCAATGCCAACAAATGGAAGTTGCCTCATCACAAACGGTAAGTGACCATAACCTCAATTCCTCTGAAATGCCATATAGTTCCGCCATTGACTTTACTACAACAACAATCGAGTCCCGCTATATACCAGCTTCATATACATCGACAACATCAACCGCCATGACACCTATGCAGCCGCTGCTTACTTCTGCCGCCAGCGTCGCCCCGCCGTCGACGCAAGCAGCGACTACTTCGTTTAATACATATGTACCGCTTGTTACAAATAATTTTACGCCGACATCTTTTAATAATATATACTCCAGCCAACAACAACAACCTGTACTCAGCCATTTAAGTCCATACGGAACGCAGTATGTGATGCCGCGCAAATTACAAGATTTGCCAGAGTTTAGTGGTGAACCCGAAGATTGGCCATTGTTTTATACAGCCTATATCCAGTCAACAACTACATATGGATATACAAATTTTGAAAACAACCAGCGATTACAAAAATGTTTGAAAGGTGAAGCCATGGATATAGTCAAGTCGTTACTTATCCACCCTGATAACGTCAGTGCTGTTGTAGATCAACTGAAATTTCGTTTTGGAAGACCAGAACAGCTTATACATAGCCAATTGAGAAAGGTAAAAGAGCTGCCGTTCATAAATGAAAACAATCTAGTTAAATTAGTGCCGTTTTCAACAAAAGTGAAAAATTTATCAGTGTTTCTCAAATCTGTTAATGGCCAACAACATATAGCAAACCCTACACTTCTAGAAGAATTGATTTTAAAGCTCCCCATGAGTAAAAGGTTAGAGTGGGCCAAAATAGCAATAAATATTATTCCGTATCCTACGATTGAACATTTTAGTGATTGGTTAAGCGAAGTGGCAAATTTAATATGCTTGATACAAGATGTTAACAACAATGAACCAAAGCGGAGAGTGCTACATGCAACAGAGAGAGTCCAACAGTGCCCTGTATGTAAAGAAAATCACAAAATATATGATTGTCATAAATTCCTAAATTTTAAAGTGGATGAACGTTGGGCTATGGTGAAAAAGCTTCACGCTTGTTTTTCGTGTTTAAATATAGGACATTCAACTCGAGAGTGCCGTAACAAGAAAATATGTTCTGTAGAAGGATGCCAACGTAAACATAATAAATTGTTGCATGAGCGCACACCTATTGCACCTGTTCCCGTACAACCGAACACTAGTAATACGAGTGAACCTAATCATAATGTCCTAAGCTGCTCCAACGATAATAAAAAGTTGCTTTTTCGTGTACTACCAGTTACATTATATGGTGAAAAATGCAGCATTGATATTTATGCTTTATTTGACGATGGGTCCTCTATAACTATGTTAGATAAAGAAATTGCCGACTGCGTTGGTGTACGTGGAAAAAGTAATGATTTGAATATTCAGTGGTTTGGTGGTAGATCAGCACGAGAGCCGTCAATGACCTTCAATCTGAAGGTAAGTGGTGCTGGGAAGAATAAGAGTCACCTTCTTAAAAACGTGTATGCAGTTTCAAATTTGAATTTACCAATGCAAAGCCTGAGTGAGGATGAAATTAAAGTGAGTCTAAAACATTTATCGAATAATTCTATAAAGCCATATACAAACGTAGTGCCAAAGCTGTTAATTGGTCTTGACCATGCCCACCTAGGGTTGCCATCGAGCATAAAAATAGACAATTTATCTGGACCATTTGCGTGCAACACAGAATTAGGTTGGGTCGTATTTGGGCCATGTAAATCACTGTCGCCTGCACCACATTCGTGTCTTTTTGTACATGCTGAAAAAGAGCAAGAGATCTACAAGATGGTTGAAAATTATTTCAATATTGAAAACATAGGCGTACGAGCTGCTCCTCCAATTGAAAGCGATGATGATGTCAGAGCAAAAAGAATTCTTCATGAATCAACAAAGCGTATTGGTAATCGTTTTCAAACAGGCCTATTATGGAAAAATGATAAAATAGAGTTGCCAGATAGTTACCAATTAGCACTTAGCCGTCTTGAAGGTATTGAAAAGAAAATGCGACGTGATTTAAACTTTTCTGCAGCCTACAGTGAAGTAATAAATGGATACATAGAAAAAGGTTATGTTCGTAAAGTGCCGCCTGAAGATATCTGCCTGATATCAGAAAAGAAGTGGTATTTACCACATTTTGGAGTAATAAACCTTAATAAAGAAAACAAAAAAATAAGATTGGTTTTTGATGCTGCAGCAAAAGTAAATGGAACGTGTTTAAACGATAATTTGCTAAAAGGTCCTCAATATATTTCGTCATTGACCGCCATTTTATATAATTTTCGAAGCGGAAAAGTTGCCGTCTGTGCAGATATTCGTGAAATGTTTCACCAAGTCATCATACAGCCGAGTGATCGAATATCTCAACGTTTCCTATGGAGAAATGGTGATCAAAGCAAAAAACCAAATGAATATGAAATGTTGGTTATGATTTTTGGAGCCGCATGCTCACCTTGTTCGGCCATACACGTAATGAAGACTAACGCTAAAGAACACAATGATTGTAATCCCAGAGCAATAGAAGCCATATTAGAGCATCACTACATGGATGATTTTGTAGATAGTTTTGACTCAATCGAAGAGGCCATCGAAATTTCGAAGCAAGTTCGAGAAATTCATAAAAATGGAGGTTTCGAACTCAGAGGCTTTATTTCAAACTCGAACAGGGTCTCCCTGGCCCTAGATGGAGCTTCAGCATCCAAAACTATTCCATCCATTAACAACACGGAAAAGGTATTGGGCCTTTACTGGGATCCAGTCTTAGATGCATTTATGTTTAACTTGAAATTTAATAAAGTCGATCAAGATGTCATATCTGGAAAGAAAAAGCCTACAAAACGTCAAGTATTAAGCGTTATTATGTCAACGTTTGATCCTCTAGGATTTTTAGGCTATTTTATTGTCGGGGGAAAATTGGTACTACGCAGCATATGGAAACGTGATGTCAGGTGGGATGAGCCGATACCTGACGATATCAACATTGCCTGGGAACGATGGAGGTCACAACTGAAAAATATCTCTAATTTTCGTTTGCCACGATTTTATTACCCCCTGGTAAGATTAAACAAATCCAATTACACATATTCGTGGATTCTAGTGAAGAAGCATTTGCCGCTGTAGCTTATTGGAGATTTGTTGCCATGGATGGAACTATTGAAGTAAGTTTTATCTGCTCGAAGACCAAATGCGCGCCCTTAAAAAAGATTTCGATTCCCCGCCTAGAATTACAAGCCTCAGTTCTTGGAACAAGAATAAAACAAAATGTGATTAATGAGCATAAAATTGTACCAGAAACGACAGTATTATGGAGTGATTCGACAACAGTATTGAAATGGATATCGAGTAGCCATAGAAATTATAAGTCGTATGTAGCCCATAGAATAGCAGAAATACTAGCGTCAACTAATATTGATAACTGGAAATGGGTCGCCACTAGAGACAACGTAGCCGATGATGCCACTAGAAGTTATAATAATATTGATTTTTCGACGTCATCCCGATGGAAAAACGGTCCAAAGTTCCTGGCACAAAATGAAAACGAATGGCCATGTTATACCATCGAATTGCCTCCCCCTGAGGAACAAGACGAAGAAGAAATTCGTCCCAAAGTTGCACTTTTAGTCATAAAAGATAATTTTATAAATTTCGACAGATTTTCATCATTTACCCGACTGAAGAGGTCGACGGCGTGGATTCTTCGATTTGTAAACCGGTGTCGAAAAAATTGTGATGATTTACAGGATTATGGGCTCACCTCACGTGAACTAGAATCAGCTGAAAAGGTGTTATGTATACAAGTCCAACGACAATCATTTCCAGTTGAATTTGATTATATCAAAAATGGACAGCCAGTCCAAAAAACAAGTAGTTTGGCACATTTAACGCCTTATGCCGACGATGATGGTATTTTAAGAGTGTATGGACGAATCGATGCAGCTAGTTTTTTGCCTTACAGTTCTCGGAGGCCTATTATATTGCCTAAGGACCACAAGTTTACAAGACTCGTGATTTTATATCACCACTGTCTCATGAAACACCAAAATCACGAGGCCACTATCTGTCAAATACGTAACAAGTACTGGATTCCTCAATTAAGGACACTGCTTCGGTCAGTTGTTTCCAGCTGCCAGATTTGTAGAATAAAAAATGCAAATTCGGTTGCACCGCTTATGGGGCAACTGCCACTCGATCGTCTTGAGCCACATGCTGAGCCCTTTAAGTACACAGGATTGGACTACTTCGGGCCGATAAACGTATCGATCGGTAGGAGGACAGAGAAGAGGTGGGTGGCACTATTTACTTGCCTCACTATAAGGGCCATCCATTTGGAATTAGCTCACGACTTATCAACAGACTCCTGTATAATTGCAATGCGCAATTTTATGAATCGTCGAGGTGTTCCAGCACGAATCCGTTCTGACAATGGGAAGAATTTCGTTGGCGCTGATGAAGAAGCAAAGCGGTTTAGAGAAGTGTTTGATGTGAAACAGATTCAGAACGAGTTGTCTACAAAAGGTGTTGAATGGATATTTAATTGTCCAGCTAATCCCTCAGAAGGTGGTATTTGGGAGAGGATGGTACAATGTGTCAAGAAAGTATTACGCCATACTATGAAAGATGTATCTCCGAAAGAACACGTCCTACAATCTCTCCTGATTGAGGCCGAGAAAATAGATAATTCACGACCATTGATGCACCTGCCTTTAAGTCCTCATGAGGAGGAACCACTTACTCCTAATCATTTTATAATTGGAAGAGGAAATGTTGCGGCGACACCTTCTGTAAATGAACCTGATGTGAAATTCTTCTCCCTGAAGAAACAGTGGCGAGTTGCCAGAAGTTTGCGGGATCGATTTTGGAAGCGGTGGATTGCTGAATATTTGCCTACGTTGACTAGAAGAGTCAAATGGTGTGAGCGTACTGCTCCCATTAATGTTGGTGACGTTGTGTTTATCTGCGACCCTAATATCCCACGAAGTCAATGGCGGAGAGGTTTGGTCACTTGCGTTCATCTCGGTGCTGACGGTATTATAAGAAGAGCTGATGTAAAGACTGCATCAGGAAGCCTACAACGGCCTGTATCCAAGCTAGCCGTGCTGGACGTAGATGATGGTGAAGTTGATCGCTCCACGGGGGTGGGGGTGTTACGGAACCTCTGACTGCAATGTTCCTCATGAACAGCGGTTGATTTGTTTATCGTCAATTTTATTTGTTAACAGTTTTCTGTGAATGACTGTTTTTTGACACTTGTTTTGTAAGCCGCTCTTTTGTCCTCTTCTTTGAACATATTCTTACTTGTCTATTGCAAGAATTCGAACGCTCATAATTTTCTTATATTTTGTCGAAGAAGGAGGTACAAAACTGCGGTAAGTGTTTTTTATTATTTTATATGTATTCCTTTTAATTTATTTACTTTTTATAGAAATAAACGTTATTACAAACATAACTAAATTGTGTTTGTATTTGTTCAACGCAAACCTCCTGTCTTCAGTTTCAGTCAGCGACAATTTGTATTGAATTAAAATGGAAAAATAAATACAAAACAAATATGTTAAAGTACAAAAAAAGAGTTATCGTTTAATCGACACAATCTAATCGGTTTATTTGTTATTTGAAAATCGGCAATTTTGAATTATTCGAACAGTTAACCGTAACAGTTAAACGTGTGATCGAATTATTCGAACAAGTTAAAATGTCTTATTCGATTTATTCGAACAAGAGAAAAATCGAATAATTCGAATACCCTATTACCTTTCACTGTCACACTCCACCAGTGTTGCCAATTTAGCCAAGAGAACAAGAGAAAAATCGAATAATTGGAATACCCTATTACCTTTCACTGTCACACTCCACCAGTGTTGCCAATTTAGCCTCTAGCCATTTTTTTAGTCTTTTTTATTTTCATTTAGCCATATATATTTACTCTAATGAAAATTATATATTTACTCTAATGATCTGAAATTTTTGCTGTTGAAAATTAGTAAAATCAGTTCAAAAAATTGGCAGGAATATTATGACAAAAATTAACTAAAAATGTTGAACCAGTAAACAATTTAACCCTTTCAGGGTCAAAAATAATTTAGGTCGAGCTAAAAGTATTAAAAAGAAATATTTATAATTTGAATACGCTGAATCCGGGAAAAATATTTTTTTTTGTATTTGGTTGCTCTGGTTGTCTGTGTCTGTTATTTAAAACAAAAAAAATAAAACTAACTGTATTTTATTATACAGTAAAAGCGCATAGAAACAGAGTATGTTATAATGTCGAATATATTCGACAAAACCACTGAAAGAGTTAAACACATACAAATTGTTGGAACCTTCCATACCTTCTTCAAAATTGCTCTAGTTATCAAATTATATCTTAAAATGTTTGCTCAAGCATTTTATTATTTGCATCAAGGAGGCATTCAAAATACATGTTGTATTCTTCCATGGTTGCTCAGAATTGTGTTTCAACGGCCAAAACTCTGTAACTTTTGAAACGATTGAGATATATTTGTAGTTTTTAAATGTACAGATAACTTCATGGACAACTATTGGTCATAAAATCATATATTAGACTCATAAATATAAACAGGTAAAATAAAAACGTCTACAAAGATTTAAATTAAAATGCCACAACTAATATAGAGAAAATTGGCGTTATTTGAATAAAATTTTTTATACTTGGAGTATATCGATTTGTTTCCTTTGTTTTTATAAAGCTAAACATTGAAAATGATCTTTCACTCAGTGTACTTGTAGGACGTATATATAGTTAACAAAGCATTGAGTAAGTTTTCAAGCTTTCCAGATCGCTTGTGACATTTATCTATAAAAAGTCTTCTAAAATAGTTGGAGTATTTTTTTTAAACAAGTTTTTTGGATTTTTAAAGTTTTTAATACACTATAACTCATAAAAACACACTTTTAGAAAAAACCGGCTTCTTCGATATTCGAAATGTGAGCTTATATAATATTATATAAAAATACGAAACCGACTTAACCAAAAAAACCGGTTATAACCGGTTATTAAAAACCGGGCCGATCACCCTAATAGATATTTACGTTTATTTATTTGTTTTTTTTTTTTTTAATTTTGTTTGTTTTTTATGTTGGAACATGTAAAAAGTCCCTATATTTTTTCATTTGTATAAACAAATTTTAGGACTATATACAATTTTTATATGACATGGAAAGAGAACTTAATGCAAAAGCGTGTAAGGTAAAACTTGACTCACTTAAGCGGACTGTGTTAAAGAATTTTAAAAAACTCCATAAAAAAATTTAAAAAATGTATTTAAAATTTTAAATTGATTTTTGTAGTTTTTTTAAAAATGTGACACCAGAGGTGACGAACTTTGATGGCCATGCACTGGCCCCCATTACGCCTAGGAAGCTGAACTACTGTAAATCTAGAAACAGCAGCAAATTATTTTTGATTACTTTTGAACCGAACACTACTAAATACGTAAATATTTACCAGACTAAACTAAATAAAATAATAATATTTTGCATAACATATTTTTTTCTTCATTGTCTTCATTATTTCACTCTTAAAAATACTTTTGTATTCAGAATTATCGTAGCCTGCCAAAATCCTAGAAACATCAGAACAAACCAACCAAACTACCAAAAGTAAATAAGTCAACTTGAAACTACCAATTTTGGTCCAATTGGACGAAAGCGACAGCGCTGTTGAGCGTATAAATAATTGCTGAATTTACAAAACTCCTTGTATCGAGTTTATTATTGTATTCAATACAATAGTGTAAGCTTGTTGTTGGAAATTTTCATACAAAAATTAAATACACTTATACACTTTTATTTTATATGTTTTTAAAAAGTTGTATTGGTTTACAGCCAGGGGGCCCAGATAATTTTGAAAGAAAATCGGTAGCTTTGTCAAAAAAAATCGGCATTTATCGGCATTTAGATATTAAATATCGGCAATTAAAAAAACACTTGTTATAAATGTATGAATTTTTATTAAAAAAAATATATATCAAAACAAAATAAATCAATTCACCAATCTACATATTAATGTTATGTTATACAAAGATAAAATTTTATGTCTGAATTTTCATTATTTTTAATTTTTATTTATACATATGGGTAATTCCATATCATCGTACGTGACATTTGTACGTCTATAGAGTGGAATAGATTTAGCAAAAATAAGAGTATCTGAAAAATAATTTGGTCTTTATGTTCCATTCAGAGGGTACTATATTTTAAAATAATAAAAAGTATTGTTGTCCAAAATATTAAGCACGTGACATAAAACGGAACTGATTTTGGGGTACATGCATAAATATACGCACATATTCAAATCGTGAGAGGCGTTATGTATTCTTTTAATTTCTTACACTAAACGAAATATTTTTCCATTACAATCCGTAATATTTAAATAAAAACAATTTTTTTTTTTCATATTTCATTTATTTTATCTTCATAAATAAAATAATGTGAACTATCAATAATTTGTTCAAATCTTAAATCTAAATATAAATTTTTATTTACGTCCCACCACAGTTTCACGAAAAATTATGTTTAATTTATAGATCCTATCATCAGCGCAGGTCTGTTGGATTCCTTCTTCTTAGTCGGATGTAGCCATTACTTCTCATTAATGTTCGTGCAAGTGGGTTTGGGTGAACTTCTAACTTTTTCAAATATGACTCCGCTCGTTTTTTTATTTCATTTTTCACCAGGGAGACACCTAGGTCCTTATGAATGTTAATATTTCTCACATACCAAGGCGCTGCTGTTATCATTCTTAATATTTTATTTTGGAATCTTTGAATTTTTTTCAATATTAGAAGCTGAGGCCGTGCCCCCTAATTGAATTCCATAGCGCCATATGGGTTTTATTATTGAGCTGTACAGCAGAAGTTTGCAATCTAAACTCAATCTCGAGTTTTTACCAATTAGCCAGTAAATTTGTAGTAATTTTAACTTCATTTGAGTCAATTTCGTATCTGTATGCTTTTCCAGGTAAGACGTCGGTCTAGATGCAGACCTAGATATTTAACTTCAGTTTGTTGAGGTATTATATGATTATTTATTAGGATTGGAGGGCACGATTCTCTACGCAATGTGAAAGTGAGATGTATACATTTTTGCTCGTTTACTTTTATTCTCCATTGTTTTAACCACCTTTCTATGTCGATTATATGGTCTTGTAAAAGTACAGATGCTTCTTGGGGGTTTTCATGAGGCTAGTATAGCTGTGTCATCAGCAAAAGTTGATATGTGGGTTCGACTGTTTGTAGGCATATCACAAGTATATAGCAAATATAGGAAGGCACCCAGTATACTTCCTTGGGGTACGCCTGCTTCAATAGGCTGTGGTGAACTTATGAAGTCTCCCTCTTTAAGAACGAACTTTCGATGACTTAAATAACTTTCTAGAAGCTTATGTGTGTTCACTGGTAAATATTGTTTTATTTTTATCGATAATCCTTCATGCCATACTTTGTCGAAGGCTTGCGAAACGTCGATGAAGAGTGCAGAACAATATTTTCTACCAACCTGTGAGTTTGTTCTGTGTTATGTTTTTCTCGAAATTCGAATTGATGAGTAGGAATATAATCAAAATGATTCACTATCGGCTTTAACTTGTGCATTAACAGTTTTTCGAATAGCTTTGACATATTTGACAATAGGCTAATGGGTCTATATGATTCTACTTTACTGTGATCTTTTCCCGGCTTAGGTATCATTGTAACTAAAGAAACCTTCCATTCTGGTGGATAATATTCAAGGCGTAATATAGCATTAAAAATAAATAGGATTATTCTTAATGCAATTTGGGGTAGCTCGAGGAGCATCTTGTTACTGATTTTATCAATACCAGGTGATTTTTTGGAGTTTAAATCAATAATAGCCTTGTCAATCTCTGAAATCTCAAAACGAAGTGGTTCAGCTGCAGTAATATGGGGTAAAGTAGGTGGTAACTCTATTGTGTCGTTTGACTCGTTTGGGGAAAATACATTCGTTAGATGACTAACAAACAGGTTTCCTTTTTCAGTATCGTTTCACGCCCAGCCAAACAGGTCTTTTTAATTTTTTGTAGCTCGCCATAGAGAGTAATTTGAGTACTGGGTGGCATCTAAGTTTTCCAGATATTTATTAATTGAGTAAGTTTTGCGTTTGTGAAGAAGTATACTAAGGTGTTTGCGACATTTTCTAAGCTCCGTTTTAAGTTGAGGGGATCTGTAGAGTTGCCACTCTCGACGAACTCTTCTTTTTTCAGCTAATAACTGTTCAATGTCTGCAGAATAGAGTCTATTGTATCTTATTTGTTGGGTTATTTGAGTGGAGTGTTCAACAGCAAGTTTTAAGTTTTGTTCAAACTTTTTGAGTGAGATATCGATATCTTCTGGTGTTCTTAGCGATATATTTTCTGTACTGTGTGTGCTAATATATTTTCTATATTTCAACCAATTTATTTTCGTGCTTGATATTGCAAAGTGACCAGTTGGGGATACTATTTCTAGGGGGTTCAATAGAGTAACGAAGGTGGGTGAGTGATCCGAGGATAATTCTAATGAAGATTTAACCTGCATTAGTTCCATTGGTAAATTTGTTGTAACTGCAAAATCAATGACATCGGGTATTTTGCTTGGGTCAGTAGGCCAGTATGTTGGTTCTCCGCTCGACAGCTCGGGGTTACAAGTCTTGATCCCCAGTGAGTATGCTTAGCATTATAATCGCCAGCTGCCAGGAATCGGGGTCCTAGTGATTCGTAAAAATGTTCATATTTGTTTTCAGTAATCGAAAACCTTGGAGGTGAATATATCGACGAAATTAATAGGTTTCTGTAGCAATCATCCAAACAGATTGTCGTAGCTTGAAGATAATCTTCACAAATATCACACATTGAATGGTGTTTGATACGGGTTTTAATTAAAATTCCAAAGCCTCCACATGCTCTATCTCCTGGATCATCTGTGCCATAAAAAACATATCCATTTATCTTAAATAAACTTCTAGACGTCAAATGGGTTTCCAAAACTAACATTATATCAACTTCATGACTTTTAAGTAAATACTCGAGTTCGTTTTTATGTTGGCGAATGTCGTTAGCGTTCCAAAAACATATTCTTAGGCAGTTCATGGTCTGTTAAGTACAGCCTGCAATAACATTGATTGCATCTTAAGCTTTTCTTGCATCATGTTACTCATTGAGTTTGCAAAGTTATTTACCGATTGCACAATGTTATTTAATGGCTGAGCGGGGAGAATCTTCGGTTTATGGCTTTGTGATTTTTTAACAATTGAGTGGACTGGACAACCCCTGTAGTTCGCTGTGTGGTTACCTCCGCAATTGCTGCATTTTTTAATTTTAGGATCATCCTTGGATTTGTTACATTGGGATGTGTTATGCAACTCTCCACAAACAACACATACGGGTGGCAATTTGCAATATGCCTTGGTATGTCCATATTCTTGGCAATTCATACATTGGACGGGGCCAAATCGTTTATGTGGTTCTTCTACCGTAATTTTACGATGCAATAAATACTTCAGGTTATGTATGGGATATGTTTCATTTTTTTTTTCAGATTTATGACACCGGGTTCAAGTTCAACACGGAAGAGTGGTTGGGGTTTATTTCGGTTTTTTTTTCATCCAAAACAATCTGGATGATTTTATAATAAATAAAATTTAATATCGTACGTGACATACCGTCTCTTATAATAAAACAATATATATTCTGCAAATATATGTATACAAAAACTAAAAAAATTGATAGAAAATATACATTCGGTTTCAATAAACAATTTGACAATAGCAAAAAAAACAATCAGAGTCAAATTCATTTCATACTACAAGCTAATTGGGAGCCTAGTTTTCACCGCAATTTTGGTCTAAAATATTAAAAAATTAAATATAATCAGTTTAAACTATTATTTTTGTCTTTAAAATGTTGTAATATGATCTAAATCATTGGTAGGCAAAAAGAAGCATTTAATTTGTGTGTTCTTTTGGGTAAAAAATTAAATATCCACAACAACATCAAGAAACTGAATAAATTGTGTGTATTTTTACGCTCTATTATGCTCTTTTGTTCACATTCGGGTTGTTTGACGAAAATCATCGTAAGCTGAACAATATGAACGCCTACCATGGATCTAAATACTTTCACATAGTAACATTTTATTATTTTCTTCTATTCAAATCATCTTGAAAAAAAGCGATTCTCGTGGAATTGCCCATATGTAGATACATATATAGTAAATATGTACATATATACTTTAATTAATATGAGATAAGTTCAAGTTTTTTAGTTAAATATTTCAGTAAAAATAATGATGAAATGAAAATTGGTTTTAAATTTTTAAGAATACATGCTTGAGTTTGTTAAGTTTAAAATATCTTTCTTAATATCTATAACAAAACAATTTGAATTGTAATATTTTAAAAAATCTTTAGAATAAAGAATACCTTCTAAATGTATTATGATTGACCTGACTTAAAATACGTTTAACATGTGCAGAAAAATGTGGCAGTATCATTATTTGTTGAATAAATTTTTCTAACAATGGGAAAGAAGATGTTTTATCGCCACGCTTTTGTCCACAAACTGTTTTCCAAAACGTTGGTAATAAATTGAGGATTAATCATATTTAAAGATTTAAAATTGTTATTTCCTTTTCTAACAAAATAACATACATGTTTTGTTGAAGTATTTAGAGTTGCCAAAATAATCAAAATTTATAAAGTAACCAAGTTTTTAGAACTAAGTAAAAAATCCGCATTTTTGGAGCAAAAATCGCGAAATCGTCACTTTGCTATTTTTAAAGTATAAAATCGGCAAATCTGGCAGGCCTGTTTACAGCTATAAATTTGCATAAAGAAATAAACACAGATGGCGACATGGCTCTCTTAAAAAAATTCTCTTATGCTCATTGACGTCAACAGTGACCCAAACTGATTGTATTATATGAAAATTGTATGTGATTTAGAATGGAAAAGTCAATAATTATGCTTAAAAGTTATTTATGTTTAATAAAATAAAATGTATTTTAGGATTTATGTTATTAGACATATTTTACTTTATTAATTTTCAATATTTTTGCTATATTTTAGTTCACCATTTTGAATTTTTATTATTATCTTATATATAAATAGGCCACACGTTTTTTTGTGGTACACTTTTAAGTTATTGTCCACCAATATTGATGAAACATATATGGTTTTAAATGTTATTTTCTCTAGATTTGCAGAACATAATTTTTTTAAAATTCTTTACATAAAAGTGGTAAGAAGCGTTTAAAAGTGGTCGAATTTCGGCCACCGGGCGATCCTAGTTATTATTATTATTATTACATTTTAATTTTTAATTAATGTTTTTATTTATTTTTCACTATTTGTTTTAAAATTTCATATAAAAAGTAAGTATTTTACATTCAAAACATAAGGAAAGGGTCACTGTTGACGTCACGAAAAAAGAGTAAAGAGTACACTAAAATAACGGAATTGTCGATGTCGTAATCTTGTTTATTTCAGTCATGATAAATTTGTTTACATTTCTCTGAGCTCACATAGTACCCGTATATGTGAGAGAGTAATTTGAAGAAATTGAGAGTCGGACTACATGTTATACATACTACTCTTTCAAAAACATTCATACGATATACAATGGGTGTTCACAAACTAATTAACCAAAAGTGTATTTAAGTTACACGATACAAAATGTTGTGAATTCAGCAAATGTTTACAAGATCAAATTTGTACCACCAAAGAATAAGAACACGATATATACACATATATATATATTGGTTCCTATTGTTCCTATAAGGAGCATAGGGCCTCGATCACGATAAACACGATATAACTCAAATTAAAGTAGTTTGATGTGTTGTAACTATAAACAATTTTAATATCTATCAAGTTGACCGCCCGGCTTCGCCCGGTTGCATTTACTAATGTTAGTTCTTCAAGTTTCACCAACCCACATAATCCTGCAAATAAAATATCTAAATTTGTACTGCATACTTTAGGGAGCATTTTTTATTAAATTTGACTGGACTCAAAAAAAAAAATTGCGAGTTTTACCTGGAATTTTTGAATTCCTTTTCTTTACAAACCATCTCCTAAAAATTTCGAATCGAATAAAAAAATCAGCCAAATCGCTCCAGCCTTTCTCACGTGATGCCATTACATACATGAACCATTTAATTTTTATATATATAGATGTTATATTTAACTAGCATAACCCGGTGCACTTCGCTACCCCTACCCTAGTAAAATCAAAAAAAATATGAATGGATTTCTGATAAAACATTACTACGTACAATGGTAAATGACACATACAAAATATTGTGGATCTCTCAATTACAGTTCGCTTGATCCCACTGCTCTGATCCCACCCATTTTTTAACCTTTTATGTAAATATCAAGCTTTACTTTAACTTTCCTTTATAAGGGAGGGGTCATTCCTACTAAGCCGATCATGCTTAACAAAACTTCAAACAGCGATCAGGAATAAATTCGTTTTTAGCTATGGTAGAATGGTAATAAATTGATTGATACAGAGTTTAAATACTTTTAGAATTATAGTTCTCCAGATATTCATAATTAATTATGTATTTACTTTGTGCCACGACCACTAATGCAATCCCGATCATTTTATGTAAATTGATAAGAGAGCTATGCGGACAAAGTTTGAAGAACCTTGCAATTATTACATTGTATGGGAGGTGACCTCCTTTTCCGACCCCTCCCATTTTGGTTCCCCAGATATTCGAAATCAATATTTACTCTGTATGGGAGATGCTACGCCCTCTAATCTAATTCCGTCTATATTCAGCTTAACTCCGCACAGTAATAAGAAATTAATTCGTAAAAAGTTTAAACACTTTTATAATTATAGTTCTCCAGATATTCGAAATTAAATATTTACTTTGTATTGGGTGTGCCACGCCCACTATTCCAATCCCGAAAATTTTCAGTGAAACTATGCAAAATCATAAAAGAGCTATTTAGATAAAATTTTAAAAATCTTGCAATTATAGTTCACAAAATATTTAGAAATAACAATTTACTTTGTACTATTGTTCCGAACCGTCCCATTTTTGATTAAACTTCATGCAGTGATAAGTGATTGATTGAAAATCGTCACAAAAATCGTCCATATTATAAAATAAAAGTATTTACTTATGTATGTACTATTACATATTTATCCCAATATGCACAAACAATTTTTAAATTTGTCAAAGGTTTATAAAAACAATTTTGAATGGAAATTTTGATAAATTTAAATATTGTTTATGCATGTGGGAGTTGGAAAATAAAAAAACACCTTAAAAATATATTTATTAAAGCGAATTTAAATTACTAAAGTCTTCTTCTTTGTTTTCTATAACAACTCTCACTTAAAACAGAGCGAAATCAATACTGTTTAATTCCCTGCAGTTCATTGCACTAGTTCCGCTACGTCGAATTCGTGGCCACTAAGAACTACTACTAGTGAATTTTCAACCCACTCGCAACGTTATTGACTGGTGAATTTAACACGGGGATGTCATTGCAAGTGGCCGATTGGCACACTCTGCATAACACTTCACTATTAAATTCAATAGTGAAAATAGCATTTAAGAAAAAAAGAAAAAATTAATTTTTCTGAGAGCGGGGTTGAACACATAACCTCTCGTTTTCTAGTCAAATTCTCTAACCACTAAACCACAGAGCTCTTATTTGTACTGCTCTCTAATTGTTATTAAGAATAACATGTGAGTCTACTCTCTATGTTTGCATTTTCTACATCATCACTGAGAATGAAAACACAAACGGCCACATTCAGCATTACATGTGGCCATCGAAGTAGTATATTTTAGAAGATTTTATTTTTCTTGAATTTATTTTCAAAAACTAATGACAAATATCTGACTATTGTTTCCCTGCAGTTCATTGCACTAGTTCCGCTACGTCGAATTAGTTAGCCACTGAGAACTACTACTAGTGAATTTTCAACCCACTCGCAATGTTATTGACTGGTGAATTTAACACAGGGATGTCATTGCGGGTGGCCGATTGGCACACTCTGCATAACACTTCACTATTGAATTCAATAGTGAAAATACTCCAGCATTTGAGAAAAAAAAGAATTTTCTGAGAGCGGGGTTGAACACATAACCTCTCGTTTTCTAGTCAAATGCTCTAACCACTAAACCACAGAGCTCTTATTTGTACTGCTTTCTAATTGTTATTAAGAATAACATGTGAGTCTACTCTCTATTTTTGCATTTTCTACATCATCACTGAGAACGAAAACACAAACGGCCACATTCAGCATTACATGTGGCCATCGAAGTGGTATATTTTAGAGGATTTTATTTTTCTTGAATTTATTTTCAAAAACTTAGGACAAATAGCTGACTATTGCTTATTACTGAATATGCTGGTGAAATGTAGTGCAAATGATAACCATTTAACTACCACTTTAGCAGCCACATCGAACTAGTTAGTTGTACAAGTAGTAATATAGCTAGTGCAAGGTTTCCAATTGGCACTTTTCAAACTGCTGGGTTATTACTGAATATGCTGGTGAAATGTAGTGCAAATGATAACCATTTAACTACCACTTTAGCAGCCACATCGAACTAGTTAGTTGTACAAGTAGTAATATAGCTAGTGCAAGGTTTCCAATTGGCACTTTTCAAACTGCTGGGTTGTTTCTCTTATTTATTTACAACAACAAATGGGACAATCACACATTGCTTTGTTTACTTTTTAGCTTAAGGTTCACATGTACACGTTTTTGCATATGTGTTAGTAACATCTTTAAACGCTTATAACTCCTAAAAAACTGAACCGATTTCAATAAAATATATATTCTGCACTTCTGTGAATAAATCCCTTTAAAATGGTATATTTCTTGCCCAAATTGAATGTATAATGTTAGCGTAAAAGGGGTCTAAAGAAATCGACTTGCCTATTAATATTATGATAAGTGTTGAACTTAAAGTGCACAGTGGTTTAGAAACTTTTTTTTTTTGCCAATAAGTTGATATCTTGGGAATTATTGGATATATTGTTACGAAATTGCACATGGTTTGAGCTGTGGTGATTTTGAGTTGATTTACGTTTGCTCGGGTCTCAAATTTTTAAAAAAAAAAACGCCAAAAGTATATTTATGATCCGAATGAGCTGAAATTTTAAATATAAATAGTCCTTGAGAAGGTCTACGCTTACAAGTGTAGGTTATCTCTATTAGTTGAAGAGATATTCAGGTTTATTGATTTATATTTTTTTAATTTTGCTCGATCTTTTTATGGTTAAATATGGCGGGCCTACGGAGGGTCGAAATAAATTTTTAAAATATCAGCTTTTATATGATCCGGAAAAATAACTTAATGCAAAAACGTGTAAAAAAAAATTTGGCTCACGTAAGCGGACATTTCACACACCAGACCTATCCAAACTTTGCCATTTTTTTAAAAAAATTTCGGTTTGAGTAAAAAATTCTAAAAAGGCAAAGCACGGATCCACGAAAAAGCTCCATATTTGTATAACCCATATGTTTCTTAAATACTTATTACGTGTTTTTACTATCACACGGTAAATAACGGCTTTTTATGTAAGTATTTGATACTGTTGAAAATATTATGGCTTGAGGATTGACATTTTAGTAAAACTAAATAATTTTATAAAATTTTGGGACTTCATTTACCAATTTACGTGTAACATCTCACGAGAAACAGACGTGTTTTAAATCCGCTCCGTTCTGATTTGTGAATAATTACATTTATTTTGCGCATGGACGCCTTTAATTAAAAAGATTAAGTTTTTATTTGTGTATAAAACAAAGAAAATTGATAAAACAATAACTATAAAACATTTAAAATAAAAAGATCAAAAATTGCAACAAAAAAATTATCAAGTGTTTTTGTTTGTTTGTGTTATTATTGTTCTGCTATAAATTATAACAGTTTAAATTAAAAGAGCATATTTGAATCGTAGAAATGTCTATATATTTCTCAGCGGGGAGAGTATGAAAACAAATATAAGTGACATAAATTATAACAAAAACTCTTTAACCGCTAAACCTAGTGAGTGAGCTCGCTCTTGTTCCCCCGCTCTGCCATCAAATAATACTAACAATATACAACTAACATCACCAATCAATATTTGTGTAGAAAATAGCATAAAAGAAAACACAAATAAAATCACAGCTCAAGCAACAACAATGCCCATACTTAAAACAACAACAACTAACAAGCATACACAAGCTTTAAATAAACCAAGAAGAAATAAATTCTAGTGAGAGCACTAAAGTGTTTAACCCTCTGGAAAGCGTAAGTAGCAACAATGGTACATCAAAGGGTGCTATACCAAAAATGCTTAGATATTTAAGTATAAATAAAAGAAATTTAAGCCCTCAAAAGGTGGAAAGTTCATTAAAGAAAAAAATACCAATGACAATCCCTTGTTAAAAAATCGTTATGCGCTCTTAAGTGAAGATGAAAATGACGATCAGGTCCGTAATGATAGTTCTAGCCGTAAATCATTTAAACCACCTCCAATATTCCTTCGCGAACCCAGTTCGAATGATTAAGTGAGAACACTTATTGAACTTATTGGTAAAAATAATTTCCATATTGTTCCCATAGGAAGAGGTGTGCAAGAAACAAAAATCGTTATATACACTGAGGACGATTACAGAAAAGTCTCTCAATATCTAAATAATAACAAGAAAAATTTATACACCTATCAGCTGAAAAGCAGTAAAGGCTTTAGGGTTCTATAAGACGATTGTACGAACAATCGACTATTTCCTGAAAAAAGCCGAAAAGTCGAATCCGACTTTTTGGTCGGAAAAAAGTCGAACAATCGATTATGTTATCTCAAAAGTCGAATAGTCGATAAAAGTCGAAAATAGTCGATAAAAGTCGAAAAAAGTCGAATAGTCGATAAAAGTCGACTTTTTAGATTGTTAAAAAAAAATATTGCACTTGCATTTTATGTAGTGTATGCTAATATATGTAAAAAATAAATAAATGTTTATAAAATAAAGCTTTTTTTTCTTACAACATTATTCTAACTATTATCGCCTTGATAAATTTCATTTTTATTGCTAAACATTACAAAAGGCGCATCAATAAATGTAGAAACCATGTATTTTTTACAAGAAATGGTAAAAAGTTGAAAAAAGTCGAAAATAGTCGAAAATAGTCGGAAAGTCGAAAATAGTCGAAAAAAGTCGATTAACTAAAAAGTCGAAAGTTCGAAAAGTCGACTTTTCATAAACTACCAAAAGTCGAAAGTTCGACTTTTTAAAAAAAGGAAAAAGTCGAAAAGACGACTTTTTGTTTCAGCTATAGAACCCTAAAAGGCTTGATAGTGGTAATTAAGGGTATAGCGTCCAGTGTAGAGCCAAACGAAATCAAGTAGGCCTTGGAATAATTAGGCTATAGTATACGAATTGTGGTCAATATCTTCAATAGAGATAAAATTCCCCAACCACTATTTAGAGTTGAGTTGGAGCCTGATGACAGAAAATTAAAAGGTAATGAAGTCCATCCAATATACTCCCTACGGCATTTGTTGAATCGCAGGGTAACAGTTGAGGAACCTATTAAACGTAGTAATCCTGTACAATGCGGAAACTGTCAGGAATTTGGACGCACGAAGAACTACTGCACTTTACGAACTGTATGTATTGCATGCGGAGACCTGCATTCTTCAACAGAATGTGATATTATAAAGAAAGGTCTCATTAGAAAATGCGGAAACTGTGGCGGCGATTATTCTGTTAACTATCGCGGGTGCCCAGTTTACAAAGTATTGTTGAAAAGATTAAGAGATAGAAAAAAGGGGTTAAGAGTTGAACCAGTAAATCTGAACTGCAGTTCCTATCCGCCAATTTCTGGAGTTCCCACTCCAAATAAAAATAATAAAGAGGTTCCAGTTCAGTCTGGAACCGTCTCATATGCAAGTATTTTAAAATCTGATATTAAACAACCTAGTTTCCCCTAAAATTCGGGAGGGTTAGAAAATTTATTAAATACTCTTGCAAGTAACATACCTCACTTAACCAAAACATGTCTAACAAGAAAATGAGTTTTTTAAAAATTTGTTTCTGGAACGCAAATGGCTTGAACCAGCACAAAGCTGAGGTGTCACATTTTATCAACGAATACAATATAGATGTATTGTTAATCTCGGAGACTCATTTAACAAATAAATATAATTTTCATATTCCAAGTTTTATATTTCATCCCACGAATCATCCTGATGGTAAGGCACACGGTGGTACTGGTATTTTAATTAGAAATAGGATAAAACATTATACCCTAGACAAATTTTCCAAAAACAATTTGCAAGCAACATCCATTTGCTTAGAATGTGGAGTTGGAGATTTTACTCTAAGCTCAATATATTGCCCCCCACGATTTTCTGTGACTAAGGAACATTTTGAGGAATTTTTGGTACTGGTATTTTAATTAGAAATAGGATAAAACATTATACCCTAGAAAAATTTTCCAAAAACTATTTGCAAGCAACATCCATTTCCTTAGAATGTGGAGTTGGAGATTTGACTCTAAGCTCAATATATTGCCCCCCACGATTTTCTGTGATTAAGGAACAATTTGAAGAATTTTTTAATACACTAGGAGATCGTTTCCTGGCTTGTGGCGACTACAACGCTAAGCATACATATTGGGGTTCCAGATTAATGAATCCCAAAGGCAGACAGCTGTACAGGACTCTAGTTGATCGAAAAAATTGCTTAGATGTTATATCACCTGGTTGGCCTTCTGATCCTAGAAAAATACCTGATCTAATAGATTTTGCCATATCAAGGAATATAAACAGAAACTTTATTACTGCAGAAATATATGAACTATCTTCTGATCATTCTCCCGTTATACTACACTATTACGGCCAATATCAATCGTCTCATACGTACTTATTATACACCTCAGACTTGCCCGAGTCCGAAGAATTAACCATTTCCACCTTTGCAGATGATACTGCAATTCTTAGTTCTCATGTGGACTTAAATGTAGCATCTAGAAACCTTGATAATTATCTCAGGCACGTGGAGACGTGGATAAAAAATTGGAGAATACAAGTGAACGAAATCAAAAGCAAGCACATAACGTTTTCACTTAGGAGAGAAAATTGTCCACCAGTGACACTAAACAGTGTGAACATCCCACAATCTGACCACGTTACATACCTTGGCATTCATTTAGATAGACGTCTTACTTGGCGTCGGCACATAGAAGCCAAGCGGCTCCACATGAAACTAAAAGCTTCTAATTTACACTGGCTAATCCACCACCAATCGAAATTAAGCCTTAACTGCAAAGTCATCCTGTATAAGACAGTCTTAAAACCAATTTGGACATACGGAATCCAATTATGGGGAACAGCAAGCAATACCAGTATAGATCTTATACAGAGGGCACAATCCAAAATTCTTAGAACCATGACGGGAGCTCCATGGTACATAAGAAACGAGTACATCCACAGAGACGTAGATGTACCCTTGGTCAAAGATGAATTCAGAAAAACTCGTGAAGCTTATCCATCAAAATGACATCATCATCCGAACCCGCTCGCAAGGCTACTTACAGTAACTCAAGGCTGCGTAGAGCTGATTTACCACTCATCTAATTTTCCAAATATGATTCTCCACTGAGAGAACAATAATTGTTTAGTTTTAAGATTTAATTACAAAAAAATTAAAGGCAGGAATAATATAATAAACGTAAAAAAAAAGTTACCTTAAAAACTAAAAAAATATAATATGGTGATTTTCCACGAATAAAAATATAAAATTTGACTTAATGTAAAATTTTAATAGTTAAAGATATCATAACAAAATTTGGAACCAATATAGACTCAAATGTCCTTAAATCAATGGCATTGGAATTTTGACATTCTTTATTTCAAATACCTACAACGGGGAAAATGTGTTCCAAAAACAGATTTTTTTCAGAAAAGTGCCTACTGTGACGTTTTACCGTGTGATAGTAAAAACACTTATGGTGTTTTCTTTTCTGACACAAAATGTTGCATTTTTAACGATCAGAACAAAAATCATTACCATTTATGCAATTGTCTTTTATGTAGGTTCTAAATATTATAAAACTATACTTTTTGCTAACATAAAAAGTGATGCATTTCTAACCCTTTGATTAAATTGAGGGTGAAACATGTAGCATATATTCAGGGTTTTATGGTAACATTATTAGAAAAGAACACGACCAAACTAAATTTTTTTCAGAAAAGACCACAAAGTAGGGCAAAAGGCAAAATAAATGTATCATTTATGCCAGAAAAGAAAACACCATTAGTAAGTATTTAAGAAACATATGGTGTTATTTGCTTTTTTAGAATTTTTACTCAAACCGAATTTTTTTTAAATTGGCCAAGTTTGGATAGGTCTGGATATGTGAGCCATATTTTTCTTTACAAGCTTTTGTATTAAGTTATCTTTCCGGATCGTATAAAAATTCTATATACCCCCAAGAAAATATGTTTCTACAAAAGAAAAAATATATGGGCTTTTTTGAGAAAAAACGTAAAAAATACGGCCCTTTTTACAAGTTCCAACTTTGGATGCGGATAACTTATTATAGGGAACAGATAACTGTTAGCAAGTTTTTTTATTTAGAATTTTATCGCCAATATAGCTGATATTTTAAAAATAAATTTCGGCCCTCCGTAGGCCAGCCATATCTAAAAAACCATAAAAAGATCGAGCAAAATTAAAAAAAAAAATCAATAAACCTGAATATTTCTTCAACTAATAGAGATAACCTCACTTGTAAGCTGATAACCTCACTTGTAAGCATATTTTTTGTAGACCTTCTCAATTTAAAATTTCAGCTCATTCGGATCATAAATATATTTTTGGAGTTTTTTTTTAAAAAAATTTGAGACCCGAGGTGACCAACTTTGAGGGGCTACGCATTGGCCCCCATTATCGCTAGGAAGCTGAACAAACGTAAATCAACTCAAAATCACCTCAACCATGTGCAATTTCGTAACAATATCTTCAATAGTTCCCAAGATGCCGAATTATTTCCAAAAAAAAAAGTTTCTAAACCACTGTGGAGTGCCGTGTTGCCAATTCTTGGTAAACAAAAAGGGCTAAATACTTAAAAAAGGCTAAAGAAGGGCTAAAAAAGGGCAAACATTTTTTTAACAACTGAGAATGTTACATTTTGGCTATGCCGAATAGACAAACAAAAATGTATGAATTTGTTGATCCTTAACATTAAAATAACGTAATATGTGGCCACACGTATATCATATGTCATAGTTTTTAAAACCTCGTATTTATCACCTGGCCTGCAAAATGCTAATAAGCAAATTTTTTATATGAAAGACAAAATATGTATAAAGTAATCCTTTGTGATAACTTCGAAATCGATGGAGAATATTTTGATAAGTGAATATATCGTCACCTAAAATGCAAAACAACGTATCATCAACAAATTCGAAATTGATTTTATTATTGATTACGATTCACTACATCATATTACATATGTGTACAAAATTTTTATTTTTTTTTATCAAAAATAACCAAGTTATAACCAAAATTCAAATTAAAGTATCATCAAGTATATGATTTTCATGAACAAAATAACGTATACGCTTTGAGTAATTAATTAATAAATAGTTTTTACCTTATTTTAGGTAGTATCCTAATTTTGTTTAATAAATGTATTTATAAATATATACGTCTTTACTCATGCAAAACACTTCATATACCAACAACATGAAGAAAATCATGAAACCGGACAATCATATGTATTTACACTACGACTGTTCAGTGAAAACTAAACAAATAAACAAAACAAGACTTGCACAATTGTATCGTCAAGTTAAAAAGAAAAAAATCGTCAAGAAATCGTCAAGACAAAAAAATTTTAATATCATTTTTTTATTAACTTTTTAAATATTTTTATTTTATTTACATGTAAATAAAGTTATTATTTAATAAAATAAAAAAATAATTAATTTAATTTTGGTATTATGTGACTTTACTCTGGTACATTTCTGAGTGAAATTTTTTTAATAAGTCATTTTTAATTGCTATATTAAAACACTGAGAATTATTTAACTTAAGATAATCTTTTGAAAACAATATTCCTTGTAATGTTGAAGAATCCAAAGCATTTCTGATTTTTGTTTTATTTACATGTACAATATGAAAAATTCTTTCAACGTTGGCCAACGAATGTGGTAGTGCCATTAAACTCGAAACAAATTGTGTTAAAATTGGGAAGGCCTTTGCATTATTTACTCTCTTTAAATTGGAAACATTTTTCCAATGTTTCGAGTTCGGTGAATTTCATATTACGTAATTCTTGAACTTCATTATCAAGTTCTTCATATTCTTTTCCATTTAATAAATTTGGAATAAGTATGGCCAATTGTAAAATTGAATAATTTGTTTTGTTCAATGAAGTTAATCCTTCTAAAAGTTTATCGCCAAAATCAAAACCTTTTTTAAATTTGTGAAACCAATTCAATATAAAATTGGACACTGTCTGCCTTTCGATTTGTACATTGCAAAAGGGGACTTACAAAATTTGAATTTTAGGAAAAAAGGTTACCATATGTTTTGCTTTTAAAAAATCATAATTTTTGTTCGCGGGAAAAATTAAAAATCGTCATTTTAATAAATTTGACTTAAAAAATCGTCAAAATGACGATAAATCGTCAAAGTTGGCAGCGCTGTGCACGCGTGTGTTTGATTTGTAATTCTCATTTCATTCCACATTGTAGAATGTTGTTGTTGGGTGTTTGTGCTGTTTACGTATGATAGAGTTGCTCATATGAGAACTCATAAACAACTCTCTCTATTTTGTTAGAGAATAAGATTTACAAAGAAACAAAATAGAATTGGTGAATATACTCAATGTGTATTACACATCTACATACAGTAGCCCAAGAAAGTCTACATACAGGAAAAATTATTATGTTACTTTAATTTAAAGCGATTTTTTTAGTTTTTTTATGATATATATAATAATACATGTCTTATGTCGATTTTAGCAAAAAAAAAATCTAATAACGCCCAAAAGTTCACCGTTATAAGAGTTATTGATTCTGAGTAAAATAACGAAAAAAATTATTCTTGGTCACGCCTACTTTTGGGTGGGCGGGGCTATTAAATTTCATACAGCCCAATTATGAAAAAAATTCCCCGGGAGTTTTTTCCCTTTTCGTTTTTTTAACATAGAATTTGAATAGGAAAAATGAGAAAAGGGAAAAAACTCCCGGGGGAATTTTTTTTCATAACATAAACTGATAATATTTTGAACATTAAAGCCCAAAAAACTAAAAAAAAAATTTCGTTATTTGACTCAGAATCAAAAATTCTAATAACGGTGAAATTTTTGACGTGATAGGAAATGTAGTTAAACCCGACTTAAGTGATGTTGTTTTAATTTTTTTAAGTGTAAATTTATTTTTTTAACAAATATATTTCATTACTTTTAACTTACAAATACAGCTTTCAACGAAAGAAATTGAATTTGAATTCCTGTATGTAGACTTTATTGGGCTACTGTACATATATACACACAACTAAACTTTTGTTTTCTTTTTATTATGCTATTATATATGTACATGATTTCATGAAACACTAACAAAATACATGGGTTTTTGGGTTTTTTGATTATATTTCGGACATTTGTTAAATTTGTTATTTAAGTTTTTATTTTTTCATAAAAATTTATATTGATGATACGTTTTTTTGTTTCAGAAAATAACAATTCAAAATAACTAAAGCCACTTATCTTAAAGTGTGCTTTGAAAAACTTATTTTTTTTTCATAAAATATATTTCTAGAGTCATTGTAATTCAAATTTGTAATTCAATATCTCAAGTAGTTTTCATTTTATATCGTTTTTTGCTTCTCCTATAAACTTATGAAAAGTGATGTTACGTTATTTTGCATTTTAGGCGACGATATAGAAAATATGCCTCTCATGTAATACAGAAATGATTTTCATTGGCAAAAACATAAATTTTGCCATTAGTTCGTAAACATATAAAAACTAAGGTAGCCAAAATATTTGGTCAAAATATTAGAAATTACGCGTGTGGCATTCTGTATACATAAATATTTAATGTAATTTTGGAAAAAAGTTAATTTTTTATATTTGATCAGATATAAATGATCATAGCTAAACTATTATCGATAATGAACTGAATTTTTCTTTCTAAATTGGTTGGATTGTAGTCTTTGAAAACAGTATACATAACATGTATAAGGTGTTATAAATATTAAAGTACTATATTTACGTCAAATTTTAATTTAAGAGGAACCTAGCTTTTAAGAATCAAAAAATACATCACCCAGATAAAGTTAAAAGTATCCTCTTTAAACCTATATATAATTTTATAAACGTCCGGACCCGCGTGTAAAACATTAAAATTTTTTATTAAAATAACGCCAATTTTCTCTATATTAGTTATGGCATTTTAATTTAAATCTTTGTAGACGTTTTTATTTTACCTGCTTATATTTATGAGTCTAATATATGATTTTATGACCATTTAACTATTGGTGTTCAAGAAGTTATCTGTACATTTAAAAAATACAAATATATCTCAATCGTTTCAAAAGTTACAGAGTTTTGGCCGTTGAAACACAATTCTGAGCAACCATGCAAGAATACAACATGTATTTTGAATGCCTCCTTGATGCAAATAATAAAATAAGGAGTGAGATCGAAAAATTCTTAACACACGTTTTTCATTACATTTTTTAACCCAAGTATTATTTGAATTTTTTTTTGATCAAGTTACCTTTGAAAAACATGTCAGTTATTATGTGTAATGTCAATTATATTAATTTTTTTGTTAATCTGATTAAAATGAGTGACCAGAAAAAAGTGCGTACTGAAATTATTAAATATTTTCAACAAAACCCAACTTGGTCTTACAAAAAGTTGGCCAAGCATACAAAGGTCTGCCGTCAAACTGTTTCCAATGTTATTAAACAGTACCGGGAGAACTTGTCAGTTGATAGAAAACCTGGTTCAGGTAGAAGGAATGGTCCACATGATGTTTCTAAAGCCAAAAAAATAGAACGCATTTTCAAAAGAGCTCCCAACACATCCGGTAGGAAAGCAGCCCGGTTAGCTCAGTGCTCGGACTATTTGGTACGAAAAGTTAAAGCTAATGCAGGTTTAAAAACATACAAGGCTCAAAAAGTTCCTGACAGGAACGCTACTAAAAATTTAGAGGCCAAAAACAGAGCACGGAAATTGAAGTCAAGTTTTATAAAAAAATATTCTTGCTGCATAATGGATGACGAAACGTATGTTCTGGCAGATTTTTCGCAACTTCCAGGTCAAAAATTTTATGTTGCTGATGCTCGAGGGAATGTTGAAGAAAAGTTTAGGACCCAAAAGCAGACAAAATTTCCCAGAAAGTTCTTGGTATGGCAAGCAATATGCAGTTGCGGCAAAAGAAGCCACTCATTTGTTACAACGGGCTCTATAAATACCGAAATTTACATCAAGGAATGTTTACAAAAAAGGCTGCTTCCATTCATAAGACTTCATAATGTGTCCACTTATTTTTGGCCTGACTTGGCATCCTGTCACTATGGCAAACAAGCCCTTGAGTGGTACAAGAACAATAATGTGGTATTTGTACCAAGAGAGGCAAATCCTCCAAACTGCCCGGAGCTAAGGCCAGTGGAGAGATATTGGGCTCTTGTTAAAAGAGAATTGAAGAGTACAAAAAAGGTGTCCAAAAGTGTGGTAGATTTTAAACGGAGATGGACTACATGTTCGAGCAAAGTGACAGAAAGCACTATAAAAACGTTAATGGAAGGGTTTCCGAAAAAGGTTCAAAATTTCATCACTAGTGATTAAAACTATAAAAATAATTTTTTTTGTAAATTGTAATAATAATTTCAATCAAATAAAAAAAAAATTAAAGCTGTAAGTTTAGTGGTTTCTTTTTTATAAACATATATGTATGTTAAGAATTTTTCGATCTCACTCCTTACTTGAGCAAAAATTTTAAGATATAATTTGATAACTAGAGCAATTTTGAAGTATGTATGGAAGGTTCCAACAATTTGTATGTGCTTAAATTGTTTACCGGTTCAACATTTTAGTTAATTTTTGTCATAATATTCCTGCCAATTTTTGGAACTGATTTTACTAATTTTCAACAGCAAAATTTTCAGATCATTAGAGTAAATATATAATTTTCATTACAGTAAATATATATGGCTAAATGAAAATAAAAAAGACTAAAAAAATGGCTAAAGGCTAAATTAATTTTTTTGTGGCTAAACAAGATTGAAAAGGGCTAAATTTAGCCAGAAAAGGGCTAAATTGGCAACACTGGTGGAGTGTGCCAGTGAAAGGTAATAGGGTATTCGAATTATTCGATTTTTCTCTTGTTCGAATAAAACGAATAATTCGAATAAGAGATTTTAACTTGTTCGAATAATTCGATCACACGTTTAACTGTTACTGCTAACAGTTCGAATAATTCAAAATTGCCGATTTTCAAATAACAAATAAACCGATTAAAATGTGTCGATTAACTGATTTTATATACTTAGAAAAGACTAAAAAGATATTGGATATTCTTTACCATGCATTATTTTCGATTTCTCCAACATCTACAATCAGCGAGAGAGTTTTTTCCAAGTCGAGTTTTATTAAAACTAAAGAAAATTATTTATTTTTTGGTTGAATTGTTATGTTTTGTTTATTTTTATGTTTTTTTCTTTTTATTTATAAAATACTTAAATAAGTACACAAAATTCGTGGTTTTAATTTCAGTTTAAAATTTAAATAGAAATTATTCTGTTAATCGAATAATTTAAAATTAACCGATTAAAGATAAACCCCGATTAATTATTTGCTTGATTAACCGATTAATCCAGCAACCCGATTAATTGAATACACTACTATCAACGTTGCGAATCTTTGCTTAATAAAGTGGTCTTAGGGAATTACACAATAAAGGGAATCTGTCCAAAGTTTGATATCATTGTCAGTGAACGTGGCTAATTTGAAGCAGTGCATGTATAAGACGAACTCCATGATTTTCTTGCAACAAAGCGTTAGTTTGCAATATTTGTGTTTATCATTCGATTTATTAAATATTTTGCAACACTTACGTACGCGGTTAATAACATCACTTATATACATATATTTTAAGATCATGGCCTTCATCTATTTCACTGTAATCATTATAAATGTCATCTATATCACTTTCGACGATCGTTTCAAAATCACATTCTCCATCACATTCAACTTCACTTTAATCTAAGTTAATATTTTGATTATTCTAATATTTCGCCAGCTAAATAACAAATATTTTATTCCGTACCTTTTATGTTCATTGGTTCAAGTCCTAAGTTAAAAATTTTGAAAGATTTGTTTTTAGAATTGTAACTTCATGCAGTAATATTTATATATTTATAGAAGGAGCCATCGGAACACTCATCTGCAGTGATCGAAAGTCTCTTTGTCTTTAGTTATTTGTCGAATTTCAGAAACAACCCAATTTTTGTGAGTTATTATTACTTATTTAAATTTTAAATTATGAAACATTTTAAGCAATTTAATAAATTTAAATATATGTGAACATTTATTCGTTTTATTCGATTATTCTACATAAAATTGTTCGAATTATTCGTTATTCGAAAATGGCCATTTTTAAATTGTTCGAATAATTATTCGTAAGAAATTATTCGATTAATCGAACGATCATTAGTCGAATGAATACCCTAGTAAATACGTATTTCAATTACTTAAATTAATTAAAAATATTAATTTAAGTAAGTTAATATTAAATTTGTTTCAATTTAATAGACATTTGTGTAGTGCTATTTTTATGTAAAGTCATATTATGTTTGTTTACCAGAGACCTTAACTGTTATGAAAATGGTATTATACAGGATGACTTTATATTCAAGGCTTAATTTAGTTTGATCACTGATTAACACCAAAAATAATTACAAGGTCAGACCAATAAATTTTGATAGAGGAGACAAAAAAAAGACACGTGTATCGGCGTTTTGAAAATTTACATCTAAATTTGCTATCGAAGGTAAAATAACAGATATATTAGTGATTTTTAATTAAATTTTAACTACTTTTTTCATGCTATTAACCCTATGCTCTCTTTTGTTATGCCTTATTTCTGCCTTTCTGGTTGAATTTTCCGTTTTGGTGTATTCAGGGACTTATAGTAAAATTTTACGGATAATATTTTTGCGGAACATTTTAACCCCTTAAATCCCTGGTTTAATGTTGTTTTTGCTCTGTTTTTAAAAGAAGGACAAAAAATGCCTTGATGTTTTAGAGGGTTAACATATTCCACAAAAATGTTCTCCGTAACATTTTACATAAATTTGCTGCACACATTTTATACCTAAATTGTGAGGATCACATGGTTTCTTATGCCGATTAACAATAAGAATGTGCCAGAGTTGGGAAACTTTAACCCCCTTTAAATGAGATTCAGATGTAAACTTTCAAAACGCCGATGCACGTATCTTATTTTTTGTCACCTCTATCAAAATTTATTGGTCTGACCTTGTAATTTAGAAAAAAAGTTGATTTTGTTGTATAGTTTTAACCAATGAAAGCTAGAGACTTTCAGATTCATTTGAAGTTTCTTAGTTCCTATGCACCAAGTAAGCCGTCTATCTAGATGAATACCAATATATGTATGTGACATAATCAGACTGCGGTATATTAACATTGTTGAGTGTGACAGTTGGACCATTTCCTCTCCTTAGAGCCAACGTAACATGCTTACTTTTTAACTCATTCACCAGTTTTTAAACATATATCACATATCTCACACAAATTAGGTAATTTTCTTGTTGACTAGATGCTATGAGTGGGGTTTCGTGTGAGCGGTATGCAAGTCAGAGGTGTAAATTAAATATAACGTAGGTCGTAGTACACTTCACTGTGGAACACCAGCTCTAACCTTGTATTCTTTCGATACATAATCATCTATTTTTTATATATATAAAACTATAGTTAAATATGAAATTTTCTATTATGATTGCAAACCGTGCCGACTTGCGATTTAATTTTGAGGTGCATTTACAAGGGGAAAAAATGCAATTTTTTCAGTTTCTGTAAAAATTTTGCCATTAAATAAGTACTTTTGCAATTTAATTTAAAAGAATCGAAATGTGTACGTAATTGTCGTTCTAATCTATATAAATAAAAATCAAATGTCGTTCGTTGGTAATTGCATCAGTAGATAACGGCGGGACCGAGTTAGACAATTTTTTTTTTAAAATATTGGTCAACTTAGGTTTTTACGGAACGAAAAATAGACCACGTCCACTTTTTTCGATTTATCTAAAATCGGAAAACGGCTACACCGATTTGGCTAATTTTTTGTTTAAATGAACAAAGTAATCTAATTTAAGTTTTTACTGAAAGAAAAATTGAACACGCCAATTTTTTTTGTTGCGATATATCTAAAACGCAGCACGCCTACATAGCCGCAAAAGTTTTTACATAAATAAAAATTTTCCACGTCCACTATGTACCGACCGATGTATTTCGCAGGTGTATTTAATAAGTGGGCGTTTATTAAATACATCTGCAAAATACGTCGGTCTGTGATCAATCATATCTCAGACCAAAATTCGATTGCTTATATAAAAACTCACGATAGCTTAAATCTATATAAATAAAACTCAATTGTCGTTCGTTGGTAATTGCATCAGTTGAGAACGGCTGGACGGATTTGGACAATTTTTTTTTTAAATGTTCGTCATAGTCCAAAGGTTTTTACGGGAAGAAAAATTTATCACGCCCACTTTTTTCGATTTATCTAAAATCGGAAAACGGCTGCACCGATATGGCTAATTTTTTTTAATGTTCGTAGTAATCCAATTTAAGTTTTACTAAAATAAGAATTGACCACGCCCTCTTTTACGCCCACTTTTTTTGATTTATCTAAAATCGCAGAACGCCGGGACCGAATTGGGTTATTTTTTTTTTTAATGTTCGCAATAGTCCACAAAAGTTTTTTACAGAAAGAAAAATTGTTCACGCCCACTTATAACATACATCTGCAAATATGTAACCAAAGGCAGTTACATGGCTGAGTTACTGCGAAGAATTCCAACGATACACAGTGGTTGCACCCATACGACAAAAATAAAAAAATATATATTAAAATATTGATCTTGAAGGGGAATAACTAGTCGCTAAAACCATTAAATGTTTCTACTTCGGATTTGTTTTTATAATTTCTAACGGTACTTCCATAATATAAACAATTTAAGTGAGAACAAACAAACGTGCAGGAGCTAGTAGAAGAAAAACGAAAACAAAGTTTAAGTTCAATTGTGGATTTATCTATCTCCTATATACAGTGGTGGCCAGGAATTTAAGACAAAAATTGTTTGTTAAATTCCACGTGATTGTCAATTATTTTTTCAAATATTTCCACAAATATGTATGCATGAGGACTATTTTAACACACAAGTGTGTTTTATTCGACTGTGTCAATTCATACATATTCATCACGAACACATAAAATTTTTCTACAACTTGACCAACAAATTTTTTTTTTTAAATAAACATATTTTCTCACATTTATATCATTATAATTTTATTATTATAAAATATTCAGACCAAATTTCGTATTTTTAGTTCTATTAGTTTCGGTCATATCATGTTATTAACAGCGGATGTTCGCTGAGGTGGGTCAACGTATTTCCACATATCTTTGTCCATATATGTTTTACCGATTTTTCCAAACATTTTTCAGAAACTAGAAACATTAATAATAAATTTCATACCCTTAGAGGTCCTTTTATTTTGGCTCTAACCCACTTAAAATTCAGTTGATGAAAAAAATTCAAGTATTTGTCTTAAATTGGTGGCCACCACTGTATATAAAAATGAAATGGTCCATGTATGTAATGTCATCACGTGAGAACGGCTGGAGCGAACGGCTGGAGCGATTTGGCTGATTTTTTTTTTATTCGATTCGAAATTTTCAGGAGATGGTTTGTAAAGAAAAAAAATTAAAAAAATCCGGGTAAAACTCGGAAATTTTTTTTTGGAGTCCAGTCAACTATAATAAAAAAGCTCCCTAAAATATGCAGTACAAAATAGATATTTTATTTGCAAATAAATAAGAACAGTGGGTTGCAGAAACTAGAACAACTAACATTAGTAAATGCTACCGGGCGAAGCCGGGCGGGTCAACTAGTATTTTATAAAAGTGTTTAATTCAAATTTTAAAAAATGGATATAAAAACTGATGGTATTGGATTTGTCTTAAATATATTTAACTTCGGTCATTTGTTTTCTGTATTTAAAAAAAAATAATTTTTCAGAAGTAGCTTTTCGTACGTGTTTTTAGAATTTGTGTTGAAATAATTTAGAGTTTTAAAATGTTTCTCAATCAAATATAACCACCAAACCTTTATATATATATATTACAAAAAGTATATAGTTTACGATTCTGTTTAATATAGCTGCGCATTTTTGCGCCTTTTTCAGTAACATTAAATTTTACATTAATTATTCTATATAAGTTTCATTACTATGTTCTGTGCTGTGTAATTTGTTAAGTGGTGTACTTTTTTTATTATTGAACACTTATTATTTATATTTTTATTTATTTGTTTATATATCTTTTTAATTTATTATAAAGGAAACTTCCAATAAATGCCGATTTTCACGCCTCTCCATTACAATATATCTAGTCTATGTAAAATTAGTTTCTAATGTAATAAAAAGTACATACATTATTTACGAGTATTTCATATTTTCTAATCTTAATGTGAGTTGCAATAAAATAGAAAAGTTTAGAACAAAAAATATTTGTATTTAATGTTAAGTATATAATCACCCTTATCGTTGGCGTAAACGTCATCGCCTACGACTGTTTCATACTAGATTAAAGAAACAGTTTGCATTTTATCTTTAATCTAGTACAAAACAGTCGTAGGCGTAAGACGTTTACGCCAACCACGATAAGGGTGAATATTTTGTATTAATTATTTGTTCTAATGCCTTAGGAAATACAAAATTTTTGGGTTTTCTATCTGGTTCATAGATCTATAAGTATGTGGGTTTTCCCACTCGCGAACACGCAACAAAAAGAATTTCTGTCATAAATATTAATATTTGTAGCTGCTATAGTTTCCCCTATATATAAATTCTAATAACTATGGGAGGGTAAGCCGGTTAGCCGTCTATAGTCTTCAAACCAGCAAACACACATTCACTTTTATATATATATAGATAAAAAGTGGGCGTTAAGTGAAAGTGACAACGCCCACTTTTTGTCAAATTAATTTTCAAATCGACAGGAATATGCTGTAGAAGTTTCAAGACGATATTTGAACTATTACTATTTTTGTCGCTCTCTTCTATATAACTGCCACCACTGTGCGATGAAGTCATTCAATTTCAAATGGGCCGCTATGTTAGCAGTAACAAAGCCATTTGGCGCATTTTTTCATTTTCCATTCATGAAAGACATCCAACTGTTGTTCATTTAGCCGTACATCTGGAAAATGGTCAAAAAGTGTTTATATCCAAGGAAAAGTCTAGAAATTTGGTACATACATTTATTGATACAAAAAAGGAACGCATGCCGAGTTTCAATTAAATCGGTCACGCCCACCGCCCACTAAACCCATACATAGATAAGAATTTTTATGATATTTCGTTTATTATTCGACAAAAAATGTGAAGATTTCATCCTGTTCCGAAAACTTCCGAAAACTATTTTTTCTTATAACACTGTGCATCAAATTTCGGGTCATTAAATCTTTCCCGAATGAGACCAACGGGAAGTGGTAGTAGAACATCAGTAGACCAAACCCCCCAAAGGGTTTTAAAAAGTTAGCTCGTATTTTAAAGTTATGCGCCTTTAAAGTTCAGCTTTTTTGAGTATTATCGGTCAGTTGTTGTGGTTTTTATTTTAAAGGTTTTAGAAACACTTACACACAAATATGAAAAAAATCAATTTAAAAACATTTGTCTTGAGTTACAAAACATTTATTTTGATAGATATCCCACTCGCATCCCACTAAGCGACCAAAAAGGTTTTAAAGGAAAAGACCTAAGCTTTCTTTTGAGAAAAAAAAAATTAATAAAAAAAGAGTCCATTTTGGAAAAAAAAAGTCAAAAAGGTTTTTGATTTTTCAAAAAAAAGTAAAAAATTGTATGTCTTGAGTTACAAAACATTTTTTTTATAGATATCCCACTCGCATCCCACTAAGCGACAAAAAGGGTGTTAAAGGAAAACACATAAGCTTTCTTCTGAGCAAAAAAAAAAATTGAAAAATGGGTCCATTTTTTTAAAAAAAATCAACAAAGTTTTTGATTTTGCAAAAAAATTCAAAAATTTTAAATCTTGAGTTACAAAATATTTTTTTTGATAGATATCCCACTCGCATCCCACTAAGCGACCATATAGGTCGCTTACGAAAAGACCTAAGCTTTCGTAAAAAAAATAAAAAGGGCCCATTTTGAAAAAAAAGTCAAAAATATTTTTGATTTAAAAAAAAAAAATCAAAAATATTTTATTAAATTTTTTTAATTTTTTTTTTCGAAAGATTGCATAAATAGCTATCTAAACTATTTGGGACACATTTTGCTAAGAACAATAGGTAATAAGTTATATGGATAAAAAAAACACCTGTTTGGCCAAAATGTCAAATTTTGACCTCCTATAACTCAGAGAGTTCTTGACCGATCTTGTTGAAAAATGGTGTCCGAATTACTATCCAATAGAACTAACATTGGTGCAAATTTCATCGCGATCGGAAGACATCGATTTCAAAAGTTGGTTCACTTGACGTGAAATGCCCCATATATTTAATTTTTAAAATTTAATTTGTATTTTTTTTACATAGTTTATATAAAAATGAACTACATTATATAGTTCGAGGTCTTTTCTGCTCTGGTGGATGCTCTGTAGAACCAGAATTTGAAGTAGACAAATTTTGTAGTTCACTTCCTGTGTTTTCTTCTCCTTCATCATCGTAATACAAGTTCTTGCTCCACCAACAAATTTCCGCTAATACATCATCGGGAGACTTTTTTCCTCGATATATGCAAAATTTGTGTTAAAATGTATTGGGAAAAATATATGTATATTAAAAATTACCACATTTCAAATGGCATTGCTGACCGAAGTAGTCTAGATGATGATGTAGGTAATGAATTTTGAGCGACATATTAACGCCAATTTTAGAAAAAGCATTCATCATTGCGTTAACAGATCTCTGATAGCTGTCAGACCTATTATTACCCAACAACCCGCCAATAACCTCTTTGATTGATTGCCAAGCAATCAATTCGTTTTTATTTAAAATATTATCAAATTCCTGATTTTTGACCAGCTTCCGAATGTCTGGACCATTCACAACACCTAAAGGAAGAAAAGTTATAAAAAAATATATATTTTAATCAAGAAAAATATACTTATTTTAAATGTTTTACCTTCTTTTAATTTACTTTCAGTGAGTCGGGAAAATTTTTGCTAAAGTAGTGTAAACTTCATCCCTCTTAACCACAGTTTTCAGAAAACTTTTTACTATACCGAGTTTTATATGTAATGGTGGTAATAAAACTTTGTCATGAGGTACCAGGGGATCTTCAATGACGTTGGTATTCGCATGTTTGCTTAATTCCCTACACATCCATTCATGATTTGCATATTGATCACCCTTATATCTGGAGTCCCAGTCACATAGAAAGCACATGTATTTAATGTATCCAGATTGCAATCCCCGAAGAATTGCTACCACCTTCAAGTCACTGGATGGTTGAAATATGTCTCAAGCAGATATAAATTCTTCTGTAAACGAACCATGTTTTAACATTTGTGGTGTGAAATGGCCACAAACGTAACAAAAATTGTTTATATTGCAAGACATTTCACATACTTTATTAAATTAAAAATATTTTTTTTAGTAATTAACTTTATTTAAAAACTTCTTTTCACTTTATTAACAAATAATGGTTCACAAATTCACAAAAAGTTGCACTATTATAACAGGTAACTACGATTTGATTTCAAAAAATTAAAACATCTTAATACTTTGTTCAGCAATAGTGCTGTAACATTCTACTACTTTTGATTACTCAATACTACTCAACACTTTTCGTTTGGGTACTCAATACTATTCGATACTTTTAACGGATTTTTTTAAATTTAAAAACGATATAGTTTTCTGCTTTTCGGTAATGTATTAGCAGACATCACTCCTTTTTAGAAACATTTTAGGTTTACAAGATTATATCAATAAATATTTTGAACTTTTTAACTATTATTCCAGTTTTTTTTAATAATATTTTATTCTAATTTGAAAATTGTTTACGCTAAGAGTTGCATTTCTAATATTGATTTGAGTTGTATTTATAGTAGAGATGCATTTTTTGAACCATAACCGTTAAATTTAAATAAATTAAATTGTAAAAATACAAGCCTAAAAGTATACAGTAACTACTTTTGAGTATTGAGTACTCAAACAATATGGCAAATACTCGATACACGATACCCACTACTCAATACTTTTACAGCAATATTCAGCAATACCAAAAACTATAAAAATAAAAAAAAAAAATCTGCAAAAAGTGTTAAAATTAATGAATTTTAAGTATATTAGAACTAGAACATTCAACTAAAATTACTTTATATAAATATTGACTTACTTCAATAGATTATTCATAAAATATATATGAAAAATTTTTACTCAAAAAAGCTGAACTTTAAAGGCGAATAACTTTAAAACACGAGCTAACTTTTAAAAACCCTTTGGGGGTTTTGGTATACTAATTATCTACTTTCATTTCGTTGGTCTCATTCGGGAAAGATTTTCTTGTTGCGCAGTGCAATCGAAACAAGACAATCCCACCTTTCATTTTATTATAAAAACAGCTTGGGGGAAAGTGGGGCAACATTTTTTTTCTCCATGGAAAATCAAAAATAAAATAATTTTTAGAGGCTTATAAATATGGCCATATCTTCATAACGGTTTATGATATCCCCATAATTTTTTTTTTGTATTTATGGAGAAATGCTATATTTTTCGAATATGTTAAAGTTAAATGGTATTATTAGGAAAATTATACATAAATAAACCACTGAATTGCTTGAAAATATAAGTAAATTTTTGCTTAACACCCTTGCATGGACTTTACTTCAATTTAAAAAAAAAAATAAAAAATTTCTTAAAACTATCAGTGTACATTTCATCTTTAAACATTTATCTACAAAACTGCATCATTTGATTTTTGAAATTAAGTGTTTGAAAAATTGATTTTTTGACACCAAAATCCCTCTGTGTGACGCATTAGTTCGCATTTACACAGTCCATCCAAGAAACGATGAGTGTTTCTATTTGCGTTTGCTATTAGTCAACGTTCGTGGCCCAACATCATTCCAAGATTTGCGAACTATAAATGATGAATTGTGAGACACGTATAGAAAAGCGTTCAATGCTTGCGATTGTTATAGAATGACACTCATTGGGAATATACCCTCGGATATGCTGTGCTTTCCTCAAATACAAATTTGATTTTCGATAATTATCTCAAGATGAATCCCATTCAAACCGACTAATTTGTGGAGCAAATACAAAGGTGTCATATGTGATGATATTTTGCATCAGATGCGTATTAGAACATCAAATCCAAATTTGCAACGAGGAAAGTTACAAGCAGGCTTTGATTGAGTACATGTGCTTAATGATGTCGATCAAGTTAAAATCCGATGCACAACGCATTTATCAAGAGTTGCGACCCGAAAAATAATATGATTGTTTTCCTTGAGGGAATCAGTTCGATAAAACGTTCCACTGTTGAAACGACAACAAAAATATGCGTACTGGAGGGATTTTTTGTTTGGACGCTCCCGATGGAACTGGAAAAACTTTTTTGATCGCGTTTATTTTGGCAATGCTCGCAGAATGGAATTCCAGATACGTTGTTGGAAGGCGTTCGAACTGTTCATTCAATACTTAAGTTGGCATTGAATATGCAAATCATTGAAAATCCAACATGCAACATTTCCAAGAACAGTGCGATGGCCAAAGTTTTACAACAAAGCAAACACATCGTTTGGGATGAGTATACAATGACGCATAGAAAGTCTTTGGAGGTATTAGACAAAACGTTGCAAGATTTATGAAACAATCAAAGCCGGTTTGGTGGTGCCATGATTCTGTTAGCAGGTGATTTTTGGCAAACATTGCTGCAGAACTATCAATCTGAAGAAGTATTTTCCAAACATTGCCGATGTTTTTAAAGCCTCGTATATATCACCTGGCCTGCAAAATACTCCTAAGCAAATTTTTTTATATGAAAGTCAAATTATGTATAAAGTAATCCTTTGTGATAACTTCGATGGAGAATATTTTGATAAGTGAATATATGGCAAATATGCCTCTCATGTAATGCAGAAAAATTATACACGTCGCCGGACAGAATTGATTTTCATTGGCAAAAACATAAATTTGTTAAAGTACTATATTTACGTCAATCGCCCAGATAAAGTTAAAAGTATTCTCTTTAACCCTATATATGATTTTATAAACGCCCGGACCCGCGCGTAAAACATTAACATATTTATTAACAATTTTTATTCAAATAACGTTCATTTTCTCTATATTAGTTATGGCATTTTTTTAATGTATGGAAGGTCCAATAATTTGTATGTGCTTAAATTGTTAACTGCTTCAACATTTTTAATTAATTTTTGTCATAATATCCCTACCAATTTTTTTGAACTGATTTTATTAATTTTCAACAGCAAAAATTTCAGATCATTAGAGTAAATATATAATTTTCATTAGAGTAAATATATATGGCTAAATGAAAATAAAAAAGGCTAAAAAAATGGCTAAAGGCTAAATTAAAGCTAAACAAGATTGAAAAGGGCTAAATTGGCAACACTGCTCAAGACATACAATTTTTTACTTTTTTTGCAAAATCGATTTTTTTCCCAATATTGGCCCCTTTTTAAAATTTTTTTTCACACTGAGGAGGGGATGCTTGCTCAAAAGAAAGATATCCCACTCGTATCCCCCTAAGCGACCTAAAATATCTTAAAGGAATGAAACTAAGCTTTCTTTTGACTAAAAAAAAAATTTAAAAAAAAAATCGAATTTGCAAAAAAAATCAATAATTGTATGTCTTGAGTTACAAAATTTTTATTTTGATAGATATCCCACTCACATCCCACTAAGCGACAAAATAGGTCTTAAAGGAAAAGACCTAAGCTTTCTTTTGAGCAAAAAAAATTTAAAAAAGGGCCCATATTGGAAAAAAAATTAAAAAATTGTATGTGTTGCGTTATAAAATATTTATTTTGATAGGTATCCCACTCGCATCCCACTAAGTGACCAAAAATATCAAAAATATTTTGCAAAAAAAATTCAAAAATTGTATTTCTTGAGTTATAAAATATTTATTTTGATAGATAACCCACTCGCATCCCACTAATGGACTAACAATATCTTAAAGGAATGGACCTAAGCTTTCTTTTGATAAAAAAATTTTATAAATAGGGACCATTTAAAAAAAAATCGAATTTGCAAAAAAAAAGTCAAGAATTGTAAGTCTTGAGTTAAAATATATTTATTTTGATAGATATCCCACTCGCATCCTTCTAAGCGAGCAAAAGGGTCTTCAAGGAAAATATCTAAGCTTTTGTTTGAGTTAAAAAAAAATAAAAAAGGGTCAATTTTGAAAAAAAAAGTCAACAAAGTTTTTGATTTTGCGAAAAAAAAGTCAAAAATTGTATGTTTTGAGTTGCAAAATATTTATTTTAATATACATATATCCCACTCGCATCCCACTAAGCGACCAAATATGTGTTCAAGGAAAATACCTAAGCTTTATTTTAAGAAAAAAAGGGCCCATTTTAAAAAAAAATATCTAAAAAGTTTTTGATTTCGGAAAAAAATATAAAATTTTTTTTTTAAATATTTTTTTCGAAAGATTGAAGAAAGAGCTATCTAAACTATTTGGGACACATTTTGCTAAAAACAATAGGTAATAAGTTACATGGATAAGAAAAAACACCTGCTTGACCAAAATGTCAATCTGAGTACATTACAAATTGTGTCAAAAAATTTCAGAAACACCCTCAAATTCAGAAGTTATTGCGAAAAAACCGTTTTCAGTGATGTTCGCCAACTTATCGATCTGTAACTCAGTCAGTTTTTGTCCGACTTTAAATTTTTTAACGGGTTTGGAAAGAAAACTGATTACGTGTAAAATGACGTGCATTTGTTTACTCATTTGTAAGTTATAAGTATTGCTTTTGTTAAGAATATCTAAAAGAAAAACAAAATTTATAAAATTGTTTGAGTTTAGTCGTTTTCCATTGCTTATAATCAGGGAAACCAAAATATGCAAATGCATGTTTTTTCTGGTGAGTCTAATGAGCACATGGATAAGATATTTACACGTTTCAGAACTATTTAAGAATTTTGGCATCGATTTGTTAGTGCATATTTTTGCATATTTTACCCTTAAATACATATTTTTGCATATATTGGTTTTAAGAGCATATTTATGTCATATTTTGCGTTTTAGAGCATATTTTACTGTTTAATAGCATATTTTGAGTTTATCAAAAACAAATTTTGTCTTACTTATTTTTCGCTGTTGTGTTACAGGTTTTTACTTCCTTTGTTTAAAATTCAAAATTGAAAAATTTCACCAAAAAAAAAATTTTAAAAACAGAAATTTTTTTTAAAATTTAAAATAACAATTCGAAAAATTTTTTTATCCAAAAAATGAAAAAACTGAAAAAAAAATTTGTTCACCTAAAAATATTTAAATTTTTTATTTTGAAGTATAATTAGGTGAAGGGTATATAAGATTCGGCACAGCCGAATATAGCTCTCTTACTTGTTTTAATATAAAATAAGCACTATTTTAATAATAGCTCCATCTAAATATCAAATTTTAGTTCTAATTCAAACTTAACCGTCCAAGTGTTAAAGAAATATTGTCTTTTAAATTTGCTCCTGTAACATCAATTGATGTCGAAAGAACAGTTTCTATGTTTAAAAATGTTTTCAATAGACAACGATTTTTATTTGAAAATTTAAGTAAATTTTTTTTGGTTAAAAATTATGTAAAAGTTTGTTTTTTTAAGAGCATATTTTTTAAATTTTAAGAGCATATTTTAAAGTTTTTACTGCATATTTAAAGCGCCTAAAACGCTTTTTTTAGAGCATATTTCCGGTTTCCCTGCTTATTATGATATAGAAGCTTATACAAATTCATACCAATGTATAAAGGAAATTTAGTTCTTAATAACAAAACGTGTGTTTAATTATACAAATCGGATGAAAATTGTAAAAGTTATTCAACTTTTCATTAAATCCTGTTTTAGTATTTTCTCCCCCAGCCCATATGAATAAAAAAAAAAACCAAAAAACTATACAAAAAAGAATATTTGTAAAATTTTTAATTTACAATGTAAATTTTGTCGAACTTTTTTCCAAAAAGTTTAATAATTTTTGCAAGTATAAACCGATTTTAACAAATAATATCTCGTTTTCTTCTGTGCAAAAAGAAATAGGGTTTCATAGAAAAAAAATAAAACTACTATTGTTGAATTTGAAAAATTATTGGAATACAGATTTTACGCATACATTTTATGAAAGCCTAATTCTTTACCTATCCATAGATGTTTAAAATTTTTAAATCGAACGAAATTAACATATTTTGAGAAATATTAAAATAAAAGCTTATTTTTACTTACAATATATCCATATTTACTTGTATATGAGTTTTTGTATTCGTAGGATACCGTTAACATATTCGCAGGTATAACCAAAAAAAAAATAATTTTTTTAACGGCACACACTGGTATGAGATTAAAAAAGAGGTAAATAAAACTTCTAAACCCTTACTCCGATTTGAATGAGCAAAGAGGAAGTGAAGTCGAGTTTAAGTTTTGAATTTGGACCTCATGAGCCCACCAGGAGCGGGACCAGGGGTTCCCAAAGTTGGACACATCAGGTATGTTCAATTTTTAAAATGATCCTATTTCTTCGTCTGTGTTCCGATTTAAAAAAAGTTACACATATAGAATCTCCTCGTCGAGCTGTCAATTATCTCTTATAGCTTAGGAGATATTCGCATTTGAAAATTTAATTTTCAACATTTTTACCCACCGTACTCCAGTTTTTTGTTGACCGCGGTTCCAAATATTACCCGATTTTATCCATTTTTCTTTTATAGGATTAACAATAGATGTATATATCAAATAAAGAAAGAAGTGTTTAAAAATCATGACTGAGTCCAAAGTTACATGCATTTGAATTTAAAAAAATTAAAAAATGCGATTTTTCGCAATTTTTTTGGGGAAAAAAGAACTTTTATTCTTTTTAAGTTATCTAAAAAATTTCTAAGAGGATGTATAATGAATTTGTACTTTTTGAAAAGCTAACTTTACGTCAAATATTTTAAATGAAAAAAATGTATACTTTTTGATATCTAGGGGACCAGGTCCATTCAAAAATGCCTACTTTTTATGTAAAATTTAACTTTAGGGCAAACATTCTCAAATCGCATACTCGAGATCAAAATATAGTAACCTATTTTAGATGGCCCAATATGTTCTTAATCATTTTGTAAAGGGTTCCGATAACCCCGCCCGTGGTATGGATATTATAGCCAAAAACCGAAAAAATACCATTTTTGGAATTTTTCAATACTTTTTTGGGAATTGCGGGATTCCTGATTATAAATTTCAAAATTTGTTTTTATTTTTCATTTTCAATAAAAAAGTCTATATAAGTGTAAAATTTCATTAAAAAATATTCATAAATCAACATTTTATTTCAATTTGGAAAATTTATATCTATGCATAAACTCATAAAAAGCATTTTTTGTCATATTTTTCAAAAAAGTATTCCATGAATTTTTTAATTGTCAAAAGTTATATACATTTTTGAAAAGTAGACAAAATCCTCTATACATTGATATATAACATGTCTACCTTGTGTTTTTTACGTATCAAATAAATTAGGGAAAACTTAACAACTCGCTGAGAATTTACCTAGCACTGTTATTTACATTCATAAAAATGGTGTTATGTAGGCAACATGCTTTTTTATAAATTTCTATGTTAGGTAAATTATCTGCGAGTTGTTAAGTTTTCCCTAATTAATTTGCGACGTAAAAAACATAGCTAGGTTTTATGTAGTGAGGAGATTATATATGTATATGTATTTTTAAATCGGATCACAGACGAAGAAATGGGATCATTTTAAAAATTGAACATACCCGAGGTGTCCTACTTTGGGAACGCTCCTGGTGGGCTCATGAAGTCCAAATTCAAAACATAAACTCGACTACACTTCCTCTTTGCGCATGTGAAATTTCATTCAAATCGGAGTAAGGGTTTAGAAGTTACAGATTTATTTCCCTCTTTTTTTTATTCTCATACCACTGTGCGGCAGTTTCAAAACTCAATTTTCAAATTTTTAAAAATTACATTAGGATTTATTGAGAACATAATAGGGAATAAAAATGTGAAAAAAGTATGACAATACCTCATATAGTTTTTCCGTACCTGCGATTTAAATTTTGAAATTTTCGAGAAAAACTAATTTTTTGGCCATATTTTGGCGAATGAGCCGAATTTCCTTACTGTTATGATTTTTAAGTAAAAGCTATTCAGAATATTATTGTCCAGGTAATTTTAAATATACTCTGAAAGTTTTCCTAAATCGGAAAACGTTAACCCATAAATCGTGAAGGTCAATGGTAAATTTTTTCAATATTTGGAATTTCTAATGGAAAGATAGCGAAATGTTATATATGTATTTTTGGGCCGATTTTGATGAAACTTAAGAAAACTATAACATGATGTCTAGTATTTATAATAACAGCACAAACATTAAAATTAACCCTTTATAGCACTTGGGGTTAAAAAGACACTCAACTTTTAAAATCACATGTTTTTCAGAGTTAAATAAACTCAATCATTCAAGTTATTATACCAAAGCCAGGTAAAGACTTGACCGTACCATCCTCCTATAGACCAATAAGCTTGCTTCCTTGCTTATCGAAACTGTTCGAAAAAGTGTTCCAAAAGAAAATCATACCATTTTTAAATGAGAAAAATATAATCCCAGTTCATCAATTTGCTTTCCGGGAACGCCACGGAACAATCGAACAAGTTAATCGTATAACCGGAGAGATAACAAAATCCTTTGAATTAAAGAAATATTGTTCAACTATATTTTTGGATGTCGCTCAAGCCTTCGACAAAGTATGGCACAAAGGCCTGGTATATAAAATAAAATGTTTGCTGCCACCATCTACTCATAAACTATTGGAATCTTATCTATCGGACCGTATATTTACAGTTAAGTACAACGATTACGTGACAAGAGAATATAGGATTGGAGCAGGACTACCACAAGGAAGTGTTCTTGGACCTACCCTCTATTTGATTTACACCTCTGATTTGCCTACGAGTGATGAATTTCTACATTTGCTGATGACACCGCAATTATTAGCTCGCATGAAAACCCATATATTGCATCTAGTATACTAGATGGCTAATTAAGATGTGTGGAAACATGGTTAAACAAATGGAGAAGACTTGTAAATGAGTTAAAAAGCAAACATGTTACGTTCACACTGAGGAGGGGATGCTGTCCACCTGTCACACTTAACAATGTTAATATACCTCAGTCCGATTATGTTACATACCTTGGTATTCACTTAGATAGAAGACTTACTTGGCGCCGTCATATAGAAACCAAGAGATTTCACATGAAGTTAAAAGCATCTAGCCTTCACTGGTTAATAAGTGACCAATCAAAGTTAAGCCTGGACTATAAAGTCACCCTGTACAAAATCATTTTAAAACCAATTTGGACATATGGAATCCAATTGTGTGGAACGGCCAGTAATTCCAGTATTGAGCTTATACAGAGGGCCCAGTGGAAAATTCTTAGGACCATGACGGGTGCACCATGGTACATAAGAAATGAAAACATCCACAGGGACTTAGAAGTGCCACTAGTGAAGGATGAGTTTAAGAAAGTCCGCGATAAATATATACTGAAACTGCAATCCCACGCAAATCCTCTTGCTCGGCTTCTCGCACAGATCCGAACCAGATCAAAGCTTTGTAGAGGAGATCTACCACCCCGCTAAGATGAGGTCCATGCATCAAGCAATGCTCTCTTTAGAGAGCAATTAGTTTTAATTTTAGCTATAAGATTTAAACACTTATTGTTAGGCCTAATGATATAGGCAGATTCAATAAATAAATAAAAAGTTAAAAAAATTCAAGTTATTTATTAAATTTAATAAATCAAAAGTACATCAAAGCGTTAAAATCAATTTTATTATTCAAAAATCCTCAATAAAATATTAATTACGTTGTTAAAGCAAAAATCAGGTATTAATACAATATTTTGTCGTTTGAAAAATGTGTGGTCAAATTTTAACAAAATTGTGAACATTTTTTAAAATGCCTTCGTAATACTATTTTGTATTACACAACAATATTTTAAAGTTTGTGTCCTATAAAAATCAAATTTTCATCAGCACGTGCTATTATAGGTTAATTTAATTTTTCTGCTGTTTTTGTAAATACTAGACTTTGTGTTATAGTTTTCTTAAGTTTCATCAAAATCGGCCCAAAAATATATAACATTTCGCTATTTTTAAATGAGAAATTTGAAATATTGAAAAATTTGACCTTCTCAATTTAAGGGTTGGCATTTTCCGATTTTAGTAAAACTTTCAGACTATATTTAAAATTGCATGGACTATAATATTCTGAATAGGTTTAAATCCCAGGTACGGAAAAACTATAGGAATTATTGTCATAATTTTTTTCATATTTTTATTCCCTATTATGTTCTCAATAAATCCCAATGTAATGATTAAAAATTTTTAAATTAGTTTAACAAAATTTTTAAAAACTGTCGTTAAAAAAAAATATTTTTTTTGGTCATACCTGCGAATGGGTTAACGGTATCCTACGAATACAAAAACTCATATACAAGTAGATATGGATATATTTTAAGTAAAAATAAGCTTTTATTTTAATATATCTCAAAATATGTTAATTTTGTTCCTACATTTCTTGTTCTAGTGGCCTGGCGATTTTTTAATAACTTTAACATTTTTTAACCAATTTCATATTTAACTATATATAAAAAAATAGAGGGTATACGTTCCAAAATTCCCAAAAAAAAATTTTGGGACTCTCTATTGTACATATGTAACTCTGAAAAGTCTTTATCATATCTTTGTGTTTAAATGTTATATATGATGGAGGATATCTAAATCCCCTCCTTTTATCGATCTGATCAACAATATATGATAAACTTTGTTATATTTAACATAATTCTGATAAATACGAAGGATTTTTATATTATTCTACAAAAAATAAAAATCTTTAGGTGATTTTTATATTTTGTTTGAATTCATTAAAATGGGTGTGTAGTTTTATTCAAAAAATTATCAAATCAAAAATAATGTAATGGCTTAAAGTACAAGGGGTTCAAGTGACATGTTTAATAATGATAAAAAATAGGTTAAAGTTAATTTACAATAAAAAATGTTAGATGCTATCTGGAATAATACTTTTAAATTAATAGAGATCCTCAGATATATTTCCATCTAACACGATAAAAAAATACCATCTTTTACATATACAAAAATTAGCTTTGAGGTAAGGAAAGTCTCACTTATACCTCTTGTGCTTTAATTTTTTTTTAAATTTCTAAATTACCTAATAAGAAAACCACATAGACTACATTTTTTTAACAACATGTTATTAAGAAAAGCTTTTATGGTTCTTTGTTACAGTTTTTGGTCGTCATAATCAAATTCCATGACATCATCAGGCTCATCTTCATCCTCACTTTGACTTTCGAATCTTTCCGGAATTTCTTCCATTCTATCGTGAGGAAGTGCAAAGAAGATCCTGTAGGTTCTTGAATTTCTGGAACTTTATTGATTTGACGCTTTTTTTGGAGGAAGTTGTGGTAGTAACTGCACGCCTCGGCCAACATTTCGAGCTTTAATATTTACTTTGGTGAAGTTTTATTGCTCATTCATTTGGTGCCGCGGAAAATGTTTTTGATAAAACATGTATGGGGCATTACATAGTCAAAACTATATCTAGTTTTTTTTGAGGAGCTCTTGTTTTTAAGATATCGCGGTTTTAATTTTTTTGGTTATTCTGTATTTTTTTCTCTTTTTGATGGGTTATTTCATAAATGGAGACTAAAATTAAAAACGCAACTTTGTACTGGTATTCTACACAAAATTATCTTTTCTTTGACATCAATTTTGTTTATCTAAGTTTCAGGATATATTGGTGATATCGCAAGGTTGTTGAAAATTAACTTTTTTCAGTTTCATCCTTATAAGTTTGACCTATGGTAAAAGGGTAAATAATTTTTTCACTACATACAATAAAAACTTATCAATAAACTAATTTATATAAAAATATTGAAAATTCGCTGAAAATATACTAAACTATTTGGCAAATAACTCAAATTTTACAGTATTTTTCATATGTATTTCATATTAAAAAAAACTATATAAATGTTCGTAACTTGAATGTTTTACACCTGTTTTTTTTATAAATATAATTGCACTTGTTATATTATTTCATTATGGCTAGTAAGATGAGATGCTGTGTTAAAGATCCTAATACGTTTTGTTACATTTGTGACGAATATATGTTAAAAGATCAGCGAAAATCAATTACATCACTGTTCTCCAATTGTATTTTGCTTACTTTGATATTCAAATTCGCAACATAGACAATTCCTGGATATATAATGTAGAAATAAATCTACAGTGGTGGCCACCAATTTAAGACAAATACTTGAATTTTTTTCATCAACTGAATTTTAAGTGCGATATAGCCAAAATAAAAGGACCTCTAAGGGTATGAAATTTATTATTAATGTTTCTAGTTTCTGAAAAATGTTTGGAAAAATCGGTAAAACATATATGGACAAAGATATGTGGAAATACGTTGACCCACCTCAACGAACATCCGCTGTTAATAACATGATATGACCGAAACTAATAGAACTAAAAATACGAAATTTGGTCCGAATATTTTATAATAATAAAAATATAATGATATAAATGTGAGAAAATATGTTTATTTAAAAAAAAAATGTTTGGTCAAGTTGTAAAAAATTTTATGTGTTCGTGGTTGAATTGACACAGTCGAATAAAACACACTTGTGTGTTAAAACAGTCCTCATGCATAGATATTTGTGGAAATATTTGAAAAAATAATTGACAATCACGTGGAATTTAGCAAACAATTTTTGTCTTAAATTCCTGGCCACCACTGTATATGTTTATAAAAATTTATTTTTTTCTGTAAAATACTAGTGTTTTTAAAAAAAAAATTAAGATATTTTCACCAAAAACGCTGTAAATCACGTGAATACAAAATTCGCAATATTTTAAAAACGTCAAATGAAGTATTTACATTGCTGTATTTAGATTTAAATGTGTATTAAAAAATAAGACTAATGACTACCTAAAAATTTATTTATTAAAAAAATTGTTTTTTAGGATGTAAAATTTCGGGATATTATCTAAATATTTCATTAAATTTTTAACTATTTTTTCACTTTAATTAAAAACTATATTCGCTATAATGCCTTGAATGTGCAGTGATAAATTTTTATTTAAAATTTTCATGATGCACATTTTTATTAAGGATAAAGCTAAAAAAGTCAAATTTCAACTTTCCCGAAACATCAGACATATATGCCAAAATATCCATAAGAATTATTATACTCAAAAGAAGCATATGTTTATGTAGACCAGTCTCATGCTAAAAAAATTTCACATTCTTAATTGCATTACCCAAAATTTTGAAGAAAAACACAAAAAAATAGGGTATTCAATGAAAATATAAAAACCGCGATATTTCGAAAACGCGAGCTGACTGGAAAAAAACAAGTATAACATAGTAATGAGGGTTCATCAGCTAGTACAAAAAGTAGTTTAAATCTCGGGCACCAAAATCTCTGTTCCGCAGTGTAATTATTAATATACTCGATTCCATTATTTTATGCTACTTTTTCTTTTTTGGCGAATAATCCACAAAGGTATTTGAAACAGGTGTTTTGATAACAAGTGATGGAATTACTCGCTAGATTTTATCTGGTCACTTATCTGAAATCACTCAATCAGTTCATGTGAAAAAATAATTTTAATATTTTCTTAGAGCACAAGGGTTTGAATTGGTCGCCATTAGTGTTTATAAACCGGTTAATCGAAAAACCGGGTTTTCTTCGAAATCTCGGTTTTTTGCAAACCGGTAATTTAAAATGTTGATTTTCGGTTATCCGGTTTTTATCACTCTGTTACCGGTTTTTAAAATGTGGTACTAAAATTAATAAATCTCATGTTTTTGCGCATTTTTAATATTCATTGTGTGCACATTATTGGTCTGATTTGAAACTTAAACTGCTGATCTACAATACAAACCTCCTTAGATTAATATTTTTAAGAATTACAATGATTCTAAATAGTAGAGGACGATGAGTTTACTTAAAAACTTTTTTGGACATAATGAAATTATTAAAAATTAAAATTAAATTCCGCATAATTCTTTAAGTTGATGCTAAATCTTACTAATGATTTATTAAAAACTTAGTGATGATTTTACCAAACGTTAAGTTGAATTCGATGTACATACCTTCTTTCAATAAATGTGACTTCTTTAGTGTGTTTTGTTCTTAAAATTTAAATTTATTAATCATTTCGTTAGCTTTTCAGAAATATTACAGGAGATACAAATAACGTTCTAAAATCCATGATTTGAAATATTTTTGAAATCTGATAATGGAGTTTTATTAGTTATTTGGAAAGATTTATACTGACAAATAATCACAGCTAAGAAGAAGTGCGTTTGCATCTTATAAGTCCTTTTTTGGGACTTGAAACCTTTTCTGTTTCATATCAGAAAGTCGAGGTGATAAGAAATTTCAAAATTAGCAAATATTTAATTAAAAAATTGTTTTACATTTTTTGGTTGAAATTTAATGAATAAACCAATAATTAAAAAAGTATTATATATTTGGACTCAGCACTTTTGTATATTTATAGTTATTTAATATTAACCATTCCTGACTACTAAAAACTACAAATTTTAAAGCTGTATATATTTTATTGAACATTTTATGTTTTCTACACATATATGACGATTAATTGGTTTTTTCGATGTCGGTTAACCGAAAACCCGGTTTTTTAAAAAGGCCAATTTTCGGTTAACCGACAAACAGGTTTTTTAAAAAGTCGTTTTTTTATAAACACTAGTAGCCATACCTCGCTAACGGATGAGAATCCCACATTCAACTCTTGTGCTATGAACTTCTCTGAACTTCACATACTACTCCATAAGTTAGCTCAATTTTTGAAAAAACAGGCACTTGAAACCCTTGAGCTTTAAGCCCCTCAATTGTTATTTTTGATTTTTATTATAAAGACACTTCAGGGGATGATAATAGTGAAGTATTAGTGATTTACTAGTGACATTGTCAGTAGTACTACTGACCAGATGTAGCCAAGCCAATGTAATATTTTATTGGCTAATGGTAAATAGCTTGTCATTGAAAATCAACCAGTAGACTGTAGCACTACTGACTAGGTAGTTATTTTCTACACATATTCAGGCCTGTCACACATTTTGTTCGGAATGGTTTCAATTCCGTAGTTTTTATTCCGATCGATTTCGTTTTAGGTTCTTCAGATTCCGTGTAATTTATTAATTCCAAAAATATTTCATAATTCTGTATTTTTGATTTTAATTTGACAGCGTTTTTCATATTAAACAAATGTGAAGGTTTTGATTAAAAAAGGAAATTGATTAAAAATTTTAGAAAAGCAAATAATTACAATCAAATATCAATTCCACTTTGAAAACTGAAAGTGGTTTCATTTCGAAAGAAATTTTCATTATACTTTCTCTGAAGAATCAAAATACGGAATTAATTCCACTTTCGATCGGAATGGAATTCTGTGACAGGTCTGATGACTGGTGACATTGTTCGTTGACAATGTCACCAGAAATACACTAGAACTGTTGTCTCTAACGTATCTCTACTGAAGCTTGAAGGAAATATGTCGACATTTTAACTAGTGCAAGAGATTGAGTGTTGACATAGAGGCTTATGGTTCTAGGCTGACTACAGGGGAGTTACGAGAAATGTTATACATAAGCGGTATTCACAATGTAGAGTACTTGGCGTGGTAATATAGTAAAAGGGCACAATGTCAAAAAAACTGAAACAAAATACATTAGAAATTGAAATGTTTGTCAATAAAAAGTTTTTTACTTGGCCAAGTCCCTACATTGCGAATACCGCTATAGTGCATACGAAGTATTTCTAAAGCATTTTCTTCATACTGATATTTTGAGTTGAAAACAATAAGGTTGATCACGGTTGCTAGGTTATGTGCAGTGTTGCCAATTTAGCCCTTTTCTGGCTAAATTTAGCCCTTTTCAATCTTGTTTAGCCACAAAAAAATTAATTTAGCCTTTAGCCTTTTTTATTTTCATTTATTTTATTTCATTCATAATCAAAACTTATTACTTACTCTAATGATCTGAAATTTTTGCTGTTGAAAATTAGTAAATTCAGTTCAAAAAAATTGGTAGGAATATTATGAAAAAAAATTAACTAAAAATATTGAACTAGTAAACAATTTAAGCACATACAAATTGTTGGAACCTTCCATAAATTCTTCAAAATTGCTCTAGTTCTCAAATTATATCTTTAAATTTTTGCTCAAGCATTTTATTCACCCTTATCGTAGTTGGCGTTTTTGTGTCGTTTATTGAGCGTTTTTATAAAATGGTATCGTTGTTGGCGAAAACGCCAATAAATACGACTCTGTATACAAATCTATTACAAACTACCCGTTAAAACGGTATCGTGTTTGGCGTATTTGCCTGTCAAAACAGAAAAAAACTGTCGTTAGAAAATTTACTCACAACAAGAGTAGAAAAAGTGAAAACAAGTAATAAATTTTACAAACATTTTAGATTGAAAATTACGACGCAAGCACAATATTTTAAGTTGGTTAAAATAATGGAAAAGAAACCGTATTTGGCTAGAGGCTTTAATAGAGGTTTAAATAAAATAAACATAAAACAAGAGTGCTATATTCGGCTGTGCCGAGTCTTATATACCCTTCACCAAATTATACTTCAAAATTTTAAATATTTTTAGGTAAACAAAATTTAATTTTTTTCCAGTTGTTTTTTTAATTTTTTGGAAAATTTTTTTTTTCGATTATTTTAAATTTTTTAATATTTATACCCTTCACCTTCGTGAGAAGGGTATATATAAGTTTGTCATTCCGTTTGTAATTTCTACATTTTTCATTTCCGACCCTATAAAGTATATATATTCTGGATCCTTATAGATAGCGGAGTCGATTAAGCCATGTCCGTCTGTCTGTCTGTCTGTCTGTCTGTCTGTCCGTCTGTCTGTCTGTTGAAATCAGTTTTCTGAAGACCCCAGATATCTTCGGAATCCAAATCTTCAATAATTTTGTCAGACATGCTTTCGAGAATTTTGCTATTTAAAATCAGCAAAATCGGTCCACAAATGGCTGAGATATGAGGAAAAAACCAAGACAACCTCGATTTTTGACCTATTTTTTTACCTATATCTGGATTACTAAGACATTAATATAGACAATATGGATATCTAATGATAGATATTTCAAAGACATTTGCAACTACGTATATAAGACCATAGTAAGTTGGACCTACAATGGGTCAAAATCGGGAAAAAAATTTTTAACCCGAATTTTTTTTTCAAAAAAAAAAATTTAAATTTTAAAAAAAAAAATTTTTAAATTTAAAAAAAAAAAAATTTTTTAAATTTAAAAAAATAAAAATTTTAAATTTAAAAAAAAAAAAATTTAAAATTAAAAAAAAAAATTTTAAAATTAAAAAAAAAAATTTTAAAATTTAAAAAAAAAAAAAATAACAATAGAAAAAAATTTTTTTCCAAAAAATTAAAAAAATGGAAAAAAAAAATAAATTTTGTTTACCTAAAAATATTTAAAAGTTTGAAGTATAATTTGGTGAAGGGTATATAAGATTCGGCACAGCCGAATATAGCACTCTTACTTGTTTTTTTTTAAATTTAAAATTAAATTTTTTTTTTTTAAATTCTAAATTTTTTTTTTTTAAATTTTATAATTTTTTTTTTGTTTTTAATTTTTTTTTTGAGAAAAAAAAATTCGGGTTAAAATTTTTTTCCGATTTTGACCCATTGTAGGTCCATCTTACTATGGTCTTATATACGTCGTTGCAAATGTCTTTGAAATATCTATCATTAGATATCCATATTGTCTATATTAATGCCTTAGTAATCGAGATATAGGTCAAAAATCGAGGTTGTCTTGGTTTTTTCCTCATATCTCAGCCATTTATGGACCGATTTTGCTGATTTTAAATAGCAAAATTCTCGAAAGCATGCCTGACAGAATTATTGAAGATTTGGATCCTGAAGATATCTGAGGTCTTCAGAAAATTGATTTCAACAGACAGACGGACGGACATGGCTTAATAGACTCCGATATCTATAAGGATCCAGAATATATATACTTTATAGGGTCGGAAATGAAAAATGTAGAAATTACAAACGGAATGACAAACTTATATATACCCTTCTCACGAAGGTGAAGGGTATAAAAAGAGTGGAATGAAATCGCAGACGACCTAAATTGTATTGGACCATCATTCCGTACAGGTGAGGGTTGGTTGAAGGTTTAAATTTTACATCAAATTTTTTTCAGATGATTTTCAAACATTTTAGATTAAAAATTACGACGCAAGCACAATATTTTAAGTTGGTTAAAATAATTGAAAATAAACCGTATTTGGCTAGAGGCTTTAATAGAGGTTTAAATAAAATAAACATAAAAAAAGAGTGGAATGAAATCGCAGATGACTTAAATTGTATTGGACCACCATTCCGTACAGGTGAGGGTTGGTTGAAGGTATGGACGGACTTCAAATTTAAATAAAAAAAAAACTGGCGCACAAGCCCGAAAGTCATGCAACAGGTGGTGGAAATTTGAAACAGTTTAAGTTATCACCATTAGAAGAGGCTGCAGTAAATTTATTGGATATGCTCACTATTGTGCCAACCAAAGAACCTTTCGGTCTTAAGCGACCGTTATGTGTTTCTCCAAAGCAAAATATCTCGGTTGAACAAATATTTGATATTATTTTAATAGAAGAAAACGATGAAACTGCTGCTAAAAGCGTAAAATAAGTTCTAGTGTTACTTTAAAAAAAATAGCCATCACCTTCTTCTAAAGATAAATAAAAGCCCACACTCAACACAATTATTTAAAAAATTAATTAATTTTTATTTAATAAAATTTAAATGAATTTTTGTAAATAGCTGTGATTTTTTACAGTTGTTATAAACAGGCTGCTTCAGAATCAAATAAAATTAGGTAATCTGTTACAATATGATTCTATTACTTAGTCGTAGTCGAAAATTTTTCACGATACAATTGAATTTTAAATACGCCTACAAATACGACAGTCGCACAGTGGTATGAGAAAAAAACAAGTAAGAGTGCTATATTCGGCTGTGCCGAATCTTATATACCCTTCACCTTTGTTGTGGATGCATTATTATTTTTTATAATTAGTATATGGGGCATTTCACGTCAAGTGAACCAACTTTTGAAATCGATGTCTTCCGATCGCGATGAAATTTGCACCAATGTTAGTTCTATTGGATAGTAATTCGGACACCATTTTTCAACAAGATCGGTCAAGAACTCTCTGAGTTATAGGAGGTCAAAATTTGACATTTTGGCTAAACAGGTGTTTTTTTTTATCCATATAACTTATTACCAGGGAAACCGGAAATATGCTCTAAAAAAAGCGTTTTAGGCGCTTTAAATATGCAGTAAAAACTTTAAAATATGCTCTTAAAATTTAAAAAATATGCTCTTAAAAAAACAAACTTTTACATAATTTTTAACCAAAAAAAATTTACTTAAATTTTCAAATAAAAATCGTTGTCTATTGGATCTGAAAAAATTTTTAAACATAGAAAATGTTCTTTCGACATCAACTAATGTTACAGGAGCAAATTTAAAAGACAATATTTCTTTAACACTTAGAACGGTTAAGTTTGAATTAGAACTAAAATTTGATATTTAGATGGAGCTATTATTAAAATAGTGCTTATTTTATATTAAAACAAGTAAGAGAGCTATATTTACCTAATTATACTTCAAAATAAAAAATTGAATTATTTTTAGGTGAACAAAATTTTATTTTCAGTTTTTTCATTTTTTGGATAAAAAAATTTTTCGAATTGTTATTTTAAATTTTAAAAAAAAAAATTCTGTTTTCAATTTTGAATTTTAAACAAAGGAAGTAAAAACCTGTAACACAACAGCGAAAAATAAGTAAGACAAAATTTGTTTTTGATAAACTCAAAATATGCTATTAAACAGTAAAATATGCTCTAAAAACGCAAAATATGACATAAATATGCTCCTAAAACAAATATATGCAAAAATATGTATTTAAGGGTAAAATATGCAAAAATATGCACTAACAAATCAATGCCAAAATTCTTAAATAGTTCTAAAACGTGTAATTATCTTATCCATGTGTTCATTAGACTCACCAGAAAAAACATGCATTTGCATATTTTGGTTTCCCTGCTTATTACCTATTGTTCTTAGCAAAATGTGTCCCAAATAGTTTAGATAGCTATTTATGCAATCTTTCGAAAAAAAAAATTAAAAAAATTTAATAAATTATTTTTGATTTTTTTTTTTAAATCAAAAATATTTTTGACTTTTTTTCAAAATGGGCCCTTTTTATTTTTTTTTTATTTTTTTTAAGAAAGCTTAGGTCTTTTCCTAAGCGACCTATATGGTCGCTTAGTGGGATGCGAGTGGGATATCTATCAAAAAAAATATTTTGTAACTCAAGATTTAAAATTTTTGAATTTTTTTGCAAAATCAAAAACTTTGACTTTTTTTAAAAAAATGGACCCATTTTTTAATTTTTTTTTGCTCAGAAGAAAGCTTATGTGTTTTCCTTTAACACCCTTTTTGTCGCTTAGTGGGATGCGAGTGGGATATCTATAAAAAAATGTTTTGTAACTCAAGACATACAATTTTTTACTTTTTTTTGAAAAATCAAAAACCTTTTTGACTTTTTCCAAAATGGACTCTTTTTTTATTAATTTTTTTTTCTCAAAAGAAAGCTTAGGTCTTTTCCTTTAAAACCTTTTTGGTCGCTTAGTGGGATGCGAGTGGGATATCTATCAAAATAAATGTTTTGTAACTCAAGACAAAGGTTTTTAAATTTGCACTATTATAATTTTTTTCATATTTGTGTGTAAACCTTAAAAATTAAACTTACGCAGAGAAACTAGACACATTAGCCTTTCCGATGGTATGTAACATACCCAACTAAAATTTCATAGCCTCGATACTGTAATACCCATAATATGTTAACCTCAGGAATAAAAATCACTTTTTTTCTATGGAAATGTTGAATAATTTAATTTTGTTATTTATTTGTAATAATAATTAATTTAATATATAATAATAATAATAAAAAGATGAATAATTTAGTAAAATTTAATCTTAATCACAATAGATCAATTTATATAATAACTATTTTTACACTTAATTTATGAAGTTTTTAAATTTTCAAATATCCATACTTTTATCCTCCTTATTTGTCACCTTTATTAGCTGCTTTTTTTTTGTCAATCCTTTCTTGGCGTTATTAGATTCAGCTACTGATTTCGCTGCTGGCTTCTTTTTTGGCTTTGGAAAGAAATCGCATTGAGTAGATGCAGAAAACTTTTTTAATTTGAGTCTTCCATCGACAAGCGGTATGAAAGCATGGTATTGAGCAGTGCCATCGATTGTTACCGCAGCATCGAATCTGCTCTTTAGTGTTTTCAATGTTTCCTCATGATCCTCTTTGCTACTAAAAACTATTTTAGTTTCTTTACAATAATTCTTTGCCCAATGGAATAAAGCAGTCGCATCTAAGATGCGATCTTGATGAGAGCACTGGAGGCTATACTTCGCTGCATTTCTTTTGAGGTTTGCTCCAATACCATCACATGCTCCTTTACCATGAGCAGTACGATGAAAACGCCACTCAGCTGGCATTCCAAAATCTTTTTCATGAGCTGTAAGATTTGCGAAGCTACTTTTGTTTTTAAAATGTTGACGAGCTCCGTCCGAAACGTAGTATACCTTTTCTACTGTAAATTTTGATTTTAGATAATTTAGTATTATCTTCTGGTACTCATAAACTGCAACGGTGTCATGTTTTAAATCGTCGGATATGATTGCCATACTTTTGTGTTCCAGGTTTTCTTATTTCATGTAGTAAATAACTACTGTGAATATAGTTGCTTGGTCGTTATTGAAGTGGAATGCTTGTATGGAATCCTGAAGAACATATTTATAGTTCTCTGCGAAATCCTTGAAGAATGACCACTGCTCTTTGACTAAAAAGTCATGGGTTCTCAAATTTAGCAATCCTCTACACAGTTCTTCCACAAAATCATCCACATTTAAAATTATGGTTTTCAGTGTGCATCTTTCAGTCTGAAGCCAAGATTCAAATTTTAACTCCTCAATACATTCTCGATCAAAAGAGTTGATTAAATTTTCTTTGATGGATGTGGTTTCCGGGCAATTCGAACATTCACCTAAGTGGCAAGAAGTTGTAGCATTAGGGCACATAGTCAATTTAAGGCAATCGCGGTAATGGTGTAAATCTTCTGATGAATCATCTTTTAAGTAATTTAAGTTGATTTCCTTCAACATCAATTTAACATTTTCATGGTAAATACAAACACATACTGTGTGAGTTCCGCTGCTTCCTGCCAGTTGTGTAAATTTTGTGAATCCAATTTTGACATCCTCGTATTCAGATTGAAATGTTGCGAATAATTCATTCAGGTTACAGAGAACCATTCTCTTCTGCATTTGAACTTTCTTGCCATCGATTCGTACAGACATCCAGTCTTTCATCCCTGGCATCAGGCGACTCATATCATCTCGCTGATAAAACTGAGTTATTAGAGATTTAGTATCGCACTCCAAAGTTTTTCCCTTCTTTTTGTTTGGGAGTGTGAGAATCCCATGCTCAGCAACCAATTGTTTAGCAATTCTTGCTTTTCGTTGAGACGTTCCAAACTCAGTCATTGTTTTTGCAGAACTCCATGTTCTTGGAGCAAGCGTGAGAAGTTGAATTCTTTCAGCTTCACTCTGTGACGTTTTGTATTTCTCTTTTATTTGTTCAAGAACTTCTACTGCATCCTCATGGTATTGGTTTCGACACTCATTCGTTGAATTTGAAAAGTTAGAATAACCATCATCATCAACAGTTCTGTCTTCATTCTCGGAATTACTTTTGTCTTCATCTGGAATAACTTCAACGCAAGGCTCATTACTATTCAAATTCGGTAATTCGTTCAACTTTCCGAGCTCTTTCCTGCATGATCCACAAATTTTCAATCGTTTTGACAGCGTAGGGAATTTTTTTAATAAGCCGTCGGAAATATTTCGCATATCTGATGATCTGTGCTTCATTTTGTTAAAGGGATTAAAACAAAAAGACGAATAAATTTCATTTTCAACCTTAGCCTTTTTAGAAGTCGTAGACATTTTGAATTTTGTAAGTATTTATGTAAATAACACACGTCTTAACTTTAACGCTGTTTCTAAAAAACTGATTTCCGTATGTCTTCAGAATGACAATAAATAGTTTTTTAAGATCATATAGGTAGTACGTTTTAATGAATGAGTCTAAAATCTTTTATTAGGGTCAAGAAGGGCTTACATACTAAAGTACCTAGATTAACCAAATGTTACAAATAATAATAAAAATAAACCACCATATAAATAACCTACCTGTCAACTTCTACCTCTCCACCCACTTCTTAAAGTCAAATGTCATAAAATAATAAATAAACTGGTACTTCGGAGAAGGGCCATAAAATATTTCCACTTAATTCCAAAAATTTGTTTCTGGGGCACCTGATATTTTAACAATGAAAATCACGTGCGCTGAAAACTACCTCTAGGATTGACTAAAAAAGCCGCAAGATACAAAACTCAGACAAATTTTGGGGGTGGAAAATTAATAGCGGTCGGCCTCATATTGCACCCCTCCAGTGGCTATTATCGGTCAGTTGTTGTGGTTTTTATTTTTAAGGTTTTAGAAACACTTACACACAAATATGAAAAAAATCAATTTAAAAACATTTGTCTTGAGTTACAAAACATTTATTTTGATAGATATCCCACTCGCATCCCACTAAGCGACCAAAAAGGTTTTAAAGGAAAAGACCTAAGCTTTCTTTTGAGAAAAAAAATTAATAAAAAAAGAGTCCATTTTGGAAAAAAAAAGTCAAAAAGGTTTTTGATTTTTCAAAAAAAAGTAAAAAATTGTATGTCTTGAGTTACAAAACATTTTTTTTATAGATATCCCACTCGCATCCCACTAAGCGACAAAAAGGGTGTTAAAGGAAAACACATAAGCTTTCTTCTGAGCAAAAAATAAAAAATGGGTCCATTTTTTTTAAAAAAAGTCAAAGTTTTTGATTTTGCAAAAAAATTCAAAAATTTTAAATCTTGAGTTACAAAATATTTTTTTTGATAGATATCCCACTCGCATCCCACTAAGCGACCATCAAAAATATTTTTGATTTAAAAAAAAAAATCAAAAATATTTTATTAAATTTTTTTTTTTTTTTTACATTGCCCACTTTCAGCGTACAGCATCCTAAATTTATCAAGAACACAAAAAACAACAACAACGCCAAACGAAACAAAACACCAAAAGAAAAAACAAAAACAAAATACGCCAGGCAATGAAACCAACTCACATCCAAACATACGTTTAATTGTATAAAAAACAACAACGCCAAAAGAAACAAAACACAAAAAAAAACAAAATACGCAAAGCATGCACATCCAAACATACGTTTTGTTACTTTTTTGTCAAAACAAAACCACATACGCAAAGCAAAAAAACCAACACACAACCAAATATTCGTTTAGTTGCATAAAAAACAACAACAACGCCAAAAGAAACAAAACACAAAAAAAAAACAAAATACGCAAAGTATGCACATCCAAACATACGTTTTGTTGCTTTTTTGTCAAAGCATGCAATACATTGTGTTTTTTGATGAAATTTTCAGAGGTTGTCTCGGATTTTTGCTCATATCTCCGTTATTTATGGACGGATTTTGCTGATTTTAAATAGCAAAATTCTCGAGAGTATGTCTGACAGAATTGTTGAAGACTTGGATCCCGGAGATATCTGGGGCCTTCAGAAAATTGATTTCAACAGACGGACAGACAGACGGACATGGCTTAATCGACTCCGATATCTATAAGGATCCAGAATATATATACTTTAGATACCCTTCCCTTATATATACCCTTCTCACGAAGGTGAAGGGTATAAAAAGAGGGAAATAAATCTGTAACTTCTAAACGCTTAATCCGATTTGAATGCAACGAGGAAGTGTTCTCGAGTTTAAGTTTGGAATTTGGACCTCATGGGCCCACCAGGAGCAGGGCCAGGGGTCCCCAAAATAGGACACCTCGGGTATGTTCAATTTTAAAAATGATTCTATTTCTTCGTTTGTGTTCCGATTTCAAAAAAGTTACGTATATAGAATCTTCTCGTCGAGCTCTATAATAAATTAGGGAAAACTTAACAACTCGCAGATAATTTACCTAACATAGAAATTCATAAAAAAGCATGTTACCTACATAACACCATATTTATGAATGTAAATAACAGTGCTAGGTAAATTCTCAGCGAGTTGTTAAGTTTTCCCTAATTTATTTGATACGTAAAAAACACAAGGTAGACATGTTATATATCAATGTATAGAGGATTTTGTCTACTTTTCAAAAATGTATATAACTTTTGACAATTAAAAAATTCATGGAATACTTTTTTGAAAAATATGACAAAAAATGCTTTTTATGAGTTTATGCATAGATATAAATTTTCCAAATTGAAATAAAATGTTGATTTATGAATATTTTTTAATGAAATTTTACACTTATATAGTCGCACAGTGGTATGAGAAAAAAACAAGTAAGAGTGCTATATTCGGCTGTGCCGAATCTTATATACCCTTCACCTTTGTTGTGGATGCATTATTATTTTTTATAATTAGTATATGGGGCATTTCACGTCAAGTGAACCAACTTTTGAAATCGATGTCTTCCGATCGCGATGAAATTTGCACCAATGTTAGTTCTATTGGATAGTAATTCGGACACCATTTTTCAACAAGATCGGTCAAGAACTCTCTGAGTTATAGGAGGTCAAAATTTGACATTTTGGCTAAACAGGTGTTTTTTTTTATCCATATAACTTATTACCAGGGAAACCGGAAATATGCTCTAAAAAAAGCGTTTTAGGCGCTTTAAATATGCAGTAAAAACTTTAAAATATGCTCTTAAAATTTAAAAAATATGCTCTTAAAAAAACAAACTTTTACATAATTTTTAACCAAAAAAAATTTACTTAAATTTTCAAATAAAAATCGTTGTCTATTGGATCTGAAAAAATTTTTAAACATAGAAAATGTTCTTTCGACATCAACTAATGTTACAGGAGCAAATTTAAAAGACAATATTTCTTTAACACTTAGAACGGTTAAGTTTGAATTAGAACTAAAATTTGATATTTAGATGGAGCTATTATTAAAATAGTGCTTATTTTATATTAAAACAAGTAAGAGAGCTATATTTACCTAATTATACTTCAAAATAAAAAATTGAATTATTTTTAGGTGAACAAAATTTTATTTTCAGTTTTTTCATTTTTTGGATAAAAAAATTTTTCGAATTGTTATTTTAAATTTTAAAAAAAAAAATTCTGTTTTCAATTTTGAATTTTAAACAAAGGAAGTAAAAACCTGTAACACAACAGCGAAAAATAAGTAAGACAAAATTTGTTTTTGATAAACTCAAAATATGCTATTAAACAGTAAAATATGCTCTAAAAACGCAAAATATGACATAAATATGCTCCTAAAACAAATATATGCAAAAATATGTATTTAAGGGTAAAATATGCAAAAATATGCACTAACAAATCAATGCCAAAATTCTTAAATAGTTCTAAAACGTGTAATTATCTTATCCATGTGTTCATTAGACTCACCAGAAAAAACATGCATTTGCATATTTTGGTTTCCCTGCTTATTACCTATTGTTCTTAGCAAAATGTGTCCCAAATAGTTTAGATAGCTATTTATGCAATCTTTCGAAAAAAAAAATTAAAAAAATTTAATAAATTATTTTTGATTTTTTTTTTTAAATCAAAAATATTTTTGACTTTTTTTCAAAATGGGCCCTTTTTATTTTTTTTTTATTTTTTTTAAGAAAGCTTAGGTCTTTTCCTAAGCGACCTATATGGTCGCTTAGTGGGATGCGAGTGGGATATCTATCAAAAAAAATATTTTGTAACTCAAGATTTAAAATTTTTGAATTTTTTTGCAAAATCAAAAACTTTGACTTTTTTTAAAAAAATGGACCCATTTTTTAATTTTTTTTTGCTCAGAAGAAAGCTTATGTGTTTTCCTTTAACACCCTTTTTGTCGCTTAGTGGGATGCGAGTGGGATATCTATAAAAAAATGTTTTGTAACTCAAGACATAAAATTTTTTACTTTTTTTTGAAAAATCAAAAACCTTTTTGACTTTTTCCAAAATGGACTCTTTTTTTATTAATTTTTTTTTCTCAAAAGAAAGCTTAGGTCTTTTCCTTTAAAACCTTTTTGGTCGCTTAGTGGGATGCGAGTGGGATATCTATCAAAATAAATGTTTTGTAACTCAAGACAAAGGTTTTTAAATTTGCACTATTATAATTTTTTTCATATTTGTGTGTAAACCTTAAAAATTAAACTTACGCAGAGAAACTAGACACATTAGCCTTTCCGATGGTATGTAACATACCCAACTAAAATTTCATAGCCTCGATACTGTAATACCCATAATATGTTAACCTCAGGAATAAAAATCACTTTTTTCTATGGAAATGTTGAATAATTTAATTTTGTTATTTATTTGTAATAATAATTAATTTAATATATAATAATAATAATAAAAAGATGAATAATTTAGTAAAATTTAATCTTAATCACAATAGATCAATTTATATAATAACTATTTTTACACTTAATTTATGAAGTTTTTAAATTTTCAAATATCCATACTTTTATCCTCCTTATTTGTCACCTTTATTAGCTGCTTTTTTTTTGTCAATCCTTTCTTGGCGTTATTAGATTCAGCTACTGATTTCGCTGCTGGCTTCTTTTTTGGCTTTGGAAAGAAATCGCATTGAGTAGATGCAGAAAACTTTTTTAATTTGAGTCTTCCATCGACAAGCGGTATGAAAGCATGGTATTGAGCAGTGCCATCGATTGTTACCGCAGCATCGAATCTGCTCTTTAGTGTTTTCAATGTTTCCTCATGATCCTCTTTGCTACTAAAAACTATTTTAGTTTCTTTACAATAATTCTTTGCCCAATGGAATAAAGCAGTCGCATCTAAGATGCGATCTTGATGAGAGCACTGGAGGCTATACTTCGCTGCATTTCTTTTGAGGTTTGCTCCAATACCATCACATGCTCCTTTACCATGAGCAGTACGATGAAAACGCCACTCAGCTGGCATTCCAAAATCTTTTTCATGAGCTGTAAGATTTGCGAAGCTACTTTTGTTTTTAAAATGTTGACGAGCTCCGTCCGAAACGTAGTATACCTTTTCTACTGTAAATTTTGATTTTAGATAATTTAGTATTATCTTCTGGTACTCATAAACTGCAACGGTGTCATGTTTTAAATCGTCGGATATGATTGCCATACTTTTGTGTTCCAGGTTTTCTTATTTCATGTAGTAAATAACTACTGTGAATATAGTTGCTTGGTCGTTATTGAAGTGGAATGCTTGTATGGAATCCTGAAGAACATATTTATAGTTCTCTGCGAAATCCTTGAAGAATGACCACTGCTCTTTGACTAAAAAGTCATGGGTTCTCAAATTTAGCAATCCTCTACACAGTTCTTCCACAAAATCATCCACATTTAAAATTATGGTTTTCAGTGTGCATCTTTCAGTCTGAAGCCAAGATTCAAATTTTAACTCCTCAATACATTCTCGATCAAAAGAGTTGATTAAATTTTCTTTGATGGATGTGGTTTCCGGGCAATTCGAACATTCACCTAAGTGGCAAGAAGTTGTAGCATTAGGGCACATAGTCAATTTAAGGCAATCGCGGTAATGGTGTAAATCTTCTGATGAATCATCTTTTAAGTAATTTAAGTTGATTTCCTTCAACATCAATTTAACATTTTCATGGTAAATACAAACACATACTGTGTGAGTTCCGCTGCTTCCTGCCAGTTGTGTAAATTTTGTGAATCCAATTTTGACATCCTCGTATTCAGATTGAAATGTTGCGAATAATTCATTCAGGTTACAGAGAACCATTCTCTTCTGCATTTGAACTTTCTTGCCATCGATTCGTACAGACATCCAGTCTTTCATCCCTGGCATCAGGCGACTCATATCATCTCGCTGATAAAACTGAGTTATTAGAGATTTAGTATCGCACTCCAAAGTTTTTCCCTTCTTTTTGTTTGGGAGTGTGAGAATCCCATGCTCAGCAACCAATTGTTTAGCAATTCTTGCTTTTCGTTGAGACGTTCCAAACTCAGTCATTGTTTTTGCAGAACTCCATGTTCTTGGAGCAAGCGTGAGAAGTTGAATTCTTTCAGCTTCACTCTGTGACGTTTTGTATTTCTCTTTTATTTGTTCAAGAACTTCTACTGCATCCTCATGGTATTGGTTTCGACACTCATTCGTTGAATTTGAAAAGTTAGAATAACCATCATCATCAACAGTTCTGTCTTCATTCTCGGAATTACTTTTGTCTTCATCTGGAATAACTTCAACGCAAGGCTCATTACTATTCAAATTCGGTAATTCGTTCAACTTTCCGAGCTCTTTCCTGCATGATCCACAAATTTTCAATCGTTTTGACAGCGTAGGGAATTTTTTTAATAAGCCGTCGGAAATATTTCGCATATCTGATGATCTGTGCTTCATTTTGTTAAAGGGATTAAAACAAAAAGACGAATAAATTTCATTTTCAACCTTAGCCTTTTTAGAAGTCGTAGACATTTTGAATTTTGTAAGTATTTATGTAAATAACACACGTCTTAACTTTAACGCTGTTTCTAAAAAACTGATTTCCGTATGTCTTCAGAATGACAATAAATAGTTTTTTAAGATCATATAGGTAGTACGTTTTAATGAATGAGTCTAAAATCTTTTATTAGGGTCAAGAAGGGCTTACATACTAAAGTACCTAGATTAACCAAATGTTACAAATAATAATAAAAATAAACCACCATATAAATAACCTACCTGTCAACTTCTACCTCTCCACCCACTTCTTAAAGTCAAATGTCATAAAATAATAAATAAACTGGTACTTCGGAGAAGGGCCATAAAATATTTCCACTTAATTCCAAAAATTTGTTTCTGGGGCACCTGATATTTTAACAATGAAAATCACGTGCGCTGAAAACTACCTCTAGGATTGACTAAAAAAGCCGCAAGATACAAAACTCAGACAAATTTTGGGGGTGGAAAATTAATAGCGGTCGGCCTCATATTGCACCCCTCCAGTGGCTATTATCGGTCAGTTGTTGTGGTTTTTATTTTTAAGGTTTTAGAAACACTTACACACAAATATGAAAAAAATCAATTTAAAAACATTTGTCTTGAGTTACAAAACATTTATTTTGATAGATATCCCACTCGCATCCCACTAAGCGACCAAAAAGGTTTTAAAGGAAAAGACCTAAGCTTTCTTTTGAGAAAAAAAATTAATAAAAAAAGAGTCCATTTTGGAAAAAAAAAGTCAAAAAGGTTTTTGATTTTTCAAAAAAAAGTAAAAAATTGTATGTCTTGAGTTACAAAACATTTTTTTTATAGATATCCCACTCGCATCCCACTAAGCGACAAAAAGGGTGTTAAAGGAAAACACATAAGCTTTCTTCTGAGCAAAAAATAAAAAATGGGTCCATTTTTTTTAAAAAAAGTCAAAGTTTTTGATTTTGCAAAAAAATTCAAAAATTTTAAATCTTGAGTTACAAAATATTTTTTTTGATAGATATCCCACTCGCATCCCACTAAGCGACCATCAAAAATATTTTTGATTTAAAAAAAAAAATCAAAAATATTTTATTAAATTTTTTTTTTTTTTTACATTGCCCACTTTCAGCGTACAGCATCCTAAATTTATCAAGAACACAAAAAACAACAACAACGCCAAACGAAACAAAACACCAAAAGAAAAAACAAAAACAAAATACGCCAGGCAATGAAACCAACTCACATCCAAACATACGTTTAATTGTATAAAAAACAACAACGCCAAAAGAAACAAAACACAAAAAAAAACAAAATACGCAAAGCATGCACATCCAAACATACGTTTTGTTACTTTTTTGTCAAAGCATGCAATACATTGTGTTTTTTGATGAAATTTTCAGAGGTTGTCTCGGATTTTTGCTCATATCTCCGTTATTTATGGACGGATTTTGCTGATTTTAAATAGCAAAATTCTCGAGAGTATGTCTGACAGAATTGTTGAAGACTTGGATCCCGGAGATATCTGGGGCCTTCAGAAAATTGATTTCAACAGACGGACAGACAGACAGACGGACATGGCTTAATCGACTCCGATATCTATAAGGATCCAGAATATATATACTTTAGATACCCTTCCCTTATATATACCCTTCTCACGAAGGTGAAGGGTGTAAAAAGAGGGAAATAAATCTGTAACTTCTAAACGCTTAATCCGATTTGAATGCAACGAGGAAGTGTTCTCGAGTTTAAGTTTGGAATTTGGACCTCATGGGCCCACCAGGAGCAGGGCCAGGGGTCCCCAAAATAGGACACCTCGGGTATGTTCAATTTTAAAAATGATTCTATTTCTTCGTTTGTGTTCCGATTTCAAAAAAGTTACGTATATAGAATCTTCTCGTCGAGCTCTATAATAAATTAGGGAAAACTTAACAACTCGCAGATAATTTACCTAACATAGAAATTCATAAAAAAGCATGTTACCTACATAACACCATATTTATGAATGTAAATAACAGTGCTAGGTAAATTCTCAGCGAGTTGTTAAGTTTTCCCTAATTTATTTGATACGTAAAAAACACAAGGTAGACATGTTATATATCAATGTATAGAGGATTTTGTCTACTTTTCAAAAATGTATATAACTTTTGACAATTAAAAAATTCATGGAATACTTTTTTGAAAAATATGACAAAAAATGCTTTTTATGAGTTTATGCATAGATATAAATTTTCCAAATTGAAATAAAATGTTGATTTATGAATATTTTTTAATGAAATTTTACACTTATATAGTCGCACAGTGGTATGAGAAAAAAACAAGTAAGAGTGCTATATTCGGCTGTGCCGAATCTTATATACCCTTCACCTTTGTTGTGGATGCATTATTATTTTTTATAATTAGTATATGGGGCATTTCACGTCAAGTGAACCAACTTTTGAAATCGATGTCTTCCGATCGCGATGAAATTTGCACCAATGTTAGTTCTATTGGATAGTAATTCGGACACCATTTTTCAACAAGATCGGTCAAGAACTCTCTGAGTTATAGGAGGTCAAAATTTGACATTTTGGCTAAACAGGTGTTTTTTTTTATCCATATAACTTATTACCAGGGAAACCGGAAATATGCTCTAAAAAAAGCGTTTTAGGCGCTTTAAATATGCAGTAAAAACTTTAAAATATGCTCTTAAAATTTAAAAAATATGCTCTTAAAAAAACAAACTTTTACATAATTTTTAACCAAAAAAAATTTACTTAAATTTTCAAATAAAAATCGTTGTCTATTGGATCTGAAAAAATTTTTAAACATAGAAAATGTTCTTTCGACATCAACTAATGTTACAGGAGCAAATTTAAAAGACAATATTTCTTTAACACTTAGAACGGTTAAGTTTGAATTAGAACTAAAATTTGATATTTAGATGGAGCTATTATTAAAATAGTGCTTATTTTATATTAAAACAAGTAAGAGAGCTATATTTACCTAATTATACTTCAAAATAAAAAATTGAATTATTTTTAGGTGAACAAAATTTTATTTTCAGTTTTTTAATTTTTTGGATAAAAAAATTTTTCGAATTGTTATTTTAAATTTTAAAAAAAAAATTCTGTTTTCAATTTTGAATTTTAAACAAAGGAAGTAAAAACCTGTAACACAACAGCGAAAAATAAGTAAGACAAAATTTGTTTTTGATAAACTCAAAATATGCTATTAAACAGTAAAATATGCTCTAAAAACGCAAAATATGACATAAATATGCTCCTAAAACAAATATATGCAAAAATATGTATTTAAGGGTAAAATATGCAAAAATATGCACTAACAAATCAATGCCAAAATTCTTAAATAGTTCTAAAACGTGTAATTATCTTATCCATGTGTTCATTAGACTCACCAGAAAAAACATGCATTTGCATATTTTGGTTTCCCTGCTTATTACCTATTGTTCTTAGCAAAATGTGTCCCAAATAGTTTAGATAGCTATTTATGCAATCTTTCGAAAAAAAAAATTAAAAAAATTTAATAAATTATTTTTGATTTTTTTTTTTAAATCAAAAATATTTTTGACTTTTTTTCAAAATGGGCCCTTTTTATTTTTTTTTTATTTTTTTTAAGAAAGCTTAGGTCTTTTCCTAAGCGACCTATATGGTCGCTTAGTGGGATGCGAGTGGGATATCTATCAAAAAAAATATTTTGTAACTCAAGATTTAAAATTTTTGAATTTTTTTGCAAAATCAAAAACTTTGACTTTTTTTAAAAAAATGGACCCATTTTTTAATTTTTTTTTGCTCAGAAGAAAGCTTATGTGTTTTCCTTTAACACCCTTTTTGTCGCTTAGTGGGATGCGAGTGGGATATCTATAAAAAAATGTTTTGTAACTCAAGACATAAAATTTTTTACTTTTTTTTGAAAAATCAAAAACCTTTTTGACTTTTTCCAAAATGGACTCTTTTTTTATTAATTTTTTTTTCTCAAAAGAAAGCTTAGGTCTTTTCCTTTAAAACCTTTTTGGTCGCTTAGTGGGATGCGAGTGGGATATCTATCAAAATAAATGTTTTGTAACTCAAGACAAAGGTTTTTAAATTTGCACTATTATAATTTTTTTCATATTTGTGTGTAAACCTTAAAAATTAAACTTACGCAGAGAAACTAGACACATTAGCCTTTCCGATGGTATGTAACATACCCAACTAAAATTTCATAGCCTCGATACTGTAATACCCATAATATGTTAACCTCAGGAATAAAAATCACTTTTTTTCTATGGAAATGTTGAATAATTTAATTTTGTTATTTATTTGTAATAATAATTAATTTAATATATAATAATAATAATAAAAAGATGAATAATTTAGTAAAATTTAATCTTAATCACAATAGATCAATTTATATAATAACTATTTTTACACTTAATTTATGAAGTTTTTAAATTTTCAAATATCCATACTTTTATCCTCCTTATTTGTCACCTTTATTAGCTGCTTTTTTTTTGTCAATCCTTTCTTGGCGTTATTAGATTCAGCTACTGATTTCGCTGCTGGCTTCTTTTTTGGCTTTGGAAAGAAATCGCATTGAGTAGATGCAGAAAACTTTTTTAATTTGAGTCTTCCATCGACAAGCGGTATGAAAGCATGGTATTGAGCAGTGCCATCGATTGTTACCGCAGCATCGAATCTGCTCTTTAGTGTTTTCAATGTTTCCTCATGATCCTCTTTGCTACTAAAAACTATTTTAGTTTCTTTACAATAATTCTTTGCCCAATGGAATAAAGCAGTCGCATCTAAGATGCGATCTTGATGAGAGCACTGGAGGCTATACTTCGCTGCATTTCTTTTGAGGTTTGCTCCAATACCATCACATGCTCCTTTACCATGAGCAGTACGATGAAAACGCCACTCAGCTGGCATTCCAAAATCTTTTTCATGAGCTGTAAGATTTGCGAAGCTACTTTTGTTTTTAAAATGTTGACGAGCTCCGTCCGAAACGTAGTATACCTTTTCTACTGTAAATTTTGATTTTAGATAATTTAGTATTATCTTCTGGTACTCATAAACTGCAACGGTGTCATGTTTTAAATCGTCGGATATGATTGCCATACTTTTGTGTTCCAGGTTTTCTTATTTCATGTAGTAAATAACTACTGTGAATATAGTTGCTTGGTCGTTATTGAAGTGGAATGCTTGTATGGAATCCTGAAGAACATATTTATAGTTCTCTGCGAAATCCTTGAAGAATGACCACTGCTCTTTGACTAAAAAGTCATGGGTTCTCAAATTTAGCAATCCTCTACACAGTTCTTCCACAAAATCATCCACATTTAAAATTATGGTTTTCAGTGTGCATCTTTCAGTCTGAAGCCAAGATTCAAATTTTAACTCCTCAATACATTCTCGATCAAAAGAGTTGATTAAATTTTCTTTGATGGATGTGGTTTCCGGTCAATTCGAACATTCACCTAAGTGGCAAGAAGTTGTAGCATTAGGGCCCATAGTCAATTTAAGGCAATCGCGGTAATGGTGTAAATCTTCTGATAAATCATCTTTTAAGTAATTTAAGTTGATTTCCTTCAACATCAATTTAACATTTTCATGGTAAATACAAACACATACTGTGTGAGTTCCGCTGCTTCCTGCCAAAACGCAATGTTTTGGCCTCAGTTGTGTAAATTTTGTGAATCCAATTTTGACATCCTCGTATTCAGATTGAAATGTTGCGAATAATTCATTCAGGTTACAGAGAACCATTCTCTTCTGCATTTGAACTTTCTTGCCATCGATTCGTACAGACATCCAGTCTTTCATCCCTGGCATCAGGCGACTCATATCATCTCGCTGATAAAACTGAGTTATTAGAGATTTAGTATCGCACTCCAAAGTTTTTCCCTTCTTTTTGTTTGGGAGTGTGAGAATCCCATGCTCAGCAACCAATTGTTTAGCAATTCTTGCTTTTCGTTGAGACGTTCCAAACTCAGTCATTGTTTTTGCAGAACTCCATGTTCTTGGAGCAAGCGTGAGAAGTTGAATTCTTTCAGCTTCACTCTGTGACGTTTTGTATTTCTCTTTTATTTGTTCAAGAACTTCTACTGCATCCTCATGGTATTGGTTTCGACACTCATTCGTTGAATTTGAAAAGTTAGAATAACCATCATCATCAACAGTTCTGTCTTCATTCTCGGAATTACTTTTGTCTTCATCTGGAATAACTTCAACGCAAGGCTCATTACTATTCAAATTCGGTAATTCGTTCAACTTTCCGAGCTCTTTCCTGCATGATCCACAAATTTTCAATCGTTTTGACAGCGTAGGGAATTTTTTTAATAAGCCGTCGGAAATATTTCGCATATCTGATGATCTGTGCTTCATTTTGTTAAAGGGATTAAAACAAAAAGACGAATAAATTTCATTTTCAACCTTAGCCTTTTTAGAAGTCGTAGACATTTTGAATTTTGTAAGTATTTATGTAAATAACACACGTCTTAACTTTAACGCTGTTTCTAAAAAACTGATTTCCGTATGTCTTCAGAATGACAATAAATAGTTTTTTAAGATCATATAGGTAGTACGTTTTAATGAATGAGTCTAAAATCTTTTATTAGGGTCAAGAAGGGCTTACATACTAAAGTACCTAGATTAACCAAATGTTACAAATAATAATAAAAATAAACCACCATATAAATAACCTACCTGTCAACTTCTACCTCTCCACCCACTTCTTAAAGTCAAATGTCATAAAATAATAAATAAACTGGTACTTCGGAGAAGGGCCATAAAATATTTCCACTTAATTCCAAAAATTTGTTTCTGGGGCACCTGATATTTTAACAATGAAAATCACGTGCGCTGAAAACTACCTCTAGGATTGACTAAAAAAGCCGCAAGATACAAAACTCAGACAAATTTTGGGGGTGGAAAATTAATAGCGGTCGGCCTCATATTGCACCCCTCCAGTGGCTATTATCGGTCAGTTGTTGTGGTTTTTATTTTTAAGGTTTTAGAAACACTTACACACAAATATGAAAAAAATCAATTTAAAAACATTTGTCTTGAGTTACAAAACATTTATTTTGATAGATATCCCACTCGCATCCCACTAAGCGACCAAAAAGGTTTTAAAGGAAAAGACCTAAGCTTTCTTTTGAGAAAAAAAATTAATAAAAAAGAGTCCATTTTGGAAAAAAAAAGTCAAAAAGGTTTTTGATTTTTCAAAAAAAAGTAAAAAATTGTATGTCTTGAGTTACAAAACATTTTTTTTATAGATATCCCACTCGCATCCCACTAAGCGACAAAAAGGGTGTTAAAGGAAAACACATAAGCTTTCTTCTGAGCAAAAAATAAAAAATGGGTCCATTTTTTTTAAAAAAAGTCAAAGTTTTTGATTTTGCAAAAAAATTCAAAAATTTTAAATCTTGAGTTACAAAATATTTTTTTTGATAGATATCCCACTCGCATCCCACTAAGCGACCATCAAAAATATTTTTGATTTAAAAAAAAAAAATCAAAAATATTTTATTAAATTTTTTTTTTTTTTTTACATTGCCCACTTTCAGCGTACAGCATCCTAAATTTATCAAGAACACAAAAAACAACAACAACGCCAAACGAAACAAAACACCAAAAGAAAAAACAAAAACAAAATACGCCAGGCAATGAAACCAACTCACATCCAAACATACGTTTAATTGTATAAAAAACAACAACGCCAAAAGAAACAAAACACAAAAAAAAACAAAATACGCAAAGCATGCACATCCAAACATACGTTTTGTTACTTTTTTGTCAAAACAAAACCACATACGCAAAGCAAAAAAACCAACACACAACCAAATATTCGTTTAGTTGCATAAAAAACAACAACAACGCCAAAAGAAACAAAACACAAAAAAAAAAAACAAAATACGCAAAGTATGCACATCCAAACATACGTTTTGTTGCTTTTTTGTCAAAGCATGCAATACATTGTGTTTTTTGATGAAATTTTCAGAGGTTGTCTCGGATTTTTGCTCATATCTCCGTTATTTATGGACGGATTTTGCTGATTTTAAATAGCAAAATTCTCGAGAGTATGTCTGACAGAATTGTTGAAGACTTGGATCCCGGAGATATCTGGGGCCTTCAGAAAATTGATTTCAACAGACGGACAGACAGACGGACATGGCTTAATCGACTCCGATATCTATAAGGATCCAGAATATATATACTTTAGATACCCTTCCCTTATATATACCCTTCTCACGAAGGTGAAGGGTATAAAAAGAGGGAAATAAATCTGTAACTTCTAAACGCTTAATCCGATTTGAATGCAACGAGGAAGTGTTCTCGAGTTTAAGTTTGGAATTTGGACCTCATGGGCCCACCAGGAGCAGGGCCAGGGGTCCCCAAAATAGGACACCTCGGGTATGTTCAATTTTAAAAATGATTCTATTTCTTCGTTTGTGTTCCGATTTCAAAAAAGTTACGTATATAGAATCTTCTCGTCGAGCTCTATAATAAATTAGGGAAAACTTAACAACTCGCAGATAATTTACCTAACATAGAAATTCATAAAAAAGCATGTTACCTACATAACACCATATTTATGAATGTAAATAACAGTGCTAGGTAAATTCTCAGCGAGTTGTTAAGTTTTCCCTAATTTATTTGATACGTAAAAAACACAAGGTAGACATGTTATATATCAATGTATAGAGGATTTTGTCTACTTTTCAAAAATGTATATAACTTTTGACAATTAAAAAATTCATGGAATACTTTTTTGAAAAATATGACAAAAAATGCTTTTTATGAGTTTATGCATAGATATAAATTTTCCAAATTGAAATAAAATGTTGATTTATGAATATTTTTTAATGAAATTTTACACTTATATAGACTTTTTTATTGAAAATGAAAAATAAAAACAAATCTTGAAATTTATAATCAGGAATCCCGCAATTCCCAAAAAAGTATTGAAAAATTCCAAAAATGGTATTTTTTCGGTTTTTGGCTATAATATCCATACCACGGGCGGGGTTATCTGAACCCTTTACAAAATGATTAAGAACATATTGGGCCATCTAAAATAGGTTACTATATTTTGATATCGAGTATTCGATTTGAGAATTTTTGCCCTAAAGTTGAATTTTACATAAAAAATAGGCATTTTTTGAATGGACCTGGTCCCCTAGGTATCAAAAAGTATACATTTTTTTTCATTTAAAATATTTGACGTAAAGTTAGCTTTTCAAAAAGTACAAATTTATTATACATCCTCTTAGAAATTTTTTAGATAACTTAAAAAGAATAAAAGTATTTTTTTCCTCAAAAAATTGCGAAAAATAGCCTTTTTAATTTTTTTAAATTCAAATGCATGTAACTTTGGACTCAGTCATGATTTTTAAACACTTCTTTCTTTATTTGATATATACATCTATTGTTAACCATATAAGAGAAAAATGGATAAAATCGGGTAATATTTGGAACCGCGGTCACCAAAAATCTGGAGTAGGGTGGGTAAAAATGTTGAAAATTAAATTTTCAAATGCGAATATCTCCTAAGCTATAAGAGATAATTGATATCTACGACGAGGTTTTATGTAGTGCTCGACGAGGAGATTCTATATGTGTAATTTTTTAAAATCGGAACACAGACGAAGAAATAGGAACATTTTAAAAATTGAACATACCCGAGGTGTCCTAATTTGGGAACCCCTGGTCCCGCTCCTGGTGGGCTAATGAGGTCCAAATTCAAAACTTAAACTCGACTACACTTCCTCTTTGCGCATGTGAAATTTCATTCAAATCGGAGTAAGGATTTAGAAGTTACAGATTTATTTCCCTCTTTTTTGTTCTCATACCACTGTGAGTCGTCTAAATACGCCTACGCCAACCACGATAAGGGTGATTATTTGCATCAAGGACGCATTTAAAATACATTTTGTATTCTTGCATGGTTGCTCAGAATTGCGTTTCAACGGTCAAAACTCTGTAACTTTTGAAACGATTGAGATATTTTTGTATTTTTTAATGTACAGATAACTTCTTGAACACCCATAGTTAAATGGTCATAAAATCATATATTAGATTTATAAATATAAGCAGGTAAAATAAAAACGACAAGGATTTAAACTAAAATGCTATAACTAATACATACTACGTTTATACGTAGCCTATTCGCAAATAAAAATTATTTGCAATTAACTAACTCACTGTTTATATGTCACATTGGTTACGGAAAATTCTTGTTTTAATAAGATGCCGGATGGTAAAATTTAATTATTTGGTAGCTCTTTTATTGAATAAAATATGATACATTTTTTATTTTTTTAAATGTAAAAATTATAGAATCAAAAATTCTTGTCCGTCTTTCTATCCAAGTAATTCAAAAGCGCAATGAAATATTTAAAAAACGTCTTAATAAACTAAAAGCGTTAAAACATATGGCAATGCTTAATATCTTATTTGCAAATAGTGTCGTTAATCAGGAATTGTTTTCGTGAGTTAGCTATTCGCAAATAAAAAATTAATTCACTGTTTATGCGGCATTTTTTTCTAATTGCAATATTTTTATTTGCGAATAAGCCGTGCGTATAAACGTAGTAACAGTAGTTTTGACTTACCTGCCTTTCACTTAAGAGCATTTTGCATATAAGGGCACAAAACTTGTGTTTTGCATATTTATTTACCAAACTCCATATAAATTCGTTAATTTAAGTGCATTGTTCATACCTGCACATTTAAGATAAGTGCAAATACTTTTGGAAGCTATAACTGGTTTTCATGAAAAAAATTTAGTTTAGCTGCCTAATACAAAATTAAATCAAAACAAATAAGAAAAATACGATTTTGAATGAAAAAATATGTTGTACACTTCTTAATAATTTTAAAAGTAGCTAAAATATCAATTTGACGTTATTTTTAGACGGAAAACCACAAAGCTTCGTTTAATTATTTGCCGTTAGCTGCTTTTTTGGGCAGTAAACTGTAAATGCACTTACCAGCATCAATGAGCAGGCAAGTGCATTGAGGTTAACTGCATTTTTAACTTACCTGCACAAAATATCGTGCAAAGTTGATTGTGCAGGTAAGTCAAAATTACTGTATAGAGAAAATTGGCGTTATTTGAATAAAAATTGTTAATATTATTGTTAACGTTTACGCTCAGGTCCGGGCGTTTATAAAATTATATATAGGGTTAAAGAGAATACTTTTAACTTTATTTGGGCGATATATTTTTTGATCCTTAAAAGTTAGTTTCCTCTAAAATTTAAATTTGACGTAAATATAGTACTTTAAAAAAGACTACAATTCAACCAATTTAGAAAGAAAAATTCAGTTCATTACACAGTGCAACAGTGAAAAAAACACACGATCATGACTATATAGGTTCGACGCTACTACCAAAGGGTAGTAGAACCCTATACTCAGTTTGTCCATTTTGGTGACCGATTTTTTTTTATGGGGCCCCAAAGTTTCTGAAAATCAGTTGGGCCTCTAAAAAAGGTGTCATCAGTTTTTGGTTAACAGCTAATTTAGACTTTGTGATACGGCTTAACTTTATATGGCAATAATATAGCTAAGATTCCGCCAAATAAATTTTGTTACAATTTTTTTTCCAAAAAATAGCTTTTTCGTGCACTTTTGTTTAAAAAATATAGGAAGAAAAATATTTTTTTTACTATTTTTAGAATAACTTCCAGGGTCACCTAATTTTTCACTAACAATATTTAGACTTTGTGATACGGCTTAACTTTATATGGCAATAATATAGCTAAGATTCCGCCAAATAAATTTTGTTACAATTTTTTTTCCAAAAAATAGCTTTGTCGTGCACTTTTGTTTAAAAAATATAGGAAGAAAAATATTTTTTTTACTATTTTTAGAATAACTTCCAGGGTCTCCTAATTTTTCACTAACAATATTTTTAACTACAAAAAAGTTGTAGCTACGGTAAAGTTGAACAACTCTTGAGAACATATCAATGCATTCTGAACGTGTCTAGTCACTCTAAATAGCACATAAAGATCACTTTGTACCTTAACAATTTTCGTTTTTACTATTTTTCGCTAAAACAACGATTTTTTGTTAAAATAGTATGATCAAGTCCACATTTCTATGTTGTGCTGTATTATTTACTGGGCTGAGGTGTTCGGAATGGGGATCAGTGAGTGGACCCTCAATGTCACACATTTAAACAAAAATCGCGAAAAAGCCATTTATGATCCGAATGAGCTGAAATTTAAAATGTAGATAGTCCTTGAGAAGGTCTTCAAAACTATGCTTTTATCTGTAGGTCTGTAGGATCTGTAGTTCAAGAGATATTTAAGTTTAATTTTTTTTTAAATTTTGCTCGATCTTTTTTTTGTATTTCATATATTATGGGCCTACGAAAGGTCGAAATTTGTCTTTTATATACGACGTATATTTGCGATAAAATTCTAAAGAAAACAAAATTAAAATGATAAAAATTATTTCGTCCCTATAAAAAGTTACACGCATCCAAAGTTGAAGCTTCTTTTTATATATTTCAACGTTGTATGCGTGTGTTTTTTAAGTTTTTTCCCAAAAAAGTCCCCATATTTTTTCTTTTATAAAAAACTAATTTTCTTCGTGGCTATATAAATTTTTTTATGATCTGGAAAGAGAACTTAATGCAAAAACGTATAAAGTAAAATTTGACTAACTTAAGCGGACATTGTACCCCCCAGCCCTATCCAAACTTGGCCAATTTTGAAACAAAATTTTAGGTTTGAGTAAAAAATTCTAAAAACGCAAAGCACCGATCCTCAAAAGCTCGTTATATTTGTATAGCCCCATATATTGTTTATATACATACAAAACGTTTTTACTATCGTACTGTAAATAACGTCAAAGTGGGCTATTTTCAAAAAAAACTCAGTTTTTGGAACACATTTTCCCCGTTTTAGGAATTTCGAAGTTTTAAAACAAAGAATGGCAACATTAGTGATGCCATTGACTTAAAAATATTTAGATCTATATTACTTCCAAATTGTATTGTGATGTCTGTAACTGTTCAAATTTTACATTAATTCAAAGTTTTTATTTTTCTTGATGGAAAATCAGCATTTTATAATATAGTTAGTTTTTAAGGTAAAATACTTCCGAAAAAACACAAAATTTATTCATTTCACTAAAATGTCAATCTCCAAGTCATAAGATTTCCACTGATATCAAAAACTTATATAAAAAGCTTATATTTACTCTTCAGAAGCTCCACAAACCTTGCTCACTTTCAAAAATTTTGATGTTTTTTCATATCTTGCATCAAGCCGGTCTTGCGTGATTAAGATTGCATAAAGTGATGCGCCCGGATCATACCGATAATGATTTGCCCATTCTTCGTTATTCCAGTACAATAGAGAAGTATACACTCGAACATACATTTTTAACAAAAAATTTAGAGTCAAAAATAGTAAAAAACTAAAATTTTAAAGCTACAAAGTGATTTTTGACAGCTATTTAGAATGCCTAGATATGTTCGGATTGCATTGATAGAGTTATTCAGATTTACCGTAGCTACAACTTTGCAAAATATTCTTATTGAAAAATTAGGAGTCCCTGGAAGTTATTCTAAAAAAAGTAAAAAAAACATTTTTTCTTCCTATATTTTTTTAACAAAAGTGCACGAAAAAGCTATTTTTTGGAAACAAATTTTAACAAAATTTATTTGGCGGCCTCTTGGCTATATTATTGCCATATAAAGTTAAGCCGTATCACAAAGTCTGAATTAGCTGTTACCCAAAAACTGGTGACACCTTTTTTAGAGGCCCCACTGATTTTCAGAAACTTTGGGGGCCCATAAAAAAAAATCGGTCACCAAAATGGACAAACTGAGTATAGCGTTTTACTACCCTTTGGTAGTAGAGTCGAACCTATACTGTCATGATCTTGTGTTTTTCCAAAAGTCTTCATTTGTTTCATAGTGTTATCGATAATAGTTTAGCTATGATCATTAATCTGATCAAATATAAAAAATTAACTTTTTTCCAAAATTAAATATTTACATACAGTGGGGAGCTTTAACAGCGGATTGAGCACGAGAGAGAGTATTCCAAAAAAAGTTAATGAAAAATTTATAGAAAATATGCCAATGCGTGTAAAATTTTATTTACGTAATAAAGGATTTAGAAATTTTTTTTACAAAATGCAATTCTTCCCTAAAGTTATTGTGGGGTGCAAAATTGAGTACATGCGAGTTATTTTAGTTTTGTCTGTTTTTTATTTAGAACTGGATGTTTTTTGTTTTGATTTGTAATTCATTTTGTTACATATTAGACATAAAATAAATGACAGAAAAAATGTTTGGTTTTGCTTTATTAGTTTTATTTTTATTCCATAAGAAGTGTACAAAATAGAAACATGTACTCATTTGAGCTCCCCACTGTATGCTTAAGCATTCCACACCCGTAATTTCTAATATTTTTATCAAATATTTTGGCTACCGTAGTTTTGATACAGTGTCTGACTTAAATATTCACACAGCATACAGATTTATCTTTAATCTTCCATATTTTTTTAAATGAAGGCCACAACTTTCGTACGGGTTTCAAAAAAATATTTGTTTACATATAACTTATTGAAATATATGGAAAATCTAAACATAAGTTGGCAAATTTTTTAAGAAAAAAATTTAACTAAAGTTTCGAAGTTCGATTTTAAAAGGGCAAAAATATTCACAGTTTCTAATTTTTAATAGGAAAATAGTTTTTTTAATAGTTTAATAATTTGTGGAGTAGCCTATCTTTTGAATGACTTATTTTAATCGTCTTGGCATTGAATCGACCAATTTGTGGTGACGTCAGCTCCAATATTTTGCCATTCTTGTAACAGGACTTCTTTAAGTTGAGTCTTACTAATAATATGGTGCTTTCCTACACGTTCGGCCAATTTATCCCACAGATGTTCTATGGGATTCATGTCAGGTGATTGCATCAAATAGCTATACGAAATAAAATTTTAAATAGTCCGTCCTTATCATTTTTACATTATTTTGTTTATTTATGAAAATTTTCCATTTCAATTTACTCCAATCTTCTTAAAATAAATAAGGAAGAAGAAAAATATGAATTCAAACAGCCTAAAACTTTTTTTAGGTATATTTATGTGACAATCATATGTAGATTTCTACTGAAAATCGAACATGTCTAACTAAATCTGATAAATTAATTTAATGACTCAATTTGAAATATATAGTACTTAATCAATCATTTTAGCATCACAGTTCTTTTGAAATTCTATTTGTATTGAAAAAGGTGATGATTATATCATCCATGGTATCTGGCAAACCTTCGTTATTTTTAAAGTATTGCTCAACAAAGAAAAATTTATAATTTTTAATATCCATTTTGAAAATGAATGCTCAAAACTGTTTTCTTTTTTTAGATTTATTTTGAAAAGCATAAAAAGTGCCAAAATAGTATCGACTGTGGCACACAAAGCGTAATAGTGCCAAAAATGGCACAATTGTGCCACAAATCCCATCACTGGTGTGTAATATACATACTAAAGGCCTGCACAAGACAACATTTTGTAGAAAAATGTCTTACTTCAAAATTTGATGCTTTGTTTTGTTGTGTCGACGCGCACATAATGTTGTTCATTGTCATCGCGCCGCAAAAACCATGTTGTACCATGTCATCGCGCCGCGAAAACCGTGTTGTGCCATGTCATGTCTATAACTATTGATGATGCTGTTGTTACGTGTGGTAGCTTGAGTTGAATTGATGTTAACAAGTGTCGCATTGCACAGTGGTCTCGGGTCTCAAAATTTTTAAAAAAAATCCCCAAAAATTCATTTATGATCCGAATGAGCTGAAATTTAAAATATAAATAGTCCTTGAGAAGATCTAAAATACGCTTACATGTGTAGGTTATCTCCTTCAGTTGAAGAGATATATAGGTTTATTTATCTTTTTTTTTTAATTTTGATCGATTTTGTTTTTTAGATATGGCGGCCCTACGGAGGGTCGCATTTTTTTTCAAAATATCAGCTATATTGGCAATAAAATTCTAAATAAAATAAAAAAAACTTGGTACGCATCCAAAGTTGGAACATGTAAAATGGGCCTAATTTTTTACGATTTTTCTTAAAAAAGTCCCTATATTTTTTCTTTTGTAGAAACAAATTTTCTTTGGGACTATATACAATTTTTATATGTTCCGGAAAGAAAACTTAATGCAAAAGCACGTAAAGTAAAATTGGGCTCACTTAAGCGGACACAGTATCCCCCAGACCTATCCAAACTTGGACAATTTTAAAAAAATTATTTAGGTTTCAGTAAAAAATTCTAAAAAGGCAATTTTTTAGTAAAATTACATAATTTTATAAAATTTTGGGACTTCATTTACCTTAAAAACTAAAAAAACTTTCATATGGTGATTTTCCACGAATAAAAATATAAAATTTGATTTAATGTAAAATTTTAACGGTTAAAGATATCATAACAAAATTGGGAACTAATTTAGATCCAAATGTCCTTAAATTAATGACATTATAATTTTTGACATTTTTTATTTTCAAATACCGAAATTCCTCAAACGGGGAAAATGTGCTAAATATCTCTTCAACTGAAGGAGATAACCTACACATGTAAGCGTATTTTTTGTAGATCTTCTCAAGGACTATTTATATTTTAAATTTCAGCTCATTCGGATCATAAATGAATTTTTGGGGATTTTTTTAAAAATTTTGAGACCCGAGGTGACCAACTTTGAGGGGGCAACAACTGGCCCGTATTACCCCTAGGAAGCTGAACAAATGTAATTCAACTCAAAAACACCTCAGCTCTAACCATGTGAAATTTTGTAATCATATCTCCAATAGTTCCCGAGATACCGAATTATTTCCAAAAAAAAAAGTTTCTAAACCACTGTGCATTGTTAGGCAGAATAAAATTGTATAACAGAATGAAATTGTACGCAACTGCTGAACTGTGAAAATCTGAGAACTATTATTATTTAGCATTATATATTTTTTTTTTAAATATTTAGAGCAAATAATATAAGGATTTTTAAAAAATATAAATAATAAAGTGTAACACAGGAAAAATAAATTCATAATTGGAATGAATTTTTTAATAAATATTATTAATCGAACATGAATTTTTTCCAAACTTTTTTCATTCACAATAAGAACATGTTCATAAATATTTTAAAATTGTACATGAAGGAAATTTTAGCTTTTTTTACACAAATTTGTTGCTATTTTATAATAAATTGCACTATGTAGTTCAAATATTTTTGTATAATATCCCAATATTGGCCAATATTTCTAAATGTATCGAAAAGTCTGAAACGTAAATAATATATGTAATTAAATTTCAAAAATGCAGTAAATTTAGCCCATATTTTCTCATCATAAAAAAATTAAATATTTTCCAAGAAAAATTTAAAACATTTTTGAATAACATAAAAATATACTAGACAATTTAAATAATTTTGTTCAAGCCTCCTAGATTTTATTTGAAAACAAAAAATAGGAAAAAATTTCTGTGAAGTTACGCAATAACACTTTTTCTTCAAATCGTTGGGCAGTTGCATTTGTTCCATTGGAACATTTTCGTAGATTTATATTTTTGTAGCAATTATGCCGCGAAAGATTCAGAGACACTTCATTAAATTTAAACACGTTTTTACAACGAGTATAATAAACACGTTTGTCTTTAATATCATTAAATATATTATAAACTTCACCGTTAAGGATTTATACGTTAATTTAATTTTCTTTAATTAAACACCGTCTAATAGGCCAATTGGCTTTGTTCATGGAGTTTTATTTTATTTTGCAATGTAATTATTAAATGTCCCGTTAATAATATTCGAGCGGTTGTACCTAAGTCAGGTAGTATTTAAAATATGTATGTGAAAAACATTACATTTTTAATTCCATGAAAATTATTGTCATTTTATGGCTTATATTCCACGTACTCCTTTTTAAGTAATAATATAACAGGTAATATTACTAAATATTGTAAAATTTTCCAAAACAACATTGAAAAACCCATTGGTGTACTTTCGTATTTTTATTTTGACCTACTATCTATATATATAAAAGTGAATGTGTCTATATGTATATTTGTTGGTTTGACGTCTATAGACGGCTAACCAGATTTGCTTGAAATTTTGACTGTATGTTTTTCTATATCTGGAAGGAACAATAAGATAGTTTTTGTTTTTAATTTTCAAGTGGGCGTGGTACCTCCCATACAAAGTTAATATTAAATATCAAATATTTTGGAAACTATAATAGCTATAGTTCTCAAATTTTCCATGAGCAATTCCACTGTTTATTTAAATATTTGCGGCAAAAATGGGAGTAGTAGCGACAGAGGGCTACTGATGATGATAATTAAAAAAAATGTATATATGGGAAACAATAAGATATATGGTACGGTTATTCTACCATCAATATTAATATTTAGGACAAGAATGGGCGGACTATCAATAATGGGCGTGGCACATCCCATACGAACTAAATACTAAAAATCATATCTATGTGTATAATTTTGATATGTAAATCAATGAAACTTTGTATGAATTACATATTTAGGCCAAAAAATAACCAGAGATTGAGAAAATGGGGGTAAATATATTGTAAATCTATAGTAAAGCTATTATAATATAAATATAAATTTCAGTTGTATTTTTATAGTCAATTTTTTCTTATTGCACACAATAAATACTACAAATTAATTGAAATCATCTCATACAAAAAATGCCTCATACATGATTTAAATGACTTGAAATTATTTTCCATGTCATCCATGCGTTTGTTAATTTTTTTAATGTTGTGTGTGTTATGATGTTGTTAAAATGATTCTGCATTTGTTTTTTGTTTTGATATAAATTAAGGCAGTGAATATTATTTTGTCTATTTTATCTATTTTCCCTATACTCTTTATCTTACTTACTCTTCATTTGATCGTAATTGTTGTTTTATTACTTTTAACATCAATTACATTGATTTATAATTTTTTGTAATTCTAAAAGAGAACTAAAGAGGAGAGCAATATAAGTCTCTCGAATTGAATTAAGTCAGTCTATTTTTAGATTTGAATAAGTAAGCTATCCTCATAGTGTCGCTGGCTGCGACCTGAGCCTATATGTTGAGGACAGCGAATTTAACAAGTCCCAAATAAATGAACCACAAATTTTCAATTAATAATGCATATACTTGAGCACCGTTTATTTCTAAAAAGAGAACTTATTAAAAAAAATAACTTATAAATAGTCAACAGCAGTATAAGTAAATGACCGGACATATGGAGTTAGTCTATCACTTGGCAACGATCCCATAAAAGGAGCTACTGGAACGGCACGACGAATCTTACAATTGTTGCAATTTGATGTAGTCTTTCTCAACAGAAAGATAAATTTTGATGTCTCATTTTATTATGCGCATGGGCAACAAATAGTTGTATAAAGCGGTGACAGGGCGACAAAATAATGGGGTGCCTGGCACCCAACTCGCAGCATCAATACGACCGCTCACTCTAAGTAAATTATTTTCATCAAAATAAGGCGAAAGGGAAAATAGCACGTTATCCTTTTTTAAAGAACCACCAGATTTTAAAACGTTTATTTCAAAGGCGAAACACCCTTCTTGGGACAGACGACACAGACTAGTTTCAGCAACCCTTAACTCTTCAGCACACAGGCATCTCGAACCATTACATTTATCATATTTTCGGCAGCGATTGATAAATCTCAGAACCCAAGCCATTGTTCGTTTAAGCCTGAGAAATGATGAAAAACGATTAAAATCAATAACTAAATTTGTACTAACCTGCATGACAAATTTGGGGCGTAGTTCTTCTTCACACAAATCATCAGATTTCTCAGAATTCTTATTCGGCCAGTCAGATCGTTTTCATGCAAAAATTGTGGCTCTTGGATCCAACGTGTTTCAATGGAAAAATCAACTTCATTTTTAGCTCTTGTAGTATCATCGGCAACATTGAGATCTGTAGGCAACCATCTCCAATCAGTTGGGCGTGTCGAATCAAGTATTTCGGCAATTCGATGGGCAACAAATGGTTTATATCTCCTGCTTTCAGAACCAATCCAACTAATGACGGTTGTAGAGTCACTCCAACAGATTCGACGAGAAACTTTGAGTTCATGTTCTTTCATTATAGTGTCCATCAATCGCGTCCCCAAAACGGCGGCTTGTAGTTCTAATCTGGGAATAGTCATACATTTCAATGGGGCACATTTCGACTTGGCAGATATAAACGACACTCCTATTTGTTCATAAGATGTTGTATATCTCCAATAGGCAACTGCACCGAAGGCATCTTCACTGGCATCAACAAAAATATGCAGCTCTAACTCCAAGGGCAAACCATTTCCAAAATAAAATCGTGGAACCTTTACATGGACAACATTTCTTAACTCTTGGCGCCATTTATTCCACATCGCTTGTAATGTCGCGGGCAACATCTCGTCCTAAAGTACACTATGTCTCCAGACTTCTCTCATCAAAAGTTTGGCAGTTATCATAAAATGGCACAAAAAACCAAGTGATCAAAAATGGACATTACGACACATAATAACTCACGCTTTGTGGGACACCTTTTACCAAGGATGACGTCAGAATTCACACGATGGAATTTCAAAACAAATTTGAACGTGTCGTCCTTTGGATCCCAAAACATGCCAAGTACCTTTTCAGTTGAACCCTCCAACTCATTTAAGCCACCTGAGAAACTAACCTGATGATCTGAACATCCTTCTAGAGCCACAACCACCTCCGATGAATTCGATGTAAATTTACGCATTTCAAAACCAGCAGCTTTATGTATTTCACGAACTTGTATGGCTATTTCAATGGCTTTTGACGGATTTACAAAACTGTCTACAAAGTCATCTACGTAATGATGGTCCAAAATTGACTTCACGGCTCTAGGGAAACGATTTCGATGCTCCATTGCATTGTTTCCTTCACATAATGGGCAATACAGGGCGAACAGGCAGCTCCAAACGTCATCACAAGCATTTCATACACTTCCGGTGGACCACTAGCATCATCTCGCCACAAGAACCTCTGCGAACACCTGTCTTCCTCAGCAACAACAACTTGATGAAACATTTCCTTTATGTCCCCACAAACAGCTACGGAACCGATTCTAAAATTAAATAAAACTGATGGCAACGGTTTGTACTGCTGAGGGCCTTTCAATAACTTTGAATTCAACGAGACACCTTCCACCTTTGCTGCTGCATCGAACACCATACGAATCTTCCCTGGCTTATTAGGGTTTACGACACCAAAGTGGGGCAAGTACCATGTTCTCGGATGAAACGTATCGACTTCACTCAATGATAATTTGCGTACATACCGCTTCTGCAAATATTCACTCATTATTTGTTTATAGGCCGCACCAAATTCAGGATTATTTTTCATTTTTCTTTCCATTCCAAAAAATCTATTAAGGGCCATGGAAAGCTATCCGGCAGGACTACGTCATCATTACACCATAGTAGTCTGGATTCAAATCTTCCGGCAACCCTCTTCGTCGAATTTCTCAATATCTCTCGTGCACGTAAATCATCTCTTGACTCAATCACTGGTAGAGCCTTAACACCAAAATTTTCAGTTTCAAAATAATTTGCCACCAAATTATTTAAATTATCCAACTGTGTCAGCAAACATGTTTGTGTTCCAGGGCGACCTCCTTTCACGATTCAAAAAACAACCCATCCAAGAGGAGTATTGGCAGCATATGGACCAGCATCTTCCAAAGGGACTATTTCATCGGGCAATCCTAAATGGCAATAGTCCAATCCAATTAGTACCTTTGGAGCCACACATTCGTATGAGTTTATAGGCACACCATGATTCTTTACTAAATCCGCATTAAAACTCTGACTAAGCAACTTCAAATTCAAGACACCATACACATTTTTCAAAGCATATTTCCTCTTCTTATTAACATAACTGGTTCTTGTGCCGATTTACCACCATACCAACTCAAATTCAATTGACTTTGTCGACCATGCAGTCCAAGCTGTCTCACTAAAGAGCTATCCATCATCGTGACCGAAGAACCTTCATCTAGGAGTGCATAAGTTTCAATAGCACAATTTGGTCCATAAAGAACCACTGGGAGCACTCTGAACAACAAATCACATTTTTCACTAACACTGGAAACACAACTAAGCACTGGCTCGACTGTTGAAGCTCTCTCTGTAGGCGGCACATTTACGGATCGTTCACTTGGTACATTAGGTTTAGTTTCATGCAATAATTTGTTGCCAAAGAAATGGCACTTTTCCATTGGACACTGCTTACGCAGACGACAATCTTTACTTGAATGGCCACCACTGAGACACGAAAAACATAACTTCAATCTCTTCACTTCACTCCATCTATTAGGCACACTCAATTCTAAAAATTTCTTACAATCAAAAATTTTATGTGGGCCAACACAATAAAAACATTTTAACTGACGTTCTGGGCCATCAGAAGCATATAAAACCACTTTTCGTTTTGGATCACTGCTAGATCTATTGCCACTTGAACTGCTTATTTGCCCACTTCTTACTAAATTTGCAACACGCTGGAGCCAGGTACTAAAATCCAAAATAGTCGGCAACTGAGGTAAAGTTGAAGCAAACTGGGCCCAATCGAAACGTTTGCTCTTTGGAAGCTTCTGGACTAACTCCTCCATGAGTGTTGGATTCGACAAATGTTGATAACCATTGACAAATTCCAAAAATGCTGCTAAATTTCTGACCTTAATGGAATACGGCACCAATTTATCGATCGCGTTTTCTGCTATGGGCTGAACTTCCTTCATCTGCTGCAATTGGCATCGAATAAGCAACTCTGGGCGACCATATTGTAGCTTTAATTGCTCTATAACTGTTGGTCCATTATTTGGGTGGATGAGCAACGACTTCACGCACTCTCTGGCTTCACCTTTCAAAGCCTTCTGCAATCTCAAACAATTTTCAAAATTATTGTATGAATATGCCGCTGTCGAATGTTCAAGGGCAGACAAAAACATTGGCCAGTCCTCGGGAGTACCACAAAATTCGGGCAGATCATAAAGTTTGCGTTGTACTGGCATGGGCACTGTAGCAGGGGAAACAATAAGAGGCTGAGATGTCATCAACTGGTCTGACTGACTAACATAGGAATATGGCGTTGGATTCCGGCGATCAACCATGTTCTCAGGGCCACTGCTAATACTTTGGATGACTTGCGCATTATGTCCAATAATATTCGGCGTATTTAAATTTTGATTTGCTCTTAAAGCACGTTGAGCGTTTGCCAATTGAGCTTGCAGGATATCAATTTGTCGTTGCAGGTTCTCATTATCAGACGATATGGTTTGTGGTGGCTGGGTTCTCACATTAGGACCGGGCACTAACGGCGGCAGACTAAAGGGCTCTTCACTTGTTGAACTGAAAATGTTTTGCGTTGATACAGCAGGTGTCGGTTCTCTAGAGGCACTAGTTACGGTTGTTGTCGTTCCGAGGGCAACAGAACTGACATTTTGTATCGACGACATTTGAGAAACATTTGCTGAACTATCTGTTCCGGCAGGCGTGGAACTTTTCACATTTTGGCTCGTTGCTGTCTTCAAACGAGAGCTTTTTCTAGATGGCGACCGTTGCATCTTGAATCACAAATATTTTCAAAGGGCACACAAATTCACAAATATTAAACAGCAACACAAAATTAATTTGTTCCGGCAGGCTTGGGGCTTCACAAAATTTCACAAATTAATTGCATTCACTGCAGATTAAAATTTAATTGCTCCGGCAGCCAAGGAATCACACAATTTATCACAAATAAAAAAACACAATTTGTTCCAGCAGGACAGGTTACAATTTCATACAAGTTCAGCTTATAGTTTTACTCGTTCCGGCGTGTAAGGAACCACAAAATCCAATAAAATTTGTTCCGACGGGCAAGGAACCACAAGATGATCGCTCAAAGGTTGCGAAATAAATTTGTTCCGATGGGCAAGGAACCACAAGTTCGCTCGCACTGCGAAATAAAATTTGTCGCTGGCTGCGACCTGAGCCTATATGTTGAGGACAGCGAATTTAACAAGTCCCAAATAAATGAACCACAAATTTTCAATTAATGATGCATATACTTGAGCACCGTTTATTTCTAAAAAGAGAACTTATTACAAAAAAATAACTTATAAATACATTAAGCGACTTACCGCAGTTTTATCCCCAACAAACTAAATTTGAATTCTAAAGCCAGTTATTACTGAGCCTACAAATTTCTTTTTGTTTATGTACTACTAGCAGACCCGGTGCGCTTCGCCACCCCAATTAGAAGAAAGAAATAGTACTATTAAGTCTCCGTTTGTGAATCTAATTGTAAATGTCTAATTTCATATTTCTGGGTCCATTATTATAGAAAATGCAAAATGTGTTCCTAATTTTAAATTTTTATGTTTATTATTATAAAATATTCAAAAGGTACCATTGCAATAAGGAAATAGTACCATTGATTATCACTTTTAAATTCGCATTCACTAAACCATAACCCGTCAAGTTTGAATTTTAGATTTGTATATCATTTCCTATATTATCAACTAATTTTGTTTCTATAATACTTAGATTTAATAAATTATCACAAAACCGAAACCGATCGGTTTTTAATTTTTTAAAACCGAAACCGTGGTTTTGAAATTCTTCGATTTTTTTGAAACTCTAGGACCATTATTATAGGAAATTCAAAAAAGTACCATTAGAATATATAAAAAGTACCAAAAATCCCCCACTTGTGGTTTCCCACTCACTCGGGTCCATATAAGCTTAATTTCATGGCTTTAGGTTCATTGGTGTAGAAATTACAAAAAGTACCATTCGAATAAAGAAAAAGTACCAAAAAGTCTCCCCTAGAATTCTAACTCACTTAGGACCATGTAGTATGCTTAATTTCATGTTTTAAGTCCATTGCTATAGAAAATTAAAAAAAAGTACCATTAGATTAAACAAAAGGTACCATGAGGTATCCGCTTGAATTTTCAATCACTTAGGACCATATACGCTCAATTTCATATTTCTAGGTCCATTATGTTATAGAAAATTCAAAAAGTAACATTAGAATATAGAAAAAGTACCAAAAAACACCCACTTGTAGTTGCTCACCCACTCGGGTCCGTATAACCTTTATTAAATGTTTCTAGGTTCATTGGTGAAGAAATTACAAAAAGTACCATTTGAATAAAGAATAAGTACCAAAAAGTCTCCCCCTAGACTTCTCACTCACTTAAGACCATATATGTTTAATTTCGTGTTTATAAGTCCATTGTTATAGAAAATTCAAAAAAGTACCATTAGAATATAGAAAAAGTACCAAAAAGCAGCCACTTGCGGATTCCCACTCACTCTGGTCCATATAACCTTTATTTCATATTTCAAGGTTCATTGGTGAAGAAATTACAAAAAGCACCATTCGAATAAAGAAAAAGTACCAAAAAGTCTCCCGCTAGAATTCTAACTCACTTAGGACCATGTATGCTTAATTTAATGTTTTTAAGTCCATTGCTATAGAAAATTAAAAAAAAGTAGCATTAGAATAAACAAAAGGTACCATGAGGTATCCGCTTGAATTTTCAATCACTTATGACCATATACGCTTAATTTCATATTTCTAGGTCCATTATATTATAGAAAATTCAAAAAGTACCATTAGAAGAAAAAGTACTAAAAAGTATACACTTGTGGTTTTCCAGTCACTCGGGTTCATATAAGCTTTATTTCATGTTTCTAGGTTCATTGGTGAAGAAATTACAAAAAGTACCATTCCAATAAAGAAAAAGTACCAAAAAGTGGCCCCCTAGAATTCTAACTCACTTAGGACCATGTATGCTTAATTTCATGTTTTTAAGTCCATTGCTATAGAAAATTAAAAAAGTATCATTAGAATAAACAAAAAGTACCATGAAGTATCCGCTTGAACTTTCAATCACTTAGGACCATATACGCTTAATTTCATATTTCTAGGTCCATTATATTACAAAAAATTCAAAAAGTACCATTAGAATATAGAAAAAGTACCAAAAAGCACCCACTTGTAGTTTCCCACTCACTCGGTTCCATATAAGCTTTATTTCATGTTTCTAGGTTCATTGGTGAAGAAATTACAAAAAGTACCAATCGAATAAAGAAAAAGTACCACAAAGTGTCCCCATAGAATTCTCACTTACTTAGGACCATATATGCTTAATTTCATGTTTCTAAGTTCATTGTTATAGAAAATTCAAAAAAGTACTATTAGAATAAACAAAAAGTACCAAAAAGTCTCCCCCTAGAATTCTCACTCACTTAGGACCATATATGCTTAACTTCATATTTCTATGTCCATTATTACAGAAAATTCAAAAAGTACCATTCGAATATAGAAAAAGTACCAAAAAGCAGTCACTTGTAGATTCCCACTCACTCCGGTCTTAATTTCATGTTTTTAGGTTCATTGGTGAAGAAATTACAAAAAGTACCATTCGAATAAAGAAAAAGTACCAAAAAGTCTCCCCCTAGAATTATCACTTACTTAGGACCATATATGCTTAATTTCATGTTTCTAAGTCCATAGTTATAGAAAATTCAAAAAAGTACCATTAGAATATAGAAAAAGTACCAAAAAACCCACACTTGTGGTTTCCCACTCACTCGGTTTATATATAAGCTTTATTTCATGTTTCTAGGTTCATTGGTGAAGAAATTACAAAAAGTACCATTCCAATAAAGAAAAAGTACCAAAAAGTCTCCCCCTAGAATTCTCACTCACTTAGGACCATATATGTTTAATTTCATGTTTCTAAGTCCATTATTATAGAAATTTCAAAAAGTACCATTAGATGAACAAAAAAGTACCTATAGTACAGTTCACACATTTTGGTACCTAAATGTTATCCCCTATTCCTAACACTAACTTCACTCAAATACATATCAGCTAACTTTAATGTCGATAACTGAAATAATTTAAAATTTTAAAAAAGTACCATTAGGAGAAAAGTACCAATTTCCCTTTTCTTACTTGAACACCCCTCAAGTTTGAAATTTAAAAATATTCCATTTTGCCAAAATTGTTTATGCTACAGGCATGTATCAAAATATTAAAATCTGTGTTAATGTGCCCAAGAATAAATATGTTTTAAAAAAAGTACCAAACTGTTTACCCGGATTTGGCCCAATATACACCTTGGTACTCGAGTTCCAAATAACACCCTGTTAGTTAATTTTTCTATGAATCCAGGAACCAACATTAAAAAAAATTATCAAAATTGGCTTAATAATTTCAAATATAATGTATTTTCCCGATTTTATCCCCTTTTTGGTACCTTTTTTATCCCCATTGAGGTGGTACAATTTCATTGAAATAAATTTCTGTAACGTGGTGGGAGCTCATAATAAAATATTCGTATGTCTACGAAAAAAAATATTTTTGATTTTTTTTTTTGCAAAATCAAAAACTTTTTTGACTTTTTTTCTCAAAAGAAAGCCTTGGTATTTTCCTCGAATAGCTTTTTGGTCGCTTAGTGGGATGCGAGTTGGATATCTATTAAAATAAATGTTTTGTAACTCAAAACATACAAACGTACATACAGTGAGCCTCAAAAGTGATTAAACACCAAAAATTATTTGATTTTTTTTAAGATAATGAAAATCCTAAAATCTATCCATCGATTAAATTTTAAAAGTTTCGGTTTGATGCAGATTGAGTTGAATAATAGATTCAGTCCTGAAAAAAGAAGATTTAAGTCGGAATATAATGATGTTTATGATCTTAAAAAATCAAAAAATTCACTGGTCTTTTTGTTTTTGGTACTTTTGGGTTTCCTCAAAGCGTGTCGAGGAGTCTGAAGAATACGAAGAGTTCATTCTGCTGAATATATGTATTATATTATATACATATAAATATAAAAAAACAATATTTTACAAATCTACTATAAAATCAAAGCTGAAATGGCGGCAAGCGATCATTCAAAGACATTTGATATTTTGTAATATTGCCGAATCAAGAATTTTATTAGTATGTAGTCACAGATAACAAAAGGGATGCGAAATTAATATATTTTTCCCACATTATTGAAAAGTCCCTACATTTTAATGATTTCAACAAATCTGTCATTTTTTCCCTACGGCCATTTTTTTAGCAGAAAATCCCTACGAATAGGGATTTTTCCCTACGTATAACATCACTGGGCTCGAGGCAAACTAAATGTGAAAATTAATTGTTTTTTAATAATATAAAAACGCTTATAAAAGCCTTAAAAGAATTTTTAAAATAAAAAAAGACAACGCAGTGATTGCAACATGAAATCAAGTTGTAATAATAAATTGCATGGACAATTGTTTAAAATCTTAAACATATTATTTTTCAAAACTATTTTAAGCATTGTCAAAAAAGTAAAATAAAAATTATTAAAATAAGACAACTTAAAAAATTAAAAAAAAATAACGGTAATGTTATAAATTTATCAGTTGGTATTGTGAGAGTTGCTTAAAGAAGATTATTTATAACCGGTTAATATTTAATTCAACATATTGCTTTTCTGTGTGCTGTACTACGAGTGAATGAAGTAACGGTGAACTTCGTACTCAAAGTAACTAAATTGCTTAAACCCTCAACTGACAGTTGTTAATGTTTAGCATTAGTTTAATTATTATTAATTATTTAGTTTATTAATTTACTATTTATAATTTACGTTATCATTAATTAAGAGGATTATTAAATTTATAAGAATTACTATTATAAACTAAATAAAATAAAACTTATTACTGAAAGTTCTTTATAAAAATAAAAACTGACTAGGAAAAATTTTATTTAGTGTTAATGAGTGTAGACGACCTTATACTCGGAATACAAAATTTTAGTTTTTCTACTAGAGAACCTACAGAAAAGACAATGGACCTAAACGCTGTGCATACTATGCTAAACACTGCTATCAGCCAGGCAACTGACCGAGTACGACAAAATTTTGATCGAAAATCGATGACTTGACTCAAAGATTAGCTATGTTAAAAACTCCTGTTCGCGTAGAGGAGTACAAGCCCATTGAAATTAGGCCTGGAATAGAGTGTAATGAATCGCTTGACATTGTTAAATCTGTCCCAGAATTTAATGGGGACGCAGCTAAATACGTATCATGGCGGCAAGCCGCGATTACTGCACATAAACTTTATGAAAAATTAGATGGAAGCTCAAGGTATTATCAGGCCGTGGCCATTATTCGAAATAAGGTCGTAGGTGTGGCTGATACAGTGCTTAGTTCTTACAACACCGTACTCAATTTTAAGGCAATTTGATCACGGTTGGACTTTTCTTACGGAGATAAGCGCTCCATATATACCCTGGAACAAGAGCCTTCAACATTGAGGCATGGTTCAAGAAGCATTGTTGATTTTTACGATGAAGTGGAAAGAAAATTAACACTTAGTATAAATAAGGTTATTATGATGAATGAAGGGAATCTATCCTTAATCGAAGCCTTGAATCAAAAATATAGAGATGATGCCTTGCGTGTTTTTATTTCAGGTTTACGACGTCCAATGTCGGATGTTTTATTTTCATGCAAACCCACTGATATGCCTTCTGCCCTTTCTCAAGAACTAGAAACTAATCAGATAAGATACAATTTTGCCTCTAGATTTGCGAACCATTCGATTCAAAATACTTTCCAAAATTCACCACATTACCAACCAATCCATCAAGCCCGTTTCCAACAATTACCTCTCCCATTACCAATACAGGCAAGGCCAACCAGATTTTTCCAATGGTCATCAACCTAACATAAACAGTAGATTCGAGTCCCCACGGCATTCTCTAAACCCAAGACACAACTAGGTTTAGTCTCCCTTCTCAAAATATGCTTCGCCCTACAGTAAATAGAAATAGTGGCACAATGCAACAATTTGGGTATAATCACCATCAACACCCAGAACCAATGGATATTGATCGCATGGCTCGAAATTATTCGAAACGGCCCGCTGATTCTTTTAGACAAAATATTGCCAAGGCACAGAGAGTGAATCATTTGAGCCAATTCGAATCTTATCCTGTATACGCTTGTGAAGATTCATTTGAACATGTGTTCAATGATGATCGGACAGGAACACTGCAAGTCAACGCTTCACAAAGTAGAAATTATGATTGCAATGTAGAATTATGATTGCAATGGACGTTCATCTGCAATTCTTATGAGAAGCAGACGTGTTTTTTATTCGCTCCGCGATTTAAGTGGTTTCAGTGAAAATTTAAATAAAAAGGAAAAATTTAGCGATTGGAATCAAAAAAAATAAATATTTCTCTAAGTGTTTAATATAAACAAACAAAAAAAAATATACAATATAACAAAAAATAGAAATTTGTTTATTTTCTTTTTTCAAATTTCGTTAAATTACTGTGAGCATATGAACTCTCATAATGAGAGTAGACTCAGTTTAAACGGTAGAAATGCCTACATATTTTTGAACGGGGAGGGTGAAAATAGATATGCTAACAAAAATATAAGAGATCCAGACTTTAACAAAAATTATTTAACCGCCAAACCGATTGAGAGAGCGCGCTCTTGTTCCCCCGTGATACAAATACATGAGAACAATATTGCACACACATCATCACCTAGTAATGCTTGTTTAGAACAAAGCATAAAAGAAAATAAAAAGTGTTCTGGTACAACAACAAATACTGCAGTAGATATAACAGAGTCGACAATGATAAATACACAAGCCTAGTGAGAGTTTTAATGTATTTAACACTGAAAATACCGTGATGGAAGATAATGGTACATCAAGGGGTGCTATACCTAAGGTTGGAAATAAGATAAGTAAAACTAAATCTCCAGTTCAAACAGGTATGCTTAGATATATAAGAATTAATAAGCGAAATTTAAGTCCCCAGAAAAGTCTGCCTTCTGAGAAAAAGCAAAAAATTACTGATAACCCCTTGAAAAGTAACCGTTTTGCTATCTTGGGTGAGGAAGATTCTAATCATCAAAAAAATGATGATAAATCCATCCGTAAACCGTTAAAACCACCACCAATATTTCTTCGTGAAACTAGCTCTAATAGCTTAGTGAAACCATTTATTGAACTCATTGGAAAAAGTAATTTTCATATTGTTCCAATAAGAAAAGTAGGTGTGCAAGAGACAAAAATAGTTGTATACACTGAGGATTATTATAGAAAAATCTCTCAACACCTAAATGACAGTAAGAAAAACTTTTATACATATCAACTTAAGAGTTGCAAGGGCTTGATAGTAGTCATAAAAGGTATAGAGTCCAGTGTAGATACAAACGAAATCAAGGAGGCCCTGGAAGAATTGGGCTATAAGACAAAGAATGTAGTCAATATCTTTAATAGAGACAAGGTTCCTCAGCCAATGTTTAGGGTTGAGTTAGAGCCTGATGATGGGAAATTAAAAAAAGAATGAAACTCACCCTATATACACTCTAAGATATTTGTTGAATCGTAGAGTAAATATAGAGGAACCTCTTAAGCGTAATCGTCCAGTTCAGTGTAGCAATTGTCAGGAATTTGGACATACACGTAATTATTGTACCCTACGCACAGTATGTGTTGCATGCGGAGGCCTGCACTCTTCGTCACAATGTGATATAGTTGAGAATGGTCTCAGTAGGAAATGTGGTAACTGCGGTGGAGATCATTCCGCTAATTATCGCGGATGCCCGGTCTACAAGGAGTTACTAAAAAGATTAAGAGAGAGGCAAAAGCTGTTGAGAGGTGAAATAGTTGAATCAACACCTACAAATTCGGTATCTACATCTAGACCACTAAGCTCTGGAGTAGATTTTTCAATTGATAAAATAAATGCGGCTCATCCAGTATCACAGGAAAATGGCCAGGGAGCTACAATTAATGCTGGAGCCAGCTCATACGCCAGTATTTTAAAAACGGGTTATCAAAAGCCAAAAGTCCCCCAAAATATGGGAGGGTTGAAAAACCTAATGCAAGCACTTACTGAGAATATTTCCTCTCTTAATCAAAATATGACTAACTTCATGTCATCCATGCAAAACACAATACAAGAGCTTCTGAGAGCACAGAACCAAATGATTCAAATTCTATTAACAAGAAAATGAATTTTTTGAAGATATGTTTCTGGAATGCAAATGGTTTAAACCAGCACAAATCGGAAATTTCCCATTTTATGTTAAATAAAAGCATCGATGTGATGTTAATTTCGGAGACACATCTTACAAATAGATATAACTTTAATATATCAGGATACTCATTTTATTACACAAACCATCCGGATGGTAAGGCACATGGCGGTACCGGTATCATAATTAGAAACTGATTGAGAAACTATGCCCTAGATGCGTTTCGCCTTGAATACCCAGCTGGAGACTTAACTCTGAGCTCTATATATTGCCCACCACGTTTTTCGATGACCAAAGCAGAGGCTGTCCGCAGCAGTACGTAAACTGAAAAGAACCCTTCATTTAGAAGAGGATCGCATAAACGAAAATTATATTAAAAGTTTGACGAGTACAAAATACACAAATTTTTCTCTTTGGAAGGCAACGAGGAACATTAAGCCACCGGTAGAGGCACAAAGCGCTTTAAGAAAAGCTGACGGAACCTGGACACGAAGTGCTATAGAAAAAGCCTCAGTACTCCACGGCAAATGAGTTTGAACTAGAAGAACTGCCAGCTTCAACAATGGCTAATGCAGCCCAATTCGATATTAGTCCAGAGGATGTTAATAGAGTAATTAAAAATAAATTAGACTTGAAAAAATCACCGGGATATGATTTAATAACGCCATCAATGATTAAGAACCTACCAAATGTGGCAATAATTGTGCTATCTATATTGTTTAATGCGATCTTGAAACTAGGAATTTATCCAAAAAATTGGAAAATTTCTCAAATAATAATGATACCTAAACCGGGTAAAGATTTAACCCTGCCATCTTCTTATAGACCTATTAGCCTACTCCCTTGTTTGTCGAAGATATTCGAGAAAATATTCCAGGAAAAGATAATACCTTTTTTGAATGATGGAAACATTATCCCAGTACACCAATTTGGTTTCCGTGAACATCATGGCACCATTGAACAGGTCAATCGTTTAACTGGAGAGATTAGAAAATCTTTTGAATTAAAGAAATATTGTTCTGCCGTCTTTTTAGACGTTGCTCAGGCTTTTGACAAGGTATGGCATAAGGGTCTAGTACATAAAATCAAATGTTTACTACCACTATGTACTCATAAATTGCTGGAGTCTTATTTATCGAATAGACTTTTCAGAGTTAAGTACAATGATTATGTGACGAGAGAATACAAGATTGGAGCTGGCGTTCCACAGGGAAGTGTACTAGGACCTACGCTGTATTTGATTTACACCTCCGACCTCCCTACGTGCGATAAACTAACAATTTCAACATTTGCTGATGATATTAGCTCAGACGAAAACCCACTCATGGCATCTAGTCAACTGCAGAATTACCTCGTACGTGTGGAGTCATGGTTGAAAAACTGGCGAATAAAGGTAAATGAGCTGAAAAGTAAACATGTTACGTTCGCTCTAAGAAGAGGAAATTGCCCACCTGTCACACTCAACAACGTTAATATACCGCAGTCTGATTATGTCACCTACCTTGGTATTCATCTGGATAGACGGCTTACTTGGCGCCGACACATAGAAACCAAGAGACTTCACATGAAGTTAAAAGCCTCTAGCTTTCATTGGTTAATCAGTGACCAATCAAAATTAAGCCTTGAATATAAAGTCATCCTGTATAAGACCGTTTTAAAACCAATTTGGACATATGGAATTCAATTATGGGGAATGGCTAGCAACACCAGTATTGATCTTATACAGAGGGCCCAATCTAAAATTCTTAGGACCATGACGGGAGCACCATGGTACATAAGAAATGAAAACATCCACAGAGACCTAGAAGTGACATTGGTAAAGGAAGAGTTCAAGAAAGTCCGTGAGAAATATATTGTGAGGCTGCGAAACCATCCCAATACGCTTGCAAGACAACTTGTGCAGACCCAAACCCGATCCAGGCTCCGTAGAGCAGATCTACCACCCCGCTAAAATGAGTGACAGTTTACCATTATGGCTCTCTTGCTGAAGAGCAAATAGTTTTAATTTTAGTTATAAGATTTAAATACTTATTGTAAGGTCAAAATAGACAGATTCAATAAATCAATAAAGCGTTAAAAAAAAAAAAAATTTAGAAGATGATATAAATTTTTTAGAATCGGGTCCTTCCTCCCGTATATAGAAAGGTCATTTACCGGAAGGACGTTAAAGTTACTGATTGATACGGGAACGTCAAAAAATTACATTACAAATTTTTCTTTTTTAAAATCTGTCAAATCGCTTTAAAAACCTTTTATTGTAAAATCTATTCATGGCAATTCCAAGGTAACATCAATGTGTTTAATTAATTTATTAGGAAAAACTACTTCGTTTTTTATTTTGCCAGATTTGCAAACATTTGATGGTATTATAGGATTCAATTTTCTAAATGAAATAAAAGCACAAATCGATTGCCAAGAAGGTGTGTTGAAACATGAACAAGGGAAGGAAAAGCTTACATATTTTTATTCCAATTCTGTCAATAGACTTCTAAATCATGAATCCTGCGATATTACTACCAATATAAGCAACCGATTTTCAGAAATTTTGGAAAATAATAAACACGTTTTCGCCGATCCTGTTGAAGCACTTCCATTTCCTACTAATGTCATAGGTACAATAAGAACACTTCATCAAGATCCAGTTTATTCAAAAGCATATCCTTATCCACTAGCGTTCAATGACTTCGTAAACAAAGAAATTTCGGAATTGCTTAAAAATGAAATAATTAGACCCTCCAGATCGCCATATAATAACCCTATATGGATTGTGGACAAAAAAGGGTTCGATGAATCTGGAAAACCAAAAAAGCGACTTGTAATCGTCTTTAGGAAGCTAAACTCGAAAACTACAAGTGATCGCTATCCCATACCGGACACAACTACAATTTTAGCAAATCTAGGTAATTCAAAATTTTTTTCTACCTTGGATCTGAAATCGGGGTTTCATCAAATTAATTTAGCGGAGAAAAATAGAGGAAAAACCGCATTTAGTGTTAATAACGAGAAGTTCGAGTTCTGCCGATTACCGTTTGGCCTTAAAAACGCACCTAGTATTTTCCAACGTGCCATTGATGATATACTGCGAGCGGAAATCGGTAAAACGTGCCATGTTTATATGGACGATGTTATTATTTTTTCACATTCGGCCGAAAAACATCTTACTGACATCGACAGAATTTTAAAAAAATTGTATGAGGCGAATATGAGGGTATCGTGAAAAATCCAAATTTTTCAAAAAATCGGTGGAGTTTTTGGGTTTTGTAATTTTGGAAAATGGCATTAAGACTTGCACGGAAAAGATTAAAGACATTGTTAGTTATGAAATTCCAACAACTCTGCGCAGTTTGAGATCTTTTTTAGGACTCGCCGGTTATTACCGTCGCTTTGTAAAAGATTACGCGCATATAACAAAGCATATAACATCAGCAAAACAATCGAAAAATGTAAAAATCGTTCTAGATGAAGAAGCATTGAATGCGTTTCAAAAGATAAAACGCATATTGGCTTCAGAAGACGTTTTGCTACTTCACCCTAATTTCGAAGACCCTTTTGAATTAACTACGGACGCCTCACAAACACAATCGGTGCCGTACTTTCACAAAACGGAAAGCCAATCACAATGATTTCGCGCACTTTGTCTGGTACAGAACAAAATTACGCAACTAACGAGCGCGAATTGTTAGCTATTGTTTGGTCGTTGCAAAAATTAAGAAACTACCTTTATGGTACAAAAAACATTAATATTTTCACGGACCATCAACCCTTGTCATTTTCTTTGTCAGAAAATAACCCAAATACGAAAATAACGGACGGTAGAAACAGTTCTGATACATTAACAGCCACAGAATCTTCAGTTATTGCTACAGTTCATAGCGAAATTTCTTCAAGCGAAGTCATAAAGAGTGTTGTAAACCCTGTCAACTGTTTTAAAAATCAAATACTCCTGGTCGAGGCTTCTAGACCAGAAATAACTTCAGAAAATATATTTCCTAAGCAAACCAGACATTTGATTAATTTTGTAGAAAAATCTGATTTAATTGAGGCATTGAAAAAGGTTGTAAATCCGAAAGTAGTAAATTGTATTCACTCTGATTATCGTATCCTAGGAAAAGTTCAAAATGAAATTGTGAGAATATTTCCTTCTGTTAAATTTGTTCATAGCCAGAAAATAGTGATTGATATCCATAATTCAAGTGACCAACAGGAAATTATTACTAGTGAACATAATAGGGCCCATAGAAATATTCGAGAGAATCTAAATCAAATATTGAGTGAATATTATTTTCCTGGAGTTCGTAAAGGATTGCAGGAAATAATTTCAAAGTGCAGAACTTGTAAGGAAACAAAATATGTCAGGCATCCGAAAAAGATACAAATAGGCAAATCTCCAATTCCAAGTGATCCTGGAGAGTTTTTGCATATCGATATTTTCTCTACTGATGGGACCTATTTCATTACATGCGTAGACAAATTCAGTAAATTCGCTCTTGCATTTCCTATTGACTCAAGATCGATTATGGATGTTAAAATCCCATTACTAAATATATTGAATTTTTTCCCAAAAGCAAAAACAATTATTTGTGATAATGAAAAGTCTTTTACTTCAGAAACAATCAAATCTTTACTTGCTAATCAATTCGGGGTTGAAATATTATCAGTTCCACCTGCGCACAGTTCGGGTAATGGCCAAGTGGAGAGATTCCACAGTACTGTTGCTGAGATTGCTAGATGTCTTAAAGCGGAAGAGAAATTCAATGACACGAAAGAGTTAATTCTTGTTGCCGTGTCCAAATACAATAGCACATTACATTCCGTCACTGGACAACGTCCAATTGATATACTACATGGTATTTCCGAAGAATTAAGATCCGATATAAAAAGAAAATTAGCCACAACACAGGAAAAAGATTTACAATATCACAATGCAAACAGAAGAATGAAAAGTTTTTTACCTGGTGACAAAGTATTTGTTAAGGGCAATAGGAGATTAGGAAATAAGTTCAGCAAGCTTTATGTGGAAAAGATAATTCAAAAGGATTTTGGAAGTTATGTTCTTATCGACAACCGACCCGTGCATAAAGACAATCTACGATGACAACATTCATTATATTAATATTAAGCCTCAGTATTGATATAAACTAAAATTTTGTATTCCTTAAATGTCGCAACAGTATTTAATTTTAAACAAAAGTGGGGAAACTTACTTATATGTTAATAAAAAAGGCATTATGTCAAAACTTTTATTTTTGTGAGAATAATAAAACTAAAAACATAAAACTAAAAATACAAAACTTAAAACATTAAATATAATACTTGAAATTTAAAATATAAAACATGAATTTAATTTTTTTTTTGTAATATCAATGTAATTAATTAAATAGAAGTATCTTAAACATTAAATATAATACTTTAAAATTTAAAATATACAATTTGAATTTAAATTTTTTATTTTTGTAATATCAATGTAATTAATTAAATAGAAGTTTTTTTATGTTTCAAACATTTATAAAATTGTAAAATTTTTTTATAAAACCATAAAATAAATTGTAATAGCCGGGGACGATTGTTTTTCAAAGGGGAGGATAGTTAAGGCAGTGAATATTATTTTGTCTATTTTATCTATTTTCCCTATTCTCTTTATCTTACTTACTCTTCATTTGATCGTAATTGTTGTTTTATTACTTTTAACATCAATTACATTGATTTAAGCACGATGGCCACGTATCAAACTGATTTGACAAATAATATGTATGTATTGGTAATATTTACTTTTGCTTAACACAGCAACGTATCAAACTCAAACCATCAAATTTCATTTCAAAGCTGTTAAAGTTAAGAATTTTTTTTATTAATTCATCCTATGATGTTGTCGCTGCGAAAACTGAATACAAATGCCATTTGACGTTTTTCGCAGCAACACATCAAATTCGCTTCAAATCATATTAGCGGCGGCAGTGAAAATCTATATTGTTTTGATTTTCGTCAAACTCACATCAACATATACGTGTGAAATTTTTTTCACTAACCCCATTAAAAAAAAAGTGAGTTTGTCAAATCAGTTTGATACGTGGCCATCGTGCTTTATAATTTTTTGTAATTCTAAAAGAGAACTGAAGAGGAGAGCAATATAAGTCTCTCGAATTGAATTAAGTCAGTCTATTTTTAGATTTGAATAAATAAGCTATCCTCATAGTAAGGAGCGTGAATTTAAATACTTATAATAAAATACAAGAACCTGTTAAAAGACAATTTATACATATATATAAAATAAAATGTTTGTTTTACTTAAAATAAAATATTGTTTTACCTAAAATAAAAAGAAAAAAAAGTTAATTTATACATTGCCTTTGCGTGTTGCTGTTAAGTAGGTAAAAGAACATAAGATGACATGACAAAAGCATCATGTGGCAATTGTCTTCATGTTAAACAATGCAGCTTGTGCAGGTCTTTAATACATACATTGAGTATATTCAGCACAGTTTTGTCATTTTAGCACTTTCAGTGCTAGATTTAGCATTTTGTTTCTTGAAAATGCATTGAAATTTTTAAAAATTATGCTAAATGCTTTTTAGCATAATTTGCTTGATAAAAAAAATTTTTTTCTCGAAAAAATTTTTACTTCCAAAAAATATTTTACTCTATAAAAATTAACTTTTATTAATATTTCAACTAAATTTCTTTCGGTGTGGTAAGTAAATGAACACAACGCACAAATTTACTTCCTTTTTTTATAACTATGTAATGTGTTACGCATTTTTACAACTGTTTTATATCAGTTGTTTAAAGAAATTAAAAACAAAAGGGAAAATAATAACAGTTATTTTTTTTGAAACATTAATAGTAAGATTCTTTTGATGAATTTTTACTTCCATCTCCGTATTTAGGATATGAATTTGAAAATTTAATAAAGCAAGCGATTAACTAAAAAAATTCAATAGAACATGAGAAGAAAATTCGAAATATTTGCATTTTATTTTTAAAAGAACTTTCTAATCAACTAAGAAATCTTTTGTCTAAAAATATTAAAAAATATTTCCATGTTTTCTATACAAAATACCCTAAATCATGTAAAGAGCCCAATTACAAACATTTTAGAAGAGTTCAAGTATAGTTTAATGATATAAATATTATTCAAAATCAGTGTTCTTATATCTCAAAGTATATAATTTTAAAAATTCTGTCGGTGAAAATTTATTTAAAGAATTGTCTATTTTTCTATTGTCATTACTCATTTCACCATTTTATAATGGCTTTAATTAAAAATAAAATTCGTAATCGAATTAAACCAGAATTGTTAAGTTCAATAATACAAATTCGAGAAGGATTGAAATTCGAAAATGCATGTTGTTACACTTACAATATAACTAATGATATTGCAAATAAAATAAGATCATCATTCAATTAATTATTTTGTATAATCAGTAGGTATTCTAATAGCTTTTGTATCGAATAATATTGATAAATGTATTAATAAATTTAAAATCTTATTTCATTAAAGCATGGAAGTTATAAAAAATATTTGTTATTTTATTCTTTAAAACAAAAACAGAAATTCAATATAATAGTATATTTAAAAAAAATATATATGTATATTTAATGTAAAATACATATATAAAAGAATATTCAATTCTGAATATAATATATTTTTTAAAAATTAAAATATTTATTTAAATATTTTTGTACTACATTTTATAAAATAACCTACAATTTCTTATTCCCAATTTATTTTCAGAAAAAATTTTGAATTAATAATTCGTTACCTTAATATAGAAACGCCGTAACTCGTTTAGTTTTTTGCATACTTCGATAGATAATCCCGTAATACACCATTAATAAAATAAAATATGACAACATTAACCTTCGCTTTACCAAAGGTTTTTTTATGTACATGGTTTACCAATACCCACCCGGGTGACACTACACTTCTATAAATATATGCGACGAACGAAATTTTAAAAAATTGAAAAAACCTTATAAAAAGTTTAAAATGGTTCTATTAAATTCTATAGAACTCTAGAATTTGTTCAGTGAGTACAAATTTCATTTAAATCGAAACAAAATTAAAAAAAATATTAAACTAATAAAATCGATGTGGTCACCCGGGTGGGTATTGGTAAAGCGAAGGTTAAATTGGATGAAGACCTTCATAAAATTTTGTGTTAAAAAAAAAATCACAACTACAGAAATTTAAGTTTTATTAAGTTGTTTTCTTCTCCTGTACAGTAATGAAAATGTTAGTTAGGGCCTTTCTATATTAAGGTAGCGATATGAAATGTAATCTATTAAAACAAGTCAACAATTATTATGAACAAAATTAGAAAAAACTTTAATTTATATTTGTAACATTTGAAATAAAAATTGTATTGTTACATTGAAAAAATTTAGCACTTTTTTTTCTTCTGTAGAACATTTTAGCACTTAGTTTTTCAAGTTTTAGCATATTTTGAAATTCATTTTCTGGCAACACTGATTCAGCAATTCTATTTTGTTTCTTTGTAAATCTTATTCTCTAACAAAATAGAGAGTTGTTTATAATGAGTTCTCATATGAGCAACTCTATCATACGTAAAAAGCACAAACACCCAACACCAACATTCGACAATGTGGAATGAAATGACCCTGCAGTTCATTACACTAGTTCCGCTACGTCGAATTCGTTGGCCACTAAGAACTACTACTAGTGAATTTTCAACCCACTCGCAACGTTATTGACTGGTGAATTTAACACGGGGATGTCATTGCAAGTGGCCGATTGGCACACTCTGCATAACACTTCACTATTAAATTCAATAGTGAAAATACTCCAACATTTGAGAAAAAAAGAAAAAATTAATTTTTCTGAGAGCGGGGTTGAACACATAACCTCTCGTTTTCTAGTCAAATGCTCTAACCACTAAACCACTGAGCACTTATTTGTACTGCTCTCTAATTGTTATTAAGAATAACATGTGAGTCTACTCTCTATTTTTGCATTTTCTACATCATCACTGAGAATGAAAACACAAACGGCCACATTCAGCATTACATGTGGCCATCGAAGTGGTATATTCTAGAAGATTTTATTTTTCTTGAATTTATATTCAAAAACTTAGGACAAATAGCTGACTATTGCTTATTACTGAATATGCTGGTGAAATGTAGTGCAAATGATAACCATTTAACTACCACTTTAGCAGCCACATCGAACTAGTTAGTTGTACAAGTAGTAATATAGCTAGTGCAAGGTTTCCAATTGGCACTTTTCAAACTGCTGGGGAGAATTACAAATCAAACACACGCGTGCATAATTTGTATGTATTTGAGTGCGTTTGGTTTATTTTTTTTATTTTTGTTGTTATTTTTTTTCAACATACAATTGTGCAAGTCTTGTTTTGTTTATTTGGTTAGTTTTTCTTCATGTTGTTGGTATATATTTATAAATACATTTGTTTGTTGTTGTTTTGTTTTCAATACACAAACCTTCATCACTGTAGGTCATGTATTGAGTATTTATATTAGGGTATACTTTGGTGAAGGGTATATAAGTTTCGGCACAGTCGAATATAGCTCTGTTACTTGTTTTCTAAGTATTTAGCCCTTTTTGTTCACCAAGAGTTGGCAACACTGGTTATTTAGTTATTTCAACAACAACAAAATTTATGCAGAATCATCTGCAATACATTCTTCCCTACTAAATAAATACTTTAGAATCGTTATTGCTTTTTTGGCTACCCAGATATGCGTGTAATATGCTTAAGGCCGAACTATAATATGCATAAGCTAGCTTAAGGTAATGTCATAACCGAACGAAAAGTCTGTCAAATGCTTAAGGAAATCCGAAGAAACTTTTAGATGACCATAATGTACTTACGTGCATTCAAAACAATTTAGCTCCATTTGCACATTTATGTGCAACATGCAATTAAAAAAATACGTATTTCTTATTATTTTATCAAAATAAATTAATTTTCTTCATCCTTTTCATTTATTTCTCTATTTTCTTTGTATAAAATAAACAAACAGCTGATTCCGTACGGAATGTGCGACCAGCTTCGCACTTTGCTTAAGCAAATAAAATTTGACGAAACTTGACGAAACTCTCTTAAGTACATTATAGTTTGTCACATACATTTTATATGTATTCGCACAGTTGCTTAAGCTGACTTAAGCTAGTTTATGCATATTATAGTTGGGCCTTTAGTATACACAGTGCTGTTAGGCTTTTTTTTGGAAAAATCTTCAAAATTATGAAAAAAATCGTCATATTCGTCACAAAAATTAAAAAAAATCGTCATAAAATCGTCAAGACTTAAATTCATGTTGTATTCATTCAATTAATTTTTTTTTATAAAAATTTTATTTCTTTAAATAAAAAGCATCAATAAAACACTAAAAACATCGAATTTAAGAGAGATAAATTAACAGTATTTGTTTAAGTATATTAATATTATTCAGTAAAGTGTTTTTGTTACTAACTTTTTAATAATATTCACATAGAAACTATTAATGAATTACTTTTTTAAAAATAAAAATTCTTAAGGATTTTTGACTCAAAGAATTTCTTGTTTTATTTTAGTTTTATTTATATTTATTTGGCTAAAAATACTGATGAATTTTGTAAAACTATTAAGTCATTTACAAAATCACATAAATTCGGAAACGCTGATTTATTGTTTGATTTGACCTTTTCCCAGAAAATATTAAAATCTAAAGAACTTGCACTTATCAGCAAAGACTCGATAGAATTAATTCTTAACTCCATTTTCGAAATCAAATTAAACTGTATCTCTTAACCATTCCGGTAATGAATTCATTATGAATTAATTCATAGACTTAATTCATTTGTCCTTCAAATTTATTGAATTCATTCCTATGAGAATCAATTCCTTTTGGAATCATTAAAATGTCCCTTAATTCAAATCCATTACAAAATAGCTTTAAATATGTTTTGAATGATTAAATTTTTCTTCAATTTGATTTAGATTAACACAAATTTTATGATTTGTTGTACAAGTTAAATACATTATGAATTAATTTAACGATTAAAGAATTCTATTTAAATAAATGCCTTTCAAAGAAGCTAAAGCTCACACTGAATTAATTCGAAGCTCTGGGCCGAATTACCGCATTCGATATCGAGTAAAAATGCATCGTAATTTTGTTATTTGCGATTATTGAATTCGATATCGAGCAAGAATTTCGATAGCGAAATTATTTTTCTATGCGATAGCTCACGAATGCGGTGATTTGTCCCTGCGTATAAGCCAGTAGCTTAGTTGAATATCAACTGATTTTTAGTTTCTCAGCGGATTTAGAAATAAGAAACTGAGGCCTATCGAATGTATTCCTCAAGCAACAACATTTTTTATTGTACTCGACAACCAGAAAAATAGTTCATTCTTATTTGTATCATTGATTGTAAATTTCAATTGTACATTGAGAAATCTTTAGTTTTACATACTTCATCTCTTTTTTATATATTTATTTTAATTTCTAAAATAAAATTTATGTGGAAAAATCGTCGGAATGTTAGCGAATTTACAAAAGAAATCGTCAAACGTCAAATCACAAAATTTAATCAAAAAATCGTCGTAAAATCGTCACACCTAACACCACTGACAGTATACACAACATGCAACTTATTTGGTGTAAATTCGTTGGCAAAACTCACCAAAAATGTACACTCAAAGTACACGCTTGTACGCACACACAATTTTCTGAAAATAAGCGAATTCACTAATTGTGAATAAATTCGAAAATAATCCATCGATTTTTATGATCGATATCTCATTTTGTTCCTATTACATGTGGCTTTGCGATAAAGCAATAAATCTAAACAATTTCTGCCGTTTTCGATTTTTCATAATTTTTTTTAAAACAAAAAAATTGGATATTTTTACATAAAAAATATATTGTTTGCTTCAATTTGTTATTATAACTCCGAAACTACTGAGCCTATTAAAACGCAATATATAACCGTATTAAAGGTTATGTAAATTTTAACTTTTTTCTTCAATAATATCGGACTAACAGTTTTTGAGTTATCATAAATTATGTGGAGAAACATTTAAAAAACTATCCATAGAATTTAAAAATTTTACCATTTTGTACTACTGGAACCACAATACATCAAAATTGTGTAGTGGTTTAAAAAGCCTCCAAAATTTTGTCGATTTTGTTGCCCTGTGTTATTTTTATTTTCATATATTTTGACATCATTAAATGAAAACACATGTGTTTAAAAAAGGGATATGTCCATTAGACATGCCCTTAAAAAATAGATTTGCTTTGGATGGGTCTTATTTTGTTCGTTAGTAGCTAAAACTAACTCCTGCAAAATTTAAGTGAAATCAAATAGTTAGAACACGTGCCGGAAATCGATTGAAAGCTGTAAAATTGGGTAAATAATGGTACCTTTTCGATATCTTAAAAAAATTTCATATTTATATACTGGTTTTTAAACATTTTCAATAATCCTAAGCTTCTAGAGAAAATTATCTTTCTAACAAGGTATAAAACATGATCATCGAGTCATATATTCAAGAAAAACTACATTTTTGTATTATTTGCTCACTGTTTTGCATGCAAAAGTTATGTAAACAACTATGTCAACAATAGAAATGCGAGTAAAATTTGAGTAAACTAGCACTTTTTGCTCAATATTTGGTCAGATAAAACTCGTATAACTTTGTTATTTTTCATTCGAAATTATTGTTTTATACCTTGTTAGAAAGATAATTTTCTCTAGAAGCTTAGGTTTATTGCAAATGTTTAAAAAACAGTATTTAAATAGGGAATTTTTTTAAGATATCGGAAAAAGTACCATTATTTACCCAATTTTACAACTTTGAATCGATTTCCGGCACTTGTTCTAGTTATCCGATTGCACTTAAATTATGCAGTAGTTAGTTTTAGCTGCTAATGAACAAAATAAGACCCATGCAAAGCAAATCTATTTTTTAAGGGCATGTCTAATGTCCATACGTTTTCAATACTTGAAAAACGTGAGGTGAAAGTGGTTTAAACATCAATACGTGTGATCAAAATTTTACTTATACATTCTTAGTTAGGTTTTTCTGACAGTCGAGTTAGGTTTTTTTGACAGCGTTTCACTTCTTGTTATTATTCTTTGGTATTCAGAAAAAACTATAAAAAAAAATTATTTTTACAAATTTAATAAATTTTTCTATTTAATTCGCATGTTAATAACATATGTAATTATAATTTGTATTTAAGCCTGAATATGATGGATCCTCTGTTTATTATGACATATTTGGAATTTACTTCGTCACATATTCTGGAGATTTTGCAACCGTTTTTAATTACATAATTGTAATTTGTTCAGTTTTATTGCCGTATATCATCTTGTCGAGAGCCACCAAGGGAATAAATAAAAAACATCTAAGATACGAAATATTTTTAGGCTTTCTTATTAAAACTATCAGTTTAGTAACGTCATGTGCCTGCTGCTATGCTATTGCATATGATCTGGATGTGATGGGAAAACCAATGACATGGTAAGTAAGATTAATGAACATTTTATTTTTTAATTTATCAAAACTAAATCTGTTATTACAAGTACATATCAAGGCGAATTCATACAAGGTGGTGTCAGTTCTACAAAAACAACGATTGGACTTAACAAATGTCAAAAAACAAAAATGAAAAATTTAACAAATAAGTATTTAAACTTAATATAGTGTAGATAATTGAATAGTGAGGGCTTTACTTATTTATGTAAACAATAAATATTTTGTTAATAAGCTTAGAATATGTAGATAATTAAAAATAAAAACAAGCTTTGACAGTTGTTAGAACCAAAAAGCGAAAAAAAAAATTATCAGCTGTTTGACTGACTCCACCTTGTATAAATTCGCCTTGGTACATATTCTGTTATTACAAATACATATTAACAATTATCTAATGCTAGTGCCATTTTATTCAATTATCATTAGTACTTGATAATTTGTACAAATTATTACTGGAAATTTTGAGATTCCGTTTAAACATTTAAAAACTTGTAACGAGAGTGACAGTTCGTTGAGAGAGAACAAATATAAACAATCTTTGACAACCGCTAGAACCAAAAAAGCCAAAAATACCAAGATAAAATGATTTTATATTTTCAAATGTAAACAAAACACTTTTTTTAATTTTCATTTATTTATTCATTCTTCTATCTATCTAAATCTATATATATATAAAAATACAAGGCCTGACTCATCAACGCCCAGCTCAAACCGCTAAAGCTATAAACTTGAAATTCGGGTAATAGCTTCCTTTTACATCATTTAGATCCACTAAGAAGGGATTTTTGGAAATTCGAACGCTAAGGGGGATTTTAAACGTGTCCACCTTTAAACAAAAAAAGATCCGACAGGTGTCTGGTATTTTTGGAAATTCGATATCCTATGTGGCCAAAATGGGTAAAAATAGTACCAGTAGAACCCTTTGCTAACCTTTATACCAGTCATGCCCAAGCCCTATACTCTTGGTACTCTTTTGTTTTTGTAATTGCTCTTAGCTATAGGCTGTGTGTTTTGTATACTCACTAGAGCACTCAGCACTAGCAATACAAAATACACAAACAACTTTGTCTTATTATTTTTTTTTGTCGTTCTTCACTGAATACACGCATGTTGAAAGCAACAAGACTTTCGTATGCTTTGCTGGTAAACATTGACGACTGCGATCATCCACGTAGATTTTGTTTTTGTTTATCGTATGATATTTTAAAAATGTGTGTGTTGAAAGTGAGTTTTTTTTTCTTTTTTCTTTATATGAATTGGTTTTAGCAACAACAAATATTGAATAAAAATTAGCTTTTCTGTAAATGTATTGGTGTTTACTCTTCCATAAGGAACTTGTGGGCACCCCTGCTTTATACCTCCAAAATTGATAAACATAGAAATACAATTTTTAATTCATCGGACAATAGTGAGTAGAAATCTTTTTGATACTTTTTTTAAAATTTAATTTTTCAATAAAAGGTCCAAGAAATATTATTTTGTAATTGCACTTTTTACTGATAATAAATATAAAAATTCTGCTATTCTATTTTAAGTACTTTTTTTTAATTTATTCAATAAAATTGTTTTTCCCTAACTGAGATCTGAGCTCAGGTTGTTCGGCTACAATTCAGTAGTCTACACCCTTACCCCTATATTCATAAATAGTTTTTAAATTTATCAATCGTTTATAAAACAAAATTTTAATATAAACCTTTGATAAATTTTAAAATTGTTTATGAATAAGGTCTTAGCAAAGACTATAAATATATAAAGATGTTGCACTGCCAGCAGCGTTACCATATGTCAAGTTTTCCCTTTTTTTGCAAGGTTTTTGAGGTGCAAAAAGTTTTATTTTTAAAAAAAAAAGTTTTTTGGAAAATTGTAAATTTATGATATCAATAAGTTGAACCGTTTATTTCAAAATTATTTTCCCAAATTCATTTACTAAATTGTTTAATTGATTTATTTAGGAGCTGAAGTGTCTTCACCAATAAATTCACATAAATTATCTCAGTCTGATTATATGTACGAATTGGGTTTTGTAATTTTAGTATGTATGTAGTTAAAAAAGTTTTTTTGTTGAAAAAAAGTTTTTTTTAGAAATAAAAAGTTTTCTTCAAAAAAATTATGGCAACACTGACTGCCAGTGCGAAATTTGTCGATGGCAGTACGGCCAGCGTTGCCACTGAACAAATCTTATTCCTACCAAATTTTTGTCAAAAAACTACCAAAATCGTTTTAAACCTACCATTTTTTTAAAATCATATACATATGTCAAGAATAAAAAATAAGTTTTGATTTTATTAGACATACTTTCTGCCAGTTCTGCTGCTCTTATACCATTTACGTCATAAAATACAATTTTAAACTGTCCCATTGTTCTATAATTCTTGCAATAACACCTTCTAAAGATAACCATCTTGTTTGGCAAACACCTAATATTTTATGAGATTTTACAGAACAGTATTCCTGAAATTCTTTAAGCTCGTTAATTCTTTTGGGACTATGAGAGAAAAAAGTATATATATTACCACAAAGAAGCTCAATATTTGGCTCAATATATGCATAACTGGAGCAGAGTTGGAGTGAGTGACATGTGCACTTAATGTAAAACAAGTCAGTTTCATTAGTAAGTAACGTCACCAGTCATAACGTTAGCACCGTCTGTTACCAATCCGATCAAGTTTTTTAAAGGAACGTTATGTGTAGGGTTTTTATCCCGGTACAAATTTCCCGGGAATTTTGCCAATTTTTCACTACCCGGTTCCCGGGATTTTTAGTCGGAAATCCCGGGAATTAAAAACTGACGAAAATACATTGAAAACAACTAAGAACTCCATTTTTTTCGCCAACAAACAGTGAAAAGTTTTTTTTACAGTTTTTTGCTTATATCTCGGCAATAATAGATCGCTTACTATTATTATTTATTTGTGATTTTTCGTATGAAAATTTAAAAAGTGAATTCATTATTTATAGAATTTATTTCTTATTGAATCATTCTAATTTCTTTAAATTTCTTCTTCAAATCCATAACAAAATAGCTTCTCAAATTTATTAATTCATTAAATTTTTCTTCAATTCAAATCTAGTACAAAAAGGCTTAAGAAAACTTTAAATTTAATTCAGTTTAAACAAAGGCTTTGGAATGAATCTAAAAACTTAAATATTAGGAATGGATTTATGGAATAAAAGGCTGACATTTTTCAATTTAATAATAATAACGCTAAGTTTTTATATGAAATTTGGCTATAATATTCCTAATTTACAGTATCATTATATATTTGGGGTACCCGGGAATGTAGAAAAAAATTTCCCGATTCCCGGGAATCAAAAAAGGTTGGGAAATTAAAAACCCTAGTTATGTGCCGAAAAGAAATCTGTTATAAGTTGGAAAATTGAAACTGCATCTGCCTTAGTGATCTCTAATAATGCGATAAATCTATCTTGTAAATAAATACACAGAGAAAACAGATTCGTGATAGCAACCGAATTTGTTGCCAATCGAATGATACTATCTTAGTGAACGAATTTTACAGTTGTGGCTACCATATTTTGGAAATTGGAATTCTTCTTTATCAACTGACTTTTTGTTGTTAGAACTGAAAAATTCTATGTGTGCAACCGAATCATTCGATTGGAAACAAATTCGGTTGCTATTACGAATCTGTTTTCTCTGTGTACTTTTTGATCCAACCTACCAAAAATCAATTTAAACCAGGGTTTACAATTGCTACTATATTAGCCGTCAATATACATTTTTATCAATCTGCATACTAAAAATATAGTTACTATTATAATTTTGTATAACTCTACTAATATAAATTGCTGTTACTATTCATATATTACTATACAAATTGCAATGTTAGTTTGCAATTTCTAGTAGCAGATACAACCAGTTGTCAACTCGTTATTGTAGCACAACAACCAAAATATATGTTCGTGCTATAGCAGCATACACACTTTTTTGCCGAACTAATATTGCGGGTCAGCATTCGTTATTGTTTTGTTGTGCTAGCAATTTTCTCTGGCAGCAATTTACATTTGTTTGGTTGCTCTGCTATGGTTGCATTGATATTTCTTGTCTTTTGGCTATTTGGATGCTGCTAGTTATTTTATTGTCAAGTATGTAATACGAAATAACGATTATTCATTAGTGTAAATATTTTTGAATCTGACTGAGATATTGACTTGCATTTTTTTTGTAAGACCAAAAATTAAAATATCTAAACAAGAAAAAAAAATGTTCGGAATGAATGTGGATCAAATTGTTCCTAATATGTATTTGCAATCCTATTAAAATTTTGATAAAAATTTAAGTTTTAGAAACTCAATAAATATGTAATAAAATCTTTATTTATTAACAAAACTCAATGAAATTTTCAACGTTTTTTAAATTTTTCATTCCAAATTACAAAGTGTAAAAAAACTTTTCAAAAGGTCAAAAAGAATCCCACAATTCCTAAAAATTTAAGCGTAAATCCCGAAAATTGTATTTTTTACAATTTTAACCATAGGGTCTACATTTCCTTCGGGGCTGGGAAAATACTTTGGGGATAAATAGGGAATACATTAAGGTTTCTAAAGCTGCTTTCCGTTTTTTGATCCCAACTTTGGGATTTTAGAACATGTGACCCAAAGTTGAAATTTTTATCAAAAAATAGGTCAAATTCTGAAGGACGAAAGGCAACATGTTCAAAAAATAGGACATGTTTTTTATACCAAAATGTTCTCTGTAAAGCTACCTTACAGAAAAACATAAAATTGTTATATGTTCTTAAAGAAAGTTTTTTTTTAATAAAAAAGAGTTAAGTCACCTTTTCATCCAAAAAACAGCAAAAATCTACTATTTTTTTAATTCTTAAATTGAAAATCGTTTATTTTTGGATCTATAATCGATATTACTCTGAAATATTTTGTATATTACTGATAATTTAGTTGTCTAACAAAAAAAATCGGTACAAAAGTACGACCTATATTTTTAAAAAAGCGGACTAAGGTATGGCAAAATTTAAAAATTTAAATTTTGAAATGCCTATAACTCGAAAAGTATAAGATGTAAATAGCACACGCAAGCATATTTTTTCATGACATAGGCAAGCGCTTTCTAAACATATAAAACTCTTTGAAATCGAATGGGAAACAAAAATGGCACGTGTTTAAAAATTTTGCATGTCGAAGGTACACTATTCTGAGCCCCCATAGCGCCGCCCATGGGGCATTTGTAGGGCCCATTTCAATAATTTAAACTCGAATACTCCTTGGCTACGCCCGCGTCAAATTTTATCCTGATCAGATCAGCCGTTTAGAAATGCCAGATTTATTTCAAAAAAATTTTGATTCTGCCCAACTGTACATTGGGTGCGTTTACTGATATGTTGTTATGCACTTATCAAGAACAGCAACTGATAGCATCAATTGCAGAAATGTCAATTGTGCTATAGCACAACTACAGAAGTGTGTATTTTTGCTAGAAAAGTTTGCCAGCACAACAAAAATAAAACGAATGGAGTGGAATATTAGCACGACAAAAAAACTGTGTGTGCTACTAAAGCACGAACATATATTTTGGTGGATATGCAATGGATTGTGTTTGCTACTAAAAATTGCAGACTAGCATTGCAATTTTAATAGTAATACGAACGAACAGTATGAATATTTATATTAGCTGATTGTGATGAAATGAGATAATTTCATATTTATTGCATAGTCAAATGTAAGAAATATGTTGCTAGAGCTGAATATCGAAACCCTGATTTAAACTACCTTCCTACCAAACGAAAAAAATCCTACCAAATTTGGTAGGAAAAGCCCAAAAACGGCAACGCTGAGTACGGCTACTGCCACTTATTGTACCCAGAGAACTTATTATACTCAAAGAACGTATTATTCTCATCTCTCAGCAATTCATTATTATATGCGTGTATACGTGTGTGCAGTGCTGCCAACTTTTTTTTGGAGAAATCGTAAATTTTTTAAAAAAAATCGTCAAAATCGTCAAGTTAAAAAGAAAAATATCGTCAAGAAATCGTCAACAGTCGTAATTCAGCTCTGGGTGGAGAAAGAGCTCGCGCGTCATTGTCATTATCGCTTAAGGGCAATCAGGCCGTCCCTTTTTCGCTGCCTTCGAGAGTTTTGCGGCTCACTCTCGCATTGGATAATGTTTGGCGTCGTCTAACTGTACCGCGTTACAGTTTCTCGAAGTTTTCATTGTCCACATGCAATCGTTTTTGGTTTTCATAACCTGACTTTTTAATAAATTTGAGAGTTTTTCAACTCCGCCAACCAAATTTTAAAATTCTAAAAAAAAAAAAAAAAAAAAAAAAAAAAAATCGTCAAGACAAAATTACATTAAAAATACCAAAAACATTTTTTTATTAACTTTTTAAATATTTTTATTTTATTTACATGTAAATAAAGTTATAATTTAATAAAAAAAATAATTAATTTTGGTATTATGTGACTTTACTCTGGTACATTTCTGTTTGACATTTTTTTAATAAGTCATTTTTAATTGCTATATTAAAACACTGAGAATTATTTAACTTAAGATAATCTTTTGAAAACAATATTCCTTATAATGTTGAAGAATCCAAAGCATTTCTGATTTTTGTTCTATTTAAATTTACAATATTAAAAATTCTTTCAACGTTGGCCGACGAATGTGGTATGTCGGAAGGCCATTGCATTATTGACTCTCTTTAAAATAGAAATATTTTTCCAATGTTTGGAGTTCGGTGAATTTCATATTACGTAATTCTCGAACTTCATTATCAAGTTCTTTTCCATTTAATAAATTTGGAATAAGTTTGGCCAATTGGAAAATTTAAGATTTTTTTGTTGAATGTAGTTTAATCCTTCTAAAAGTTTATCGCCAAAATCAAAACGTTTTAAAATTTGTGAAACCAATTCAATATAAAATTGGACGCTGTCTGCCTTTCAATTTGTACATTGCAAAAGGGGACTTACAATATTTTAATTTTAGGAAAAAAGGTTACCATATGTTTTTCTTTTAAAAAATCGTCATTTTTGTTCGCGGGAAAAATGAAAAATCGTCAATCGTCATTTTAATAAATTTGACTTAAAAAATCGTCAAAATGACGATAAATCGTCAAAGTTGGCATCGCTGCGTGTGTGCATGTATGTATGGGGCTATAATATCCCAGCAGTTCTAGGAGACAGTACCGAACTAGTGATTTTACCCATCATTTAGGGTGGGATCTAGTTACTTCAATAGCCACGTAACTAGTCATTTTAACACGGGCATGTCCTAGGCAGGGGGTCAATTGTCTCTTTTTGATTACAATGGGACTGTCTAATAGCTGGTCCAAAGTAGGCAACGCATTGGATTCACAAACTGGTTACATAGCGTCAGTTACCTTGCTAGCTTTGTAACTGGTTACTTGATCAGCTACTTGACTAGTTATTTTAACATGTGCATGTCCTAAGCAGGGGGTCAATTCACCCTTTTGATTACAATGTGACTATCGGATTGCTGATCGAAGGTAGTCAACGCTTCTGGTGGGTAAAATAAACTGCAGTACAAAAAAAATTTTGAAGTTACTTCACCATAGGTTATTAAGAGACACTAAAGTGACTATTGACTTCATGCTATTTTACATGCGATATCAATATACATAAGCAAAAATAAAAATAAACTGTATGAGAATTATATTAACACAATTTGTAAAAAACCAGTTTGTACGAATTACTCACAAAACGTTTAAAGTGACTACACTCTAGATTACTTAGAGACACTTAAGTGACAATTGTCTACACGCTAGATTACTTGGGATGCATAAAGTAACCAATTGTCTTCTCTCTGCACTACAAAGTGCACACACGTGTCAAATGACCGAAATATATAAAATGGAATCAGCCAAGTGATAAGACATTTGTGACAATTACTGTCTTTAAGGGATACATTGACTACTTGCTTAACTGCTGGGATCCCAGCAATTAAGCAAGTATACTTATGTATGACTATAGTCAATGTATCCCTTAAAGACAGTAATTGTCACAAAAGTCTTATCACTTGGCTGACTCCAATTTATATATTTTTGACATTTGACACGTGTGTGCACTTTGTAGTGCAGAGAGAAGACAATTGGTTACTTTATACATCCCAAGTAATCTAGCGTGAAGGCAATTGACACTTAAATGTCTCTAAGTAATCTGGAGTGTAGTCACTTTAAACGTTTTGTGAGTAATTCGTACAAACTGGTTTTTTTTATGTATAGGCTATATAGCCTATACATCAGGGAAAGGCAAACGCGAATGCAAGTTTAAAGAAGAATAATAAAATCTTATGCGCGAAAAATCTTACAGTGTAAATGGGGACTATCCTATTGCATTTTACGATAGTATTAGTTATACATTCTCTCTGCTCTCACCACGAATCGGTGTTGCCAGTAAACTTTCGTCTCTTTTTCCCAATTAAAAATGTAAAATCTCATATTGTTCATCATACATCTTTAAAAGTTGGGACATTTTTTTTTTCACTGGCAACGCTGATAAAAAAACGATATACAACCTGCTTGTTTAAGTTCTCAAGCTAGACTGATTAAAAGTTGTTTACAAGGCGAATTTATACAAGGTGGTGGTAGTTCTACAAAAACAACAAATGGTCTTAACAAATGTCAAAAAACAGAAATTAAAAATTAAACAAATATGTATTAAAACTAAATATAGTGTAGATAATTGAATAGTGAGGGCTTTACTTATTTATGCAAAATATAAATATTTTGTTAATTAGCTTAGAATATGTAGATATTGAAGTATAAAAACAAGCTTTGACAGGTGTTAGAACCAAACAAGCGAAAAAATGAGTAATCAGCTGATTGACTGACTCCACCTTGTATAAATTCGCCTTGGTTGTTTATTTCTCTACAATGCGTGTGCACACCAGTGTTGAAAAAAAGGGCGGTTTTTCAGCTAGATCTGGAGGTATTTTTTCGTCGTTAGCGGGTATTTTTTCGGAAAAAACCACTAAGTGGTTTTTCTAGCTGCAAAATATTTTCAGTTGGTGGTTTTTAGCTGTTTTTATATCTTGTATTTACTTAAGCGAAACTAAAATAATACAATTTTACAAACATTTCTTAAGTGTATGCCGTTCTTTGTGTTGTTTATATGGTTTATCGATAAATGGTGTTTAGCACATATCAAAAAAATCAAAGCGCCTTAATGACTTAACAGAAACAGTTCCAAATCGAATGTTTTGAAAATTACATTAAGCCTAAAGGCTCCATTAGTCTTTGCGTTCTGTAACGTTGCTGTTCTGTGCCGTTCTGAATGCTGTTGTATTGTAGTTAGTTTTTCCATAAGATCGTATCAGCTGTTTTTAAAATAATAACCAAAAAACCATCTTGGTGATTTTGTTACTATTTTTAGTGTTTTTTGTATTTAGACCTTCAACATATTATTGTGAACATTTTTATAAAGTCATCTGCAACAGAACGGCAAAGTTACAGAAAAACTAACGACATACACAACTTTCCCCATGCTAAAAACAAAACACCTGATTCGGAACGGAACGTACAAACTAACTAGGCCTTAATAGTTATTTAGGTTATGAAAACTGAAATACGAAAATACAAATGCAATGGAAATATGTCTGAAAAGGAATCAGAAATAAGACAACGATGTGTTGTACATTTTTGTATATCATTGTTGAAGCAATTGATTCTAAGATATTTTTTTACTTTTTGATTCTAAAAACCGAGACATTTTGTCAAAAATAGATAGTTTTTCAATAAATAATGTATTTCAATAAAAAAGATGTTATTTCATATTTGGAGCAATTTGGATGTTGTCCAGACAATTTTCAATAACATCTACATCATTAGGTGGACACATCTTTCAAATACTACACCGTTTTGGTTTAAGCTTTTGCAGTATCAGGATTCCGCAGAAAATAATATTTTCAAAGAACTAGCTTATTTAACTTTGCAAATTATTTGTATGTCATAGTAAAATGCGGAAGTGGAGCGAGTTTTTAGTCAGCTTAATATTGTAAAATCAAACTTAAGAACTTGTTTGCAATGGTTAATGGAATTTTGACAGTTAAGTATTTTAATGTAATGTATTTTAATTTAATCAAATTAATTTTTATTAAAAATTGCCTTCGTCGCCATGAAAAGTGCTGCTACCTCAGAAATCTACTCAAAATGATAATTTCTAATGGATTGATCTTAATTAATTTTAGTATACATATAACGTTTATGGCACACATTTTAATTTAAAATTTAATTATTTTTGTTTTTAAAACAGTTTTGCTTGATAATTCGTTAAATAAAAATTTAGCGGTTTTAATCAGTGGTTTTATTTAAAGATTTAGTGGTTTCTGGCGTTATTTTAAGTGCAATCTGGCGGGATATGGTCTTAAAGTTTTGGCAACACTGGTGCTCACGTACGTAAGAGAGGAGTAAATGAAAAACGCGGCGCCCATGTTTTGCCTTTCCCTGCTATACATACATGCCTATATACATCTGTATACATTGTATACAGATGTATGTATATAGCCGAATCAAAAACAAACAAACTAAAAGAAATCTTGTTTTCACAAAATTTATGTGCAAATAACCTTTGGAAAAGATAATGTTACCGTTTGTGTTATTATAGGGTAAGAATACGTGGTTTATTGTTGTAGAAATGCAACAATATCGATTCGCACCGAAATAAAAAACCTTTATTATATAAATTTTTAGAATTACATATTTAGAGAGAAATAAAACTAGCAAATTATGAAAATAATCACTTAATTATTACATACATTAATTAAATACCATAATTAAATGTAATAAAATTTACTCTGCATTCTAACGAGCCATTTTAACCAAGATCCTATAGAAAACTTGTTTTCATATATACATTTGTGCCAAAGGTGGACACAGCAAAAATCCATCGGTTCATGAATTTAATATGGCAGTAGCTAAGTTATTATCTTTTGAGTTTCAAACAATTGAGTATCAAACAATTTTAGAAGATACTGAAAGGACTGGAAGTATATCAGAAAGTACCCATACCCCTGTAATAGATGTCGCAGATATATGATGAAAATAAAGAATATTTTAATGAAGACGCCGATTGTTTTACCTCCAACAATGTGCCAACATCAAGTCGATATTTTGTTGGTTATATACATAGCATAGGTTATATATGTAGCTCAACGGATATGTTGCGTTAAATGTCGTGTGGATATAATTAAATCAGCGCAAATTTTGTCATATCCTTCCGAAATGTTTGTTCATGCAAAAAATTATACAAAAGATTCCGACTTTGGAAGTTTGTAAAGTTCATATAAAAAACATAAAAACATTTGTTGTTGAGCAATGCGTAAGTTGCACCAAAAATACAATTTATTCCTTTTGGTTTGATGAGAATATCGAATGTTATAAACACAGAATGGAGATGCTTAATTTACTAGTTCTTATTTTACTACGGAAGCATTCCACATGGGAAACATAAATTATCCAGTATAGAAAAAGTTAAAATTTTGAAACATTAAACTGCTAAATAAATTTAATAAATACTAAGCAAACAAAAATCGTGTTATTACATCTTCATTCTATACAAAAATATAAAATTACATATGGTAAGTACATACAGTGGTGGCCAGGAATTTAAGACAAAAATTGTTTGCTAAATTCCACGTGATTGTCAATTATTTTTTCAAATATTTCCACAAATACAGTGAGTGTCACTCAAAATCGTACAACATATTTTTTTTTAAATATTATGAAATTATACAGGCAATAATAGGTGATTATATAAAAAATTAAAAGTAATTTTATAAATTGGAACAAAAAATATATATTTCAACAATAAAGTTAACAAAACCTCAATTCGTTAAAAAAATATTGATGAAAATTAAAGAACATCACAAAATTCATATTTCACTTAAATTCGTACTAAATTCGTATTAAATTATAATTAAAACTTTAAAAATTAAAAAAATGTTAATATTAAATAATCCTAATACTTTGTAGGGTATCATTTGCTATTTTTTAGTGCCTTTACGATTTTAAATGAAGCGTTGATATTCTGGGCACTGACAGTCTTACCCAATTTTTTTATTTGTGGATAAGGGCAATTAAAATTATACCCAATTTTCTGATAGGTAATAGCACACACAATATAAAAATAGCATTTTAAAATATTTCCAAAACATCAACTTTCTAAAACTAATGAATAAAATTTGACTACGATGATGTACGATTTTAAGTGACATTCACTGTATGTATGCATGAGGACTGTTTTAACACACAAGTGTGTTTTATTCGACTGTGTCAATTCATACATATTCACCACGAACACATAAAATTTTTCTACAACTTGACCAAAAAAAAATTTTTTTTAATAAACATATTTTCTCACATTTATATCATTATATTTTTATTATTCGGACCAAATTTCGTATTTTTAGTTCCATTAGTTTCGATCATATCATGTTATTAACAGCGGATGTTCGCTGAGGTGGGTCAACGTATTTCCACATATCTTTGTCCATGTATGTTTTACCGATTTTTCCAAACATTTTTCAGAAACTAGAAACATTAATAATAAATTTCATACCCTAGAGGTCCTTTTATTTTGGCTCTATCGCACTTAAAATTCAGTTGATGAAAAACATTCACGTATTTGTCTTAAATTGGTGGCCACCACTGTATATACATAATTGAATAGTCTAAAAAATAACATTATAATTCGGTGCGAATAGATATAGTTTTATTTCTACAACAATAAAACACGTATTCTTACCCTACAATTACAAAACTTCTTTTAGTTTTTAATGCAGTGATGTTCATCCCATTCAACAATTGTTTAAAAAAATTTAAACACATTTGTTACGCTCTTTTAAAGAGCATAATAAATGTCTCATTTTTTGAGAAATTCAATAAGCATTGTTGTTGGTTGGTTTTTGGATGAAGCATAGCAAACCCACGCGTTTCAATTACAATTGAACACAAAAAAACAAAGTTAAAAATAAATAAAAAAATTGAGAGTATTTCGGCCGTATAATGTATATTCTTTCATTTCCTTAAAATTTAAATTATATTCATTTAATAAATTGGTTTTTTTGACAAAAATTCTAAATCTAAACTTTCTTCATTTTGTTATTATTTTAAGTGTTTGACATTATGTTTGCTGGGTAGCTCTCTCACCAATACATCTTCATTTTTATTTTTGAACACCACCCCAGCAGTTCTAGGAGACAGTACCGAACTAGTGATTTTACCCATCATTTAGGGTGGAAGCTAGTTACTTCAATAGCCACGTGACTAGTCATTTTAACACGGGCATGTCCTAGGCACAGGGTCGATTGTCTCTTTTTGATTACAATGGGACTGTCTAATAGCTGGTCCAAAGTAGGCAACGCATTGGATTCACACATTGGTTACATAGCGTCAGTTACCTTGCTAGCTTTGTAACTGGTTACTTGATCAGCTACTTGACTAGTTATTTTAACACGTGTATGTCCTAGCAAGGGGGTCAATTGACCCTTTTGATTACAATGTGACTATCGGATAGCTGATCGAAAGTAGTCAACGGTGGGTAAAATAAAGTGCAGTACAAAAAAAAAGTTTGAAGTGACTTCACCATAGGTTACTAAGAGACACTAAAGTGACTATTGACTTCATGCTATGTTACATGGGATGCATAAAGTAACCAATTGTCTTCTCTCTGCACTACAAAGTGCACACACGTGTCAAATGACCAAAATATATAAAATGGTGTCATCCAAGTGATAAGACATTTGTGACAATTACTGTCTTTAAGGGATACATTGACTACTTGCTTAACTGTTGGGACTGTTTTAATGTTAAGCTAGGTACTCTGTTCAAAATTTCGTGCGAAATGCTGTCAAACTACATATAAAATATTTGGAATGAATTATATGCGAAATAATTTCGCACAAGCAGTACTCTGTTTTTATTGTGGAAAACATGTGAAATACATCTGGCAACCTTATTTTTCCACACGAAATAACATACGCAGTAAAGGCCTGCACAAGACAACATTTTGTAGAAAAATGTCTTACTTCAAAATTTGATGCTTTGTTTTGTTGTGTCGACGCGCACATCATGTTGTTCAATGTCATCGCGCCGCAAAAACCATGTTGTACCATGTCTTCGCGCCGCGAAAACCGTGTTGTGCCATGTCATGTCTATAACTATTGATGATGCTGTTGTTATGTGTGGTAGCTTGAATTGAATTGATGTTAACAAGTGTCGCATTGTTAGGCAGAATAAAATTGCATAGCAGAATGAAATTGTACATAACTGCTGAACTGTGAAAATCTGAGAACTATTATTATTTAGCATTATATATTTTTTTTTAAATATTTAGAACAAATAATATAAGGATTTTTAAAAAATATAAATAATAAAGTGTAACACAGGAAAAAGAAATTCATAATTGGAATGAATTTTTTAATAAATATTATTAATCGAACATGAATTTTTTCCAAACTTTTTTCATTCAGAATAAGAACATGTTCATAAATATTATTAATTTGTACATGAAGGAAATTTTTAATTTTTTTACACAAATTTGTTGCTATTTTATAATAAATTGCATTATGTAGTTCAAATATTTTTGTATAATATCCCAATATTGGCCAATATTTCTAAATGTATAGAAAAGTCTGAAACGTATACATATTTTCTCATTGTATAGCTGAAAATCATAAAAAAATTAAATATTTTCCAAGAAAAATTTCAAACATTTTTGAATAACATAAAAATATACTAGAAAATTTAAATAATTTTGTTCAAGCCTTCTAGATTTTATTTGAAAACAAAAAATAGGAAAAAAAATTCTGTGAAGTTACGCAATAAATGCCCTACACTTTTTCTTCAAATCGTTGGGCAGTTGCTTTTGTTCCATTGGATCATTTTCGTAGATTTATATTTTTGTAGCAATCATGCCGCGAACGATTCAGAGACACTTCATTAAATTTAAACATTAAATATATTATAAACTTCACCGTTAAGGATTTATACATTAATTTAATTTTCTTTAATTAAACACCGTCTAATAGGCCAATTGGCTTTGTTCATGAAGTTTTATTTTATTTAGCAATGTAATTATTAAATGTCCCGTTAATAATATTCGAGCGGTTGTACCTAAGTCAGGTAGTATTTAAAATATGTATGTGAAATACATTACATTTTTAATTCCATGAAAATTATTGGCATTTTATGGCTTATATTCCACGTATTCCTTTTTAAGTAATAATATAACAGGTAATATTACTAAATATTGTAAAATTTTCCAAAACAACATTAAAAAACCCATTGGTGTACTTTCGTATTTTTATTTTGACCTACTATATAATATAAATATAAATTTCAGTTGTATTTTTATAGTCAACTAGCTTGACTCGGTGCGCTTCGCTAGCCCTGTCGTAGTAAAAAAATATATAGCCTATTGACGCTTCCCAGTAAGGATCTATCTACGTTCCAAATTTCAATAAAATCGGTTCAGCCGTTTAGGCGTGATGCTCAAACAAATAAACAAACCAACAAACTTACAAAGACATTTATATATTAATATAGATTTTTTCTTATTGCACACAATAAATACTACAAGTGAATTGAAATCATCTCATACAAAAAAGGCCTCATACATGATTTAAATGACTTGAAATTATTTTCCATGTCATCCATGCATCTGTTAATTTTTTTAATGTTGTGTGTGTTATGATGTTGTTAAAATGATGCTGCGTTTGTTTTTTGTTTTGATATACATTGCCTTTGCGTGTTGCTGTTAAGTAGGTAAAAGAACATAACATGACATGACAAAAGCATCATGTGGCAATTGTCTTCGTGTTAAACAATGCAGCTTGTGCAGGTCTTTAATACGCAGCACTTCTTTCGCACGAAATTAAAACCAACAGCTAGCTGTCAAACACCATGTAAAACTTGCAAACACAAATATGAACAGAGCAAGGTATATTAATTATAAGGTAGTGTTATCAGACCAGCTGATCGTTTTTTGCTACTATGTTCATTTTTCGCCACATTTTGTAAATGTAAAACTTTGTTTTGCTTGTAAATTCGTTTATGTTTTAATACCAATAATTTAGTTTTATTTTTAAAAACATCAAATTAAATTACAAACAGATTCAAATTTATAAACATTTTTTGTTTAACAAAAATTCGCTTTGATTTATTTGTGATCTGTTTTTGACATTTTTCCCTGCCAGCCAATTCGCCTTCAAATGCAGGCACAATGTCAAACTACATGTAAAAAAAATATAACCAATTCGCTCGGTATTCTGAATTCGCCGATGACACTACCTTATAATTAACATAGATGGGGGTAGTGCACTAATTTTGCAGTTTGCACTAATACTTAGTGATAGTGCAAAATTAGTGCAATCATTTTGCTCATATTTAGTGATGAGTTGAAAATTAGCAGCCTCACTAAACATTAGTGATAGTGAGTTAAAAAATGTTGCACTCAAAATTAAATTAGTTGATTGAAAAAAATGCAATCATCAGTTTATTGCAACTTTTTTGTATGCACTAATTTGAGTGCAACTTCAAATTGTGCACTAAATTTTGAAAGTTCAAAATGGTTTAAGTTTATTTCTGTTCACTAATTTAAAACTTAAAACTAATATTTCATTAAAAATAACAAAAAATATTTAAAATTTTTATTTTTCGAATTTGGATTTAACAATTTCATGACTACTCATTTTTGAAAATTTAGTGATAGTATGTTTAATGCAGCCTTTTTTTGATTGCAGGTTAAAATTTTGCACTAATTAATTGTAGTGCAGATTTTTGCACTAAATCTTCGTTTAGTGATAGTTAAAAAATTATCACTATCACTATTTTTTTTAGTGCTAGTTAAGAAATAAGCATTATCACTAAAGCTGATAAAAAATAGTGCAAACTAAATTTTTTGCAATTTTAGTGAGTGATAGTGCAATGCTGATTTCAATCAACATTTAGTGCACTACCCCCAACTATGATAATTAATATACCTTGGAACAGAGCAAGAATTATAGAAACATAGATTGCGCATTCAGTATGTAAAAAAATTTTCGTTCTGCGCATGTACGTCATATCAGCCTAGAACTTGAGAAAAATAAAAGCAAAACATAAAAAAAAAACATTTTTTAAATTGTTTTTTAGACGACAATCACTTTATTTGCTGATGTGACGTAGCACATCGAACACCTGTTGATTTAAACCAAAAAAAACCTGCGCAATGCGTAATCTATATTTTTATAATTCTTGGAACAGAGTACCTAGCTTTATGAATGTGTTTTCACGAAAAAATAAAAACAAAAACAATGCACACAATTGCTTATAGGAATGTACCATATACATGTGTATGTGCTTTTTGTTCTCTTTAATTCTCTTAGTAAACATGAGAGTGAGCACGAAGATTTACCCTGCAAGCAATTCAACCAGCGTTGCCACTTTGGTCCAATTGGACCGAAATTGGTAGTTTCAAGTTAACAAATTGACTTTTGGTAGTTTGGTTGGTTTGTTCCGATATTTGTCGTATTTTGGTAGGCTACGATATTTCTGAATACATAAGTATTTTTAAGAACAAAATAATTAAAATAATAACGAAAAAACTACTTATGTTAAGCCAAAATAATAAAACTACATACATATTTGCAAAATATGAAGATAGCATTTTCTTAAATATTTAGTTTAGTCAGGTAAATGTGTATTTATTTAGTAACTTTTATTTTCTAATAATATGTGTTAAACTCTGCTTCAATATTTCAGTTTCATCTGACACTTTATTTCTATATGAAACTTATTTGTGTTGAATTTTTTCGGGATACCAACACTTTTAGGAGTTTTGTACTCGTTTAAGTAATTTTCGGAAGAGAGCCTTATATGGGAGCTATGGTCAATTATTAATTGAATTTTTAGGTGTAATTTATTTGTAAAAATGTTATTTAATATCTATATAAATCAGGACATTAATATGGGGGCTATGTGAAATACATGGACAACTAGCCAGACAGACGTACGGAAGGACATGTTAAATCGACTCAAAAATAAAATCTCGAAAACTGAACGATTTTAACATATTTATGATTGTAGTGTTCTTAAATAACTTTCTTCCTCTGGGTAATTTTATAGCAGCAATAATATAATTTTAAATTAACTATTAATTTTGAAACGAATCCATATAGCATTTCTCAAATATTATAAATTTGGTAGGTTTTGGTAGTTTTTAATTAGAAATTTGGTAGGAAAAATATTTTATGAGTGGCAACGCTGAATTCAACTAACTTTTAATGCATTATAAGTTAAGGCTCCATTAGTCTTTGCGTTCTGTAACGTTTCTGTTCTATGCCGTTCTGAATGCTGTTCTATTGCAGTTAGTTTTTCCGTAAGATCGTATCAGCTGTTTTTAAAATAATAACCAAAAAACCATATTGATGATTTTGTTACTATTTTTAGTGTTTTTTGTATTTAGACCTTCAACATATTATTGTGAACATTTTTATAAATACGTACATATATTTTTGGTTAATGATTTAATTTAAACTAATTTTTTTACATACATTAAAAGAATTTTTTTTTTTTTATTAAATTTCAATGTTTTTTTTTAAAATATTATATTTTTTATTCTTTTGTTAATAAAAAATATTTCCCTTTCAATAATGTTGGCACCACTGCTTTCATATTGTTGGCATTTTTGTGTATATATGATATCAGCTGTTTTAGCTGTCACTTAACGTTGCGGACAAAATTCTGTTTTCAACAGATTCATCCGCAACAGAACGGCAACGTTACAGAAAAACTAACGACATACATTCCCTATGCTAAAAACAAAACATCTGATTCGGAACGGAACGTACAAACTAACTAGGCCTTTAGCTTTTTCTCAGCTAGTTGTGGTTGACTCTTAGATTATTTTCAATGAAGCCAACTGACTATTTTAACATGGGGTGTCATTGGTAGTAGTCAATTGTCCGACTCTGCATAACTTTTCAACTAACTTAAAGTCAGTTAGCAATTTTTTAACTAACTTAAAGTTGTTTATTCAAAGATTAGCTTAAAGTTGGCTAATTTGTATGTAACTTAAAGTTAGTTATTTAAATGTTAACTTTAAGTTCACTAATTTTTAGCTAACTTAAAGTTAGTTATTTAAAAGTTAACTTAAAGTTTGCTAATTTTTAACAGATCTATAGTTATTTATAGAAGAATTATAGTTTTATTAGCAATTAAACTGTTAGTAAATTACCTGAAAGTATGATTTACCTTTTTATAATTATAATATTGAACCCATTTTAATTTTTAAAATATTTTATTTATTTAATTTAGGTAAAGCATAAAAACAAAAAAATATATATATTCTTATAAAAAAAAAACAAAACAATTAAGTAATTCATTAATAACATAATTAAATTTAAAATGTACACATACATATATAGAAATTAATTTTTTTTTTTTTTAAACATTCTGCATGCATTTGGCGTTTCTTAATTAATTTCAAGGCATTTCTTATTCTTATTATACGTGATCGTGATTGAAACTGGACGTGTTTTATTTTTACTCCGAGTTAATTCGTTATTTTAATGTATCTATAGGAAAATAAATATAAATATCACCTATTTATTATTTACGCGAAAGGACGCTTTTATTTTAATAATATTATTAAATAAAAAAATCAAAACAACAACTAAAAGACAAATAAGTAAAGAAAATTCTTTATATTTTTTTTGTACCTTTTTTGTGCATTGACTATTAAATCAAGATCAAGAGTGTTAACGAAAGTAATTACAAATACTCTTTAATGAGTCTCTTTAACGAAAACAGTGAGCGAAGGCTAAGTGTAAACGGCAGAAATGCATACGTTACAGTTAATGTAGATGAAAAAAATATAAACAAAACAAACAGAAGAATAGATGACAACTTGTTTTTAACCGCCAAGTCTGTTAACCGTGCTCGTTCTTGTCCCCCCGCATTGTCAACAACTAATGATTGTCAAACAAAAGAAAACCCAACAGCTGTTAATCTGGAGTTACCAAAAAATACAAATACTTTATTTACGCCTGGAAGTATGCTAGCAATATCAGCTTTAGAAACGAAATCCACCACACCGACAACCATTAAAATTAACCCATTAAGCGGCGCTATACCCAAGATTAGTCAACCATTAAATAAAGATAATAAATCCCAAATACAGGTTGGAATGGACCGGTATGTTACAATATTAAAACGGGCACGAAGTCCCAAGTCGTCGAAAGCGGCACCCTTGGCTAAATTATATAAGGATAGTGAACCTGCTAGACTAAACAATGAAAATCGTTTTTCTATTCTGGAATGTGAAACAGATGAACCAGTAAATAAAATTACCTCTACAAAACCACCCCCTATTTACTTGAGAGAAAATAATTCAAATTCACTGGTTCAGAGCCTGATCTCATTAATAGGAGAGAACTCTTTTTACGTTATCCCAATCAAGAAAGGTACGATTCATGAAACTAAAATACAGGTCAATAGTGAAAACGATTATAGAAAGGTTGTAACATATTTTGAAACTCAAAAGAAAAGTTTTTACACTTATCAGCTGAAAGGAAGCAAGGGTCTACAAGTTGTAATAAAGGGTATTGACTGTAATGTTGAACCACTCGAAATAAAGCAAAGCTTAGAAGATAAAGGCTTTAAGACAAAAAATGTGATAAATATTAGAAATCGCGAAAAAAAACCCCAACCACTCTTCCGTGTTGAACTTGAACCCGGTGACATAAACCTGAAAAAAAATGAAACACATCCCATATATAACCTGAAGTACTTATTACATCGTAAAATTACGGTAGAAGAACCACACAAACGATTTGGCCCCGTCCAATGTATGAATTGCCAAGAATATGGACACACCAAGGCATATTGCAAATTGCCACCAGTATGTGTTATTTGCAGGGAGTTGCATAACACATCCCAATGTAACAAATCCAAAGATGATCCTAAAATAAAAAAAATGCAGCAATTGCGGAGGTAACCACACAGCAAACTACAGGGGTTGTCCTGTCTACTCAATTGTTAAAAAATCACAAAGCCAGAAACCAAAGATTTTCCGAGCTCAGCCATTAAATAACAACAATTTTAACTACCCCCCCGTTGCAACAGACATATGACAACAAAGGAACATATGCAAATGTACTTAGAAACAACCAAACTCAGACGCAAGTCCGTCAACTCCAAAACGAAAATGTGAACCCAGGGGTAAGAGAGCAAACGCCAATTTTCAATTTTACCCGACTAGAATCTACAATAGAAACTCTTGTGCAATCGGTAAATAACTTTACAAACTCAATGAGTAACATGATGCAAGAAATGCTTAAGATGTAATCAATGTTAATGCAGGCTGTGCTTAACAGACCATGAACTGCCTAAGAATATGTTTTTGGAATGCAAACGGCATACGCCAACACAAAAACGAACTCGAATATTTTTTAAGAAACCAACAAATTGATGTAATGCTGGTTTCTGAAACTCATTTGACGTCCAGAAGTTCATTTCGAATAAATGGATATGTAATATATGACACCTAAGATCCCAGAGGTAGAGCATGCGGAGGCTCGGCAATTTTAATAAAAACTCGAATCAAACATTACTTAATGTGTGATTTTTGCGAAGATTATCTTCAAGCTACTACAATCTGTCTTGAAGATTTTCATCGAAACTTAGTGATTTCATCGATATACTCACCCCCTAGATTTACAATTACAGAAAGTCAGTATAATAGATTTTTTAAATCACTAGGCCCCCGTTTCCTGGCTACTGGCGATTATAATGCTAAACACACATTCTGGGGATCACGACTGATTACCCCTAAAGGTCGTGTTTTGTTCGATACAATTTCTAAAATGGATTTGAATGTGCTTTCGAGCGGCCAACCTACTTACTGGCCTACTGATCCACGAAAAATACCGGATGTTATAGATTTTAGTGTGATGAAAAATATCCCTAGGGAAATGATTCAAATTGAATCCTCGCTGGAACTATCTTCAGATCACTCACCCACTATTGTTACTTTATTGAGCCCCCTAGAAATTGTATCCCCGTCTGGTAATTTAGCGATGGCAGGCACAAGAATAAATTGGCTCAAATATAAAAAATACCTCAGTACACATTGCTCGGAAAACATACCGCTAAGAACACCAGAAAACATCGACCACTCTCTTATCAATTTCGATAAAAATCTCAAATTGGCTGCTCAACATGCTACCCAAACCCCCGACAAATCAGATATTATAGAATTAATTCTGCAGATGTCGAACGGCTCTTAAATGAAAAAAGAAGATTTCGCAGAGAGTGGCAATTGCACAGATTGTATAAAAAGACTTAAAAAGCTCTTGGAATTTCGAAAAATGGAATCATTGAATAAATATTTAGAAAGCCTGGACGCAACCCCGCAATCGGATTTTTCATTATGGCGAGCAACAAAAAGTCTTAAAAGACCCGTTATATGTAAGTCCCCCTTGCGAAATTCAAGTGGTGGTTGGGCAAGAAATGATACTGAAAAAGGGAATCTGTTTGTTAATCATTTAAAAAAAGTATTTACACCGAACACATCATACATACATACATACATACATACATACATACATACATACATACATACATACATACATACATACATACATACATACATACATACATACATACATACATACATACATACATACATACATACATACATACATACATACATACATACATACATACATACATACATACATACATACATACATACATACATACATACATACATACATACATACATACATACATACATACATACATACATACATACATACATACATACATACATACATACATACATACATACATACATACATACATACATACATACATACATACATACATACATACACACATACATACATACATACATACATACATACATACATACATACATACATACATACATACATACATACATACATACATACATACATACATACATACATACATACATACATACATTCCACCGAGATACACAATAGGAGAATTCGAAGGAATTGTCGACAACATTGTCTCAGACGCGACCTCTAGAAATCGTATACTAATAGCAGGTGATTTTAATGCATGGGCTACTGACTGGGGTTGTCCCCGTACAAATGAAAGAGGACGGATTCTACTTGAAGCTTTTTCCGTGCTTGGAGTGGTGTTGATGAACACGGGAAATGAACAAACTTTTAATAGAGGTGGTAGAGGATCAATTATTGACATAACTTTTGCTAGCAGCAATATTATAGGACGAGTTAACTGGAGATTGTGTGATCAATATACGCACAGTGATCACTATGCTATAATTGTAGACTTAGCACCTGAGCAACCAGCAGCACCTGTCAACAGGCAGACTTCAAGATTATTAGGTTGGAAAGTTGACACTCTTGATAAAGATGTATTCCGAACCACTATCGAGGATATGAATCTACATGGCCCACCCGAAGCTATGGCAAAACAATTTGTGAACGAAATTACCAAAGCATGTGATGCGTCAATGGTGAGAAGGAAAAATAACAGAAACAAAATAAACAAGCAACCAGTCTATTGGTGGAATGGAGAAATAGCTCAATTGCGTTCGGAATGTGTACGAGCCAGACGACTATATACGCGAACAAGAGGTAGACCAGAAAACGAAAGTCATCACCAAACGTATAAGGCTAAGAGAAAATCGCTCAAATTATCAATACGCAGAAGTAAGAGAAGATGTTTCCTCCAAATTTGTGATGACCTTGAGGATAACCCATGGGGACTTGCTTATAAATTGGTAACAAAGAAACTTAAATGTTTCAACTCATCAGCTACTACAGAGGAGTCAGCACTTAAGAAAATTGTAGAACATCTTTTCCCTCCTGGGAGGCCGACTACTTGGGATCATCCCACTCGTGAAGATACATATTACTACCCTCCCGTGACATATGCTGAAATCGAGGAAGCAATATTGAAATTTAAGGACAAAAAAGCCCCAGGATTGGACTGTATCCCAAACCTGGTCCTAAAAGAGGCATTTAAATGTTGCCCAGATCAATTCACATCCCTCATAAATGGGTGTCTGAAGCGAGCGATCTTTCCATCAATGTGGAAAAAACAGAAACTTGTTTTATTGCCAAAACAAGGGAAACCCCTAGCCGATGCGTCCTCTTATCGACCGCTCTGCATGATAGACACAAGCGGAAAACTATTAGAGAGCATCATCTGCAAAAGGTTGGAAACTTTTATCGAAGCCGTCGGTGGTCTATCGGATAACCAATTTGGTTTCAGGAAAGCGAGATCAACTGTCAATGCCATTAACGTTGTTGTAGAAACAGCATATAAAGCAATTGAAGGCAAGTGCTGGAGGAATGGAGCAAAGGAGTACTGCGTTGTGGTAACTCTAGATATAAAAAATGCTTTCAATACTGCGAACTGGGAAGTCATAGTAAACGCTCTTACTAGATTGAATATCCCGCCATATTTGTTGGCCTTGATAAAGGACTACTTCCGAAACAGAATCCTCATCTACGATACTGATAGGGGAACAGAACAGTACAGAGTTTCGATGGGCGTTCCCCAGGGATCAGTTCTTGGTCCCTTGTTATGGAACGTGATGTACGACGGTGTTTTAAGGCTAAAGCTACCCGAAAGGGTTTCAATCGTTGGTTTTGCGGATGATATAGCATTAGTGTGTGTGGCAAAAGACCTACAGGAAGCAGAAACGGTTACCAATGCAAGTATACAAATCGTGCGATCCTGGTTGTGCTCCGTGGAACTAACCTTAGCTGACCATAAGACTGAAGCGATACTAGTTAGTAGTCGTAAATCCAGGGAAACGTTAACACTCAATATTGGAACATGTTGTATACAGACGAAGCCTTTTCTCAAGTATCTCGGTATTATGATTGACTGTCGTCTCTCGTTTAAGGATCATCTACAGTATGTAAGCTCTAAGGCCAAGGAAACATGTCTGAGGTTATCCAGAATAATGCCGAACACAAGGGGTCCAAAATATCTACAAAGGAAACTGTTAACTGAGGTCGTGAAAAGCACAATCCTTTATGCATCTTCCATATGGTCAGACTCGTTGAAGTTTGCATCCTATGCAAAACTTCTTACCTCTATTTATAGGCTTTCTGCCTTGCGTGTGTGCTGTGCCTTCCGCACCGTTTCAGATGAGGCAGCTTTTGTTATTGCTGGTATAATGCCAATAGACATTCAAGCTCGGGAATCGGTATATGCGACACCAACTGCGGAAACGGTGGTCAATGCTAACACTCATGAAGTGGCGAGGGGAATAAGTGTTGCCAACTGGCAGATGCGTTGGACAACATCCTGTAAAGGGAGGTGGACGTACCAGTTAATTCCAGACATTAAAGTCTGGCTCGACAGGAAACATGGTGATCTAAATTTTTATTTAACACAAATGTTAAGTGGTCACGGTTGTTTCAAATCATACTTATACCGGTTTAAACATGATAGGGACCCGTTCTGTACATATTGCGGTGGTGAAGTAGAAGAGGATGCTGGTCATGTATTCTTTGTATGCGGACGATTCGGTGAACAGAGAACGACCTTAGAGGAGTTAGTAGGGTGTAGTGTTAGCCCGACAAACATAGTACATGTTATGTTGTCGTCCTTATTCAATTGGGAGAGTGTATGCCATTTTGCAAAATTGGTAATACTTGAGCTCCGAAGGGAGGAAGAGATTCGAAGAAGAATCGAAGTAGTGTAGCGTAGGTTTCTGCCTTTCCCCACCCTGTGAAGAAATACTTTGCGGTCGTTCCACAGGGAAATTGGATTGGAGATAGAGGTTTTTTAGCGTGTTAAAGTCTCGCACTCCTGGCAAATTGTTAGGTAAGCCAGAGTCTTTTGATGATTTTTACCTCGAAAAAAAAAAAAAAAAAAAAAAAAAACATACATACATACATACATACATACATACATACATACATACATACATACATACATACATACATACATACATACATACATACATACATACATACATACATACATACATACATACATACATACATACATACATACATACATACATACATACATACATACATACATACATACATACATACATACATACATACATACATACATACATACATACATACATACATACATACATACATACATACATACATACATACATACATACATACATACATACATACATACATACATACATACATACATACATACATACATACATACATACATACATACATACATACATACATACATACATACATACATACATACATACATACATACATACATACATACATACATACATACATACATACATACATACATACATACATACATACATACATACATACATACATACATACATACATACATACATACATACATACATACATACATACATACATACATACATACATACATACATACATACATACATACATACATACATACATACATACATACATACATACATACATACATACATACATACATACATACATACATACATACATACATACATACATACATACATACATACATACATACATACATACATACATACATACATACATACATACATACATACATACATACATACATACATACATACATACATACATACATACATACATACATACATACATACATACATACATACATACATACATACATACATACATACATACATACATACATACATACATACATACATACATACATACATACATACATACATACATACATACATACATACATACATACATACATACATACATACATACATACATACATACATACATACATACATACATACATACATACATACATACATACATACATACATACATACTTACATACATACACAAGAATTAAAAGATCTCATAAACAAGAGAACGAGAGCATTGTTACTAGTGTTTATAAACCGGTTAACCGAAAAACCGTTTTTTTGCGAACCGGTTAATTTAAAATATTGATTTTCGGTTAACCGGTATATCCGGTTTTTATCACTCGGTTAACCGGTTTTTAAAATTTGGGACTAAAATTAATAAATCTCATGTTTTTGTGCATTTTTTATATTCATTGTATAAATGATGAGTTTACTTTTTCGGAATAAATTGCTCATAATGAAACTATTAAAAATTAAATTCCGCATAATTCTATAAGTTAAGCTAAATTCTTACTACTGATTCATTATAAACTTTGTGATGATTTTTCCAAACGTTAAATTGAATTTGATGTACATAACTTCTTTCAATAAATTTGACATCATCAGTGTGTTTTGTTTTTAAAATTTAATTTCATTATACATTTCGTAAGCTTACTGTACAAAGTCCTTTTCAGGAGAGACAAAAAACGTTCAAAAATCCATGATTTGAAATATTTTTGAAATCTGATAATGGATTTTTATAAATTATTTGGTATGATTTATAATGACAAATAATCACAGTTAAGAAGAAGTGCTTTTGCATCTTATAGGTAATTTTTTGGGACTTGTAAGAATTTCTGTTTCATATCATAAAGTCGAGGTGATAATAAATTTTAAAATTATCAAATATTTAATTAAAAAAATTGATTTATATTTTTTGGTAGAAATTTAATGAATAAACCAATAATTAAAACAAGTATTATATATTTAGTAACATATTTATACATAATTCCATTTGACTGAGATAATAATTTTGAAATTTTTACAAAATAAAATGGACTTAGCTCTTTTGTATATTTATAGTTATTTACCTGACTACTAAAAACTACAAATTTTAAAGCTGTATACTTTATAGGACATTTTATGTTTTCTACACATATATGACGGTTAACCGGTTTAACCGGTGCTATTTTCTACACAAATATTGATTGGTGATGTTAGTTGTATATTGGTAGTATTATTTGATGGTAGAGTGGGGGAACAAGAGCGAGCTCTCTCACTAGGTTTAGCGGTTAAATAGTTTTTGTTATAATTTATGTCACTTATATTTGTTTTCATACTCTCCCCGCTGAGAAATATATAGGCATTTCTACCATTCAAACTGTGCCTTGTCTCATCTTGAGAACTCATATGCTCTTTTAATTCAAACGGTTATAATATATAACAGAACAATAGTAACACAAACAAACAAAAACACTTGTTAATTTCTTTGTTGCAATTTTTGATCCTTTTATTTTAAATGTTTTATGGTTATTGTTTTATCAATTTTCAATGTTTTATACACAAATAAAAACTTGTTCTTTTTAATTAAAGGCGTCCATGCGCAAGTAAATTTGTTTTTTTTTTTTTTTTTTTTGCGTAAACTATATGTAATTATTCACAAATCAGAACGGAGCGGATTCAAAACAAGTCTGTCTCTCGTGAGATGTTACACTTTAAAGTCAGTTGATAAAGAATAATTTAATTTGTAGCAACCAAACTTTTGTGACCCCTTCTGAAATTTTGCAGCCACAACTGTAATAGTACTGTGTTTTCTTCTAAATCCAAATTGATGATTCGGAATACAAATTATTTTCTTTTAACATCGAGTATAACTTGTTCATGAGTATCTTCTCAAATAGCTTTGATATATTAGACAATAGACTGATGGATGGGTCTGTATGTTTATACTTTTGTGTGATCTTTTCCCGGCTTCAAAATAAAAATAATTATTTTTATTACTATGCGGGGTAACTCCATAAGCATCTTGTTACTAATTTTGTCAATACTTAGCACTTTCTTGGAGTTTAAATCAACAATAGACTTTACGATTTTTCGAATCTCAAAGCGTAGGTGTATTCGAAAATGGAGTACAACAGGTGACAAATAATTAACAAACATATATTCCTTTTCAGTATCATTGCTTGCCCAAACACCAAGTGGTGCACCACTTGAATTTCGCATGGCATATGACAGGACTTTTAAGACATTTTTTCTTGACAACATAGAAATACATACGCATTGGGAAAATTAAAATTTCACTTAATTTAATGGCATTCAAAACCAGAGTATGAAAACAAACAAAACATATCGCAAACGTTTGCAAAATGTACAAAACAAATCAAAATTTTTAAATAGTATTGTACATGAGCAAAAACAAAACAAAGACTTTTCAAGTGACAAAGAAAGAAAACGAAACTATTGGCTTTTCACTCATCTGCATTATTTAATTTACCGTTACAATCGTACATTTGAGTACAAAACAGATAGAGAAACGTATTTTTTATTCGTTTTGTTTTTTTTTTTTTTGTACTGTGTTCTCTATTATAAAGAGTAAATCAGTTACCAAACGTTTTTTATCAGAATGTTTCAATATTGTTCTTACTCTTTTCTTTTCTAGCTGCGTACGTTTATATTAATGTACAGTTTGCGCTCACGAGCAAAAATAATACAAAACAAAATGGCACAATCATTCTCATTGTTTATGTTTGGTTTATGTTTTACACACTGAAAAGAACAAAACAAAACGATAGCAAACGTTTCGATTTGTTTATTTCCGTACTCTGTTCAAAACAATCAAAATTTCAAAAATTTACAAATGAACTTCACTTTACAGTGGCCAAGGAACTTCTCTTTCAAAATTAGTACAAAAGTTAATGTACAAAAAACGAGAACTAAAACTATAGATGTCAGTTTCTCTTCAAAGTTTATGGCAATATCATACCCAAATGGATCAGATAAACCAACCCAGCGGGAAAAAATGATAGGACTTCAGTTTGTAGGCCTTCTAAAAGGCATACTTACACATTCTAAAATTTGCTCTGGCAATGTCTTACAACAATCTGACAACCGTGTGAGCAGACAATTTTTGTTGGCAGATAAATTGATTGCCTGTCAATGAAATTGTGAGGTTTTTTTACAATCGTCTAAACGATTGGTCTCCAGCAGTACGCCCGTGGGCACCGGCTATGTGTGAGTTTATTATACATGTGAAACCGAAATTAAAAAACGAACATGAGTTGTTTTACAAGTGTTGCCAGTGAAGGATATTTTCATAAGAAATTTGGTTCAGTGTACACAAATCGTAACACTAGAATACAAAGCTAATCTATTGTTGTGAGAGTTTGGTTAACAATGGTCTAAACTGACAATACATTTTGCTAAAAAAATTTCATTATCAGCACATTGTCAGATCTGACAACATTTTAATATCTGACAACCGTCTATACATAGCTTAACCCACATTTTCTCAATCTCTGGTTATTTTTTATCGTGATGATAAATTACAAACAAATTTTAATTGGAGGTTTATCGTTACGAAAAACGATAACCAGATATTGAGAAAATGGGGGTAAGGCTTATACAATAGAGTTTAAATTATACTATGCATCAATTAAACAGTTAAACTTAAAAATGGCAATTCTTCTTCCGAAAAACGGGAATGGTATTTAAATTTTTAAATACGTATGTGGTTCGAATAGATAAAACATGCATTTGCATATAAATCCTACCTCTACTAATTACTATTAGTAAATTTTCGTGTCTGAAAGCACAATTTCAAGTATTTTATTTCTTTTTATTGCAGGTATTCCAATACGTTTTTGTGTATTCCAACCTATTGCTTACTTACAGTCTTTGTACAAAGTGTAGCCCACTTAATTTTTAATCGTAATCAAAAGGTAAGTACCATTGAAGACATTTTGTATTTTATTTGTATATGTTAACAGGTTTTCTTTGAACAGACGCCACTAAGTTTGGCATTACAAACCCAAGCTCGTTTGATAGGGACCAGCTTTTTTTGGGGCATACTTTCTGCTGCATTAACAGGAGCTGGTATACGAACTGCATATGCTCTAGTTGTGCCTCTTCTAATAACATTATTGACTAATTTAATAATTGGATTGTTGAAGTTTGAAAACACCAGTAAGCATTATAAGTATTTAGATAATGTCATATTATATCGGGACAAATTTTTTAGGAATATAAATGTTAGAAAATATATGCGTATACATTTTTTCTTGAATAACATGCATTAACGAAACGGTGCCACTTTTAATCATTGAATCCCCTCTCCCTTTAAAGTTGAAAATACATACAACTGTATACATTGAACAACCATTAAAAAACAATCAAAACAAATCAGATGACAAAGAGATGACAAAATATAACTATTTCCGATTTTATATATTGTAGTTTAAAGCAACAGTTTTTAATAAATCAGATGTAGGTAATAGCTAAGTTTGAAATTGCCGCAGCATTTAATTTTTAATACCATATAACCCGGAAGCTTTTCTGACTTTCAAGTCTCTAATGATTGCAACAATTTCATTGACATTTTCATATTCACTTGTATCTGTGCTAATATCCAGTAAAAACGCCCATTTACAGAGATAATCATTGAAATATGCGCTAAGTTGGTAGAAACATGGTTGTTTTCCAGAAAATGTTTATCTATATTCGTGTAAAATGTTGCAGGATTTTCACTAAAGGTGGTATAAATATTTTCTTCTTTCTCAGACATGTTGCTATATTCCAAAAAGGTTTTGTAACTTTATTCAGATTTCTAATCTTTGTGTCCATGTTCTATTTCTAAACTTGGATACTTCACTGCGGATTGTTCTGTTATACATACACTGAATCAATTAAGTCTCCGTACAGACATACTCATAATATAAACTAGCTATTTATGGTCACTTTTCAATACATATTTAAACCTTTTTTTAATTCATTTTATAAAAATCTTATAAACTAGAAATCAACATAAAATACTACAAACATTTTCATTAAAAACATTAAAATTTACATAAATTCAATAATTGTACGAAAAGTATCACCAAAAAAGTCTCCGTACATTTAACCGTTTTAAGGCAAGGAATCCCAATATTAATCTTAATTGAATTTAATATGTAATAGTTCCTCCTTTCTGAGCAATTGCAGCATTTTAATGAGTGCATGGAATGGACCAGCTTTGTTGTTCTCAGGAAATCTATTTTATACCACTCTTCCATTATAACGGCTTTTAGCTGATCTTTACTCGTTATATATTATGCTGACGAATCTTTCTTTCCAAGTGATCCGATAGATGCTCAATCGGGTTGAGATCAAGTGACTGAGCAATTTAAGTGCTTAGGAACATTATAAATAAGACATTCCTTTACTAATCTAGAGGTGTGTTTGGGATCGTTGTCATGTTGGAAACAATACAAACGTCCCAAGCCTAATTTTTCAGAACTTTGTTTTAAGTTTTCTTTTAATATATTAAGGTATGCATATTTATCCATCGTGTTTTCAACAAAAATAAGATTCCCCACCGCATATGAAGCCATGCAACCCCAAACAATAACGTTACCTCCTCCATGCTTTACGGTTAGCGTCAAATGCTTCGGATTCATTTCAGTATTTGGCTTTCTCCATAACATTTCTCTTCCATCAGAACCAAAAACATTCAATTTACTTTCATCGCTAAAAATAATTCAATCCCAAAAAAAAAAAAATCTTTGTCAATTATTTTTTTATTTTTTCCTTAATTTTGCAAGTTAATAATAATTTTCTTTCAATCCATTAAAATTTTCTTATTTTTGGATTCCCTGACAACAAAAAAGCTGGTCCAGAAAGGAGGACCTATTACATATTAAATTCAATTAAGATTAATATTGGGATTCCTTGCCTTAAAACGGTTAACTGTACGGAGACTTTTTTGGTACAATTATTGAATTCATGTAAATTTTTATGTTTTTAATGAAAATGTTTATAGTTTTTTATGTTGATTTCTAGTTTATAAGATTTTTTATAAAATTAATTAAAAAAAGGTTTAAATATGTATTCAAAAGTGACCATAAATTGCTAGTTTATATTATGAGTATGTCTGTACGGAGACTTAATTGATTCAGTGTATATGACCATTGTTTCAAAATCGGATAGGTTTCGATAGGTAGGATAGGATAGGTTGCGAGACGTTAGCAACTGTCTAATGTATGTTGCTAACTTGTTTCAATGAAAGTCATTATCTATACTCTGCGTTGCAATGGCAGTTGTATCTGTTACAGATTTTATTAAATAATCTATACAAATATCAATAGCTCATTTTATTCACCAAAACGGCAATAATAGACCGCTTATTATTATTATACCCTTCACCTTCGTGAGAAGGGTGTATGTAAGTTTGTCATTCCGTTTGTAATTTCTACATTTCCGACCCTATAAAGTATATATATTTTGGATCATTATAGATAGCGGAGTCGATTAAGCCATGTCCGTCTGTCTGTTGAAATCACCTTTCCGAAGCCCCCAAATAACTTACATACACGATTCATACATCAATATATCAGGAATTCTTCTATTTAAAATCGAGAAAATCGGTGCACAAATGGCTGAGATATAAGGAAAAAAACCAGGACAACCTCGATTTTTGACCTATATCAGGATTACTAAGTCATTAATATAGACAATATGGATATCTAATGATAGATATTTCAAAGACCTTTGCAATGACGTATATAAGACCATAGTAAGTTGGACATTAAATGTTTCAAAATCGGAAAAAATATTTTTTAACCCGATTTTTTTTTTCACCAAAAGTTTTTTTCCGCTAAATATTAAAAAAAAATTTTAAAAGCTATTCTAATTAGGGTTTAAATTATTGTTCGTAATTCTGTGGAAGTGGTTTGGGAATTGTTCTCGAAATTGATTTGGGAATTGCCCTTGGACAAGAGTTTGCTGTGGTCTGTAGTTGTAGTACAGGGGTTGAAAAAATGTTCTGGGATGATTAACGTCATATTGAGTTCTTGGAACAGAGGGTGTCATTACCATAGGGATAAATGTGTTCGATCTATAAGGATTTTGTGGTTTAAAATTTCGATTGTTCCCCTGAGGGATTTGTGGGCTTTTGGTATTCTAGTCGTGCTTATGCATAGTCTGCTTTTACTGACACGGCTTCTGCGAGACCTAAATAGCAATCTTATATATACAGTGGCTCACAGCTTATTTCGTGCATATGATTTTTTATAAAAGATTTCGTTATATTTTTATAATTATCTGACATATTAAAAAAACAACACAGACAAATATTTGAATATATGGTATTATTTATTATATTAACAAAAAAAATTAAAAACAATTCATTTATTAAAACTATTTAACATAAAAACGAAATTTCAAGAAAAATAACCTCACAGCTTATTTCGTGCACATATGAAATTACTAAATTAATTTATTACAAACAATAAATTAAAACAATTTAATTCATATTTTAAAGAAAACTAATATTTTGAGGGATATCCCTTTTGTTTTAAAACTGATTTATAGATTGCATAGAGTTAACCAGTTTTTGTGTATATTCCGTCGTTATCTTCTGCCATTCATGTTGAAGTGCATTTTTTAAGTCCTGCTTATTATTTATCTAATGTTATCCAATATTTATCTCAAGAAAACTTCACAAATTCTCAATAACATTGATATTTGGTGGTTAACCTGGAGTTTTAAGGATGTTGGGACAGTTAAAAATAAGCCATGTTCATAGAAGTTGCGACGTATGCTTTGAGTCATTGTCCTGTTAAATCCTAAAATCGTCTCATATACCCAATTTCTCAGTACTTTGCAATAAATTATTTTTCAATAAGTTAAAATATACATTTTTGTCCATAGTGTCATCGATAAATACTAAATTCTTGACCCCAGTTGACGACATGCATCTCCACACTATAACATGGCCTCCATTGTGTTTACAGTGCAACGTAGATTTTTTAGTTGCAAAAAAAAAATCAAAAAAAATTGTCAAAAAATTATTTTTATTTTTATTTTTTCATTCGAGAAATAAATGTTTTTTTTCATTCCCAACGATCAAACAATGCTAATTTTAATTTCGTTGCTTAACATCATTCTAAAAATTTTAATTCACAGTGGTGTACTCTGAAGCGAATGATTTGGTGTAACATGTCCGGTACATACCAAATTTTCATATCGTTCGATAAAACAGGTAGGCCGCTGTTAGCATTGTACTATAAACAAAATAAACAAAATTTCCGAAAGTACAACTAATATAGCAAACAATGTCGACAAATCAGATTTCGTTCCCTCCGAACTTCTGCCAAATGCAAATGAATATTCAAACCGTTGTCGACAAGGTATTCACAAGTCTTACAACCAACTACAAAAATTCGGATTGGCTGTGGGAACGTGCAATTTTGGTACCAAAAAATGATGATGTCAACAAGCTCAATGAGCGAATTAATTGAAACAATGAAATACAAATCGATTGACACATTTTTTTTCATATTTTATTTATTGTATCTTCACAAAATAATGTGAACTATCAATAATTTGTTCAAATCTTAAATCTAAATATTATTTTTTATTTAAGTCCCACCACAGTTGGACGAAAAATTATGTTTAATTTATAGATTCTATCATCAGCGCAGGTCTGTTGGATTCCTTCTTCTTAGTCGGATGTAGTCATTACTTTTCATTAATGTTCGTGCAAGTGGATTTGGGTGAACTTCTAACATTTTCAAATATGACTCCGCTTGTTATACACTCCACCACCATAAGTGGTGAATGAGGGTATATATAAGTTTGTCATTCCGTGTGTAACATTGAGAAATATTCATCTGAGACCCAACAAAGTATATATATTATTGATCCTTATGAAATTCTAAGACGATTGAGCCATGTCCGTCTGTCTGTCTGTCTGTCTGTCTGTCTGTCTGTCTGTCTGTCTGTCTGTCTGTCTGTCTGTCTGTCTGTCTGTCTGTCTGTCTGTCTGTCTGTCTGTCTGTCTGTCTGTCTGTCTGTCTGTCTGTCTGTCTGTCTGTCTGTGTGAAACACGCTCACGTCCAAAATAGGCAAACAAAATTGGTAGACTTGCAAAAAAAATGTTTATTGTTCTCCTAAGCAGTTTGGTATTGAAAATCAGCAAAATCGGTTCAGTGGAACCAGAGTTATGAACCAAAATGTGAGACAACCTAAAAAAAAACTTGATAATTTTAACATAGTTTTCCTTATTTGTGCAAATATATTGCAGATAATACCATAAAATTGCACACACGTTATTTTTATGTTAAAGGGACTAACTCTGGCGAAAATTATAAGAATCGGTCCATGATTTCTCCTAGCCCCCATACAAATTTCTTCCCGAAATATGGTTATTAGGTCTGTAAATGCCTACAAAATTGCAGTATCCACACAAAATTCAAGAGAAATAAGTTTCGTGCTTAAAAAAATTACAATTTGTTGTGGATCGGCCCATATTTGACCGTAGCCCCCATATAAAGTTCATTTCCGAAAATCACTTAAATAAGCATAAAAGTCTTATAGATATCGCTATTAAGTTTAAATTCGTCATAAATAGTCCCCATATATACCAAAATCGCTTTACCTAATTCTATGAAGATCGGCCGATAATTGCTTTTAGCTCCCATATAAGGACCACTTCCGAAAAACACAATAATCTACATAAATATCTAAAAAATATCCATATAAAAACAAAATTTTACATAGATCCATAATTTATACTTAGAAATCATACTACAGGATTTTGTGAATATCGGTCCATATTTGACCATAGCTCCCATATATAAGGTCCACTTCCGAAAATCAGTTAAGTACTCATAAATCTCTTATAAATATCTTTATCATGCTAAAATTCGACAAAAATAATACTCATATACATATAAATCACGGTACTAAATTGTATGCAGATTGGCCGATAATTGGTCATAGCTCCCCTATAAGGCCCATTTCCGAAAAAGATATTAACCTTAAAAAATATTTAAAACATATCGATATCAAAATGAAATAACGCACAGGTCAGTAATTTGTATCCAGTAATCATACTTCTGAATTTTTTGAATATCGGTCCATATTTAGCCATAGCTCCCATATAAGGTCCACTCCCGAAAATCACTAAAATCCTCATAAATTTGTTACAAATATAGTTATCAGGTTGAAATTCGAAACAAATTTATTCAATATATACAAAAATCGATGTACGAAATTTTATGATGGCAGGCCCATTATTGGTCATAGCCTCCATATAAGAACCACTTCAGGAAAACACATTAACCTGCACAAATATCCAAAAAAATCTGTACTGAACCAAAACTTTACACCGATCAGTAATTTGTATCCAAGAATCGAGCTACAAGATTTTTTAAATATTGGTCCATAATTCGGAATAGCTCACATATAAGGTCCACTTTTGTTAATAGCGTTGTTTATATGAAATTCTACAAAAATAGCCCTCAAATACTTAGGACTATAATAGGTCATAGCTTCATATATTGAACCAAAATAGTACACAGATCAGTAATTTGTATTCAAAAATCATAATACTGAATTTTGTGAATATCGGTACATAATTGGCCACAGCACCCATATAAGTTCATAAAAATCACGTTAAAATATTTTATGACAATCATGATTTGATTTGAATAGGTCATAGCTCCCATATAAGTCCCACAACCAAATATTTTGAAATTTGTCTAAATATATTTGTATACCCTTTTTTATACTCTGTTTCTTCACTTGATGTTAAAAGGGAAAAATGTTGATTCAAACGTATTAACTGATTATTAAGTATATAAATTATTAAATTCTAATAGGAATTTCTAATAGGAATTTCAGTTACAAATTGCTGAATTAGATACAATTTTTTCTTAATGCAATTTGGGGTAGCTCGAGGAGCATCTTGTTACTGATTTTATCAATACCCTTTCAGGGTTACAAGTCTTGATCCCCAGTGAGTATGCTTAGCATTATAATCGCCAGCTGCCAGGAATCGGGGTCCTAGTGATTCGTAAAAATGTTCATATTTGTTTTCAGTAATCGAAAACCTTGGAGGTGAATATATCGACGAAATTAATAGGTTTCTGTAGCAATCATCCAAACAGATTGTCGTAGCTTGAAGGTAATCTTCGCAAATATTACACATTGAATGGTGTTTGATACGGGTTTTAATTAAAATTCCAGAGCCTCCACATGCTCTATCTCTTGGATAATTTTTGCCATAAAAAAATTATCCAAAAAACTTCTAGACGTCAAATGGGTTTCAGAAACTAACATTATATCAACTTCATGACTTTTTAGAAAATACTCGAGTTCGTTTTTATGTTGGCGAATGCCGTTTGCGTTCCAAAAACATATTCTTCGGCAGTTCATGGTCTGTTAAGCACAGCCTGCAATAACATTGATTGCATCTTAAGCATTTCTTGCATCATGTTACTCATTGAGTTTGTAAAGTTATTTACAAGAGTTTCTATTGTAGATTCTAGTCTGGTAAAATTGAAAATTGGCGTTTGCTCTCTCACCTCTGGGTTCATATTTTGGTTTTGTGGTTGACGGACTTGCGTCTGAGTTTGGTTGTTTCTTAGTACATTTGCATATGTTTCTTTGTTGTCATATGTCTGTTGCAACGGGGGGTAGTTAAAATTGATGTTATTTAATGGCTGATCGGGGAAAATCTTCGGTTTATGGCTTTGTGATTTTTTAACAATTGAGTAGACAGGACAACCCCTGTAGTTCGCTGTGTGGTTACCTCCGCAATTGCTACATTTTTTCATTTTAGGATCATCCTTGGATTTGTTACATTGGGATGTGTTATGCAACTCTCCACAAATAACACATACGGGTGGTAATTTGCAATATGCCTTGGTGTGTCCATATTCTTGGCAATTCATACATTGGACGGGGCCAAATCGTTTATGTGGTTCTTCTACCGTAATTTTACGATGCAATAAGTACTTCAGGTTTATGTCACCGGGTTCAAGTTCAACACGGAAGAGTGGTTGGGTTTTTTTTCGCGATTTCTAATGTTTATCATATTTTTTGTCTTAAAACCTTTATCTTCCAAGCTTTGCTTTATTTCGAGTGGTTCAACATTACAGTCAATACCCTTTATTACAACTTGTAGACCCTTGCTTCCTTTCAGCTGATAAGTGTAAAAACATTTCTTTTGAGTTTCAAAATCTGTTACAACCTTTCTATAATCGTTTTCACTATTGACCTGTATTTTAGTTTCATGAATCGTGCCTTTCTTGATTGGGATAACGTAAAAAGAGTTCTCACCTATTAATTAGATCAGGCTCTGAACCAGTGAATTTGAATTATTTTCTCTCAAGTAAATAGGGGGTGGTTTTGTAGAGTTAATTTTATTTACTAGTTCATCTGTTTCACATTCCAGAATAGAAAAACGATTTTCATTATTTAGTCTAGCAGGTTCACTATCCTTATATAATTTAGCCACGGGTGCCGCTTTCGAAGACTTGGGACTTCGTGCCTTTTTCAATACTGTAACATACCGGACCATTCCAACCTGTATTTGGGATTTATTATCTTTATTTAATGGTTGACTAATCGTGGGTATAGCGCCGCTTAATGGGTTAATTTTAATTGTAGTCGGTGTGGTGGATTTCGTTTCTGAAGCTGATATTGCTAGCATACTTTCAGGCGTAAATGAAGTATTTGTATTTTTGGTAACTCCAGATTAACAGCTGTTGGGTTTTCTTTTGTTTGACAATCATTAGTTGTTGACAATGCGGGGGAACAAGAACGAGCACGATTAACAGGCTTGGCGGTTAAAAACAAGCTGTCATCTATTCTTCTGTTTGTTTTGTTTATATTTTTTTCATCTGCATTAACTGTTACGTATGCATTTCTGCCGTTTACACTCAACCTTCGCTCACTGTTTTCGTTTAAGAGACTCATTTAAGAGTAGTTGTAAATAATTTAGTTAACACTCTTGATCTTTATTTAATGTTAATGTACAAAAAAGGTTCAAAAAAGAAATAAAGAATTTTCTTTACTTATTTGTCTTTTAGTTTATGTTTTGATTTTTTTTATTTAATATTATTAAAATATAAGCGTCCTTTCGCGTTAATAAAATACAGGTGTAATTTATATTTATTTCCCGATAAAAACATTAGGATAACGAATTAACTCTGAGTAAAAATAAAACACGTCCAATCTCTATCACAGTAGACATGACATTGACACAGTAATGAACGAAGAACATGCCTCAATTAAGCTTCTGAAACATTGAAGTTTGGATCACAGATAATGTTTCTCCGCAACATAAACGCGCCAAAATTATGCAACGGAACACGATTGACCATCAACAAATGTTCACCAAGTTTAATTGAGGCAACAATCATCGGTGGCAGATTAAAATGCGAAGACGTAATGATTTCACGCATACCAAAGATTTCCAACGACAATGCATAAGGCCGATCGTTGACTATTGCTGGCTTACATTTGGAAAATTTATGTTTGGTATGTGGTTTGCTCACGAGTAAATAACATGAAAAAAGAAACGTATATGCCCTGTCCTTAAGATGAATTCATAAATATAATATCCCATTTGCCTTAAATACATCCGTTTCTTTTTTTAAAGGCATATCATGCCACTGTACTTATAGATATCTGCTACAACTTTGTCAAATGACTACTTCAGTGTTTCGGGTGCGATGTCTGGTCGGGGGAGTCCGTGCTTTTTTTTCCGACACTGTATATTCAAATCGAGATGCAATATAAAGCAGAATTATTGTAAGGGCCAGCAACGCGGACCGGGTTCAGCTAGTGAGTTATTAAATCAGTGAGTTATTAACCGGGTTAAAATACTATTGTTTAGTATTTGTGTCGATTAACCGAAACTTTATTTTTTGCACTTTATATAGAAAAATAGTTTTATTTCTTCCCTTCTAGCAATAGTTTTTTGAAGTATAGTACGAAAACTGAAACTAAGGAATTTGGAAATGACCTTTTTTCTAGAATGTTCTATGATAAACTTTGTCCTAATTAGCCGGAGGACGTCATGGTAATAGACGAAACTGAAGACATTACTGAAACGAGACGCGCATCGAGGTCAAAGGTCGGATATATGCAAAATTTTACTATTTATATGAAATAAATTTGTGAAAATTGTACATTATGTTACAGAAATATGTTGATTTATTTATATTAATGAAAATTGCTGTAAAAAAATCTTTTGGAGATTAATCCTATATCTCCTTTGGGTCAAAATGGCCCACAAACTGTATTATCGCTAAAATTCGTAAAAAATGCAAATTTTTGAGTTTGTAAAAATTTGCTACTAAATAATTACTTTTGCAATAGTTGCCCATAACTTAATAAGGTTATTTTGTTACCCCCATTTTTCTCAATATCTGGTTATTTTTTATCGTGACGATAAACAGACAGTTCTCATACAAAAAAAAATTAATTTTGACTTATCTGCACAACCAACTTTGCACGATATTTTGTACAGGTAAGTTAAAAGTGTAGTTAACATCAGTTAACTTACCTGCTCATTGATGCTGGTAAGTGTATTTAAGTTTACTGCCCAAAAAAGCAGCTAACGGCAAATAATTTACATGAAGTTTTGTGATGTTTCCCTTTAAAAATAACGACAAATTTGGTATTTTAGCTACTTTTAAAATTATTAAGAAATTTACAACACAATTTTTTATTCAAAATCGTATTTTTCTTATTTTGTTTTGATTTAATTTTATATTGAGCAGCTAAATGAAATTATTTTATGAAAACCAGTTATAGCTTCCAAAATTATTATGCACTTATCTTAAATGTGCAGGTATGAACAATGCACTTAAATTAACGAATTTGTATGGAGTTTGATAAATAAATATACAAAACACAAGTTTTGTGCACTTACATATATGCAAAATGCTCTTAAGTGAAAGGCAGGTAAGTTAAAACTACTGTAATAGCTTTTATTTCTGTGATTTTTTCTAGTGATTTCTTTATTTGTCCATGAATTGCATGAATCAAAAAAATAGGAGCAATTGTGATTTACAATAAATTAAAGTGATTAAGTGAATAAATCGTGTGTGAAATAATAAGTAAATATGAAAACCATATGCTAAAATATTGTAACATTATGTTTTTATATAAAATAATGTTATATTTTAAAACACTGGGACGTGGAAAGTACTGTAGCGAAGAAAAGCGTAAAATTATTAGAAATACTATCCTGCTCTGATCAGAAGATTGCAAATGCCTTATACGAAAAAAGCCGAGACTCGCGGTCGGAAGCTGAAAACATCGAGTCCAGATGACCGCCGCGGCGCGCCGTATAGTACACTTTAGTAAAAGCTACCCTTCCGCGTCAGCAAATAAAATTCAAAATTAACTTAAACTTTCTTTAACGTATGGTGAATAAAATACGAACAAGTAAAACACTCTATTTAAAAATTTCACATGACATTAACAAGAAAATTACATACGGTAAATTCAAGAGTACTGTCTTTTTATTTATCAAACATAAAATTGTTCGGATCAATTTAATATTTGTTTCGAAAATGGCACTAAACGAACTGAACCGTCGAAAACTAATTGTTACATTTTGTGAAGAAAAACCAAATAAAACCAAAAATTAAATTTGTTGGCACTTTAAGGACATGGGCTTCAATTAAGTATTGTTACGTTTTAACCTTTTCAAAACGTTTTCATATTTCCTTTAAATAAACCGGATACTTTTGATTGCAAATAAAAGCCGTTTAGTAGTTTGAAAATTGTAACAACTCTTTATTTAAAATGTACAACAACAGAATTAAATATTCAGTCAATGTTTTTTTATACACGTTTATAAATTCGCAGAAATACAGACACACTTTGTAATGTACTCGAATTCACTTGAAAAATATAGCACACTTTAAGGCACTCAGTTGATGTTTATTCGAAAAGCGTCTCTGCAACCTCTGCCACTATTTATAACACTGCCATCTGCACTCTAGATTAGAGCTTTCTAATGCATACGCCATCTGTGGTGTACTTTCTACAATGTTCTTTAACTGAATATTCGAATTCGAATATACGGTCGCAGCAAACAGCGTTGCCATACTTACGATCAATGGTCAACTGAAAGCTTTTATTCAATGTTAATAATGCCCACAGATATGTTACAGTTTGCTATTACAGCACTGCTATTTGAAAGCATTATGCTACTTTTAAATCAGCCGTTAAAATCGTTATATTTGAATTCATGTACAATTTCGTAACACTGCCCCCCGCTTAAGCCTGTTCGTCCCGAATAGGCATAGATTCACTTCTCCCATAGGCAGCTAGTCGTTCTAAAAGTACGACCTTCATTTTAGATCTCGGGCTCTTTTCTTTCTGTATTTTGTACACCACGTCGTTTAATTTCTTAATCGCCGTGTATGGTCCAAGGTTGTGGGTTATACAAGGTTGTGGTCCCACGTTGTGGGTCGATCGTATCTGGCTTTCATTTTGTCGCTGGTTATTTTTATTCGTCTGCGTACGAATTCGTGAAGTTCGTTAAGGTCATCTTGCTCTTGGGAAGTGTTTTCATTATTTGATGAGGGCTTAATACCGAATTCTATACCCAAGACAATGTTTGCAGGTGTTCGAGAGGTCGAGTCATGAACAGCTGACCTGTATGCCAATAGAAATTTTGGTATGTGTTTATCCCAGTCCTTCTGGTGTGCACTGACCACTTTTCTTAAATATTCCTGCTCGGTGCGATTGAATCTTTCGATCATGCCATCAGATTGAGGATGCAGTGGCGTTGTTCTGGTTTTTCTTATTCCGTATAAATCGCACATTTCCTTGAATACTGAGGATTCAAAATTTCTACCCTGATCTGAGTGTAACTACAGTGGAACACCATAGCGACACACCCAGTTGTTCACAAATACGCTTATAACGTTTTAGCTTCCTGATTGGGTATTGCATATACCTCTGGCCATTTGCTAAAATAATCCATAACCACTAGAACGTAACGGTTTCCAGCATCACTGACAGGGAAAGGGCCTGCTACATCCATCGCAATCCTCTCGAATGGCGCACCTGAGTTATACTGCTGAAGTTGTCCACGACTTCTTCTTACTGGGCCCTTCGCTGCTATGCATTGTGGACAATTGGCTACCCAATCGGCTACTACTTGCTGACAACCCACCCAATAAAAACGTTGTTTTAGCTTCTCTAAGGTTTTTGTCACACCAAGATGACCACCACTGGTACCGTCATGAAACTCTTTCATTACTTCGTTTATTTTAGAGGATGGTACAACAATTAGATTTGTCACTGTTTTACCATCAGCGCTTTCCCATATGCGGTATAAGCAGCCATTTATTGTAGACTATTCCATAGGGCCCAATATGATTTCATCAGTGGACTTTCAGCTGATATTTCATTGCGGGCTGGCCTTCTGCCTTCTTCTTTTGCCGATATTATTTTTGACAGTATGGGGTAATTTCTCTGCGATACAGACCAATCTGCACTGGACTCTATATGCATTAGTCGAACGTCAATGACACATTCCTTTTTCTCGGCTTTTGCGCAATGCTTGCATTCCACGTTGCAAGGCCGTCTTGAGAGCGCGTCCGCATTGGCGTGTTTCAAACCCTTCCGGTGCTCGATGCTAAAGTCGTAGCTCTGAAGCCGCTCAATCCAACGAGCCAGTTGCCCTTTAGGTTGTTTAAATTGCAACAACCACCTAAGGGCAGAATGATCGGTTCTCAGTTGGAAGTGCTGACCATACAAATACTTGTGGAAATGCTTCACACACTCTAATACTGCCAGGAGTTCACGTCGCGTTACGCAGTAATTTCTCTTTGGCTTGGAAAGTATTCGGCTGTAGTAGCCTATGACCTTTTCCGTCCCGTTGATCACCTGCGAAAGCACATCACCTATTCCGTATCCACTCGCATCGCTGTCTAGCACAAACTTCGCCCCTGGGGTGGTATATGCCAAAATTGGTACTGTACACAACAATTCCTTTAACTGAAGGAATGCCTGTTCTTGAGATTCACTCCACAGGAACGCTCGCGACTTCTGTGTTAGCTCATGTAGGCTTGCGGCAACACTGGCAAAATTCGGTACATATTGTCGGTAGTACGTGCAAAGTCCTAGAAAACTGCGCAATTCGTGAAGATTTCTCGGACGAGGCCAGTCCTTTACGGCTCGTATTTTATCCTCATCTGTTGATATGCCGTCTGCTGTTATGCGATGTCCTAAATACTTCACTTCTTTCTGGAACAATGCACATTTCTATATGCTAAGTTTTAGTCCAGCCGCAGCTATTCGTTTAAGGACTTCTTCCAAGGTTTTTCAAGTGTTCATCGACAGACTTCCCCATGACATTCATCGAGGTACACCAAACATGTCTTCCAGTGAAGTCCTTTCAACACATGTTCCATTAAATGCTCGAATGCGGCTGGAGCATTGCAGTGTCCAAAGGGCATCACATTAAACTGCCATAATCCATCACTAGCACTAAACGCAGTTTTCTCTTTGTCTTTTTCAGCAATCTCTACCTGCCAATAACCACTTTGCAAGTCCAATGTGGAGAACCATTTTGTTCCAGCTAATGTGTCCAGGGTGTCGTCAATTCTTGGTAGCGGGTAGATGTCTTTATTGGTAACGTCGTTCAGCTTTCTATAATCGACGCAAAACCCAGTGCTGTCGTCTTTCTTTTTAACTAACACAACAGGCGAGCTCCAAGGACTTGAAGATGGTTCGAACCCCGCTCCATTTCGTTAACCTACTCCTTCACCTCACTTCGTTTTGCTAGAGGAATACTTCTGGGCGCCTGCTTTATGGGCCTCGCTTCGCCAGTATTTATTTGATGCTTTACAATTGCCGTTCTACCTTGGCTTTGACTTTTTAAGGCGAAGACTGAGGTATGTTTCTTCAGAAGCTGCTTGGCCTTATTTCTATCGGGCGGCGCTAATTCTCCTACCCATTTCCCCACATATTCCGCTAGTAGCTCGTGTTCCTTGGTGGATTTATTGGCATGTTCCGCCTCTGCCTGAAGTGCATCGACCTATTTCGGAATTTGGCTTAACGACTTTTTCATAGCTGGACAGGTTAAGCACTCGTACATGAACTATTTTGTTGTTGCAGAGTTTAACGAGGCCTTTTGCTGTTATAAGATCACTTTTTATTTCTGCTGGTTCTACCACCCACAAACTGTTGTCCTCACAATCTCCCTCCATACGGGCTTTACATTTACTTTACCATAGACAGTGGCTGGCTCCCCAGTAGCTGTGCGCAGACTTACCCCACGTAATGGTTCAATTGTGTTCTTGACTAAATCGGGCTTGACGATGGACTGCGACGCTCCTGTGTCTATAGGAAAAATGCGTTGATGTATCCACTAGCCGTAAGATTGCTATTTTTCTGCTGAATTACTGATATGGAGATTGTGGGGCCCTCAGATGTGGGAGCTAGCTCTTGCCCAAGACCTTTTTTAACTCGTCGACTATATTTCTCTCATCTTCAGCAACAACCTCGAAATTGCGCACCTTGCATATTTGCGGCTTTGAAATTATTTTCGCCGTTTCTAGCGCCAGTGCAAATGAGACTGTTTCAGCTAATGATGGTTTAGGGGTAGCACAAACCGCATGTTTTATTTCAGGATCGCGAATGACATTGACGAATGCCTCTATCTTGATATGGTCCAAAAATGGGTTGTTTTCCCCTGGATAAGTAAGCTGTAGCAAACGCTCGATTTCCAACGCAAAATCTTGTAGCGTCTCATTGGGTTTCTGCACTCTACCGCAATTCCATTCGGTATAATTCTTTTTTATGTTCGCCACCGTACTTACGTTGTAGCGCCTCCATTATGTCATCATAACAATTTCTGTTGCTCACTGGCACGCTTTCAAGAATTACCGCTGCATTTCCTTTTAAGGCCAAAATCAATTCGATAGCTTTTTCTTCGTATTTCCACATGTTTCTAATGGCAACCGTATCAAACTGGAACCTGAACACATTAAATGGTGTGGTACCATCAAAACTAGGAGCCTTTATTCTACTTGATGTTTCTGAAATAACTCGCATCGGTCCGTCTTGGCATTGAAGATTATTAATTTTCATTTCCAGATCGAAAAATTTATTATTAACTTCTTGGGATTGTTTTTCTAGGCCGTTCTCTAATTCGGACACCTTTTTGTCAAATTTGGATACTTGCATTTCAAGGTTATCTACTCTGCTGTTTATAACCACACAAAGTTCTTGAAGTTTCTCGTCTGTAGCTTTAGAAGTTTCTTGAAATTTCGCTTCCAGCTTCTCATTGTTGACCTGAACTTCAGCTAAAAGCTTCTCGTTGTTTACTTGAGTAGTTTCTAAGATGGTTCTAGAATTTTCGTTCAATTTCGCTTCCAGGTTCTCGTTGTTTACTTTAGAAGTTTCTTGAACTTCAGTGTTAACCTCCGCAAGTTGTTTCGAATTTTCGTTCATTTTCTCCATCATGGCGGCAAACATTGTGTTTAAGTCCATGTTGCTCGTCGTTGAACGGGTACATATCTCAGTTTCTTCTTTGTACTCAAATTCGTAAGTACCGATATCAATATCACGCCGCTTGAATTCATCTATTAGCCTTTTTGCAATTCTGCCTTGTTACCTGCTGTTGGTAGCTCCAACTTATTCAATTCTTTCTTGAGTTGTTCAACATTTAGTTCCTCAAACTTCATGCTTATTAATTTGCAATCCCACTTCTGACACTAATTGTTACGTTTTAACCTTTTCAAAACGTTTGTTTATTTTCTTTAAATAAACCGGATACTTTTGATTGCAAATAAAAGCCGTTTAGTAGTTTGAAAATTGTAACAACTCTTTATTTGTTTAAAATGTACAACAACAGAATTAAATAGTCACTCAATGTTTTTTAATACACGTTTATAAATTCGCAGAAATACAGACACACTTTATAATGTGCACGAATTCACTTGAAAAATATAGCACACTTTAAGGCTCAGTTGATGTTTATTCGAAAAGCGTCTCTGATAAACTAACTAACGACTGCAACCTCTGCCACTATTTATAACATCTGCACTCTAGATTGCTCTTTAACTGTCAAATCTCGTATATTCTAGAGCTTTCTAATACATACGCCATCTGTGGTGTACTTTCTACAATGTTCTTTAACTGAATATTCGAATTCGAATATACGATCGCAGCAAACAGCGTTGCCATACTTACGATCAATGGTCAACTGAAAGCTTTTATTCAATGTTAATAATGCCCACTGATATGTTACAGTTTGCTATTACAGCACTGCTATTTGAAAGCATTATGCTACTTTTAAATCAGCCGTAAAAAGCTTTAAAATTTGTAGTTTTTAGTAGTCAGGAATAGTTAATATTAAATAACTATGAATATTGAAAAGTGATAAGTACATTTTATTTTATAAAAATTTCAAAATTATTATCTCAGTCAAATGGAATTGAGTACAAATATGTTAATAACTATGTAATACTTGTTTTAATTATTGATTGTTTTAATTATTGATTTATTCATTAAATTTCAACCAAAAAATGTAAATAAATTTTTTAATTAAATATTTGATAATTTTAAAATTTATTATCACCTCGACTTTCTGATATTTTTTTTTTTTTTTTTTTTTTAACGTTTTATTGATTTATTGAATCTGTCTATTTTGACCTTACAATAAGTATTTAAATCTTATAACTAAAATTAAAACTATTTGCTCTTCAGCAAGAGAGCCATTATGGTAAACTGTCACTCATCTTAGCGGGGTGGTAGATCTGCTCTACGGAGCCTGGATCGGGTTTGGGTCTGCACAAGTTGTCTTGCAAGCGTATTGGGATGGTTACGCAGCTTCACAATATATTTCGCACGGACTTTCTCGAACTCTTCCTTTACCAATGTCACTTCTAAGTCTCTGTGGATGTTTTCATTTCTTATGTACCATGGTGCTCCCGTCATGGTCCTAAGAATTTTAGATTGGGCCCTCTGTATAAGATCAATACTGGTGTTGCTAGCCATTCCCCATAATTGAATTCCATATGTCCAAATTGGTTTTAAAACGGTCTTATACAGGATGACTTTATATTCAAGGCTTAATTTTGATTGGTCACTGATTAACCAATGAAAGCTAGAGGCTTTTAACTTCATGTGAAGTCTCTTGGTTTCTATGTGTCGGCGCCAAGTAAGCCGTCTATCTAGATGAATACCAAGGTAGGTGACATAATCAGACTGCGGTATATTAACGTTGTTGAGTGTGACAGGTGGGCAATTTCCTCTCCTTAGAGCGAACGTAACATGTTTACTTTTCAGCTCATTTACCTTTATTCGCCAGTTTTTCAACCATGACTCCACACGTACGAGGTAATTCTGTAGTTGACTAGATGCCATGAGTGGGTTTTCGTCTGAGCTAATAATGGCGGTATCATCAGCAAATGTTGAAATTGTTAGTTTATCGCACGTAGGGAGGTCGGAGGTGTAAATCAAATATAGTGTAGGTCCTAGTACACTTCCCTGTGGAACGCCAGCTCCAATCTTGCATTCTCTCGTCACATAATCATTGTACTTAACTCTGAAAAGTCTATTCGATAAATAAGACTCCAGCAATTTATGAGTACATAGTGGTAGTAAACATTTGATTTTATGTATTAGACCCTTATGCCATACCTTGTCAAAAGCCTGAGCAACGTCTAAAAAGATGGCAGAACAATATTTCTTTAATTCAAAAGATTTTCGAATCTCTCCAGTTAAACGATTGACCTGTTCAATGGTGCCATGATGTTCACGGAAACCAAATTGGTGTACTGGGATAATGTTTCCATCATTCAAAAAAGGTATTATCTTTTCCTGGAATATTTTTTCGAATAACTTCGACAAACAAGGGAGTAGGCTAATAGGTCTATAAGAAGATGGCAGGGTTAAATCTTTACCCGGTTTAGGTATCATTATTATTTGAGAAATTTTCCAATTTTTTGGATAAATTCCTAGTTTCAAGATCGCATTAAACAATATAGATAGCACAATTATTGCCACATTTGGTAGGTTCTTAATCATTGATGGCGTTATTAAATCATATCCCGGTGATTTTTTCAAGTCTAATTTATTTTTAATTACTCTATTAACATCCTCAGGACTAATATCGAATTGGGCTGCATTAGCCATTGTTGAAGCTGGCAGTTCTTCTAGTTCAAACTCATTTGCCGTGGAGTTGGGTTGAAATACTTCACTTAAATGTACAGCAAATACTGAGGCTTTTTCTATAGCACTTCGTGCCCAGGTTCCGTCAGCTTTTCTTAAAGCGCTTTGTGCCTCTACCGGTGGCTTAATGTTCCTCGTTGCCTTCCAAAGAGAGAAATTTGTGTATTTTGTACTCGTCAAACTTTTAATATATTTTTCGTTTATGCGATCCTCCTCTAAATGAAGGGCTCTTTTCAGTTTTCGTACTGCTGCGGACAGCCTCTGCTTTGCAGCAGGTGATCTATTATGTTGCCATTCTCTTCTGAGTCTTCTCTTTTCGAGAAGAAGTCTTTCAATATCCGAACTTGAAATAGGCGTATTAGTTTTTGGAGGGATCTGGCACCTAGAGTGTTCCAGAGCCGAAACAATCAATGACGTGAAGTCATTAACGGTCCTATCTATGTCTTCCTCACACTGTAAATTAGGATTTGTGTGGATATGACTGCTGATATATTTCCTATATTTTAGCCAATTTGTCTTAAAATACAAAGAGTCCTTAGGAAATCTTGGGGTGTTGGGTCTCTCACAATAATTAATAATTACAGGAGAGTGGTCAGAAGATAGATCATAGGATATTTCTGTGGATATTGCATTCCGAATAATATTTCTGCATATGGCGAAGTCTATTAGATCAGGAATTTTTCTAGGATCAGTTGGCCAATAAGTTGGGTGTCCAGGAGACACAAAATCTAAGCAATTTTTGCGATCAACTAGAGCTTTTTGGTTCTGTGCTCTCAGAAGCTCTTGTATTGTGTTTTGCATGGATGACATGAAGTTAGTCATATTTTGATTAAGAGAGGAAATATTCTCAGTAAGTGTTTGCATAAGGTTTTCCAACCCTCCCATATTTTGGGGGACTTTTGGCTTTTGATAACCCGTTTTTAAAATACTGGCGTATGAGCTGGCTCCAGCATTAATTGTAGCTCCCTGGCCATTTTCCTGTGATACTGGATGAGCCGCATTTATTTTATCATTTGAAAAATCTACTCCAGAACTTAGTGGTCTAGATGTAGATACCGAATTTGTAGGTGTTGATTCAACTATTTCACCTCTCAACAGCTTTTGCCTCTCTCTTAATCTTTTTAGTAACTCCTTGTAGACCGGGCATCCGCGATAATTAGCGGAATGATCTCCACCGCAGTTACCACATTTCCTACTGAGACCATTCTCAACTATATCACATTGTGACGAAGAGTGCAGGCCTCCGCATGCAACACATACTGTGCGTAGGGTACAATAATTACGTGTATGTCCAAATTCCTGACAATTACTACACTGAACTGGACGATTACGCTTAAGAGGTTCCTCTATATTCACTCTACGATTCAACAAATATCTTAGAGTGTATATAGGGTGAGTTTCATTATTTTTTAATTTCCTATCATCAGGCTCTAACTCAACCCTAAACATTGGCTGAGGAACCTTGTCTCTATTAAAGATATTGACTACATTCTTTGTCTGATAGCCCAATTCTTCCAGGGCCTCCTTGATTTCGTTTGTATCTACACTGGACTCTATACCTTTTATGACCACTATCAAGCCCTTGCAACTCTTAAGTTGATATGTATAAAAGTTTTTCTTACTGTCATTTAGGTGTTGAGAAATTTTTCTATAACAATCCTCAGTGTATACAACTATTTTTGTCTCTTGCACACCTCCTTTTCTTATTGGAACAATATGAAAATTATTTTTTCCAATGAGTTCAATAAATGATTTCACTAAGCTATTAGAGCTAGTTTCACGAAGGAATATTGGTGGTGGTTTTAACGGTTTACGGATGGATTTATCATCATTTTTTTGACGATTAGAATCTTCCTCACTCAAGAGAGCAAAACGGTTACTTTTCAAGGGGTTATCAGTAATTTTTTGCTTCTTCTCAGAAGGCAGACTTTTCTGGGGACTTAAATTTCGCTTATTAATTCTTATATATCTAAGCATACCTGTTTGAACTGGAGATTTAGTTTTACTTATCTTATTTCCAACCTTAGGTATAGCACCACTTGATGTTCCATTATCTTCCATCACGGTATTTTCAGTGTTAAATACATTAAAACTCTCACTAGGTGTTGTTAGTGGATTACCATAAGCTTGTGTATTTATCATTGTCGACTCTGTTATATCTACTGCAGTATTTGTTGTTGTACCAGAACACTTTTTATTTTCTTTTATGCTTTGTTCTAAACAAGCATTACTAGGTGATGATGTGTGTGCAATATTGTTCTCATGTATTTGTATCACGGGGGAACAAGAGCGCGCTCTCTCAATCGGTTTGGCGGTTAAATAATTTTTGTTAAAGTCTGGATCTCTTATATTTTTGTTAGCACTTCTATTTTCACCCTCCCCGTTCAAAAATATGTAGGCATTTCTACCGTTTAAACTGAGTCTACTCTCATTATGAGAGTTCATATGCTCACAGTAATTTAACGAAATTTGAAAAAAGAAAATAAACAAAGCACTTTTAAACAAATTTCTATTTTTTTTGTTATATTGTATATTTTTTTGTTTGTTTATATTAAACACTTAGAGAAATATTTTTTTTTTTTGCGTCCAATCGCTAAATTTTTCCTTTTTATTTAAATTTTCACTGAAACCACTTAAATCGCGGAGCGAATAAAAAACACGTCTGCTTCTCATAAGAATTGCAGATTAAATCTGATATGAAACAGAAAATGTTACAAGTCCCAAAAAAAGGACCTATACGATACAAACGCACTTCTTCTTAGCTGTGATTATTTGTCATTATAAATCATAAATCATGTAGTAATAAAACTCCATTATCAGATTTCATAAATTTTTCAAATTATGGATTTTAGAACGTTTTGTCTCTCATGTAATACTTCTGAAAAGGACTTTGTACACTAAGCTAACGAAATGATTAATAAAATAAAATTTTAAGAACAAAAAACACTAATGAAGTCAAATTGATTGAAAGAAGGTATGTAAATCAAATTCAACTTAACGTTTAGTAAAATCATCACTAAGTTTATAATGAATCATTATTAAGGTTTAACTTGGCTTCTAGAATTATGCGGAATTTAAATTTTAATAGTTTCATTATGTGCAATTTATTCTGAAAAAGTTTTTAACTAAACTCATCGTCCTCTACTAAGGAGTGAGATCGAAAAATTCTTAACACACGTTTTTCATTACATTTTTTAACCCAAGTATTATTTGAATTTTTTTTTGATCAAGTTACCTTTGAAAAACATGTCAGTTATTATGTGTAATGTCAATTATATTAATTTTTTTGTTAATCTGATTAAAATGAGTGACCAGAAAAAAGTGCGTACTGAAATTATTAAATATTTTCAACAAAACCCAACTTGGTCTTACAAAAAGTTGGCCAAGCATACAAAGGTCTGCCGTCAAACTGTTTCCAATGTTATTAAACAGTACCGGGAGAACTTGTCAGTTGATAGAAAACCTGGTTCAGGTAGAAGGAATGGTCCACATGATGTTTCTAAAGCCAAAAAAATAGAACGCATTTTCAAAAGAGCTCCCAACACATCCGGTAGGAAAGCAGCCCGGTTAGCTCAGTGCTCGGACTATTTGGTACGAAAAGTTAAAGCTAATGCAGGTTTAAAAACATACAAGGCTCAAAAAGTTCCTGACAGGAACGCTACTAAAAATTTAGAGGCCAAAAACAGAGCACGGAAATTGAAGTCAAGTTTTATAAAAAAATATTCTTGCTGCATAATGGATGACGAAACGTATGTTCTGGCAGATTTTTCGCAACTTCCAGGTCAAAAATTTTATGTTGCTGATGCTCGAGGGAATGTTGAAGAAAAGTTTAGGACCCAAAAGCAGACAAAATTTCCCAGAAAGTTCTTGGTATGGCAAGCAATATGCAGTTGCGGCAAAAGAAGCCACTCATTTGTTACAACGGGCTCTATAAATACCGAAATTTACATCAAGGAATGTTTACAAAAAAGGCTGCTTCCATTCATAAGACTTCATAATGTGTCCACTTATTTTTGGCCTGACTTGGCATCCTGTCACTATGGCAAACAAGCCCTTGAGTGGTACAAGAACAATAATGTGGTATTTGTACCAAGAGAGGCAAATCCTCCAAACTGCCCGGAGCTAAGGCCAGTGGAGAGATATTGGGCTCTTGTTAAAAGAGAATTGAAGAGTACAAAAAAGGTGTCCAAAAGTGTGGTAGATTTTAAACGGAGATGGACTACATGTTCGAGCAAAGTGACAGAAAGCACTATAAAAACGTTAATGGAAGGGTTTCCGAAAAAGGTTCAAAATTTCATCACTAGTGATTAAAACTATAAAAATAATTTTTTTTGTAAATTGTAATAATAATTTCAATCAAATAAAAAAAAAATTAAAGCTGTAAGTTTAGTGGTTTCTTTTTTATAAACATATATGTATGTTAAGAATTTTTCGATCTCACTCCTTATTTAGAATTATTGTAATTCTTAAAAATATCAATCTAAATAGGTTTGTATTGTAAATCAGCAGTTTAGGTTTCAAATCAGATTAATAATGTGTGTACAAAGAATATAAAAAATGCACAAAGCCATGAGATTTCTTATTTTTAGACCTAAATTTTAAAAACCGTTTAACCGAGTGATAAAAACCGGATAAACCGGTTAACCGAAAATCAACATTTTAAATTAACCCGTTCGCAAAAAACCGAGATTTCGAAGAAAAACCGGGTTTTCGGTTAACCGGTTTATAAACACTACTTATATGAGAACAATATGCCAATTGAAAGAAAAAGTGGATCTGGTCGAAAATGCAGTTTACAAGACTCCAAACTACGCTCTAAATTAAAAAATTAAGCATTAGGTGCCAGTGCAAAATCGTATCGTCAATTGGGTAGGAAATATAATTGTGACAAAAACACAATTAAGAAATATTTAGAATCCATGGGAGTACAGAAAAGGAAGAAAAGAACAGCACCATTTACCACCGAAGCTCAACAAAAGGTAATTAAACATAGACTACGGGAGCTTTCCAGAAATTACTTTTCTTGCTCATCAGAGTACAAATGTGTAATGGACGACGAGACATATTTTACCGTTGAAGGAAATGAATGGCAACCAAAACATTATTTTGAGTCTTATAGTCACGCCGCCACCGAAAACGTTAAATTTATTCGTAAGACAAAGTTCCCAGGAAAAGTTTTGTTATGGTTAGCCATAAGTGAAAGTGGTGTCAGTGAACCAGTTTTTTTTAAACTGTGAATGACCAAGTTTACAATAAAAATTTTGTCGTTTTCCTTTCTAAATATGTTGCTAAATATGTTACATATCTCACCCCCAATTATATTTCAGTTTGAGATAATACCCTTTTTTGCAGCTGCGTTAAGTACTTTTTATTCAATCGTGCATTTTGCTTTTTTACTTTTATCTATTGTTTACTTTCAATTGAATAAAATCAAAAAGTGTTAAAAAAAAAATTATATATTATGAATAACAAATTATTTATTTTAAAGAACTATTAGAAACATCATCATCTGATGAAGATGAGCTTGTTTTACTTCCACAAAGTAGAGAACTTTTCCCTCGTGTTAAAAGCTTAGTGGAAAATGTAGTCCATAACTACTCGGATGTTGATGTATATATTTGTCATTATATGTACAAATATATAAAAATATTTAATTAATAACAAATACATTATTAGTTTCAAAAGAATTTCCGTGTTAGCCGAGCAAGTGCCGACTATCTTATAGAGTGGTATTCTCATTCTTCCAGCAAAAGAAGTTATCGGGGAGGAAAATTGCAGACAAGTTTTGATGCTAATTGAAAAATGTTAACCATTTAGAATTCAAGTAATTAAATATACATATATAAATGGCAATAAAGCCACAATAAGAGAGGTAGCAAACCTTTTTAGCATGTCACTTTCGAATGTACACAGAACCTTTAACAGTGTTTTAAGTTTTATCAGTTTTTCTAAAACAAACGCAGAAAAAGAGACCACTGCAAATGAATTTAAACAGGTAGGTTGCATGATTAAATAGGAATAAATTTTATGAAATACATACATACATATTTACTTTTTTTTTTATAGATTTCAGGAATTCCTAACATCTTAGGATGTATTGATGGGAGTTATATTACTACCAGGACACCAAAACATAAGATACGTTCAACTTACTGCAACAGACATGATGGAGTCTCAATAACACTCCAAGGTATTTGCGACGCAAAATTGAGGTTTTTGGATGTTTTTACCGGAATACCCAGTAAAATTCATGATTCGAGAGTCTTAAAGCTTTCATTTATCGGAAAAGAACTACCCAATTTATATTCTAGCAAATACTATTTGTTAGGTGATGCAGCATATCCTTTAAGGGAATACTTGCTAACACCATATAAAGATTATGGAAATTTAAGTACGTCAGAAAAAAATTTCAATATACATTTTTGCCGAGCTCGTGTTAAAATAGAAAATTTATTTTATTTATTGAAAAGTCCAGATGAAATATCTAATACCGAGCAAGATAATGACAATGTTATTGAAAGCGATAGAAGAGATAATCTACTGACTCAATTGGGACGGATAAAAAGGGATGAAATTTATTGTAATGTAATTTATAATATACATACATACTATGTACAAATAACATGAAACAGAATTAAAATAGAAACAATTTTGTATAAAAAACAAAACAAAAGGCTTTTATTTCATTGTAAAAAGTTTAAAAAACATAAGTACATGCAAAGAAAAATAAATTTAGAAAAAAATTAGTTAAAACTTTATAATTCTATATGTAAATTAGCGATATGTATACAAGTATAAAGGTACAAGGTAGATAAAAGGTACAATATAAAAAAGGAACAAAGTAATCAGTCACAAAAATCAGTAAATCTTTAAAGGCCTTATTCATAATCAATTTTTATTTTTATAAAAGGGTTATAAAACAAAATTTCAATACAAAATTGGTTGTATAAACCTGTAATAAATTTAAAAAATTATTATGAATAAGGCCTACTTATACTTATTTATCTTCTAAAAGTTTCTTTAGTAAGTCCATTTTTTCTTTGTGGCGTTTTTGTCGACCCTCTTCTTTCTTTTCCGCAATTTCTAATAATGTTTCCTGAACACTTTTAGTTTTTATTTTATTAATTTTCGTATTTTCACTTTTTTTTTTTGACTTTAATATATTTGCAACTGCTCATCTGTATTTCTGGCTCAATAAAGTCATCAATTAAACAAATTTTATTTAGCTCCTCCTCATAATTTTTTTTTTAACTTTTAATTTATTTATTGAATCTGCCTATATCATTAGGCCTAACAATAAGTGATTAAATCTTATAACTAAAATTAAAACTAATTGCTCTCTAAAGAGAGCATTGCTTGATGCATGGACCTCATCTTAGCGGGGTGGTAGATCTCCTCTACAAAGCCTTGATCTGGTTTGGCTCTGTGCGAGAAGCCGAGCAAGCGGATTTGGGTGTGATTGCAGTTTCAGTATATATTTATCGCGGACTTTCTTAAACTCATCCTTCAATAGTGGCACTTCCAAGTCCCTGTGGATGTTTTCATTTCTTATGTACCATGGTGCACCCGTCATGGTCCTAAAAATGTTTGACTGGGCCCTCTGTATAAGCTCAATACTGGAATTACTGGCCGTTCCCCACAATTGGATTCCATATGTCCAAATTGGTTTTAAAATGATTTTATACAGGGTGACTTTATAGTCCAGGCTTAACTTTGATTGGTCACTTATTAACCAGTGAAGGCTAGATGCTTTTAACTTCATGTGAAGCCTCTTGGTTTCTATATGACGGCGCCAAGTAAGTATTCTATCTAAGTGAATACCAAGGTATGTAACATAATCGGACTGAGGTATATTAACATTGTTAAGTGTGACAGGTGGACAGCATCCCCTCCTCAGAGTGAACGTAACATGTTTGCTTTTTAACTCATTTACACGTATTCTCCATTTGTTTAACCATGTTTCCACACATCTTAAGTAGCCATCGAGTTTACTAGATGCTATATATGGGTTTTCATGCGAGCTAATAATTGCGGTGTCATCAGCAAATGTAGAAATAGAGGGTAGGTCCAAGAACACTTCCTTGTGGTACTCCTGCTCCAATCCTATATTCTCTTGTCACGTAATCGTTGTACTTAACTGTAAATATACGGTCCGATAGATAAGATTCCAATAGTTTATGAGTAGATGGTGGCAGCAAACATTTTATTTTATATACCAGGCCTTTGTGCCATACTTTGTCGAAGGCTTGAGCGACATCCAAAAATATTGCTGAACAATATCTCTTTAATTCAAAGGATTTTCTTATCTCCGGTTATACGATTAACTTGTTCGATTGTTCCGTGGCGTTCCGGAAACCAAATTGATGAACTGGGATTATATTTTTCTCATTTAAAAATGGTATAATTTTCTTTTGGAACACTTTTTCGAATAGCTTCGATAAGCAACGAAGTAAGCTTATTGGTCTATAGGAGGATGGTACGGTCAAGTCTTTACCTGACTTTGGTATAGTTTTATCTGAGAAGTTTTTTAATTTGTCGGAAAAACTCCATGTTTAAAGATCGCATTAAATATTGTAGACAACGCAATTATTGTCACATTCGGTAGGTGTTTAATGATAGTAGTTGTAACAGAATCATTTCCAGGTGATTTTTTTAATATTATATTATCCTTGATTACTTCGTTAATGTCTTCTGGCTCTGTGTCAACATTATCTAATGTCATCATTAGATAATGTTGACACAGGTGGCTCTTGAAGTTCAAAAACAGTTGTTGGCGAGTTTGGTTGAAAGACTGTACTTAAGTGATCGGCAAATATTTTAGCCTTTTCCTCCGTGCTGCGAGCCCAGGTACCGTCAGCTTTCCTTAAAGGGCTTTGCCCCTCTACCGGTGGCTTGATATTTTTCGTTGCCTTCCAAAGGGAAAAATTTGGTATTTGTCAAACTTTTAATGTAATTTCTATTTCTACGATCCTTTTCTATTTGAAGGGCATTTTTCAGATTTTCACTAGCAGCAGACAGCCTCTGTTTTGCAGCAGGTGATCTATTTTGTTGCAATTTGCTTCTGAGTTTTCTCTTTTCTAAAAGAAGTCGTTCAATATCTGAGTTGGAAATGTGCATATTAGGAAATATTTGACTCGGAATGATTTAGAGCCGATACAATTAATGATGTAAAGTCATTGACACTTTTATCTACATCTTCCTCACACTGAATGCAAAGATCTGGGTGGATATGACTGCTTATATATTTTTTATATTTAAGCCAATGTGTTTTTAAGTAATATGTTTCAGTATGAAATTTTGAAATGTTAGTCCTCCCGTAGTAAGATACTATAATTGGGGAATGATCAGAAGATAAATCATATGACATTTCTGTAGATATTGAATTTCGATTAATATTTTTTGTTACGGCAAAATCTATGAGATCAGGATTTTTTTTAGGATCAGCAGGCCAGTATGTTGGTTGTTCAGGTGACACAAAATCCAGACCATTTTTACGATTAACTAATGCTTTATAAAGCTGTTTACCTCTGGGATTCATTAGTCGAGAGCCCAAGTAAGTATGATTGGCATTATAGTCGCCACATGCCAGAAAGCGACCTCCTAGCGTGCTAAAGAATTCTTCAAACTTCTCCTTGGTCATTGAAAAGCGTGGTGGGCAATAGATCTCGCTTATATTTCTATTTAAAATACCAGTGCCACCATGTGCCTTACCGTCAGGATGATTTGTACAGTAGAATGTATAACCCGAAATATTAAAGTTATACCTATTGGTAAGATGAGTTTCCGAAACCAATAGCACGTCGATGTTTTTATTCTGCATGAAGTGGGATTCCTCTGATTTGTGTTGGTTTAAACCGTTTGCATTCCAAAAACATAGTCTCAAATAATTCATTTTTTTGTTAAGAGGATTTGTATCATTTGGTTCTGCGCTCTTAAAAGCTCTTGTATTGTGTTTTGCATGGATGACATAAAGTTTGTCATATTTAGATTAAGAGAGGTAATATTCTGGGTAAGCGCGTGCATAAGTGCTTCCAACCCTCCGGTATTTTAGGGAACACCAGGTTGCTGGCAACTCAACTCCTCATAATTAACATTAATTCTTTTTGAGCCTCCTTAGTACAGTTTTGTATCTTTTCTCGCACTTCTTAGGAGTTTTTTCATCAAACTCTATGGCAATTTCGGCCCCCATATCCTTTTTGGTTCTGAATTTTTTCAGTGACCCTATTTCTGGCAAATATTCTGCATACATATCGAGGAGATTTTTGGTTTCACCATCAGACCAAACTCGAATAAATTGTGGGTATGTAAATATATGCATATGAATATTCACATACTTACCCTGAATTTTTCTATAAGTAATAGGAGATTTACCCATTTGTTCGCCTTCATCACTTTTTTCATCCATTGTTTATGCACAAAAGTGTTATTTTGATATGAACTAAAACGTTTTTTGTATCAGTTATTAAACAAATAGAAGGAAATCCTGCATAATGCGGTAAAGAGATGAGATAGTATGTAATTAAAAAAAACGAAATATTTTGGTGGACGTTATTGCTTTTGTTAGCAAAACATGTAATTCTAACTTAACCTCAAATTAATGACTTTTTCCATAAATATCAACTTTGCATAGGCTTTTGATAATGTTGGCCGTGGACTGCCGTGTTTTTCATCAATGAACATTGTTAATAAAATAATTCTGAATTTATTTTTTGTTATTTTTCGTTTCGGTTTTTGATTTATATCATTTTCTTTCAGACAGCCTCAGCTTAAAATATAGCGAAATTTTTAATGTGAAAAAATTAATAAGAAAAAAATCTATGCTGTTTACAATTTCAGTGAAATTGATTTAAATAATGTTTCAAAACAAGATTTAACTTCGTTAAAGCATAAGGTATAAACTTTCTGTAAAAATTGTTCGTTAAGGTGGCACAAGGCTCACGGAAAATTTCTTTTTCAAGCATGATTTTGCCTGAATGGCTTATACGTGATGCCGAATTTATCGGTTAGTTTTCGAGATATTCAGTTTTTTTTACTTTTTTTAGCGGTATAATATAAAAATTGGATTTTTACACACCCCTCCGCCCACACACCTAATATAAAAAATCTGTCTGTACAGTGATAACCGCTGTGCTTTTCTGAAGCTTCCCTGAAAATTTCATCAAAATCGGTAGAGCCGTTTTTTATATACATAGATGGCATTAGCGGTATAATGTAAAAATTTGACAATGCCACGCCCCTCCGCCCACAGACCGAAAATCAAAAATCTGACCTTACAGTGCTACCCGCTAGACTATTCTGAAGATTCCCCGAAAATTTCATCAAAATCGGTCCAGCCGTTTTTGAGTTCATTCGGAACATACATACATACCCACATGCAAACTTCCATTTTTATTATATACAGTGGTGGCCACCAATTTAAGACAAATACTTGAATTTTTTTCATCAACTGAATTTTAAGTGCGATAGAGCCAAAATAAATGGACCTCTAAGGGTATGAAATTTATTATTAATGTTTCTAGTTTCTGAAAAATGTTTGGAAAAATCGGTAAAACATATATGGACAAAGATATGTGGAAATACGTTGACCCACCTCATCGAACATCCGCTGTTAACATGATATGACCGAAACTAATGAAACTAAAAATACGAAATTTGGTAAGAATATTTTATAATAATAAAATTATAATGATATAAATGTGAGAAAATATGTTTTTTAAAAAAAAAAAAAATTTTGTCAAGTTGTCGAAAAATTTTATGACTTCGTGGTGAATATGTATGAATTGACACAGTCGAATAAAACACACTTGTGTGTTAAAACAGTCCTCATGCATACATATTTGTGGAAATATTTGAAAAAATAATTGACAATTACATGGAATTTAGCAAACAATTTTTGTCTTAAATTCCTGGCCACCACTGTATATAGATATTGCATTAGCGGTATAATGTAAAAATTGGATTTTTACACGCCCCTCCGCCCACAGACCGAATATTAAAAATCTGGTTATACAGTGTTACCCGCTGGGCTATTCTGAAGATTCCCTGAAAATTTCGTTAAAATTGGTCCAGCCGTTTTTGAGTTCATTGGGAACATACATCCATTTTTATATATATAGATGAAAAATGTTTGTATGAGAAAATCGAAAATCTTATTTACGAAAGCACCGAATGGACCTAATGTTGTATTTTAGGTGTCTAAAACTATATTCAGAAAATTTCCTTTCCAATGATACCAGTTTGGAGCTAATCTGTTGGATGGTCTCAGAGTCTATAACGGACATAGGTAGAAACATTTTTTGTATTTTATATATATAGATTTATTACAAAATCTTTTATTTTATTTATCTTATATACAAAAAAAATATAAGTATACATTTATAGAGAAAACTTAAAATATTAATTCAAATATTGTAACAAAAAATTTTTAAAATTTGTTTTTGATACATTAAAATCTAAGGTATAATTATTATTTAAAATATTGAAGAAATTTAATGATCTTATTAATGGACTATTTAATGCATAATTTCTGTGATGTAAACTTATATAAAACAAATTTCTATGCCGGATTGATAATCTGCCTGGAACTTAAATGGTATTTGTTCTAAAAGATCTGGACAATCAATATATCCATTAATCAAGTCAAAAACGAAAAGCATTGACTGAATTTTACGTCTCTTTTCCAAAGATATCATACCAAGATGTAAGCAACGGGATTTATAGGATGGGTGCGGATATATAAAATTTAAATGAGGCAATGCATAACGAATAAATTTTCTTTGAATTTTATCTATGCGAGCAATATGACTGACGCATAACGGACTCCAAATGACGGCACCATATTCTAATTTAGATCTTACAAATAACGAAAATAACAATTTAAATGTGTAAGGATCATAAAAGTCAGTACAATTTCTTATTAGAAACGCAAGTGTGGAATAAGCTGGACCTGGAACATAAAATGGTATTTGTTCTAAAAGATCTGGACAATCAATATATCCATTAATCAAGTCAAAAACGAAAAGCATTGACTGAATTTTACGTCTCTTTTCCAAAGATATCATACCAAGATGTAAGCAACGGGATTTATAGGATGGGTGCGGATATATAAAATTTAAATGAGGCAATGCATAACGAATAAATTTTCTTTGAATTTTATCTATGCGAGCAATATGACTGACGCATAACGGACTCCAAATGACGGCACCATATTCTAATTTAGATCTTACAAATAACGAAAATAACAATTTAAATGTGTAAAGATCATAAAAGTCAGTACAATTTCTTATTAGAAACGCAAGTGTGGAATAAGCTTTAGGAATTATATAATCTAAATGTGATTTAAAGGTCAATTTAGAGTCAAATAATATGCCCAAATCCTTAACCCATATCGTCCCAAGGATTTTTTTTGTCGATTAACTTTATAAAACTTGGTAGTTTTTTGATAATTTGGGATTAGAAAACACGAATATGAAGTCCAAATTTTTTTCAAATTTCTTGTTTTTGAGAAAAATGGTGTTCGATTAATCGAACATTGGGCACTATTTAGCATTTTTGTTATATAGTTCCCATATAATGTAAATAAGAAAAAACCACGTTTTTTATAAACTCAAATCAATTCATATTATTTATTAAAAGAAAAATAGAACAAGCCATTTATGAAATGCTTCAAAACAATGTTTATGAAGCGCAATATTGCACTTTATGCATAACAAAGTGCTTAGTTTATGACATCTCCATTTCTTATTTTGCTCTATTTAAACTATAAGATGCTTTCTTTTTGTTATAGGAAGACTATTTTTGTAAGTCTCTCTGGCTCTGTCTCTGTTGAATCAATATATTGCTGTTTCACCTATAAAGAATCCGCAAGTTCTACTCGAAATTCTTTTTGAGATTTAATACTTTTGTTTTCGTAACGACGACGGAAACAGTCCAGTTTTCAAGCTTTTACCAACGAAGATTTTAGAGTAGAGATAAATAAATAAATACCACTTCTTTGCTCGAAGTGCAACACTATAAATTTGTACAGCATTGTCATGCAAATCCACTCTTCCAATTCCTTTGTTTTTGTTTTTCAATAGTAGGGGTTAGTTATAATTTACAAAGCGAAAGTGTTCTATTATACCATCACTATTTTTTTTCCTTTTTTCTATTTCTTTACAGTGGGATAGAGCAGATTAAAATTAGTGGCCACTGTAACATCTTTATTGTCCTGCCAGCGGCAAATTTAAAATTTTTTGTTGCTGTCAAACTGGAAATCATTATCCAAACTCTTTCCAAACTTTTTACGGTTTTAAGCACAGCTCCCCAGATTATATCTCAGTCAGTAGGCACATGAGGTAGTAGGAAGTAAAAAAGTTGTCAAAATACACGGTATGCCTGTCTGCAAATTCTATATTATCTAACAAGCGCAGAACTATATTGGCTCCTAAGCCAACTGCTTTGATGTAGCTGTCTGCCGATCCAGCATAGGGTATGCAGTGTCTATTTGCCGATCAGAGGCACCATAGTGTATAGATGAAATGAATTGGTTTACCACGTAAAAACATTTTGCAATAATGTCGCCCAAAATATGGTTTCATCCTCCCAAATTCCGAATTGCATAAACTTTTTGTTGATTATCTCGTACATGAAATAAATATAAAAAAAATAATTTCGAGAGAATTGTACAATATCTTTGCCATTTTGTCGTTCTTGTCTAAATTGAAGTTGTTGCTGAAGTGAATAAATTTTTTAATGTCCAAGAACTTATTTCTTGGCATACATAACTTCACAGCAGCAACGCTTAATGCAGGGTGATTTGACGAATAATCGGGAGCAGCAGGCACAGTGTGATATGCAGACAATACCAAATGCCTAGGAATCGTTGTAACATAGTTTTGTCTAAAACAAAATTAGAATTCGGCTGCTGAGCGTAGCGATTTGTTTCCTCGATTATCATATCTAAATCCTTATAATCAAAAAATAGACCAAATAATAACTATATTTCTGTTAATTCAAACTAGTGAATTAGTTACAATATGGCAGTACGCAACATCTTCTGAACAAAAACAAAAGTGCTATATAGTGCCCAGTGTTCGACAAATCGAACACTCCATTTTGAATTCAAATTACAAAAATACCAGTGAAAAACTAAAATATTTGTTTGCTGTTGTTAATAGTTGAATCGTTTTTCAATTGAACTACATTCACACATTTTTTATTTTTTTGAATTTTATACATAGTTTTAAGTTTTTAAAATTATGCCAAAATTGATGTTTTTTCTTCACCCCTATTATAAAAGGGGGGATTGGAGTGGGCATGAAATTTTATTTTTATATTTGTAGCCAACCCCTTACACTATATAATTATTAAAAAAAAAATTATAAATGGTAGATATATTATTGCGAGTCCCATGTTGTTGAGGAATTATAAGAGATTTTGTAGCAAAATATAAAATGTCAAAAATTGCATATTCAAAAATTGTGGATACAGTAGACAATTTAGAAATAGATCTATAATTGGAAACGATAGCTTTATTTCCAGATTTATGTATAGGAGTTATTAAAGTTAATTTCCAACGGTTTGCAAACACTCCCTCAGATAAGGATTTATTAAAAATTTGCAAAATTGGATATACTATCGATTGAGAAAATTTTTTTACTAAAAAAGCACTCAAACCATCAGTATCAGATTTGAATGAGTTTTTTTAACGAGAGATTGCATCTAAAATATCTGCCTCACAAAATATAATATGACCCAAATTTAAATAATCAGATATTATGTTTTCATTAAAGAATATATTAGGAACAGAAGAATCGAAATTTGACTTGAAAAATTTTGCAAAAAAGTTAACAATCGTTTGAGGGTTTTCTGAAGAATCATTTTCATAAATCATAGAAGAAGGAATATCCGTTGATCTCTTTTTAGAGCGTATAAAAGACCAAAAATAATTAGGATTAGACTTTATATTATTTTCAGTGTTAATTATATATTGTTTAGAAATTTATTAAGAAAATTAAATTCTTTAGCACATTGGTTTAATTGTCGAAGAATTTCATTCGAACCCGACGATATATAGCGTTTATGCAATTTATTTCTTTAATTTTTTAATATTCGTAAACCTTTTGTGTACCAAGGACGACTAGATGAGAAATAAGTTTTATAAGGAATATATTGATCACAAATATTCAAAAATGTATTTAAAAAATATCATAAGATATATTAGTAGATTTCTGATAGAACAAATTTGTCCAATCAACATTAAGCAAGACACAGTTTAATGTATCAAAATTACAATTTTTATGATCATATTTTTTAGGAATTAAATATTTTGTACATTTAATGAACTTCATAGCATCTAACTCTAAAATGATGGCATTATGATGAACATTTGGGGAAGAAAATGGTATTAAACATTCATACATTTTTGTTTTAAAGGAAGACTGTACAAATATCAGATCCAAGATTTTATTTAATTTATTAAAGATATTATTTATTTGAATAAGATCCATATCAAAAAATGAATCGATAAGATTAATTTCATAATCCTTATTTGCATTATAAGGAGTTAATTCATTATTAATATTAACCCAGACTAAATTATTTAAATTATAAAAAAAAATAAGAATCGAGTATTTAAACCCATTTTCTCATGAAGATATAAAATATTATTTACATGAGAAGCAGGCGGAATATAGGAACAACTAAGGCAAATTAAACCATCTGGAGAGGGAATAAGTGCAAATAGCTGATCCAATAACTCATCAACAATAATATATGTACATATATATGAATTGAATTCTTTTCTTACGGCAATTAATATAACACCGCCTCTTTTAACACCAGTTCTTTCATAACATCTATCTTTACGATACACATGATACAAATTTAAATTAAAATACTCAGAATCAAAAAATTCAACATTTAGCCAAGTTTCAATAATCACGAAAATATCGTAGCATCATTGTGAAGAGAAATCAAAAAGGCTTTTATTTTTTGTGCGCATTACCGAAACATTTTGAAAATAAATCTTTAAACTAAATAAATTTGTTAAATTGCACTTGGCAACTCCACTGGTTTCCTTGGAAAAAAAATGAATGGTCTAATTTTTATATTCATTGGCCATAGAGTAGGTTTAATAATTTCATTGTAAAAACAAGGCGTAACACCAATTTTAAAATTTACATGCATTAAAGTTTTTTCATCTACATCTATTTTAACTAGCCTCGTACACTCAAGGTGATTTTTGTTAATCTCTGTAAGTTTTTCAATAAAGTTTATAATTTGTTCTTTTGTAACAGATGGTTTGAAAGAAGAGATGTGTCAATATTTCTTTTTTACAATAACATCAAGATCATTTGAATTATTTTCTTCAACAGCAATGATACGATTTCTTCGTCTACGCCTACGAACATTCATCCATTCATTTTGTTGGTAATCTGCATCATACATGTTTGACCTTACTTCTGAAGCCAGAGTTGGATTTGAAGTTATAGAAGAAGCATTCATCATCATTAGTAATAGTGCACTTTATATTATTAATAATTGAAGAGCCAGCAATAACTTCTGCATGTGTCCGTTGAACAGCATTGTTTTTATTCACAATATCATTATTAATTTGTTTTCAAGGCTTTTTGAAAGTTTATTGAACTCAGTATTTAATTCTTGTATATCATGACTAATTTTTGAGACTATTGTTTTTTTTAATTCTCTTAAATCTTTATACAATGAAGAAATAGAAAAAGCATTTCTGCTGATACACTAAGGCATTGGTAGGCAAAAAGAGGTATTTAATTTGTGTGCTCTTTTGGGTAAAAAATAAAATATCCACAACAACATCAAGAAACTGAATGAATTGTGTTTATTTTTACGCTCTTTTGTTCACATTCGGGTTGTTTGACGAAAATCATCGTAACCTGAACAATATGAACGCCTACCATGGCACTAAGGCAATCATTGCAATTAAATACAACATTTAAATTATCATTTAATAAATTAATATGTTTATCATTAATATTAGCACAAATATAATGCAGTTTAGCTTTGCAAATGTGACAAGCGATAAAATTAGAAAATAGCGATTTAAAAAACTTCGCGCACAACGTTTTAACACTTTGAAAATCAAATGCTGACTGATATTTGGAATTTCTAAAGGAATTATAGCGAAATGTTATACATTTTTGTGCCAATTTTATAACAAAAATTTATAGAAAAAATATAACATATAGTCCATCATTAGTCCAACAGTGCAAAAATGGAAATTAACCTTTAAGAACACTTGGGATCAGAATGTCCCTCAATTTGACTGTGTTTTACGTGATTTTAAAATTTGGACTCCAAGTGCTATTAAAGTTAATTTCCATTTTGGTGCTTTTATTGTAAATGAAACTGCCGTTAAAAAAATTTAATTTTGTTGGCCATTCCTGCGAATAAATTAACGGTATTGTACAAGGACAAAAACTCACACAAGTAAATACGGATATATTTTAAGTAAAAATTGCTTTTTATTTTAATATTTTGAAAAATATGTTATTTTATTTCAAAATTTCTTGTTCAAGTGGCCTGAATCACGTTAATGGTCTGGGGAATTTTTAATAACTTTAACTTTTTTTAACCAATTTTTGTAAATAATGTTTTAATAAAAAAAATTATTTAAGCTTAATTTATACCTCAATTCATAAATTCTAAAACAAGGTTAAAAAACAAAACCCGGTTTTTAAAAATTACTCTTTTTGAATTATTCGAAAACCGATTTTTAATAGTCGAATAATTGATAACTATATTATCGGAAGACGAATGTTTTAAGGCCTAATTAGTTTGTACGTTTCGTTCCGTAACGAATCAGCTGTTTTGTTTTTAGCTTATGGGAAGTTGTATATGTCGTTAGTTTTTCTGTAAGGTTGCCGTTCTGTTGCGGATGAATCTGTTGAAAACAGAATCTTGTCCGCAACGTTAAGTGACAGCTAAAACAGCTGATATCATATACAGACCAAAATGCTAACAATATGAAATCAGTGGTGCCAACATTTTTTGACAGGGAAATATTTATTTTGTAAATATAAATATATATTTTCAAAAAAACATTGAATATTTTATAAAATATATACATATAAATTTGTACTAATGTATTTAAAAAAATTTAGTTTAAATAAAATCTTGCAAATAAATTCATTAACAAACAATATGCATACATATTCTTTATATATATAATTCTTCTGTACGTGTGTTAGTAACTGAACTCCTCCTTAACGGCTGGGCCGATTTCGATGAATTTTTGTGTGTGGGTTTGAGTGGGTCCCTGGATGGTTTAGATTCACAATTGACCTATATAGGTACAATGGGCGTGGCACCTCCCATACGAAATAAAAATTTATTATTGCATATCTGGAGTACTATTATAGTAGGAGTCTTCAAACTGTGTGTGAGCAATGCAGAACATCGTTTGACGGGACTGCTAGTGTATTTATAAAAATGTTCACAATAATATGCTGATGGTCTAAATACAAAAAAACACTAAAAATAGTAACAAAATCACCAAGTTGGTTTTTTGGTTCTTATTTCAAAAACAGCTGATACGTTCCTACGGAAAAACTAACTAAAATTGTTTTTGTCAAAAATTCTCATGTCAAAAATTCTCATGCCCATACAATTTGTATGTAGCATACCACAATAACGCTGCGGCAACGCTATGGCAACGCTTTGCAATTGGAAAATCCAATTTTGACAGCGCGTTTAATAGTGAAGTTAGTTGCAAAACACAACAAATGTAAACAAATAAAGAAGGAGAAACAAATAAGCAAAAAATAATATATATTTGTTATTAGAAAATGGAGTAAGTGTAAATATTTGAAATAGTATACATAAATTATTTTCTTTTATATTTATATATTTTATATTATAAGAAATATGGTTATTGTCTAAATAATCAGGGTTGTTATATTTATTTTTATTTTTTTTTGATAACCCTGTTTTTATTGTTTGACGTAGCGTTGCCGCTGTTGTTTAGGTATGACATTTCATCGTTAAAGCTAAGCGAAAAAAAACGTTCCGTCTTACGCTTTTGTTTAGGTAGGCCAGTTAAGGAAATATCAAATAGCGTAAAGACGGTAATCTCTATATAAAGTTTGACAGTTTGAAGGCTGTGATGATATTAAAGATACCACATTACTTTACTTACTTTATATTATAGCGATATTACCAGATTAGAGCTGTTCGATGTTAATCGATGTTTTGGTTGCGATACATCGTTTAAATGTCGATGTATCGTATCATACGATGTTAATCGATACATCGATGTTTTTTATTCGATGTATCGAAAAGCTGAATTTTAAATTTTATGCATCCGGAAACATTTGTGTAAGTAGATGATTGCCACTCACTTAATGTAGTGATGATGTTTTTAAACAAAACCCCTTCAAGAATGACTTCTAAAATGTTTTTTAGAAGTCAGATACAGTACCAAATAGAATATCTCCCCAAAGATTTGCACGATTACAATTCCAATTTATAACACTATCAACTAGAAGAAGTTTCTAATGTATTTTCTAAATAAACCCTTTGTTTCAGAGTTTGCAACATTGCACAGTAGGTATGTTGACCTACTTTTTAGGCCATAATTAATTTCAGCCAAAGCTTTGGACCGATATGACTGAAATTTGGAATTTAGGAGTTTTTCAAGAGCACGTACAGCTCTTGTAAAATAAACTGAATATCTCGAAAACTAATTGAAATTTTTTTTGAAATTCGACACGATGAAAATACGTAATGGGGCTAACAAAATGGCGTATAAGCCATTCAGACAAAGTCTTTCTTGAAAAAGTCGTTCATTTTCCGTGAGCCTTGTGCCACCTTAACCATAATTTTTTACAAAAAGTTTGTATATTTTGCTTGTTTTGAAACATTTAAATAAATTTCACTGATAATAAAATAGGAAATAGTGTGGTGATACTATATATAATAATACTTTGAATTTTTTATTTTAAAATAATTAAGTTTTCATTGATTTTGCTTTGACTTTTTGTTTTTTGATTTTTAAAATAAATTTAATTGGATTTTAATTTTTTAAATAAACACATCTACATTGGTGACCCCCGACAAAAAATTAATTGTTTAAAAATGTCAACTTCTGAAGAATTTGGATCTGCCTCATCATTAATTCCAACCGAAGTTTCTCGAGTTACTGTTCGCGTCAAAATCCTAAACTTTGGTTTCGACAACTGGAATCTCAATTTGTTGTAACCTCCGGTATTACGTCAGACACAACAAAATACCACACATTGGTTGGATCTATAGAGAGCAACATCCTAAATCATGTTAGTCATATCGTTGAAGCGCCCCCAGCAGAAAACAAATATGAAAGTCTTAAATGTTCCCTGTTAAATGAATTTATTGAATCCGAAGAGAAAAGACTTCGTCAACTTTTGGAAAACGTAAGTGTTGGCGATAAAAAACCATCCGCACTTTTACGAGAAATACGTGCATTAGCTTCGGGCAAAGTTTCTGAAGATTTACTCAAGACATTGTGGATTCAACGTCTTCCAAATACAACAAAGGCAATATTATCGGTTAGCAATGATACAATCGATAAATTGTGCTTAATAGCTGATAAAATTCATTACCAGTCTGACCCCACAATCAACGCTGTTTCTGTAAATAATGATGAACGAATCTCAAACCTAGAAAATACAATTCAAGAAATATTTTCCAAATTAGATGCTCTATCAATTGATAATCACCGTCGAAATAGAAGTTCTTCAAGGAATTTGTCAAGAAATCGAACTCGTCTCCATCCGAAAAATCATTTTGTTGGTATCATCATAAATTTGGGTCTCGAGCGACCAAATGTCGCTCACCATGTTCCTATAAATTATCGGAAAACCACTAGGCACTTCTCCTACGGTGACGGGTGAAGTTAGCCAACATATAAGTCGCCTGTTCATTAAAGACACCGACTCGAAGTGCAGGTACCTTATTGATACTGGTGCTGACATATCAGTATTTCCCGCCACAGATGAAGAAAAATCAAAAACCCCAAATACATTTGTCCTTTATGCTGCCAACAACACAAAAATTAGAACATATGGTAAGAAAATAATCAACTGCAATATTGGTCTACGACGATGATTCCTCTGGTCATTTATTGTGGCTGACGTAACACGCCCAATAATAGGATCGGATTTTCTGAAACATTATGGACTGCTGGTTGATGTCAAAAATAACTGTTTAGTCGATTCTTCAACAAATCTTAAAACGACTGGCATCTGTTCAACGCCTCAAGATTTCACTTTGAAAAGCGTTTCGTATGAATCTGGTAAGTTTCAATCAGTCCTTATGGAATTCGTAGATGTCGCAATACCTAGCGATAAACTGCCGCCAGTTAAACATGCAGTAACTCATCACATTGAAACAACTGGATCGCAGGTGTATGCAAAACCGCGTAGATTATCTCCAGAAAAATTAAAAATTGCCAAACAAGAATTTGAATATATGCTCAATCTAGGTATTTGCCGACCATCTAAAAGCTCGTGGTCAAGCCCTCTTCATATGGTGCCGAAAGGAAACGATATGTGGCGACCCTGTGGGGATTACAGGGCTCTTAACAAAATAACAGTTCCCGACCGTTACCCCGTTCCACATATCCAATACTTTGCATATATGCTTGCCAGTAAGAAAATATTTTCTAAAATTGACTTGGTTAAGGCGTATTTTCAGATACCTGTTGAGGAGAGTGATATTCCTAAAACAGCCATCATAACTCCATTCGGGTTATTTGAATTCACTCGAATGACATTCGGTCTCTGTAATGCTGCCCAAACATTCCAGCGTTCCATCAACGAAGTGTTACGTGGTCTTGATTTCTGTTTTTCATATATCGATGATATTCTGGTAGCATCAAAAGATGATGAAGAACATGCGGATCACCTACGGCAAATTTTTAGCAGACTCCGAGAGTATGTAGTAACAATAAATTTGATAAATGCGAATTTGGTAAAACTGATTTAAAGTTTTTGGGGTATTTCATAACTAAAGAAGGGCTGAAACCAAATCCTGAACGTGTAACTGCTATTCAACAATTCAATTTACCTAAAACTGTAAACGACTTAAGCCGATTTCTAGGAACTTTGAATTACCGACGTTTTATTCCAAAAGCAGCTAATTCGCAAGCAACTTTGAATTCTCTAAAAGCCGGTCAAAAGAAAAATGACAAAAGACTTATTCGATGGACTCCTGAATTGTGCGCTGCTTTCGAAGAATGTAAAAACCAATTAGCAAACGCTGCTCTTCTATCGTATCCTGTTGACTCTGCAGAAACTTCCCTATGGGTTGATGCATCTGATGTTGGCATAGGTGCTGTACTTCAACAGCGTATTGATGGAGCGTGGAAACCGTTAGGTTTTTATTCAAAAAAATTGTCAGACACTCAAAAACAATATAGTGCATATGATCGCGAACTTCTAGCTGTTTACTCTGGACTTAAATATTTTCAACACTTCCTCGAAGGTCGACAGTTTTGCATATATACTGATCATAAGCCTTTGGTTTTTGCATTTAAACAACGTCCTGAAAAGGCATCTCCTCGCCAACTACGTCATCTTGACTATATTGGACAACATACCGTAGATATTCGTCATGTTATTTCAATGCCATCATCTCTAGATTATGCACTTCTTGCTGAAGACCAGATGAAAGATGCCGAATTAGAATCCCTGCAAAAATCATTAACAACAAGTTTAGAATTGAAGGCACTTCAAATGCCAAATTCTCCCCATAAAATAATTTGTGACACTTCTATGAAAAAGATTAAACCATACATAACAAAATGTTTTCGGTTCAAAATCGTCAATCAAGATTATATCCAGCAGATTTGTTTGACCCAATATGAAAAAGGATATTTCAACTTGGACAAAATCTTGCATCAAATGTAAGCAATGTAAAGTTCAACGTCACACAAAAAGCCCCATTGGTGAATTTCCAGTTCTTAATATTTTTTTCATATTAGAAAGTTCGCTATATTTTAATCTGAGGCTGTCTGAAAGAAAATGATAAATCAAAAACCGAAATGAAAAATAACAAAAAATAAATTCAGAATTCTTTTATTAACACTTTTCATCAATGAAAAACACGGCAGTCTACGGCCAAAGTCATTAATTTGAGGTTAAGTTAGAATTACACGTTTTGTTAACAAAATCAATAACGTCTACCAAAATATTTAGTTTTTTTAATTACTTACTATCCTCTCTCTTTACCGTATTATGCACGATTTACTTCTATTTGTTTAATAACTGATAAAAGAACATTTTAATTCTTATCAAAATTTCACTTTTTGTGCTGCCTTTTGAACGTTACTTGCAAATGTCTACTTCGACTGCCCATAAATCAACTGATATTCGTGTTTTACAAAAACCAAAAATGCAGTTATTTACTTTGATTTATGCTTAATCAAACGTCAGTAACAAAAATATTATAATTGTTAGTGCAAAAAAATTATTTTTGGCCAAGATATTGGGTCAAATTACCTACTGTTCATTGGCCAGAAAATAAACTGGAAATGAATTAATTTTGTATACACACTACCATAAGATATGCGTTTGTGCTGATGTTGGTAACACCCAAAATTATGAGTCTAACACCCATCTTACCGATCGAATCAGAATCACTTTCAGAGTCCGTCTAGTTGGCTTTCTATGTAAACTAGAGTATCCAAAACCGAAAACCGGCCAACCGGATTTTTATCTTGGAAAACTCCACCGGTTTCGGTTTTTTTAACTTTTCGGTTTTTTGACAAATCGGTTTTTGTAAGACGGTTATCCGGTTTTAATGAAATGTATTTTCTAAAGCTCATTCAAACATATTTATGAAAAACTTTGATACAATTTTTAAAAAAAATTGATTTATTTTATAGAAAATTATAGCATTTGACAATATTTCGTAAAAGATATAAAATAATTGCATTAAGAATTTAAAAATTGTAAATTTGCAAAGATTTAGTACACAATTCTTAATACTATTAGCATCCACAACTAAAAATAAATTTAAGGAGACCTTTTTCATATTGAATAAAAATGTAATATAAACCAGTTAATCGGTTAATCGGACAAAAACCGAAACCGTTTAACCGGTTTTTTTAAAAGACAATAATCAAAACCGGTTTTTTCAAAAACACGCTTTTTCGGTTAAACCGAAAACCGGTTTTTTAAATTTGCCGGTTTTTTTTTGGACACTCTAATGTAAACCTTGTGCGCAAAGTACAGGTTGAAGATATTTCGATCAAATCTGGCACATGCATTGGATGAAATCGTTCCATTATTTCACCTAGCCCCTATACAAATGTCCTCCCGAAATTGGACTTTCGGTCGTAAATGTTTAATTTATATAGGTATCTACACAAATTTCGAACCACATAAGTTTTATATACATATACGAAAGTCGTGTCACCTAATTTTATGATGATCGGTCCATAATTAGTCATATCCTCATATAAGGCCCACAAAATCAGAAAAATGTTGGTATCCACATACAATTCAATATGAATAAGTTTCATATAGACATAAATCACACGACCTAATTTCGTAGCAATCAGTCCATAATTGGTCTCTGCTCCCATAGAGGCCGGCCCTCTTCCGAAAATAAATTATAGTGTAGGTTATCAAGCCCGACCATACTTTCTAACTTGTTTTTATCTGCTTATAATTTTTTTGTAAGTAAAGCTGATTATATAGTTAAAACTGGAGAAAAATTCAAGAAAATATCTCTTCATAAAAAAGAAAAGTTTCTATAATATCTCTATCGGTTCAAAAGTTATAGAGTTTTGGTCGATGACGATTCTGAGCCACTGTGTGGCGTAGATTTCATGATAAGTTACGCATAAATCTGTTCCATATATGTTTAATGGATGGATGTTGAAAGGACTTCACTTCGTTGTATATTTTCAGTTAGATGTATAAACGATTCTGACATGTCAGTTGCTGATGTTAGTTGTGTATTATTGGTACATTCTAAAGTTTTCAGTCCACCTGAACAAAGATCACATTTGATTTTTAAAGAACAACCTTTCTCTCCATGACCAAACATCGGACAATTACAACATTGCACTGGGTTACTTTTAATTCTTCTTTTATAATCCTATTTAATAACTACCATATATACTACGTTTATACGCACGGCTTATTCACAAATAAAAATATTGCATTTAGAAAAATTTGCCGCATAAACAGTGAATTAATTTTTTATTTGCGAATAGCTAACTCACGAAAACAATTCCTGATTAACGACACTATTTGCAAATAAGATTTTAAGCATTGCCATATGTTTTAACGTTTTTAGTTTATTAAGACGTTTTTAAAATATTTCATTGTGTTTTTGCATTACTTGGATTGCAAAACAAATATGAATTTTAGATTCTATCATTTTTGCATTTAAAAAAATAAAAAATTTATCATATTTTGTTCAAAAACATTAACACCAAATTATTTAAGTTTACCATCCGGCATCACATAAAAACAAAAAATTTCCGACTTATAAACAGTGAGATAGTTAAATGCAAACAATTTTTATTTGCGAATAGGCTACGTATAAACGTAGTAATAGACACGCAACTGAGTAAAATTATATATAAATTTAACTTTTTTGTTTTACATATTTTTTAAAATAAAAAGAAGTGAAGTGATCGTAAACGTATTAAATATAAATCAAATTTATATCCACCCCTGTTTTTAGCAGTCAGTAGTTTTTTAGCTGTTTGACAGCTAGGAAATATTTTTACAAAAAAATGTCATGGTTTGAAAATGATGTTATTGAATTTCAAGCTAAAAATATCCTAAAATAATACTAGTCTGAATGCTATGTTTATTGTGTTATAGTAACCAACCAGCAGAGACCTGCGCAGAACGCCTAAGAGTCGGTTAAGCCAATATGATATTATAGGACACCTTGTGAATTGACCAATGTAGTTTTTTGTAGAGTTGTATTTGTTGTAGAATTGGGACTCTTGTACATAAATGCATCTTTATGGATATACGTTTGAACGTGGAAATTATGAATCGTATGTATAACGTGAATTTTGACATACACATGGAATTCCATATGTATCGAATACATGGCACAAAACACAAGCAATACATGCCATCTGAACACACCACCCCACCCCCCCCCCACCTTTAATCGCTTAAAATAAATAATTTCGATTTAATCCGGTTCGAATAACTCAAGAACCTTCCTTTTGTAAATACTAGTTTTAAAAAAGTAAATACTGGAAAAAAATGGGTTTTCGAACAATTCTAAATCCGGTTTGGCAACTATAGTACGCACACGTTTATTTTAGAAGAAGCCACTTTCCAAAACGTTTGTTGGTAAAAATGTAACGGTAACGCTAATTTGAATTATTTCGCTACCGGTGACCAGCGGTATTGCTATTTTTATGATAGCGGTAATTTCATACTGAATTAAATTCAGTTGATTTAAATAAACTAAATTATTAAAATTAAAAATTTGTAATCATAAAAAATAGCGAGTCTATAAAATTTGTCCCAATAAATTTTTATTTTATTAGTCATGCATTACATTTGTGTTTGTTTTTTATTTAGTTCGACGTTGGTTATACGCACATTTAGCTGGACAAGTACTGGTTGCTTTGTGGACTTTAAACTTTTATAATATGGTTGTGGATGTTTTTATTTCGACATCTGGCAGATCTGGTGGGAAAAAAAATCCGGATGTTATGGTTGCCATAATTTGCAGTGCATTTACATTTTTTACAACCAGTTATTTGACTCCGCTGGTTATTCTCTTCAAAAAATGCAAAAATTTTCTTGTTATACTTTTCGCCACCTACATTATAACACGATTTTACTTTATTTCCTTTACACACTATGGTTTCCCATATAGAGATGATAAGAGTGGTGATCCCAGAGTTCAAAGACATTATATAACGGTAAAGTACATATTGACATTGTACTACTTAATATAAATTATGTGTGAATCTCATTATAGCATTCCATAAGGACATTGTACGATAAAGAAGGAAACATTCGATATACAGATTCCGGATTTTGGTTTTTAGAAATGGATCGGAATGCACGCAAAACTATTGAAAGTTTAACAATGCCCGAAGAGCCAATACCGCAGGATGCAAATATTCTTTGTAAAAGTGAGGTTTTTTGTGGACTACCGTTGCTTTCTGTGCGCCAATTAATACCAGGGTAAGTATTCGGCGTATATCCAAAATACTTATATAAAATAAGTAAAAACTAATTTTTTCAATTCACAAAACCCCTTGTATGAGTGTATTATTGTATTTAATTACAATAGTATAAGTTTGTTCTTGGAAATTTTCATATAAAAATTAAATACACGGATACACTTGTATTTTATACATACATATGTTTTTAAATAATTGTATTGGTTTCCGTGCTATCAATGAAATATAAAACTGGCATTGAGAAGAAGCCAAACATCATCTTCAAGTTATAGTTTTGGGAAAAAAACTCAATTTACTTTTTTCAGTTCTATTTTTCATTTTATTTCTAGAAAACCTTTCCAGCAAAAACTTTACTTAGTAATCTTGCAAGTAATATTGGAGCAAACTGAAAACTACTTATTATTTTACTGAAAAACTAGTTATTTATGTTCGAGATGTAAATGTACTTACATTCAGATCAGTTATAAGTAGTTACATTCACAACAAGAATATGTAGCTAAAAAAAAACATAAAAAATATTGCCTCGTGTGGGAATCGAACCGACACATTATTTGCTTGTGTTTGATAGTCAAGCTGATAACTCACTGATCCATGTATGTACGAGTTATTTTATTGTGTTAACTTACAATGGTTTTAACATTGACACATAAATTAATATAATCTGAACAAAAAAATTAATGGCTTAATGGAACTGGTGTAGAACCGCTAACGTCTCGTTTTTCAGTCAAACACACTAGATAGCTGTGGTAAATGCTAAAGTTCCAGTACAAAAATAAGTACATATTCTAATAAATAAAATAACCACCACTCATTACAAAATAATGTATGTGGTAATTAGTTACCATTACAAAAATTCACAACATTTTTGCTTGGTTATTCTGAATACAGCTTTTCTTCTTCTCATTTGGTTTTTGATGATTGAAAAAGTACCTAACTCTATATAAGTGCACTAAGAGAAAAACCTTCGATTGAGGCATGAATTTCTACATTGAATTAATGAAAAGTGTCATTAAAAGTCAGCTAAGGAAGCAATTCATTGTATTAATGGATAATGTTTCATTAATAATATGAATTTTCATTCCACTAGCTTTATGAAACCACTTCATTAATGTAATGAAATTACCCATTATTTCAGTGAATATATTTCATAAATTCAATAAATTTTACTTCATTGTTGGCATGCATTTCCTACATTAACTTCAGGACTTTATTGCGTTAATTGAATGAAATTAGTTCATACATTTAATAATTATTTTTCATATATTTTATGTAATTATATCATAGTTCTTATAATTTTTTTACATTAAAGCAATGCAATTATATCATTAGATTAATGATTATACTTCATGTGTGATATGAAATCTTCCCCCCATTAAAAACCAGTAAAATATATGGGGCATTTCATGTCAAGTGAACCAACTTTTGAAATCGATGTCTTCCGATCGGGATGAAATTTGCACCAAGGTTAGTTCTATTGGATAGTAACACAATTTTTCAACATGATCGGTCGAGAACTCTCTGAGTTATAGGGGATCAAATTTTGACATTTTGGTTTTTTCTTATCCATGTAACTTATTACCTACTGTTCTTAACAAAATGTGTACCAAATAGTTTAGATATCTCTTTCTTCAATCTTTCGAAAAAAATATTAAAAAAAAAAAAATTTTAATATATTTTTTCCGTAATCAAAAACTTTTTTGACTTTTTTTTTAAAATGGGCCCTTCTTTTTCTTAAAATAAAGCTTAGATATTTTCCTTGAACACCTATTTGGTCGCTTCGTGGGATGCGAGTGGGATATCTATCAAAAAAAATATTTTGTAACTCAAAACATAAAATTTTTGACTTTTTTTGAAAATCAAAAACTTTGTTGACTTTTTTTTTCAAAATGGACCCTTTTTTATTTTTTTTTAGCTCAAATAAAAGCTTAGATATTATTCTTGACGACCCTTTTGGTCGCTTAGTGGGATGCGAGTGGGATATCTATCAAAATAAATATTTTTTAACTCAAGACTTACAATTTTTGACTTTTTTTTTTGCAAATACGAATTTTTTTTCAAAATGGGCCCTTTTTTAAATTTTTTTTTAGTCAAAAGAAAGCTTAGGTCCATTCCTTTAAGATATTTTTAGTCCCTTAGTGGGATGCGAGTGGGATATCTATCAAAATAAATATTTTATAACTCAAGAAATACAATTTTTGACTTATTTTTTGCAAAATCGATTTTTTTTCTTCAATATGGGCCCTTTTTTTTGCTCAAAAGAAAGCTTAGTTCTTTACCTTTAAGACCTATTTGGTCGCATAGTGGGATACGAGTGGTATATCTATCAAAATAAATGTTTTAACACAAAAATTGTATGTCTTGAGTAACAAAACATTTATTTTGATATACAGTGGGGAGCTCAAATGAGTACATTTTTCTATTTTGTGCATTTCTTCTGGAATAAAAATAAAACTAATAAAGCAAATCCAAAAATTTTTTCTGTCATTTATTTTATGTTTAATATGTAACAAAATGAATTACAATTCATAACAAAAAACATCCAGTTTTAAATAAAAAAACAGACAAAACTAAAATAACTCGCATGTACTCAATTTTGCACCCCACAATAACTTTAGGGAGGAATTGCACTTTTTAAAAAAATTTTCAAAATCCTTTATTACGTAAATAAAATTTTACACGCAATGGCATATTTTCTATAAATTTTTCATTAACTTTTTTTGGAATACTCTCTCTCTCGTTGAGCTGATAACTGCATTAATAAGAAATTTTTCTAGGAACACCATTCTTTACGATTTTTGACGTGTGCATTGGGTCACCATCCTATTGAAAAATTACTTCTTCTGCAGGATTTCCTCTTTTATATACAAAAACGTGATGATGAGACTACAAAATCGGTATGGTGAGTATGCAAAATACGCAGATGGTTTTCCTTTCTCATTATTTCATTGATTCTTTGCATTGATCCAAGGTGACACCATATAAAGCAACCCCATATCATTACCGTGTTTTACTGTTTCCTTACTGTGTCACCAATTTTGAAAAAATCGGCGAAATAATGAGTTAAGAAGACTATCTGTGTATATTGGAGACTAATCATACCGAATTTATAGACTTGCCATTCCGATTTTGTAGATAAGAGCGCCAATCATTTCGAAGAAATTATTTTACAGCAGGACGGCGAATTAAAGCACTCATCAAAAACTTTGAAAAATGGTTTAGTGAGCAAAATTTCTACCGAAATAGTGTCCAGTTTGATATACCGACCTCAATACGTAATCATCTTTGTATTTTTCATATTCATCTTTTGACTTTGTAGATTTTAACGCTTATCCTGCAGAAGAAGTAATTTTTCAATAGGATGGTGACCCAATACACACGTCAAAAATCGTAAAGAGTGGTGTTCCTAGAAAAATTTCTTATTAATGCAGTTATCAGCTCAATGTCCTGAGTTCAATCCTACTGAGAATTTTTAGTGAATCGTGAATTGGCGGTTGAAACAATACCGATTAACTCCTACCAATTTGTACGAGCTTTAACAGCGGATTGAGCACAAGAGAGAGAGTATTCCAAAAAAAGTTAATGAAAAATTTATAGAAAATATGCCAATGCGTGTAAAATTTTATTTACGTAATAAAGGATTTTGAAATTTTTTTTCAAAAATGCAACTCTTCCCAAAGTTATTGTGGGGTGCAAAATTGAGTACATGCGAGTTATTTTAGTTTTGTCTGTTTTTTATTTAGAACTGGATGTTTTTTGTTTTGAATTGTAATTCATTTTGTTACATATTAAACATAAAATAAATGACAAAAAAAAATTTTTGGATTTGCTTTATTAGTTTTATTTTTATTCCAGAAGAAATGCACAAAATACAAACATGTACTCATTTGAGCTCCCCACTGTATATCCCACTCGCATCCCACTAAGGGACTAAAAATATCTTAAAGGAATGGACCTAAGCTTTCTTTTGACTAAAAAAAAATTTAAAAAAGGGCCCATTTTGAAAAAAAATTCGTATTTGCAAAAAAAAAAGTCAAAAATTGTATTTCTTGAGTTATAAAATATTTATTTTGATAGATATCCCACTCGCATCCCACTAAGGGACTAAAAACATCTTAAAGGAATGGACCTAAGCTTTCTTTTGACTAAAAAAAAAATTTAAAAAAGGGCCCATTTTGAAAAAAAATTCGTATTTGCAAAAAAAAAAGTCAAAAATTGTAAGTCTTGAGTTAAAAAATATTTATTTTGATAGATATCCCACTCGCATCCCACTAAGCGACCAAAAGGGTCGTCAAGAATAATATCTAAGCTTTTATTTGAGCTAAAAAATAAAAAATTTTTTTAAAAAAAGGGCCCATTTTTGAAATTTTTTGGCAAAATCAAAAACTTTTTTGACTTTTTTTAAAATGGGCCCTTTTTGTAATTTTTTTTTTTGCTATAAAGAAAGCTTAGGTCTATTCCTTTAAGATGGTTTTGGTCGCTTAGTGGGATGCGAGTGGGATATACAGTGGGGAGCTCAAATGAGTACATGTTTGTATTAAAATCGGAATGGCAAGTCTATAAATTCGCTATGATTAGTCTCCAATATACACAGTCTTCTTAACTCATTATTTCGCCGATTTTTTCAAAATTGGTGACACAGTAAGGAAACAGTAAAACACGGTAATGATATGGGGTTGCTTTATATGGTGTCACCTTGGATCAATGCAAAGAATCAATGAAATAATGGGAAAGGAAAACCATCTGCGTATTTTGCATACTCACCATACCGATTTTGTAGTCTCATCATCACGTTTTTGTATATAAAAGAGGAAATCCTGCAGAAGAAGTAATTTTTCAATAGGATGGTGACCCAATGCACACGTCAAAAATCGTAAAGAATGGTGTTCCTAGAAAAATTTCTTATTAATGCAGTTATCAGCTCAACGAGAGAGAGAGTATTCCAAAAAAAGTGGGATGCGAGTGGGATATACAGTGGGGAGCTCAAATGAGTACATGTTTGTATTAAAATCGGAATGGCAAGTCTATAAATTCGCTATGATTAGTCTCCAATATACACAGTCTTCTTAACTCATTATTTCGCCGATTTTTTCAAAATTGGTGACACAGTAAGGAAACAGTAAAACACGGTAATGATATGGGGTTGCTTTATATGGTGTCACCTTGGATCAATGCAAAGAATCAATGAAATAATGGGAAAGGAAAACCATCTGCGTATTTTGCATACTCACCATACCGATTTTGTAGTCTCATCATCACGTTTTTGTATATAAAAGAGGAAATCCTGCAGAAGAAGTAATTTTTCAATAGGATGGTGACCCAATGCACACGTCAAAAATCGTAAAGAATGGTGTTCCTAGAAAAATTTCTTATTAATGCAGTTATCAGCTCAACGAGAGAGAGAGTATTCCAAAAAAAGTTAATGAAAAATTTATAGAAAATATGCCATTGCGTGTAAAATTTTATTTACGTAATAAAGGATTTTGAAAATTTTTTTAAAAAGTGCAATTCCTCCCTAAAGTTATTGTGGGGTGCAAAATTGAGTACATGCGAATTATTTTAGTTTTGTCTGTTTTTTTATTTAAAACTGGATGTTTTTTGTTTTGAATTGTAATTCATTTTGTTACATATTAAACATAAAATAAATGACAGAAAAAATTTTTGGATTTGCTTTATTAGTTTTATTTTTATTCCAGAAGAAATGCACAAAATAGAAAAATGTACTCATTTGAGCTCCCCACTGTATATCAAAATAAATGTTTTGTTACTCAAGACATACAATTTTTGTGTTAAAACATTTATTTTGATAGATATCCCACTCGTATCCCACTATGCGACCAAATAGGTCTTAAAGGTAAAGAACTAAGCTTTCTTTTGAGCAAAAAAAATTGCCCATATTGGAGAAAAAATCGATTTTGCAAAAAATAAGTCAAAAATTGTATTTCTTGAGTTATAAAATATTTATTTTGATAGATATCCCACTCGCATCTCACTAAGGGACTAAAAATATCTTAAAGGAATGGACCTAAGCTTTCTTTTGACTAAAAAAAAAATTTAAAAAAGGGCCCATTTTGAAAAAAAATTCGTATTTGCAAAAAAAAAAGTCAAAAATTGTAAGTCTTGAGTTAAAAAATATTTATTTTGATAGATATCCCACTCGCATCCCACTAAGCGACCAAAAGGGTCGTCAAGAATAATATCTAAGCTTTTATTTGAGCTAAAAAATAAAAAAGGGTCCATTTTGAAAAAAAAAGTCAACAAAGTTTTTGATTTTGCAAAAAAGTCAAAAATTTTATGTTTTGAGTTACAAAATATTTTTTTTGATAGATATCCCACTCGCATCCCACGAAGCGACCAAATAGGTGTTCAAGGAAAATATCTAAGCTTTATTTTAAGAAAAAGAAGGGCCCATTTTAAAAAAAAAGTCAAAAAAGTTTTTGATTACGGAAAAAATATATTAAATTTTTTTTTTTTTAATATTTTTTTCGAAAGATTGAAGAAAGAGATATCTAAACTATTTGGTACACATTTTGCTAAGAACAGTAGGTAATAAGTTACATGGATAAGAAAAAACACCTGTTTGACCAAAATGTCAAACTAAGGGACTAAAAACATCTTATAGGAATGGACCTAAGCTTTCTTTTGACTAAAAAAAAATTTTTAAAAAAGGGCCCATTTTGAAAACAAAATTCGTATTTGCAAAAAAAAAGTCAAAAATTGTAAGTCTTGAGTTAAAAAATATTTATTTTGATAGATATCCCACTCGCATCCCACTAAGCGACCAAAAGGGTCTTCAAGGATAATATCTAAGCTTTTGTTTGAGCTAAAAAAAAATTAAAAAAGGGTCCATTTTGAAAAAAAGTCAACAAAGTTTTTGATTTTTCCAAAAAAAAGGCAAAAATTTTATGTTTTGAGTTACAAAATATTTATTTTGATAGATATCCCACTCGCATCCCACTAAGCGACCAAATAGGTGTTCAAGGAAAATATCTAAGCTTTCTTTTATGAAAAAAAAAATTTTTAAAAAAAGTCAAAAAAGTGAAAAGTTGATTTCGGAAAAAAAATATTAAAAAATTTGTATTTTTTTTTAAATATTTTTTTTCGAAAGATTGAAGAAAGATCTATCTAAAGTATTTGGGACACATTTTGCTAAGAACAATAGGTAATAAGTTACATGGATAAGAAAAAACCCCTGTTTGACCAAAATGTCAAAATTTGACCCCCTATAACTCAGAGAGTTCTCAACCGGTCTTGTTGAAAAATTGTGTCTGAGTTACTATCCAATAGAACTAACCTTGGTGCAAATTTCATCCCGATCGGAAGACATCGATTTCAAAAGTTGGTTCACTTGACATGAAATGCCCCATATATAAAGTATTATTAATAATATTTTATTTATACATATATAGTAGTATAAATATGGGGTTTCTGGCGTGATTTAGAGGAATTTTTTTCCTCTAAACTGGCAGTGAAGAGGAATATTGAAAAATTTTTATGAGGAATTTTTGGCAGAGAAGAGGAATATTGAAAAATTTGACGAGGAATTGTTGGCAGAGAAAAAGGCAGCGAAAATTTGATGACGAGGAATTTTTGGCAGAGAAAAAGACAGCGACAATTTGTAAATTTTTGTTTTCTTGCTTCAGGTAATTTGAGTAATGTATAAAAATGCTTTGTGTGTTGTATTGTGTGGAATTGATTTTGTTTTTTTATTTCATTAGTTTTGTTGTACTATTGTGTATAGGCTTTTAATGCAGTTTTAATAGGAGGGTTTATTTTCTTTTAATTAGTCTACATTAGGGTATACAATTTTTAATGGGATAATTTTTTTTGTTTTTATTCGCATTTAACATATTCATATTCATGGCATAAAAACCCTGCTAGAAGGGCTGCTACCACCAGGCGTTCCGCTTATCGCTTTGTTGAGGCACTTGGCTCGAAAAAAGTCGAGGATCTCACTAAGGAGCAACAAGCTTCGCTTTCCTGGGCGAAAGCCAATATTGCTGGTCTCAAGACCGCTCCTCCTTCTGCTGAATTACCAGCGGGGCCTAAACGGCAACGTTCAGAGGAGGATACAGCGACCAAGAGCCAGCAACCGGGACCTAAACGTCCCAAAGCGGCACAAAGGTCGTTAGCTAAATCCTTTAGCGAGATTGTCAAAGACAGTCTTGTCAGGGCGGTTATCGACCGGAGTGCGAATGACGGATCCATATCCCAATTGAATTGGGATATGGTGAAGCAAAAACTTGTAGGGGTGTTTTGGAAAGTTCTCAAAGAGAACCCAGGCACTCCTCCACAATGCGATGACGCTGGTTGGTACCAGGGTCACGTAAAACTTATGTCTTGTGTGGATGAACGCTCAGCGTTGCTACTAAAGACTGCCGTCGCATCACTGGTATCTGTGAGTGAGATACCCCGAAAGCCTAGATCCATAGCTAAAATACCAGCTGAGCCATCTAGCCCGGAGGAGATCTTGGAGATCCTTCAGTGCTGTAACCCACAGCTTCCAACTCAAGACTGGAAAGTTGTTAAGGTTACGGACGCTGAGGGCTCTTCAAGGAAAGCGATCGTTGTCCTGAATAAGGACTCTTTGGGGCCGCTAAGGAAGGCACAAGGGAAGGTCTACTATGGATTTGGTACGATCATCCTGCGTGTCTATCGTAGCGACAACAAAGGCGATACATCCTCAGGTGATGTAAAGCCCATGCTCTCGGAAGAGGGCATGGATTGCAATGACGCCACTGATCCAGCCGACACTGAAGATACCAACTCAGTCTCCGAACTAGTTGGTACATTCTTTGAACGGATGGATGAGGTGGTGGACGAAGACGCCCTCCTGAATTCTGACCAGGAGGACGCCGACGTCACTATTGTAAAAATGGAGCATGGTGAGGGTGACGCAGATAAACCTTCACCACTCTAAAGCAGCATCAGCTGCACTGCTCCTCCGAATTGCTCAGAACGGGGAGGAGCTAGTCATGGTCCAGGAACCTTGGGTCCATCAGGACCGTATCTGTGGACTATGTCTGAAGGGCTATAAGCTCTACTTCGCTAAAGGCGCAGGTAAAATTAGATCCTGTATATTGGCTAAAAGCTCTTTGAAAATCTTCATTCTGTCTGATTACAGTAATGAAGATACAGTAGCAGTCTCATGGGAAACTAATGAAGGCTGTTTGTTATGGCTGATATCCAGCTACATGGCGCATGACCACGGGGAGCATCCACCAAACGATGATATCCGTAGTGCTGTGAAAAAGGCGAATGAGTCCAGGATACCATTGGTTATCTGTGCTGACGCTAACTCGCACCACATTGTATGGGGTAGCAGCGACACCAACACAAGAGGTGAGAGTCTTTTCAGTTTCATACTTAATAGTAGTTTGGAAGTAGTTAATAGAGGTTCAGAACCTACCTTCATTGTTTCAAACAGAAGTGAGGTACTAGACTTAACACTTGTGAGTGCTGAGCACCACAGTATGATTAACAATTGGGCTGTCTCCGACGACTGCTCTTTTTCTGATCATCTATATATTGATTTCAATATCAGTGTAACTTATAGGAATGATAATACCATTCTAAATAGGAGAAAGACCAATTGGGAGTTGCAGAGTGATGTACTCTCCCGGTCTCTACCAAACCCGCCCACTATTGAAAATAGGGACGATATTGAGGTAGCAGTTGAGGCACTTACAGAAGCGTTCCAATCAGCTACTAATTTGGCCTGTAAGCCGAATATCTGCAGGGGTAGGAATAAGCCACCCTGGTGGAACCCTGAGATTGCACACGCAAGAAGGGCGTGTCGTAAATTGTTCAACGAGGCAAAGAGGCTGGGTAACTGGCCGGAATATAAGTCCTCAGTGAACCACTTTAAGAACCTTACGAGGAATGCGAAAAGGAAAGCCTGGAGGGACTTCTGTAGCGGCGTGGAAGGATCCTCTGAGACTAACCGATTACGTAAAATTCTATCAACTTCACCGGTTGTACCAAGCTATATCCAGAAACCCTGTGGTAGATGGACTCTGAATAGTAAGGAAACACTTGAGGTCCTATTAGATACTCATTTTCCAGGTTGCCTTCCAGTCGATGATGAGACTATGAATGGGGCTGCCGATTCTGTTGCTCCGGGTGACAACTCTGTTCCGATAAACAGGGATAGAATCCAATGGGCAATCAAAAGCTTCGACCCGTTTAAATCTCCTGGGCCGGATGGCATTATTCCTGCTGATCTTCAAAGGAACGAAGAAATAGTTGTACCATGGCTCATTAGCATATACACAGCGTGTATTAGATGGACCTATATCCCCACATGGTGGACGAGATGCAGAGTAGTCTTCATTCCTAAAGGTGGTAAGGCGACTCACACTAAACCAAAGGATTATAGGCAAATTAGCCTTGCATCCTTCCTGCTGAAAACCCTAGAAAGGGTGATTGACGTATATCTGAGAATGACCATTCCGTCGGAACTCATCTCTAAATCCCAACATGCCTACACCAAAGGCAGATCTGTGGAAACAGCTCTACATTCGCTAGTTGGCTCCATTGAGGAGTCGCTAATACATAAGGAGTATTCACTTGTTGCCTTTCTCGATATTGAAGGAGCTTTTAATAATGTCAGGCCCGATGCCATCCTATCTGCGATGGATGAACTGGGAATTGATCTATGTGTTCGCCGACTAGTCGAAAAGATACTCGGTTATAGAGTCATTTGTGCTACTTTAGGTGGTGTAAGTGTTTTAAAAGTGGCCAATCGTGTAACCCCGCAGGGTGGTGTTTTATCACCACTTCTGTGGAATCTGGCTATGAATTCCCTGTTGATCAGGATGGACAACAGAAGGATCAAGACAGTCGCATATGCTGACGATGTTGCAGTTTTTATATCTGGTAAATTTCTGGATACAATATCCAGTTGTATGGAATCAGCATTAAGTACACTGAGTGAGTGGAGTATTTCAAGTGGACTTAGTGTGAACCCACAAAAAACGGAACTGGTTCTCTTCACTAGGAGGTATAAGATCGATGACTTCAGACCACCTAGACTGAATGGAATCAGTCTTGAGATTAGAGATAATGCGAAGTATCTTGGCATCATTCTAGATAAAAGATTGTCCTGGAATTTGAATATTCAAAACAGGATTAACAAGGCTTATGTAGCCATCTACTCCTGTAAGAAGGCAATTGGTACAAACTGGGGTATTATGCCGAAGGGTATCAGTTGGATCTTCAAAGCAGTTGTTAAACCCATCTTGTTCTATGGAGTGTTGGTGTGGTGGCACGCCTTGGATAATGCTACTCACCGTAAGGCTGTGGAACGAGTTCTCAGGACTATTGCGATACTGATTACAGGCGCTATAAGGACTACCCCCTCTAAGGCACTTTTTACTATCCTGAACTGGTTACCAGTTGATTTGATGGTGATACAAATGGCTCTCAACTCTGCTGTGAGACTAAATGCTGGATGTTCGTGGTATGGTAAAGATCATGGGCACTCTAAGATACTGAATTACTATGGGTACTTACATAGTAATGTCGATTACTGCATCGCAAAACCATTTTTCGATATGCATTTCCATATTAAGATCCCGAATAGGGATTCATGGCAGCGCGGACTCTTACCCCCTGATGATGTCATAAGGGTATTTACTGATGGCTCAAAGAGGGGCAATAGGGTCGGTGGTGGTTTCTTTATTGAGAACTATGGGATTAAATCCTATTTCAGGCTACCTAACTTCTGTACGGCTCTTCAGGCGGAAATTACGGCCATTGGCTGAGGTTTTATCAAATATCTGGTGATATATGTATATTTACCGATAGCAAGGCTGCCGTTAAAGGAATAGCGGGTGTCTTTACGACATCTAGGTTAACCGAGGAATGCCGGGTATCCCTTAATGAGATAGCGAGACATTCTAGGATAACGCTTATATTGGTCCCTGGCCACGATGGTAATCAGGGTAATTGTATAGCTGATGAACTGGCCAAAATGGGGGCGATGATGGATGATGATGAGATCGACCCCTTTTCTGGTATTTCCCTTGCTATATGCAAGATGGCTGTTCAGCGGACACTATATGAATCTGCACAGAGCAGGTGGACCAATGAGTCTTCCTGTGTTACAACGAGGTCTACTTGGCCCGTATATGATGCCAGCAGGACGAATCTACTTATGGAATTTCGTCGTGAGCAAATAAGGCTAATTGTCTCCTTCATTACAGGACACTGTATAATTGGGACACATGCTAGGAGATTGGGCCTACGGTATAATGACTACTGTAGGAGCTGCCATAATGAAGAAGAGGATGAGACGGTGTCACACCTATTCTGTCAATGCCCGGCTCTGATAAATCTGTGGGAACTCATCTTCGGAACACCATTCCTATCATGCTTAGATGAGCTATCGAGGATAAGTCTTAGACGAATCTACTCTTTCATCAGAGAATCTGGTTGGTTTAGCCTGGAAACAGCGGACCAAGATGTTTACCCCTTGGGTATCACAATGGGATCAGTTTCGAATGGACCCAAGTGAGCTGCTTGAAGAGTGGCTACCCATGGAACCTAACCTAACCTAACATATTCATATCTAGAATACTTTTAAAATTAGTATATGGCTCAATATTTACACAACGAACATAAATTAACATTCTTCTCAATTTGAAATTACAAAATGAAAATAGAATTTTAAAGCATACGCCACTTAAATTGTACATCATAATGGCAAATATAACCACAAAAATTAAAAATCTCCTCAGTATAACATAAAATCTAAACAATTTTCATAGAAGCAAATATAACCACGAAAAATCTCTTTATTCAAATAAAAATTTAAATAACTATAACAGGTCTCACTAAGCCTTTAATTCACAAGTCTCCACTAAATATAACTCTAAAACGAAAATAAAATGTTAATAAAAGTCTTTACTTTAATCAAATTTTAAGAAAAAAATATGAATTACCTACTTAAAACAATATAAAATAAATCCCTACACCAGTTTTACAAATTTCAAACATTTTAATTTCAGAACAAGGTCTCAGATATAAAAATAAATTCACAAAATAAATATTATAATCCAAATTTCATCCAAAATTTAAGAAACAATTACCAATTATTTAACTGCTACAAATCAATAATAAATTATATTCAAACTTAGTTTTTAGTCTTTATTTGGGAATTGAACTTTCAACCTCCTAATTGATAGATTAGCTCATTACCAAATAGCCTGTCGAGTCATCTCAACTATATAATAATAACTTAATAAAATTCTGGTTATTGAAATTACTTTTTAAACCCTAAACAACAATACTAGATGTATAACAAGGTCTCATTAAAAATAATTACAAGTCTCCACTTATTATAACTCCACTCAAACATAATTTTAACAATCAATGAAATCCCCTATAAAGTAAATAAAATTATCAATTAATGAAATGAAGAATAATAAAAATAGATTAATAATTTTTAATTCAAAATCAAATAAAGATTTCAAAATACAAAAATATAAATTTTAATATTAAACTACCTCAAGAGCATTAATGATCGAAATAATAATAAGGATTCAAAAAGAATTTTCCAGAATTTTCAACACAACATCTATTATAAAATTCTCCACTCAAACCTAACTTTGTCAAACAAATTTTAATCTCACATTTCTAACACAATATTTTAGATTCAAAAAGCTAATTAAGCAGATAATAAAATTTATAATTTTTAAAACATAAAATTAAATCAACAACAACTCTAACCACAACTTCAAAAATCCAATATTTTCAAAGTTTTGATGTAAACTACATAAAATAATATGGTCTACAAAATATTTCATACTATAAATATTAAAAATTTCTACAATTGCATAACTAATGAATAATATATTCAATTCAAGTTTAAAAATTTTCTACTTTTTTACATTTCTACTTTTATAATTTTTTACTTATCTACTTTTTACTTTTTTACATTTTTACTTTTATAATTTTTTACATTTTTACATTTCTACTTTTATAATTTTTTGCTTTTCTACTTTTTACTTTTTTACATTTCTTTTTTACTTTTCTACTTTTATAATTTTTACTTTTCTACTTTTTTACTTTTTTACATTTCTACTTTTATAATTTTTACTTTTCTACTTTTTACTTTTATAATTTTTTACATTTCTGCTTTTATAATTTTTTGCTTTTCTACTTTTTTTACATTTCTACTTTTATAATTTTTAGTTTTCTTCTTTTTACTTTTATAATTTTTTACATTTCTACTTTTATAATTTTTTACTTTTCTACTTTTTTACTTTTCTACTTTTTTACATTTCTACTTTTATAATTTTTTACTTTTCTACTTTTTTTTACATTTCTACTTTTATAATTTTTTGCTTCTCTACTTTTTTTACTTTTCTACTTTTTACTTTTTTACATTTCTACTTTTATAATTTTTTGCTTCTCTACTTTTTTTATTTTTCTACTTTTTACATTTCTACTTTTATAATTTTTTGCTTTTCTACTTTTTTTTACTTTTCTACTTTTATAATTTTTACTTTTTTACATTTTTACTTTTATAATTTTTTACTTTTTTTCTTTTCTACTTTTTACTTTTTTACATTTCTACTTTCACAATTTTTTGCTTTTCTACTTTTTTTTACTTTTCTACTTCTACTTTTATAATTTTTACTTTTCTACTTTTTACATTTTTACTTTTATAATTTTTTACATTTCTACTTTTATAATTTTTTGCTTTTCTACTTTTTTACTTTTATAAGTTTTTATTTTTCTACTTTTTTTACTTTTCTACTTTTATAATTTTTTGCTTTTCTACTTTTTTTACATTTCTACTTTTCTAATTTTTACTTTTTTACATTTCTACTTTTATAATTTTTTGCTTTTCTACTTCTACTTTTATAATTTTTACTTTTCTACTTTTTACTTTTTACATTTTTACTTTTATAATTTCTACTTTTATAATTTTTTACTTTTCTACTTTTTTACATTTCTACTTTTATAATTTTTTGCTTTTCTACTTTTTTTAATTTTCTACTTCTACTTTTATAATTTTTACTGTTATAATTTTTTACATTTCTACTTTTTACTTTTTTTACATTTCTACTTTTTACTTTTTTTACATTTCTACTTTTATAATTTTTAGTTTTCTACTTTTTGCATTTTTACTTTTATAATTTTTTACTTTTTACATTTCTACTTTTATAATTTTTTTCTTTTCTACTTTTTTACTTTTTACTTTTTTTACATTTCTACTTTTATAATTTTATACTTTTCTACTTTTTTACATTTTTACTTTTATAATTTTTTACATTTCTACTTTTATAATTTTTTGTTTTTCTACTTTTTTACATTTCAGAACACATTAATCATAATGAAATAATCCAGACACTTCGATTACATGAAAAATTAGGTTTTACATATAAAAACATGGGTTTTTATAATACATATTGCTTAACAATTTCTATATTACATATGTATGTACTTATTTGAATTGAAATAATTTTTTTATTTTAGAAAACTCGGTCAAGCCCGACCATATAATACCCTACACTAAGTAAATGACCAAAAAAATTGGGTAACATGACTTCCGTATATATAAAACTTATTTGCAGAGAAATTTGTGTAGATACCTATAAAAATTAAACATTTATGATCGATAAAGTCCAATTTCTGGTGGACATTTGTATGGGGGCTAGGTAAAATAATGGACCGATTTCAGCCAGTTTCAATAGGATTCGTCATTGGGTAAAAAAAATGCATTTACCAAATTTTATAGAAATATCTTCAAAATTGCGACCTGTACTTTGCGCACAAGGTTTACATGGATAGCCAGCCAGCCATGAAAACTGAATTCAATAAATGAATCAACAACCCAACTCTGTAAAAATGCATTGAAAATTCGTTATCAGATACTATGTTCAAGGTTAAATTCGAAGAAATTTTTATTTTATTTTAAATATTAATGTGTTTTAAATTACAACTTAATACCGGCACGCGACAAACAAAAAAACTATGCATTCTATGGGAAAATACATTTTGCTTACGCCACAATTTAAGATTTTTATAAATTCATTTATTTTTTTGTTTTTAAATAATTTGGGATTGCAAAAAAATTATGAAATGAAAACTGAATCGCATAAGTGAAGTAACAACACAATGCGGGTCAATAACCAACATGGTGGACATGCATTAAAGATTCATATTTAAAAATATGTTCAAGGTTAAATTCAACGGAAATGAAAAAATTTAAAAAAAAAAAACATAATTTTGCTTTCAAGAAAAACCAACAACAAAACCCAGTAAATTTACTTGATTTTGTTTGAAAATAAGTATGTGAAATCTCATGATAATTACGATTTTAAAAAATCGAGTGTAAAAATAAATTATATTCAAACAAAATCAAGTAAATTTACTGGGTTTTGTTGTTGGTTTTTCTTGAAAGCAAAATTATGTTTTTTTTTTTTAAATTTTTTCATTTCCGTTGAATTTAACCTTGAACATATTTTTAAATATGAATCTTTAATGCATTTCCACCATGTTGGTTATTGACCCGCATTGTGTTGTTACTTCACTTATGCGATTCAGTTTTCATTTCATAATTTTTTTGCAATCCCAAATTATTTAAAAACAAAAAAATAAATGAATTTATAAAAATCTTAAATTGTGGCGTAAGCAAAATGTATTTTCCCATAGAATGCATAGTTTTTTTTGTTTGTCGCGTGCCGGTATTAAGTTGTAATTTAAAACACATTAATATTTAAAATAAAATAAAAATTTCTTCGAATTTAACCTTGAACATAGTATCTGATAACGAATTTTCAATGCATTTTTACAGAGTTGGGTTGTTGATTCATTTATTGAATTCAGTTTTCATGGCTGGCTGGCTATCCATGTAAACCTTGTGCGCAAAGTACAGGTCGCAATTTTGAAGATATTTCTATAAAATTTGGTAAATGCTTTTTTTCACCCAATGACGAATCCTATTGAAACTGGCTGAAATCGGTCCATTATTTTACCTAGCCCCCATACAAATGTCCACCAGAAATTGGACTTTATCGATCATAAATGTTTAATTTTTATAGGTATCTACACAAATTTCTCTGCAAATAAGTTTTATATATACGGAAGTCATGTTACCCAATTTTTTTGGTCATTTACTTAGTGTAGGGTATTATATGGTCGGGCTTGACCGAGTTTTCTAAAATAAAAAAATTATTTCAATTCAAATAAGTACATACATATGTAATATAGAAATTGTTAAGCAATATGTATTATAAAAACCCATGTTTTATATGTAAATTTATATGTAAAACCTAATTTTTCATGTAATCGAAGTGTCTGGATTATTTCATTATGATTAATGTGTTCTGAAATGTAAAAAAGTAGAAAAGCAAAAAATTATAAAAGTAGAAATGTAAAAAATTATAAAAGTAAAAATGTAAAAAAGTAGAAAAGTATAAAATTATAAAAGTAGAAATGTAAAAAAAGTAAAAAGTAGAAAAGAAAAAAATTATAAAAGTAGAAATGTAAAAAGTAAAAAATTATAAAAGTAAAAATGCAAAAAGTAAAAAGTAGAAAACTAAAAATTATAAAAGTAGAAATGTAAAAAAAGTAAAAAGTAGAAAAGCAAAAAATTATAAAAGTAGAAATGTAAAAAATTATAACAGTAAAAATTATAAAAGTAGAAGTAGAAAATTAAAAAAAGTAGAAAAGCAAAAAATTATAAAAGTAGAAATGTAAAAAAGTAGAAAAGTAAAAAATTATAAAAGTAGAAATTATAAAAGTAAAAATGTAAAAAGTAAAAAGTAGAAAAGTAAAAATTATAAAAGTAGAAGTAGAAAAGCAAAAAATTATAAAAGTAGAAATGTAAAAAAGTAAAAATTAGAAAAGTAGAAATGTAAAAAAAGTAGAAAAGCAAAAAATTATAAAAGTAGAAAAGTAAAAAAAGTAGAAAAATAAAAAATTATAAAAGTAAAAAAGTAGAAAAGCAAAAAATTATAAAAGTAGAAATGTAAAAAATTATAAAAGTAAAAATGTAAAAAGTAGAAAAGTAAAAATTATAAAAGTAGAAGTAGAAAAGTAAAAAAAAGTAGAAAAGCAAAAAATTGTGAAAGTAGAAATGTAAAAAAGTAAAAAGTAGAAAAGAAAAAAAGTAAAAAATTATAAAAGTAAAAATGTAAAAAAGTAAAAATTATAAAAGTAGAAAAGTAAAAAAAAGTAGAAAAGCAAAAAATTATAAAAGTAGAAATGTAAAAAGTAGAAAAATAAAAAAAGTAGAGAAGCAAAAAATTATAAAAGTAGAAATGTAAAAAAGTAAAAAGTAGAAAAGTAAAAAAAGTAGAAATGTAAAAAAAAGTAGAAAAGTAAAAAATTATAAAAGTAGAAATGTAAAAAAGTAGAAAAGTAAAAAAGTAGAAAAGTAAAAAATTATAAAAGTAGAAATGTAAAAAATTATAAAAGTAAAAAGAAGAAAACTAAAAATTATAAAAGTAGAAATGTAAAAAAAGTAGAAAAGCAAAAAATTATAAAAGCAGAAATGTAAAAAATTATAAAAGTAAAAAGTAGAAAAGTAAAAATTATAAAAGTAGAAATGTAAAAAAGTAAAAAAGTAGAAAAGTAAAAATTATAAAAGTAGAAAAGTAAAAAAGAAATGTAAAAAAGTAAAAAGTAGAAAAGCAAAAAATTATAAAAGTAGAAATGTAAAAATGTAAAAAATTATAAAAGTAAAAATGTAAAAAAGTAAAAAGTAGATAAGTAAAAAATTATAAAAGTAGAAATGTAAAAAAGTAGAAAATTTTTAAACTTGAATTGAATATATTATTCATTAGTTATGCAATTGTAGAAATTTTTAATATTTATAGTATGAAATATTTTGTAGACCATATTATTTTATGTAGTTTACATCAAAACTTTGAAAATATTGGATTTTTGAAGTTGTGGTTAGAGTTGTTGTTGATTTAATTTTATGTTTTAAAAATTATAAATTTTATTATCTGCTTAATTAGCTTTTTGAATCTAAAATATTGTGTTAGAAATGTGAGATTAAAATTTGTTTGACAAAGTTAGGTTTGAGTGGAGAATTTTATAATAGATGTTGTGTTGAAAATTCTGGAAAATTCTTTTTGAATCCTTATTATTATTTCGATCATTAATGCTCTTGAGGTAGTTTAATATTAAAATTTATATTTTTGTATTTTGAAATCTTTATTTGATTTTGAATTAAAAATTATTAATCTATTTTTATTATTCTTCATTTCATTAATTGATAATTTTATTTACTTTATAGGGGATTTCATTGATTGTTAAAATTATGTTTTAGTGGAGTTATAATAAGTGGAGACTTGTAATTATTTTTAATGAGACCTTGTTATACATCTAGTATTGTTGTTTAGGGTTTAAAAAGTAATTTCAATAACCAGAATTTTATTAAGTTATTATTATATAGTTGAGATGACTCGACAGGCTATTTGGTAATGAGCTAATCTATCAATTAGGAGGTTGAAAGTTCAATTCCCAAATAAAGACTAAAAACTAAGTTTGAATATAATTTATTATTGATTTGTAGCAGTTAAATAATTGGTAATTGTTTCTTAAATTTTGGATGAAATTTGGATTATAATATTTATTTTGTGAATTTATTTTTATATCTGAGACCTTGTTCTGAAATTAAAATGTTTGAAATTTGTAAAACTGGTGTAGGGATTTATTTTATATTGTTTTAAGTAGGTAATTCATATTTTTTTCTTAAAATTTGATTAAAGTAAAGACTTTTATTAACATTTTATTTTCGTTTTAGAGTTATATTTAGTGGAGACTTATGAATTAAAGGCTTAGTGAGACCTGTTATAGTTATTTAAATTTTTATTTGAATAAAGAGATTTTTCGTGGTTATATTTGCTTCTATGAAAATTGTTTAGATTTTATGTTATACTGAGGAGATTTTTAATTTTTGTGGTTATATTTGCCATTATGATGTACAATTTAAGTGGCGTATGCTTTAAAATTCTATTTTCATTTTGTAATTTCAAATTGAGAAGAATGTTAATTTATGTTCGTTGTGTAAATATTGAGCCATATACTAATTTTAAAAGTATTCTAGATATGAATATGTTAAATGCGAATAAAAACAAAAAAATTATCCCATTAAAAATTGTATACCCTAATGTAGACTAATTAAAAGAAAATAAACCCTCCTATTAAAACTGCATTAAAAGCCTCTACACAATAGTACAACAAAACTAATGAAATAAAAACACAAAATCAATTCCACACAATACAACACACAAAGCATTTTTATACATTACTCAAATTACCTGAAGCAAGAAAACAAAAATTTACAAATTGTCGCTGTCTTTTTCTCTGCCAAAAATTCCTCGTCATCAAATTTTCGCTGCCTTTTTCTCTGCCAACAATTCCTCGTCAAATTTTTCAATATTCCTCTTCTCTGCCAAAAATTTTTCAATATTCCTCTTCACTGCCAGTTTAGAGGAAAAAAATTCCTCTAAATCACGCCAGAAACCCCATATTTATACTAATATATATACATACACTGATGGACAAAATTCACCGCCATTTCCTCTTTAGGATGTGTAAATGATCGCCACGGTACGTATTTGTAAATTAGGTTAAGTTAAAAAGACTTGGTTTAACTGAAGTATAATTAAATTGAATTATTGTTTTTGTTGAAAAAATAAAATTTTGTGTTTCAATTATATTTATAACGTGGTAGTCCTTTAAACATTCTGAAGGGAAATGGCGGTGACTTTCGTCCATCAGTGTACATAAACACATAAAGACAAATACAATTAGATTTCAATATATAATCACAAACTGGAAGTTAAAAAAATATTACAAGTATTCAATTTATAAATTATTTAATAATTACATTAATAGTTTCTTATAATCTTATATATAAAAAGAAATGTACATTTTGATGTCACCACTAACTGCGAAAACGGGTCGACCGATTTCAACCAAAATTTCAGGGTACGTTGGGGATGGCTGTAGATGGTTTTATGTTTCACGAAATCGGCATAGTAGTTCCGGAGATATGGCATTCTTCTGTACGAGTGTTAGTAACTGAACTCCTCCGTAACGGCTGAGCCGATTTCGATGAAAGTTTTTGTGTGTGTTTGAGTTTGTCCCTGGATGGTTTAGATTCACAATTGACCTACAATGGGCGTGGCACCTCCCATACAAAATAAAAATTTATTATTGCATATTTAGAGTACTATTATAGTGGCAGTCTTCAAACTTTGTATGAGCTATGGCAGAACAACGTTTGCCGGGACAGCTAGTTATTAATATATTTCAATGTAAAGAATTTTTTTATTGTTTTAGGAAATGTTAGAAAGTTCACTAATAAGAAGTGACACTTTTTGATTTTTGGTAATATTTGTTTTATCAATATTATAAAAAAAAATGTTCTAGAAAACACCAGAAATTTGATGAAGGCAATGGATACTCCACATTAATAATATGTGATTGCATTATCTTATTTATATATATAAACTGTTGAAAAAATTGTTGCAACCCTAATACAACTCAAATGCTAACAACTCTGTACAAGTAATGTTCTAAATCTATGTTTTGTATTTTGACATTAGATGATTAGTTGCGTTAAAATATTGCAGATGTTGCTAATCCCTTTTTATGCTTTCGTTAAAATGAACCTTCTGTTCCTTTGAAACCTTTTTTATCTTTGAATTTATACTTATCAGTTTACTGTTAATAAAATACTTGAATTGAACGACACGGTGTTTCACTTGATCGGAAGTAATAATTGATTTTGGAGTCCAAGCAAATTCTATTGCTCAAAAGTTTGCTAACAAAGGTTATGGGTCCAGAAAAACCAGGGAATCCAGAATACAGTTATTAAAAGATTTTTAAACTTACGTTTTTAGAAGTGTGGTTATATTTGGTTGGTTTCGTTTTTGGTTTCATTGTTTTAGCCGGTGTTAAAAAACCAAATAATGGCGAGTGCTTTTGCTAGTATTGAAAAATTAAATGGTGATAATTATGCAACATGGTGCATACAAATGAAGAGCTTGCTTATTACGTTGGATCTGTATCATACTCTTGTTGAAAGACGTCCTGTTGATAACGATACAAAGTGGGTTACAGATGACAGCAAGGCTCTGGCCACCATTACGTTAAGTGTGAAAACCACTGAATTGATTCACATAAAGAATTGTGTTGTGTTTTAAGTTCGATATACCAGGCAAATACTGCATCCAGAAAGGTAAATTTATTTAAAAAATTGGTGCGTTTCAAATTAAATGCGAATGAAAAATTTTCTCCGCAAATAAATGATTTTTGTTGTACCGTGAATGAATTAAAAGAAATTGGAATCACTTTAAACCAGCGAAATGCAAACTCACACTACTACAGTTTTTAGATATTGTAGTTGTATGAGTTGAGAATTATTCTCTGGCAAAAACAAAAACAAATAGCTGAAATAATGAAATAAACAAGCATAAAAGCGTAACACAACCTGCTTCTATCAATGCTCATGCGAGACTGACTGTTTTTATACAATGTGTGTGCTTGCGTACATGTGAAAATAAAAACAAGAGAGCTCATTTGAGAGCTCATTGCATTTCGCTGCTTTAAACGATGATTTGCTGTCCATTTTGCTAGTATGCAGCCTTCCCGATGAATTTGAATCTTTTGTTGTGGCTATAGAAAGTCGTGATAGTTTACCAATGTATGAGCAGTTAATTTCCAAAATTTTAGAAGAAGAAATGCGACAAGGTACAACAACAACAACATTAAATGTTTCCGTTGTGGTAAAAAGGGCCACATACGATCACAATGCAAAGAGAATGACAAAAGAGATGACCTTGCTTGTTCATTAAATGAAAACAAAATAAATCTAAATGAGTTGTCGGCGCGACGTCACACATGTGCAAAACAAAGGAGTATTTTGAAACGTTGCACACTGGTCGATCCCATAGGCCAAAAATAAAAAAACAAAGTGAAAAGTTTGTCACCAAATGTGTCATCACTATTTCTTATAAAAACAAGGTTTTAATATTTATAGTTGTTTTATTCCAACTATACTCTTCAAGAATAGCTCCAAAAGTGAGAGCATGTTGACAGTTGGTTTTTGCAGAGTGAAAAAGTGGAAAACTAAGCGCAACCTTAAATTAATTAAAACCATATAAAAAAATGTTTTTTTGAAATAAACCAAAATAAATATTGAATTGGAAGGATAATGTGTTTAGCATCTTGTGTATTTTTTATAAAATTAATATTTGCCCAGTGTCATTTTTATTTTACAAAATTTCAAAATTTTAACAAAAATGCAATCGTATAAACACAAAAGTTCAAAGTACATATTCTGATTGGCTTGCCTAAAAGGAGTCTTTTTTATTAAACTCACATGAGCGGGAGGACCACGCCCAGATTTAGTTTGTAATTTTTTTAGTAAGAATTCTTATTGATTTTTAATTTCTTATCAATTTTAAAAAGTTTATAGTTTCACTTATATGGGGAGTAGGTGTAGCAGTAGTCCAATTACGCCCATTTTTGAAAAAAATGTGTGTAATATCCTTATTATATATTGTACCAAAAATTATAAATGTACTATTATTTATTACCGAGATATGGAATTTTGATTAACTAGAATGTCATAACCTCGCACTGCGCGTTGGGGTGAATTTGGTTGCTAAGGTATGGTAGGGGGTGGGTATGAGTCATCAACCACTCCCATTTTATCGTTAAATAGTTCTGACATATTTATAAAGCCGTGACCGAAATTACAAGTTGATACACTGGAAGTATTTTTGGCCGCCGACTCCATACAGCACCGACCACTGTGCGTTGGCAGAATCAAAACAGAAAATTGTTTTGGCATCTGGTGAGAGCATCTATGCTGAAGGTATTGGAGATGTCAAAATAGAAACAAACTTTTGCAATCTCACACTAAAGAACGTATGGTATTTACCACAACTACACTCAAATTTTTTGTCAATAAATAAAATTGTTAAAGCAGGCAATATTGTTGAATTCGCTGCGAATAAAGCTGTAATGAAAAGTAAACAAAATAGAAATGTTTTGACAGATGATTTAACGAATGATGTTTTCATTGCGAATTTGGAAAAAATTGAAAGTAGTGAAAAAATATGTGCTGCTATTGATGAGCAAATTGTGAAAAAATGGCATGAAAGATATGGTCATATAAATGTAAATGACCTGAATAAATTAAATACAAAAAATATGGTGAAAGGTTTGGATGTAAAATTGCCAAAAACTATTGATTGTGTTACCTGTGCTGTTAACAAAATTTCTGCTACAGCGTACAAAAATTATGTTAATGTGCAAACAAAAAACATTTTAGAATTGGTGCATACGGATTTATGCGGACCAATTGGTGTGAAATCTGTTGGAGGAAAATCGTATTTTATGACATTTATAGACGATTATTCTCGTTTTATTTTTACGTATTTTTTAAAAAATAAAAGTGATGCTTTTGATGGATTCATCCATTTTTCTGGGCTCGCGGAGAAGCAGACAGGCCGCCAATTAAAATCGTTCGCAGCGATAATGGTAAAGAATTTGTAAATAATAAATTAAAACATTTTGCTGAAAAAGGTATTGTTCATCAAACCACAGTTGGATATTCACCACAACAGAATGGCGTTACTGAAAGAATCGTCCGCCATAAATACAGCAACATATTTAAGAAATCGTGCTCCAACATAAGTGCTTGAAGATGTTACTCCTTATGAGAGGTGGACTGGTAGACAGCCGTCTGTATCCCACTTAAAAACGTTTGGTTGTGATGCTGTTATGCTGAAAAAAGGTCCTAAACCTAAAGGTGGTAAGTTCCTGCCCAAGGGTGAAAAAATTAAATTTGTTGGTTATCAACTTTATACAAAAGGGTATCGTTTGTACAATCCTAGTACAAGACAAATTGTAATAGCTCGTGATGTAATATTTTTTGAGCAATCTTTTAAAAAATTGGACATAGGCGACGGTGATTCAAATGAAATTTTTTATGCTGACCTTTTTAAATTAAATGCTGATGATGCTGTGGCTTTTGAAGGTAATGGCGATAAATAAACAAATGGCGATAAAGAAACTAATGGCGATAAAGAAACTGATGGCGTAAATGCTGAAAATCAAGAAGAAACAGAAGTAAGTTCTGAATCCAGTGAAAAAGAAAAGAAAACGTGGCAGACCAAAACTAGTTAGAGGTGGTGGTAAAGGCAGGCCAAGAAAAAATTTATTGCACTGAAGATGGACCGGAAATGTTGAACTCGATTATTGAAAATCCAAATACTGTGGCCGAGGCGTTGAATTCTGATGAAGTGGAAGGAGGCAATGCAAATTGAATTTAATTCATTGCTTAAAAACAAAACATGGCAGTTGGTGGATAAGCCAGAAATGTTATTGGTTGCAAATGGGTTTTTGCCTTAAAACGCAAACCTGATGGTTCCATAGAAAAATACAAAGCTAGGTTAGTGGCTCAAGGTTGTTCGCAGAGGCATAATGTCGATTACCAAGAAAGTTTTGCTCCTGTGGTATGACATTCTACAGTAAGATTACTGTTGGCTTTATCGGCAAAACACAAATTGTTGGTAAATCACATTGATATTGTGGCAGCTTATTTAAATGGCGGAAGATGAGGTATATATGGTGCAATCTAAAATGTTTGAGGACAAAAATTATCCTAACAAAGTCTGCAAATTAAACAAGGCCTTATACGGTTTAACAAGCTGGACGTGAATGGAACAAAAAGGTGAATGATATTTTGTTGGAAATGGGGTTTATGCGGTGCCAGTCAGATACTTGCGTCTATATTCAACGAAATGGAGAAGAAATTTGCCTGATTGCCATTTATGTTGATGACATGTTGCTAGCATGTTCAAGTGAGCTTGAAATGAAAAATATTATATTGAAATCAAATATACATGTGGAAGCTATTGATCGTGATCCAATATCGTTCTATCTGGGGATGGAAATTTATAGTGACGGTTTGCGTGGCAGAAATATACCGAAGAAATACTCGAACGATGGGGTATGACTGACTGTAAGCCTGCTGCAACTCCATGGTCAAGTGGTACTATTTTGAAGAAATGTGATGCTAAATGTGAAGACTTAGACACTAAAAATTACCAAAGTTTAATTGGTGCTTTGATGTACCTGGTCGTGATTTCGAGACCTGATCTCATCCATGTGGTGTCGAAATTGTCCTAATTTAATTCACATCCACATAAAGAACATATTCAAGCTGCAAAATATGTTCTAAGATACCTGAAGGTAAAATTACTTTTTCTACTAATTGTAAAAATTTTGAATGTTTCACAGAATCAGGCTGGGGTTGTGAATCTAACGACCGGAAATCCTATTCTGGTCATGTGGTGTTCTTGGCTGGTGGTCCTGTTGCCTGGGAATCCCGTAAACATCCTGTGGTGGCTCTAAGTACAATGGAGGCTGAATACATTGCTCTTTGCCAAGGTACGAAGGAAGTCGTTTTTCATCGTGGTCTTTTGAAGGAGATGGGTTTTGAAAATTATATCGTGCATCCTACTCCCATTTTTTGTGACAATCAAGGTGCTGCTTTTATGGTGAAGAATCCGACCGTTCATAAGAGGAGTAAACACATTGATATCACTACACCCGAGAAAAATATGAAGAGAAGGCTATCGATATACAATATGTTAGCTCTGGTGAGAATGCGGCTGATATTCTTACAAAATGTTTAGTTAAACAAGAACATATTTATGGTTGTAATATTTTAAAAATTGAAATGTAAATTTTTTATATAATTTATTTAAGGTATTTGACTTGAGGAGAAGATTGTTGAAAAAATTGTTGCAACCCTAATACAACTCAAATGCTAACAACTCTGTACAAGTAATGTTCTAATGTTTTGTATTTTGACATTAGATGATTAGTTTCGTTAAAATATTGCAGATGTTGCTAATTCCTTTTTATGCTTTCGTTAAAATGAACCTTCTGTTCCTTTGAAACCTTTTTTATCTTTGAATTTATACTTATCAGCAGGGAAACCGGAAATATGCTCTAAAAAAAGCGTTTTAGGCGCTTTAAATATGCAGTAAAAACTTTAAAATATGCTCTTAAAATTTAAAAAATATGCTCTTAAAAAAACAAACTTTTACATAATTTTTAACCAGAAAAAATTTACTTAAATTTTCAAATAAAAATCGTTGTCTATTGGATCTGAAAACATTTTTAAACATAGAAAATGTTCTTTCGACATCAACTGATGTTACAGGAGCAAATTTAAAAGACAATATTTCTTTAACACTTAGAACGGTTAAGTTTGAATTAGAACTAAAATTTGATATTTAGATTGAGCTACTTTTAAAATAGTGCTTATTTTATATTAAAAACAAGTAAGAGAGCTATATTCGGCTGTGCCGAATCTTATATACCCTTCACCTAATTATACTTCAAAATAAAAAATTTAAATATTTTTAGGTGAACAAACATTTTTTTCAGTTTTTTCATTTTTTGGATAAAAAAATTTTTCGAATTGTTATTTAAATTTTAAAAAAAAATTTCTGTTTTTTAATTTTTTTTTGGTGAAAAGCCATCTATTTTTCAATTTTGAATTTTAAACAAAGGAAGTAAAAACCTGTAACACAACAGCGAAAAATAAGTAAGACAAAATTTGTTTTTGATAAACTCAAAATATGCTATTAAACAGTAAAATATGCTCTAAAAACGCAAAATATGACATAAATATGCTCTTAAAACAAATATATGCAAAAATATGTATTTAAGGGTAAAATATGCAAAAATATGCACTAACAAATCGATGCCAAAATTCTTAAATAGTTCTGAAACGTGTAAATATCTTATTCATGTGCTCATTAGACTCATCAGAAAAAACATGCATTTGCATATTTTGGTTTCCCTGCTTATCAGTTTATTGTTAATAAAATACTTGAATTGAACGACACGGTGTTTCACTTGATCGGAAGTAATAATTGATTTTGGAGCCCAAGCAAATTCTATTGCTCAAAAGTTTGCTAACATAAACGATTCTTGGGAGTTTTTTAACGAATTTTTCCAAAATCCTTTTTTGCATTGACGTCTTTTTTAAGAAATTTCTTTGTTGGAGGTAAAAAGTAGTGAACACACCATAATATTTTCAAGAGAAATCCATTTTTAACTGTAATATAAAGAGAAGAAAAATTAATTTTAAATGGATAAGTAAGATTATATGTGTTCATATAAAATAAATTACCTTTTTCTATATCATTCCACTGTAAACTGTTGCTGACAACATTTTTAATTTCATTATTATAAATAGTTTCATGACTTTTCAAGTAGTTTAATATTTTTTTCAGTTTTTCGTCACTTTCAGCAATTGTTGAATAGTTTTCCTGTGGAAACTTTAAAATCTAAATCCATCTATAAAATAGAATAAAACATAATTATCATTAATATATTTGTGGGTGTCCGGCAGAGTTGGGGGTAGTGCACTAATTTTCAACTATCACTAATAGTTAGTGGTAGTGTAAAATTATTCACTAAGTTTTTTAATGTTTAGTGATGAATTGAAAAATATAAGCCTCACTCAATAATAGTGATAGTGTGTTAAAAATTTATAACTAATAATATTTTGAAAATAGTTAAAATATTTTTTTGCAGCCTAATGAAATAATTTTTTCTACACTAAAATTTTTAGTTAAAAAATATTCCTGCACAATTTTTTTCAACAAAGAAATGTTTTACTCTATTCATAGTTTAAGTTAATATATTTTAGGAAAAAACGTAAAAGCGGTATATAAATACACAAATTACAATAAAAAGAGAAATAAGCAATACATAACACAGAAAATAATTAGCGACTATTGGCTTTAAGTAAAACAAGCTTTTCGAAATTCGAATCATTTAATTTATTTCTCCGAGGAGAATCCACCATTCCACTAAAATAAACGCTCTACTGGAGCAGAAGAAGCCAAAGGCGTGTTAAATTTAAAAAAAACATTTGCCTTATTATTGGATATTTGTTGCGACTGCAAATATCAGTCTCCGAGCTTAAAAGGAACGCACGTATTTCACTTTCTATGCCATCTTTCTGCACAAAGGTTGAAGGTCCTAATATTGAAGATCTCAATAAACTAATTAATTTCTTTAATAACTTTTTCACTTACTGTCACTTTCCCCAAAATCTAAGAATCCTACATTATCAGTGTTTTTTGGTGTTATAATTTCTTCGGATGCTGAAAAACACTTTGAAGCTTGCTCAACAAACATCTGTATCAATACATCCGCTGTTATGTGCAGGGCGGTTTGCTGTAGAACGGGTAAAAAACGAAGTTTAAACTGGAATAACTTCATGATCACTAATTTTGAATATATTAGTGCAAAGAAAATTATTGAAGCTTTTTTTAGTTATTATTAAATTTTTTAACTATTTGAGTTTAGTGCTTATTTCTACGTATACCATTCAATTGATTTATAGTTAAAAAAAATATCACTATATTTTTTAAAATAATATTTAGTGCTAGTGAAATGTTGATTGCACTCAACATTTAGCGCACTACCCCCAACTCTGGAACTTATTGCATCATTTTCAACAAGTTCTTCTAAAGAGAATACATTTTTAGTATTTGAGGCAGTTGCGTCTACATCAAACACATCGCATTTCAATACATTAGATGTAGTTGGCTTTAATGGATGTTTCACCCGGACATGTCTTTTAAAATCAGACACATTTTTATATATTGTTCCACATCATCTATAATTGTCATTATGTTTAAGAAAATGATAGCCTTTTAAATGTTTAAAATAGCCATTAATTTCTTCAAACACTTTTTTACACAGAAAACAATTCATATTTATAATTACCTGCACAATTATTAATTTATTAAGTTTTATTTCAGTTTTGGCCACAATATTTTTTTAAGAATATATTTTAATACAAACTGTACATTTATTTCTTAATTTTTTAAACACGCACTTTACTTCTTTACCTGCCGGCTTTCGCGTCACAAATAAAAGTGATCGATTGTTCTTGCATCTTATTATAAAAAGAACATAAACATGTAAAGGTGGCCAGTTATTATAATAGCTTTAAATTTGACGTCATTTATAGAAAAAACTTGGAAAAAACTTAATAAAATGCATTCCTTATTAACAAAAACCTTAAGTAGATCTTCAATTTTTTTCTTTTTAATTTTACTTTTAGTTTAAGCAACTAACAACAAACACATTTGTTTTTAAATTTTTGTTAATGAAGAATGTTTCATTGGAATATGAAACATCTTCATTGACATCTAAAATTAATAAAAATAACAAAAAGAGAGCAAGGGCTAAAAGTTATAAGATGGTAGAGGGGTATACACACCCAGAGAAAAAATGAACACATCCGTGTACGATTTGACACCATTCGGTGTCAATAGTGTATCAACCCCGTATGTACACAAATTGTACACGAACGGTGTCAATTTGACAACGAAAAAATTACACCATTCAGTTGCCGAATTGACAATATTCGTTGCCGATTTGACACCGTTCGTGTACGATTTGACATCAGACCGTTGTCAATTTGATACCGCACCGTTGTCAATTTGAAACCATATGTTGTGGATTTGATACCGTTCGTGTACGATTTGGTAATTGAAATAAATAATAATTCCTTTATGTTTCACATTTATTTTTAAATATAATACGAATAAATACATAAATATAAAATACATATAAATTCCATGTTTAAATTTGGCAAAACAAAATAAAACAAATACTTATTGTATTCTACATTGCTGATAATCTATATATGTAAATATATAAATGTCTTGAAGTTTGTTTGTTGGTTTGTTTATTTGTTTGAGCATCACGCCTAAACGGCTGAACCGATTTTATTGAAATTTGAAACGTAGATAGATCCTTACCGGGAAGCGTCAATAGGCTATATATTTTATATACATATATATATATATATATATATATATATATATATATATATATATATATATTTTCCTTTTAAATGTACAAAAACTGTATGTTTACTGTTTCCAGGAATTTTTGGAGTTGTATGTCGTCAGTGGATTCGGTGATATTTTCATTTCTTGCACTGCCTGGATCTTCATCTGCATCAACACAAATTCACTATTAAACACAATTACACTTTCTTTTATATATATTTTCACTTTTTTAATGTAAATAAAATTTAAAACTCACTTATAAAAACAAAGCAGAGCAAACAGTTTCGCCGCAACACTTTGACAATAACTTGTCAGCAACTCACGTTGAGATGCGTCGGCGTTTAATTTAACAACATTGCGTTGTCGATTCGTACCCATTTGTTTAAAAATTGTAAACGTACGGTGTCGAAAAAAAGTGACACCGTATGGTGCCAAAATGACACCAACCGTTGTCGATTTTGCAACGTCATTTTTCCCTCAGTGCAGAGGATTACTGAAGAATATTCATTACATATAAAAATTCTACATTAAAAAGTAGTAAAAAAAAGTAACCAATGGTGAACAAAGGGTAAACATTTGAAAGGGTAGAGGGAAATATACAAAAATTTAGAAGAGGAATTATTGCAGAATATTCATTGCAAATATGATGCAGTTTCATAATTTTTTCAAAAATCGCTAAATTTGCACTATATTAATTAAAAAAATGTTTAGTTAGATGCATAATAAAGTTAATTGCAGTATTTAATAAAAAAGTGTATTTATAGTACATATTCTTTAAAAAAAATTGAAAAAATTAAACTTCATATTTCTAATGAAATATTCTTCACCAGTGCAATGAAACACAAAACTTTCCAAAAAAAATTGGATAATGAAACATTTCATTTCATACATGAAATGCTGCATTGTGCTAATGAAATTGTACAATGTTCTAATGCAGAACTTTTAATGAACGCGGTTCCCCTGCCAGCAATTGGAAGTTATATTTTCGATATGTATACTAAAATGTGTCTCTTTTGTGTCGCAAAAATGTTACTCAGCATATGAAAAACATTTTACAAAAACAAATCACATTACTATCGAATTATGTTCATCTTAAAGTACATTTTAGTTACAAACAAAGATCCCTAAAAATTAACTTAATAGATAATATTAAAAAGTACATTATGATAAAAAAACGATCCATTTTAGTATACAAAAGAATATTATTTTTGGTTAGTGACAAATTTTACAATAACAAATTACATTAATACCGACTTTTTACTGTTTACATTTTGAAAGAAAGAAGAAGAACATGACAATACTCAGTATATTTATGAATTTTAAAATCATCGGTTGTGTTAAATAATAAGTGTGTGTTTTAACTTAAGTTCAAATTAAATAGTGATAAAAAAGTTTTATTAAATAATTAGTGATTAATTTAAATTATATTTGTAATTGAAGTGTTTGTTAAAAGTGTATCAATAAATAAAGTTTTTTTTAAAGGTATAGAGTTAGTGCAATAAATAGTCAATTTTTTTTAAATGTAAATACGTATTCCAATTAATTATTGAAACATATTTTATATAATTTTTATACTCTAATTTTTAATTAAAGTCATATTAAGTTAAGTTATATCATTATTTTATTTATTTTTAATGTAAATAAGTATATGCATACACCCAGAGAAAAAATTAACACATCCGTGTACGATTTGACACCATTCGGTGTCAATAGTGTATCAACCCCATATGTGCACAAATTGTACACGAACGGTGTCAATTTGACAATAAAAAAATGACACCATTCAGTTGCCGAATTGACACCATCCGTTGTCGATTTGACACCGTTCGTGTACGATTTGACACCAGACCGTTGTCAATTTGATACCGCACCGTTGTCAATTTGAAACCATATGTTGTGGATTTGATACCGTTCGTGTACGATTTGGTAATTGAAATAAATAATAATTCCTTTATGTTTTACATTTATTTTTAAATACAATACGAATAAATATAAAATACATATAAATTTCATGTTTAAATTTGGCAAAACATTGGTGGCAATTGTCGGAGTTCCTGTATGTGAAATTTCAAATAGCATCCCTAATTGTGGCACTGCTTCCACAGGTCATCATTCTAAAAAAAATAAAACAAATACTTATTGTATTCTACATTGCTGATAATTATATATATGTATGTATAGCTTTTAAATGTACAAAAACTGTATGTTTATTGTTTCCAGAAATTTTTGGAGTTGTATGTCGTCAGTGGATTCGGTGATCTTCTCATTTCTTACCCTGCCTGGATCTTCATCTGCATCAACACAAATTCACTATTAAACACAATTACACTTTCTTTTATACATATTTTAATTTTTATATATTTTCACTTTTTTAATGTAAATAAAATTTAAAACTCACTTATAAAAACAAAGCAGAGCAAAAAGTTTCGCCGCAACACTTTGACAATAACTTGTCAGCAACTCACGTTGAGATGCGTCGGCGTTTAATTTAACAACATTGCGTTGTCGATTCGTACCCATTTGTTTACAAATTGTAAACGTACGGTGTCGAAAAAAAGTGACACCGTATGGTGCCAAAATGACACCAACCGTTGTGGATTTTGCAACGTCATTTTTCCCTCAGTGTAGTGTTTTCATAACTGGAATGCAATAAAATATTTCCATTTTAATGTAAGAAGCAGAATTGGAAACATTATCTTCTCTCTGGACAGTTTTTAGACATAAAATTTAGATATAATAATAATACACTAAATGGATAGAATTGGTAGGTACACCCAGAGAAAAAATGAACACATCCGTGTACGATTTGACACCATTCGGTGTCAATAGTGTATCAACCCCGTATGTACACAAATTGTACACGAACGGTGTCAATTTGACAACGAAAAAATTACACCATTCAGTTGCCGAATTGACAATATTCGTTGCCGATTTGACACCGTTCGTGTACGATTTGACACCAGACCGTTGTCAATTTGATACCGCACCGTTGTCAATTTGAAACCATATGTTGTGGATTTGATACCGTTCGTGTACGATTTGGTAATTGAAATAAATAATAATTCCTTTATGTTTCACATTTAGTTTTAAATATAATACGAATAAATACATAAATATAAAATACATATAAATTTCATGTTTAAATTTGGCAAAACAAAATAAAACAAATACTTATTGTATTCTACATTGCTGATAATCTATATATGTAAATATATAAATGTCTTGAAGTTTGTTTGTTGGTTTGTTTATTTGTTTGAGCATCACGCCTAAACGGCTGAACCGATTTTATTGAAATTTGAAACGTAGATAGATCCTTACCGGGAAGCGTCAATAGGCTATATATTTTATATATATATATATATATATATATATATATATATATATATATATATATATATATATATATAGCTCTACTTTCCTTTTAAATGTACAAAAACTGTATGTTTACGGTTTCCAGGAATTTTTGGAGTTGTATGTCGTCAGTGGATTCGGTGATATTTTCATTTCTTGCACTGCCTGGATCTTCATCTGCATCAACACAAATTCACTATTAAACACAATTACACTTTCTTTTATATATATTTTCACTTTTTTAATGTAAATAAAATTTAAAACTCACTTATAAAAACAAAGCAGAGCAAACAGTTTCGCCGCAACACTTTGACAATAACTTGTCAGCAACTCACGTTGAGATGCGTCGGCGTTTAATTTAACAACATTGCGTTGTCGATTCGTACCCATTTGTTTAAAAATTGTAAACGTACGGTGTCGAAAAAAAGTGACACCGTATGGTGCCAAAATGACACCAACCGTTGTCGATTTTGCAACGTAATTTTTCCCTCAGTGTATCATATGCGTGGCACATTTTCTCCCGCACTGTGACACTATTACGATAAGAAAGCGATATCATATTCGATGAGTTTCAACTTCAAGATGATACGTTTGGGACTCTTTTTGGATAGTAATTGTTGGCAGGGTCATTAAAAATATGACAGATATTTTTCTAAGTTAGTAGCATAAATGTATAGAGTTTTATAAAATTGTCTTAAGTTTCAATTTGTTTCATTATCATTATTATTCATTATTGGTTTAAAATACATTAATACAAAGAAATAAACAGAAAGTAAGAGTATTATATTCAGCTGTGCCGAATCTAGTATACCCACCATCAATATGTGAGAATTTTTCTATATATTGACAATCAAATATTTTTCTGATTTAGGGTTATATGGGGTGGTATAAATACAATATACACGACAGAGATTATTGTGAATTATACAAATAAATTTAAATTTATTTGAGACACAGATCTATTGAGATAAAATACTAAGTAACCCTGCAAAGCATTCACCATTCCACCCAAACGTTTTTATTTCGATCGGTAACGCAATAATAATATTCACCCTTATCGCGAATCAATATTTCACATGAAATATGTTCCCTTTTCCCATTTTTCGTTCATAAACAAAAAAATTCCCCATGTTGGGAAATTTTGTAAACAATAGACAGCTGTTACGAACAAAATCAAGTATTGTGAATGAAAAGTTCAAATTTCCCTTCGAGGGAAATTGATATTTCATGGGAACATTCCCATTCAATTAGATTAGTACCATCCAATATTTGGGGAAATAGATTATCAAATTAGAAAGAACGTATTTATACCTGTCTAATGAAATGACCGCAAACTTCGTTTTGCCGAAAATCGATCGAAATTGTTTTTTTTATCGAAAATTAGAAATTGTTATAAGATGACGCAGGTATATAATTTCAATTAAAGATTAAATAAAACTTCGAATTCAATATCCTATATTTACACTAAAAGCTGACCCGACAGACAAAAATAGTTGTCGTAAAAATCATTGTCTAAACAAAGGCTTGGTCAATAATTAATTTCAGGCTGCACGATACACATTTTTCGGTTTCCGCTCCGGATCGTAAATAAAGAGTGAGGATGGTTTCCCAACTATGGAACACGTAACATATAGCTGGCTGTGACAAAAGCATGAGATTTCCAGATTTATACCGGACATTTCCAGCGACTGCCCTTGTGCCATGTCTATGGTCAGCGGGAATGTCTCACTGGGAATTTAATACGTTTAGACTGAAACGTCAAATCGTTTGAAGTTAAGGGAATTCGCGGAATTAGACATTCTTCTTCCTTGAACGGCACTTTCTATATCCTCGCCATTATCACATTATCAGTAGCTTCGTCACAATCAGTAGAGTTACATTGCACAGTTTCGGTTTAGTGCATAGTGATGACAGATCGAACTTTAAAACGCAGATGATGAGGCGGCATGCGAGGAAATCTAAAGAGTTAAGGAATTCTACTGGATAATTGAGGACATCTTTGTTTTCAACATCTTTGCTTCGATTTGTACGAACGCAATTCTCTTGGAATTGGAGTTTGAATCGTCTAATTTAAGTCATTGACATCAATGTTTTTTGATGTTAAAATTGCGCGTGTTACGATAATTTTGACCAATGTTCGGATATACATTAGTGATGAGTTCATCTTTCGTTGAACAGAATTGGCAAATAGCAGGTCGAACCAATTTGTCCCGAATTTGTCCATTTCCGATTCTAAGCAGTTCTTCGGAGAAAACTTATGCGGTTCTATCCTTGTGTAGGAACACTCGCATATTCATATAGAAATGGTTTGACTTATCGCCACAAGTATGATGACTCCAGACAGGCTTTAAATTTGTTGATTTGACGGAAGTCGCCCGCTAACAGTATTATCACTCATCCAAAGCTACGATTATTGTTGCGCAAATATCTCAATGTTCAATCGAGTACTTCTAATGATCGTTTGTGCGCCATCGTTCACTCATCCCATATGATTAATTTACAATTATTCAATACGTTTGCTATGGAATGTTGCAAATAGGATTTTCGTTTATTTGCAGGTTTAACAGAAGCTTTAGTGCTGAATGTGCCGTTCTTCTACCTTCCAACAATATTCCAGCAATTCCATTTTGAGTACGTTTTGCTGCTAATGTCAATGGCCCATAATCATAGTCAGAAATAAAGTATATTTTAATAGAAATAAAGTCGTCTTTACTTAAGAGTGGACTTTAGGTCTACCATAGACAAGTTAAAGTATATTTTTGACGTTAAAGTCGACTGTAAATATAAAACAAGCTGAAGCTGTTATTAACTCATTTAACAACAGCATCAGCTGTTCTTCGCCATGTAAAAAAGTTCGGCAAAAAGTAAAAAAAATTAAGTCACAAGAATTTGGGAGAGATTTTGCTATTATTCAACAGTTATCAATAAAATTAGTACCAAAATATTCTAAATATGATATTAATCGTATCTTTTCCATTTTACCACCACAAAAAAATTTTTTTCTTTAGTTGTCCCGGTTACTTTTATTGTTTACCTTTTTTGGTTTTTGTTTTAATTTTCTATGTCAGCTGTTCAGCGGTGCCACTTGTCTGTATTTCGTTGTATATTGTATGAAAACATTTTCTACATTTGAGGTGACACCCAGTTAAAGTCGGTTCAATTTAAAACATACTTTAATTTTGACTATAGTTGGGAAGTAATATAAAACGTGTTTTTAATTTAAAGTTGTTTTTAAAAAGAACCGACTTTAGTGTTTGACTATGATTATGGGCCAATGATATTACGAACGTTTTCCCAGTTCCGCCAGGTGCATTAAATAAAAAGTCCACCGTTTCCATCATCGACAGCCTTCATCAGTTGATCTATGAACTTTTTTGCTGTTCATTCAACAGTGAAGCATTTCTTTGTAATTGTTACAAAGTTGTCGTATCGTTAGCACCTCCCGTTCCAATTCGCGATTCAGTACATTTCTACTTTGACGTGATTCCAGCAGGGTTTCGATATTCAGCTCTAGCAACATATTTCTTACATTTGACTATGCAATAAATATGAAATTATCTCATTTCATCACAATCAGCTAATATAAATATTCATACTGTTCGTTCGTATTACTATTAAAATTGCAATGCTAGTCTGCAATTTTTAGTAGCAAACACAATCCATTGCATATCCACCAAAATATATGTTCGTGCTTTAGTACCACACACAGTTTTTCTGTCGTGCTAATATTGCACTCCATTCGTTTTATTTTGTTGTGCTGGCAAACTTTTCTAGCAAAAATACACACTTCTGTAGTTGTGCTATAGCACAATTGACATTTCTGCAATTGATGCTATCAGTTGCTGTTCTTGATAAGTGCATAACAACATATCAGTAAACACACCCAATGTACAGTTGGGCAGAATCAAAATTTTTTTGAAATATATCTGGCATTTCTAAACGGCTGATCTGATCAGGATAAAATTTGACGCGGGCATAGCCAAGGAGTATTCGAGTTTAAATTATTGAAATGGGACCTACAAATGCCTCAGGGACGGCGCTATGGGGGCTCAGAATAGGGTACCTTCGTCATGCAAAATTTTTAAACACGTGCCATTTTTTTGTTTCCCATTCGATTTCAAAGAGTTTTATATGTTTAGAAAGCGCTCGCCTATGTCTTGAAAAAATATGCTTGTGTGTGCTATTTATCTCTTATACTTTTCGAGTTATAGGCATTTGAAATTTTAAAATTTTGCCATACCTTGGTCCGCTTTTTTAAAAATATAGGTCGTACTTTTGTACCGAACGGGCTCGATTTTTTTTTGTTAGTTAGACAACTAAATTATCAGTAATATACAAAATATTTCAGAGTAATATCGATTATAGATCCAAAAATAAACGATTTTCAAATTAAGAATTCAAAAAATAGTAGATTTTTGCTGTTTTTTGGATGAAAAGGTGACTTAAATCTTTTTTATTAAAAAAAACTTTCTTTAAGAACATATAACAATTTTATGTTTTTCTGTAAGGTAGCTTTACAGAGAACATTTTGATATAAAAAACATGTCCTATTTTTTGAACATGTTGCCCTTTCGTCCTTCGGAATTTGACCTATTTTTTGATAAAAATTTTAACTTTGGGCCACATGTTCTAAAATCCCAAAGTTGGGATCAAAAAACGGAAAGCAGCTTTAGAAACCTTGATTTGTTCCCTATTTATCCCCAAAGTATTTTCCCAGCCCCGAAGGAAATGTAGACCATATGGTTAAAATTGTAAAAAATACCATTTTCGGGATTTTCGCTTAAATTTTTAGGAATTGTGGGATTCCTTTTAACCTTTTGAAAAGTTTTTTTACACTTTGTAATTTGGAATGACAAATTTAAAAAACGTTGAAAATTTCATTGAGTTTTGCTAATAAATAAAGATTTTATTACAGATTACATATTTATTGAGTTTCTAAAACTAAAATTTTTATCAAAATTTTAATAGGATTGCAAATACATATTAGGAACAATTTGATCCACATTTATTCCGAACATTTTTTTTTCTTGTTTAGATATTTTAATTTTTGGTCTTACAAAAAAAATGCAAGTCAATATCTCAGTTAGATTCAAAAATATTTACACTAATGAATAATCGTTATTTCGTATTACATACTTGACAATAAAATAACTAGCAGCATCCAAATAGCCAAAAAACAAGAAATATCAATGCAACCATAGCAAAGCAACCAAAGAAATGTAAATTGCTGCCAGAGAAAATTGATAGCACAACAAAACAAAAACGAATGCTGACGCGCAATATTAGTTCGGCAAAAAAGTGTGTATGCTGCTATAGCACGAACATATATTTTGGTTGTTGTGCTACAATAACGAGTTGACAACTGGTTGTATCTGCTACTAGAAATTGCAAACTAACTTTGCAATTTGTATAGTAATATATGAATAGTAACAGCAATTTATATTAGCAGAGTTATACAAAATTATAATAGTAACTATATTTTTAGTATGCAGATTGATAAAAATGTATATTTACTGCAATTGACGGCTAATATAGTAGCAATTGTAAACCCTGGATTCCAGTGATTGTCGTGTTCAAGCAACTGTAACTTGCCATTCTTCTCGAAAAGTTACACACACTCGCCATCGTATGAGCGAGAACCTTTTCCACCAATCAACAAATTTACTCTCATCTGTCCATAAAATATTCTTCCACTTTGGACTGGCCAATTTTGATGTTCCTTTGGGATCTTCATGCGCTTGGCGATATGTCCAGCATTTAAAAGATGGGCCATTCTTGGACTGCACGCTTTTAAATTATGTTCTCTGAGACATGTGCGAACTGTTTGTACTGTCGCAGTTACATTAAGGTGCTTTATTAGTTCGGTTACAGCTTTGATTTGCTCTCGCGGTTCAATCTTTTGGCGTGAAGCGGGGTCAGAACTCGTTTTCTTCCACGTCTTTCAGCCTTTTTTTATAATTAATTGCGTTGTGAATCATTTTGTTCGAAAACCCAACCAATCAACCAACTTCTCTATAAGATTTTCCATCCGATATTAGTTTATTGAATTTTTCGCGTTTCTCCGCACTGCAGATCCATTTTATTTAAAATATTAGCTTTTTGTTAAACTTTATGATCGAAATAATAAAAATCAAATCATTTTTGGGCTTATAACACCAATGGGGCGCCGAGCCACAATGCCCAAAGTAGGTAAATTTTTGTTTGCGATCCGATTTGAAAGTAAAATTTTATTTTTTTATCTACCGTGTTCTGCTTTTTTGCTAATAACGGATCCAATTCTTTCCCGATTTTCTTTGGATTAACAACAAATTTACTAATAATTGTAATAAAGAATTGTTTAAAAATCTCTACTGAGTCAAAGTACTTAGATTAATTTTAAATTGTACAGAAAATAAGAAAAAGATATATAATGTATTTATATTTTTATTAAAATCGGGTTATTAGTTTAGAAGTTACAGATTTATTTCCACTTTTTTCAGTTCCCTCAATGTGCGCTGTTGCCTCGCACTTTTTGATGTATTTTGTATTCGTATATTTTAAGATTTAATAGTTATAACTAGGGGCGGATTTATATGCAAATGCATGTTTTTCTCGAAATTCCAAATACAATGTAGACTAATTATCTATCCGAATCACACATTTTGTTGTAAAATGTCATCGATTTGTTAGTGCATATTTTATTGATAATGCATATTTTGTTATATTTTACTTCAAAATGCATATTTATATGCATATTATATTAATTTTTAATAAAAATAGAATTTTTTGTTGTCAGTACATTGTTTCAACAAAAAAAAATTGTTCGAATTTGTTATAGAAATAGCATCAAATGTTGTCGACTATTTCTTTCGACATCGGGAAACTGGCTGGTAAGAAACTGAAACTTGAAAGTCTTCTTCATTTATCTATCAGCAGTTAAAATTACAATTTAAAAATTTTTCTTCAAAAAAGTTTAGAGTTTTATTGTGTAATTTCAAAAGTTGGCAAAGTTGGTACAATTGTACTTTTTTTGGTACTATTCGATCTTGAAAAGTACTATGGTACACCAATGTCTTATTCGGTACAATTTTTAAATTTATTTCACAATTAATTTATTGAAACAAATTTAGTAAACGCCGTTCACCATGCTCTTTGAAATGTTATAAAATTATGTGGAAAAAATTGCAACAATAACATTTAACCAAATAATATATAAAACCTTTGTAAAATAGTACATTGTATTAATATAATTTCAACAAAAACTACATCACCACCATGCAATTTTTTTGGAGTCTTGAAATGTTTTTTGTACATGGGTTTAAAATATCGATGTTCGTAATTTTAAAGCTTTTATTTGAGATTGATGGTCTTATTTTGTCACTGTTTTTAAATAAAAAAAATATACAAACTCTTTTCTAGTTAAATAACTACAAAAACCCTAAATTCGTTTTAATTTAAAAATATTGCGTAATTGTTTTTGTTGTTGAAACCAAATATTAGAAATAACATATCCATCGTTTTCTCAGAAGAACAATTATAATTTAATTGTTAGTATAATTTAAAGAATACTGACTGCTGGGAACTCTGTTGTGTATTTTTGTGTATTGAACGATATATAGTTAATTATTCTATGTTTCTGCACAAAAATATAAGTGCAAATTTTTCAAAAGTTTTAGGTCATATTTTGATTTTTTTACGAATATTTCCAATAATAAATGCATGAAAATCCGCCCCCTAGTTATAACAATTTTCATATCGCTGGCATGCAAAGGCTCTAAATCCACTTTTTTAGAAATTGAGATTTTAATGCATAATGTACAATAAGTAAAAATACATTGATTAGAAAGAAAAAAATTGGAGTTATCTCGCTTTTTGTTGTTGTTTTGTAGTGATGAGCAAAAGCGCTTAGTCCAATTTATCACAAGAAAAAGCTCTAAGTCCCTATAAAAAAAGGACATTTAACCATTTCTGTCAAATTGTTCAATGACATGTATTAAAACAAGTAAGAAAAAATGGTCGATCAAGCAAAACCATTTAATACCCTACACTAAGTATATGTGCAAAATTATTTTTCTTTTAAAATTTCAATAATTTATTTTCGGAAAAGGGTCTTATTTGGGAGCTATGACTAATTATGGAACGATCGCCATGAAAGTTATTTGCGTTGAATTTTATGTGTATACCAAAATTTTTAAGAGATTTATGCTCGTTAAAGTGATTTTTGGAAGCGGGATATATATGGGAGCTATGACTAATTATAGACCGATCGGCATGAAATTAGGTGACATGATTTATAGTATAAAGTATTTCGGGAGGACATTTTTATGGGAGCTAGGGTAAATAATGGACCGACTTCAAGCATAAAGTGATTCTTAGTCTATCGTTATAATTTAAGGTGGGCTATAACAAATGCATTATAGCTATGTATATTCGGCTGTACCTAATCTTATATACCCTTCACCAAATTGTACTTTAAAATAAAAATTTTAAATATTTTTAGGTATACAAAATTTAAAAAAATTTCAAAATTGTTTTTTAAAATTTAAAAAATTGTTTTTTTTTTCAATTTTGTTTGGTTATTTTAAATTATTTGGCTGTGCCGAATCTTTATACCATTTTAAAAAAATTAAAAATAATTGTTTAAAAAATTAAAAAAAGAATTTATGGCAAAAATTTTTTGATCAAAAAAAAATCAGGTTGAAATATATTTTCCCGATTTTGACCCATTGTAGGTCCAACTTACTATAGCTTTATATACATCGTTGCAATGGACTTTGAAATATCTATCATTATATACTAGGGTATTCAATTAATCGGGTTTCTGGTTTAATCGGTTAATCGAGCAAATAATTAATCGAGGTTTAGATTTAATCGGTTAATAATCGGTTAATTTAAAATTATTCGATTAACCGAATAATTTATATTTTCATTTCAAATTGAAAATACAACAACGAATTTTGTATACAAAAACATAAAAAATGGCAAATAAGGTATTTGAGATCATATTTGTAAACATATCGCCTATTTGCTGCAACAACATCATTACTCAAAATCCGTGTTTATTGAACTGAGTAATACAAAATATGCGCTGTTCTATAATCTTTCATATAGTTTTATCAGTTTTCAAAAAAATAAATTATTTTTTGTGTGAGGGTGTTTTTTTGTAGTAAACATTGTAAAAATTCATGTTTTCTCGTATATTTGATAAGTAAAAATTTGGGTTAGAAAGATATTAAAATCTCCTATTTAAATTTCTGAAATCGCATGACTTGTTGAAAATTTATTTAAGAAATAGTAAAATGTCATAAAATATTCAAAGATGTCTTTCTCGAAACGACTTTTTTTGAATTATGACGTTGTTGCAGCAATGTGTGAGTTTTTTATAGTTTTAGTGAGATCTTCTGAAATAATCTTTTATAAAAAGAATATAATTTAAACGATTTTTTTCTTTAGATTTAATAAAACTTTTCTTGGAAAAAACTTGTATATTTTGGAGAAATCAAGAATATTCCTTTTTGGATTGTTTTAGATATTGATTAATTTAATAGTTTCGTTCAGTTATGATAAAAGACTCACTTCAAAAAAAAAGTTTCGTCTATACATGTAAATACAAACAAAGTTTCAAATACATGTAAATTAAATATGTCAGTTGTTATACATACTCACTAAACATGTTTATTGGATGTTCAAAAAATATCTAATTTTAATTTGAAATTTGTATTTGAATTCAAATGGAAAAATAAATACAAAAAAAAATTTAAAGTGCAAAAAAAGGAATTTCGGTTAATCGGTTAATCGACACAAATTAATCGGTTTATTTGTTATTTGAAAGTCGGCAATTTCAAATTATTCGAACAGTTAACCGTCCAAAATTAATCGGTTAACCGATTAACGGTTAATCGATTGAATACCCCATTATATACCCATATTGTCTTTATTAATGACTTAGAATTCCAGATATAGATCAAAAATAGGCCAAAAATCGAGGTTGTCCTGGTATTTTCCTTATAACTCAGCCATTTGTGGACCGATGTTCTCGATTTTTAATAGCAACCAAGCCGAAAGAATTCCCGATATATTGATGTATGATTCATGTATGTAAGTTATTTGGGGCTACAGAAAGTTGATTTCAACATACAGACTGACAGACGAACAGACGGATTTGTCTATATCGACTTCGCTATCTATAACGATCCAGAATAAATATACTTTGTGGGGTCGCAAATGAAAATTGTAGAAATTACAAACTGAATGACAAACAAATTATACCCTTGCCACTCATGGTGAAGGGTATAAAAATTAGTAAATAAGAAATGAAAAACAAGTTCTAAGAAAAAGACCTAAGTCCATCAAAAAATACAAACTAAGCTATAGAAAAAGCTCTAAGTCCAAAAAACATTTTATCTCAGCAAATACTTATTTTATCATTCTGCTTTTAAGCACATATAAAACAAAGAAAATACGAAAATAAAATGCGTATACAGAATTCAAAAATATTTACGCAAAAAAAGTTTGAATATTTTTATGTGTTTCTGAAACTAAATTTTTAAAAAGAACTATGTTTACTATATTTCAAGTAACAGTAGGGTCTAGATATATAAAAATCAATAATAAAAAAAAAATATTTCTAAAAATTCCATTCCGTAAAAATTAAAAAAAAAGTATTTCGGCGGGTGCTGGCGGCTACAATTTTTTAACAAAGACATTCCCCAGAAGTTTCTTTAAATGATGTATATAGTCATTGGACGGGCTTCGACGGTCTTTTTTTTTTGGCACGCTATATAATATTCTTAGAAAATAAAAATATCAGTATATTTGAGACCCAAGTTTAAAGGACTATAACAGGAAAGGGGAGAGACCCGTACATATAATATATACACTTAATAAAAGCCTATATCAATGTCTTGAAGTATGAATTTCTATATGGTAAAATAATTGAAATATATGTAATTTAGTAAAGCAGTAAAATATTAAAAAAAAATTAACGAAAATATGATTCAAATTTTTTTGAACTTCTGGCGCTCCTGATGAGAAAACGAAATGTCCAATTGAAAAACCCATTCTGAAGATACCGATTTTTATAATTTTGTCCACCTAGATTTTGATTTGGAACCGCAGTGCGATATAGTGCAGTATAAATACAAGTATAATTTTGATCTTCTGAAGCTGTGCCGAAATGTAATTTTAATGTAAGAAAATGCCATTTAAAAATAAAAAAATTGATTACCTTTAAAAATTTAATTTATTCAAGCAGTTTGGAATTACTTTAAAAGTAATATCGGGAATACCAAATCATTGGAAGCCTTAATAGGCTACGGGCGCACGTGTGTCCTTTGATTTTAAAATTTAAAATCACTTTACTAAACGGGATTTATAATGTTAATTAAAATAATTAAATTATCATTAACAATTTATTATCTTCGGGAAATTTTGGTAGACACTTCGGTTCGGGTAATTTTTGAAAATAATTAGATTTAAAAAAAATAGAAATTACATAAACTGATTTAATTTTTGGGCACTAAGAATTACTTATGTCTTTCGTTTGGAATATCAATTTACCCACGTCCGAATGATAGAAGATCAAAATGAAAAAAGATTTAAAAATCTCGTTTAAAATAAAATGAAACTTCTCAATAGTGTGTGTCAGTACATTTGTTTGAATGTTTTGCGTAAATAAAAATAATGGCGCCCTTTTCTTTGGAAAATTTTTACTCCTTGTAGCGGTTCAACGCACCTAAAAACGCGGATTTCGACTGCCCAGATTAAAAAAATATTTTTAGTTTATTCAATAAACTGAACCGTTTTCGAGTTGCGCGAATATAAGTTGTGCAACATCCTCCATTTTCGAAATAACGGTATAACTCGAAAACAAGAGCACCACAGAACTCAGCGTAGTTTAACTTTAGCGTAGTTGCCCCGCTTGACAGTTTTTTTAACTAGTACAGTGTAATTGGTAAAAAAAGAAATTTTTTTATAATTTTGCCTTAACAAAAAATTATTAAATATTGGTACCACTTTGCAAAGCTTAAAATGCTTCTTCATCGAGCATGTTCAAAAAAAACCTGTTGTGAGTGTTTGGAACTTTTTTAAGGGTTCAAAATACGTCCATTGTATTAATTTTTGCTGCAGAATCGAGTGGTGAAATCAGATTTGCAATATATTCAACCGTTTTTGCTCTACAGAAAAATGAAATCCGCGTCTTTAGATGCGTTGAACCACCAAAAAGAGTGAAAATTTTCCAAAAAACAAGGAACGCCATTATTTTCATTTACGCAAAAACCTCCACAAAAATGATGATACCCGCAAATCAAATTTTTGAAATTACTCTAATGTAGATATCTCGTAGAAGGTGCAAAAAAGTAATGAGTTGTTTTTAAAAATATAAACACATGTATTAATGTAATAATCAGTGCAAGGGTTTCTATGCAAATGCATGTTTGTAGTCAGTAAATCAAAATCACTTTTGACAATTTATCTTTTCGAATCGAAGAATTTGCAACAAAATGGCATCGATTTGTTGTAGCATATGGGCATTTCCAGCGAAAAGTCCACCCAGACCGAAAAATTAAAAGTTAACCAACAGTATTTCCTTTCTTGTATTGTAACGACAGGGTTTTCCACCTTACGCTGGGGTAGAGCTCGCGGCTCCCAGGGTTCGTTACAAAAAAATTTATTTCAAGCCAGGGGATTAAAAAGACAGTTTCTTTTTCTTATAACGTTATAAATCGTACTTTATTTATACACTAACACTTTATTATGACTTTAGCCACCGACAGATGAATAATACACTTGTTACGAAGAGGGAGGCACGGCGATAAGCTTCCCGTATATTCTCTCGCAGAGATAGAGGCACGGCGATGAAGGGGAAAGGCTTCCCGTATATACTCTCGCGGAGAGGGAGGCACGGCGATGACGGGGAAAGGCTTCCCGTATATACTCTCTACGTCTTAAGCCGCAGGGATTCTCTCCGTTGACCGCGGCACCACCACGGGCGTCAACAAGAGGGAGTACCGGAGTGGGAAGATTATTGAGTAAGCTGGACACGGGTATAACCACAGAATCCCACAAATACTCAATTACCACAGTTTTATTAGGTGACAGAGGTATAACCCCTTCTCCGACTAATAAAACCTTTAGTAAATCTCACCAGAAAAAAAGGCAAACTACGAGAGTGGGTATAACCGCTATTCTCGGAGTTTGAGATATTATTTAATTGTAAGAGGTATAACCCCTAAACAGCTAAATAAGATCTTACCTCTTCGCCGGCTGCTGGCTGACTGCCTGACTATTCACAAATGCTCTCCTTTTATAGGGCAGATCAACCATGCATTATTACACAATAGTTAATACACAGCGGTGTTACTGTCCCATGGTTGCAAACTAAGTGTAATGATATTTGTTTTGTTTTCCCTACTTACTACTAGGTGGCGTTACTTAAACTAAATACAATTAACGTTTAGACAAATATGAATAATAATAAATAAAAATAATTAAACCAATGTAAGACAAATTTGAATAATAACAAATAAAAACTAATGTGAGGAAAAAACAAGTGCCCACGACTTTTGCTCGTCACATCGCCTCTCTTCTCATATAAACAAAACAGAGATAAATTACAAGATGTCGGCATATGTCACCGCATTCGGTAGTTTCAAATAGCACTTTTAATAGAATTCGTTACCCTTGCTTGACAACTGATTTCTTCTGCCGGAATTGGATGACTATAACTAGTATTGATGGCAGGGTAGCGGGTGACGTGAATTTTGGCGCATCGATTGATGGACCCGACAATGATGAGGATGACGACTTTGACGATGATTAGGATGACGAGTTGTTGAAGATGACGATGAGGATGCTGAACATGGAGTGGTTGCTTTTCCCAAATGGCTTACTCTGGGTGGTTTCTTCCAAATTGTCCGTCATGGCGTTATTTTTTTTTCTTTTTATTTCATTAGTAGGGGTATATTTGAATCAAATAGATAAGACAAAAAAAAAGAATATTAATTGATTTAACATTACATACTAAATTAGCAAATAACATAAGCTCAAATTGTATATGGTTTTAATTCGCTAACGTGTGTTCTACGGTGTTCTCTATTTTTACAATTCTCTAACTCTACTATTACGGGGGATACAAATCCTTTAACGAGGTGTGGACCTCCAAATTATTTTGGGGTAGGAAATCATCCCATTTGTTGTGTCGATTGTCAGCAAAATGTGTGAGCATTGTTTTTATGGTTCGATTTGCACGTTCCGTGGGGTTTTCCTGAGGGGTGTAAGGGGCAGTACATTGCTGTGTCACACCATATTCAGCTAAACATTTCCGGAAAATGTGTGATGTGAACTGCGTACCGTTGTCGTTAATAATGACCTTCGGTACCCCAAATTTCGGGGCCAACTTGGTTGCGAAATTTTCACAAGCTTTAGACAAGGGATGTTGTCGTACCAACACGAGATCCCCAACCTAGGGTCTCCAAGACCGACGTCGTAGGTTATAATGACGATGCTGATCTAGGGACGCGGACATGAGGTTTCGCCTCACTAATTCGAAGATTTCTGTCATCCCCTCGGCCCGTACATCGGGGTGTGGGTTATGAGCGCCGGTTCCTACCGTAACTTCGTCGTAGAGTGCTTTTGGTAACCGGGGTTCTCGTCCTTGGTTAAGGTATGCTGGAGAATAACCCGTAGCCTCCGATGTGCTGGTGTTCATTGCCAACATTATTTCGGGTAGGAAATCATCCCATTTGTTTTGTCGATTGTCAGCAAATTGTGTGAGCATTGTTTTTATGGTTCGATTTGCACGTTCCGTGGGGTTTTCCTGAGGGGTGGGGTTTCAGCTAAACATTTCCGGAAAATGTGTGATGTGAACTGCGTACCGTTGTCGTTAATAATGACCTTCGGTACCCCATATCATTTCTATCTCCATTCCAGCACGGATTTAGAAAATATTGTTCAGCTACCACATCTTTAATAATTCTCATGAGAGACAGACGTGTTTTAAATCCGATCCGCTGTAATTCGTGAATGTTTACATTTATTTACGCATATAAAAAAAAAAACAAAGTTACTTGCGCATGGACGCTTAAAATTAAAAATATAAAGTGCTAATTTAGTGTATCAAAAAGGAAAATTCATAATAACAATAAAATATTTAGAAACAAAATATCATAATTGCAAACAAAAAATTAACAAGTGTTTTGTTTGTCTTTATTATTTCTCTTGTTATAATATAACAGTTTTTATTAAAAGAGCATATGAGTTCTCAAGATGAGACTAGGCTCAGTTTAAACGGCAGAAATGCCTATATATTTCTCAGCGGTTAGAGTATGAAAAAAAATATAAGTGATCCAAATTATAACAAACACTATTTAACCACTAAACCAAGTGAGAGAGCTCGCTCTTGTTCCCCCAGTCTACCATCAAATAATAATAATAATAATACAACATCACCAATCGATAATTGTGAAGAAAATAACATTAAAGAAAACAAAAAAAATCAACGCTCAAACAAGAACAATGCCCATACTTAATACAACAACAACTAGCAAGAATACACAAGCTTTAAATAAACCACAAGAAATAAAATCTAGTGAGAGCTCTAAAGTGTTTAACCCTCTAGTAAACGCAAATAACAATAATGGTACATCGTGGGGTGCTATACCAAAAATTATAGGCGAGAAGGGTAAACCAAAAACACCAGGTATGCTTAGATATTTAAGTATAAATAAAAGAAATTTAAGCCCTCAAAAGGTGGAAAGTTCATTAAAGAAGCAAAAGATGAACGACAATCCCTTGTTAAAAAATCCGTATGCGCTCTTAAGTGAAGATGAAAATAACGTTCAGGACCGTAACGATAATTCTAACCGAAAATCATTTAAACCACCTCCAATATTCCTTCGCGAACCCAGTTCGAATGATTTAGTGAAAACACTTATTGAACTTATTGGTAAAAATAATTTCCACATTGTTCCCATAAGAAGAGGTGTGCCAGAAACTAAAATCGTTATATACACTGAGGACGATTACAGAAAAGTCTCTAAATATCTAAACGATAACAAAAAAAATTTTTACACCTATCAGCTGAAAAGCAGTAAAGGCTTGATAGTGGTATTTAAAGGTATAGAGTCCAGTGTAGAGCCTAACGAAATCAAGGAGGCCTTGGAAGAATTAGGCTATAATATACGAATTGTGGTCAATATCTTCAATAGAGATAAAATTCCCCAACCATTATTCAGAGTTGAGTTGGAGCCTGATGATAGAAAATTAAAAGGGAATGAAATTCATCCAATATACTCCCTACGGTATTTGTTGAATCGCAGGGTAACAGTAGAGGAACCTATTAAACGCAATAATCCTGTACAATGCGGAAATTGTCAGGAATTTGGTCACACAAAGAACTATTGCACTTTACGAACTGTATGTGTTGCATGCGGAGACCTACATTCTTCAACTGAATGTGATATTATAAAGAAAGGTCTCATTAGAAAATGCGGAAACTGTGGAGGCGATCATTCTGCTAATTATCGCGGATGTCCAGTTTACAAAGCATTGTTGAAAAGATTACGAGATAAAAAAAAGGGGTTAAGAGGCGAAATAGTTGAACCAGTGAATCTGAACTGCAGTTCCTATCCGCCGATTTCTGGAGCTCCCGCTCCAAATAACAATAATAAAGATGTTCTAGTTCAGTCTGGAACCGTCTCCTATGTTAGTATTTTGAAGTCTGAAAATAAACAACCTATTGTCCCCCAAAATTCGGGAGGGTTAGAAAATTTATTAAATACTCTTGCAAGTAACATAACCTCACTTAACCAAAACATTTCTAATTTCATGACATCCATGCAAAATACCATACAAGAGCTTTTGAGAGCCCAGAACCAAATGATACAAATACTCTTAACAAGAAAATGAGTTTTTTAAAAATTTGTTTCTGGAACGCAAATGGCTTCAACCAGCACAAAGCTGAGGTGTCACATTTTATCAACGAATACAATATAGATGTATTGTTAATCTCGGAGACTCATTTAACAAATAAATATAATTTTCATATTCCAGGTTTTATATTTCATCTCACGAATCATCCTGATGGTAAGGCACATGGTGGTACTGGCATTTTAATTAGAAATAGGATAAAACATTATACCCTAGAAAAATTCTCCAAAAACTATTTGCAAGCAACATCCATTTGCTTAGAATGTGAAGTTGGAGATCTAACTCTAAGCTCAATATATTGCCCCACACGATTTTCTGTGTCTAAGGAACATTTTGAAGAATTTTTTAATACACTAGGAGATCGTTTCCTGGCTTGTGGCGACTACAACGCTAAGCATACATATTGGGGTTCCAGATGAATGAATCCCAAAGGCAGACAGCTGTACAGGACTCTAGTTGATCGTAAAAATTGCCTAGATTTTATATCACCTGGTCAGCCAACTTATTGGCCTTCTGATCCTAGAAAAATCCCTGATCTAATAGATTTTGCCATATCAAAGAATTTAAATAGAAACTCTATCACTGCAGAAATATCATATGAACTATCTTCTGACCATTCTCCCGTTATACTACACTATTACGGCCAATATCAATCGTCTCATACGGAAGCGACATTATTCAAGACTGATTGGTTGAAATATAGAAAATACATCAGCAGCCATATCCACACTGAATGTAACATACAGTGTGAGGAAGATATCAACGATTGTATCAGAGACTTCAAGTCTCTAATCTTTTCGGCCTTGGATCACTCTAAGTGCCCAATTCCTCCTAAACCTAGAATATGTATTTCTAATGCAGAAATTAATAGACTCCTCCTCGAAAAGAGGAGATGTAGAAGAGAATGGCAACACAACAGATCCCCTGCAGCTAAGCAGAGGCTGTCCATTGCAAGTAAGAAACTAAAAAGAGCCCTTCAGTCTGAAGAGGATCGCTGAAATCGAAACTATATTGAAAGTCTAACCAGTACTAAGCACACAAACTTCTCCCTTTGGAAGGCAGCTAGGAACATTAAGCCACCGGTAGAGGGTCAAAGTCCGATACGAAAATCTGATGGTACCTGGGCACGTAGTGCAAAGGATAAAGCCGTAGTTTTCGCTGAACACTTAAGTAATGTGTTTCAACCAAACCCCCCAACAAATAATTTTGTATTGGGGAATTTACCTGTTCGCAAAGAAACAGACTCCGAACTAATCAATGTTAGTATAGAAGATGTTCAGAGGATCATAAAGGACAATCTTAAACTAAAAAAATCTCCAGGTTATGATTTAATTACACCTTCCATGATTGGAAACCTACCAGATGCGGCAATTATTGTGCTCACAGTGTTATTCAATGCGATCTTGTCTCTAGGAGTGTTTCCAAATGATTGGAAAATCTCCCAAATTATAATGATACCCAAGCCAGGAAAGGATTTGACATTGGCATCATCCTACAGACCTATTAGCTTATTGCCTTGTTTGTCTAAACTATTTGAGAGAATAATCCAAGGGAAAATTATAACATTCTTAAATAGTCAAAACATTATCCCAGATCATCAATTCGGATTCCGTAAGCAACACGGAACAATTGAGCAAGTTAACCGACTAACTGGAGAGATACGAAAATCTTTCGAACTAAAAAAGTACTGTTCGGCAATATTTCTAGATGTTGCCAGGCTTTTGACAAGGTTTGGCATAAAGGTCTAATACATAAGATTAAATGCCTACTGCCTTTTAGTACACACAAAATACTAGAGTCTTACCTATCGGATCGTTTGTTTAGGATAAAATGCGGCGATTATGTGACAAGCGACTATGCGATCAATGCTGGTGTACCTCAGGGAAGTGTTCTAGGACCAACCCTGTACTTATTATACACCTCAGACTTGCCCGAGTCCGAAGAATTAACCATTTCCACCTTTGCAGATGACACTGCAATTCTTAGTTCACATGTGGACTTAAATGTAGCATCTAGAAACCTTGATAATTATCTCAGACACGTGGAGACGTTGTTAAAAAATTGGAGAATACAAGTGAATGAAGTCAAAAGCAAGCACATAACGTTTTCACTTAGGAGAGGAAATTGTCCACCAGTGACACTAAACAGTGTGAACATCCCACAGTCTGATCACGTTACATACCTTGGCATTCATTTAGATAGACGTCTTACTTGGCGTCGGCACATAGAAGCCAAGCGGCTCCACATGAAACTAGAAGCTTCTAATTTACACTGGCTAATCCACCATTAATCGAAATTAAGCCTTAACTGCAAAGTCATCCTGTATAAGACTGTCTTAAAACCAATTTGGACATACGGAATCCAATTATGGGGAACAGCAAGTAATACCAATATAGATCTCATACAGAGGGCACAATCCAAAATTCTTAGAACCATGACGGGAGCTCCATGGTACATAAGAAATGAAAACATCCACAGAGACTTAGATGTACCTTTGGTCAAGGAAGAATTTAGAAAAACTCGTGAAGCTTATTTGTCAAAATTACATCATCATCCGAACCCGCTCGCAAGGCTACTTACAGTAACGCAAGACGGATCAAGGCTACGTAGAGCTGATTTACCACTCATCTAATATACCAAATATGATTCTCCTCTGAGAGAACAATAATTGTTTAGTTATAAGATTTAAATTACTTATTGTAAGGCCTAGACATTAAAGGCAGGTACAATACTATAATAAACGTATTAAAAAAAAAAAAAAGCTTCCACTAATTTATTGGAATTTACAACTTCAGTGATAACATCTTTTTATTCCGGCTTACAAACTAACACTATCTATACGGATTTCAGTAAGACATTCGATAAAGTGAATCATGATCTTCTTCTGTATAAATTAGACAAACTTGGACTTTCACCTGTATTTCTCAAATGGATTTCCACATATTTAAAAACCAGACATCAATGTGTATTGTTCAGAGACTATAAATCAAAAAATATTCCAGTTATATCTGGTGTTCCTCAAGGTAGTCATTTGGGTCCAGTATTATTTCTAATATTCATTAATGATCTACCATCCTGTATTAAGAATTCCGAAATGTTAATGTATGCCGATGACGTTAAGCTCTTCCTTAGCTTAAGTCAATCTAACCAATGTTCCTTACTTCAAGCTGATCTGGATAATTTTAACCAATGGTGTAATAAGAATTTAATGGATCTGAATTTCAAAAAAATGTAAACAAATGACATTCTACAGACGAAGTCCAGTAATCTGTAGATACTCAATCAATGATCATCAACTTGATAAAGTTGAGACTTGATAATAAATTATGTTTTAATTCTCACATTTCACAAACTATTAACAAAGCCAAAGGGGTATTAGGTTTCATCAAACGCTGGGGAAAAGAGTTTGATGATCCTTATGTTACAAAGCAATTGTTTACGTCACTTGTGAGACCAATTTTAGAATATGCTAGTGTTGTCTGGGATACGCAGTACGATACCTATATAAGGAAAATTGAATCCGTCCAAAAACAATTTCTTTTATTTTGCCTTCGCATATGAAAGTCGATTAGCACTCATAAAACTCCCTACTCTAAAAAGTAGAAGAATATATATGAATATCTCATTCATGATTAATTTACTGAATGGAACAACTAATTCGGAATTCCTACTTCGTAAAATCGAATTCATAGTTCCAAATCGACCAACAAGGAATTATATCCCACTTAAGATCCAATATTTCCGTTCAAATTATGCAAACTTTGATCCAATGCGTAGAGTTAGTGCTCAATTCAATAACTTCTATCATCTTATTGACTATTCGACTGATCCTAACGTCATCAAACGGAGTATTCATTTATTAAACTGATGACATTTAAACTTTGTATTTTTTAAATTATACTATAGTAAATACATTTTAATTAAAATTTAAGAATTATGCTAACCTGTAAGAAATTGTAATTTCATTGGCGATTTAAATATCTGGCAACGATACGTTCTCTAAATGCCTTCACGAGACTTTCAGATGTAGCCTTACGAAGCGGTACAAGCTCACACCATTTGGAAAACCTTTCTATGAACACAAGAAGCATCGTACAGCCATGCTTTGAACGGGGTAAAGGGCCTACAAAATCAGCGCATATTGTCGCCCACGGTTCCTCGGGAATTCGGGTCAGCATTTCGCCGGCAGGGCGTTGTTGGCTAACCTTATGACGTTGACACGATTCACACTTACGGACATATCGGCTAATGTCTCTAAACATTCCAGGCCAGTAATAACGAGCAGCAATCCTATTGCTTGTTTTGCGTATACCAAGGTGACCTGCCGCCGGTATGTCATGGATTTCTTGTAGTACACGGCTTCTTAGAGGACTCGCAACACAAAGTTTCCATGGGTTAGAGTCCAGTAGGACTCTGGATTGAATTAAGCCACTTTAAAGACAGGTGATCTGTTATAATGATGAATTTATAACCTTCTAGGTAGGATCTCATTTTCCTTACGCCCCATATTATGGCAAGACACTCCTTTTCAGTGGCAGAATAATTCTTTTTTTTTTTGACTCTTTCAGCTCCGTCCAGCTCTTGTGTAAGGACAGCTCCGATTCCATAATCGCTGGCATCTGTCTGGAGGGTGAATGTTTGATTAAAGTCCGGACATGCTAATACCGGTGCAGTTGTTAATTTCTCCTTCAGTAGATCGAACGCTGTCTGATGGGATTCTCCCCACTTCCAGTGTTTTCCCTTTTTTAATAATTGTGTGAGAGGGTGGGAGATCTTGGCGAAGTCTGGCACGAATCTTCGGTACCAGGAAGCAACTCCCAGGAAACGTCGGATTTCTTTTATATTTCGCGGAGGTTTCATTTCCTTTATGGCATCTACCTTGTCCGGATCAGTATGAATACCATTTCCGCTGACGACCGAGATACCTTGTTTCACGTTTGAAAAATTCGCACTTTTCGGGATTAATTTTTTAATTTGCAGCAATTAACCGGCGAAATACTTCCTTAAGATTTCCTAAATGTTCTTCAAGTGTTCTTCCGATAACTATGATGTCATCTAGATATGCAAAGGTGTAAGGTTCCATGTCTGGTCCAATAACGCTGTCTAGAGCTCTTTGGAATGTGGCAGGAGCGGAGTGCAAGCCAAATGGCATTACACGCCATTGATATAAACCACGGCCTGTTACGCCAAATGTCGTAAACTTCTTACTATTGACTTCCAAAGGAATTTGCCAATAACCATCTTTTAGATCTAGACTACTAACGTAGTTTGCATTTCTAAGTCGGTTTAAAATTGTATATATTCTAGGTAATGGATAAGCATCGGGTACTGACCTTAAATTTAGTTGACGGAAGTCCATGCATACTCTCCAGTTACCATTCTTCTTCTTAGCAAGGATTATAGGGAAACTATAGGGGCTGGTGGAAGGTTCTATACATCCTTTGGCAATTAACATATTTACTTCCGCATCTATGATAGCTTGCATAGCAGGATTTCTTTGGGCATATCTGATTTTTATCGGGCGATCATCTTTCATAATTATTTTGTGTGTTGCTATATTTGAGAGCCCAGAAAGTGTACTGAATTTCGGCAGCTCGGTTTCCAGAAAAGATTTAATAACTTGCTGCTCCTCAGGACTATGTTCTGGAGTAGTACGATATCCTCCATTTTCGTAATGGTTAATGAGTTCAAGCGGCTGTTCTCCGCTGTCAGAGGGTTCCGTTGAGGTACTTCTAAACTCACAATTCAAGCTCAATCCAGCACAATTTATCGTTGTATTAAAGGTTCGTAGAAACTCTAGGCCTAATATCATTTCTTCAAAAAAGGGTGGCAATATATAAAAAATGCACATTTTTGTTGTACGCCTTCCGAAATTTGCTTTCGTGCACCGTCTGCCAATATTACTTCCAGCTCTTCGTTTACCTTCTTGAGGTCACCTTCAAATTGGCTTATAAATTCGGCTCTTATAAAGTTTCTGGTTGCACCGGTATCTATTGTAGAGGTTATCAATTTGTTTTGTATTAAGATTGTCGCTGTTATACGGTACTCTTCGCATCGTAGTGCTGTTTGATTTACTGGTTTGGAGGGACGTTGCGCCTCAGTTCCGTCGCCCTCCGAAAGGGTTTTCCGAATTCCTACCATTGTTGGGACATCTTCCAATGTCGTGACCATTAGCTCCACAAGCTTGGCATCTAGGACGTTGTTGTCTGCTGGAAGCAGCTGCATTTAACCGGCTAGAAGAGTTGTCGTTGCTTTGCTGTGGCCTGTAGCTAATGCTCTCTAAATCTTCGGCTAGCGTTGTGAGTTCCGGTAGGGCTGAAAAATCTTTCCTTTTAATATACAATTGGTAATCTGGATGGCAATTTCTAAATAAACTCTCCAATTTCTGGGCTTCCGACAGCTTAGTGCCTCATAAGATTTTGTAGGGACAGAAGATAGTCCTTAAATTTTTCGTTTCGTCGTTGTATGCGATTTTGAATCTCATCTTCTAATTTCTCGTAATATCTTGGTGGGAGAAAGAATTGGCTAAAATCGAGTTTAAAATCATTCCAACTAACCCAATATTTGTTATTATTACGAAACCAGATAAGGGCACGATCTCGTAAGAATTCAGGCATTAATTTCGGCAATATGTTCAAGGACACACCGTATTCTAATGGATCACGAGTTCCATCGAAATGTATGCCCCACTTCCTTATATTTTTTATTACTTCCACTCTGCACTCTGATTTCGAGCTTCCGACTGCTGCCTGACTTACACCACTTGTCTCTTCCTTCACCGGCGACTTAAAGAATGTATGTCTGCTTTTACACAGGGCAAGTTTACTTGAAGCAAGTCTCGTCGAATCCCTTTTAAACTTGCTCGTCTGTTTACACACAGCAAGTCTGTGAGCAATTTTGTATGGCAAAACCTAATAGACGCCATATTGAAAATGAGAAAACAAAAGAAATTTGAAGAGACTTGCCAGTACAAGCAAGTGTGTACCCCTCTTCTTTCTTCTTGCCTCTCTCTCCTATAAACTCTAGACTTGCGCAAGAAAAATTGCCCTGTGTAAAAGCAGACTATGCTGTTCCGGCGGTTTTAATGACTGCAGCGGGAGAAACTGCAAGTGTTTCATGTTTCGTTTGAATTTCTATCAGGCGATTCATTTCATCTTCGCTGTGTTGTTCTCCACTAATGAATTTAGCCCAGCGTTTTCGAAGCTCTTCTACAGTACCGGCTGGATCAAGTTGAAATACACTTAAGTAAGCTGCTAATTCATCCCGTTTAAGGGAGTAGGCCCATGAGGTTTTTAACATCACTACGCACTTTTACTTTTATAAAAACAGTTCTTTATGTTCAAAAAATTTTTTTTTCTCGGATTATCTAATCCTTACAGTTTAATTTTTTTTTTGTATTTTATTTTTTTTATTGAATTTTTTTTTTTAATAAGTTTTTGTAATTTCTTGTTTAAAATTTCTTTTTAATTATTTTTTAGACACTTTTATTTAATGTCCCTGCTCGGGCGCCATTGTAACGACAGGTTTTTCCACCTTACGCTGGGGTAGAGCTCGCGGCTCCCAGGGTTCGTTACAAAAAAATTTATTTTAAGCCAGGGGATTAAAAAGACAGTTTCTTTTTCTTATAACGTTATAAATCGTACTTTATTTATACACTAACACAACACTTTATTATGACGTTAGCCACCGACAGATGAATAATACACTTGTTACGAAGAGGGAGGCACGGCGATAAGCTTCCCGTATATACTCTCGCAGAGAGAGAGGCACGGCGATGAAGGGGAAAGGCTTCCCGTATATACTCTCGCGGAGAGGGAGGTACGGCGATGACGGGGAAAGGCTTCCCGTATATACTCTCTACGTCTTAAGCCGCAGGGATTCTCTCCGTTGACCGCGGCACCACCACGGGCGTCAACAAGAGGGAGTACCGGAGTGGGAAGATGATTGAGTAAGCTGGGCACGGGTATAACCACAGAATCCCACCAATACTCAATTACCACAGTTTTATTAGGTGGCAGAGGTATAACCCCTTCTCCGACTAATAAAACCTTTAGTAAATCTCACCAGAAAAAAAGGCAAACTACGAGAGTGGGTATAACCGCTATTCTCGGAGTTTGAGATATTATTTAATTGTAAGAGGTATAACCCCTAAACAGCTAAATAAGATCTTACCTCTTCGCCGGCTGCTGGCTGACTGCCTGACTATTCACAAATGCTCTCCTTTTATAGGGCAGATCAACCAACATACACAATAGTTAATACACAGCGGTGTTACTGTCCCATGGTTGCAAACTAAGTGTACTGATATTTGTTTTGTTTTCCCTACTTACTATTAGGTGGCGTTACTTAAACTAAATACAATTAACGTTTATACAAATTTTAATAATAATAAATAAAAATAATTAAACCAATGTAAGACAAATTTGAATAATAACAAATAAAAACTAATGTGAGGCAAAAACAAGTGCCTACGACTTTTGCTCGTCACAGTATTATTTAAGATAAATATTCAAAATTAACTAAATAAAAGAGTTCAAGCTTTCCTGAGTTGCGATGGCGAGATACCGGTCCACAAAGTTAAGTCTTCGTTTTGGTCAGTTGTGTTTTTTTTCTAAGGGCATATTCTCTTTACAATTTATATTTCTAGGAGTAATTGTTTTAAAGCACTCTTATCGTAAAACCTTTGATATAACAACAGCTACCGTAATATAAATCCAAAAAAGCAAACAAATAAAAATCAACGGTAAAATTAGCTTTTAATGATACTTTAAGATAACGTCACGCAAACGACAAGCAAAGGTATATTCTCTTTATCTCTACGCTGACGATCGCAAGTGCGTGAAATTTTGTATTTTTACAAAGGTTTATAAAATAAACTAATTACAGAAAAAAAAAAATAAGTTATTAAACAAATAGTTAATTTTATATTAATTTTCAAAAGTGTGTAATGTCACGCCAGATTATATGTAAAATCCGTAAAAGGCAAGAAAATTTTTTTTTGAAAAAGAATAATGAAGGCATTCCGCAAGGCAATCAGCAATACAGATGGAAACAAAATTAGGGAATTTAAGGACGATGCCTAGCCCCCATACAAATGTCCTCTCGAAATATGACTATCGGTAATAAATATTTAATTTATATAGGTATCTTAACAAATTTCTCTCCAAATAAGTTTTATATATAGCGAAGTCATGTCACATAATTTCATGATTATATGTCCATAATTAGTCATAGCTCCCATATAAAGCCCATATCCAAAAATCACTTTAACGAAAATAAATCTCTTAAAAAATTAGTTATCCACTTAGAATTCAACATAAATAAGTTTAATGTAAACATAAATCGCTCGACCTAATTTCGTGACGATCGGTCTATATTTGGTCATAGCTTCCATATAAGACTAACTTCCTAATATCAGTTTAACGAGCATCTATATATTAAAAATGTTGAAGTCCAAATATAATTTAACTAAAATTAAACATAAAACTGTTATATATATTATAATAAATATATTTTTATAATTTTCTTATATTTATATCTTTTTCTTATTAACCAAAAAATATATCAAATGAAAATTTAAGTAACGTAACGCCATGTAACGTCACTCCAGATACTGAAGCTAATAAATTTAAAAAACGAGGAACGGTTTTTAAATTTTATGATTTGGAAAATAAATTTATATCATTCCAAATCCTACTACAAAAGGTTTAATACAAAAAGTCTTGCCCAATTCGCAGAGTTATGCAATTTTGTAATGCAACTCAAACCGCACTTCTGTTTTTGGTAACGTAACGCCATCGCATATTTTTACTAATATCTTCAAATCCTTAGGGTCAATTGTTTTAATATTTTTACTGATTATAGAGGTACTTAATTACTTCGTAAAAGTAAAAAATCTTTTTACAAATTTAACTTTTTTTTAAATTTTGTCGAACAAATATAACATCACGCCATAATGGAAATGCCCATATTTTGCTATAAATTCATATTTTTCTATGAATGCATATATTTAACATATTTTTCCACTTTATTGCGTATTTAATTTTCTTTTGGATATATTTTTATAGCAGCAAATAGTCTAATGGTATTTTATTCAAAACTTATTCATGTAAAATGCTTAGCACATGGTTTACATCAGGTAGCCTAAGAAATTAGATCTCAATTTGAAGATATAGATTTATTAATTTCGAATGAAAAAAAGTGTTTTTAAAGGCACCATCTCGTGTTGCTAAATTTAAAGACAAGTATCCAGTACAATTACGTACACATTTCGATTCTTTTGAATAGAATATAATATGTTGAAAATGTATAAAAAAAAAATTCAAACAATTAAGTGGAACTGATATGTATGTATTTCCCGTGAGCAAATATTTATTCAGAAAAGAGTTCGTATGTATACTTAACCGGTTATTTCTTAATGATCAATCGACTCAGAATAATTAAAAATCATTGTATTCATCTTCTGGCTGGTTGTCCGTGACTGAAATACCCAAGAATTGGAGGCGTTACTCATTTTTTATGTCTGATATGCTGCAGTACCTATTAAAAACAATTTAAGTTTTGCTTCATCCGCTTTATAGTCCAAACGTTTCCCCGTCCGACTTCTATTTGTTTCGATTGAAGCAGAATATTCTCTCTGCAATACGCTTCACTTTGTAACAGAGTATCCGATATTGGCCTGATTCGTTCTTAGCCTCAAAAGATATGCAGTTATTTTGGCTCCCAATATTTTCCAATATATTTTTTTTATTTTTTGTATGGAAAATTGCCAAATCAAGTTAAAGTAGCAAACAAACGAACAAAACATGTTACGTATTTTTTATACAGGACGAAATTTTCTTTAATTTAACTCTATTATAAGATTTACACATTTATTGCGAAAATTTACAATTTGGGAAAAAATACAGTAGCGGAGTTACCTATTAAGTGCGAATGGTCTAGCATCATTGCAAATGCAAAAATTTACCGCAATCCAATACACAAAAAAAACTTTAAAATTTTGCATTTGCAATGATGCAAGACCATTCGCACTTAATAGTGAACTCCGCTCGTGTTGAGATAGTTGACGTTATTAATTTATTATCTTTTGTCCCGCGTAAGTTTTAAAAATCCTGCCATTTTTCACATATTTTTAAAATTGTCCCGCTTTTTGCAAAAATAAAACTGGTAACCCTAATTGAAACTGAAATTTATATTTTTCTTGTATTAATAAATACTAGGATCGCCTGGTGGCCAAAATTCGACCACTTTTAAAACGCTTTTTACCACTTTTATGGAAAGAATTTTTATATTGTGCACATCAAGGAACTCACAACAAATATGTTTTCAAAACTAAATTGTTTACCTATAAATATTAACCGTTTATTTAAAAGAATGATTTTTTGTTTTAGTCAGTTTAAGAGTTTTTATTAGTACAAATTTATTAAAACATTTATAAATCTCTTATAAATTTTAATGGGGGTTATTATTAATTAAAGAGTCTAAATACTGCGTTCAATATTTATAAATATTTTTATCCTTTGAAATCACTTTACTTAGTCATTTTGTTCCGAAAATGACTAAGTCATTTTTTAACAATACAAATCACACTTCCCAAATAAAGCCTAATCCGGAACATCACTCTAAACTGCATAAATCTCCTAAATATGTTAGTATGAAAATAAAATTCATACCAAGTAAGTTTATTAAAAACAAAACAAAATTTTCAAAGTTTTGTGATGATCGGTTTTCTAAATTTCTTATTGATATAAAATTTCAACATAAACTATTTTTTAACCTAACGAAAATACGAAATTTTGCACAAACACAACTACATTAAGGGTCCTCATGTAAACGCTTAAATGCCTCGTAAACTGTGCAATCTGTGCATTTTTACACTCTCGCAAATGAACTGTCAAAAAATATATGAAAATTCGTTTGCACAACTTCGATAAGTTTGCGCGACAATTTAGGCCCTAATTTTGTAAATCACGTCACAAAGTGATATTTATATGGAAAGCAAAAACAAAATTTTAAAAATTTTAAAAATTTGTTTTTGTTTTATATACAAATTCTTAACAGAACAAACGCAACAAAATTCAAGCGTTGGTTTGCCTTTCATAATTTGAAAATTTTGTATATAAAACAAAAACAAATTTTTAAAATTTTTGAAATTTTGTTTTTGTTTTCCATATAAATATCACTTTGGTGACGTGATTTACAAAATTAGGGCCTTAGACTCGCAAACTTGAATTTATTGTGCATTTGATTAATCAGCTGATTTTGTTTACTTGTATTTATAAGAAATAAAAATCAAATAAAATATAAAAATTTTGAGCATGTGAAATTTGTGTAAAGCTAGGTACACTCTGTTCAAATGGAATGAAATATATGCGAAATAATTTCGCAAAAGTTGTACTCTGTTTTTATTGTTGAAAACATGTGAAATACGTCTGGCAACCTTATTTTTCCACACGAAATAACATACGCAGCACTTCTTTCGCACGAAATTAAAAGCAACAGCTAGCTGTCAAACAGCATATAAAATTTTTCGCATGAAAAAACCATGATTTTTCGCAAGTATGAACAGAGTACTAGGCTTAACTTTGGAACAGAATGATTGGATTAAATGGCATTGTGTATGAAAACATTAACCAACAGCTAGAAAACAAACAAAAAATTTGAAAAAAAAAATTGTTAAAGGTTTTTTTTGAATTTATTTTTATTGAAATTTCTATCAAATATAAATTTTCTTTATAAACTTGCACAAACTTAAACGTTTAAGTGAGTACCCTTATTATGTATGTCGTGTTTGTACAGAAGTTCGCTATTACTCAAGTGTTAAACATTGTGACGTGATTTACTCTAATGTGTATGTTAATATCACAGGCTGTGTTACCAGGTCTCAAACATTTTTGCAGCTAAATCCTATCCAAAATAATGCTAAATGAATTTTTAAATGCCAAAAAGATGCTAAAATTTTTTTAAATAATATTGTAACGACGGAATTTCTCCTCAACGTTGTCCAGAATCAATAAAATAATAACACAATATATTTTTTCATATTATAAAACTTTTATTAAATTTAAATACACTTTCTCTAAAACCGTACGCGGGGTAGGGAACAACACTAATTAACAAGTAAACAAAAGGCAGGCCATACAAACTCTACCAAGTGTTTTTTTTACTATAGATAATAGTCAAACAAACATATTACCTATTGAACAGCCCAAAACTAACAGATCTTGTTCTGTGGTTTGTGCCTGCCTTTTATACACATAGTACAACTACACAGACACACAGTTGACTACTAGTACTGTTTTATATAACTCTGTTGGTAGAGTTGTAGTTAATAAATAATACATCGACATATAGATGGCGTAACAAATAAATTTAAATTAACGGATAATTAAATTGTAATTTAGTATTTTAGCAAAAGAGAAGATAATAAAATAAAATAAAATAAGACTAAAATAAATAAATGTGTGGGCCAAAACAAATGTGTGACTTTGCGTCCTCACACGTCCTCCTCTCGTCGGTTGACGAATTTTATAATTATTCGGTTGGGGTGGATTTGTAGCCGGTACACGCTATGGTCATCAAAATCCGATGTATCTATGGCTGGGTTGATGAATCGTGTTTCGAATTGGGATGGCTATGTTGATAGAACAATATTACTTGATAAATTAAATACTTGATGTTGTTTGTTTTTATAATTTATAAATAACGCTTTGAAAAAATACTCATACATTTTTTTTAAATATTTTTTCACTTCTGAAAAATCTTTCAATCTGTTAAATATAATTTTCTTTTAAATAAATAAAATATTTTATATTAAATAAATTGTGAAATTATTTTGAGCTGCGCCAATAGGTTATGGGTCCAGGACACACAATGGCTCAAGATTTTAAGTCATCTTTTGAAAAACTTAACAGAAGTAATTACCAAATTTGGAAGAAGAAAGCAGAATGTGTATTAATTAGAGATGATACGTGGTGTGTCATCCGAGATGAAAAACCAGCAGAAGTGGATGCAGTTTGGCAAAGAAATTTATTTAATGATTGATGATGATTTGTTTTATCTTATTGATGAAGTTGAAACTGCAAGAGAATCATGGTTGGTAATCAAGAATCATTTTGAACCCCATTCTTTTAGCGAATGTGTGTTTATAATGAAGAAAATTTGTCAAATGCAATTAGAAGAAAATGGTGATATGGAAAAACATCTAAGCAAGATGCAACAAGAAATCAAATGCCTTTGCAGTATGGGAGAGAAACTTAGTGAAAAGTGGGAGGTTGCTATGATACTTCGTAGTTTACCTGAATCATATGATGTGTTAGTTACAACTCTTGAAGCTAGAAGTGATGGTGTACCTTCTCTATCTATAGTTAAAGAAAAATTGATTGAAGAATCTAGACGAAGGACTCAAAAGCAAACTTATATTAATGATGAAAACTCAGTTTTGAAAGTATATGGTAATACTAATAGAAATTTAAAACCACGTACGAAAATTGTTTGTTTTTATTGTGAAAAACAAGGGCATGTACGTAAGGACTGTCTTCTATATCAAGATTCGTTAAAAAAGGGCAAGACTAATATGGTGGTTAATGAACATAATAATGAATTATGTTTCTGTGTTGCTGGTTGTGACTCACCCAATTGGTATGTTGACTCGGGTGCTACAAGTCATATTTGTAATGAAGGAGATTTTTTCCAAACACTAGATAAAGAATGTAAATCGACAATCACCGTTGCAAATGGATATGAAATGAAAACTTGTGGTAAAGGTTCTGGTGTTTTGAAAGTGATAAAAGGTGATGGTAAAATTCAAAATATTCCAGTAAATGACGTACTTTATGTTCCTAATATAGAGAGTAATCTCCTTTCGGTGAAGAAGTTAACAGAAAAAGGTTTACGTGTCACATTTTATAAAAATATATGTGAAATTCAACATAATAATGAAATTATTGCAACAGCTTCATTAGAGAGTGGACTTTACAAACTTAATATTCAATCTGTAAAGCAGCGTGCTCTATTAGTAAAACAATCTAAATGTATTCATGAATGGCATAGATGTTTCGGTCATCGTGATATTGATTGTGTTAAGAAGATATTAAAATTATATAATGAAATTCCTAAAAATTGAGATTGCGAAGAAATGTGCAAAATTTGTATTAAAGGAAAACTATCGAGAAATCCATTCCCAAAGTATTCAAGCAAACAAACAAATAATGTAATGGATTTGGTTCATACCGATGTATGTGGCCCCATGGATACTGCGACTCCTAATGGTAAAAGATATTTTGTCTCTTTTATTGACGACTATAGTAAGTATATAACTATATATTTGTTAAACTATAAGTCCGAAGTTGCAACCAAACTAAAAGAATACTGCCAAGCTATGAAAACGAAATTTGATAAATACCATGGGATAAAGCAACAATTTACGGTACCTTACAATCCGGAGCAAAATGGTGTAGCTGAAAGGCGGAATAGATACATGGTAGAAATGATACGTTGTATGTTGATTGATGCAGGTATGCCTAAGTGTTATTGGGGAGAAGCAGCTATTACTGCAGCCTATATTCAAAATCGTATTTTAACAAGAGCTACAAATTGCATTCCGTTGGATATTTGGGAAAGCAGGAAATCGGAGTTAAGTGAGTTTCTAATTTTTGGATGTCAAACACTTGTTTTTATTCCTAAAGAAAAAAGGAAGAAATTAGATGAAAAAGCACAAACATTGACTTTTGTTGGATATTCTGATCAGTCTAAAGCGTTACGATTTTTAGATAAAAATACTAATAAAATTGTAATTAGTAGAGACTATAAAGTAATTGAATCCAAAAATTGTACTAAAATACTAAATAAAAAATAACAATGAAGTATACATAGATCTTTTTACACCCTCTAATATATAATTAGAAAATAATGAGAATCGTCAAAATAATGAAATAATACACTCCGAAGAAATTACAAATAATTGTGAAGTAAAACAAAATGGAACTGATTTATTAAGTGATGAAGAATTTTTTGATTCTGAAATTTTTGAAAATTCTCCAGTTACAATTACAGATGAAGAAGAAATACAAGAGTCAGCAATTGAAATTAATGATGTAATATCTAATCAAGAACAACAGGTGTTAAGAAGATCTTCAAGAGTAACAAAGGGTCAACGTCCAGAAAGATATAGAGCAAATATAGTAACCGATTTTTCGGAGCCTAAATCATATAATGAATTATTGAAAAGGAGTGATAAGGAACTATGGTTAAACGCAATGAAGGAAGAGTTTGAATCTTTACAAGCAAATAATACCTGGATTTTAGAAAACATTCCAAACGGCCGTAAACCAATTGGTTGTAAGTGGGTTTATAAATTAAAACAAAATGCAGATGGTGTTATCACAAAGTATAAAGCTAGACTAGTTGCTCAGGGGTTCAATCAAAAATATGGTGTAGACCATGATGAGGTTTTTGCGCCAGTCGTTCGTCAAACAACTTTTCGTTTATTTTTAACAATTGCTGGAGAATATAAACTAATGGTCAAGCACTATAATGTTAAAACAGCATTCCTCCATGGTGATCTCAAGGAAGAAATCTATATGAAACAACCGATTGGGTTCATTGTTGAAGAAGGAAAATGTTTCAAGCTACAGAAAAGTATTTATGGGTTGAAACAAGCAGCTAGATGTTGGAATAAAAAATTAATTCAAATTTTTATAAATGATGGTTTCCAAAAAGGTTTGGCCGATTCCTGCATATTAAAAATAAACAAAGATAGCAGTTGGATTTTTATTTTAGTATATGTAGATGATATACTTGTTGCCACAAAATTTCCTACACATCAAAATTATGTTGAAAATCTATTGCGCAAGAATTTTGAAATATCTGATCTTGGAGAAGTCAATTTTTACTTAGGAATAAAAATTGAGAAGGGGAATGATGGATATTTTAACATTAATCAAGAAAATTATATAAATAAAATTATTAAAGATGCCGGTGTAGAAGAAGCCAAAATTTCTAAAATACCAATGAACACGGGTTATATTAAAGAAGAAGGTCATAGTGATTATTTGCCTAATAACGAAAATTATCACCATTTAATTGGAAGTTTATTATACATTTGTGTTAACACAAGACCAGACATAGCAACTTCGGTATCGATTTTGAGCAGAAAAGTAAGTAACCCAACTGTTCGAGATTGGAATGAATTAAAACGTTTAATTAAGTATTTGAATGGTTCAAAAAATCTAAAATTGTCATTAAAATGTGACAACAAAAATGGTTTATATGGATTTGCTGATGCTGATTGGGCACAAAGTCAAATAGATAGAAAATCAAATAGTGGATTTGTATTCAAGTACAACGGATCATGTATATCCTGGTGTTGTATGAAACAAGATTGCGTTTCATTATCATCAACCGAAGCAGAATATATTTCTCTATGTAAAGCTGCTCAAGAAGCCATGTGGTTACGCAGATTAGTGTCCGATTTTCAAATAAAATTAACAACTCCAACTATCATATATGATAGTTGTTTAACCAAAGTTGTTTAAAATTGGTGAAAAATGAGAAATTTAGTCGTAGAAGTAAACATATTGACACAAAATATAATTTTATTAAGGATTTAAAAGAGAAAGAAGCTATTAAACTTATGTACTGTCCTACCGAATTAATGGAAGCAGATATTTTAACAAAGCCTTTGAATTCAATCAAAATTATGCAATTTAGAAAATTACTCGGATTATTATCAAGTTAAATTGAGAAGGGGTGTTGATAGAACAATATTACTTGATAAATTAAATACTTGATGTTGTTTGTTTTTATAATTTATAAATAACGCTTTGAAAAAATATTCATAAATTTTTTTAAATATTTTTTCACTTCTGAAAAATCTTTCAATCTGTTTATGGTAAGCCCCGATGTACGTCGTGGTAAAATATAAATTGTTGTTTTCGTACGTTATATTTATAGTTGTTGTTTGCTTATTAGTGTCTGGCACAATGATGGTTTGTCGGACTGTGCACCGAAGAAATATCTGCGTACGAGGCATGTATGGTACATTTCTAGAGATAAAGGGTTGATAATAACATAGGTTAGATTAGGTTACGTGGGTTGCTCGCAATTTAGCGAGTTCACTCGGAGGCCTTGTGGTCCATTGTGATACCCTTAGAAATACTATTCCCTTATGCTGAAAATTCGCACATAAAGTGAGAATAGTTTCCATCCCTAATTTCGTTGACTATGTGATTCCTGTGAGCCCCGTGGGAACCAACCGGTACTTCTAATAAATCTGATCATATTTACTAGTTACAATTATCAATTATCTCATATGAATTGGTCTACAGCTTTCGAAAGCTGATGTTGACGGACCAATACTTGTTCTCCTATTTGCGGCTTCCATATACGACGTCTCAAGTTATAATGCCGTTTTTGATCCTGTGAAGCCTTGGCTAGATTACTTCTTACTATCCGGAAAATTTCTTTTAATTTTAATGCTCTTTCCCTTGGGTTTAGTGTTGGTGCTCCTGTGCCTATGGTTACTGCATCGTATAGTGCACTTGGTAACCGAGGTTCTCGACCTTGTACAATGTTTGCTGGTGAATAACCGGTTGATTCAGAACAGCTTGTATTTATGGCTAAGGTTATTTCAGGGAGAAGTGCATCCCAAATGGTGTGTTTGTTATTCGATAGCTGCGATATCATCGTTTTTATCGTTCTGTTGACGCGTTCCGTAGGATTTTGTTGTGGTGTGTAGGGTGCAGTTAATTGTTGCGTAACATCAATTTCTTCCAAGTATTTCTGAAACACTCTACTCGTGAATTGTGAGCCATTATCCGTGATAGCTATTTTGGGAACTCCGAATCTAGATAATACACGTTCTCTGAATGCTTTTATTAGGTTTTCCGATGTTGCTTTCCGTAGGGGTATGATTTCCGTTCATTTTGAAAATCGATCGATGATAACGAGTAACATGGCATTTCCATGTTTAGTACGTGGTAATGGTCCAACGAAATCGAGACAAATGGTAGCCCATGGTTCCTCTGGTATTCTGACTAACATTTCTCCTGCTGGCTTTTGTTGGCTGATTTTATATTTTTGACACGATGAACATTTCCTCACATAACGACTGATGTCTCTGAATAGACCTGGCCAATAGTAACGATTACAAACGCGATTAATTGTGGCCAGCTGTTGCGTCATCATGATTTTCCTTCAAGACACGTTCTCTGAGATTCGTTCCCGCACAAAGTTTCCATGGATGGCAATCTTCATCACAATGGTTTCTTGGAAAATGTCTGTAAAGAGAATTGTTTATTATTAAATAATCGGAGTAATTTTCGGGATTCTCTTTGACATCTTTAATTTTTCGTTTTAACCACGGGCATTCTATTGACTGTTCACTGGTTACCATACGTTGAAAAGTTTCTAAAGGTTGTCGAGATAAATCATCAGCAACCACATTTTGAGATCCTTTTCTATACTGGATTGTGAACTGGTATTGCTGGAGTTCTAAAGCCCAGTGGGCTAGTCTGCCTGTTGGTGATTCAATCGAATTTAACCATTTTAACGACAAATGGTCGGTGATTACAACAAATGTATATCCTTCTAAATACATTTTCATTTTACGTATTCCCCATACGATGGCGAGACATTCCATCTCTGTAGGTGTATAGTTTTTCTCCGCTTGATTTAAGTGACGACTTGCGTAGGCAATTACTCGTTCCGACCCGTCTATCTCCTGGGTGAGTACTGCTCCAAGTCCGTAATCGCTGGCATCGGTTTGTAGTTGAAACGTTTTCGAAAAATCTGGGCAAGCTAATATAGGGGATTCGGTGAGTTTGCATTTCAAGTCTCCGAAAGCTTTTTGTTGTTCCAGACCCCACTTAAAATGTCTTCCCTTTTTCAATAAAAATGTTAATGGTTGTGAAATTTTTGCGAAGTCTGGAACAAAGCATCTGTACCAGGAGGTGATTCCCAGAAATCTTCGTACATCCTTCACATTTTTCGGGGTTGGTATTTTGATGATAGCTGGAATTTTGTCGGGTGAATGCTGTATATTTTCTGCTATTTTCAGCCATTGGTATCTGCCAATAACCGTTTTCCAAGTCGATACAGCTGATGTATTTTGCTTCTCTTAATCGGTCCAGAATATGATTAATACGCGGTAGTGGGTAAGCATCGGTGATCGAACGATTATTAAGTTGACGAAAACCATACAAAGTCTCCATGAGCCATTCTTCTTCTTGGCTAGAGTTATGGGAAAACTATATGGACTGATAGAGGGTTCTATATATCCTTTCGCGAGTAATTTATTGATTTCCGTATCAATGATTGACTGCATCGCCGGGTTGCGATTTGAGTATCTTACTTTTATTGGACGGTCATCCTTCATGACTATCTTATGCTCCGTTAGATTCGTAGGGCCGTCAATATCTCTAAATTTCTGCAATTCCTCTTCGATAAATGCATTAATTGTTTCTTGATTTTCTACCGGATTAGGTACAACTTGTCGTTCATCATGTTGGGTATGTGTTATCTCATTTTCTTCTGTTGATGTTGGTGACGGATTTCCGGAACAACCAGGTTGGTTTTGTATAACCATACACGTTGGGTCTGCTCCAGATGAGGTATCATCCAAACATAGAGATAGGTTACTAAATGACATCGTAGTTTTGAAGATTTTAAGTAGGTTTAGACCGATGATCATCTCTTCAATGGCTGTAGGCATAATCTAGAACATTATGTTGTGTAACTCCTGACCAATTTTTACAGGGCTCTCAATAGCACTCCATATTCGGTTGGTGGATCCATCGGCTAGTATGACCTCAAGGTTGGTGGTAATTTTTGGATAAGCTGCAAAAACAGTTTCAGCCATATATTCATTAATATAACTGCTAGTGGCTCCAGTTTCAATGGTAGCGTTTATGGTTTTCACTCCAATTTTAATAATTACACTTATTCGGTTTTCATCACATCTCAGATTTATTAATTCCAAAGGTGGTGATGGGTGTTGGATCGCATTTTCTAGAATTTCCTCATTCCTAGAATTTTGGCGATGTTGACCAGATTGGTTTAAATTCCTTTCGATGGAATTAGAATTGTTGGGCGTTTGATTTGTCATCATCCGATGTTGTTCATACCGAGGGTGTTGGGGATTTATTGGTGGATTATTTGTCGTGGGTATACTTTCGAAATCATCGGCGAGGGATAGTAGTTCCTTCAAGTTGGTAAAATCCCTCCGATGAATATACCACAAATAGTTGGGATGCGCGTTACGATAAATCCGCTCCAACTTTTATTCCTCAGTCATCTCTGCATGTCGCATTAAATTCTGCAGAGCCAGGACATAATCTTTAAAAGTTTCCCGAGATCGTTGACATCTTCTTTTCAAAATATCTAGAAGTAAGGAAAAATTTTAAAAAATCTGATTTGAATGAGTCCCATGTGTTCCAATGTTTGTTGTTATTTCGGAACATATCGATGCCTTTTCCTTACATAACTCAGGCATAGTTCTTGGTAAGAATTTTTTATCGACACCGTATAGTTCCGACATTTCCTCTAATCTTTCAATGAATATGAGGAGATCCTTTCCTCCATCATAACGTATACCCCCTTTTCGAACTAGCTCAATCATGTTGATTAATTGAGTTTCCCTATTTTCCACTTTATGTACGGTTGTATCGTATCCATCTGTTTTCCTGGCATTAATATTTGATGACGTACCTGATTCCATTTTTAGTGGGCTCGATTCTCCGTTTATTAATAATCTGGGAGCTTTCGATGGTGACACTGTTGGATTTGGAGAGTTACCTGAGGAATTTTCATATTTTGCTTGCAATTCCAGTAAACGATGTAATTGGTCAGGAGAGTGTGGGCTACCAATAAATTGTGCCATCTGCTTTCTCATCTCGTCCACGCTGCCAGCCGGTTGAATTCCAAACTCGTCCAAGTAGGATACCAAGTCATCCTTGCGTAATGTATAGGCCCAGGAAATTTTTAACATGATTGACATTATTATTTTTCTTTTAAACAAAACCTTTCCGCGATGATAAATTTATATTTATTTTTATAATTTCCGACCCGATTTAATTTTTTTCGATACGCGTTAAATATAAATTTATTTAAATTTATGATGTGCAACGCGTATTACAGTGCATTTCCGCGATTATAAATTTATATTTATGTTCAAAATTTTCGATGCGTTCTTATTTCACACTTAGTAACACGCACAGTTTATACACAACCCTAATTTTCACGATATGATTTTTTTTTCAATGTCTTTTTGTAAAGATCATTTTTTAAAGTCCCTGCTCGGGCGCCACTGTAACGACGGAATTTCTCCTCAACGCTGGGGTAGCTCAACGTTGTCCAGGCTCGTTATTAGAATCAATAAAATAGTAACACAATTGCTGAATTCACAAAACCCTTGTATTGAGTGTATTGAGTGTATTATTGTAATAGAATGCAATAGTGTAAGCTTGTTGTTGAAAATTTTCATACAAAAATTAAATACACTTATACACTTTTATGTTGTATGTTTTTAAAAAGTTTTATTGGTTTACAGCTATAAATTTCTCTGAGCACACATATACGGGTATATGTGAGAGAGTAATTTGAATAAAATGAGAGTCGGTCTACTTGTTATACATACTATGCTTTCAAAAACATTCATACAATATACAATGGGTGTTCACAAACTAATAAACAAAAATTGTATTTAATACAAGATACACGATACAAATTGTTGTGAATTCAGCAAATATATTTTTTGGCCATTTTGGCCATTCTCACCCCCAGCTTGGCGAACATTGGTAACAAAATCATCCAGAAAAAATTGTAGGTAAATTAGTTGGGGTTAAGACGTGCCGCAAGCCCTCTGAAGTTTAGAGATGCATTTACAAGGGGAAAAAATAAATTTTTTCAGTTTTAGTAAAAATTTTGCCTTTAACGGCAGTTTCAAAACTTAAACGGCAGTTTCAAAGTTAAACAAATTTCAGAATTTTTTGATCATCTCATTGGGATTTATTGAGAATATAATAGGGAAAACAAATATGAAAAAATTATGAAAATATCTCTTATAATTTTTCCGTACCTGCGATATAAATTTTGCGATTTTCGAGAAAAACTAATTTGTTGGCCATATTTTGGCTAATGAGCCCAATTTCCTCACTGTTATTAATTTTAAGTCAAATCTGTTCAAAATATTATAGTCCAGGTAATTCTAAATATAGCCTGAAAGTTTTCCTAAAATCGGAAAACGTCAACCCTTAAATCGCGAAGGTCAAAGGTCAAATTTTTCAATATTTGGAATTTCTAATGAAAAGATAGCGAAATGTTATTTATTTTTGGACCGATTTTGATGAAACTTAAGAAAAATATAACATAAAGTCTAGTATTTATAAAATTTAAAAAATAACTTGAATGATTCAGTTTATATCTATATATATAAAAGAGTAACGTTACTGACTCACTGACTGACTGATTCATCATCGCACAGCCCAAACGACTGAAGCTAGAATCATGAAATTTTAACTGTGGGTTCCTCCCTCTCCAAAACGATCCGATAAGAAGGAAATTTTTGGAAATTCGAACGTTTAGGGGGTAAAAAAGGGTAAAAACGGGTAAATTCGGTAACCTTATATCTTAAAAACTAATACAGATACAAAAACACTTAAAATTGCATGTTACTCCATTCAAAAAATAAGCTGACAGGTGTTTCGTACTTTTTCGAAATTCGAAACTTTTAGGGGAGAAAACGGGTAAAAACTGTATTTTGGTACTTTTTTGGCACCCTATGTATCTTTTAAACCAATAAACAGAATCAAATTTTAAATCGTATTCTTTACTTATCAAAAAATAAAAAATATAAGTTTGGTAATTTTTGGAAATTCGAACCCTTAAGGGATAAAAATTGTGTTTATTTTTGGTACTTTTTCATAAAATATGTTTTTCTATAATTTGACATAGACATACGAATATTTTATTATGAGCTCCCACCACGTTACAGAAATTTATTTGAATAAAATTGTACCACCTCAATGGGGATAAAAAAGGTACCAAAAAGGGGATAAAATCAGGAAAATACATTATATTTGAAATTATTAAGCCAATTTTGATAATTTTTTTAACGTTGGTTCCTAGCAGTGTTGCCAATTTAGCCCTTTTTGGGCTAAATTTAGCCCTTTTCAATCTTGTTTAGCCACAAAAAAATTAATTTAGCCTTTAGCCTTTTTTCTAGCCTTTTTTATTTTCATTTAGCCATATATATTTACTGTAATGAAAATTATATATTTACTCTAATGATCTGAAATTTTTGCTGTTGAAAATTAGTAAAATCAGTTCAAAAAAATTGGCAGGGATATTATGTCAAACATTAACTAAAAATGTTGAACCAGTAAACAATTTAAGCACATACAAATGGTTGGACCTTCCATACATTAAAAACATGCCATAACTAATCTAGAGAAAATGTACGTTATTTAAATAAAAATTGTTAATAAATATGTTAATGCTTTATGCGCGAGTCCGGCCGTTTATAAAATCATATATAGGGTTAAAGAGAATAATTTTTACTTTATCTGGGCGATGTATTGACGTAAATATAGTACTTTAACAAATATTTTATAACACATGCGATGAATATACCGTTTTCAAAGACTACAATCCAACCAATTTAGAAAGAAGAATTCAGTTCATTATCGATAATAATTTAGGTATGATCATTTTTATCTGATCAAATATAGAAAATTAACTTTTTCCAAATTTAAATTAAATATTTATGTTTACATATTTTGGCTACCTTAGTGTTAGTGCAACTATAACTACATATTTATTATTTTCTAAACTTATAAAATAAAAACTTAAACAATAAAAACCTTAATAAATAAAAAAACTCAAACGAAACATTGGTGCCGAAACCCGGGAATTGATTAATTATATGGAAGAACACTTTAATTGATATTGGATTTGCTTTGCTTTGGAACTCTGTCTGGCTTTTTGTGAACTATTATTTTCTTTGAAGCTGTTGTCCTGTGTTGTTGTGGAATTGGTATCTTGCCTGGATTTTTATGACCTGTCTTGGTGATATACAACCCTATTAAACAAATTTTGTGGTTTTATGAAATCTTGCGTTGCTGTAACTGTAGTCTTATATTTTAAAATAAACTGTATGTATTGAATGAAATTAAATTATAAGGTAAAATGGCTGAAATTTTGAATATTATTGAAGAGCAAAAGGCTAGTTTATTAAATGTGAAACGAATTATTCAGAGTTATGAGGCAAAAGCAGGAAAAACGCGCGGTTATGCACAAATGGTCTTCAAAGAAATAGAGTCCATTACTGAGAAATTTAAAGATGCTCATGAAATATTGCAAGGAATTGTTCGCGATAACACAATAAATATTAATGATATTTCATATTTTAGCGAGGAAATATTTTACCAATTTCAGGATTTATCATTTACCTTCCGAGGTCAACTGTTTGATTTTATTAATGTATCCACCAACACACAATCACCAGGTTTTCATTCTACTTTTTCTGCCCCCTCCCATACTCGAAATGAGACTATGCCAGTAGAGGCTCGTTTACCAAAAATCGACATTCCTACATTTGCCGGTGATTATCTTTCATGGATTGCTTACAGAGATATGTTTATTTCTCTAGTTCATAATAATCAAGCGTTAACTAACGTTCAAAAATTCTATTTTCTAAAATCTTCATGTTCGGATACTCCGTTAGGTATTGTAAATGAATATCCAGCATCAGACGCAAATTATAATTTGGCTTGGAACGCCCTCAATAGACGGTATCATAATAAACGTAAAATTGTTGATCATATATATGGAAAACTTTTTACGATACCAAATTCAAATGGGTCAGCTGAAAGTATACAAAATATTTTGGACACGACTCGTAATTGTCTTGCGCTACTTAATGCTTTGGACATTTCCACTGAGAAATGGGATTCTATCTTGATTTATCTCACAGTTAACAAACTTGACAGACAAAGTCGTAAAGAGTGGGAACAATCGTTGAAAGGCTCCACAGAAATTCCCCCAATTGAAGATTTATTTACCTTTTTGGAAACTGCATTTCGAACCTTGGAATCTATTGATGAATCTGACCAAATAGATAATATGGCTTCTTCAAGAATGCAACATTTTCAAAATAGAACAAGAAATATTCCGCGACGTAATGTTCATATGACAACTTCTAATACAACTTCAAATGATTCTAATTGCCCATGTTGCAACAAACGACACCTTTTGGTTAAGTGCTTCAAATTTATTGGTATGACACCCGTTGCTAAAAATGAATTCATAAATTCTATGAGAATTTGTCGTAACTGTTTAAATACAGGCCACTTTAGTTATCATTGTCGCTCATTGTCCCGCTGCCAAACCTGTCAACAAAATCACCACACCATTCTACATAATGTGTTTTCAACGATATTTGATACTACTGATAACAGTCTTTCGAATCCGAACATACTAAACACAGTTCCAAATGATACAAACCCTTCCACATCTGCTCAAACTACTGATGATAGTTTTAATGTTGCTTGCAATTTTGGTACAGTAAAAACTGCAAATATTGCTCAAGTACTATTAGCCACTGTGCAAGTTTCTTTGAAAACACATGATGGTAATTTTAATATTCGTGCTCTGCTTGACCAATGTGCTCAAGCGACTTTGATATCTCGAAAGGCCGTGGATGCCTTAAAGCTTCCTATGCATAAAACATATGTACAAATTAGTGGCCTTGGAAATAATACTCCATATACATCAAAAAAATATGTAGAATTTACACTTCTCTCAAATTTAGAACCTAGTTTTAAAATTAACTGTAAAGCTTATGTGTTGCCAAAAATAACGAGTTATCAACCACTGTCTCTTGATGAAAGTACATTGCCTAACTTAAATGACTATCAGCTTGCTGATCCATATTTCTCTAAACCTGGTTCAATTGACATTCTACTAGGCGGCGATGTTTACGGTAACATTATTTTGCCTAAGCAACAGAAGTTCAAAAATAGTATTTTTATACAATCTTCTCACTTTGGATGGATAGTTTCGGGTCCAACAAAACCTATGTCTTATCAGAACAATGTAATTATAAATGTATGCTCACTGGAACAACAACTACGTGCTTTCTGGGAACAAGAGGAACTATTGGAAAAACGGTCTTTAACAGAGGAAGAAAATTTATGTGAACAACATTTTAGAAATACCACAACTCGTGATTCAAGCGGACGTTACACAGTTTCACTACCCTTTAAATCTTTGCTTAGAAAAAATCATTTACCTAATTTTAACCACACTGATTATACTGCCCTTTCGCGTTTAAAAAGTGTCGAGGCAAAATGTTCTTCCAAACCTGATTTTGGGAAACTTTACCAAGACTTTATGGAAGATTACGAAAAGCTTGGTCATATGAAAAGAGTTGGTATTTATCCACGTGACTTACAACCAAATGGTTTCTTTTTACCACACCATGGCATTTTAAAAGAGAATAGCTCTATAACTAAATTGAGAGTTGTTTTCGATGGAAGTTGCAAGCGAGGGAATCAACCGTCATTAAATGAAGAACTAGCTTCGGGCCCTGCACTGCAGAACGATCTTCCGACCATAATTACTCGGTGGAGGCGTTATAAAATTGGATTTCGGGCAGATTTAGAGAAAATGTTTAGGCAGATAAAAGTTGTAGATGAACAACAGAAATATCAACAAATTTTATGGAGAAGTCCAGGCTCAGACAAAATAATTATTTACAAATTATCTACCGTTACGTATGGCACAAAACCTGCCCCCTTTCTTTCAATAAGAGTTCTACAACAGTTATCGTCCGACGAAAATGACAAATATCCGTTGGCTTGTAAGGTTTTAAATACCGATACTTATGTGGATGACGTTATCTCTGGAGCTGATAATTTGGTTGATGCTTTAGAACTTCATACGCAGTTATGTCAACTCCTATATAAAGGAAAATTTAATTTGAGAAAGTGGACCACTAATTCGGAAGAACTATTGTCTCACATACCCTTGGAATTTAGAGAAAATTCAAATGTTTATCGACTTAATGCAGTAAATACAGTAAAAGCACTTGGCCTAGAATGGAATACTGTTGATGATTGTTTTTCTTTTAAAATTAATTTTGATAATAGTGGTACAAACGTTACTAAAAGAAGTTTGTTGTCGGATGCAGCGAAGCTTTACGATCCTCTAGGGTGGTTATCCCCTACTACTATATTAGCAAAAATAGAATTTCAAAACTTATGGTTATTGGGCCTCGATTGGAATGATTGTCTTCCTGAAACATTAAAAATGAAGTGGTTAGAATATCGTAATAATCTCAAGGAACTTGAAAAAATCAAAATTCGTAGATGGATTGGTTTAAATCAGAATGTGAAGCTTGAAATACATGGATTTTGCGATTCATCTAAACTTGCTTATGCCGCTGTTGTTTACGCAAAGACTATTTCCGATTATGGCTATACTCAAATTAATATTATTCAAGCAAAAACTAAAGTTAGTCCACTAAAACGCATAACCATACCCAGAATGGAATTGTGCGGCGCTAATCTGCTGGTCAAATTGGTTAACAAAATAACATCTTATATAGACACCGAAATCTCTCAGGTCTTCTACTGGACCGATAGTACAACGGTTCTTTCATGGATTCGTGGACAATCGTCTAGATGGCCAGTTTTTGTGGGAAATAGAGTGGCAGAAATTCAACGTATGTCTACAACTGCTCAATGGAAATATGTGTCAACTCGTGATAATCCAGCTGACTGCGCATCAAGGGGAATATCTTCTAAAGAATTAGTGGAACATGATTTGTGGTGGAGTGGCCCAAAATGGCTTAAAGAAATTCCATCATGCTGGCCAAAACAACCAAATCTTAGTTATGATGATGTCGAAAATATTGCTGTTGTAAATACACATATAACTGAAGTAAAAACCAATGAGTATCCTGAGCTTTTAACCGAGTTTTCGACTCTGAACAAACTTATCCGTGTTACTGCTTATAGAATTCGTTTTAAAAATAATTTCATTTACAAATATTATCAAAATAAATTAGTAGACAAAGGTTACAGCAAGATGACGGGATTTCTTACTACCAAGGAGCTGAATGTCGCTCGTTTTGATCTTATACGAATATCGCAACAAATTGATTTCTTTAGTGAACTTCTTGAATTTCACAAGAAAGGCTACATTTCATCGAACACCTCGGTTGCAAGATTGTGTCCTTTTGTAGATTCTTCTCATATTTTAAGAGTTGGCGGTAGAATACAAAACTCCGAACTAAGCTTTAGCTCTAAACACCCCATTTTATTAAAAAAACAAAATCCATTATCATATCTTATATTTCTAGACGCACATATAAAGACACTCCATGGTGGATTAAATCAAATGCAATCATACGTTTTACGAGAATATTGGATTCTATATGGGAAAAATATTGCTAAACTGGTATTACGAAAATGTACAATTTGCTTCAAATACAACGCGAAAGCCGCACAACAGATGATGGGAAATTTGCCAAGCGTACGTTTAAAACCTTCACGTCCTTTTAAACACAGTGGGGTTGACTATGCAGGTCCCATAACAATAAAACAGTCTACTGCTCGTAACACTGTAACTACCAAAGGTTATATATGCTTATTTGTTTGTATGGTGACAAAGGCTTTGCACCTGGAGGCAGTTACAAGTCTTTCTACAGATGCTTTCATGGCTGCGTTCCGACGTTTTGTTTCTCGTCGTGGTGTGTGTACTGATCTGTATTCTGACTGCGGTACAAATTTTATTGGCGCAAGTAAGGAGCTTAAAATTTTGTACAACCGAAACAAATCCTCAATTCCGAAAGAAATGCTTGAGAACCTCGCTTCGAATGGAACCACATGGCACTTCATACCACCAGCATCTCCAAATTTTGGTGGCCTCTGGGAGGCTGGAGTGAAATCTACAAAATATCATTTGAAGAGGATTATGATGAATCGAGTACTCACGTTTGAAGAGCTGACAACACTTTTGGCCCAAATCGAATGTTGTTTAAATTCTAGGCCACTTTGTCCACTAAGCTGTGAGCCCAGAGATTGTAACGCTCTTACACCTGCTCATTTTTTAATTAGTGAACCCACGCTGTGCATTCCAGAAGAGGATTTACTTGATGTTAACATCGATCGCCTCAGCAGATGGAAAGTCGTTGAAAGTTTAAAACAACATTTTTGGCGCCGTTGGGCTAATGAATGGTTATCACGATTACAAGCCAGACCAAAATGGCTAAAGCTCAACAAAAATGCTGAAAAGGGAGATTTGGTGATAGTTTTTGATGAAAGATGTTCTCCTGGTGAATGGCCGCTGGCTCGAGTTCAAGACGTACATCCAGGCAAAGATGGTTGTGTAAGGGTGGTAACACTATTTTCAAATGGCAAAACTTATAAACGACCAATTTCTAAAATTGCCTTTTTGCCAACAAATGAGTGTTTTGAGTCTACAGAGAGCGATCTATCTTCAAAACCAAAAGAAGCTTCCATGGATTAAGTACTGTCGTCCTTAGTGGGGGAGAATGTTAGTGCAACTATAACTACATATTTTATTTTAATATTTTTACTTAGATAGCTTTTAAATAAATTGTACTCATTTAAATTCTTTGCCACTGTAAACGATTTGTATAATATTCACATACATATTTTTGTTAAAAAAGGGATTATGAAATATTTTACATACCTACTAATGTTCTACATGTATTCAAAACCTGTTTCTACCCAAATTACTTTCTTTTAAAGATCATTATTTATTAATCTACACTTGTTATTGATCTGTTATTGATTTGTTATTTCTTTGTTGATTTGCTATGTTTCTATTTATTTGTTATTTACTCAAAACCTGTTTTTATCTTGTTGCACTTGTATATGCATAATCTTATGTTGAATTTTTGGCAATTCATTTTTTGTAATAAAACACTATGATTATTGTTCTTTTGTCGCTCAGCTAGAAACAAGCTTATTATTTTCTAAACTTATAAAATAAAAACTTAAACAATAAAAACCTTAATAAATAAAAAAACTCAAACGAAACATTTGATATGTTTACTAACTAATGGCAAAATTTATGTTTTTGCCAATGAAAATCAATTCTGTCCGGCGACGTGAGAGGCATATTTGCCATATATTCACTTATCAAAATATTCTCCATCGAAGTTATCACAAAGGATTACTTTATACATAATTTGTCTTTCATATTAATAAATTAGCATAGGAGCATTTTGCAGGCCAGGTGATAAATACGAGGCTTTAAAAATATCGGCATATGATATACGTGTTTTAAGTTATTTTAAAGTTAAGGATCAACATACAGGAATGAATATTCTTATTTTCTTGCATTTGAACGTGTGTTATATTCATACATTTTTGTTTGTCTATTCGGCATAGCCAAATGTAACATTCTAAGTTGTTTTTTGTGTCAAATGTATGTATTTTTTTAATTAAAAATTTTAGCCCTTTTTTAGCCTTTTTTTCTAAGTATTTAGCCCTTTTTGTTCACCATGAATTGGCAACACTGGTTCCTAGATTCATACAAAAATTAACTAACAGGGTGTTATTTGGAACTCGAGTACCAAGGTGTATATTGGGCCAAATCCGGGTAAACAGTTTGGTACTTTTTTTAAAACATATTTATTCGTGGGCACATTAACACAGATTTTAATATTTTGAGACATGCCTGTAGCATAAACAATTTTGGCAAAATGGAATATTTTTAAATTTCAAACTTGAGGGGTGTTCAAGGAAGAAAGAGGAAATTGGTACTTTTCTGCTAATGGTACTTTTTTTAACATTTTAAATTATTTCAGTTATCGACATTAAAGTTGGCTGATATGTATCTGAGTGAAGTTAGTGTTAGGAATAGGGGATAATATTTAGGTACCAAAATGTGTGAATGGTGGTACTTTTTTGAAATTTCTATAACAATGTACTTAGAAACATGAAATTAAACATATATGGTCCTAAATGAGTGAGAATTCTAGGGGGAGACTTTTTGGTACTTTTTCTTTTTCTAATGGTACTTTTTTGAATTTTCTATAACAATGGACTTAGAAACATGAAATTAAGCATATATGGTCCTAAGTGAGTGAGAATTCTAGGGGGAGACTTTTTGGTACTTTTTCTTTATTCGAATGGTACTTTCTGTAATTTCTTCACCAATGAACCTAAAATCATGAAATTAAGTTTATATGGACCGGAGTGAGTGGGAATCTACAAGTGACTGCTTTTTGGTACTTTTTCTATATTCTAATGGTACTTTTTGAATTTTCTGTAATAATGGACATAGAAATATAAAGTTAAGCATATATGGTCCTAAGTGAGTGAGAATTCTAGGGGGAGACCTTTTGGTACTTTCTGTTTATTCTAATGGTACTTTTTTGAATTTTCTATAACAATGAACTTAGAAACATGAAATTAAGCATATATGGTCCTAAGTAAGTGAGAATTCTAGGGGAAGACTTTGTGGTACTGTTTCTTTATTCGATTGGTACTTTTTGTAATTTCTTCACCAATGAACCTAGAAACATGAAATAAAGCTTATATGGAACCGAGTGAGTGGGAAACCACAAGTGACTGCTTTTTGGTACTGTTTTCTATATTCTAATGGTACTTTTTGAATTTTCTGTAATAATGGACATAGAAATATGAAGTTAAGCATATATGGTCCTAAGTGAGTGAGAATTCTAGGGGGAGACTTTGTGGAACTTTTTCTTTATTCGATAGGTACTTTTTGTAATTTCTTCACCAATGAACCTATAGCCATGAAATTAAGCTTATATGGACCCGAGTGAATGGGAAACCACAAGTGGGGGATTTTTGGTACTTTTTCTATATTCTAATGGTACTTTTTGAATTTTCTATAATGTACCCAGCAAAAACTTTACTTACAAATAAGCCGAAAAATAAGGGGAATTTGACGATTCGACTACTTATTTTTCTACTGAAAGAAGTCATTATTTTTGTTCGCGATGTCCCAAAAGTAATCCTTTATATTTTGGCCGGAAATAAGTTGTTTTGTTAGTAGAGTTATTTATAGAATTTTGTATTTGCAAACAAGAAATAAAAAAAAAATAAGTCGCAGCCACGAGTCGAACCACCAACCACCCGTTTGCTAGTCTGTTGTTGTACTCACTACACCACTGCTTAGTTATTTCATTGTGCGTCAAATAATGGTTTTCACACAGTAATGCAATATTTTTTTTTGTTTTTCTAAAAATAAACATGCAATAAAAAAAATGGGCAAATTGAAAAAATGTAACAGTTTTTTTGTTTTGTTTGTTTATTTTGTTTTTTTAGACTTTACTACTTAAAAAGTAAGTTATTAAAAAAGGCATTATTAAAAAGACATTCTAGCTTTGTAAGCGAAGTTTTTGCTGGGTAATGGACCTAGAAATATGAAATTAAGCGTATATGGTCCTAAGTGAATGAAAATTCAAGCGGATACCTCATGGTACTTTTTCTATATTCTAATGGTACTTTTTTGAATTTTCTATAACAATGGACTTATAAACATGAAATTAAACATATATGGTCCTAAGTGAGTGAGAATTCTAAGGGGAGACTTTTTGGTACTTTTTCTTTATTCGAATGGTACTTTTTGTAATTTCTTCACCAATGAACCTAGAATCATGAAATAAAGCTTATAAGAACCCGAGTGACTGGAAAACCACAAGTGTATACTTTTTAGTACTTTTTCTATATTCTAATGGTACTTTTTTGAATTTTATATAACAATGGACTTAGAAACACGAAATTAAACATATGTATATGGTCCTATGTGAGTGAGAAGGCTAGGGGGAAACTTTTTGGTACTTTTTCTTTATTCAAATGGTACTTTTTGTAATTTCTTCACCAATGAACATAGAAACATGAAATAAAGGTTATATGGACCCGAGTGGGTGGGCAACTACAAGTGGGTGCTTTTTGCTACTTTTTCAATATTCTAATGGTACTTTTTGAATTTTCTATAATATAATGGACCAAGAAATATGAAATTAAGCGTATATGGTCCTAAGTGATTGAAAATTCAAGCGGATACCTCATGGTACTTTTTGTTTATTCTAATGGTACTTTTTTTAATTTTCTATAGCAATGGACTTAAAAACATGAAATTAAGCATACATGGTCCTAAGTGTGTTAGAATTCTAGGGGGAGACTTTTTGGTACTTTTTCTTTATTCGAATGGTACTTTTTGTAATTTCTTCACCAATGAACCTAAAGCCATGAAATTAAGCTTATATGGACCCGAGTGATTGGGAAACCACAAGTGGGGGATTTTTGGTACTTTTTATATATTCTAATGGTACTTTTTTGAATTTCCTATAATAATGGTCCTAGAGTTTCCAAAAAATCGAAGAATTTCAAAACCGCGGTTTCGGTTTTAAAAAATTAAAAACCGATCGATTTCGGTTTTGTGATAATTTATTAAATATTAAGTATTATAGAAACAAAATTAGTTGATAATATAGGAAATGATATACAAATCCAAAATTCAAACTTGACGGGTTATGGTTTAGTTAATGCGAATTTAAAAGTGATAATCAATGGTACTATTTCCTTATTGCAATGGTACTTTTTGAATATTTTATAATAATAAACCTAAAAATTTAAAATTAGGAACACATTTTGCATTTTGTATAATAATGGACCCAGAAATATGAAATTAGACATTTACAATTAGATTCACAAAGTGAGACTTGATAGTACTACTTCTTTCTTCTAATTGGGGTGGCGAAGCGCACCGGGTCAGCTAGTTTAATAATAAACAACATTAAAGTTATCGCCATTCATATTGACTGTATTTTTCGTGATTTTAAAATTTGGGTGTCATTCTAACCCCAAGTGCAATTAAGGGTTAATTTTCATTTTTGTGCTGTTATTATAAATACTAGACATTATGTGATATTTTTCGCAGTGTTGCCAATTTAGCCCTTTTTGGGCTAAATTTAGCCCTTTTCAATCTTGTTTAGCCACAAAAAAAAAATAATTTAGCCTTTAGCCATTTTTTTTAGCCTTTTTTATTTTCTTTTAGCCATATATATTTACTCTAATGATCTGAAATTTTTGCTGTTGAAAATTAGTAAAATCAGTTCAAAAAAATTGTGACAAAAATTAACTAAAAATATTGAACCAGTAAACAATTTAAGCACATACATATTGTTGGACCTTCCATACATTAAAACAAGTAAGAAAGTATGGTCGGTCAAGCCCGACCATATAATACCCTACACCAAGTAAATGAGTAAAAATATTTTTCTTTTCAAATATCAATAATTTATATTTTTGAGTGATTTTCGGAAGTGGGCCTTATATGGGAGCTATGACCAATTATGGACCGATCACCATGAAATTAGGTCGTGTGATTTATGTCTATATTAAAGTTAACTATGTTGAATTTTGTGTGTATACCAACATTTTTAAGCGATTTATGCACGTTAAAGTGATTTTCGGAAGCGGGTCTATATGGGAGCTATGACTAATTATGGACCGATCGTAACAAAATTTGGTGACATGAATTTTGTATATATAAAACTTATTTGGAGCGAAATTTGTGTAGATACATAGATAAATTAAACGTTTATGACCGATAAAGTCCAATTTCGAGGGGACATTTGTATGGGGGCTAGGTGAAATAATGTACCGATTTCAGCCAGTTTCAATAGGCTTGGTCCTTCGGCCGAAAAAGTAATATGTACCAAATTTGATCGAAATATCTTCAAAATTGCGACCTGTACTCTGCGCACAAGGTTTACATGGACAGCCAGCCAGCCAGCCAGCCAGCCAGCCAACCAGACGGACGGACGGACGGACGGACATCGTTTAATCGACTCAGAAAGTGATTCTAAGTCGATCGGTATACTTTAAGGTGGGTGTTAGACTAATATTTTTGGGCGTTACAAACATCTGCACAAACGCATAATACCCTCCCCACTATGGTGGTGTAGGGTATAAAAATGCCATAACTAATATAGAGAAAATGGACGTTATTTGAATAAAAATTGTTAATAAACATGTTAATGTTTTACGCGCCGGTCCGGGCGTTTATAAAATCATATATAGGGTTAAAGAGAATACTTTTAACTTTATCTGGACGATGTATTGACGTAAATATAGTACTTTAACATATATTTTATAACACATGCCATGTAGTATACCGTTCTCAAAGACTACAATCCAACCAATTTAGAAAGAAAAATTCAGTTCATTATCGATAATAATTTAGCTATGATAATTTTTATCTGATCAAATATAGAAAATTTACTTTTTTCCAAATTTAATTTAAATATTTATGGTTACATATTTTGGCTACCTTAGTTTTGATATGTTTACTAACTAATGGCAAAATTTATGTTTTTGCCAATGAAAATCAATTCTGTCCGGCGACGTGTATAATTTTTAGAATATTTTTTTTCTGCATTACATGAGAGGCATATTTGCCATATATTCACTTATCAAAATATTCTCCATCGAAGTTATCACAAAGGATTACTTTATACATAATTTGTCTTTCATATAAAAAAAATTGCCCCTTGTAAATGCATTTCCAAACTTCAGAGGGCTTGCGGCACGTCTTAACCCCAACTGATTTACCTAAAATTTTTTCTGGATGATTTTTTTACCAATGTTTACCAAAGTGGGGGGTGAGAATGGCCAAAATCCAACTTTCGTTTATTAAGGGCCACCCTAATGTATATGTAAATAGATATGTCATCATATAAAAATACATAAAACAATTTTGGACAAAAGCGACTATTGCTATTTAATATACTTCACAAATAAATTAGTTTAAACAAAAATAACAACGTTTGGCTACATATTAAATACTTCATCAAAAGTGTATTCTTCACTTTCTGAGGGCTCTGTTATAATATTATATATATTTGTATCACATTTTTGGATTAATTCTTTAGTTATTTGACAACTTTGGCAGCTTTATTCAATCTTTTCAATCCACATCTTATATAGAGGAGTGAATTTATTGTATTTAATATCATTCTATTTCTTATTTTATTTTTATCGGATAATTCCTTAAAGTGATTTTCATTCACTGCATTCCTGTATTCATAAACTTGTATCAAAGAATATAAAAATTGATTTATATTCTTAGCTTGTATCCAAAACTCAATAGTTGTCTTCTGATTTTGCCACTCGTATGAAGTTAATTTTTGCCATTGTAATTCTAAAGTTGTAATTTCATCATTTGAAAAATTTATCATTTCTTCTTTGAAATGTTCATATAATTTACTTTGATTTATTTTTAAACTATTGTCAACAGCAAAAAAGTTAATATTATTTAAACTTAACAAATTCTTGCTATGCAATTTCTACATATTATTCTAATTTCTTTTTCTGTTTCAGAATTTATATTTGTTCTTGTTTTTTTAAATTCATGATTAAAATATGGTGTAGGTATATACAAATTTTCTAAAGATGAAGTAAAAAGATCAAAATATTCAGATTTTAAAACTATTTGAGATGGAAGATTTTTTAAAGGAATGTGTAATTCTGAGAATAAGAGTGTTGGATCGGCGTCGTTACTTTCAAACATTTTATTTACTTTTTGTATATCTGATAATAAAGGCTTTAAAAACTTTAAATACAATAAATTTTTATCTGTATATAACTCTTTTAGCTTGATGACAAGATTCCAAGTTTCATACGATTTACAGCTGTTTCAATTGATAACCACCTGGTGTCACAGACTCTTACTATTTTTAATGGTTGCATATCGTCATTTATTGCAGCGTAAATGCGTTTATAATTTTTTTTGTCTAATTGTTGATTTTGAATACCAGTTGTAGGTTTCCGGCACCAAATATTCTATCTCTTCTGGTAGAGTTTTCGATGCGGAAGACATTGACAATTGTATCGAGTGGCAAACACATGGTACTAATACAATGTTTTTTTTTTAAATTGGCGATAACACCACCAGTGTAGCCAGATGTGGGGATTTGTCCCCAAACTGGGGATTTCAAGATTTTTTTGGGGACATAATTTCGTGGGGAGGGATTTGGGGATTTTAACAAAATTTGGGGATTTACATGCATTTTTGGGGATTTTACATTTTTAGACAATCTTTATTTAAATTTTATAGTGCTTGTATCTGTAATTAAAAATGTTAATTACATTTCTTCAGAATTTGATGAAAATGACAAAAATTTTAGACATGCATTTCGAGACTTTTTTTGCTCCCAGGTCACAATTTACTTTGATAATCTAAAAATTAAAAAAAGGATTTCAAAAAATGTTCACAGATGTTAAATTTTTTTAAATTCTTGCCAAAAATACAAAGCTGAATCATTCTCTAAGAGCTATTTTTTGAATTCGTATTTAAATATTGATTATCTTTAAGTTCTATTTAAATGAGTTTTTCAGTGCTCTTTTAAATGGTACTTAAATGGACAACGTTAGTTATTTAAAATTTATTTAAGTTTCATAAACTTGTAGCGCTGTATTTTTTTACAGTATCCAGCAAAAACTCCACTTCCGATGCGGTGTCTTCTTTGTCCATTTTCTTACCAATAATTTTATTTTTTAATAAACTTTAATTTTTTTATTGGTTAAAACGTACAAATTTTTGTTTTGGTTGAACACCTGTTTTATGCTAAATTATCGATAATTGTTTGACATTTAGTAGTGCTACCATAATTCTATCATCATTTAAATAAGAAAAATTATATAGCACTGAAAAACTCGGCTGTGCCGAATCTTATATACCCTACACCAAATTATACTTCAAAATAAAAATTTTAAATATTTTTAAGTAAACAAAATTAATTTTTATTTTTCAAAGTAGTTTTTTTAATTTTTTTAAAGGGTTTTTTTCTTTATTCATTACAAAAAATTCAAATTATAAATTATGCCTCAGCGCCTTAAAAGCTTTTTAGAGGCAATTAGTGGCAACATTTTTTAAAATTTCTTTTTTTCAAATTGTTTTTTTAAATTTAAAATTTTTTTTTAATATTTAGTAAAAAAAAATTTGGTGAAAAAAAATCGGGTTAAAAAATATTTTTTCCGTTTTTGACCCATTGTAGGTCCAACTTACTATGGTCATAGTAATCCAGATATAGGTCAAAAATCGAGGTTGTCAAAGGTTGTTTTTTAAATTTAAAATTTTTTTTTAATATTTAGTAAAAAAAAATTTGGTGAAATTGCTTAATTTGTTAAGCATTGTTGTTGGTTGTTTTTGTTCGAAGCATTGCAAACACACGCAGTTCAATTACAATTGAACACAATAAAACAAAGTCAAAAATAAATACAAAATTTAAGAGAATTTCGGACTTACAATGTATATTTTTCATTTCCTTTAAATTTAAATTACATTAATTTATTAAATTGGTTTTATTTGACAAAAATTCTAAATTTTCTTCATTTTGTTATTATTTTAAGTGTTCGACATTATGTTTGCTGGGTAGCTCTCTCACCAATACATCTTCATTTTTATTTTTGAACATCACTGGCCTAAACCCACCATGTTCGAAATATTTAAATTAAATTCCTTTAAAACATTCAAAATCGAAAACTCACCCCCATTTTCTAAATACCTGGTTATCGTTTTTCGTAACGATAAGCCTCCAATTTACATTTTTTGTATGAGAACTGTCAGTTTATCGCCACGATAAAAAATAACCAGAGATTGAGAAAATAGGGGTCAGTGTGTTTATGTTATAATCTTGTTATAGTGCATTTACACAAAAGTTGTTTATGGTGATAAACTAGTTTGAGAAACTTGTTTATCCATACAAAACAAAAACAGGTTTGTAACTAGCTTTTGAGATAAACTAGTTACAAACAACGAGTTTTTGCTAATGCAACTCTGTTTTTCAACATTTTTCTGGTAACGCTGGTAACATTTGACATTTGTTCAAAAATGTAAAAACAGTTTTCTTTTAAAAAATAGCAAAACTGTAAGAAAAAGTTTAAAAAATGTATTAAAAAGTTTTTTTTATATAATATGGACAACGAAAATGAAAAGTATGTTTATATGTACATAAATATGTACGTGCAGCAACGTTTTTTCTTAACAACGTCCATATTTTTATTAAATTTTTTATATTGAAGACAGCTGTTTTATGACTTGTCAAAAATAAACCACTTAACTGCCTAAAATGCTGATGTAAACGGTATAGTTTATGAAAGTAGCTTATGATCATAAACTAGTTTGAAAATTATACTAAGTATAATAGTGTAAATGCACTATTATACTAAGTCCCTTGTGGCGGTTTGTTACTATGATGCCAGATTTCTGTGTTATTTTTTATCTTTTCATCGTTTTCGTGGTTACCATTAAACTTTGTACAATAAATCAAATTTTAATTTTAACAGGGGTAAAAATGAAAAATAAATTGAGGCTAGAAAATGCTAAAACAAGTAAGTAAATGAGCAAAATAATTTTTCTTTAGGGAGCTATGTCTAATTACACAGTGCAACAGTGAAAAAAACACACGATCATGACTATATAGGTTCGACTCTACTACCAAAGGGTAGTAAAACCCTATACTCAGTTTGTCCATTTTGGTGACCGATTTTGTTTTATGGACCCACAAAGTTTCTGAAAATCAGTTGGGCCTCTAAAAAAGGTGTCATCAGGTTTTGGTTAACAGCTAATTCAGACTTTGTGATACGGCTTAACTTTATATGGCAATAATATAGCTAAAATTCCGCCAAATAAATTTTGTTACGTTTTTTTTTCCAAAAAATAGCTTTTTCGTGCAGTTTTGTTGAAAAAATATAGGAAGAAACATTTTTTTTACTTTTTTTAGAATAACTTCCAGGGTCTCCTAATTTTTCACTAACAATATTTAGCAAAGTTGTAGCTACGGTAAAGTTGAACAACTCTTGAGACCATATCAATGCATTCTGAACGTGTCTAGTCACTCTAAATAGCACATAAAGATCACTTTGTAAATATTCGCCAAAAAGCCATTTATGATCCGAATGAGCTGAAATTTAAAATGTAGATAGTCCTTGAGAAGGTCTACAAAAATATGATTTTATCTGTAGGTATCTCTTTTAGTTCAAGAGATATTTAAGTTTATTTTTTTTTTTAAATTTTGCTCTATCTTTTTTTGTATTTTATATATGATGGGCCTACGAAAGGTCGAAATTTGTTTTTTATATACGACGTATATTTGCGATAAAATTCAAAAGAAAATAAAATCGTCCCTATAAAAAGTTACACGCATCCAAAGTTGAAGCATATTTTTATATATTTCAACTTTGTATGCTTGTGTTTTTTAAGTTTTTTCCCAAAAAAGTCCCCATATTTTTTCTTTTATAAAAAAACTCAGTTTTTGGAACACATTTTCCCCGTTTTAGGAATTTCGATGTTTGAAAACAAAGAATGGCAACATTAGTGAACTTAAGAACATTTAGATCTATATCACCGTGATACAATTTTACATTTCTTTTGTTGGACTTGAACGACACTATACACATATGAAACCTGAGATCATATATAGTAGAACTGCGTTTTCAGTTTTTCATTTTGTGATCTTTTCTCCCCTTTAAAGTTTTAAGGATATACAAATTTCAAAAAATTGTTTTAAATAGTTCTGCTCATTAGTTTTTCTTTATATGGATATCAAATGAAAGGGGACAATTTCTAGAAGTAGATAATTTTTTTTATTTTTTCTTTTCAGGACGAAAAGTTGTAAAAAATGTCCTTTGAAAAATGTATCCTTTTATATCCTTGAGCATTTCCAATATTTTTTTCTAAAAAAAATATATGTTGAAACCATGCATATACTTTAACACATGCTTAAATTTCGTTCTTATAGCTTTATAAGTTAAGCCTAAACAGAAAAAAACATATTATTAAGTTCATTAAAAAAAAATACTTTTATCGATACAGCAATTAAGATTACTAAAATATTAGATGGTACTTTTTGGACTTGAACAAGTCCACATACACATGAAACTGGATATCGTATATAGTAAATCTGCGTTCTCAGTTTTTAATTTTCTGATCCTTTCTTCTTTTTAAAGGATTTCAAAGTTTCAAGGATGTACAAATTTATAAAAAATTAAATAAATATTTTTATAAATGTTTGTCAATATGTGTATCAAATAAAAAAAGACAATCATTGGAAATGAAACAAAAGAGTTACTTAAATTTTATTCTTTCATATTTTAGTATAATTCTAACAAATTCCCAATTAGTACCAGCAGGAACAATTATTATAAAAAAATTAAATTTATATAATAAGAAAAATATTTAAGCTATACTAAATACTAAATAAAGATATAAAAGAAAGAAGAAACATAAAAATATATTATGGAGAAAAATGAATACGTTTACTCTGCCGCTTGTATGGAGTATGTGAATCTCGACATATCGACCAACAGTATTTAGCGAGCATGCGACAAGTGCTCTTTCCTCTAAAGCGATTTTCAATAATTGCTAGGTCCTGGTGGAATCGTTCCCCATGTTCGTCACTAAAATGACCCAAATTATCGGGGGAAAAATCTAGGTGCCTATCTAAGAAGTGTATTTTCAGTGACATATTCACACCCATTTCACCGAAGTTGCGAACGAGATTGCGGACGATTTCTTCAGTTTTCAGATTTTCTATTACCTAAGAAATTTTCTATTATGGCATCTAAACTCCTCCAACTATTTTTCTCACTACGTGATAGAAGGTTTGGAAATTCCTTGCAATTTAACAATTTTTTTAGTTGGGGTCCATTAAAAACACCTTAAAGTATAAAAGATTACTTAGGGTAATACAATAATATAAGTATTTAGCAATCGAACCTACCGGCGTCAATCTTTGCTTCGCTTAATTTGGGAAAAAAAATTTTCAAGTGCACCATAGCTGCACTGTCAACGTCGAGTGCACGAACAAAATTTCTTATAAGTCCCAATTTAATGTGTAGCGGTGGAAGTATTATTTTTGATGACGGCACGAGAGGAATATTCTCAATGCTATCCTGTCCAAGCTGATGAACAATACGAGGCTGCCATTTGTGGTCGGTGTAATGAAGATCTTTGCGCCGACCTTCCCAAAGACACAAAAAACATTGGTGTTTGGCAAACCCTTTTTTAAACCCATTAAAATGACAACTATTTTCACGTCAGAACATTTATTAATTTTAGAACAATTTATTAATTTTAGAATAGCGCTTATATTTTCATAATTTTCTTTAACATCTGTACCATAAATAATTGGCAACACACCTTTAGGCTCTTCGTTGATCCATCTATAAAAAGGCGCCATTCATTTGGGTCATAGGAATGGCCAATAGTTTCGAAAAGTTTTTCAACATCATCTGCGTAAGTGATGCCAGTTTGGTCATCCACTTTGAAACATGCGTCAAATGATTGCTCGTTTAAACGCTTTCGGACTGATGTTACCCGAAAATCTTCAGAAACCAATTTCCACTGTTGTAATCGGGAACCTAATACTTCAGCACTTCTTTGCGAAATATTTGTGTCACGCACGAGATTATCAAAATCCGCTTGGGTTATAAAATGCGGCGATGGATCGGCTAGCATATTTCCTATTGGTAAAAATTCCGAATAAAGTTCTGATCTACAGCCGATACTCAGTAATTCTAAATCATCACATGGAATTGTGCGAACCTCTTCCGATGAAGCCTTTGGATTTGATGTTGAACGTAGTACCGCGGGCTGCACTGAATCACATTTATGGTAAACGATTTTCTCCCTATCTTGATTCTTCAGCCTGATGGTATTCGGCTGATTTCGGCCAAAGTAACACAAATCGCGCGAATGCTCACTCCGCTTCAACCAAATTACTGGGTACACATATTTTATTGGGAACTGCTTAGATCGTAGTAACCCCTTGGAACCATGTTTATTAAAAAATATTGTTCATACTTATCCACAAAAGCCTTTGTTACATTTTTTCCTTTATTAAAAGGTACAAATAAACCACAAACAACAAAAAATTTGTTTTTATTAGGACATTCCATATTACTTTTTAAAAATGACCACTTATTAAAAATTATTTATAAGAATTTTGACGTGTCAATTCAAAACTACTAGATGCTTGATGTTACATAAGATATTTAACTTTTTATATACAATGTCTCCTGATAAATAAAAACGAATTAACTTTTAATAGACTCAACCCTTTTTTAAAATTAGTAGGAAAATTATCTGGGACATGAAAGAAAAAATGTTTAAAGGATTTTCCTTGAAATTTGTTGTCCTGAAAAATTAAAAAAATATTGTTTCCATTTCTGGTGACCGTCTTCTTTTATTTGACAAACATTTATAAAAATATTTATTTAATTTTTTATAAATTTGTACATCCTTGAAACTTTGAAGTCCTTTAAAAAGAAGAAAGGATCAGAAAATTAAAAACTGAGAACGCAGATTTACTATATACGATCTCCAGTTTCATGTGTATCTGGACTTGTTCAAGTCCAAAAAGTACTATCTAATATTTTAGTAATCTTAATTGCTGTATCGATAAAAGTATTTTTTTTTAATGAACTTAATAATATGTTTTTTTCTGTTTAGGCTTAACTTATAAAGCTATAAGAATGAAATTTAAGCATGTGTTAAAGTATATGCATGGTTTCAACATATATTTTTTTTAGAAAAAAATATTGGAAATTCTCAAGGATATAAAAGGATACATTTTTCAAAGGACATTCTTTACAACTTTTCGTCCTGAAAAGTAAAAATAAAAAAATTATCTACTTCTAGAAATTGTCCCCTTTCATTTGATATCCATATAAAGAAAAACTAATGAGCAGAACTATTTAAATAAATTTTAAGAAATTTCTATATCCTTAAAACTTTGAAGCCCTTTAAAAAGGAGAAAAGATCACAAAATGAAAAACTAAAAACGCAGTTCTACTATATATGACATAAGGTTTCATATGTATATGGTCCCGTTCAAGTCCAATAATTGCTGTCGCACGGTGTATTACTTCCAAATTTTATTGTGATGTGTGTAACTGTTCAAATTTTACATTAATTCAAAGTTTTTATTTTTCTTGATGGAAAATAACCATTTTATAATATAGTTAGTTTTTAAGGTTAAATACGTCCCAAAAACAGGGTTTACAATTGCTACTATATTAGCGGTCAATTGCAGTAAATATACATTTTTATCAATCTGCATACTAAAAATATAGTTACTATTATAATTTTGTATAACTCTGCTAATATAAATTGCTGTTACTATTCATATATTACTATACAAATTGCAAGGTTAGTTTGCAATTTCTAGTAGCAGATACAAACAGTTGTCAACTCGTTATTGTAGCACAACAACCAAAATATATTTTCGTGCTATAGCAGCATACACACTTTTTTGCCGAACTAATATTGCGCGTCAGCATTCGTTTTTGTTTTGTTGTGCTAGCAATTTTCTCTGGCAGCAATTTACATTTCTTTGGTTGCTGTGCTATGGTTGAATTGATATTTCTTGTTTTTTGGCTATTTGGATGCTGCTAGTTATTTTATTGTCAAGTATGTAATACGATATAACGATTATTCATTAGTGTAAATATTTTTGAATCTAACTGAGATATTGACTTGCATTTTTTTTGTAAGACCAAAAATTAAAATATCTAAACAAGAAAAAAAAATGTTCGGAATAAATGTGGATCAAATTGTTCCTAATATGTATTTGCAATCCTATTAAAATTTTGATAAAAATTTTAGTTTTAGAAACTCAATAAATATGTAATATGTAATAAAATCTTTATTTATTAGCAAAACTGTCATTCCAAATTACAAAGTGTAAAAAAACTTTTCAAAAGGTCAAAAGGAATCCCACAATTCCTAAAAATTTAAGCGAAAATCCCGAAAATGGTATTTTTTACAATTTTAACCATAGGGTCTACATTTCCTTTGGGGCTGGGAAAATACTTTGGGGATAAATAGGAAACACATCAAGGTTTCTAAAGCTGCTTTCCGTTTTTTGATCCCAACTTTGGGATTTTAGAACATGTGGCCCAAAGTTGAAAAATAGTCAAAAAATAGGTCAAATTCCGAAGGACGAAAGGGCAACATGTTCAAAAAATAGGACATGTTTTTATACCAAAATGTTCTCTGTAGAGCTACCTTACAGAAAAACATAAAATTGTTATATGTTCTTAAAGAAATTTTTTTAATAAAAAAGAGTTCAGTCACATTTTCATCCAAAAAAACAGCAAAAATCTACTATTTTTTGAATTCTTAAATTGAAAATCGTTTATTTTTGGATATATAATCGATATTACTCTGAAATATTTTGTATATTACTGATAATTTAGTTGTCTAACTAACAAAAAAAATCGAGCCCGTTCGGTACAAAAGTACGACCTATATTTTTAAAAAAGCGGACCAAGGTATGGCAAAATTTTAAAATTTCAATTTTGAAATGCCTATAACTCGAAAAGTATAAGAGATAAATAGCACACGCAAGCATATTTTTTCAAGACATAGGCGAGCGCTTTCTAAACATATAAAACTCTTTGAAATCGAATGGGAAACAAAAAAATGGCACGTGTTTAAAAATTTTGCATGTCGAAGGTACCCTATTCTGAGCCCCCATAGCGCAGCCCCTGTGTCATTTGTAGGGCCCATTTCAATAATTTAAACTCGAATACTCCTTGGCTACGCCCGCGTCAAATTTTATCCTGATCAGATCAGCCGTTTAGAAATGCCAGATTTATTTCAAAAAAATTTTGATTTTGATTTGATGCCAGATTTATTTCAAAAAAATTTTGATTCTGCCCAACTGTACATTGGGTGTGTTTACTGATATGTTGTTATGCACTTATCAAGAACAGCAACTGATAGCATCAATTGCAGAAATGTCAATTGTGCTATAGCACAACTACAGAAGTGTGTATTTTTGCTAGAAAAGTTTGCCAGCACAACAAAATAAAACGAATGGAGTGCAATATTAGCACGACAAAAAAACTGTGTGTGCTACTAAAGCACGAACATATATTTTGGTGGATATGCAATGGATTGTGTTTGCTACTAAAAATTGCAGAATAGCATTGCAATTTAATAGTAATACGAACGAACAGTATGAATATTTATATTAGTTGATTGTGATGAAATGAGATAATTTCATATTTATTGCATAGTCAAATGTAAGCAATATGTTGCTAGAGCTGAATATCGAAACCCTGCCCAAAAACACAAAATTTATTCAGTTCACTAAAATGTCAATGTCCAAGTCATAAGGTTTCCACCGATATCAAAAACTTATATAAAAAGCTTATATTTACTCTTCAGAAGCTCCACAAACCTTGCCCACTTTCAAAAATTTTAATGTTTTTTCTTATCTTGCATCAAGCCGGCCTTGCGTTATCAAGATTGGATAAAGTGATGCGCCCGGATCATACCGATAATGATTTGGTCATTCTTCGTTATTCCAGCACAATAGATAAGTATACACTCGAATATACATTTTTAACAACAAATTTTTGTTTTAGAGTCAAAAAATAGTAAAAAACTAAAATTTTTAAGCTACAAAGTGATTTTTGACAGTTATTTAGAATGCCTAGATATGTTCGGATTGCATTGATATGTTCACAAGAGTTATTCAGATTTGCCGTAGCTACAACTTTGCAAATATTGTTATTGAAAAATTAGGAGTCCCTGGAAGTTATTCTAAAAAAAGTAAAAAAAAACAATTTTTCTTCCTATATTTTTTCAACAAAAGTGCACGAAAAGCTATTTTTTGGAAAAAAAATTTTAACAAAATATATTTGGCGGACTCTTAGCTATATTATTGCCATGAAATTAGGTGACATGATTTCCATAGTATAAAGTATTTCGGGAGGACATTTTTATGGGAGCTAGGGTAAATAATGGACCGATTTCAGGCAGTTTCAATAGACTTCGACCTTGGGCCTAAAAAAGTGTATGTACCACATTTTATCGAAATAGCTTCAAAATTAATCGACTCATAAGTGATTCTTAGTCTATCGGTATAATTTAAGGTGGGTGTTAGACTAATATTTTTGGGCGTTACAAACACCTAAACAAACGCATTATAGCTATGTATATTCGGCTGTGCCTAATCTTATATACACTTCACCAAATTGTACTTTAAAATACAAATTTTAAATATTTTTAGGTAATTTGTATAGCTAAAATAAATTTGTTTTCTTTATTTTTATTAGATTTTATCATATTTGGGCTTTCAAGGTCCTTATTATTTTTAAATGTAAATAAAAGAAATTTTTTTTTTAAATAGTTTTTTAAAATTAAAAAATTGTTAATTTTTAACTTTTTGTTTTTTAAATTTATTAGTGAAAAACAAGTAAGAGAGCTATATTCGGCTGTGCCGAATCTTATATACCCTTTTTAATGTCTAAAAAAATTGTTTGATGAAAAAAAATTCGCGTTAAAAACTATTTTTCCCGATTTTGACCCATTGTAGGTCCAACTTACTATAGCTTTATATACATCGTTGCAATGGACTTTCATTAGATATCCATATTGTCTATATTAATGACTTAGTAATCCAGATATAGATCAAAAATAGGCCAAAAATCGAGTTTGTCCCAGTTGTTGACTTATATCTCAGCCATTTGTGGGCCGATGTTGTCGATTTTAATAGCAACTGAGTAGGAAGAATTCCCGATATATTGATGTACGAATCATGTATGTAAATTATTTGAGGGCTACGGAAAGTTGATTTCAATATACAGACGGACATGATTATATCGACTTCGCTATCTATAACGATCCGGAAAATGTATACATTGTTGGGTCGCAGATGAAAAATGTAGAAATTACAAACGGAACGACAAACTTATATATACCCTTGCCACTCATGGTGAAGGGTATAAAAAGTACAATACTTTCATTGTAGTAAATAAGAAATGAAAACCAAGTTCTAAGAAAAAGACCTATGTCCATCAAAAAATACAAACTAAGCAATAGAAAAAGCTCTAAGTCCAAAAAATCTTTTATCTCGCAAAAACTTATTTTATCAATTTGCTTTTACGTACATAGTAAACAAAGAAAAATACAAAAAAATTGCGTTTACAGAATTCAAAAATGTTTACGCAAAAAAAGTTTGAATGTTTTTTGTCTTTCTTGTAAAATTTTAAAATATGGACTTAGAGCCTTTGCATGTTAAGCCAGCGATATATAAAATACACTCGCATTCAGTGTTGCCGCAACCTCAAAATATGTTTAAAGAAGTTTGTTTCAAATAGTGACATAGTTTTCAAAATATTACATGTTATCTGTGGTTTTGCTGAAAATGTTTTAATTTGTCTTATTTGCGTTATGGGCTACATCAAGAAAACAATTTTTTTTAAATTTTTTAAAAAAAAATGTTTACTGAAAGTTTTGAAAAATGAAACGAATTTGTTTGAAATTCAAATATCCATTGTCTCATGTAAATATAGTTTTATACATATCGTCGCCCGGAAGTTATCTTCAAAATTTTTTTTTTGAAATTGAATTTATAGAAAAATTGGTTCGATATTTCTGTTAGTGCTTGAAATTCTATATCGATTAGTGTAAAAATTTCCAAAGTCATGGAGGAAATTTTTCAAGTTATTGGCATTTTTAGCTCCAACAAAAATTTACCATTTTGTTGTATACGCCACTTTTTACGAAATATTTATTAATTTATGGCACATACGTGAAAATGTACTGATAAAAACTGCACTAATTTTTTTCTCCAAAATTATCTTCACGTATATGAGTTATACTTTGGGTATTAAAAATTAGCGTATTTATTTAGAAAATCGATCTGGAAATGTTATGGCATGTTCTAAAGTGTGTTTTTTTAAGCCGGATAGAACTTGATATTCTAAAAAATTTACAAAAGAATTAAATTTTAATCAAAAAAATTTTTTATTCAAAAAATGAAACGCATTATGGACGTCCAATTTTGGACCACTTTGGAATTGAATTAATGGTATGCAGTGTTGCCAATTTAGCCCTTTTTGGGCTAAATTTATCCATTTTTAGCCATATCCATTTTTTTAGCCTTTTTTATTTTCTTTTAGCCATATATATTTACTCTAATGATCTGAAATTTTTGCTGTTGAAAATTAGTAAAATCAGTTCAAAAAAATTGGCAGGGATATTATGACAAAAATTAACTAAAAATGTTGAACCAGTAAACAATTTAAGCACATACATATTGTTGGACCTTCCATACATTAAAAAAAAAAATGCCATAACTAATATAGAGAAAATGGACGTTATTTGAATAAAAATTGTTAATAAATATGTTAATGTTTTACGCGCGGGTCCGGGCGTTTATAAAATCATATATGTAGTAATGGGTAAAATAAACACGTAAAAGTTTTTTTATTTTAAGTTCATTAAATTAGTTTTTTATTTAAATTTAGTAGGATTAGTAATTATAAAGAATTTGGTAAATCTGTCCGTCCGATATTCAACTTTCTTTCAGTTTTTAGTAACGACAACATTAAAAAGACAACTTTACAACTTTCAGTTTAGCTTGCTACTTTTCGACTGACTTCTTAGTTTTATGATCTGTTTCTTCTTGTCCTTTTTAATAGTTGTATAATTTGGTATGTAAGTTAGTACGTATTATTTGACAGTCCTTTATTCTACCCTGCTATCCCACATATATAGGGTTAAAGAGAATACTTTTAACTTTATCTGGGCGATGTATTGACGTAAATATAGTACTTTAACAAATATTTTATAACACATGCCATTTAGTATACCGTACTCAAAGACTACAATCCAACCAATTTAGAAAGAAAAATTAGTTTTGATATGTTTACTAACTAATGGCAAAATTTATGTTTTTGCAAATGAAAATCCATTCTGTCCGGCGACGTGTATAATTTTTAGAATATTTTTTTTCTGCATTACATGAGAGGCATATTTGCCATATATTCACTTATCAAAATATTCTCCATCGAAGTTATCACAAAGGATTACTTTATACATAATTTGTCTTTCATATAAAAAAAATTGCCTAGGAGCAAGGCCAGATGATAATTACGAGGCTTTAAAAACATCGGCATATACGTCTGGGCACATATTACGTTATTTTAAAGTTAAGGATCAACATACAGGAATAAAAATTCTTATTTTCTTGCATTTGAACGTGTGTTATATTCATACATTTTTGTTTTTCTATTCGGCATAGCCAAATGTAACACTCTAAGTAGTTAATTCAATTTATTTATTTTCAATAATATATAGTACATTTTCTATCTTTTAAAATTATATATATAAATAGTTCAAGTTTTACAACTTTTTCTTCTTAATAATAAGTAGTTATTTATATAATTACAAAATATAATTATATACCTTATAATATTATTGGAGGCAAAATTTGAAAAAATCTATTTGAATATTTTTAGTTTTAATAAAAACAACTTACAACTACCTCTCTAAGTTGTTTTTTGTGTCAAATGTATGTATTTTTTTAATTAAAAATTTTAGCCCTTTCTTAGCCACTTTTTAGCCCTTTTTTAGACTTTTTTTCTAAGTATTTAGCCCTTTTTGTTCACCATGAATTGGCAACACTGATGGTATGTCACAAATAACACGAACAATGTTGGCCTGCAAGGCGTCGATTGTTGCTGGTTTATCAGCATAAACCAGTGACTTCACGTGTAGCTAGAGGTAATAATCGAAAATGTCAAATCGCTGGTCCTTGGAGGCCAATAGATAGCGCCTCCTGTTGGCTATATGTAATTCATATTTTCAAACAAAAAATCATTGATCATGGTTCTGTAACGATCTCCATTGACCACAACGCGAGCTCCGCACAGGGGATAATATAATTATATCATAATTATTTTTTTCAAATGTTTGAAATTGTTCATAAAACAAGTTCTATAGTAAAGTTAAGATATCAAGCAATAACTATTTGCAGAAATAATAGTTATGTCAACAGAAGTATTTGAAAATGGCGGCAGAACACACTACTTTCGAGTTTAAAGATTTGGGGAGTTAAAATTATACAATATTCAAGAACGTATTTTTAATATTTATAATTATTTTTTTTAAGATTGTTATACCTTGTAGGAAAGGGCATCTTGTCCAGATTCTATTTTGGTTATGAGTTTTGTATATGTTGTTAGCAGATTTGAAATTTATTCATTTGAAATATATAATGCTTTTTGGCTTACCTACGCAACTTTGACTAGGATTTTAGCTGTTGGCGCAGTTTGCCGCCGATCTTGTTTTAACATAGAATTAAAGCTTAACTTATTATCTAAAAGATTTATCAATACTAGCTGCCTTTTCGTGCCTATAGACAAATGGCATGCAAAAATGTGGAGGAACTCAGAAATTAAAACAAAAAATTGTAAATTTAATGAGCTTTTTTATCTTGGCAGTTTTGCATTTCATATTAAACAAGAATATAATTTAACAATTATCGAGAGACAAGGAATTAAGCTTTCATAAAATATATGCATAAAATGCACATTCCAAGAATTTATATAAGTTTTTTTAAAAAAGTTTCGCATACTGTTTTATTTTTTTTTTCGTAATTTTTCAATTTCAACAATAGTAATTTAAATTTTTTTTGTGAAAACTTTTTTTTTTTTGCACAGTGTCTTAAAGATAATTTTATGTAGAAATAAACGACACATCACTTGCAGAAATCGGTTTATATTTGCAAAAGTTATTAAACTTCGAAAAAATTTACATTGAAAATTTAAAACTATACAAAATTTTTTTTATAGTTTTTTGTTTTTTTTTTATTCATATGCGCTGGGGGAGAAAATACTAAAAGAGGCGTTAATGAAAAGTTGAATAACTTTTACAATTTTCATCCGATTTGAAAAAGTAAAACCGTGTTTTGTTAAGAACTTAATATTCTTAATACATTGATATAACTTTGTGTATGCTTCCATATCAAAATAAGCAAAAAATACTCAGCGAGACCTATAAATCTAATGAGAAAATACATAAAAACACCATTTTTACTTGTCTTAATATCTCAATTTTATACAAAATTTAAGAACAAAAATAGAAAATGTTCTGTTCAACAAAGAAAAAATATTACAGAAATACTCATCCATTCAAAAGTTACAGATTTTTGATCCGAAAATGACCAAAATTTTCCACTGTGCTCCGGCTTCATTTCTGAAGCAATAGGATTAGAGTTTGTTGTGGATTGGTCTTACTCCATATGCGTCAATTTTGATTATTAACAAACCCATTAAGCCAAAATTGAGCCTCATCGCTAAATGTAATTTTGCGATAAAACAGTCGACAATAATGGTGTTTTCTTTTCTGGCATAAATGCTGCATTTATTCTGCCTTTTACCTTTCTTTGTGTTCTTTTCTGAAAAAAATGTAGTTTGGTCGTGTTCTTTTCTAATAATGTTACCCTAAAACCCTGAAGATATGCTACATGTTTCACCCTCAATTTTATCAAAGGGTTAGAAATGCACCACTTTTTTTGTAAGCAAAAAGTATAGTTTTTTAATATTTAGTAGCTACATAAAATAAAATTGCATAAATGGTAATGATTTTGTTCTATTGTGATCGTTAAAAATGCAACTCATTATGAGGGTATGGGTAACATTTAATAAATGGTACACAATATATAGGCAACATTTTGTGTCAGAAAAGAAAACACCATAAGTTGCGTGAATCAATAACTGATTTTCAAAGCACATTTGGATAATTTGGTAGCATCCCAGCAAAAACTTCGCTTACAAAGCTACAATTGCTACCTAAGTAATGTCTTTTTTAATAACTCACTTTTTAAGTATACTGTTTTTATTTTTTAGACTTTACTATAAAATAAACAAACAAAACAAAAAAACTGTTACTTTTTTTCAACTTGCCCATTTTTTTATTGCATGTTTATTTTTAGAAAAATAGAAAAGAATATTGCATTACTGTGTGAAAACCATTATAGGACGCACAATAAAATAACTAAGCAGTGGTGTAGTGAGTACAACAACAGACTAGCAAACGGATGGTTGATGGTTCGACTCTTGGCTTACTTTTGGGACATCGCGAACAAAAATAATGACTTCTTTCAGTAGAAAAATAAGTAGTCGAATCGTCAAATTCCCCTTATTTTTCGGCTTATTTGTAAGTAAACTTTTTGCTGGGATTGTTCAAGCATCAATATATTTATAATGATTTGCAGGGTATACGTATCCTAAATGTCAAAAAATTAGAACAGTGGGACAGTTCATATGACTCTTTGGAGCAACTCCTGTGTGCCACAAAACAGAAATAAAATAGTATCGTCTACTTTCCTTGATATTTTGTATAAAAGAAGTAACAGAAAACAATTGTTCAAAAATGTTCACAGCGGGACTTTCTCTAATTCAAGAGATTTACGCTGTACATAGTGCAATAAACCGATTCCTAAAATTAAAATAAGTCATTATCATTTTAGATTCGGCAACAAAATTAATCCAAAAAGTTCATTTTCGAAATTATGGAAATCGGTCGGAAGATTTGAAAGTTTATTCATTACCAGGGAAACCAGAAATATGCTCTAAAAATAGGGTTTTAAAATTTAAAAAATATGCTCTTAAAAATACAAAGTTTTATATAATTTTTAACCAAAAAATATACTTTTATTTAAAAAAAAATCAATAGCGGTATACACAATGTAGAGTACTTGGCCTGGCAATGTAGTAAAAGAGCGAAAGTAACATAAATCGATGTCTATTGGATCTGAAAACATTTTTATACATAGAAAATGTTCTTTCGACATCAACTGATGTTATAGGAGCAAATTTAAAAGACAATATTTCTTTGAATTAGAACTAACATTTGATATTTAGATGGCGCTATTATTAAAATAGTGCTTGTTTTATATTAAGACAAGTAAGAGAGCTATATTTGGTTTTGCCAATCTTATATACCCTTCAAAATGAAAAATTTTAATATTTTTAGCTGAACAAAATTTTTTTTTCAGAGTTTTCATTTTTTGGAAAAAAAATGTTCGAATTGTTTTTTTTAAATTTAAAAAAAAAATATTTTGTTTTTTAATTTTTTTTTTTTTTTATGTAAAGCCATATATTTTTCAATTTTGAATTTTAAACAAAGCAAGTAAAAACCTGTAACACAATACCGAAAAATAAGTAAGACAAAATTTGTTTGATAAAGTCAAAATATCCTATTAAACAGTAAATATGCTCTAAAAACGCAAAAATATGACATAAATATGCTCTTAAAACAAATATATGAAAAATATGCATTTAAGGGTAAAATATGCAAAAATATGCACTAACAAATCGATGCCAAAATTCTTAAATAGTTCTGAAACGTTTAAATATCTTATACATGTGCTCATTTGACTCACCAGAAAAAACATGCATTTGCATATTTTGGTTTCCCTGTTCATTACTAGCAAGCCAATATAATTTTAAAGAAGTTCCATTTGCCAAAATTAAAGTAATAAAATATAATAAATATTTCTCAAGACAAAATGAAAGATATTCCAAGCATATACGTATGTATACCTTGTCATCAGATCCGAGTGGTCATTTGACAGATATTTTATTCCGTAGTTAATCAGAACGTGTCATCCTTACAATCCAATAAAAAAATCACAACTATCTCAAAAAATACATGTTTTTATTTTAAAATCAAAAATTGCATTCTTACTGAGACACCCTATAAATATAAATAACGGTATGCTGTATGCTGTAAAATTCACGAATATAGAACTGCCTATTATAATTAAAATAAAATATTTTTTTAAAAACTTTTTTTTTTTACGTTTATTTATTTATCGAATCTGCCTTACTTAGGCCTGACAATAAGTAATAAAATCTTATAACTAAAATTAAAACTAAATGCTCTCTGACGGGAGCGTTGATGTTCATATGGGCCACATCTTAGCGGGGTTTTAGATCGGCTCTACGAACCCTTGATCTTATTTGGGTCTGTGTGAGATGTCTTGCAAGCGGGTTCGGGTGGTTCCACAATTTCATGATGTATTTCTCACGGAAATTCTTGAATTCATCTTTAACTAACGGTACTTGTAGTTCTCTATGGATGTTCTCATTTCTTATATACCAAGGTGCACCTGTCATTGTCCTAAGAATTCTCGATTGGGCACTCTTAGTTGGGAAAACGCCTAGTCTAATGATCGCAGAAAACAATACAGATAGCACGATTATAGCTATATTCGGTAGGTTTTTAATCATGGATGGCGTAATTTTGTCATATCCTGGAGATTTTTTTGTATTTGTGTTATTTTTGATAACTTTTCGAACGTCCTCGGGACTTACTCTGATATGATCATCCGCTGTCTCATGAACAGGAGGATTTTCCAGTACAAAATCATTGTTGGGTGGATTTGGCTTAAATACATTACGTAGGTGCTCGGCAAAAATTAATGCTTTGTCCTTAGCATTTATTGCCCAATTACCGTCAGATTTTCTCAACGGAGTTTTTCCCTCTACCGCGGTATACCGGTGGTTTGATGTTACGTGTGGCCTTCCAAAGAGAAAAGTTCGTATGTTTAGTATTCGTCAAACTCTCAATGTATCTTTCGTTTCTGCGATCCTCTTCTAAACAAAGGGCTCTCTTCAGTCTTCTAGTAGCGATGGACAGCTTCTGCTTTGCAGCAGGTGATCTATTTTGTTGCCACTCTCTTCTAAGCTTTCTCTTTTCGAGAAGCAATCGTTCAATATCTGAATTGGAAATATGCATTTTTGGCTTTCTAGAGATCTCGATCCTTGAATGATCCAGAGCCGAAATAATTAATGACGTGAAGTCATTGACGCATTCGTTTATCTCTCCCTCACACTGTATATTTGGATTTGTGTGGATATGGCTACTGATAAACTTTTTGTATTTAAGCCAATTTGTTTTGTAAAACGGAATATTTTCAGGAGATTTTGGTATATTTTTCCCATAATAGGTGACTATTGCGGGTGAATGGTCGGAAGATAAATCAAAAGATATTTCCGTAGATAATGAATTTCGATCTACATTTCTGGATATGGCAAAGTCTATAAGGTCAGGAATTTTCCTAGGATCAGTAGGCCAGTATGTTGGTTGGCCAGGGGATATGACATCCAAGCAATTCTTACTGTCAACTAGGGCTTTGTAGAGCTGTCTTCCTCTAGGGTTAATTAGCCGTGAACCCCAGTATGTGTGTTTCGCATTGTAATCACCACATGCCAGGAAACGATCTCCTAGAGTTTCAAAGAATTCTTCAAATTTGTTCTTTAGTCATCGAAAATCGTGGGTGGCAATATATGGAACTCACTGTAAGATTTCCAAATAAACATTCCAGTCGTATCGAAGTTGCTTGCATATATTCTTTTGAAAATTCATCTAGGGCATAATGTTTTAAACGGCTTTTAATCAAGATACCAGTACCACCATGAGCTTTTCCGTCGAGATGATTTGTGTTATGGAATGAAAATCCTGGAATATTAAAGTGTATCTATTTGTAAGGTGTGTCAGAAATTAACATCACATCGACGTCTTTACTTATCATAAAATTATAAACCTCTGATTTATGTTGGTTCAAACCATTTGCATTCCAAAAACAAACTTTCAAGAAACTCATTTTTTTGATAGGAGGATTTGAAGCATTTGGTTCTGCGCTCTCAAAAGCTCTTGTATTGTGTTTTGCATGGTTGACATTATGTTAGTCATGTTTTGATTAAGAGAGGTAATATTTTGTGTAAGCGCTTGTAACAGGTTTTCTAACACCTGTACTTTGGGGTATATTAGGCTGCTTATTTTCTGACTTCAAAACACCAGCGTAGGAGTTGGTTACAGATTTAGCCGTGTTTAATTGTGTGAAATTTGCATTCATTGTCGTAGAGTTCTTATTTTCATTATTACGGGCTACTGAATTTACTGGTGTAGGAAAATCTATGTTACCCGCAGATGGAACAAAAAAGTCATCTCTCTTTGGTTGACGCCTCTCTCTCAATCTTTTTAATAATTCTTTGTAAACTGGGCATCCCCGATAATTCGCCGTATGGTCGCCACCACAGTTTCCACATTTCTTTTTGAGACCCTTTTGGATAATATCACATTGTGATGAAGAATGCAAGTCTCCGCATGCAACACATACAGTGCGTAGGGTACAATAATTTCTCGTATGTCCAAACTCTTGACAGTTACCACACTGGACAGGTCGATTTCGCTTGAGAGGTTCCTCAATAGTTATTCTACGATTCAGTAAATAACGAAGAGAGTATATTGGGTGAGTTTCATTCCCTTTTAGTTTTTTATCATCTGGATCTAACTCTACTCTAAACATTGGTTGAGGAGTTTTGTCTCTGTTAAATATATTTATTACTACTTTCGTTTTATAGCCCAATTCTTCCAGGGCCTCCTTGATTTCGTTAGGTTCTACACTGGACTCTATACCCTTTATGACCACTATAAGGCCCTTACTACTTTTCAGCTGATATGTGTAGAAATTCTTCTTGCCGTCGTTTAAGTATTGAGAGATTTTTCTATAATCCTCCTCAGTGTATATGACTATTTTCGTTTCATGCACACCACCTTTTCTTATTGGGACGATGTGGAAATTATTTTTTCCAACAAGATCAATTAATATTTTTACCAAATTATTAGAACTAGGTTCCCGAAGGAAGATTGCTGGTGGCTTTAATGGTTTCTGACTAGAATTACCATTTTTAAAAGAGCGTAACGATTATTATTCAAGGGACTTGTATTTAGTTTCTGCTTTTTAAAAGGTGTCTCCTTTTTTTGTGGACTTAAGATTATTTTATTAATACTTATGTATCTAAGCATACCTGGTAATACTGCTGGTTTTGTTGTGGTTATATTTCTTACAATGGAATTTCTTCTTTGGAATGGCACCCTTTGGTGCACCATTGTTACTACTTACGGTTTTATTAGTGTTAATTACACCTGCGCTCTCACTAGAATTTGTTTTCTGTGGTTTATTTAAAGCTTGTGTATACATGTTTAACTCTGATGTTGTTGTTGTGTTTAACACAGGCGTATTGTTCTTTATATTGGAATTTTTTGTATTCTCTTTTGTGCTATATTCTATACAATTACTTTTCGGTGATATTGATTGCATATTATTTCGCTGGCTTAACATGCAAAGGCTCTAAGTCCATATTTTAAAATTTTACAGGAGAGACAAAAAACATTCAAACTTTTTTTTGCGTAAATATTTTTGAATTCTGTAAACGCAATTTTTTTTGTATTTTTCTTTGTTTTCGATGTGCGTAAAAGCAAAATGATAACTTAAGTATTTGCCGAGATAAAAGGTTTTTTGGACTTAGAGCTTTTTCTATTAATTAGTTTGTAGTTTTTTTATGGACTTACATAGGTCTTTTTCTTAGAACATGTCTTTCATTTCTTATTTACTAGTTTATATATCTGGATTACTAAGTCATTAATTTAAAAAAATTTCAAAAAAAAATTAAAAAATTTGGAAAAATTTAAAAAAAAATTGGAAACAACTTTTTTAAGAAGGATATATAAGATTCGGCACAGCCAATTATAGCTCCCATACTTGTTTTTCACTAATAATTTTAAAAAAATTAAAAAAAACTTGAAACATTTTTTTTTTAAATTTTAAAAAACAATTTTGAAAATTTTTTTTAAATTTTGTATACCTAATAATATTTAAAATTTGTATTTTAAAGTACAATTTGGTGAAGGATATATAAGATTCGGCACAGCCGAATATACATAGATATAATAGGTTTGTGTAGATGTTTGTAGATATTAGTCTTACACCCACCTTAAATTATACCGATAGACTCAGGATCACTTTATGAGTCGACTAATTTTGAAGACATTTCGATAAAATATGGTATATACACTTTTTTAGTCCCAAGGACGAAGCCTATTGAAACTAGCTGAAATCGGTCCATTATTTCCCCGAGCTCCCATACAAATGTCCTCCCGAAATACTTTATACTATGGATATCATGTCACCTGATTTCATGCCGATCGGTCTATAACTGGTCATAGCTCCCATATAGGGCCCGCTTCCAAAAATCACTTTAACGAGCATAAATCTCTTAAAAATGTTGGTATACACATAAAATTCAACGCAAATAACTTTGATGGCGATCGGTTCATAATTAGTCGTAGCTCCCAAATAAGACCCTCTTCCGAAAATAACATTTTTAAATTTTAAAAGAAAAAAATGGTTGGGCTTGACCGACCATTTTTCCAACTTGTTTTAATACATGTCATTGAACAATTTGACAGAAATGTTTAAATTGGGACTTAGAGCTTTTTATAGGGACTTAGAGCTTTTTCTTGTGATAAATTGGACTAAGCGCTTTTGCTCATCACTACAAAACAACAACGAAAAGCGAGATAACTCCAATTTTTTTTCTTTGTAATCAATGTATTTTTACTTATTGTACATTACTGCATTAAAATCTCAATTTCTAAAAAAAGTGGACTTAGAGCCTTTACATGTTAAGCCAGCATCATATAATTGAAGAGCGGGGGAACAAGAGCGAGCTCTCTCAATAGGTTTGGCGGTTAAGTAATGTTTGTTGTAATTGCGATCAGTTATATTTCGTTGATCACTCTCCCCACTGAGAAATATGTATGCATTTCTGCCGTTTAAGCTGAGCCTAGCAGTCTCATCATGAGAACTCATATGCTCTTTCACTCAAATCAAAAGAAAAGGAACACAAAAACACACTTTCATGGCGTAATGATTATAAGGTGTATGCGTTACGGCAACAAATACAACAATACAAAAACAAATAACTTTTATAGTGTCAAAAACAACTGACATAATGTATACAAACTACAGCAAAAAAAAATTTTGACAAGATTGAAGTTGTAAACAAACTCGAGCAAAAAAATAATCAGCTGTTTGATTAATGTCACCTTGTATATCATTACACCATGCACACTTTCTTATTAATTTAAATCTATTTTTGATAATTTAAAAATTTTTTGACACTATTTGTTTGTTTTTTACACTGTTTTAGTTGCACAATTGGTTTTTTTTTTATTATTTTACTTTAAGTCCAAATCGCCAAATATTGTATATATTTTTAATTTAAAAAAAAAAAACTTTAACACTTTTAACTTCAATAAAAGTACGGAGCGAGCTAAAAACACGTCTGTCTCAAGCCCAAGTCTACATACTGGAAAAATTATTATCTTACTTTAATTTAAAGCAGTTTTTTTAGTTTTTTTTTTATGAGATATATAATAATAAATGTCTTATGTCGATTTTAGCAAAAAAAAATTCAAATAACGCCCAAAAGTTCACAGTTATTAGAGTTATTGATTCTGAGTAAAATAACGAAAAATTTATTCTCGGTCACGCCTACTTTTGGTTGGGCGGGACTATTAAGTTTCATAATATTTTAACATTAAAGCCAAAAAAACCATAAAAAATGTTCGTTATTTGACTCAGAATCAAAAAATTTAATGACGGTGAAATTTTGGAAGTGATAGGAAATGTTGCTAAACCCGACTTAAGTGATGTTGTTATAATTTTATTTAGTGTGAATTTATTTTTTTAACAAATATATTTCACTACTTTTAACTTACAAATACAGCTTTCAACGAAAGAAATTTAATTTGAATTCCTGTATGTAGACTTTATTGGGCTACTGTACGTGAATAACTTCGGGACGACGCACTGTGGAAAAAATTCAACATTTTTCGATTGATATGTTAAAGCCCAATAAGTCGATCGTATGTATACTTTTGTAACGATGTGTATGCCAAATTTAAATTTTAGACTAACCTAACTTTTAAGAATCAAAAAATACATCGCCCAAATAAAGTTAATTTTATAAACGCCCGGACCCGCGCGTAAAACCTTAACATTAATATTAACAATTTTTATTCAAATATTTCTCTATAATAATTATGGCATCTTAATTTAAATCTTTATAGTCGTTTTTATTTTACCTGCTTATATTTATGAGTCTAATATATGATTTTATTACCATTTAACTACAGAACTTTTAAGACCAGAATACCGACAAGGGATGATTGGGCCGCGAACTCTGTCCTAAGGGATGATGTGATCTCAATCTACACTGATGGTTCAAAGACAGAAAGAGGCACGGGCTCGGGAATCTTTTCAGATGAACTGGACCTTCTGATGTCTATTCGATTACCCGATACCTGCACGGTTTTCCAGGCAATGATTTATGCCATCGATACAGCCGCGAGAAGAATCCGGGAACTGAATCTCGAAAATTCGACTATACATATCTACTTGGACAGCCTTGCATCAATCAAGGCTCTTAACTCCAACGTGGTCAGGTCGAAATGTCTTCTCACTTGTATCAAATCACTGGCACAACTGACGCAACATCACGTCGAGTTGATATGGGTTCCAGGACACGAGGGCATCCGGGGAAATGAAGTATCTGATGAGTGCGCAACCAACGGGTCGTCCCTGGACGTATCTCTAGCGCAAAGGGATATTCACACTCCCCTGGTGACAGTATCGAGATTGATAGATGAATGGGCTTTGAGTGAGACGGAACTCAGGTGGTCAAATATCATCACTTGTAGAATATCAAGAATGCTCTGGCCCAATCTGACAGAGGATAGAACTAGGACTCTTTTGTATCTTAGCAGGAATTCGATCAGGCTTCTTACGGGTATAATTACTGGGCACTGTATGATTGGACATATGTCGGAACGTATGGGTTACCCACGTTATAGCTACTGTAGATGTTGTTTATATGAAGAGGAGGATGAATCGGTACAGCACCTTCTATGTGAATGCCCAGCCTTACAAGAGCATAGACTACTACATCTTGGTAGAGCTCTTTTCCATGATCTGGACTGTCTCAGAGATGTGTCACTAGTAAATATGATCAGATTTATTAGAAGTACCGGTTGGTTCCCACGGGGATCACAGGAATCACATAGTCAACGAAATTAGGGAGGGAAACTATTCTCACTTTATGTACGAATTTTCAGCATAAGGGAATAGTATTTCTAAGGGTATCACAATGGGCCACAAGGCCTCCGAGTGAACTCGCTAAATTGCTAGCAACCCACGTAACCTAACCTAACTATGGGTGTTCAAGAAGTTATCTGTACATTAAAAAAATACAAAAATATCTCAATCGTTTCAAAAGTAACACAGTTTTGGCCGTTGTACACACAATTCTGAGCAACCATGCAATAATACAACATGTATTTTTGGACAAAATTTAAAGATATAATTTGAGAACTAGAGCAATTTTGAAGAATTTATGGAAGGTTCCAACAATTTGTATGTGCTTAATTTGTTTACTGGTTCAAAATGTTTAGTTAATTTTTGTCATAATATTCCTGCCAATTTTTTTGAACAGATTTTATATCATTAGAATAAATATGTATATAAGTTTTGATTTAGTCACAAAAATGGCTAAATGAAAATAAAATAGGCTAAAAAAATGGCTAAAGGCTAAATTAATTTTTTTGTGGCTAAACAAGATTGAAAAGGGCTAAATTGGCAACACTGGTCTGCATGCCGCTTGTGACATACTACCTACTAGGATATTCAATCGATTAACCGTTAATCGGTTAACCGATTAATTTTTGACGGTTAACTGTTCGAATAATTTAAAATTGCCGATTTTCGAATAACAAATAAACCGATTAATTTGTGTCGATTAACCGATTAACCGAAATTCCTTTTTTTCCACTTTAACATACATATTTTTTTGTATTTATTTTTCCATTTCAAATTAAAATTACATATTTTTTTGAACATTCAAGAAACATGTTTAGTGAGTATGAAAACTGACATATTTAATTTACATGTATTTGAAACTTTGTTTGTATTTACATTATTTTTTTGGAAAAGAGTTTTTTATCAGAACTTAACTATTAAAAGTATTCAATATCTAAAAGTATATGGTATAACTAAAAAAATAACTGATATATTGGATATAGCGAGATAGTTTTTTCCAAGTCAAGTTTTATTAAATCTAAAGAAAAAAATAGTTTTAAAGAAAAACATTTAAATTATATTGTTTTTTTTAAGATTATTTCAGAAGTTTTCAATAAAACCCTAAAAAACTTACATATGTATACAAAAACGATCTCAAATACCATATTTGAGAAGCCGCAGAACAAAAGGTACTTTTTCGCATCTTTTCAAAAATTGGTTTTTTGTTATTTTGTAATATTTAGGTTGAAATCTTTTAGCAACAATCAAGTCAGAAAAATTTTTTAATTTTTTTACTAAGTAAATGGGTTCTAAAAAAATTGTGCAACACTAGTATAAAACGAAAAAAAAAATATTTAATTTCAATGTGTAATTTGTTTATATTGTTACGTTTTAACCTTTTCAAAACGCTGGTTTATTTCCTTTAAATAAACCGGATACTTTTCATTGCAAATAAAAGCCGTTTAGTAGTTTAAAAATTGTAACAACTCTTTATTTAAAATGTACAACAACAACAGAATTAAATAGCCACTCAATGTTTTCTTATACACGTTTATAAATTCTCAGAATTACAGACACAATTTATAATGTACACGAATTTACTTTGAAAACAAACACAACACACTTTAAGGCACTTAGATGATGTTTCCTCGAAAAGCGTCTCTGATCAACTCACTAACGACTGCAACCTCTGCCACTATTTATAACACTGCATTACCATCTAGAAAGCTCTTTAACTGTCAAAGTTCGAATATTCTAGATCATACGCCATCTGTGGTGTACTTTCTACAATGTTCTTTAACGGATTATTCGAAATCGAATACAGCGTTGCCAACTTACAATCAAATCAACTGAAAGCTTTTATTTAACAATGCCCACAGATATGTTACAGTTTTACAGCACTGTTACTTGAAAGCATTATGCTACTTTTAAATCAGCCGTTTGAATTCAAGTACAATTTCGTAACACTGCCCCCCGCTTAAGCCTGTTCGTCCCGAATAGGCATAGATTCACTTCTCCCATAGGCAGCTAGTCGTTTCAGATGTTAAACTTTAATTCCCGATATCGGTCTTCCACATTTCCGTATTCTATAAACCATGTCATCCAATTTCTTAATTACCCTATGTGGTCCTTTGCAGTGATTCATTAATTCGGATGACAAACCCTTATTACGTTGTGAGCTATATCTGGTTTTCATTTGGTCATTTGTCATTTTAATTCGTCTCCGAACGAGTTCATGCATTTCTTTTTCTGCTGAAGCACCTTCACCCATCTTGGAACCCGGCCTGGTGATCTTTTCTCTGCGGGACAGACCAAGCACTGCAACAGGAACCATTCCGTCGTTGCACTGTTGAACGAGGGCCTCCATTGTTACATGGCCACTTCTCACATCCGCTGGTTCCAACACCAACAAACCATAATCCTCCACTTCCTTGTGCTCAACAAAAACTAACTTTCTTACTTGAAACTTGTTCTCATATCCGACGTCAAGGGGTATTTTAACATTTCGCCAATTCATGACTTTTTGTCCCATATCCAAAGTAATACTGTGACTAATCATGAAGTCTGCACCAATGATTACTTCGTCCACAATATCGGGAACAACAAATACATGATTTACGCTAATACCACCAATAGTTAGTTTTACATTAACTTTACCATGGACAGCGGCAGGCTCTCCAGTAGCGGTGCGTAGACTTACATTGCAAATTGGTTCCATCGATTTCTTTACTAAATCTGTTCTGATGATAGACTGCGACGCTCCCGTGTCCATAGTAAGGATGTGCTTCCGACCGTTGATGTACCCACTAGCAGTAAGATTGTTATTTTCCTGCTGCAGTACTGATATGGAGATGGTAGGGCCATCAGGTGTGGGTGTCAGATCCTGTCCCTCAGTGCTAGCTCGCTTTAAAGGTGGCTCGTGTAATACTTGATGATTCGCCAGCTGGTTATATCTTGATGGTGAAACATATCTGATTCGCTTTCTTGGTGCTCTGCAGTTTCGCTGAATGTGACCCATTTTTCCACAGTTATAACATTTAACTTTGGCTTTAGTTTGTCTCTTACTTAAAGCTTTTAAAACTGCCTCTTTTAATTCCTTTAATTCGTTGACCATACTTCTATCATTTTCAGCGACAACCTCGATTTTCCGCACATTACACACCTGGGGCTTTGAAATTATCTTTGCAGTTTCTTGTACCAGCGCGAATGAGACTGTTTCAGCAAATGATGGTTTAGGTGTAGCACAAACCGCATGTTTTATTTCAGGATCGCGAATGCCATTGACGAATGCCTCCATCTTGATATGGTCCAAAAACGGGTTGTTCTCCCCTGGATATGTAAGCCGTAGCAAACGCTCGATTTCCAACGCAAAATCTTGTAGCGTCTCATTGGGTTTCTGCACTCCACCACGCAACTCCACTCGGTATAATTCTTTTTTATGTTCGCCACCGTACTTACGTTGTAGCGCATCCATTATGTCATCATAACAATTTCTGTTGCTTGCTGGCACGCTTTCAAGAACTACTGCTGCATTCCCTTTTAAGGCCAAAATCAATTCTATAGCTTTTTCTTCATTGTTCCACATGTTTCTAATGGCAACTGTATCAAACTGGAATTTGAACACATTAAATGGTGTAGTGCCATCAAAACTAGGGGCCTTTATTCTACTAGAGGATTCTGGAATAATTCGTACCGCTCCTTCTTGATACTGATGACTATTCACTTTTGTTACCAAGTCGGACACCTTTTTGTCAATTTCATCCATTCTGTTGTTAATAACTGCTCCTTCTTGACATTGAACATTATTCACTTTTGTTTCTAAGTCCGAAACCTTTTTATCAATGACATCCACTCTGCAGTTAATAACCTCAGACATTTCCTGAATTTTCTCATCTGTTACTCTAGAAGATTCTTGAAGTTTCGCTTCCATTTCCGCTAAGTGTTTTATAGTTTCTTTGACTTCAGCTTTAACTTCAGAACGAAGTTTCTCATTGTCGGCAAGAAGTTTCTCATTGTTGACTCTAGATGTTTCTTGAAATTTCATTTCCATTATTTTATTTTCTTCTTTAACTTCAGCAAGAAGTTTCTCGTTGTTTACTTTAGAAGTTTCTTGAACTTCTGCTTTAACTTCAGACAGAAGTTTCTCGTTGTTTACTTTAGAAGTTTCTTGAACTTCTGCTTTAACTTCAGACAGAAGTTTCTCGTTGGCTGTTTCCATTTTTTCCATCATAGCCGCGAACATTGTGCTTAAATCCATGCTGCTTGTTGTTGAACGTGTAGAAACTTCCATTTCTTCCTTATACTCGAATTCGTAAGCACCGATGTCAATATCACGCCGTTTGAATTCGTCTATAAGCCTCTTTTGCAATTCTGCCTTGTTACCTGCTGTTGGTAGCTCCAACTTACTCAGTTCCTTCTTGAGTTGTTCAACTTTCAGTTCCTCAAACTTCATGCTAATTAATTTGCAATCCCACTTCTGACACCAATTGTTACGTTTTAACCTTTTCAAAACGCTGGTTTATTTCCTTTAAATAAACCGGATACTTTTGATTGCAAATAAAAGCCGTTTAGTAGTTTAAAAATTGTAACAACTCTTTATTTAAAATGTACAACAACAACAGAATTAAATAGCCACTCAATGTTTTCTTATACACGTTTATAAATTCTCAGAATTACAGACACAATTTATAATGTACACGAATTTACTTTGAAAACAAACACAACACACTTTAAGGCACTTAGATGATGTTTCCTCGAAAAGCGTCTCTGATCAACTCACTAACGACTGCAACCTCTGCCACTATTTATAACACTGCATTACCATCTAGAAAGCTCTTTAACTGTCAAAGTTCGAATATTCTAGATCATACGCCATCTGTGGTGTACTTTCTACAATGTTCTTTAACGGATTATTCGAAATCGAATACAGCGTTGCCAACTTACAATCAAATCAACTGAAAGCTTTTATTTAACAATGCCCACAGATATGTTACAGTTTTACAGCACTGTTACTTGAAAGCATTATGCTACTTTTAAATCAGCCGTTTGAATTCAAGTACAATTTCGTAACAATATGTATATTAGATCAGGATTAAAAACACTCATTTAAAATATTATCGTTAAAAAAAGCATAAAAACATACTTTTTGATTTTGTTTTTAACAAAACGTACTTTTTTTCTTTATTTTTTAACAAAAGGTTTTTTTTCCGATATTAAAATTGTTTTATATCAAACATCCTTCACATTTAATGTGGTGACCTATGGCAGTTAGATGTATCAATTGTTAAGTAAGAAACTTGTTACCATTTCCAGGTTCATTCAGTTTTTTTAGGGGGGCGAAATAAATAAAACTCATTTTCCCAAAAATTTGAAATGTGCGAAAAATTTCCTTTTGTTCATTTACTATTATATTTTGGTTGAATTGTTATGTTTTGTTTTTGTATGTATGTATTTGTACACAAAATTCGTTGTTGTATTTTCAATTTAAAATTAAAATAGAAATTATTCGGTTAATCGAATAATTTTAAATTAACCTGGACTTATTTGCTCAATTAACCGATTAAACCAGAAACCCGATTAATTGAATACCCTACTACCTACTCATGCAATGCATTGTGTTGGAATTAGAAAATATGTGATGGAAAGGTGGATAGAGGGAGATGTGTTTGTGGACATTTGATTTAAATTTTCCTATAATGAAAGTGACAGGAAAGACTTCAGCAGGAAGCTTATTCCACCTACGAACAGTACAACTAAAGAACGAATTTGTTCATTCCTGAATTCAATTTATAAGGATGAGAAGAAACATAAACAGTTTGCCGCGAAAGTAATGGGGAGCTGAAATCTAACAACCAATGCCGTTCTATTATAGTATTGGATTGTATTCTCCTGTATTGAAAGTTTTGGTCAGAATCTAAAAATTGCTCTTATGAATGAAGGGGACAAAATATTAATCAATTAATAACTGAATTTCAATATTTTAAGATTTTTGTTTACAAGGATACGATATGATTTTTGTTGATAAAAACATTAAATTTTTTTCATAGAATTTTTTTTAGTGTTTTCTGTAGTAATATATAAAGATAAATATATTTAGCATTCGAAATAAAGTTATTTCCGATGTTTTTTGTGAACAACTTTGCAGTTTTTACAACTGAATATTTGTTAGGATTTTATTAGTTATAATTAACACAAAACATTTTTATTAAATTTTATTTTTATCATTAATTCAATTAATTTATTTTCTTAAGTGGATTTTGGGTTCCTGGACCAGCGCCGGTTGTTCGAGAAATTGGACATCTTACACTAGTTTTGCATGAAAAACTAACTGCAAGTCGGCATCGATTGCATTTTATGATAACTGGAAGTTATTTGATGTCTTTAAAAGTTCGCCCAAAGGAATCGGTGACACTTGAAAGTTGGAATTTAACACCGCGTTTGCCACCTGAGACAGTTTTTAACAAACAGAAATGCTATTTTGTCATGATTACACATGGATTGGAACATGAAGCTATCAATATAACATTGACACTTAAGGTACGTATTTCCACTGCAATCGCATTTTATATCCAATAATAAACTTTCATAATTTAAGACTGCTGAAGAAGATTTTAAGCGTTCTCTACTTGATGTAACATTGGTTACCACGCATTTTGAGCACCATAAGGAGCACACATCCATATTCGCAAATATACTGAGTAAACTGCCAAGCTGGGCATATGCAGTGCCATCGGTGGCTTCCCTTAAATCATGGACTTTTTAAATCTAACTCGTAGTACATAAATAGTTATAACTTAAACAATTCATTTACTTGTTTACTATATTCTTATTTATATGCATTAAAATAATTACGAATATTGATCATAAGCTTTTCAAACTTAGAGATTTACTTCATGTTTTTCATTTATTAAATTCGAAAATAAAAAAGGCAAGTTATAACAATGTACAACAAAAACTTTCAACACATAATACTACAGTTCTTGTACATTAGAGTGACAATCAGTTGTATGGAAAAAAAATTTTCTTAAAATTTTGAAGGCTTTTAGGCTTAGTGTCACACCCGGCACTCTGAAATCAAAGAAAAAAATCGGCTGTCACTCTAATGTATATATTTATGTACGTTTAAAACCAGATTTTAAAATTATATATAAATACTATTTTCGAATTCCATATATGCGCAAGCTTCATATTAGAAATATTTATCGCAGTTTTTCCAAAAATATTTTGCCTTACAAAATATTTTATGTGCAGCTAGAAGACAAAATTAAAATTTTTAATTTTTAAAACATTTGCAGCCGAAATAATTTATATTTTTGGTCAGCAAACACAATAACTTCTGTCGATTTATATCGAGCTTTCTCAGAGATCGCACTATACGAGTTGTTATAGATGGAATTTCATCAAACGAGTTCAAGATCAATTCAGGGGTACCGCAAGGCTCCGTCCTTTCTCCTACTATATTTCTTATCTTTATAAACGACCTTCTACGTCAAACTTCCAACCCTATCTACTCTTTTGCAGATGACAGCAACATTTGCCATTCATATGCATTCAATTATAGACCAAGCCTGTCGGAGATTGGGGCAATGAGGCAAAATATGAATGATACGCTCAACCAAGATCTTGTGACAATCTCTGAATGGGGTTGTGCGAATAGAGTCGATTTTAATGCGCGCAAGACTCAATGTTGTATGTTAACCCACAAACGCACAACAGATCATGTTGCTCCATCTGTTTTTATGGGTGGTGTAAATATTAAGGAATCAGAAGCTCTTGATGTTCTAGGCATGAGTATTCAGTGCGATGTCCGCTGGACAAAACACATTTTCGAGTGTCGAAAGAAGCATTCAAGTGCCTTGGTTTTCTAAAACGGTGTAAGAAATACTTCACTCCATCTGATCTCCTTACTATTTACACCACTTATATCCGACCTAAAATGGAATACAACTCTCATGTGTGGGCCGGTGCTTCGAAGTCTATTTTGGAGTTACTCGACCGCGTACAGGAGAGGGCGAAGATGCTTATCGGTGACAGTAGGGTATCCAGCTCTATTGACTCACTGGAACATCGTCGCAATGTGGGTTGTGTTTCACTGTTCTACCGATACTACAATGGTATGTGCTCTGCTGAAATTAGGGAACTTGTTCCCGAAACCCGTAGATCTTTACGCAACACACGCTCTTCGGCAAGGGCACATCAATTCGTTGTCGACTGGACAGTAGATCGCACAACACATTACAGGGAAAATTCGTTCTTTAGCCGTACTGTCCGTATGTGGAATAAGCTTCCTCCTGAAGTATTTCCTGTCACTTTCAATATAGGAAAATTCAAATCAAATGTCCACAAACACTACTCCCTCTGTCCTCCCTCCCATAACCTATTTTCCTAGTTCCAACACAATGCTTTGCATGAGTAGGGGTCATCCCCTGAGTGCTGGTCCAAGAAAAAAAAAAAAAAAAAAAACCATAAACAGCAATCGATATGCAAAGTAAAAAATTCAAACAATGGAAATATGGAAGATGCTAAATGTAGAGTCTACTGTGCACATAGGGGCAAAGATATGTTAAAAGGGGTGATAAATCAACCAGTGGGTTTTAATGTCTGGTATCATTGAAAGGTAATTTTCTCTAGATTTTAAATATGCAAAAATATTATAACCCACCGAACAAAATAAAGTGTAAAATACTGAAATCAAAGAAAACTGCTATTTTTTTTTTAATTTTTCTAATTATTTTATTAGTCATTTAAAATACATTAAATTACATTATATTGAGGAGCCGCAGAAGGGAAATTGAGTTTTATTTATTTCGCCCCTAAAAATCTGCATGAACCTGGAAAAAAAAAGAACCTTTTGTTAAAAAATAATGAAAAAAGTACCTTTTGTTAAAAACAAAATTAAAAATTATATTTTTTATGCTTTTTTTTAACGATAATATTTTAATGAATGTTTTTATATTAATCCTGATCTAAATATAAACAAATTACACATTGAAATTAAATATTTTTTTTTTCGTTTTATACTAGTGTTGTACGTTTTGTTTAAAATTAAAAAAAATGTTGCTAACTTTATTGTTTCTAGAAGATTTCAACCCAATTATTATAAAAATACCAAAAAAAAATTTATTTAATAAATGCGAAAAAGCACCTTTTGTATGTGATTTTAAGAATAAAAAGTAATATGTATAAAAAATTAAAAATATATGGGGCATTTCATGTCAAGGGGGTAAAATTTTGACATTTTGGTCAAACAGGAGTTTTTTCTTATCCATGTAACTTATTACCTATTGTTCTTAGCAAAATGTGTCCCAAATAGTTTAGATAGCTCTTTCTTCAATCTTTCGAAAAAAATATTAAAAAAAAAAATAAAAAATTTTAATATTTTTTTTCCGAAATCAACTCTTTTTTGACTTTTTTTTTTAAATGGACCCTTTTTTTCTTAAAATAAAGCTTAGATATTTTCCTTGAACACCTATGTGGTCGCTTAGTGGGATGAGAGTGGGATATCTATCAAAATAAATATTTTGTAACTCAAAACATAAAATTTTTGACTTTTTTTGCAAAATAAAAAACTTTGTTGACTTTTTTTTCAAAATGGACCCTTTTTAATTTTTTTTTTTAGCTCAAACAAAAGCTTAGATATTATCCTTGAAAACCCTTTTGGTCGCTTAGTGGGATGCGAGTGGGATATCTATCAAAATAAATATTTTTTAACTCAAGACATTCAATTATTGACTTTTTTTTTTGCAAATTCGAATTTTTTTTCAAAATGGGCCCTTTTTAAAATTTTTTTTTAGTCAAAAGAAAGCTTAGGTCCATTCCTTTAAGATATTTTAGGTCCCTTAGTGGGATACGAGTGGGATATCTATCAAAATAAATATTTTGTAACTCAAGATATACAATTTTTGATTTTTTTGGCAAAATCAAAAACTTTTTTGACTTTTTTTTAAAAATGGGCCCTTTTTGTAATTTTTTTTTGCTATAAAGAAAGCTTAGGTCTATTCCTTTAAGATGGTTTTGGTCGCTTAGTAGGATGCGAGTGGGATATATATCAAAATAAATGTTTTGTAACTCAACGACTCACAGCATTTCTAAAGGGCTGGTCCGATTGGGATAAAATTTGAGTTGGGTGTAGCCAAGGAGTATTCTAGTTTAAGTTATTAAAATGGGCCCTACAAATAATCCAGGGGCGGCGCTATGGGGGCTCAAAGTAGGGTATCTTCGACATGTAAAATTTTTAAACACTTGCCATTTTTTTGTTTCCCATCCGATTTCAAAGAATTTTATATTTTTGGAAAGCGCTTGCGTGTGCTATTAATCTCTTATAATTTCCTAGTTATAGGCATTTCAAAATTGAAATTTTAAAATTTTGCCATACATTGGTCCGCTTTTTTAAAAATATAGGGCGCACTTTTGGACCGAATGGACTCGAATTTTTTTTGTTAGTTAGACAACTAAATTACCAATAACATACAAAAGATTTAAGAGCAACATCGATTACGAATCCAAAAATAACCGATTTTCAATTTAAAAATTCAAAAAATAGTATATTTTTGCTGTTTTTTGGACAAAAAGGTGACATAATTCTTTTTTTATTAAAAAACAACTTTCTTTAAGAACATATAACAATTTTATATTTTTCTATAAAGCTTCTTTGCGGAGAACATTTTGGTATAAAAAACATGTCTTATTTTTCGAACATGTCGGCCACATGTTCTAAAATCCCAAAGCTGGGATCAGAAAACGGAAAGCAGTTTTGGAAACCCTGATGTGTTCCCTATTTATCCCTAAAGTATTTTTCCAGCCCCGAAGGAAATGTGGACCCTATAGACAAAATTGTAAAAAATACCATTTTTGGGATTTTCGCTCCAATTTTTAGGAATTGCGGGATTCCCTTTGACATTTTGACAAGTTTTTTTACACCTTGTTATTTAGAATGAGAAACTTAAAAAACGCTGAAAATTTCATTGAGTTTCGTTAATAAATAAAGATTTTATTACATATTCATTTAGTTTCTAAAACTAAAATTTATATCAAAATTTTAATTGGATTGCAAATATTAGGAACAATTTGATCCATATTTTTTCCGAGCTGTATTTTTTGTTTAGATAAGTTAATTTTTGGTCTTACAAAAAAATTTCAAGTCAATATCTCAATTAGATTCAAAAATATGCCACTTTAAAACTCCGTCCTTCAAAAATATTGCACTTTTTCATACTAAAGAATTTGTATAAATTTTCTTAGTGTGACTGAGTCAGAACCAATGATTTGTGTTGAATAAAATATTAAGAAAATTTATAAAAAAAAATTTAGTATGAAAAGTGCCATATAACTGTTCCCGTGGCACTGACCACATTCCATGGAATATTAAATTCCATTTTTTTTCTGACCAATTTGGAGGAACTTGATTTTCTCTGAAACGGGTCTTCCGATTTTTTGCACGGAAAGCGTTTTTTAATCTATAGCAAGTATACTTTCATCCCTACTACAGGTAACCTCGTGGCACTGACCACGTTCCATGGAATATTAAATTCCATTTTTTTTCTGACCAATTTGGAGGAACTTGATTTTCTCTGAAATTGGTCTTCCGATTTTTTGCACGGAAAGCGTTTTTTAATCTATACCAAGTATACTTTCATCTCTACTATAGGTAACCTCGTGGCACTGACCACATTCCATGGAATATTAAATTCCATTTTTTTCTGACCAATTTGGAGGAACTTAATTTTCTCTGAAACGGGTCTTCCGATTTTTTGCACGGAAAGCGTTTTTTAATCTATACCAAGTATACTTTCATCTCTACTATAGGTAACCTCGTGGCACTGACCACGTTCCATGGAATATTAAATTCCATTTTTTTCTGACCAATTTCGAGGAACTTAATTTTCTCTGAAACGGGTCTTCCGATTTTTTGCACGGAAAGCTTTTTTAATCTATACCAAGTATACTTTCATCTCTACTATAGGTAACCTCGTGGCACTGACCTCGTTCCATGGAATAATAAATTTCATTTTTATCTGACCAATTTGGAGGAATTTAATTTATTATGAAATGGGTCTTCCGATTTTTTTGCACGGAAACCGTTTTTAATCTATACCATGTATACTTTCATCTCTACTATAGGTAACCTCGTGGCACAGACCACGTTCCATGGAATATTAAATTCCATTTTTTTTTTCTGACCAATTTGGAGGAACTTAATTTTCTCTGAAATGGGTCTTCCGATTTTTTGCAGGGAATGCGTTTTTTAATCAATACCATGCAGGGTTTCGATATTCAGCTCTAGCAACATATTTCTTACATTTGACTATGCAATAAATATGAAATTATCTCATTTCATCACAATCAGCTAATATAAATATTCATACTGTTCGTTCGTATTACTATTAAAATTGCAATGCTAGTCTGCAATTTTTAGTAGCAAACACAATCCATTGCATATCCACCAAAATATATGTTCGTGCTTTAGTACCACACACAGTTTTTCTGTCGTGCTAATATTGCACTCCATTCGTTTTATTTTGTTGTGCTGGCAAACTTTTCTAGCAAAAATACACACTTCTGTAGTTGTGCTATAGCACAATTGACATTTCTGCAATTGATGCTATCAGTTGCTGTTCTTGATAAGTGCATAACAACATATCAGTAAACACACCCAATGTACAGTTGGGCAGAATCAAAATTTTTTTGAAATATATCTGGCATTTCTAAACGGCTGATCTGATCAGGATAAAATTTGACGCGGGCATAGCCAAGGAGTATTCGTGTTTAAATTATTGAAATGGGACCTACAAATGCCTCAGTGGCGGCGCTATGGGGGCTCAGAATAGGGTACCTTCGTCATGCAAAATTTTTAAACACGTGCCATTTTTTTGTTTCCCATTCGATTTCAAAGAGTTTTATATGTTTAGAAAGCGCTCGTCTATGTCTTGAAAAAATATGCTTGTGTGTGCTATTTATCTCTTATACTTTTCGAGTTATAGGCATTTCAAAATTGAAATTTTAAAATTTTGCCATACCTTGGTCCGCTTTTTTAAAAATATAGGTCGTACTTTTGTACCGAACGGGCTCGATTTTTTTTGTTAGTTAGACAACTAAATTATCAGTAATATACAAAATATTTCAGAGTAATATCGATTATAGATCCAAAAATAAACGATTTTCAATTTAAGAATTCAAAAAATAGTAGATTTTTGCTGTTTTTTGGATGAAAAGGTGACAAATCTTTTTTATTAAAAAAAAACTTTCTTTAAGAACATATAACAATTTTATGTTTTTCTGTAAGGTAGCTTTACAGAGAACATTTTGATATAAAAAACATGTCCCTAAAGGGCAACATCCTTTCGTCCTTCGGAATTTGACCTATTTTTTGATAAAAATTTCAACTTTGGACCACATGTTCTAAAATCCCAAAGTTGGGATCAAAAAACGGAAAGCAGCTTTAGAAACCTTGATTTGTTCCCTATTTATCCCCAAAGTATTTTCCCAGCCCCGAAGGAAATGTAGACCATATGGTTAAAATTGTAAAAAATACCATTTTCGGGATTTTCGCTTAAATTTTTAGGAATTGTGGGATTCCTTTTAACCTTTTGAAAAGTTTTTTTACACTTTGTAATTTGGAATGACAAATTTAAAAAACGTTGAAAATTTCATTGAGTTTTGCTAATAAATAAAGATTTTATTACAGATTACATATTTATTGAGTTTCTAAAACTAAAATTTTTATCAAAATTTTAATAGGATTGCAAATACATATTAGGAACAATTTGATCCACATTTATTCCGAACATTTTTTTTTCTTGTTTAGATATTTTAATTTTTGGTCTTACAAAAAAAATGCAAGTCAATATCTCAGTTAGATTCAAAAATATTTACACTAATGAATAATCGTTATTTCGTATTACATACTTGACAATAAAATAACTAGCAGCATCCAAATAGCCAAAAAACAAGAAATATCAATGCAACCATAGCAAAGCAACCAAAGAAATGTAAATTGCTGCCAGAGAAAATTGATAGCACAACAAAACAAAAACGAATGCTGACGCGCAATATTAGTTCGGCAAAAAAGTGTGTATGCTGCTATAGCACGAACATATATTTTGGTTGTTGTGCTACAATAACGAGTTGACAACTGGTTGTATCTGCTACTAGAAATTGCAAACTAACTTTGCAATTTGTATAGTAATATATGAATAGTAACAGCAATTTATATTAGCAGAGTTATACAAAATTATAATAGTAACTATATTTTTAGTATGCAGATTGATAAAAATGTATATTTACTGCAATTGACGGCTAATATAGTAGCAATTGTAAACCCTGATACCATGTATACTTTCATCTTTACTATAGGTAACCTCGTGGCACAGACCACGTTCCATGGAATATTAAATTCCATATTTTTTTCTGACCAATTTGGAGGAGCTTAATTTTCTCTGAAATGGGTCTTCCGATTTTTTGCACGGAAAGCGTTTTTTAATCTATACCAAGTATACTTTCATCTCTACTATAGGTAACCTCGTGGCACTGACCACGTTCCATGGAATATTAAATTCCATTTTTTTTCTGACCAATTTGGAGGAACTTGATTTTCTCTGAAATTGGTCTTCCGATTTTTTGCACGGAAAGCGTTTTTTAATCTATACCAAGTATACTTTCATCTCTACTATAGGTAACCTCGTGGCACTGACCACATTCCATGGAATATTAAATTCCATTTTTTTCTGACCAATTTGGAGGAACTTAATTTTCTCTGAAACGGGTCTTCCGATTTTTTGCACGGAAAGCGTTTTTTAATCTATACCAAGTATACTTTCATCTCTACTATAGGTAACCTCGTGGCACTGACCACGTTCCATGGAATATTAAATTCCATTTTTTTTCTGACCAATTTGGAGGAACTTGATTTTCTCTGAAATTGGTCTTCCGATTTTTTGCACGGAAAGCGTTTTTTAATCTATACCAAGTATACTTTCATCACTACTATAGGTAACCTCGTGGCACTGACCACATTCCATGGAATATTAAATTCCATTTTTTTCTGACCAATTTGGAGGAACTTAATTTTCTCTGAAACGGGTCTTCCGATTTTTTGCACGGAAAGCGTTTTTTAATCTATACCAAGTATACTTTCATCTCTACTATAGGTAACCTCGTGGCACTGACCACGTTCCATGGAATATTAAATTCCATTTTTTTCTGACCAATTTCGAGGAACTTAATTTTCTCTTAAACGGGTCTTCCGATTTTTTGCACGGAAAGCTTTTTTAATCTATACCAAGTATACTTTCATCTCTACTATAGGTAACCTCGTGGCACTGACCTAGTTCCATGGAATAATAAATTTCATTTTTTTCTGACCAATTTGGAGGAATTTAATTTATTATGAAATGGGTCTTCCGATTTTTTTGCATGGAAACCGTTTTTAATCTATACCATGTATACTTTCATCTCTACTATAGGTAACCTCGTGGCACTGACCACGTTCCATGTAATGTTAAATTCATTTTTTCTGACCAATTTGGAGGAACATGATTTTCTCTGAAATGGGTCTTCCGAGTTTTTGCACGGAAACCGTTTTTTAATCTATACCATGTATACTTTCATCTCTAATATAGGTAACCTCTTGGCACTGACCACGTTCCATGGAATATTAAATTCTATATTTTTCTGACCACTCTGGAGGAACTCAATTTTCTCAGGAATGGAACCACCAATTGCTTGCACGGGTAGTTTTTAATAATCTATAGTATGTATACTACCATCTCCCATATAGCTGTTCCCGTGGCACTGCCCACGTTCCACAGAGGGTTGAAATGTACCAAAAGTGGCGATTAATTCAAAAGCTATTGGGTTAAAGTGCATTAAATAATACATCACAAACTGCTAAAATTACAGTTGTGAGTAACTTACTTTATTGGCAGTGAGCGGTCAAAGTCAAATAATTTTTACAAATTTTGAATGCTGTGGTTAAAATTGAAAATTGTGATATTTCGAGAGCTTATATTTTTTGTTAAATCTGTTAAAAGTAGAAATATTAAAATGGAACTATCAACTTCAGGTATTTGAGAACATAAATAAATAATTTTTGTTTAGATAAATGTTTAAAAAAAATCAGGGCGAGATCGGGTAAATTCCATTAAATGCTCTAAAAATATGAACTTTCAGCTTCTATATACAGAAAAAAAATCGTGCGGGTTTATTGAGGTTTTTTAATTATTTAAGTTATAGTGAAAGAACTCCTCTTGCTAAAAAACATATTCTGATACAAAATAGGTTAAAACATTTTTTTCTTACATTTTTTTTATAGTTGTGTTTTTATGTATTTATGATTGTTCATTACAAAAATTTATAATATTGTCTTTTGTGGTTTTTTTTAAAAAAAAATTGTACATTTATAAAATTTTGTGAAAAACAAAAATTAGATTTAAAATTAAATTTATGCTAATGTAAATACATATAATTTGAATTTTTAAATAGCATATTAAGTATGCTTTTATTTCCAATTTAATTCATTAATTTATCGCTTTCCATTCCAAAGTTACAGCATAAATTGTGAACTAAGGTCTTTTTTCCAAAAAAAACAATAATGCGCTTAACGAGTTCCTATTTTTTTTATTTTAGATGCTGTGTTTTTATGTATTTATGATTATTCATTACGAAAAAATTATAATATTCTCTTTTGTGACTTTTTTAAAAAAATTTGTACATTTATAAAATTTTATGTAAAACAAAAATTGGATTTTAAATTAAATTTATACTAATATAAATACATATAATAAATTTATAATTTTATTTTTTTAGTAGCACATGAAGTATGCTTTAATTTCCAATTTTATTCATTAATTTATCGCTTTCCATTCCAAAGTTATAGCATAAATTGTGAGCTAAAGTCTTTTTTTCCAAAAAACAGTAATGCATTTAACGGGTTAAAAAAAAAATTTTTTTAACTTTTTTTTTTCTAAAGTGCTGTGTTTTTATGGATTTATGATTATTCAGTACTAAAAAATTATTATTCTCTTTTATGACTTTTTTGAAAAAATTTGTAAATTTATACAATTTTGTGTAAAACAAAAATTGGATTTTAAATTAAATTTATACTAATATAAATACATACAATAAATTTATATTTTGCATTTTTTAATAGCACATTAAGTATGCTTTAATTTCCAATTTTATTCAATAATTTATCGCTTTCCATTCCAAAGTTACAGCATAAATTGTGAAAAAAGGTGTTTTTTTCCAAAAAACAATAATGCGCTTAAAGTGTTAAAATTTTTTTTTTAACCTTTTTTTTCTAAAATGCTGTGTTTTTATGTGCTTATAATCACCCTTATCGTAGTTGGCGTAAACGTCTTACGCCTACGACTGTCTCGTACTAGATTAAAGATAAAATGCATACTGTTTCTTTAATCTAGTACGAAACTGTCATAGGCGTATGACTTTTACGCCAACCACGATAAGGGTGAATACTCATCAATAAAAAAATATAATATTTTAAAACTACGGCTTCTATGAATTAATCGCCACTTTGGGTACCATTCAACCCACTGTGCGTTCCATGGAATTTTAATTTTAGGTTTTGTAAATTCCCATAAAATTTTTCATTTTCATTTCCGGCGTTGCTAAATATCGTTGCTATCTTGACACACTTGTTAATAACAGCATCAGCTAGTTTTATATTTAAAGTCGACTTCAACGTCTGAAGTATACTTTAACTTGTCTATGATAGACCTAAAGTCCACTCTTAAGTAAAGTCGAGTTTAATTCTCTTAAAGTATTCTTTATTTCTGACTATGATTATGGGCCAATATGTACGTATGTAAGTATGTATATTAATATGATTGCCCAAAAGGTTAAGATTTGAATACTTATTTGTAAATTTCTAAAAAGAAAGATTCAATAAACAAAAAAGATACTGAAAAAAAAAATATGATTGCTAAACTTACAATCTATCGCAAGGGTTGGACAAAGCTTTCTCCAACAGTTGTTAAATATTTTTGACAATTTCTACTTAAAAACTTGAATTTCAAATTTCTTTACACAGGCAATAAATAACTTCTTATATATAAATAGACCACACGTTTTTTGTAGTACACTTTTAAAAATGTTATTGTCCACCAATATTGATGAAACATATATGGTTTAAATGGTTATTTTCTCTAGATATGCACAGTATAAAAAATTGTTTAAAAATTCTTTCCATAAAAGTGGTAAATAGCGTTTTAAAAGTGGTCGAATTTCGGCCTAGTAGGTAATAAATAGTTTTTTTTTTTAAAAAAAAGTGGAAACTATGAACTATTGCCTATGTAAAATAATTTGCAATTAAGCGGTCTTGGACACATTTCGTGACTTGTATGAGTCACTGAAGTCTCAAACTCTGTTTCGTAGTTTGCTGGGCTACCTAAACAAAAGCGTAAGACGGAACGTTTTTTTTTCGCTTAGCTTTAACGCTGAAATGTCATACCTAAACAACAGCGGCAACGCTACGTCAAATAATAAAAACAGGGTTATCAAAAAAATAAATATAACAACCCTGATTATTTAGACAATAACCATATTTATCATTCTACGGCAGAGTGACAGTTTGGAGAAGGCCAAACACTGAATTGGAAAAGAACAATGTAGTAAACACTGTCAAACATGGTGGAGAAGGGGTCTTGTTGTGGGGTTGTATGGCTGCATCTGATAAAGGAAACTTAGTTTTCATCGTCGGTTCAATGGACAAAACAGTGTACCTTAATATTTTAAAAGAAAACCTACTACAATGCGCTCTAAAGTTAATGCTTGGGAACATTTCTATTTTCAACAGTACAATGACCCCAAACACACAGCCCATGAGTCCGAATATGGATAGTGTATCATGTTCCCCACATTCTCCCGACTCCTCCGCAATCACCTGACATGAATCCCATAGAACATCTGTGGGATAACTTGGGCGAACGTGGAGAAAAGCTCCATATTATTAGTAAGACTAAACTTAAATAAGTCCTGTTACAAGAATGACAAAATATTGGAGTTGACGTCACTAAAAATGGGTCGATTCAATGCCAAGACGATTAAAAGAAGTCATTAAAAGATAGGCTACTCCACAAAATATCAAACTATTAAAAAAAAAACTATTTTCCTATTAAAAATTAGAAACTGTGTGAATATTTTTGTACCCTTAAAATCGAACTTCAAAACATTAGTTAATTTTTTTTTCTGAAATGTGCCAATTTATGTTTAGTTTTTCCATATATTTCAATAAGTTATATGTAAATAAATATTTTTTTGAATCCCGTACGAAAGTTGTGGTCTTCGTTTAAAAAATATGAAAGATTAAATATAAATCTGTATGCTGTGTGAATATTTAAGTCCGGCACTGTACATATATACTTTGAATATCTTTAATTTTGTCTTGAGAAATATTTATTCATGTGTATGAATAAAATTGCCAAAACTCTTTTTCTAGCTGGTATTTTAAAACTTGATGATGGAAATTCGTCTTCACTTATAGATGTTTTATAGATTAGAGAAAATAAATTGAATTTATTATTTAAAATTACATTGGCTTGCTAGTAACAAATAAACTTTCAAATCGGTCGGAAACATTTCCATAATTTTTAAAATGAACTTTTTGGATTGATTTTGTTGTCGAATCTAATATGATAATGACCAGGGAAACCAAAATATGCAAATGCATGTTTTTTCTGGTGAGTCTAATGAGCACATGGATAAGATATTTACACGTTTCAGAACTATTTAAGAATTTTGGCATCGATTTGTTAGTGCATATTTTTGCATATTTTACCCTTAAATGCATATTTTTGCATATATTTGTTTTAAGAGTTTATTTATGTCATATTTTTGCGTTTTAGAGCATATTTTACTGTTTAATAGCATATTTTGACTTTTTCAAACACAAATTTTGTCTTACTTATTTTTCGCTGTTGTTTTGCTTCCTTTGTTTAGAATTCAAAATTGAAAAATATATGGCTTTTTTTAAATATAAAATAAGCACTATTTTAATAATAGAGCCATCTAAATATCAAATTTTAGTTCTAATTCAAACTTAACCGTTCTAAGCGTAAAAGAAATATTATCTTTTAAATTTGCTTATATAACATCAATTGATGTTAAAAGAACATTTTCTATGTATAAAAATGTTTTTAGATCCAATAGACAACGATTTTTATTTGAAAATTTAAGTCAACATTTTGTAATTTATTGCAATAATAACCTTAATTGAAGAAGTGACTTTATATTTATATAAAATATCAAAAAATACCTCATACCTTCATAACTTAAATTCCTACTGTTTGTATGTTGTATTTATTTTTTGTTATACTTGTTTTAGTTTTTGTTATTTTTGTTTATTTTATGTTACTTTACCTTTTTAGAAATGAAATGAATTGTATTGATTTTTTTAAAAAAAGTATATTTTTTTAATTTTAAGAGCATATTTTAAAATGTTTAATGCATATTTAAAGCGCTTAAAACGTTTTTTTAGAGCATATTTCCGGTTTCCCTGATGACTTATTTTAATTTTAGGAATCGGTCTATTGCACTATGTACAGTGTAGATCTCTTGAATTTGAGAATGTTCCGGCTGTGAACATTTTTGAACAATTGTTTTCAAGTTACTTCTTTTATACAAAATGTCAAGGAAAGTACACGATACTATTTTATTTCTGTTTTGTGACACACAGGAGTCGCTCCAAATTATAAAATATTATAATTATGCTCAATATTATAAAATTTTGTAATACATTTTGCAAAATTTTAATAATAAAGGGTGGTTTTTAAACCCGCTAGAACTTACAAAATGATTAACTGTCTAATGAACTGTCCCACTGTTCTCACTTTTTGACATTTAGGATTGATGCTTGAACAACGCTACTAGATTATCAAAATGTACTTTGAAAATCAGTTATTGGTTCACGCAACTTATTGTCGACTGTTTTATCGCAAAATTACATTTAGCTATGAGGCTCAATTTTGGCTTAAGGGGTTTGTTAATAAACAAAATTTACGCATATGGAGCAATCCACAACAAACTCTACAAACTTCATTACATCCAGAAAAATTCGCCGTTTGGTGCAGTTTACATGCTGGTGGCGTCATCGGATCTTATTTCTTCAGAAATGAAGAAATAAGATCCGGTGATCGTTACAGAACATGATTAATGATTTTTTTATGAAAATATGGATTACATATAGCAGGGCGATATGTGGTTTAAACAGGAGGCGCTATGTGCCGTACGGAGACCGCAACCATCGATTTATTGAAATGAACATGTATGTCTATTGGTCTCCAACGACGAGCGATTTGACATTTTCGATTATTACCTCTAGGTCAACGTGAAGTCATTTGTTTATGCTGATAAACCAGCAACAATTGACGCCTTGCAGGTCAACGTTGTTCGTGTTATTTGTAACATTCGTGTTATTTGTAACATACAATTCATCAATTCAATTCCAAAGTGGTCCAAAATTTTTGTGAATTTTTTACAATTTCACGTTCTATCCGGCTTAAAAAACCACACTTTAGAACTTGCCATAATGCTGGGTATACACGATACTATTTTTCGTAGTATGAGTTGAAGTACGATTTTGTGATAGACTTTACTACAAATCGTACTATTTCCTTTGAAAAAAATGACAAGTAATAAAAATATCACAAAAATCAAAAATTTTTGATTTTCATACTTCGTTAGTACGACAACATGATACACGTTACTAATTTCATACTTATACGATTTATCGTACGACTTATCGTAACGTGTATACCTAGCATAACATTTCCAGAGCGACTACAAAAATAAATATTGGTGGTTTATTTACTTTACTAAATACATACGTTAATTTTGAATACTGAAAAGATAACTCATATATGTACGTGAAGATAATTTTGGAAAAAAAAATTAGTGCAGTTTTTATCAGTACATTTTCACGTATGTGCCATAAATTAATAAATATTTCGTAAAAAGTGGCGTATACAACAAAATGGTAAATTTTTTTTGGAGCTAAAAATGCCAATAACTTGAAAAATTTCCTCCATGACTTTAGAAATTTTTACACTAATCGATGTAGAATTTCAATCGTTAAAACTTTAAATTCAATTTCTCCAAAAAAAAATTTGTGGACTTACGTGAAGATAACTTCGATATGTGTGCAATCGATTGCACCGATTGTACCCGCAACAAAAGGTGAAGAGCTGATGCAAAAATTGCTTTTGCAGTTTGACGTTCTTCCTGAGTCATTGGGAACTTTATCTTTGCACAAAACATCGTATTATTAATTGCATCAGTTACTCGATGTATACAGCGGCTTACCGACGACTGGCTCATAGATATACCCCATTGCTCTCCTACAGGCCGTTGGTAACATCCAGTTGCATAGGAACGTAAAGTCGCTAGCACCTGCAACGAATATTTTTATTTTTTTTTCTATAATAATATTTGACTATGTATATACCTGTTTTTCAACCGATATTCCAGTGATCCTAGAACCTTTTAAATGATCATCAAGTTGGAAAATAATTTCTTCAGCAAATTCCGGACTTAAACGGTAGAGTTTTTTAAATTCTGTTGCTGCCAGCTCAAAAGAATTATCCGAATCACGAAGATCACGCCGGTTGACTGAAGGAGCAATATCAACTGGCTCATTACACAGTGCAACAGTGAAAAAAACACACGATCATGACTATATAGGTTCGACTCTACTACCAAAGGGTAGTAAAACCCAATACTCAGTTTGTCCATTTTGGTGACCAATTTTTTTGTATGGGCCCCCAAAGTTTCTGAAAATCAGTGGGGCCTCTAAAAAAGGTGTCATCAGTTTTTGGTTAACAGCTACTTCAGACTTTGTGATACGGCATAATTTTATATGCCAATAATATAGCTAAGAGTCCGCCAAATAAATTTTGTTAAAATTTTGTTTCCAAAAAATTGCTTTTTCGTGCACTTTTGTTGAAAAAATATAGGAAGAAACATTTTTTTTTTACTTTTATTAGAATAACTTCCAGGGTCTCCTAATTTTTCACTAACAATATTCAGCAAATTTGTAGCTACGGTAAAGTTGAACAACTCTTGAGAACATATCAATGCATTCTGAACGTGTCTAGTCACTCTAAATAGCACATAAAGATCACTTTGTAAATATTTTTTGTTAAAATAGTATGATCAAGTCCACACTTCTATGTTGTGCTGTATTATTTACTCGGCTAAGGTGTTCGGAATGGGGATCAGTGAGTGGACCCTCAATGTCACACATTTAAAAAAAATCGCCAAAAAGCGAATGAGAAAATATAGATAGTCCTTGAGAAGGTCTACAAAACTAAGCTTTTATCTGTAGGTTATCTCTTTTAGTTCAAGAGATATTTAGGTTTAATTTTTTTTTTAAATTTTGCTCGATCTTTTTTTTGTATTTTATATATGATGGGCCCACGAAAGGTCGAAATTAGTTTTTTATATATGACGTATATTTGCGATAAATTCTAAAGAATATAAAACAAACCTGATAACAATTATTTAGTCTCTATAAAAAAGTTACACACATCCAAAGTTGAAGCATCTTTTTATATATTTCAACTATGGATGCGTGTTTTTTCCCAAAAACGTCCCCATATTTTTTTCTTTTATAAAAAACTAATTTTCTTCGTGGCTATAAACATTTTGTTATGATCTGGAAAGGGAACTTAATGCAAAAATGTATAAAGTAAAATTTGACTAACTTAAGCGGATATTGTACCACCCAGCCCAATCCAAACTTGGCCAATTTTGAAACAAAATTTTAGGTTTGAGTAAAAAATTCTAAATTCTAAGATCCTCAAAAACTCGTCATATTTGTATAGCCCTATATGCTGTTTATATACGTACAAAACGTTTTTACTATCATACTGTAAATAATGCCAAAGTGGGCTTTTTTCTAAAAAAAACTCAGTTTTTGGAACACATTTTCCCTGTTTTAGGAACAATGGCAACATTAGTGATGTCATTGACTTAAGAACATTTAGATCTATATTACTTCCAAATTTTATTGTGATGTCTGTAACTGTTCAAATTTAACATTAATACAACGTTTTTAGTTTTCTTGATGGAAAACCACCATTTTAAAATATTGTTAGTTTTTAATGTAAATGACGTCCAAAAAAAAACAAAATTAATTCATTTCACTAAAATGTCAATCTCCAAGTCATAAGGTTTCCACCGATATCAAAAACTTATATAAAAAGCTTATATTTACTCTTCAGAATCTCCACAAACCTTGCCCACTTTAAAAAATTTTAATGTTTTTTCATATCTTGCATCAAGCCGGTCTTGCGTGATCAAGATTGGATAAAGTGATGCGCCCGGATCATACCGATAATGATTTGCCCATTCTTCATTATTCCAGCACAATAGAGAAGTATACACTCGAGCATACATTTTTAACAAAAAATTTTTGTTTTAGAGTCAAAAAATAGTAAAAACTAACATTTTTAAGCTACAAAGTGATTTTTGACAGCATGCCTAGATTGCATTGATATGTTCACAAGAGTTATTCAGATTTGCCGTAGCTACAACTTTGCAAAATATTGTTATTGAAACATTTTTCTTCCTATATTTTTTCAACAAACGTGCTCGAAAAAGCTATTTTTTTGGAAAAAAAAATTTTAACAAAATTTATTTGGCGGACTCTTAGCTATATTATTGCCATATTAAGTTAAGCCGTATCACAAAGTCTGAACTAGCTGTTAACCAAAAACTGATGACACCTTTTTTAGAGGCCACACTGATTTTCAGAAACTTTGGGGGCCCATAAAAAAAAATCGGTCACCAAAATGGACAAACTGAGTATAGGGTTTTACTACCCTTTGGTAGTAGAGTCGAACCTATATAGTCATGATCTTGTGTTTTTCCAAAAGTCTTCATTTGTTGCATAGTGTTATCAAATAAATTGTTGGCTAAATACTCCAAAGCCATTATATTACACGACTATAACGATAAACACTTGTCTAAACTTATTAAATCACACCAAAAATGCTGGTGTTAATAAACCACAATTTGTTTTGCTAAAAATAACAGCTGACTGAAACAGCTGGCTTTAAACGCGTTAATAGCAAAATGGTTAATTTTGTGGGTAACATTTTTAAACGAAACAATTATGGTTTAAAAAGCATCTTGAATCGCACTACAGCTTCAGAAACGAAATCCACCACACCGACTACAAATAAAATTAACCCATTAAGCGTCGCTATACCCAAGATTAGTCAACCATTAAATAAAGATAATAAATCCCAAATACAGGTTGGAATGGACCGGTATGTTACAGTATTAAAACGGGCACGAAGTCCCAAGTTTTCGAAAGCGGCACCCTTGGCTAAATTATATAAGGATAGTGAACCTGCTAGACTAAACAATGAAAATCGTTTTTCTATTCTGGAATGTGAAACAGATGAACCACTAAATAAAATTAACTCTACAAAACCACCCCCTATTTACTTGAGAGAAAATAATTCAAATTCACTGGTTCAGAGCCTGATCTCATTAATAGGAGAGAACTCTTTTTACGTTATCCCAATCAAGAAAGGCACGATTCATGAAACTAAAATACAAATACATAAAATAAATATTTTCAAACTCAAAAGAAAAGTTTTTACACTTATCAGCTGGAAGGAAGCAAGGGTCTACAAGTTGTAATAAAGGGTATTGACTGTAATGTTGAACCACTCGAAATAAAGCAAAGCAAAGAAGATACATTTTTTAAGACAAAAAATGTGATAAATATTAGAAATAGTGAAAAAAACTTCAACCACTCTTCCGTGTTGAACTTGAAACCGGTGTCATAAAACTGAAAAGAAATGAAACACATCCCAAATATAACCTGAAGTATTTATTGCATCGTAAAATTACAGTAGAAGAACCACATAAACGATTTAGCCCCGTCCAATGTATGAATTGCCAAGAATATGGACATACCAAGGCATATTGCAAATTGCCTCCCGTATGTGTTATTTGCGGGGAGTTGCATAACACATCCCAATGTAACAACACCAAAGATGATCCTAAAATTAAAAAATGCAGCAATTATGGAGGTAACCACACAGCAAACTACAAGGGTTGCCCTGTCTGCTCAATTGTTAAAAAATCACATAGCCAGAAACTGAAGATTTTCCCCGCTCAGCCACTAAATAACATTAATTTGAACTACCCAGACATACAGACATATGACAACAAAGAAACATATGCAAATATACTTAGAAACAACCAAACTTTGACGCAAGTCCGTCAACCCCAAAACGAAAATATGAACCCAGAGGTAAGAGAGCAAACGCCAATCTTCAATTTTACCAGACTAGAATCTACAATAGAAACTCTTGTGCAATCGGTAAATAACTTTACAAACTCAATGAGTAACATGATGCAAGAAATGCTTAAGATGCAATCAATGTTATCGCAGGCTGTGCTTAACAGACCATGAACTGCCTAAGAATATGTTTTTGGAACACTAACGGCATTCACCAACATAAAAACGAACTCGTGTATTTTCTAAAAAGTCATGAAGTTGATATAATGTTAGTTTCGGAAACCCATTTGACGTCTAGAAGTTTATTTAAGATAAATAGATATGTTTTTTATGGCACAAATGATCCAAGAGATAGAGCATGTGGAGGCTCTAGAATTTTAATTAAAACCCGTATCAAACACCATTCAATGTGTGATATTTGTGAAGATTATCTTCAAGCTACGACAATCTGTATGGATGATTGCTACAGAAACCTATTAATTTCGTCGAAATATTCACCTCCAAGATTTTCGATTACTGAAAACAAATATGAACATTTTTACGAATCACTAGGACCCCGATTCCTGGCAGCTGGCGATTATAATGCTAAGCATACTCACTGGGGATCAAGACTTGTAACCCCGAAAGGTCGCGCTTTGTTTACTACAATTTCTAATTTGAATGTGCTGTCGAGCAGAGAACCAACATACTGGCCTACTGACCCAAGCAAAATACCCGATGTCATTGATTTTGCAGTTACAAAAAATTTACCAATGGAACTAATTCAAGTTAAATCTTCATTAGAATTATCCTCGGATCACTCGGCCACCTTCGTTACTCTAGTATCAAGCATGAAAATAAATTGGTTGAAATATAGAAAATATATTAGCACACACAGTACAGAAAATATATCGCTAAGAACACCAGAAGATATCGATATCTCACTCAAAAATTTTGAACAAAACTTAAAACTTGCTGTTGAACACGCCACTCAAATAACCCATCAAATAAGATACAATAGACTCTATTCTGCAGACATTGAACAGTTATTAGCTGAAAAAAGAAGAGTTCGTCGAGAGTGGCAACTCTACAGATCCCCTCAACTTAAAACGGAGCTTAGAAAATGTCGCAAACGCCTTAGTATACTTCTTCACAAACGCAAAACTTACTCAATTAATAAATATCTGGAAAACTTAGATGCCACCCAGTACTCAAATTACTCTCTATGGCGAGCTACAAAAAATTAAAAAGACCTGTTTGAGCAGACCTCCTCTACGTAATTCTAGTGGAGGCTGGGCGTGAAACGATACTGAAAAAGGAAACCTGTTTGTTAGTCATCTAACGAATGTATTTTCCCCAAACGAGTCAAACGACACAATAGAGTTACCACCTACTTTACCCCATATTACTGCAGCTGAACCACTTCGTTTTGAGATTTCAGAGATTGACAAGGCTATTATTGATTTAAACTCCAAAAAATCACCTGGTATTGATAAAATCAGTAACAAGATGCTCCTCGAGCTACCCCAAATTGCATTAAGAATAATCCTATTTATTTTTAATGCTATATTACGCCTTGAATATTATCCACCAGAATGGAAGGTTTCTTTAGTTACAATGATACCTAAGCCGGGAAAAGATCACAGTAAAGTAGAATCATATAGACCTATTAGCCTATTGTCAAATATATCAAAGCTATTCGAAAAACTGTTAATGCACAAGTTAAAGCCGATAGTGAATCATTTTGATTATAATCCAACTCATCAATTCGGAAACATAACACCATAGAACAAACTCACAGGTTGGTAGAAATCATATCCAAGACATTTGAAGACAAAAAATATGGTTCTGCACTCTTCATCGACGTTTCGCAAGCCACCGACAAAGTATGGCATGAGGATTATCGAAAAAATAAAACAATATTTACCAGTGAACACACACAAGCTTCTAAAGAGTTATTTAAGTCATCGAAAGTTCGTTCTTAAAGAGGGAGACTTCATAAGTTCACCACAGCCTATTGAAGCAGGCGTACCCCAAGGAAGTATACTGGGTCCCTTCCTATATTTGCTATATACTTGTGATATGCCTACAAACAGTCGAACCCACATATCAACTTTTGCTGATGACACAGCTATACTAGCCATTCATGAAAACCCCCAAGAAGCATCTGTACTTTTACAAGACCATATACTCGACATAGAAAGGTGGTTAAAACAATGGAGAATAAAAGTAAACGAGCAAAAATGTATACATCTTACATTCACATTGCGTAGAGAATCGTGCCCTCCAATCCTAATAAATAATCATATAATACCTCAACAAACAGAAGTTAAATATCTAGGTCTGCATCTAGACCGACGTCTTACCTGGAAAAAGCATATAGATACGAAATTGACTCAAATGAAGTTAAAATTACTACAAATTTACTGGCTAATTGGTAAAAACTCTAGATTGAGTTTAGATTGCAAACTTTTGCTGTACAGCTCAATAATAAAACCCATATGGTGCTATGGAATTCAATTATTGCACACGGCCTCAGCTTCTAATATTGAAAAAATTCAAAGATTCCAAAATAAAATATTACGAATGATAACAGCAGCGCCTTGGTATGTGAGAAATATTAACATTCATAAGGACCTAGCTGTCTCCCTGGTGAAAAATGAAATAAAAAAACAAGCGGAGTCATATTTGAAAAAGTTAGAAGTTCACCCTAACCCACTTGCACGAACATTAATGAGAAGTAATGGCTACATCCGACTAAGAAGAAGGAATCCAACAGACCTGCGCTGATGATAGGATCTATAAATTAAACATTTACTATTAAACGTCACCTGTCGCCCCCACATGTGCCAGAAGGGGTGAAGCAATATTTAGAAATATAGTCCTTCAGGCGGCAAGGCGCTTTATCCCCGCAGGAATACCGAATATTAGACCAAATTTTACATCACAGGCAGCACGATTGGCTCAAGAACGATATCTCCTACGTGCTAGCAATCCAGCTAATGAGCAAATTGTGCGCCGCAACAATTGGTTAGACCACCTGAATCATTGCTCAACTGACTCTAAATCGCTATGGTCTACTATCAAAAGTCTATCTGGAAACAATAATCGAAATCAAAACCTCGCTGCTATTGCGTTATTAACTTGCAACATACAGATGCCAAGAAATGCGCAACACAATTCTGCAGGCAATTTATAGAACACCCCGCCACGCAGAACCGGACTAAAAGGACTATAGTTCGGAGAACTAAGAATCTCACTCGAGTTCATTATCTCCAAATCGAAACCTTCCAAAGCTCTAGGTCCGGATTGTATCTCAATGATAATGCTAAAGAAGCTCGGTATAGTAGGTCTGGAATATCTCACCCACCTTCTGAATCTCTCGATTCACCATTTGGTGATTCCAGATATCTGGAAAGTGGCTCGAGTTATCCCAATTGTAAAACCGGAAAAATCAGCTACCCTAGGAGAATCATACCGCCCATCTCCTTATTGTCACCAATAGCAAAGATTTTAGAATCGCTACTATTACCCACCCTGAAAGAGCATTTCCCACTCGCCACACATCAACATGGATTCAGGGAAGCGCATAGCACAACAACGGCTCTAACTCAGATAACCTCCCAGATCGCCAATGGCCTCAATCAGCAACGACCGTGTCAACGCACCATAGTCGCCGCACAGGATTTATTCAAGGCATTCGATACGGTCGATCACTCGATGCTGATTAATGACATCGTGAACTCCACACTCCCAAATGATGTCAAACGCTGGATAGCCAACTATCTATGTGGAAGACATGCGTTTGTCGAGTTCAGAGGCCAGAAATCAAAATACCGCAAGATAAAGATGGGCGTGCCACAAGGAGGAGTACTATCACCGATGCTCTTCAACATATATCTTGCCAAGCTTACTGAACCCCCCCCCCAAATGTCTCTATGGTGTCGCATGCAGATGATTGCACTATAATTTCATCAGGTGTCAACATCGACGACATAAGTGCCAAAATCACCCGATACCTGGCCACCATAACAGACTTTTTTCAGGAACGCAAACTCAGATTATCTGCTCCGAAATCCTCGGTGTCCCTTTTCACCTCTTGGACTAAAGAAGTAAGGACGGCGCGCAACATCTCAGTCGAAGGTCGAACTATCCCCACGGTTCAAAACCCGAACATTTTAGGGGTAGTCTTCGACAGCCTCCTACACTTTTCAAGGCACGCAACCTACATCAACGAAAAGGTTAGAAATAGGAACAAGGTCCTTAAAGCTCTAGCTGGCTCCTCTTGGGCATGAACAAAGAGACGATTGTAGCGACATACAAGGCGATTGGTCGCTCTCTTCTCAATTACGCTGCCCCAGTATGAACCTCATTCCTCAGCGACACCCAATGGCGAGGTTTACAAACGGCCCAAAATAATGCTCTCCGGATCGCAACCGGTTGTATCAAGATGACGAATGTGGATCATCTACATGAGACCAGGTTACTGTCGGTCAGACAACATAATGTGTTGTTGACTAGACAGTTCCTGTTGGCATGCCATCTGCCGAGTCACCCCAACCATCAGATTCTGATGCAGGATCCCCTTCCCCGACACATCCGGATGGACTTTCGACGCTTTCGCAGCGACATCCAAGACGTCATACCATCGGACGTCGACAGATTGTCTATTGCAAGTGCTCGGAAATTGTTGCATCAAACGGCGGTTACTGAAGCCATTAATGGCAACAGATGCAACAGAGTCCTAAATGAACACAATTACCAAGGCATATTAAGATTAAGAGCCGGTTGGTGCAGTTTCCTCAACTGCTACCGAGAACGTATCGTTCCTGGCACTTTAAACCGTTGCCCCGCCTGTCATCAAAGTCCTCACGATACAATGCACTTATTTAATTGTCCCACCAGGTCCACAAATTTGCGCCCCATAGACCTGTGGTTAAGACCAACTGAGGTGGCGCAGTTTCTCCAGCTCCTACTACCACCTACTGACATCAACACAACTAATTAAAAATATTTACTCTTATAATTTCAGGAAAGAACAATCGGTCATAGTCGAACTGTTACAACAACAACAACAATAAATTAAACATAATTTTTCGTCCAACTATGGTGGGACGTGAAAACGGTGCAAATGCATTGCACCGTTATTTCATTATCAGAGAAAGTATAAAATACACTACATCATTTAATCTGTGGGCTTATTTTAACTATAAAGTTATTTTTTTCATTAATATTTCTTCAATTAGATTGGTAATTGTTATTTTTTCTTCCTCAGCATTATAACAGGACATACACTGAATCAATTAAGTCTCCGTACAGACATACTCATAATATAAACTAGATATTTATGGTCACTTTTCAATACATATTTAAACCTTTTGTTTGCGCAGCGGCAAATTAGGGAAGAGAAATGAAATAAAAACACAATAGTTTTCTTCAATTTGTAAAGTTGAGAAAAGATCTCAATTTATTTATTACCTTTAGCTATATATGGTAGCGAGACGAAGTTATAATTATAACTAACTAGAAATCTATTATGTTGGTGGCCAATAATATTTAAGTACCGTTAACGGTTATACTAGTTAGTTTTTGGTGTAGAAACTCCTCACAAAGATGTATAAAAACAGGAGTAGACCAAACTACTAACTAGTATTAACCCAACAAACCAAACAATGTTAAACTGGGTAAAAAATTAGAAATTTATTAATTTGTACTTAAACATTACCGGCCACCTTGCAATATAATGATATGTTGCAACAATAATTTAGAAATATACTTAAAATTAAAGGTATAGTTCAGTATTAAGTATATTAAACAAAAAAGTGAGCTTTAAATTCATTAGTATTTTTTATTTGTTTTCAAAAAATGTATTATTAAGAGCGGGCCATGAAGGACCCCGTCGATTTCAGGTTTTCATAGCTAAATAAATGGGCCAGTAAGGACCCCGTCGATCTATGAATCTGATGTAGTACTTAGGCCATTAGGGACCTCGACGTGATCATGATAAAAAAAAATTAAAAGGGAGATGACCCAGAAATTACCCAACCAAAGATGGTGTATTGGGCCATCGGAAGTCCCGGGTTCGAATATATACGGTTTTTCATAATGTGTGGGTTAACTTCAGGACCTAAAACGAGGGCAACCCTACCGGAATGATTGAAAGAAGGATCGGCAAGTTCCAATCCAGCAAAATGTTCTTTAATATTATCCGGAACGGTTTCCGATGGTGTCCGTATGCCTACCATTTCAGTAACCCGTGCGGAAATACAAATTTTCTGGGACCGGTCGTATAGGGAACCAATGGTGAGACGACAAAATCTATTATTTCCCATCTGAGAGGTGGGTAACCCTAATTGTTTAATCAGCGAGGAACATACATAACTAATATTGCAACACGAGTCAAGAATCGCGCGAACCGGTATGTACTTCCCAGACAAATGTAGCTCTACTTTCAATGTAGGCGAAAAGTTTATTACATGCCGAACAGGTAAATCGGAACCAGTCGAAACAGACACAGGTGGACACGATTTTAGATTTTTACGGGACCGTTTGTGGTTGCTGGTATTTTGTTTGCGGTCCGAGTGTAAAAGAGTGTTGTGATCACCCTGACAATTTCGGCATTTCGAGGTACTGGGGCATGCATTTCCAAGATGGGAATGGGCTAAACATTTAGAGCAGTACCGATGTAAAACCACCATGCGAAGGCGCCGTTCAAAACTCATGCTCAAAAATACACGACAAAATCGTAATGGGTGATACTTCCTACAGAGTCTACATTGACGCGATGGATCATTAACCCGACCATTCATATTCGAACCCGTCACTTCCGTTGGTGCCGCATTAGGAGCGGATACGGAACTTGTAGCTATGACTGCTGCTGGTTGGGCAGCAGGTTCCGAAGTAGTAATAGTAGTAGTAGTTGTCGACGATGATGTGATAGTAGTTGACGACGATGCTGTTGAAGTCACAGGGGATGTGGTAGGTACCTCAATAGAGACGGGTGACAACGTTGCCGATGGAGCAGGCTCCGAAATCTCCGTTGCCTCGTCATAGTCGAGCAAACCATCGTCGAATAAGTTGGCAATAGATTCCATATTTCTATGAAGCAATAGAGATTTTTAAAGAATTACATCGAAAGTTACATTTAATTGGTCAGAATGACCAATTTAGTTATGGGTCGTTTTACAATACCATTTGTAGTCCGTATGTCCGCGACTCTAACGTGTCCGTCGCTTCCCGGATAAACCTTCAAAACGACACCTAAACGCCAAGAAGTGGGAGATAGTTGTTCGTGACGAATTACGACAAGATCATTAACCTGAATATCGCGGGTCGGATTTTTCCATTTATAGCGTTTGTGTAAGCTCACTAAATACTCTTTCCTCCATCGTTCGCAAAATTGTTGAGTAATAGCTTTCATTTTCCGAAACCGGTTAACTAAGCTTATCGGCGATTCTAATGTTGGAGGCTCTGGGGGTGCTAGTAAGGGCGAACCAATCAAACTGGCTCCTGAGGATTATCCGTCATGGGACATAGCGGACGGGAATTTAAACACGCCTCGATTCTAGCCAGAATAGTGGAAAGCTCTTCAAAGGTATATTTAAAGGCTTGAGCTTGTTTTCTAAAGTGAAGTTTAAAACTCTTCACACCAGCTTCCCAAAGACCACCCATGTGGGGAGCGCCGGCTGGGATAAAACGCCATGAAACGCCTTGAACTCCATAAGAAGAGCATATCAGAGACTGACTTTCCTTAAGAAATGATTTAAAACCCTTTTTTAATTGACGCGAAGCACCCACAAAATTAGTGCCATTATCGGAAAAAATCGTATTTGGACAACCTCGACGGGAAATAAAACGCTGAAAAGCTGCCATAAAGTTTGGCGTTGACAAATCTGATGTAGCCTCTAAATGAATTGCTTTAGTTGAAAAGCAAACAAAAATGCAAACGTAGCCCTTAGTGATCTTGCAAGCTCTACCAGTAAAGCTTTTGATCTCAAAGGGACCAGCGAAGTCAATCCCAGTATTAGTGAAAGCTGCCATAATCTGGCTGCACGCTCGTTTACGGTCAATTATACACCATTTACAACGACTTATCACTCCACGAATTTTACATTTCAAACGTGGGACCCAAAATTCCATACGAAGTATTCGCAGCATTAACTGATTTCCACCGTGAATGGAAATCAAATGCACAAATTCTATTAAAAGTAATGTAAATCTACATGAATACGGTAATATAATAGGGTGCTTTTCGGAGTAGGTTAAAGTCGGCGACTTTTCCAAGCGTCCATTAAGTCTCATCACCCCATTTTCATCCAAAAAAGGGTTCAGTGTGAGAATAAAACTTTTCGAAGGTAAAAGTTCTCTCTTTAGAAGACACCGGTATTCATCGTAAAAATATCGCTTCTGAGCGACTTTAGCCAAATGTAATTTAGCTCTTCTTATCTCAGAACTACCAATATTAAAATTTTCGTACAAGTTACGACCTGATTTGTGAGAGGGATGGCTGTTATAAAAGAATCTCAATATATAGGATATTATTCGAAGAGCCTTATCCAAGTGAGAATAATTCGCAAGAATATCCTCATAAATATCGTTTCCCGTCACGTCTTTAAAAAACGACGCATGTGTTTTAACACGACATTCAATATCCGTGTCAAGTGAGGAAAGATTGGAAATTTTCCATTCATTCTTTTCACGGCGAAGCCATTCTGGACCATACCACCAAAGAGAATTTGTCGCAAGCTCGCTAGGAGAAATTCCGCGACTACCTAAATCCGCAGGATTGTCCTCAGATCTAACATGGTACCAATTGTGATTACCTACATTCTCCTGAATTCTACAGACTCTATTTGCAACAAATGTCGTCCAAGTACTAGGTGTCTTTCTCAACCATGACAGGACTATTGTAGAGTCTGTCCAACAATAAACATGATCTATCTGAATATAAATCTCGCGAAGTACAGTTTTCAATAATTCGGAGGCAAGTACTGCACCACACAGTTCAAGGCGGGGCAAAGAAATTGATTTTATGGGAGCTACCTTAGTCTTCGAAGTAAGCATATTGGAGTAAATCTCCCCACTACAATTTCTTACACGAATGTAAATTACCCCCGCATATGCCTTTTCCGAGGCATCAGAAAAAACGTGTAGTTCGACAAACGAATTGGGAGTATAATGAACCCATCTAGGAATTCTAATTTTATTTACTTCAAGGTAAGTAGATACAAATTTCTTCCATTCATTCTCCGTTGCCAGTGGAAGTTTATCATCCCAGTTAATATTATCAAGCCATATCCTCTGCATGATAATCTTCGCGACTATGATGACTGGGCTTAACCAACCCACTGGGTCAAATAATTTCGCAATAGTAGACAACACTTCCCTTTTTGTATACCCAGATTTATGTGGAATAGGATTCACTCTAAAATAAAACGAGTCCAGTTGAGCGTTCCACTGTATACCTAAAGTCTTTGAGCCACTAGACTCAACGAATTCCAGTAATTTAGCGTCTACTAAATGGTCCAAAGGAATGCTGTCTAGAATTGTCTGTTCATTCGAGGTCCATTTCCGCAATTCAAACTTTGCAGAGGATAAAGCTGCTATCAGCTGATCCCTAGCGATCACTGCAGTCGAAATATCGTGAGTTCCAGTTAAGACGTCGTCGACGTACATACAATCACGCAAAATGTGCGCAGCGAGAGGGTACTGCTTTTCCGTATCGTCCGCCAGTTGCAAAAGTGTCCGAATGACAAGGTACGGTGCGCAATTAACGCCAAATGTTACTGTCTGCAGCTCATAATCCCTCACTTCCTCCGTCCGATGGTTCCTAAATAAGATACGCTGGAATGAAGTATGTGTGGGATCCACCCGTATTTGTCGATACATTTGCGTAATGTCACAGTTAAAAACGAACCTAAAAAGTCGCCAGCGAAGAATTAGTAGTACTAAGTCCGCTTGTAAAGTAGGTCCAACATAAAGACAGTCGTTCAAACTTATTCCGTTCGATGTTTTATGCGAGGCATTGAAAACTACCCTCAATTTTGTTGTCTTACTATCAGGCTTCATTACTGGATGATGTGGCAAATAACAAGAATGTAAAGTTGTTGAGGACACAGGTCTCATGTGGTCTAAATCTAAATATTCCCTTACGACGTCGTCATAAGTTTCCTTAATTTCGGGTTTACGTTCGAGAGATGATTCATTCCTAAGATATTGTCCCATCACGCTAGGCCTAGACGTATCTCCCATCAGAACCACGACAAGTTGTGGCCTTATAATTTTCCTCACAATATTTATCAAAGGGAGATAGAATTTTTCTTTTCGGAGTCTCCTCAAGTTCCCAAAACTTAAGATTTTGATTAAGGGTATCCTCCTCAGAAAAATCGACCTTAGTGGAATAAACTTGTATTGAAGACTGTTCAATTGGACCGGTTATTACCCAACCAAAAATGGTACTTTGAGCTAACAGGGAACCCAAAATATTCCTACGAATTTCCCCCAAAAGAATGTCAGGATAAAGATCCGCTCCAATTAAAATATCTACTGGACGACAGTCAAAGAAATTTACGTCAGCTAGCTGAATGTTAGGCAAATAATCCTTTATATATGATGGGATCGTAAAAGACGGCAAATTGCCCGAAATATCCCGAATAACAAGAGCCATTGTTTGTAATGTTCGCGAAGAATCAAGAGGAGAACCAATATGAATCGAGCAAATCTTCCTCGTAGTAGCTGAAACAGCCTGATTAATTCCAGAAATACGAGCATTCGTAGAATTCGTAGGAAGTTTCAAACGGTTTTGTAAACGTTCTGAGATAAAAGTCGCTTCAGAACCTGGATCAATAAGTGCCCTAACGGGGTACGTGATACCCATGTGAAGAAGATTCACCATAGCAGTACCTAGGAGGACAGATCTATGTTCAGCAGAATGAAATACCTGCCTGTTAAAAGGCGTAGCAGAATTATTACCGTGAGTAATGTTTCCTGTCGCGGAATTGTTAGCATTAGAACCACTCTGTAGAGAAGAATTCACTGGTATGGAGTTACTGGTTCGTGAAACCGAAGTGCTCGGACCAAAATTAATTGAATTATCATAACCATTCGGCAGAGAAGAATTCACTGGTATGGAGTTGTTGGTTCGTGAAACCGAAGTGCTCGCACCAGCATTAATTTCCGAAGGTTCAGTTGATGGCTCTTCACGATGTAACATGGTATGATGGCGTTTATTGCAAATGGTACAATTATGTTGACTACCACAATTCCTTATCATATGTACTTTAGACAAACAATTGATACAGCAATTGTTCTTCTTAACAAGGGCAAATCTTTCAGAAACAGATAATTGCTTAAACCGGAGGCAAGACCGTAACATATGAGTTTGTTTTTTACATAATGGGCAAAACCTATTCGAAGCAGAGGAGTTATTTTCCGAAGCGTTTGTCGATGAAGAGGCATTCGTATGATGTGACTTAACTTTATGCCCGGAAGGCCTAGTTGAGTTATCTGGACCCCTTAAGTCACGAACGCAATCTAAAGTCATGGCTCTTTCCGCAAGAAATTTGTCCAACTCCTTCCAGAGTGACATAGCCGACTTATTTTTTATGCTCTGTTCCCACAAATTAACAGTTAGAGATGGCAATCGCTGAATGCAAATGAACACTAATATCGGATCCCAGTTCTGGGTAGGAATATCATACGTTGACATAGCAGAAAGGCACCCATTTATACCCCGTTGAAGTAATTTCAACTCGGAGCTTGATTCCTTATCTAGATAAGGAAGACCGAAAAGCCTCTTGAGCTGGTCGTTGACCAATAATCGTGGATTATCGTTTATATCGCTCAAGTTTTTCCATGCTATGTCAAATCCTTCATTAGTATGAGGACATTTAGAAACAATTTCCCGCGCTTCGCATTTGGTCTTCTTTAGCAGATGACACAAGCGTTCAATATTACTAAGGCGTAAGTTCTTAATATAAATCGCGGTAAAGAGGTCCCTAAAAGTTGGCCACGAAACAAAATCACCTTCAAAATCATCGATATCGCAAGGGGGAAGAAGCATATTATGGCCAGTGTTGTCAATAGAATGAGAGTATTAACGTCCGGACTAGAAGGTTTCATAGTCGCCTTCTGTTGGAGGTTAGATAGCTTCTCATTTATTGTACCTAAGCAATTAACATAAGCGTTAAACGTAGCCTCATATTTCGATTCCGCCGCTTCAACATCAGTTGTGTCAACAAGATCTGAGCTTTCCAAATATTTAAGGCACTCTTTATAAACTGGCTTAATATCCGCCCAAATCGAAGTGATTTCCCGACCACGAATTTCCAAAGTGAAAACCGAATGAGTATCATCGCGCATTTCGACAAAAGCAGTAGCGAATTTAATAAGAGCGTCGGACTCTCTAATAAAATTATCAAGAGGTGTGGCAGACATTTTCGAATTAAAATTTAATTAAAAATAATAAAAAAAAATTTAATCTATAATTCTTTTTTTTTTTCTTTATGTCACGAAAAAAAACAATAAAAATATTAAAATGTATTTAAATATTGCAAACAATTTTATTTCCTTGTAAAAAATCCAAAAAATAATAATTACGATTAAAAAATCACAAACTTATTATGTCGCGACTATACCGGACAGTAGAGTGACTAATGTAACTTTAGTTGAATAACAACAACAACACGCGTATATATACGTATTGTAAAAGTAAACAAAGCTACTCACGTTTGTAATGTATGTACGTATGAAGGATATAGCACAAAAGAGAATACGAAAAAATAAACAATTTAACACTCCCGTTGTAAATAAAAATATATGTATAAATAAATAACTTTATTTTTAGCACAGAGAATTTTAATAATTAATAATTTAAATCGCGATCAAATCGAAGAAGAACTTTTTACGAAATAATTAAATAAAATAAATTATTTTCACACAATATGTCCGTCCACAATAAAAAAACCCGGAGTTGACTAAAATTGTACTTTACGAAAGAATGTAATGACAAAGTGTCAAAGTAATGGACTGTATAAAAATAAATGTTAATGGTTGTAAAACGATCCTTAACACAATTCAAATAGTATTAAAAATACTTTTTCTTTATAATTGTTCTTTCTATTATCACAAAAACAACTTTTTCTCTTTTTTATGTTGCACTTAATATGTGTGTGTGTGAAATTTACTTTTCTTATGCAAAAGCTCACTTTTAAATACTGAACTATACGCACCTTGTTAAATAAATGAAGATATTTAATATTTATATGATGAATGTTGTTGGTGTTGTTGTTGAAAACAATATGGTTCCTGTGAGGAAGACTAATAAAAATATGATAAGTTATTCCAGTTTCTCAAAATTTCACAGCCAAAATCCGGTTCGAAGGACCAAATGTTTGCGCAGCGGCAAATTAGGGAAGAGAAATGAAATAAAAAACAAGAGAAATAAAAACACAATAGTTTTCTTCAATTTGTAAAGTTGAGAAAAGATCTCAATTTATTTATTACCTTTAGCTATATATGGTAGCGAGACGAAGTTATAATTATAACTAACTAGAAATCTATTATGTTGGTGGCCAATAATATTTAAGTACCGTTAACGGTTATACTAGTTAGTTTTTGGTGTAGAAACTCCTCACAAAGATGTATAAAAACAGGAGTAGACCAAACTACTAACTAGTATTAACCCAACAAACCAAACAATGTTAAACTGGGTAAAAAATTAGAAATTTATTAATTTGTACTTAAACACCTTTTTTTAATTCATTTTATAAAAAATCTTATAAACTAGAAATCAACATAAAAAAACTACAAACATTTTCATTAAAAACATAAAAATTTACATAAATTCAATAATTGTACGAAAAGTATCACCAAAAAAGTCTCCGTACAGTTAACCGTTTTAAGGCAAGGAATCCCAATATTAATTTTAATTGAATTTAATATGTGGTAGGTCCTCCTTTCTGAGCAATTGCAGCATTTTAATGGCTGTGCATGGAATGGACCAGCTTTGTTGTTGTCAGGGAATCTATTTTATACCACTCTTCCATTATAACGGCTTTTAGCTGATCTTTTCTTGTTATATTGTGCTGCCGAACCTTTCTTTCCAAGTGATCCCATATATGCTCAATCGGGTTCAGATCAGGTGACTGAGCTGTGCGATTTAAGTGCTTAAGAACATTATAAATAAGACATTCCTTTACTAATCTAGAGGTGTGATTAGGATCGTTGTCTTGTTGGAAGCAATACAAACGTCCCAAGCCTAATTTTCCAGAACTTTGTTTTAAGTTTTCTTTTAATATATTAAGGTATGCATATTATACCATAGTGTTTTCAACAAAAATAAGTTATCCCACCTCAGATGAAGCCATGTAACCCCAAACAATAACGTTACCTCCTCCATGCTTTACGGTTAGCGTCAAATGCTTCGGATTCATTTCAGTATTTGGCTTTCTCCATAACATTTCTCTTCCATCAGAACCAAAAACATTCAATTTACTTTCATCGCTAAAAATAACTCGATCCCAAAATAAAAAAATCTTTATCAATATGCTCGATAGCGTAATCCAATCTCTTTTTCATGTTCACTTTTTGAACAAGGGGCTTCTTACGGCTTACTCCATTGTATCCATTTAGTTTAAGAGCGTTTCTTACAGTTTGGGGGTTTACCGTTAATTCATCACTAGTTTTCAAGTTTCCCGCAATTAAACATGCGTTAATTTTTGGATTACCTTCTACAAATCGTACAATTCTTCTCTCTAAGTGGTGATCTATTTTTCTTGGATGGTCAGTTCTTTGTTTATTTGCCATTGTTCCGGTTTTTTTGAACTGTTGAATAACGTACTGAATGGAAGAGCGTGGTCTTTTTACAATATCCTTGATTTCGGTTAGATTTTTTCCTTCATTTTGCAAGTTAATAATAATTTTCTTTCTATCCATTAAAATTTGCTTATTTTTGGATTCCCTGACAACAACAAAGCTGGTCCATTCCATGCACAGCCATTAAAATTAAGCAATTGCTTAGAAAGGAGGACCTACCACATATTAAATGCAATTAAGTTTAATATTGGGATTCCTAGCCTTAAAACGGTTAACTGTACGGAGACTTTTTTGGTGATACTTTTCGTACAATTATTGAATTTATGTAAATTTTTATGTTTTTAAGGAAAACGTTTGTATTTTTTTTATGTTGATTTCTAGTTTATAAGATTTTTTATAAAATGAATTAAAAAAAGTTTTAAATATGTATTGAAAAGTGACCATAAATTGCTAGTTTATATTATGAGTATGTCTGTACGGAGACTTAATTGATTCAGTGTATATCATTACATTTTGTATAAAATTTGTTTGATAAATTGAATGAACATTGAATAATTTTCGATTTTCTAAAATAATTTTACCTGCATCAAATAAGCTGTGAGTCACTGTACATAAATAAAAAACGACTTTTTAACACAATTATTTATTTTTAAATTTTGAAAACATTAATCTAATTCATCGACAAACTGAGATGCAATATCAGCCAATAAATTATCTTCATCATCATCTATGTTAATAATTTCAGTGACATTTTCAGTTACATCCGTTTGTAATATATTTGCTGCTTCATCATTTTCATTATCAAGTTTTAGCTTCTTTGTAAATGGTTCATCAATATGAGGATCGTTGTTTTTTTCTTCTCCATCAACTGGGACAGAATCTTCATCGTCATCAATGCGCAAAACCATCTCCGGAGATTTACTTATGTCTTCAACAATATCATTTGTGGTATTCATATTTTTGGATAACGACTCATTATCATACTTAACATTTTCCACTTCAATATCAATAAATTGATCTTTAACTGGTTCTCTTAAATGTATGTTTATTACATCCATATCTCCATTGTGAACTTGTTCAATGTTTGCAGAAATTATGGTGCTAGTTGTCTGCGTTTCGTTAGTTTGCTCCAAGTCATAATTTTCATGATTATTTAATGATGTATTTAACAATTGAGAACTTGAAGTTTCGTCAACTACCAGAACGTCATCATCAGTTATATTGTTACTGGATAATGTATTTGATAAATTAAATCCGAATTCACGTAGTAAACATTCCTGGCCCATTTTGATAAATGTATTGCGTATATCTCTCGCCTCGATAGTGAAAAGTAAACTTTCTTTTTGTGGATGAATTAATTTTTCAAGATTTTGTAATATGAAACTGCAACGAAGTCGAACTTTAAGGCTATCATCGCGGGCATAAGCAGTCTGAATTATTGTTAAAGCCATCTCAGTAGGAGGAGGACATAAATGGTGTGGAGTCATAAGTATAGCATATAGTGTATTATAAATTTCTATCCGGCAATCCTTATTACTATACAAATGCGTTGTCTTAGGAGGAAGCTCATAAAGTATAGCACAAATTTCTGATATACTTGTTTGCATCATCTGTAAGAAAGCAAAATACAAATGTTTTATTAGGAAATTTGCAAAACATAATTCAGAAAAAGAAAGCAAATTAATATCCGCTTATGAAATGTACATTTTATATTTCACAATGCATTGTGGCAAAACTATTTAAACACTGTCGTTTAAAGTATCAAACGAGTTTTATATATGTAAGGACTAGTTTTTAAGATATATGTATATCAAATACATTCCTCCGTTAAACGTAGCTTAAACTTAAAATTTGTAAAGTATGTACAAGATTTGTACATTAACCCTTAAATGCATGATTTTTACTTTTATTTTTCTATAAAGTATCAAATATTTAGTTGATTTTTATTTATTGTATTTCATTTAGCTTTAGTTTGATTTAGAATTTCGTTAGCTGAAACTTTTCGTACTCCATTTTTTCTGAATTAGAATCTGAATTAGTATCAAGTTTATATTCGTCTAAAATTAAGTGGAACTGGAATGTAGACAATTGGCAACAATATGCATTTAAGGGTTAACATTTTTATTTTTAAAAATTTGAATTTTAATCTAAGTAACTTTGTTTTATGATTTATATCGTTAGCTAAAATACAAAAAGGCGTAACTAACGAAAAATTCAAAATCGATTTTTTGATTGATTACACTCTGCTACAAAATGACACTTTTTGCCAGAACTTGAAAAGCGACCTAATCGGGGTTGGTTATAGGCGGATACTAAATCCGTTTTCAAAGATTTTGAAAGACCCTCAAAATTTTTAGTTATTTTGAAAAAACTGTTTTAGGGTAGGTCGTAGTACTTTAGTACCTCTAATTAACACATTTTTAAACAGATTTCAAAATTTTAAACAATTATGGATAGACAAAGAATTAAGCTTTCCCTTTTTGTAAGCATAAAATGTATATTTCAAGAAATTGTTTAAGTTTTTATAAAAAGTTTAATTTTTTTTTTATTATTTTCGTAATTTTTCAAATTCAACAATGGTTATTTTAAGTTTTTTCTATGTAAACCAAATTTTTTTTGCACAGTGTTTATAATACAATTTTATATAGAAAAAAACGTGGTATTACTAATTAATATCGATTTATATTTGCAAAAGTTATTAAGCTTTTTCGAAAAAAGTTCAAAAAAATGTACCTTGTAAATTAAAAATTTTACAAATATTTTTTTTGTACAGTTTTTTGTTTTTTTTTTATTCATATACGCTTGGGGTGAAATATGTCTTGTTAACAACTAAATTTTCTTTATACATTGATATACATTTGTATAAGCTTTCATATGGAAATAATCAATGGAAAGCGACTAAAATCAAAAAAGTTGATAAATTTTGTTTTGTTTTTATATATTCTTAACAAAACCAATACTTATAACTTACAAATGTATCAATGCATGTTATTTTAAAGCGTGGTCAGTTTGCTTTCCAAAGACTTTAAAAAATTTAAATCGGACAAAAACAGACTGAGTTACAGGACGATAAGTTGACGAACATCCCTGAAAACAGTTTTTTTTAGAATAACTTCAAAATTTCAGGGTGTTTCTGAAATTTTTTGACACAATTTGTAATGTGCCCAGGAAGACCTATAACCCACACTAGGTCGTTTTCCAAGTTATTGTAAATTATTTAAGAAATGCTGTTGTTAACCTTCGCTTTACCAAAGAGTTTTTTATGTACATGGTTTACCAATACCCACCCGGGTACTGCACTTTTACACATATATGCGACTAACAAAATTTTAAAAAATCAAAAAAAACCTGATAAAAAGTTTAAAATGATTTTAATAAATTCTACCGAACTCTAAAATTTTTTCAGAGAGTCTTAATTTCATTTAAATCGAAACAAAATTAAAAAAAATTATTGTTAAAGCGAAGGTTAAATTCCCTGACACCACATTATTCTCAATTCCGATGGTTGTTTTTACCAAAATAGAAATTTTGCTTTAACCTAAGAATTGTTTATGCGTAGAAAAAAATCACAATTGAGCACAAATACTAGTAAGTTATCTAACAAAACTCATTTAAAATCATCAAATTGTTCAATTAAAAGTACTAGACCCGTTCGTTTCTTTGCTGTCGTTACATTCTTGCGTCATGGAGCGCCTTCTGGTTCGGTGTCTGTGTAGATTAGGGTTTGGGGTTTCCCGGATAATTTTATTTCCCGGAAAACGGGATGAAAAATTTCATTTCCCGGGAATTTTTTTGCAACAAGAAAAATATGTAAAATAGAAAGTTATTTTATAAAATTGTGTAATTTTATTAAAAAGAAAAACAATACATTAAAAACCATTGAATTAACAAACTAAACAGTTGGTAATAATATTTGGAGGTCATTTGTTACTATAAAATTAAATATTATTTCATAGAAATAATGTTATATGTTCGTCATAGATCTTTTTTTTAAAAAAAAATGATTTTTCAATAAAGATAAGTTTCCGGATACACCGTAATCGGCACCGAAAACGAAATTACATACATTTGCACCGAAAAAAAGTTCGTTTCCTTTGGCAATATAGATTGCATATTCTAATTTGTTTTTAAAATTTTGCTCCATTTGTATTTCGGAAACATTATCATCATCGCTTTGAACAGATGAGGGAACATTGTGGTCAAATATTCGTTCATACATTTGCAGTCCATACATTTTTAACATTGTCTTTGTTATATTATAATTTAGCTGATTATGTTGTGACGTTTTTAGATAACACCGTACGACACTCAATATTAGACACGAACCGGATGATATACGTCTGAAACTATAAATTAAATGGAGAAAAACTGCATTTTCAGTTTTTCATTTCGTGATCCTGTTTCCTTCTGTCATCTTACTATGCTAAATTTGGTGTCAAATGATGAAGAAGAGTTGTAAAATATTTTGTATTATTTTTATTTTATTCTGTCAGGATCAAAAGATGTCAAAAATATCCTTTCAATTGTTATCCTTTTTCAAAAAAATAAACCCCAAACCCTAATTAGGATCTGTCTTCATCTGGAAAAAAAACAATTGTTTTAATGAGTCAGTTCAATTTTGTGACATATCTTCGGAGGAAACACTCATTATATCTCACTCATTCATCTTAACTGTCGGGTTCATACGTCTTTTGCGACCTCCAAAAAATCCCAGCCACCAGCGTGCCTTCCAACTTATATCGCATTTTCAACATGGAAGCGCTTCCATCAAGTGACCATGAACTTGATGGAAGCGCTTCCATGTTCATCCGACTCTGAGGCTAGCTGCTTCCTGAAGTATTCGAGATGGTGATGCAAGAAGTGAATTTTCAAAAAAATATCGTATGACTTTCTTCACTGCCCTCCAACCGAATAAAACGTCCTTAAATTGAGTTTTGCTACACTCTAATAAATTTTCATGTAAATTTCCTACATTAATAGTAGGAAACTTTTCTCCTTCTATAATTAGGGTAAAAATTCATGTTGTGTGTAAATTCAAATATTTTTTTATAGCAAATAGTTTTTGTCTTTTTTAGAAATAAAATGTTGACATTGTTGAAATGTTTTTCAATCGAATACCTTCGAAAAGCCGAAAATAGACATTTTATATTTCATAAAATACTTCAACTATATGTTTAAACTTATTATTTAAGAAAAACAGACGTTATTTAAAAAAACAGACGTCAAAAAGACGTATCTAACATAAGTCTTCAAATAATTGCCAAAAAATTGTTTTTGGTTTAAAAATAAAAATTATATTTTTGTTACTTACGCCATTTGCATTTTTGCTAACGATATGTATGTATATTATAAAAAATTTTCAATAAAATGAATTATTCTTGTATAAAATTTTAAACGAGAAAACCAATTTTAAGATGTCTCTTACCCACTTTTAAAAAAGCGAATTTTTAAAAAGCCGGTTTGTCGGTTAACCTTTTTTAGAAAACCGGGTTTTCGGTTAACCGACATTAAATGGAATTATTTTAAAAGTTTAAACCAAGGCGTATTAATCAGGTGAGTGCGTCTCGGCAAATCAAATGACAAATGACTGGCAATATTAAAATATTGTTACGTTTTTACCTTTTAAAAACAGTTTTATTTAAATAAACCGAATAAAAGCAGTTTAGGAGTTTAAAATTGTAACAACTCTTTATTCAAATGTACAACAACAGTTTAAATGTCACTCAGTGTTCTTATACAAATTCACGTTTATAATGCACAGAAGTACACACACATAAATTACACACTTTATAACACAGGTCAACAGCAAAAAAGGTTTGACTAACCATTATATAGATTTGATACATGATGCATCAAGTCCAAAAATGTTAAAATTTTTCAATTCTATAAATTTGCTATTTTGACCTGCGGAAGGATCATTAGATAATCTGCAATTCTTACGAGAAGCAGACGTGTTTTTTATTCGCTCCGCGACTTAAGTGGTTTCAGTGAAAATTTAAATAAAAAGGAAAAATTTAGCGATTGGACGCAAAAAAAATAAATATTTCTCTAAGTGTTTAATATAAACAAACAAAAAAAAATTATACAATATAACAAAAAAATAGAAATTTGTTTAAAAGTGCTTTGTTTATTTTCTTTTTTCAAATTTCGTTAAATTACTGTGAGCATATGAACTCTCATAATGAGAGTAGACTCAGTTTAAACGGTAGAAATGCCTACATATTTTTGAACGGGGAGGGTGAAAATAGAAGTGCTAACAAAAATATAAGAGATCCAGACTTTAACAAAAATTATTTAACCGCCAAACCGATTGAGAGAGCGCGCTCTTGTTCCCCCGTGATACAAATACATGAGAACAATATTGCACACACATCATCACCTAGTAATGCTTGTTTAGAACAAAGCATAAAAGAAAAAGTGTTCTGGTACAACAACAAATACTGCAGTAGATATAACAGAGTCGACAATGATAAATACACAAGCTTATGATAATCCACTAACAACACCTAGTGAGAGTTTTAATGTATTTAACACTGAAAATACCGTGATGGAAGATAATGGTACATCAAGGGGTGCTATACCTAAGGTTGGAAATAAGATAAGTAAAACTAAATCTCCAGTTCAAACAGGTGTGCTTAGATATATAAGAATTAATAAGCGAAATTTAAGTCCCCAGAAAAGTCTGCCTTCTGAGAAAAAGCAAAAAATTACTGATAACCCCTTGAAAAGTAACCGTTTTGCTCTCTTGAGTGAGGCAGATTCTAATCATCAAAAAAATGATGATAAATCCATCCGTAAACCGTTAAAACCACCACCAATATTTCTTCGTGAAACTAGCTCTAATAGCTTAGTGAAATCATTTATTGAACTCATTGGAAAAAGTAATTTTCATATTGTTCCAATAAGAAAAGGAGGTGTGCAAGAGACAAAAATAGTTGTATACACTGAGGATTGTTATAGAAAAATCTCTCAACACCTAAATTACAGTAAGAAAAACTTTTATACATATCAACTTAAGAGTTGCAAGGGCTTGATAGTGGTCATAAAAGGTATAGAGTCCAGTGTAGATACAAACGAAATCAAGGAGGCCCTGGAAGAATTGGGCTATCAGACAAAGAATGTAGTCGATATCTTTAATAGAGACAAGGTTCCTCAGCCAATGTTTAGGGTTGAGTTAGAGCCTGATAATGGGAAATTAAACAAGTAAGAGTGCTATATTCGGCTATGCCGAATCTTATATACCCTTCACCTTTGTTGTGGATGCATTATTATTTTTTATAATTAGTATATAGGTATGTATGTACATTGCCCACTTTCAGCGTACAGCATCCTAAATTTATCAAGAACACAAACGAAACAGAACACCAAAAGAAAAAACAAAAACAAAATACGCAAGGCAATGAAACCAACACACATCCAAACATACGTTTAATTGTATAAAAAACCACAACAACGCCAAAAGAAACAAAACACAAAAGAAAAACAAAATACGCAAAGCATGCACATTCAAACATACGATTTGTTGATTTTTTGTCAAAAAAACCAAACACAAACAAACAAACGTTTAGTTGTATAAAAAACAACAACAACGCCAAAAGAAACAAAACACAAAAAAAAAACAAAATACGCAAAGCTTGCACATCCAAACATACGTTTTGTTGTTTTTTTGTCAAAAAAACCAACACACAACCAAACAAACGTTTAGTTGTATAAAAAACAACAACAACGCCAAAAGAAACAAAACACAAAAAAAAAACAAAATACGCAAAGCTTGCACATCCAACCATACGTTTTGTTGCTTTTTTGTCAAAGCATGCAATACATTGTGTTTTTTGATGAAATTTTCAGAGGTTGTCTCGGATTTTTGCTCATATCTCCGTTATTTATGGACGGATTTTGCTGATTTTAAATAGCAAAATTCTCGAAAGTATGTCTGACAGAATTGTTGAAGATTTGGATCCCGGAGATATCTGGGGCCTTCAGAAAATTGATTTCAACAGACAGACAGACGGACAGACAGACAGACGGACATGGCTTAATCGATTCCGCTATCTATAAGGATCCAGAATATACAGTATTGGCCATAACTAAAGCACCCCCTCAATGATTTTTTTTCATATGGTATTTTTTTGTATAAAATAAAAGTTTTAAATATCTATTATGTATTATTTTAATTTGTTAATATGTTTAGTATTGATAAACAAATACTTTCAAAGTTAACCTTTCTATAAGAGGTAACTTAAAATCAAAAAATATTTTAAGGTAGAAAATGAAACGGACAAAACTAAAGCACCCCTTCAAGGATATACTATAAAAAAAAATTTTAGTTAATTTTTTGTTGCAAATCCTTTGTTTTGGATGGCACAAGAACATCTCTTGGCATAGAAGATAATATGTTTTTATGGCGTTTTTCGATATTCCTTCCCAGACTATTTTAACGGCATGAAATAAATCGTGAAAATTTCCGATCCTTATTTCAACAATTTTCACGATTTATTTTCATATTAACAATGTGCCACAAGTTCTCAATAGGATTGAGATCGGGAGATTGACCAGGGCAATGAAGAACTTGAATCTTATTGCTGTGTAGCCAAGTCTTACAAACTTTGGAGGGGTGCTTAGGATCGTTATCCTGTTGGAAGATCCCTATAATTGGCATCTCTTCACTGGCATAAGGCAACATTACAGCTTTCAATACATCACGGTACATGAACCGATCCATAATCCCATAAATTTTATGATTTGGCCCAAATCCTTGACCAGAAAAGCAACCCCAGACCATTACATTGCCTCCTCCATGTTTAATTGTTCCTTTGCAATACTTAGGATTCAGTCTTCCTCCTTTTGGTCTGCGTACACGCCTTATTCCAGCGGAACTTTTTAAGTTGTATTTGGATTCGGCAGGGAACAGTACTGTCTTTAATTTTTGGACACTCCCTTCGATGTGGGCTTTGGCAAATTTCAGTCTAGCTTTCTTGTTCTTAGCTGATAGAAATGTTTTTTTGCTGGTCGTCAGCTGAATAATCGGGCTTCTACTACTCTTCTACGGATTGTTCTTTCTCTAACGCATAATCTTAAACTTGTTCCTACTTGAATAGCTGATGCTGTAGGATCTTTTTGTATTGCTCTTTTGATCAAGGAATCATAATATAGTGTTTTTTTTCGCGAACGACCTCCAGAATGCACCGGAGATTTTCGACCAGTCTTAAAAAATTTTGAAACGAGCCTGGAAATAACTGATCTGTTAATTGAATATTTTTTACTAAATTCATGTAGTGATAACCCCGTCTTCCAGTCTTCAATAACTTTAATTTTAAATTCACTGGAGTACTTGTTCCTTGTCATTGTTTTTTTTCACAATAAACTGTATAAAACTTAAATTTTGCACACTACGTCTTCCTATATTTTTATCTTTTGGAATTTTTAAGTCCATTCATTGCGATTCTCGATAATTCACATTGCTAATATGCAGTACCGAGTCAAATTTTTAAACATCTTATAAGAGGGTGCTTTTGTTTTGTCCGTTGCGTTTTGAGTTTTTATATGATTTATCATTTTAAATTAATTAAATTAAATTATCTTTTACTAAATGAATATTAAATGAACATTAACAATATTAGTTAATAAAATATATACAAAATTCATCCCAAAAAAGCCGTTTTTATCAAAAAAATTATGATTTGAAAAAATCCATTGAGGGGGTGCTTTAGTTATGGCCAATACTGTATATACTTTATAGGGTCGGAAATGAAAAATGTAGAAATTACAAACGGAATGACAAACTTATATATACCCTTCTCACGAAGCTGAAGGGTATAAAAATAATGAAACTCACCCTATATACACTCTAAGATATTTGTTGAATCGTAGAGTAAATATAGAGGAACCTCTTAAGCGTAATCGTCCAGTTCAGTGTAGTAATTGTCAGGAATTTGGACATACACGTAATTATTGTACCCTACGCACAGTATGTGTTGCATGCGGAGGCCTGCACTCTTCGTCACAATGTGATATAGTTGAGAATGGTCTCAGTAGGAAATGTGGTAACTGCGGTGGAGATCATTCCGCTAATTATCGCGGATGCCCGGTCTACAAGGAGTTACTAAAAAGATTAAGAGAGAGGCAAAAGCTGTTGAGAGGTGAAATAGTTGAATCAACACCTACAAATTCGGTATCTACATCTAGACCACTAAGCTCTGGAGTAGATTTTTCAAATGATAAAATAAATGCGGCTCATCCAGTATCACAGGAAAATGGCCAGGGAGCCACAATTAATGCTGGTGCCAGCTCATACGCCAGTATTTTAAAAACGGGTTATCAAAAGCCAAAAGTCCCCCAAAATATGGGAGGGTTGGAAAACCTTATGCAAACACTTACTGAGAATATTTCCTCTCTTAATCAAAATATGACTAACTTCATGTCATCCATGCAAAACACAATACAAGAGCTTCTGAGAGCACAGAACCAAATGATTCAAATTCTATTAACAAGAAAATGAATTTTTTGAAGATATGTTTCTGGAATGCAAATGGTTTAAACCAGCACAAATCGGAAATTTCCCATTTTATGTTAAATAAAAGCATCGATGTGATGTTAATTTCGGAGACACATCTTACAAATAGATATAACTTTAATATATCAGGATACTCATTTTATTACACAAACCATCCGGATGGTAAGGCACATGGAGGTACCGGTATCATAATTAGAAACCGATTGAGACACTACGCCCTAGATGCGTTTTCAAAGGATTATATGCAAGCAACATCGATTCGCCTTGAATACCCAGCTGGAGACTTAACTCTGAGCTCTATATATTGCCCACCACGTTTTTCGATAACCAAGGAGAAATTTGAAGAATTCTTTATAACACTAGGAGATCGGTTTCTGGCTTGTGGAGACTACAATGCCAAACATACATATTGGGGTTCGCGATTGGTAAATCCCAGAGGTAGACAGCTGTATAAAGCTCTAGTTGATCGCAAAAATTGCTTAGATTTTGTGTCTCCTGGAAACCCAACTTATTGGCCAACTGATCCTAGAAAAATTCCTGATCTAATAGACTTCGCCATATGCAGAAATATTATTCGGAATGCAATATCCACAGAAATATCCTATGATCTATCTTCTGACCACTCTCCTGTAATTATTAATTATTGTGAGAGACCCAACATCCCAAGATTTCCTAAGGACTCTTTGTATTTTAAGACAAATTGGCTAAAATATAGGAAATATATCAGCAGTCATATCCACACAAATCCTAATTTACAGTGTGAGGAAGACATAGATAGGACCGTCAATGACTTCACGTCATTGATCGTTTCGGCTCTGGAACACTCTAGGTGCCAGATCCCTCCAAAAACTAATACGCCTATTTTAAGTTCGGATATTGAAAGACTTCTTCTCGAAAAGAGAAGACTCAGAAGAGAATGGCAACATAATAGATCACCTGCTGCAAAGCAGAGGCTGTCCGTAGCAGTACGAAAACTGAAAAGAGCCCTTCATTTAGAAGAGGATCGCATAAACGAAAAATATATTAAAAGTTTGACTAGTACAAAATACACAAATTTCTCTCTTTGGAAGGCAACGAGGAACATTAAGCCACCGGTAGAGGCACAAAGTGCTTTAAGAAAAGCTGACGGAACCTGGGCACGAAGTGCTATAGAAAAAGCCTCAGTATTTGCTGAACATTTAAGTGAAGTATTTCAACCCAACTCCACGGCAAATGAGTTTGAACTAGAAGAACTGCCAGCTTCAACAATGGCTAATGCAGCCCAATTCGATATTAGTCCTGAGGATGTTAATAGAGTAATTAAAAATAAATTAGACTTGAAAAAATCACCGGGATATGATTTAATAACGCCATCAATGATTAAGAACCTACCAAATGTGGCAATAATTGTGCTATCTATATTGTTTAATGCGATCTTGAAACTAGGAATTTATCCAAAAAATTGGAAAATTTCTCAAATAATAATGATACCTAAACCGGGTAAAGATTTAACCCTGCCATCTTCTTATAGACCTATTAGCCTACTCCCTTGTTTGTCGAAGCTATTCGAGAAAATATTCCTGGAAAAGATAATACCTTTTTTTGAATGATGGAAACATTATCCCAGTACACCAATTTGGTTTCCGTGAGCATCATGGCACCATTGAACAGGTCAATCGTTTAACTGGAGAGATTAGAAAATCTTTTGAATTAAAGAAATATTGTTCTGCCGTCTTTATAGACGTTGCCCAGGCTTTTGACAAGGTATGGCATAAGGGTCTAGTACATAAAATCAAATGTTTACTACCACTATGTACTCATAAATTGCTGGAGTCTTATTTATCGAATAGACTTTTCAGAGTTAAGTACAATGATTATGTGACGAGAGAATACAAGATTGGAGCTGGCGTTCCACAGGGAAGTGTACTAGGACCTACGCTATATTTGATTTACACCTCCGATCTCCCTACGTGCGATAAACTAACAATTTCAACATTTGCTGATGATACCGCCATTATTAGCTCAGACGAAAACCCACTCATGGCATCTAGTCAACTACAGAATTACCTCGTACGTGTGGAGTCATGGTTGAAAAACTGGCGAATAAAGGTAAATGAGCTGAAAAGTAAACATGTTACGTTCGCTCTAAGGAGAGGAAATTGCCCACCTGTCACACTCAGCAACGTTAATATACCGCAGTCTGATTATGTCACCTACCTTGGTATTCATCTAGATAGACGGCTTACTTGGCGCCGACACATAGAAACCAAGAGACTTCACATGAAGTTAAAAGCCTCTAGCTTTCATTGGTTAATCAGTGACCAATCAAAATTAAGCCTTGAATATAAAGTCATCCTGTATAAGACCGTTTTAAAACCAATTTGGACATATGGAATTCAATTATGGGGAATGGCTAGCAACACCAGTATTGATCTTATACAGAGGGCCCAATCTAAAATTCTTAGGACCATGACGGGAGCACCATGGTACATAAGAAATGAAAACATCCACAGAGACTTAGAAGTGACATTGGTAAAGGAAGAGTTCGAGAAAGTCCGTGCGAAATATATTGTGAAGCTGCGTAACCATCCCAATACGCTTGCAAGACAACTTGTGCAGACCCAAACCCGATCCAGGCTCCGTAGAGCAGATCTACCACCCCGCTAAGATGAGTGACAGTTTACCATAATGGCTCTCTTGCTGAAGAGCAAATAGTTTTAATTTTAGTTATAAGATTTAAATACTTATTGTAAGGTCAAAATAGACAGATTCAATAAATCAATAAAGCGTTAACAGTACCAGTTATTAACTCGCCCAAACAAGACGTGATTATACTTGTACGCTTAAATAGAAGATTCTCGATAACAAATCTGTAATAAAAACTTTTCTACCAATCATGAAAGACCCTCCAGACGAAAGCGGTAATAATAAACCGCCAATAACTTTAGACAAAAAAAAGTTACTTACAATTCTTTCCGCCGGTCCAAAATATTTAATTATGACCCGTATAAATAGTGAAAAATCCCTTGCAGAAGTATCACCTTTTTTAATAAAAAAAGTTATTGACAATACGTGCGGTGGTGAAGTCGAAATGTGTAAAAAACTACTGAATGGAACAATTCTAATTAAAACAAAAACATACATGCAAGCATAAAAATTTAATTCAACTAACATCGCTCTCCTCTACAATCGAAATCGAATTATCTGAGCATCAATCTCTTAACTATGCAAAAGGTGTTGTTTATTCAAATGACCTTCGTGGTATTCCAGAGGACGAGATTCTAAAAGAACTCAAAACACAAAATGTAAAATGTAAAATAAACAAAATATTAAGAAAAGTGAACAACGCGTTGAAAGAAACGGGTTTGATAATTGTCACCTTCGCAGCTACTTCTCTCCCGTCTGAATTATCAATCGGTTATGAGAAAGTTAAAATTAGACCTTACATTCCTCTCCCCCTCAAATGCAGAAACTGTTATCGGTACGGTCACTTAGCTAAGTTCTGCAAAAATAAACAAACATGCTTTAACTGTTCTGAAGAGTATCACTTAAAAGAAGAGAATGAAATCTGTAACAACACTCAAATATGTATCAATTGCAAAGAAAATAACAATAATAACAACAGTCATTCAGCTAATGATAAATCGTGCCCAATCTTTCTGAGAGAGAAAGAGATACAAGCCATCATAACATTGGAAAAAACAAGTAGAAAAACTGCAATTAAAAAATATAATGATCGTCACCACTCTACATCAACGTACTCTTTTATAACTAAATCAACTTCTAATAACAACAATAACAAAAACTCCAACTGCAACGAAAAAGAAACAATAACATCATACAATTCAGAATCTCTTAACAATGGTATCTCTTCTCTTAATTTAAATAATAAAATGCCTCCACCAATCATATCTACAACAACACATGAACTTAAAAACTATTCTGACGATTTAACAGCATCTGATTACGATAGTACATCATCACAAACATTAGATGAGGGAAAAAATAAAAGCATAATTCTTCCAAAAAATACTTCAAAAAGAACAAGAAATCGATTAGCAAAAGAAATAGCCAAATCTAACGACCCCAAGCGAACTAAAAATTCTTAAAATGTCTCCATACGCCTGTAATAACAATTGTTCATTGCAACCCATCAACAATACTTTCATTATAAATTTGATATATCTCTCCACATTATGACATTGAATATAATCCAGTGGAATATAAATGGTTTTAAAAATAACTACAATGAACTTATATTACTCATCAAACTCTACTCACCAAAAATAATATCACTCCAAGAAACTCATCTTCATAGCCTTACAAATATCCCCGTTCCGATAAATTACTATTTGTTTGCGCATAACACCTCCAATACAAGATATGGCGGTGTAGCTTTACTTATTCATAAATCGCTCCAACACAAGAAAATTAACGTTAATAATGACTTCGATACTGTATGCGTAGAAATAAACTCAAACATAAACTTCAAAATTGTATCTTCTTATATAGCTCCAAACAACAATTTTACTCAACAAAACCTCAACAATATGTTCAATAATATTGATCCACCTTTATTGATTACAGGAGACTTTAACTGCTGGCACAATAACTGGGGCTCTTCAATAAATAATAAAAAAGGCAGAATTCTATCTCACTTCATCAACAACAATAACTTCGTGCTTTTAAATAATTCGTCACCTACCCTTTTTAATACTCACTCCACTTTTTCCCACGTTGACTTATCTTTCTGTAGCCCATCACTGTGTGTTCATGTCGACTGAAATATAGAAAGTACTCTACACGGAAGCGACCACTTTCCTATAATCATCTCAATGTTCCATCACCCATCAGAATCATATCCAACATATCGACCAAAATATAAAATAAATCAAGCTGACTGGACTTTGTTCCAAAGACTTTGTATAACCTCTGAAGAAAGCAGACCAGTTAGTGATAACCTTAATAAGGAGACTGCCAATATATACAAAATTATTAAAGAAGCAGCCAATGTTTCCATACCCCAAACTCATCCAGCTTCTCCTAAAAAGGTACCTTGGTGGAACAACCATCTTGAGAATCTTAAAAAACAAAAAAATAGGCCCTGGCTTATTTTTAAACGTAATATAACTACACAAAATCTCTACATCTACAAAAAAAATAATGCTTTATTAAAAAGAGAAATTAAAATCGCCAAAAGAAAATCTATTTATAATTTAACATCCACAATAAACCCATCCTCCAAGGCCGATAGAATATGGTCAAATATACGAAGTTTTACCGGTTACAAATCCACACAATCTATTCACGTTATAACCACCCAAGATATAGTAATCTCCGATAGATTTAAAATAAGTAACGAGCTAGCAAAATTTTGGTCGGATAACTCTTCTGACCATAATTTTCCACAAGATTTTCAAACTCACAAAAACAATATACTTGCTAACACTACAATCACGAATCCCAGCCCTGAGGCCCTAAAAATTGAGCATAATATTAACATCACCGAACTAAACAATGTCCTAAAAAATCTTAAAGGCAAAACACCCGGAATATATAGGATTTCATATGAAATCATTAAAAAACTTCCAATTATAGTAAAACAACGCATACTTAGTCTGTTCAACAACATTTTTAATACATATATACCACAGCAATTTAAACTTAGCATCACCATACCGATTTATAAAAAAGATACGGACAAAATGTCTCTCAACTCTTACCGCCCCACATCGTTAAACCCTTGTCTAGCCAAAGTGTTAGACAAAATCGTTGCAAACAGATTATGGTGGTTCTTAACAACTAACAGATTGATAGACAGTAGACAATTTGGTTTTTCTAAGGGCAAATCAGCTATTGACAGTCTATTATATATAGACCACCAAATAGCTGACACGCTGTCACTTAGAAAACACCTAACAATAATATCCTTGGATTTCCAAAAAGCGTTTGATAAAATTGGACTTCACCCCATCGTAGAACAGTTAATCACATGGAAAGTCGGACCTAGAATAATACATTACATAATAAATTTTATGAAAAACCGCAAATTTATTGTAAGAGTAGGATCGTATTACTCCAATGTTTACCATCTTTATAATGGAATACCCCAAGGGTCCCCACTCTCCGTCGTTCTATTCCTCATAGTCTACAACAAATTATGCAAAGTCATCTCACTTCATCGGGAAATAGACTTCACTTCATATGCTGACGATTTTAATTTAATTATAAAATCCAACAAAACCAAAAATCCTGTCTTAAATTTAAGCTCACTTTTTAATGACATCCTTGTATGGGGTAACTACTCTGGAGCGGTATTATCACCAAGAAAATGCAAATTTATTCATATCTGCCGTAAAAAATCTTGCAAGTGCTTAATCATATCTAATCAAATTCAACCCATCGAAGTAACAAATCTACGGTTATTAGGACTACACATCAACAAGAGATACCGTTGGAACGAACACATCAACATATTAGTAAAATCTTTAAGCCAGCAGCTAAATATAATCAAATGCCTCTCCAGCCACAAATTCAATTGCAATTCTTACACACTAATACAAATAACTAAAGCCCTAATATTATCAAAAATAAATTACGGTTTACCAATTTACGGACATGCTCCCAAATCAGTTCTTAGGAAACTAAACTGCCAAATAAACGCGGGAATAAGGTATTCATTGGGGGCCTTTCCCACTTCACGCACAAAGTCCCTATACGCAGATGCCAATATACTACCGTTGGAAACCCAAAGAGATATTCTTACAACAAAACTATATCGATCTTTTATGGACACTTCATCTCCCCTAAACGCAATTATGAAAAAAAATTAAAAAATGCAAAAAGATAGCAAAAATACCATCTACCATCAATAGAATAAAATACAACTGCAACATACTAAATTTACCAATTAAAATACCAAGTACCAGAGAGAAAAATTATGAACCATGGATATTAGATAAAAACAATTTCGACTTATCTTTACACCAGTACACAAAGAATAATAATCAATCATTTTTCTGTGTACTAGGACCTACGTTATATTTGATTTACACCTCTAACTTGTCTACGTGCGATAAATTAACAATTTCAACATTTGATGATGATACCGCCATTATTAGCTCACACGAAAACCATCTATTGAACTACAAAATTATTGTGGAGTCATGGTTGAAAAGCTGGCGAATGAAAATTAATGAGTACCATCGTATATAAGAAATGAAAACATCCACAGGGACTTAGAAGTGACATTGGTAAAGAAAGAGTTCAAGAAAGCCCGTGAGAAATATATTGTAAAGCTGCAAAGCCATCCCAATGCGCTTGCAAGGCAACTTGCGCAGATCCAAACCCGATCCAGGCTCCGTAGAGCTGATCTACCACCCTTCTAAGATAAGTGCCAGTTAACCCTGAAGGCTCTCTTGTTGAAGAGCAAATAGTTTTAATTTTAGTTATTAAGATTTAAATACTTATTGTAAGGTCTATAAAAGGAAGATTCAATAAATAAATAAAGCGTTAACAACAAATTCAGCTTAAATAAATTAATTTGTTGGTGATTTATAAAATATTTATTGCTTGGAACCATGACACAACAATATAAGGTATACTCAGTAGAAAATAAATTCTCAATTATACAATTCTGAAATATGAAAAAAATCAATATCAAAGTTTGACGTTATAGGGGTAAACATTGAAAACTCTCCCTAGTGATTCTACATTCTACTATTATTGTATCATGGCTTGGATCAATATTTTATTGAAGTTTTTTACATTTTTTAAACAATAAACATTTTTTCTGGGCTGCTACACAGAAAGAATTAAATTTCTGATTCAATCAAGAAATTTGCTCAATCAGACAAAATTTTGGTTGAGTTTTGCAAAATTTTAAATTAAAAAAAACACTATTTTTTAATTAAAAAAAGTATGATATATTAATTCCTGTTGTTCCTATAAGGAGCATAGGGCCGTAACTAGTTCGTTCCATTCGGATCTGTCGTATGCAATGGCTTTAGTTTCCCTCCAGCTTTTACGAATTCTCGTCAATTCCACATCAATCTGCCGCTTCCATGTATGAGCAGGTCGACCTCTACGCCTGCTTCCCTGGGGATTCCATTCGATTGCCTGCTTAGCAATATCATTATCATCTTTACGAAGTGTGTGACCTATCCACTTCCATTTGCGTTTACATAGTTCCGTTTGTATTGGAATTTGGTGATTTGTTTCCCAAAGACGAGAGTTGGATATTGTATTTGGCCAATATATTTTAAGAAGTCTACGAAGACAGTTGTTGGTGAAAACTTGCATAGATTGAACATCAGAGCTGGCGGCATTCCATGTTTCACAACCATATAGTAGAACTGACTTTACGTTGGAGTTAAAGATTTTGAGCTTCGTCCTTTGTGAAATATTGGACGATTTCCACACGTTAGTCAACATTCCAAATGCTTGCCTTGCTTTCTTTACGCGCGCCGAAATATCTGCGCTGGAGCCGCCCTGCCTGTCAATTATGCTTCCAAGGTAACAAAAGGATTCTACCTCCTCAAGTTGTGTGCCACCAATGTGAAAAGGGGTATTATTTTCGGTAAAAATGCGCATTATTTTCGTTTTACCGATGTTTATTCTCAGACCAGCAGTCAGGGCATGTTCGACAATTTTGCGCAACTTGTGTTCCATACCAGCATGTGAATGTGTGAGGAGACAAATATCGTCAGCATAGTCAAGGTCTTCAAGTCTATCTTGAAGGCCCCACACAATTCCATTTCTTGATGTTGTAGATTGTTGCATAATGACATCTAGCACAATATTAAAGAGAAGTGGCGAGAGCACACATCCCTGGAGGACTCCTTTACCGATGTTTATCTTATCAGATAGTTCATTTTCATGCAATATTCTGCTGTTGTGGCACTCCCTTACAGGCTAACGCGTTCCAAATTGCTGTATGGTTGAGCGTGTCAAACGCCTTTTCAAAATCTATAAAAAGGAGATATAATGGGGATCTCCATTCAACGGACTGCTCGACTATTATCCTGAGACTGTTGACATGGTCAACACAGGATTTTCCACGGCGGAAACCGGCTTGTTCCCTCCTCATACCGGGAGAGATTGCATCACAAACCCTTTTCTTGATAATGTGGGCAATAACCTTAAACAGCATATTCAAAAGAGTGATACCCCTCCAGTTACTACGTTCTGATAAGTCTCCTTTTTTCGGTATTTTTATGATTACACCTTCCAAGAGTGAATCTGGTAAATACTTGGAAGACCAAAATCCATCCATGAGCGGTAGCAGTAGTTTCGAGCTTGTCATTGGATCGACCAGCAGCAAGTATGATATTATATAAAAAAGTTGTTTGAATTTACAACACAATTTCAAACAAAAATTTGTTTAAAACAGTAAAATTTGTGTCTGGTCCAAATAAATATTTTTAACCCAATGAGAATTATATCAACTCATGATAAAAACACACATGCAAACGAAATTATCGAATGTGAGTAACCCCCCGTTGCCACATGCAAGTAATTACTTGTAAGTAATGAATACGTATTATCATCGAAAAACACCGAAAAACCACAAAATTTTTTGTGTGTCTACACTATGCGCTGCAAGTTCATTTTAAAAATGTCGCCAACAACGAATGTTCTTGCTAAAATTGCTATGTTGAACGAATTAAAAGAAAATAATAAGGGAAAGCCAGTATTGCCGTGTTGTCAAAATTATAAAATTACTGAAAAAAAATTTTTCGTTAATTTTTTTTTAAATGAATTAAATTTATTTTTAAAAATATCATTAATATGTGTTGTTGTATATTTGTGTTTTATTTTATTTTTTTTAAATACATAGAATATCTGATAATTTCCTTTACTAAGTTCTAGTAAATTGATATAAAACTCATTCTTGGTAACACTGTTTCTTCATTTGTCATTTTGCTTGCGACAAGTGACAAAAATTTACTTACAAGCAAATTCTCTTGTAAGCTGAGCTGTAAGTAAGAAAGATGCGATTGTGTTAGTAAAAAACTGTGAGTGTATTGAGTTTTTCGAACTTGCACTTACATGTGGCAACGGGGGGTAAGATGCGCATGATAACAACAAACACTCTTATTTAAATGCTTGTTTTGTTGCTTTATCCCAAGTGTCGTATTAAAATAAAAATCAAACAAAAACATTAATAGAATCTATAAAAATATTTATAGAAAATAAAATTAGTTTCAGACAGGCGATTGTTTGACAATAGTTGTGTTCGCGTACTTGATAATTTGTAATAATTTGTACAAACTATCACTGGAAGTTACGGGATTCCGTTCGTTTACTTTTAAAAACTTGTAACGAGAGAGCAAGAGAGAGTCAAGATATTGGGGCGATTGTGTACTCCATAGCTGTTGCGTCAAATATTATTACATATAGTGGTGGTCAAAACATATGCAACTAGCAACAGAATTTTACAAAAGTTGTTTAAACTAGTTTTATAGGTAAACAATAATATTCATTTGCTTGTAATATTTTTTTATTAATGCTTTAAAAATGAGAATATGAAATTTAATTCAGAATTTTATGCATTGAAAAGAAAAAAATTGGCATTAAAATTTGCAGGAATAGCGTTCCAATCCTTGAAACATAATATCTGAATTAGTGCAATTTTCGGCATCGATTCTTTGATTAACGATTTCCTAAAGGTTCTCAATCGGGTTTAGATCTGGTAATTGTGGTGGCCATTCCATTACAGAGAGCTTGGGGTCGTTATCGTACTGAATTACTCATCGAAGCGGAATATTATCCTCAGCATTTGGAAGCATTACTCTTTCCAAGATGCCTCTATAGATAAATTCATACATTATTTCATTAATTTTGAGCAATGGGCCAACTCCAGCAGCTGAAAAACAACCCTCATACCATTACGTTGCATCCTGCTTGCTTCACCGACGTTTTTCCTACACGCAAAAAACCGCTTATATTAAAACGTAATCATAAGAAACGTTTGAAGTTTGCTAAGGAGCATTTAAATTGGTCAGAAAACAATGGACGACGCACAGTGGGGCAGAATCGAAATTTTTTGGAAATAAATCTGGCATTTCTAAACGGCTGGTCCGATCGGGATAAAATTTGAATTGGGTGTAGCCAAGGAGTATTCGAGTTTAAGTTATTAAAATGGGCCCTACAAATAAACTAGGGACGGCGCTATGGGGCCTTCGACATGTAAAATTATTAAACACGTGCCATTTTTTTGTTTCCCATCCGATTTCAAAGAATTTTATATTTTTGGAAAGCGCTCGGCTAGATCTTGATTTATCTCTTATAATTTCCTAGTTATAGGCATTTCAAAATTGAAATTTTAAAATTTTGCCATACCTTGGTCCGCTTTTTTAAAAATATAAGGCGCATTTTTGGACCGAATGGACTCGAATTTTTTTTTTAGTTAGACAACTAAATTACCAACAACATACAAAAGATTTCAGAGCAATATCTCCTCCTTGGCTACACCCAACTCAAATTTTATCCTGATCGGACCAGCCGTTTAGAAATGCCAGATTTATTTCCAAAAAATTTCGATTCTGCCCCACTGTGCGACGGTCTTATTTATCGACGAATCCGAATTTAATATCATCGGAAGTGATTTCATATGTTACTAAGACGATCAGTTAACACGCGGCTTCAAGCGCGATACTGCAAAAAGACAGTGAAGCATGCAGGATGCAACGTAATAGTATGGAGGTTGTTTTCCAGCTGCAGGAGTTGGCCCATTGCTCAAAATTAATGGAATAATGGATGGATTTATCTATAGAGACATCTTGGAAAGAGTAATGCTTCCAAATGCTGAGGATAATATGCCTCTTAGATGAGCTATTCAGCACGATAACGACCCCAAGCACTCTTCACGTGTTGTTAAATCGTGGTTAGCACAAGAATGAGTTTCGGTAATGGAATGGCCACCACAATTACCAGATCTAAACCCGATTGAGAACCTTTAGGAAATCGTTAATCAAAGAATCGATGCTGAAAATTGCACTAATTCAGATATTATGTTTCAAGAATTGGTAGATACTTGGAACGCTATTCCTGCAAATTTTATTGCCAATTTAATAGCTTCACTGCCTTGCCGATGTAAGGCCATTGAAAATATAGGATTTGCCACGAAATATTAAGTTTTATAGACAAAAATGTCTTCGAAGCAATTAGTTGCATATGTTTTGGCCAATGCATATCAACCCATACGTAGTTTTTTTAAAATGTTTTTCTTTTCAATGCAAAAAATTCTGAATTAAATTTCATATTCACATTTTTAAAGCATTAATAAAAAAAATATTACAAGCACATTTCTTTTTCATATTTTATTTATTGTATCTTCACAAAATAATGTGAACTATCAACAATTTGTTCAAATCTTAAATCTAAATATTAATTTTTATTTACGTCCCACCACAGTTGGACGAAAAATTATGTTTAATTTATAGATCCTATCATCAGCGCAGGTCTGTTGGATTCCTTCTTCTTAATCGGATGTAACCATTACTTCTCATTAATGTTCGTGCAAGTGGGTTTGGGTGAACTTCTAACTTTTTCAAATATGACTCCGCATGTTTTTTTATTTCATTTTTCACCAGGGAGACACCCAGGTCCTTATGAATGTTAATATTTCTCACATACCAAGGCGCTGCTGTTATCATTCGTAACATTTTATTTTGGAATCTTTGAATTTTTTCAATATTAGAAGCTGAGTTTGCAATCTAAACTCAATCTCGAGTTTTTACCAATTAGCCAGAAAATTTGTAGTAATTTTAACTTCATTTGAGTCAATTTCGTATCTATATGCTTTTTCCAGGTAAGACGTCGATCTAGATGCAGGCCTAGATATTTAACTTCAGTTTGTTGAGGTATTATGATTATTTATTAGGATTGGAGGGCACGATTCTCTACGCAATGTGAATGTAAGATGTATACATTTTTGCTCGTTTACTTTTATTCTCCATTGTTTTAACCACCTTTCTATGTCGAGTATATGGTCTTGTAAAAGTACAGATCAGTGCTGCCAACTTTTTTTTGGAGAAATCGTAAATTTTTTAAAAAAAAATCGTCAAAATCGTCAAGTTAAAAAGAAAAATATCGTCAAGTAATCGTCAAGACAAAATTACATTAAAAATACCAAAAACATTTTTTTATTAACTTTTTAAATATTTTTATTTTATTTACATGTAAATAAAGTTATTATTTAATAAAAAAAAATAATTAATTTTGGTATTATGTGACTTTACTCTGGTACATTTCTGTTTGACATTTTTTTAATAAGTCATTTTTAATTGCTATATTAAAACACTGAGAATTATTTAACATAAGATAATCTTTTGAAAACAATATTCCTTATAATGTTGAAGAATCCAAAGCATTTCTGATTTTTGTTCTATTTAAATTTACAATATTAAAAATTCTTTCAACGTTGGCCGACGAATGTGGTATGTCGGAAGGCCATTGCATTATTGACTCTCTTTAAAATAGAAATATTTTTCCAATGTTTGGAGTTCGGTGAATTTCATATTACGTAATTCTCGAACTTCATTATCAAGTTCTTTTCCATTTAATAAATTTGGAATAAGTTTGGCCAATTGGAAAATTTAATATTTTTTTGTTGAATGTAGTTTAATCCTTCTAAAAGTTTATCGCCAAAATCAAAACGTTTTAAAATTTGTGAAACCAATTCAATATAAAATTGGACGCTGTCTGCCTTTCAATTTGTACATTGCAAAAGGGGACTTACAATATTTTAATTTTAGGAAAAAAGGTTACCATATGTTTTTCTTTTAAAAAATCGTCATTTTTGTTCGCGGGAAAAATGAAAAATCGTCAATCGTCATTTTAATAAATTTGACTTAAAAAATCGTCAAAATGACGATAAATCGTCAAAGTTGGCAGCGCTGGTACAGATGCTTCTTGGGGGGTTTTCATGAATGGCTAGTATAGCTGTGTCATCAGCAAAAGTTGATATGTGGGTTCGACTGTTTGTAGGCATATCACAAGTATATAGCAAATATAGGAAGGGACCCAGTATACTTCCTTGGGGTACGCCTGCTTCAATAGGCTGTGGTGAACTTATGAAGTCTCCCTCTTTAAGAACGAACTTTCGATGACTTAAATAACTTTTTAGAAGCTTGTGTGTGTTCACTGGTAAATATTGTTTTATTTTTTCGATAATCCTCATGCCATACTTTGTCGGTGGCTTGCGAAACGTCGATGAAGAGTGCAGAACAATATTTTTTGTCTTCAAATGTCTTGGATATGATTTCTACCAACCTGTGAGTTTGTTCTATGGTGTTATGTTTCCGAATTGATGAGTTGGATTATAATCAAAATGATTCACTATCGGCTTTAACTTGTGCATTAACAGTTTTTCGAATAGCTTTGATATATTTGACAATAGGCTAATAGGTCTATATGATTCTACTTTACTGTGATCTCTTCCCGGCTTAGGTATCATTGTAACTAAAGAAACCTTCCATTCTGGTGGATAATATTCAAGGCGTAATATAGCATTAAAAATAAATAGGATTATTCTTAATGCAATTTGGGGTAGCTCGAGGAGCATCTTGTTACTGATTTTATCAATACCAGGTGATTTTTTGGAGTTTAAATCAATAATAGCCTTGTCAATCTCTGAAATCTCAAAACGAAGTGGTTCAGCTGCAGTAATATGGGGTAAAGTAGGTGGTAACTCTATTGTGTCTTTTGACTCGTTTGGGGAAAATACATTCGTTAGATGACTAACAAACAGGTTTCCTTTTTCAGTATCGTTTCACGCCCAGCCTCCACTAGAATTACGTAGAGGAGGTCTGCTCAAACAGGTCTTTTTAATTTTTTGTAGCTCGCCATAGAGAGTAATTTGAGTACTGGGTGGCATCTAAGTTTTCCAGATATTTATTAATTGAGTAAGTTTTGCGTTTGTGAAGAAGTATACTAAGGTGTTTGCGACATTTTCTAAGCTCCGTTTTAAGTTGAGGGGATCTGAAGAGTTGCCACTCTCGACGAACTCTTCTTTTTTCAGCTAATAACTGTTCAATGTCTGCAGAATAGAGTCTATTGTATCTTATTTGATGGGTTATTTGAGTGGCGTGTTCAACAGCAAGTTTTAAGTTTTGTTCAAAATTTTTGAGTGAGATATCGATATCTTCTGGTGTTCTTAGCGATATATTTTCTGTACTGTGTGTGCTAATATATTTTCTATATTTCAACCAATTTATTTTCGTGCTTGATATTGCAGAGTGACCAGTCGGGGATACTATTTCTAGGGGGTTAAATAGAGTAACGAAGGTGGGTGAGTGATCCGAGGATAATTCTAATGAAGATTTAACCTGCATTAGTTCCATTGGTAAATTTTTTGTAACTGCAAAATCAATGACATCGGGTATTTTGCTTGGGTCAGTAGGCCAGTATGTTGGTTCTCCGCTCGACAACACATTCAAATTCAATTTAGAAATTGTATTAAAAAAAGCGCGACCTTTCGGGGTTACAAGTCTTGATCCCCAGTGAGTATGCTTAGCATTATAATCGCCAGCTGCCAGGAATCGCGGTCCTAGTGATTCGTATTTGTTTTCAGTAATCGAAAACCTTGGAGGTGAATATATCGACGAAATTAATAGGTTTCTGTAGCAATCATCCAAACAGATTGTCGTAGCTTGAAGATAATCTTCACAAATATCACACATTGAATGGTGTTTGATACGGGTTTTAATTAAAATTCCAGAGCCTCCACATGCTCTATCTCTTGGATCATTTGTGCCATAAAAAACATATCCATTTATCTTAAATAAACTTTTAGACGTCAAATGGGTTTCCGAAACTAACATTATATCAACTTCATGACTTTTTAGAAAATACTCGAGTTCATTTTTATGTTGGCGAATGCCGTTAGCGTTCCAAAAACATATTCTTAGGCAGTTCATGGTCTGTTAAGCACAGCCTGCAATAACATTGATTGCATTTTAAGCATTTCTTGCATCATGTTACTCATTGAGTTTGTAAAGTTATTTACCGATTGCACAAGAGTTTCTATTGTAGATTCTAGTCTGGTAAAATTGAAAATTGGCGTTTGCTCTCTTACCTCTGGGTTCATATTTTGGTTTTGTGGTTGACGGACTTGCGTCTGAGTTTGATTGTTTCTTAGTACATTTGCATATGTTTCTTTGTTATCATATGTCTGTTGCAACGGGGGGTAGTTAAAATTTATGTTATTTAATGGCTGAGCAGGGAAAATCTTCGTTTTATGGCTTTGTGATTTTTTAACAATTGAGTAGACAGGACAACCCCTGTAGTTCGCTGTGTGGTTACCTCCGCAATTGCTGCATTTTTTCATTTTAGGATCATCCTTGGATTTGTTACATTGGGATGTGTTATGCAACTCTCCACAAATAACACATACGGGTGGCAATTTGCAATATGCCTTGGTATGTCCATATTCTTGGCAATTCATACATTGGACGGGGCCAAATCGTTTATGTGGTTCTTCAACCGTAATTTTACGATGCAATAAGTACTTCAGGTTATATATGGGATGTGTTTCATTTTTTTCAGGTTTATGTCACCGGGTTTAAGTTCAACACGGAAGAGTGGTTGGGGCTTTTTTTCACGTTTTCTAATATTTATCACATTTTCTGTCTTAAAAAATGTATCTTCTTTGCTTTGCTTTATTTCGAGTGGTTCAACATTACAGTCAATACCCTTTATTACAACTTGTAGACCCTTGCTTCCTTCCAGCTGATAAGTGTAAAAACTTTTCTTTTGAGTTTGAAAATATTTATTTTATGTATTTGTATTTTAGTTTCATGAATCGTGCCTTTCTTGATTGGGATAACGTAAAAAGAGTTCTCTCCTATTAATGAGATCAGGCTCTGAACCAGTGAATTTGAATTATTTTCTCTCAAGTAAATAGGGGGTGGTTTTGTAGAGGTAATTTTATTTACTGGTTCATCTGTTTCACATTCCAGAATAGAAAAACGATTTTCATTATTTAATCTAGCAGGTTCACTATCCTTATATAATTTAGCCAAGGGTGCCGCTTTCGAAAACTTGGGACTTCGTGCCCGTTTTAATACTGTAACATATCGGTCCATTCCAACCTGTATTTGGGATTTATTATCTTTATATAATGGTTGACTAATCTTGGGTATAGCGCCACTTAATGGGTTAATTTTAATTGTTGTCGGTGTGGTGGATTTCGTTTCTGAAGCTGATATTGCTAACATACATTCAGGCGTAAATAAAGTATTTATATTTTTTGGTAACTCCAGGGGCCTATTTCACTAAGCTACAAGTTCACAATTACAAGTGTTTTTGCCTGTAAAATTGTGAACTTGTGAATAATTGTGTTTCATCAAAATTCAATTACAAGTTTGCAGCTACAAGTGAATTTTACAAGTCACAAGTCATACTTCTACATGTGGTTTTGTTTCACTAAACTAAATTTGCACTTGTAAACTTGTAGAATTGTAGAAAAAAAGCTTTGGGTCGACGGAGACCCTCAGAAAAATGTTTACAAGTTAATGATAAATTGAAATAAAATTTGATTTTTAACTATTTTTTAATAAAAATTAGTTAAAATAAACACAAAATCCAAAATTTTTAATATTGATTAGCATTTGGTTAGCTTAATATAGAAAGGCCTTAACTCGTGTTTTTTTAAGCCGAATTGTTTTGTTAAATATGATATATGATTGGGCCATTTATCGAAATAATCAAAAATCTGGGCTTATAAAAACACGAATTAGGGCCTTTCTATATTAAAGTAACGATTTATTTATTTTGTTTACTATTAATAGGCGATTAATATAGGGTATCATATGGTCGGGCTTCACAGACTATACTTTCTTACTTGTTGCTTTTTGCCTTTGGGAATAGCCACTTTGGAAATCGAAACATATATAGACAATTCTAAATTAGTACCCAAAATTGCAAAAGTATTTATTTTTATCAGTCCCCGCACATTTTCCGATAGATTGGGTATAAACAAGTAAGAGAGCTATATTCGGCTATGACGAATCTTATATACTCTTCACCAAATTATACTTCAAAATACAAATTTTAAATTTTTTTAGGTAAACAAAATTTATTTTTTTTTCCAAAGTATTTTTTTTAATTTTTTGGAAAACAATATTTTTCGAATTGTTATTTTAATTTTTTTTAAAAATTTAAATTTTTTAAAAATTTTGTTTTTTAAATTTAAAATTTTTTTTGATGAAAAAAAAATTCTAGTTAAAAAATATTTTTTATATAAGAAATATTATTGAAATATGTTATATGTTTTTATAGGATATTTTTTAGCATTTTGAGTAATAATAAATAAGAATTGTAAAATTAATATCACAATTGGCACTCTTCACGTGTTGTTAAATCGTGGTTAGCACAAGAATGAGTTTCGGTAATGGAATGGCCACCACAATTACCAGATCTAAACCCGATTGAGAACCTTTAGGAAATCGTTAATCAAAGAATCGATGCTGAAAATTGCACTAATTCAGATATTATGTTTCAAGAATTGGTAGATACTTGGAACGCTATTCCTGCAAATTTTATTGCCAATTTAATAGCTTCACTGCCTTGCCGATGTAAGGCCATTGAAAATATAGGATTTGCCACGAAATATTAAGTTTTATAGACAAAAATGTCTTCGAAGCAATTAGTTGCATATGTTTTGGCCAATGCATATCAACCCATACGTAGTTTTTTTAAAATGTTTTTCTTTTCAATGCAAAAAATTCTGAATTAAATTTCATATTCACATTTTTAAAGCATTAATAAAAAAAATATTACAAGCACATTTCTTTTTCATATTTTATTTATTGTATCTTCACAAAATAATGTGAACTATCAACAATTTGTTCAAATCTTAAATCTAAATATTAATTTTTATTTACGTCCCACCACAGTTGGACGAAAAATTATGTTTAATTTATAGATCCTATCATCAGCGCAGGTCTGTTGGATTCCTTCTTCTTAATCGGATGTAACCATTACTTCTCATTAATGTTCGTGCAAGTGGGTTTGGGTGAACTTCTAACTTTTTCAAATATGACTCCGCATGTTTTTTTATTTCATTTTTCACCAGGGAGACACCCAGGTCCTTATGAATGTTAATATTTCTCACATACCAAGGCGCTGCTGTTATCATTCGTAACATTTTATTTTGGAATCTTTGAATTTTTTCAATATTAGAAGCTGAGTTTGCAATCTAAACTCAATCTCGAGTTTTTACCAATTAGCCAGAAAATTTGTAGTAATTTTAACTTCATTTGAGTCAATTTCGTATCTATATGCTTTTTCCAGGTAAGACGTCGATCTAGATGCAGGCCTAGATATTTAACTTCAGTTTGTTGAGGTATTATGATTATTTATTAGGATTGGAGGGCACGATTCTCTACGCAATGTGAATGTAAGATGTATACATTTTTGCTCGTTTACTTTTATTCTCCATTGTTTTAACCACCTTTCTATGTCGAGTATATGGTCTTGTAAAAGTACAGATCAGTGCTGCCAACTTTTTTTTGGAGAAATCGTAAATTTTTTAAAAAAAAATCGTCAAAATCGTCAAGTTAAAAAGAAAAATATCGTCAAGTAATCGTCAAGACAAAATTACATTAAAAATACCAAAAACATTTTTTTATTAACTTTTTAAATATTTTTATTTTATTTACATGTAAATAAAGTTATTATTTAATAAAAAAAAATAATTAATTTTGGTATTATGTGACTTTACTCTGGTACATTTCTGTTTGACATTTTTTTAATAAGTCATTTTTAATTGCTATATTAAAACACTGAGAATTATTTAACATAAGATAATCTTTTGAAAACAATATTCCTTATAATGTTGAAGAATCCAAAGCATTTCTGATTTTTGTTCTATTTAAATTTACAATATTAAAAATTCTTTCAACGTTGGCCGACGAATGTGGTATGTCGGAAGGCCATTGCATTATTGACTCTCTTTAAAATAGAAATATTTTTCCAATGTTTGGAGTTCGGTGAATTTCATATTACGTAATTCTCGAACTTCATTATCAAGTTCTTTTCCATTTAATAAATTTGGAATAAGTTTGGCCAATTGGAAAATTTAATATTTTTTTGTTGAATGTAGTTTAATCCTTCTAAAAGTTTATCGCCAAAATCAAAACGTTTTAAAATTTGTGAAACCAATTCAATATAAAATTGGACGCTGTCTGCCTTTCAATTTGTACATTGCAAAAGGGGACTTACAATATTTTAATTTTAGGAAAAAAGGTTACCATATGTTTTTCTTTTAAAAAATCGTCATTTTTGTTCGCGGGAAAAATGAAAAATCGTCAATCGTCATTTTAATAAATTTGACTTAAAAAATCGTCAAAATGACGATAAATCGTCAAAGTTGGCAGCGCTGGTACAGATGCTTCTTGGGGGGTTTTCATGAATGGCTAGTATAGCTGTGTCATCAGCAAAAGTTGATATGTGGGTTCGACTGTTTGTAGGCATATCACAAGTATATAGCAAATATAGGAAGGGACCCAGTATACTTCCTTGGGGTACGCCTGCTTCAATAGGCTGTGGTGAACTTATGAAGTCTCCCTCTTTAAGAACGAACTTTCGATGACTTAAATAACTTTTTAGAAGCTTGTGTGTGTTCACTGGTAAATATTGTTTTATTTTTTCGATAATCCTCATGCCATACTTTGTCGGTGGCTTGCGAAACGTCGATGAAGAGTGCAGAACAATATTTTTTGTCTTCAAATGTCTTGGATATGATTTCTACCAACCTGTGAGTTTGTTCTATGGTGTTATGTTTCCGAATTGATGAGTTGGATTATAATCAAAATGATTCACTATCGGCTTTAACTTGTGCATTAACAGTTTTTCGAATAGCTTTGATATATTTGACAATAGGCTAATAGGTCTATATGATTCTACTTTACTGTGATCTCTTCCCGGCTTAGGTATCATTGTAACTAAAGAAACCTTCCATTCTGGTGGATAATATTCAAGGCGTAATATAGCATTAAAAATAAATAGGATTATTCTTAATGCAATTTGGGGTAGCTCGAGGAGCATCTTGTTACTGATTTTATCAATACCAGGTGATTTTTTGGAGTTTAAATCAATAATAGCCTTGTCAATCTCTGAAATCTCAAAACGAAGTGGTTCAGCTGCAGTAATATGGGGTAAAGTAGGTGGTAACTCTATTGTGTCTTTTGACTCGTTTGGGGAAAATACATTCGTTAGATGACTAACAAACAGGTTTCCTTTTTCAGTATCGTTTCACGCCCAGCCTCCACTAGAATTACGTAGAGGAGGTCTGCTCAAACAGGTCTTTTTAATTTTTTGTAGCTCGCCATAGAGAGTAATTTGAGTACTGGGTGGCATCTAAGTTTTCCAGATATTTATTAATTGAGTAAGTTTTGCGTTTGTGAAGAAGTATACTAAGGTGTTTGCGACATTTTCTAAGCTCCGTTTTAAGTTGAGGGGATCTGAAGAGTTGCCACTCTCGACGAACTCTTCTTTTTTCAGCTAATAACTGTTCAATGTCTGCAGAATAGAGTCTATTGTATCTTATTTGATGGGTTATTTGAGTGGCGTGTTCAACAGCAAGTTTTAAGTTTTGTTCAAAATTTTTGAGTGAGATATCGATATCTTCTGGTGTTCTTAGCGATATATTTTCTGTACTGTGTGTGCTAATATATTTTCTATATTTCAACCAATTTATTTTCGTGCTTGATATTGCAGAGTGACCAGTCGGGGATACTATTTCTAGGGGGTTAAATAGAGTAACGAAGGTGGGTGAGTGATCCGAGGATAATTCTAATGAAGATTTAACCTGCATTAGTTCCATTGGTAAATTTTTTGTAACTGCAAAATCAATGACATCGGGTATTTTGCTTGGGTCAGTAGGCCAGTATGTTGGTTCTCCGCTCGACAACACATTCAAATTCAATTTAGAAATTGTATTAAAAAAAGCGCGACCTTTCGGGGTTACAAGTCTTGATCCCCAGTGAGTATGCTTAGCATTATAATCGCCAGCTGCCAGGAATCGCGGTCCTAGTGATTCGTATTTGTTTTCAGTAATCGAAAACCTTGGAGGTGAATATATCGACGAAATTAATAGGTTTCTGTAGCAATCATCCAAACAGATTGTCGTAGCTTGAAGATAATCTTCACAAATATCACACATTGAATGGTGTTTGATACGGGTTTTAATTAAAATTCCAGAGCCTCCACATGCTCTATCTCTTGGATCATTTGTGCCATAAAAAACATATCCATTTATCTTAAATAAACTTTTAGACGTCAAATGGGTTTCCGAAACTAACATTATATCAACTTCATGACTTTTTAGAAAATACTCGAGTTCATTTTTATGTTGGCGAATGCCGTTAGCGTTCCAAAAACATATTCTTAGGCAGTTCATGGTCTGTTAAGCACAGCCTGCAATAACATTGATTGCATTTTAAGCATTTCTTGCATCATGTTACTCATTGAGTTTGTAAAGTTATTTACCGATTGCACAAGAGTTTCTATTGTAGATTCTAGTCTGGTAAAATTGAAAATTGGCGTTTGCTCTCTTACCTCTGGGTTCATATTTTGGTTTTGTGGTTGACGGACTTGCGTCTGAGTTTGATTGTTTCTTAGTACATTTGCATATGTTTCTTTGTTATCATATGTCTGTTGCAACGGGGGGTAGTTAAAATTTATGTTATTTAATGGCTGAGCAGGGAAAATCTTCGTTTTATGGCTTTGTGATTTTTTAACAATTGAGTAGACAGGACAACCCCTGTAGTTCGCTGTGTGGTTACCTCCGCAATTGCTGCATTTTTTCATTTTAGGATCATCCTTGGATTTGTTACATTGGGATGTGTTATGCAACTCTCCACAAATAACACATACGGGTGGCAATTTGCAATATGCCTTGGTATGTCCATATTCTTGGCAATTCATACATTGGACGGGGCCAAATCGTTTATGTGGTTCTTCAACCGTAATTTTACGATGCAATAAGTACTTCAGGTTATATATGGGATGTGTTTCATTTTTTTCAGGTTTATGTCACCGGGTTTAAGTTCAACACGGAAGAGTGGTTGGGGCTTTTTTTCACGTTTTCTAATATTTATCACATTTTCTGTCTTAAAAAATGTATCTTCTTTGCTTTGCTTTATTTCGAGTGGTTCAACATTACAGTCAATACCCTTTATTACAACTTGTAGACCCTTGCTTCCTTCCAGCTGATAAGTGTAAAAACTTTTCTTTTGAGTTTGAAAATATTTATTTTATGTATTTGTATTTTAGTTTCATGAATCGTGCCTTTCTTGATTGGGATAACGTAAAAAGAGTTCTCTCCTATTAATGAGATCAGGCTCTGAACCAGTGAATTTGAATTATTTTCTCTCAAGTAAATAGGGGGTGGTTTTGTAGAGGTAATTTTATTTACTGGTTCATCTGTTTCACATTCCAGAATAGAAAAACGATTTTCATTATTTAATCTAGCAGGTTCACTATCCTTATATAATTTAGCCAAGGGTGCCGCTTTCGAAAACTTGGGACTTCGTGCCCGTTTTAATACTGTAACATATCGGTCCATTCCAACCTGTATTTGGGATTTATTATCTTTATATAATGGTTGACTAATCTTGGGTATAGCGCCACTTAATGGGTTAATTTTAATTGTTGTCGGTGTGGTGGATTTCGTTTCTGAAGCTGATATTGCTAACATACATTCAGGCGTAAATAAAGTATTTATATTTTTTGGTAACTCCAGGGGCCTATTTCACTAAGCTACAAGTTCACAATTACAAGTGTTTTTGCCTGTAAAATTGTGAACTTGTGAATAATTGTGTTTCATCAAAATTCAATTACAAGTTTGCAGCTACAAGTGAATTTTACAAGTCACAAGTCATACTTCTACATGTGGTTTTGTTTCACTAAACTAAATTTGCACTTGTAAACTTGTAGAATTGTAGAAAAAAAGCTTAGGGTCGACGGAGACCCTCAGAAAAATGTTTACAAGTTAATGATAAATTGAAATAAAATTTGATTTTTAACTATTTTTTAATAAAAATTAGTTAAAATAAACACAAAATCCAAAATTTTTAATATTGATTAGCATTTGGTTAGCTTAATATAGAAAGGCCTTAACTCGTGTTTTTTTAAGCCGAATTGTTTTGTTAAATATGATATATGATTGGGCCATTTATCGAAATAATCAAAAATCTGGGCTTATAAAAACACGAATTAGGGCCTTTCTATATTAAAGTAACGATTTATTTATTTTGTTTACTATTAATAGGCGATTAATATAGGGTATCATATGGTCGGGCTTCACAGACTATACTTTCTTACTTGTTGCTTTTTGCCTTTGGGAATAGCCACTTTGGAAATCGAAACATATATAGACAATTCTAAATTAGTACCCAAAATTGCAAAAGTATTTATTTTTATCAGTCCCCGCACATTTTCCGATAGATTGGGTATAAACAAGTAAGAGAGCTATATTCGGCTATGACGAATCTTATATACTCTTCACCAAATTATACTTCAAAATACAAATTTTAAATTTTTTTAGGTAAACAAAATTTATTTTTTTTTCCAAAGTATTTTTTTTAATTTTTTGGAAAACAATATTTTTCGAATTGTTATTTTAATTTTTTTTAAAAATTTAAATTTTTTAAAAATTTTGTTTTTTAAATTTAAAATTTTTTTTGATGAAAAAAAAATTCTAGTTAAAAAATATTTTTTATATAAGAAATATTATTGAAATATGTTATATGTTTTTATAGGATATTTTTTAGCATTTTGAGTAATAATAAATAAGAATTGTAAAATTAATATCACAATTGGTCAATTCACAAGGTCTCTTATCAGTCATATTGTCATAATGTCCTAATATATCACGACTCAGCAGCTCGGCTTAACCGACTCTTATGCATTCGGCGCAGCTCTCTGCTTGTTGGTTACGATAACACAATAAACATAGCATACACAGTAGTATTATTTTAGGACATTTTTTGCTTGAAAATCAATAAAAAGCATTGTGAAATATTAGGACATTATGACAATATGATATGATAAGAGACCTTGTGAATTGACCAAATATATGTGTACAAGAACTTGTAATTGTAGAAATTGCAGTTTACAAGTGCAAAAAGCTACAAGTGTTATGCAAATTTTAATGAAACACAATTCATCAGCACTTGTAAGAATTAGACTTGTGATTGTAACTTGTAACTTGTAGAATTGTAGTTTAGTGAAATAGGCCCCAGATTAACAGTTTTCTTTTGTTTGACAATCATTAGTTGTTGACAATGCGGGGGAACAAGAACGAGCACAGTTAACAGGGTTGGCGGTTAAAAACAAGCTGTCATCTATTCTTCTGTTTGTTTTGTTTATATTTTTTTCATCTGCATTAACTGTAACGTATGCATTTCTGCCTTTTACACTTAACCTTCGCTCACTGTTTTCGTTAAAGAGACTCATTAAAGAGTAGTTGTAAATACTTTAGTTAACACTCTTGATCTATATTCAATAGTTAATGCACAAGGTTCAAAGAAACAAATAAAGAATTTTCACTTATTTGTCTTTTAGTTTTTTGTTTTGATATTTTTTTTATTTAATAATATTATTAAATTAAAAGCGTCCTTTCGCGTAATTAATAAACAGGTGTAATTTATATTTATTTTCCGAAAGAATCAGTAAAATAACAAATTAACTCGGAGTAAAAATAAAACACGTCCAATTTCAATCACAGTGTGATAAACAATGACAAGCACATGAATATATTTTTTACCTTTAAAACTAGTTTAAACAACTTTTGTAAAATTCTGTTGCTAGTTGCATATGCCGTCACTGCGTACGATGTTTTACGTGCCTACTCGTGGGAACAAAATTGAGCCTTACAAAAATTTAAAACCAACAACTACTATGGAAACCTCCGATTTCAGGGATATTAAAGAATTGGAAGGGGGTGTTTCGGACAGCACCCTAGAAGATGATTTAACCCTGACGGACGTTCATGCCAGGATTTTGGAGCATGAAGGACAGGTGTTGAAACTTGATGTGGATGGTCTTTGGGACTGTCGAAAGACTCCTTTGGGGAAACTTGTGCCACTTAGATGTTGGAGGAGTTGGTTCTGTTATCTGATGATGAACATGAAATCACTATGATTTCTGCTCAGAATCAGTTGACAGAAACATCAACTCCCACTGCTAGTGACAAGGACAACCAGGGGAGCCGATCGGGAGAAGACGGTCCACATGGCGCTAATGTCGCCAATCTTGTTCGCCAGGTCGCCGTTGAGGAGTCGCCTAATGCCACTCCACGAGATACTGAAAAACCAGGCCGAACGAAAGAAGATAGGGCAAAAAATGGCACCAGGACATCTCTAGCCTTTCTGGCAAAGATGGGAAAGAGAGATCCTGGGTCATTAACTGAAAAGGAGAAGTACCTTCTCAAGAAACACAGACAGGACGTCGCTAGATTTGAAAGAATCTACGGCCCCTGTAAGTGTACTCTTGGGAGAGTCTTCTTCTGTTGAGCAGCAAGTGGTAGCTGCTGTCGATCTTGCTGACACCCAAAAGGGGATAAGGTCGACAGCTCCAACCACTAGCAGTGCGGTAAAATCTAAGGAAGGGGGCTCTTCTACTATCCTACAAACTAAGACACCAGGATACAGCAAGGCTGTGGGAAATGCTGGTGTAACACCATCTAGCATTCTTAAGGGTCCCCAAAAGGAGACCATTAAGAGGGCTAGATCTGGTGACGAACAGCCTACCTCGTCAACAAAGAAGGTGAAGAAGTCCTTGAGTCAGTATGTATATCTTCAGGCAGCTATAATTGATCGGAATGATCCGGATGGGAAGATCAGTACCGAACAATGGCAGCTGCTTGAAACTAGACTCCTGGACGAGATCGCTTTCTATAGTGGTAGCTCTGAAGATGTATCCTTCAAAGGTGCTGACTGGTCAAAGGGAGTCAAGGTCATAAACTGCGGAAATAAAAACTCTTTCGAATTTTTAAGGACCGCAGTTGGGAAACTTGGCGACCTTAATCCAGTCTTAAAAATAGAAGTTATACGCGCTTCGGAGCTACCATTAAGGTCAATAGTGACAGTATGGATTCCTCCACCCATAAGACCGGTGGAAACCATACTGGCATTCTTGAAAAAACAGAACGTTGATCTCCCTATAGACCAATGGAAGGCTGTAGCCTCGATGGTGTGTAAGGAGAACAACGAGAAGGATTTCCGGTTCGCAGTGGATCGCAAATCCCTCGAAATTCTGGATAAAGTGAAAGATTGCAAAGTGTCCAGAGCCTCATGGCCAAAACTGAATGCAAACGCGACTGGAACACTAATAGAGTTGGATAGGTATAATCTCAGGATTCTAGTAGGAGTGATAACCGGTCATTGCTCAAATGGAGCCTTCAAGGGTAAATGGGATAATGGCACACAAGACTTCTGTAGAGTGTGTGGAGATGCTGAGGAGCTAGTAGAGCACATTATGTGCAACTGCCCTAGGTTACAGGGTCACAGACTTAAATGGCTAGGAAATGGATTTACGGACGAACTTGGAAGTGTTGCTGGCTGCAAACTGAGCAACATACTAGGTTTCATTAAGGGAATAGGGTGGCTATTTAAGGGACGTCGATTCCAAATCCGTAAAAAGATCTGTCTTTATTTCTTTCTCTTTTTAACAGACGGTGTTTTGGACCCTTCTCTTATTCTAAGGCTATCCTCATTGTCTACATCTATTGAAGGGAATCACAATGGACCTCAAGGTCTCCGAGTGGAAGTGCACATAGTGTACACCCCTTCCTAACCTAAGTGTCAATTGCAAGAAAAACTTCAACGAAAGAAGAAATTGTTATAATAAATACAAAACAGTGAAGAACTATAAAAATTTAAAATGTCAAAATATAACAATTTTGTTGTGTGTACCAAATACATTGTAATGTGTGCCAAATACATTGTAATTCGAAAAGATTTCCTTTCGAATCGAATTAGGCAGTAACACCCCAGAATATATTGACCCAGTGTCTTTTTTTGCATTGCAGATGATATTTTTCTTTTATTTAGTACTGATCGTGGTAATGTAAATGTATTAGAGTCCAACATTAATTTGTCTTCGACGTTTTTTGAACTGGACATCTGTCAACTCATTACATATAAATTCTTCTAAAACGAAGGCAATGTTTTTTGGAAACACTGAAAATTATTTCTGATATTAATATTTTCATTGATGATAATAGAATACTGTTTGTGAATCATCTTAGGTGCTTGGGTGTGTATGTTGATCTTCGCCTTTCGTTTGAAAAGCACATGGCAGAGTTTTGGGTATTTTGCGTACAATATATTCAAACAACATTTATTTTCCAGTACAGATTAAATACAAGTTATCTAATGCTCTCTTGATGCCACATATTCTTTATGATTTGGAAGTTTTTTCTGGCATTTAATCATTTTTTTTTAATGATAATACACTTTTGGTAAAATTTTATTTTTTAATTTTACTTTATCCCATTTTGATTTTTAATTATTATTATTTATTTTTTTTTGGAATTTTAAAGTCGCCATGTTGCTTTTTCAGATTATGTTATGCTAATACTTAGGGACATTTTATTTCTTATTTTTTATCTTTATTCTTCTTCTTCGGCTGCGGAGCCATTTTTATTTTATTATTTTTTCTTTATTATAGTTTGTATTGTTATTTATAATAATTATAATGAATTGTATTCAGGAATTTACTTTTGTAATATATATTTATTAGCCTTATAGGCTTTTTATATTACTTGGAATAAATAAATAAACCAAATTTCGACACTTAGTTGAAAATATTGATGACAGCACATTCGATTTATAAAGTGAAATTCTTGAAAATATACGAGACCATTAAAAGGAGGATTGTAAATCTATTCAGTGAATCCGATGAAAATAAACTAAAGAGATAATTAAGCGGACAAATTCTTGGTGATCAACGTCAATCAAAAAGTATGTGGACCTACTTTGAGGACCCTTGGTTGCGCCGTTGGTGAGCCCATGAGGTCCAAGTTCAAAACTTAAACTCGACAGAACTTCCTCTTTTTACATGTGAAATTTCATTCAAATCGGACTTACCGTTTAGATGTTACATATTTATTTCCCTCTTCTCTATTTCCCTATTTCTAGGTGATTACTGATTACATTCCCACGACAGCCGGTTCTACGTACCGGAATGACCCGAAGATCTGCGGTCAAAGGCTGTCGACCCACAGAAATACATAGAAAATTCCAAAAGAGAATCGAATGAAGGTATGTATAATTGATTATAGTTTTAGAATTTCTTCACAAATACATACTTAGAGATCAGGCAATAATTAAGTATCACGCGTCGGTTTGCGATATTCATCCTTGCGGGAAATGCGAGAAAAATGTTTCGAATTTTTACGAAATACACTAAAGTTAGTCGCAAAATGTGAAGATTAAAAACGAAAAACTCGATTCTCCTATGAAAGATGTCAAGTGTTCTAATGTTAGGAAAAAGGAAATTTTTCGCATAATTGTCCAAAACCTCAATATAGTGATGAAGTCAACAATTTTTTTGGTACAGCGGAACGAGAAGTTACAGACCTTGCTCCAGTCAAACCATTAAAAAACAAATAAAGGTCATACCAAACCATGTAAATAAAAATCATTTTATAACTGTTATTTTGAGTGATTTGTTTTTATCACAAAAATATAAATCACAATTTGGGTTTTTTGGTATGTGGACGAGTTATTTTCGATCTCTGATTAAAACTTAATTTAATGTAGATAATTGACCCAGCAAAAAAACATGCAAAAGAAGTTGTAAATGCATGGGTGCCATTGATAATGAACTGGTTTTTTTAGGTGAAACATGCATGATTTTAACATTAGCGTGTCGTTGGCGAGCATGGGTTCGCATTTAGCTAAACTGCCTAACATTAAAGATAGTGCTTAAAACCAATGAAAGTTCAGTGAATAGACTAGGTTTTTCATTGATCTGCAACATTACCTCAAATGAGTGCTTTAAACCAATGATAGTTGCATGATTCTAATACGTATTTTCATTGGTGTACAATATTGTTACGAAATTGTACTTGAATTCAAATATAACGATTTTAACGGCTGATTTAAAAGTAGCATAGATTCAAGTAACAGTGCTGTAAAACTGTAACATATCTGTGGGCATTGTTAAATAAAAGCTTTCAGTTGATTTGATTGTAAGTTGGCAACGCTGTATTCGAGTTCGAATAATCAGTTAAAGAACATTGTAGAAAGTACACCACAGTTGGCGTATGATCTAGAATATTCGAACTTTGACAGTTAAAGAGCTTTCTAGATGGTAATGCAGTGTTATAAATAGTGGCAGAGGTTGCAGTCGTTAGTGAGTTGATCAGAGACGCTTTTCGAAGAAACATCATCTAAGTGCCTTAGAGCCAGTTTTTGACTTCGTATTTAAATATGAATTATATTTAAGTTCTATTTGAGTTCTAAAATGAGTTTCTCAGTGCTTTTTTAAATGATACTTAAATGGCCGACGTTGGTCATTTAAATTCTATTTAAGTTTCATAAACTACCATATGTTTTTGACAGCTGACTTTTGTTGTTTGGTTTTTTTTTCACTCTATTGTAGTAAAAAAAAAAAAAAAACAACAGCGTCTTGCTAAAAAAAGCGTCTTGCAAAAACTACAATTCCGATGCGGGGCAATTGGAGCTTCTTTTGTGCATTTTCCTACCAATAATTTTATTGTTTAATAAACTTTTATTTCTTATTGGGCAAAATATATCAATTTTTGTTTTGGTTGAACAGCTGTTTTAAGCAAAACTATCGATAAATTTTTGATATTTAGTAGTGCTACCATACTTTTATCTTATTTAAATAAGACAAATTATGTAGCACTGAAAAACTCAAACTGTATTTAAATACAACTTAATTTTAAGTTAAAATTAACTAAATACGTATTTAAATAACAAGTCAAAAACTGGGCATTAAAGTGTGTTGTGTTTTTTTTCAAGTAAATTCGTGTACATTATAAATTGTGTCTGTAATTCTGAGAATTTATAAACGTGTATAAGAAAACATTGAGTGGCTATTTAATTCTGTTGTTGTTGTACATTTTAAAGAAATAAAGAGTTGTTACAATTTTCAAACTACTAAACGGCTTTTATTTGCAATCAAAAGTATCCGGTTTATTTAAAGGAAATAAACCAGCGTTTTGAAAAGGTTAAAACGTAACAATTGGTGTCATAAGTGGGATTGCAAAATAATAAGCATGAAGTTTGAGGAACTAAAAGTTGAACAACTCAAGAAAGAATTGAGTAAGTTGGAGCTACCAACAGCAGGTAACAAGGCAGAATTGCAGAAGAGGCTGATAGACGAATTCAAGCGGCGTGATATTGACATCGGTGCTTACGAATTTGAGTATAAGGAAGAAATGGAAGTTTCTACACGTTCAACAACAAGCAGCATGGATTTAAGCACAATGTTTGCTGCTATGATGGAAAAATTCAAAGAAACAAATGAAACTTCTAAAGTAAACAACGAGAAACTTCTTGCTGAAGTTAAAGAAGAAAATAAAATAATGGAAATGAAATTTGAAGAAACTTCTATAGTCAACAATGAAAGATTATTAGCTGAAGTTCAAGTCAACAACGAGAAACTCCTAGCTGAAATGGAAGCGAAATTTCAAGAATCATCTAGAGTCACAGATGAGAAAATTCAGGAAATGTCTGAAGCTTTTAACAGCAGAGTGGATGGTATTGACAAGAAGATGTCAGATTTAGAAAATGGTGTTGATCAAAAACTGCATGACCTAGAAACAAAGGTTAATAATCTTCAATGCCAAGATGGACCGGTGCGAGTTATTTCAGAAACATCGAGTAGAATAAAGGCCCCTAGTTTTGATGGCAGCACACCATTTAATGTTTTCAAGTTCCAGTTTGATACAGTTGCCATTAGAAACATGTGGAACAATGAAGAAAAAGCTATAGAATTGATATTGGCCTTAAAAGGGAATGCAGCAGTAGTTCTTGAAAGCGTGCCAGCAAGCAACAGAAATTGTTATGATGACATAATGGATGCGCTACAACGTAAGTACGGTGGCGAACATAAAAAAGAATTATACCGAATGGAATTGCGTGGCAGAGTACAGAAGGCTAATGAGACACTACAAGATTTTGCGTTGGAAATCGAGCGTTTGCTACAGCTCACTTATCCAGGGGAAAACAATCCATTTTTGGACCATATCAAGATAGAGGCATTCGTTAATGGCATTCGCGATCCTGAAATAAAACATGCGGTTTGTGCTACACCTAAACCATCATTTGCTGAAACAGTCTCATTTGCACTGGCGCAAGAAACGGCGAAAATAATTTCAAAGCCGCAAATATGCAAGGTGCGCAATATCGAGGTTGTTGCTGAAGACGAGAGAAATATAGTCGATGTATTAAAAAAGGTCTTGGAGGCGTTTAATGATAAGCAAAGCAAAGCCAGAGTAAAATGTTATAATTGCGGTAAATCTGGTCATATTCAACGAAACTGCAAAGCACCGAGAAAACGAACCAGATCTGTTTCGCCTCCAAGAAACAACCAGCCGTCAAATTATCAATCGTCACAAGAATCACCTTTAAACTAAAACGAGCTAGCACTATGGGGCAAGAGCTAGCTCCCACATCTGAGGGCCCCACAATCTCCATATCAGTAATGCAGCAGAAAAATAGCAATCTTACGGCTAGTGGATACATCAACGGTCAGAAGCACATTTTTACTACAGACACAGGAGCGTCGCAGTCCATAGTCAAGCCCGATTTAGTCAAAAACACAATTGAACCATTACGTGGGGTAAGTCTGCGCACAGCTACTGGGGAGCCAGCCACTGTCTATGGGAAAGTAAATGTGAAAGTAACCATTGCCAATGTTAGCGTCAATCATGTATTTATTGTTGCCGATATTGTGGACAAAGTAATCATTGGTGCTGATTTCATGATTACTCATGGCATAACTTTGGATATGGGACACAAAAAGTTATGATTTGGCGAAATGTGGAAATACCCCTTGACGTCGGATATGAAAATAGGACTCATGTAAGAAAGCTAGTTACGGTCGAGCATCAGAGACTACCACCACAGTCAGAAACTTTAGTATGGGCCTGTATGGAGGGAGATTGTGAGGACAACAGTTTGTGGGTGGTAGAACCAGCAGAAATAAAAAGTGATCTTATAACAGCAAAAGCCCTCGTTAAACCCTGCAACAACAAAATAGTTCCTGTAAGAGTGCTTAACCTGTCCAGCTCTGTAAAAATCGTTAAGCCAAATTCCGAAATAGGTCGATGCACTTCAGCAGAGGCAGTAATCAATTGCGAGAAAAACCCGGAACATGCCAATAAATCCACCAAGGAACACGAGCTACTAGCGGAATATGTGGGGAAATGGGTAGGAGGATTAGCGCCGCCCGATAGAAATAAGGCCAAACAGCTTCTGAAGAAACATACCTCGGTCTTCGCCTTAAAAAGTCAAAGCCAAGGTAGAACGGCAATTGTAAAGCATCAAATAAATACTGGCGAAGCGAGGCCCATAAAGCAGGCGCCCAGAAGTATTCCTCTAGCAAAACGAAGTGAGGTAAAGGAGTTGGTTAACGAACGGGATGGAGTAATCGAACCATCTTCAAGTCCTTGGAGCTCGCCTGTTGTGTTAGTTAAAAAGAAAGACGGCAGCACTAGGTTTTGTGTCGATTATTGAAAGCTGAACGACGTTACCAAAAAAGACAGCTACCCGCTACCAAGAATTGACGACACCCTGGACACATTAGCTGGAACAAAATGGTTCTCCACATTGGACTTGCAAAGTGGTTATTGGCAGGTAGAGATTGCAGAAAAGACAAAGAGAAAACTGCGTTTAGTGCTAGTGATGGATTATGGCAGTTTAATGTGATGCCCTTTGGACTCTGCAATGCTCCAACCACATTCGAGCGTTTAATGGAACATGTGTTGAAAGGACTTCACTGGAAGACATGTTTGGTGTACCTCGATGACATAATTGTCATGGGGAAGTCTTTCGATGAACACTTGAAAAACATTGAAGAAGTCCTTAAACGAATAGCAGCGGCTGGACTAAAACTTAGCGTAAAGAAATGTGCATTGTTCCAGAAAGAAGTTAAGTATTAAGGGCATCGCGTAACAGCAGACGGCATATCAACAGATGAGGATAAAATACGAGCCGTAAAGGACTGGCCTCGTCCGAGAAATCTTCACGAATTGCGCAGTTTTCTAGGCCTTTGCACGTACTACCGACGATTTGTACCGAATTTTGCTAGTGTTGCCGCAAGCCTACATGAGCTAACGCAGAAGTCGCGAGCGTTCAGTTAAAGGAATTGTTGTTGCACCAATTTTGGCATATCCCATCCCAGGGGCGAAGTTTGTGCTAGACAGCGATGCGAGTGGATACGGAATAGGCGGTGTGCTTTCGCAGGTGATCAACGGGACGGAAAAGGTCATAGGCTACTACAGCCGAATACTTTCCAAGCCTGAAAGAAATTACTGCGTAACGCGACGTGAACTCCTAGCAGTATTAGAGTGTGTGAAGCATTTCCACAAGTATTTGTATGGTCAGCCCTTCCAACTGAGAACCGATCATTCTGCCCTCAGGTGGTTGTTGCAATTTAAACAACCTGAAGGGCAACTGGCTCGTTGGATTGAGCGGCTTCAGAGCTATGACTTTAGCATCGAGCACCGGAAGGGTTTGAAACACGGCAATGCGGACGCGCTCTCAAGACGGCCTTGCAACGTGGAATGCAAGCATTGCGCAAAAACCGAGAGAAAGGAATGTGTCATTGACGTTCGACTAATGCATATAGAGTCCAGTGCAGATTGGTCTGTATCGCAGAGAAATGACCCCATACTGTCACAAATAATATCAGCAAAAGAAGAAGGCAGAAGGCCAGCCCGCAATGAAATATCGGCCGAAAGTCCACTGATGAAATCATATTGGGCCCTATGGAATAGTCTACAATTGTTAAATGGCTGCTTATACCGCATATGGAAAACAGTGACAAATATAATTGTTGTACCATCCTTTAAAATAAACGAAGTAATGAAAGAGTTTCATGACGGTACCAGTGGTGGTCATCTTGGTGTGACAAAAACCTTAGAGAAGCTAAAACAACGTTTTTATTGGGTGGGTTGTCAGCAAGCAGTAGCCGATTGGGTAGCCAATTGTCCACAATGCATAGCAGCGAAGGGCCCAGTAATAAGAAGTCGTGGACAACTTCAGCAGTATAACTCAGGTGCGCCATTCGAGCGGATTGCGATGGATGTAGCAGGCCCTTTCCCTGTCAGTGATGCTGGAAACCGTTACGTTCTAGTGATTATGGATTATTTCAGCAAATGGCCAGAGGTATATGCAATACCCAATCAGGAAGCTAAAACGGTTATAAGCGTATTTGTGAACAACTGGGTGTGTCGCTATGGTGTTCCACTGGAGTTGCACTCGGATCAGGGTAGAAATTTTGAATCCGCCGTATTCAAGGAAATGTGCGACTTATACGGAATAAGAAAAACCAGAACAACGCCACTGCATCCTCAATCTGATGGCATGGTCGAAAGATTCAATCGCACCCTGGAGGAATATTTAAGAAAAGTGGTCAGTGCACACCAGAAGGACTGGGATGAACACATAACAAAATTTCTATTGGCATACAGGTCAGCTGTTCATGACTCAACCTCTCGAACACCTGCAAAAATTTTCTTCGGGACAGAACTCAAGTTGCCTGGTGATTTAGAATTCGGTATTAAGCCTTCATCAAATAATGAAAACACTTCCCAAGAGCAAGATGACCTTAACGAACTTCACGAATTCGTACGCAGACGAATAAAAATGACCAGCGACAAAATGAAAACCAGATACGATCGAGCAGCGAATTCTGAGGGATTTAATGAAGGCCAACTTGTACTGCTGTATAACCCACAACGCAAGAAAGGACTGTCTCCCAAACTACAAACCCATTGGGATGGACCATACAAGGTGATTAAGAAATTAAACGACGTGGTGTACAGAATACAGAAAGAAAACAGCCTGAGATCTAAAATGAAGGTCGTACATCTAGAACGACTAGCTGCATATGGGAGAAGTGAATCTATGCCTATTCGGGACGAACAGGTTTAAGCGGGGGCAGTGTTACGAAATTGTACTTGAATTCAAATATAACGATTTTAACGGCTGATTTAAAAGTAGCATAATGCTTTCAAGTAACAGTGCTGTAAAACTGTAACATATCTGTGGGCATTGTTAAATAAAAGCTTTCAGTTGATTTGATTGTAAGTTGGCAACGCTGTATTCGAGTTCGAATAATCAGTTAAAGAACATTGTAGAAAGTACACCACAGATGGCGTATGATCTAGAATATTCGAACTTTGACAGTTAAAGAGCTTTCTATATGGTAATGCAGTGTTATAAATAGTGGCAGAGGTTGCAGTCGTTAGTGAGTTGATCAGAGACGCTTTTCGAAGAAACATCATCTAAGTGCCTTAAAGTGTGTTGTGTTTTTTATACCCTACACCACCATAGTGGGGAGGGTATTATGCGTTTGTGCAGATGTTTGTAACGCCCAAAAATATTAGTCTAACACCCACCTTAAAGTATACCGATCGACTTAGAATCACTTTCTGAGTCGATTAAACGATGTCCGTCCGTCCGTCCGTCCGTCTGGTTGGCTGGCTGGCTGGCTGTCCATGTAAACCTTGTGCGCAGAGTACAGGTCGCAATTTTGAAGATATTTCGATCATATTTGGTACATATTACTTTTTCGGCCCAAGGACCAAGCCTATTGAAACTGGCTGAATTCGGTCCATTATTTCACCTAGCCCCCATACAAATGTCCCCTCGAAATTGGACTTTATCGGTCATAAATGTTTAATTTATCTATGTATCTACACAAATTTCGCTCCAAATAAGTTTTATATATACAAAATTCATGTCACCAAATTTTGTTACGATCGGTTCATAATTAGTCATAGCTCCCATATAGACCCGCTTCCGAAAATCACTTTAAAGTGCATAAATCGCTTAAAAATGTTGGTATACACACAAAATTCAACATAGTTAACTTTAATATAGACATAAATCACACGACTTAATTTTATGGTGATCGGTCCATAATTGGTCATAGCTCCCATATAAGGCCCACTTCCAAAAATCACTCAAAAATATAAATTATGGAAATTTTAAAAGAAAAATATTTTTACTCATTTACTTGGTGTAGGGTATTATATGGTCGGGCTTGACCGACCATACTTTCTTACTTGTTTTCAAGTAAATTCGTGTACATTATAAATTGTGTCTGTAATTCTGAGAATTTATAAACGTGTATAAGAAAACATTGAGTGGCTATTTAATTCTGTTGTTGTTGTACATTTTAAAGAAATAAAGAGTTGTTACAATTTTCAAACTACTAAACGGCTTTTATTTGCAATCAAAAGTATCCGGTTTATTTAAAGGAAATAAACCAGCGTTTTGAAAAGGTTAAAACGTAACAATATTAATTCAATAATATGGTTTTTCTTAAAAAAAAAAGAGTTTACAAACAGCGAATGCCCTTTTTAAAATCCGCTAAGTTTTCAACTCTTTTTTACTTTAAAGTAATAAATAAATTTGTTATCGAAAATGTTACAAATTTTAATATTAAACATAAGTATTTAATAACTCTAATGTTATTTTGAATGTTTATTGTATGAAATAAAAAATAAAATACTCGTCCATTTTAAATTCTAACAAATGTCAAATTATTCCAATTTCTATATTGCAGTTGAATGAGAGTATTGGTTGTGATTTTTCATGGGTTGGGTTATGATAAATTTATTATAATTTAGAAAAGCATTTAAAATGAATTTGAGTGAATAAGTACTAAAGAACTCATGAAAATATCCATTCTTCTTGAACAACTTAAATTTTTTGCTGGGGAATAATGAGGGCTTTACTAATTTATGTAAAAAATAATATTTTGTTAATAAGATTAGAATATGTAGATATCTAAATATAAAAACAAGCTTTGACATATGTTTGACTGAATCCATTTATAAAATGATTGTGTTCATAAACGTTTGTTAAAGCCACAATAACTAATGTACTGTTTTTTTTATCTAAAGCTAAGTATTCTGTTCAAAATTTCGTGCGAAATCCTGTCAAATTACATATAAAATATTTGGAATGAAATATTTGCGAAATAATTTCGCACAATTAAATGTTGCATAGGCAAAGTTTCGTAAATTCCGTAAATTTGTACTTCACTGATGAATTGACCTGCAAATTTTTGCAACCGAAAAGAAAATAAAGCGTTGGATGCAAAAATTAGCGGCATTTGAGGTAAAGTAATGATGGTGAATATGCTTTTTCGAACGTCAAACCTTTACTATGCAGCATTGATACAATTTTACGCATCCTATATTATTAAAGTAAATACAACAATTATTTACCTTTAAAATAGTAGGTTTTATAAAATTCCCCACAGTTAAAAGAATTTCTTGAAGACAACGCAAGGCTGAAATGCACAATTCCTGATTCCTCACTTCTGAAAACTGTTCCTTTCGATTATTGTCACTAGAATGAGTTTGAGCCATATTGGATTTCTCATTTTGGGCATTGTGGAGCTGACGTCTCGCTTTTTTAGACATATGTTTTCGGGCGCCACTTAAAACCTAAAAATGCATAAAAGTGTGATTTAATTTTCAAATATGAAATGTCAGTATCAGGATGCACTAAGTAAGTTGAAATCAATTCTATTTATCTATTTTGAAAGTGCTTGGGTTTTGTCAAACTGAATTTATTTTCAAAAAATAATAAATTTTATTTTCAATGAAAAAAAATTGTAAATCAAAAAACATGAATGAAAATGTGAATAAAAATATTACATATAATGAAATTTGGATAAAGCACTATTAAACCGTTGTTCTTTTTCAAATATAATTTAATTTAATGAAAATAATATTGAATTATCTAAAAGATTCCAAAATAAAATGTGTGTATTTTTATTTGACAAAACCTATGCATTTGTCAGCAAGAAATATTGTATTTGTTGTGTTTGTTGTCGAAACGCTCTCCCTTACTTATTACACCATGGTCAGTATATTAAATATTTACAAACCTTTAATGTAAATTCACTTTGTGTTGGAGTAACATCGCTAAGAATTTCTTGAAATAAGTATTCGGCAATGGAGTCGCAACGATTACCGCTATAGAAGATTTTACACCACAACGAAACAGTCTCATAAACTTTTTTACGTAAAATCCTGAAATAAAATGCAAATATTAATATAAAATTTATTGATGTTCGACAATTAAAATTTTCGTTCACAATTGTCAGATCACATTAAAACCCCATTTTTCAGTTGAAAATGTTTTGCTTAATAAAAAGAAAAAACTGAGGCTCAAATGAGAGAATAACCTTCTCACAAATAATATGAATAGCACATCAAGAAAATACGTTGATTTACACATTTTTGACAGCAGACTTATTATTTCCTCTCAGTAAAACTTCAATGTATATTTTATTCTATGGTTGTAAAATATAATGGGTCGATTATGGATGGCAACCGAACTTAAGCTACGTACACACGGTTGTCAGATCTTACAATATTGTCAGAAAAATTTTCAGAAAATGTCTAACAACCGTGAAACTTACAATTTTTGTCTTACAACGTTGTCAGAAAAAGTATTGTCAGTACATTGTATGACAATAATATTATCAGACATCTGACAATCGTGTAAACACCTTACGTGTTGAGTTGTCAGTTGTCAGCCTAAATGATATTACAAATGGCAACTGGCAGCTAACATTTCTGTTGCCAAATTGGCAAATAGAAATTTGTAGTTGCACTCTGGCAACGCAACTGAAGTTCGGTTGCCATCCATAATCGACCATTAATTGTTTACGTCACATTACTTCGGCCCCATTTAAGACAGAAATGCATTATATGAAAAAGAACAAACCATAGAGACGAGACACTCCGATTTGTCAAACAAAAATACAACAAATCACATGCCTGATACAACAAAAAACATTGAATAGCATGTATTTTGTGTTGCAAGAGTTAGGTTTTTGGCAACATACTTAGGTTTTTGACAATTACGTCTCGTCTCTATGTTATCCTATGGAACAAACATTAAAGTAGATGTTTTTACTCTACTATAAATAATAAACGCAATTCCTTTATTTAAGATTTTTCGTAATTAGAAAAAAATCGTATTTTCCAAAACGAGTAATATTTGTCTTACATTATTCATTACATGTGGTCGATGGAATTTTTAATAACTCGAAAATGTTCCAAAAGTTTTTTAGCTGTTATAAAAATTACGATTTCTTTTAAACTTACTTAAAAATACATAAATATTAAATATCAAATTATTTCTTTCAAAATCTACGATTTTTTAAATATAAAACGAAATCATTTTTATAATAAATGGCCATTTATCCCAGATATATATAATTTATCCAAGGCGAATTTATACAAGGTGGAGTCAGTCAAACTGCTGATAAAGCTTGTTTTTATATTTAAATATCTACATATTTTAAGCTTAATAACAAAATATTTATTGTTTACATAAATAAGTAAAGGCCTCACTATTCAAATATCTACACTATATTAAGTTTAAATACTTATTTGTTTAATTTTTCATTTAGGTATTTTAAGATTTGTTAAGACCAATTGTTGTTTTGTAGAACTGACACCACCTTGTATGAATTCACCTTGCATTTATCCTTATGTTATGTATATTTGGATGACCCTAAATATTAAAATTGGATTTTGGCAAGTCTCACCCCCCAGTTTGGTGAACATTTGTACAAAAATCATCCTGAAAAAAGTTTGGGGTCATTTTAACCCCAAGTGCCATTAACCCTGGAAGGTTACTCTTCATTTTAGTACATTAAAGTTACCAGGGTTTAAAATTAGTTAAACGTTTTTTACATTTGACTACCGACTGCGCAATAAATATGAATCGTTTTCATATTAATGTGCACAAATACTGAAAATATACAGACTATAAACCAATGCCATATATGCACAAGCTTCATGGTAGAAATATTTGTCGCAGTTTTTCCAAAAATATTTTGCCTTACAAAATATTTTACGTTGCAGCTAGAAGACAAAATGAAAATTTTTCATTTTTAAAACATTTGCTGCCTAAATATATGTATATTTTTGGTTAGCAAAAACAAATGAAATTGCTTGTGTATAATATACAAAAAAATTACTACAAAAACATCATACATGCAAACAAATTGCAGCGTGAAAACCATAAACTGCAAACGATATGCGCAGTGAAAAATTCAAACAATGAAAATATGGAAGATGCTAAAAGTAGACTGCCAAACCATACGAAGTTGAAAAATGTAAAATACGAAATTGTGCAAAGTTAAAAATGTTTAAAGCGAAAATGTTTATTTTTAAAATATTTCCGCCGCATATATGGTTTTGTTTTGCCGCATATAGTCATTGAGTAGAAAAATGTGAAAAAAAACTATGAAGTTGATTTGGGTGTACAAAATAAAAAATTGTATTGAAATGTGTGTTAATAAAGAATTTTAGTGCAATAAAATAGAAGTTTTATTTTTTGAGGTATGTAATTGTATGTATTGTAAAAGATAGCAATGCAGTGAAAATTAAATTAAATAAGATTCTGGACAAAGGATAGCTAGCGGAGGATATTATTATTGAATTTTTTGATTGATTGGCTTTTTTAATACGAATTCAAATGTATTTATGCTGGTGATAATAGGAGTCCAGAAAAATTAGTAAGAAAAAAATAATTTTGTATGTAAAGCGGTTAAAAAAGGATATATAATGCAACAACAAAATGTGACAAAAACAAACTACCATAAATAACAGGATCATTCATTTTATGAATAATGATCGACTTTGTTTGTGTTTTTAAATGTTCATTCATATGTATCCATTCGTAGTATTTCTAACAGGAGAACAAAAAAACAAATAAGCAACAGAGAACAAATTATGCAACGAAGGCTCAACAAATTTTTTACATAGGCAAGAGTGCAGCAGGAGAAAAAGGAAATACAACAACAACTACTTAAGTACTACCTTAAGTAATTTTGAAATACAACTGTGGTTTGTGTGTCCTCTAGCTGCATAAAGCAACAACAATACATTCAAAAAAATAGGAACAAATACAAAGCAAAGGAATTTCACACTCCTGTTACAAACGCTCAGCCAATCATACTCATTTGCATTTCAGATTGCACAAGTTGTTGTTGACTTTTTAATTTTCTACATTAACAGTAAAGAAACAACAAAATGCAATTAATTGCAACGGTACTCCACCACATGTCTAGAAGTTCCTTTGCTTTGTATTTGTTCCTATTTTTTGAATGTATTGTTGTTGCTTTATGCAGCTAGAGGACACACAAACCACAGTTGTATTTCAAAATTACTTGAGGTAGTAGTTAAGTAGTTGTTGTTGTATTTCCTTTTTCTCCTGCTGCACTCTTGCCTATGTAAAAAATTTGTTGAGCCTTCGTTGCATAATTTGTTCTCTGTTGCTTATTTGTTTTTTTGTTCTCCTGTTAGAAATACTACGAATGGATACATATGAATGAACATTTAAAAACACAAACAAAGTCGATCATTTACGCTCTCACTTGATATTTGTATACAGTAAAATTTTCTTCATTGCAGAATTATATTTTCAGGAACTTTCTTAAATTTCTTATCTCCTGTTATTTATAACCTCTTTGTATTCATTTGTAGTGATAAATTATTCTTGCTTTCATTCATGTGTCCTTCCATAATCTGGTTGTTGCATTTTCTATCCCTTTTTAACTCTTTTCATTTCTTTTGTTGATGCTTTTTCTATCATTCCTCTTTATCCTTTTTTCTCCTGCTACAAAATCACTCACGATCACGATTGAACCTATTTATGTATTTGTTTATGATTTTTGCATAAATTATTGTTGTATGTACACACAAACAGCAATTTTATATCATAATTACCTACTTGTGTGTATAAGTTGATGTTGTTGCAGTTAATTTCGTTTTGCTCCTGTTGTACTTATACCTGTGCCTTTTTTGCATTATATCTTACACATAAAATTGTTCTTCCACAATTATTTTCTATGCTGCTTATTTTTTTGTTTGTTCTCCATTTACAAATTTTACGAAAGGAAACATTTGAATGTAAAACACTTTATTATGATAGATTTTATTCATAAAATGAATGATCCTGTTATTTATGGTATTTTGTTTTTGTCACATTTTGTTGTTGCATTATATATCCTTTTTTAACCGCTTTACATACAAATTTATTTTTTTTCTTACTAATTTTTCTGGACTCCTATTACCACCAGCATAAATACATTTGAATTCGTATTAAAAATGCCAATCAATCAAAAAATTCAATAATAATATCCTCCGCTAGCTATCCTTTGTCCAGAATCTTATTTAATTTAATTTTCACTGCATTGCTATCTTTCACAATACATACAATTACATACCTCAAAAAATAAAACTTCTATTTTATTGCACTAAAATTCTTTATTAACACACATTTCAATACAATTTTTTATTTTGTACACCCAAATCAACTTCATAGTTTTTTTTCACATTTTTCTACTCAATGACTATATGCGGCAAAACAAAACCATATATGCGGCGGAAATATTTTAAAAATAAACATTTTCGCTTTAAACATTTTTAACTTTGCACAATTTCGTATTTTACATTTTTCAACTTCGTATGGTTTGGCAGTCTACTTTTAGCATCTTCCATATTTTCATTGTTTGAATTTTTCACTGCGCATATCGTTTGCAGTTTATGGTTTTCACGCTGCAATTTGTTTGCATGTATGATGTTTTTGTAGTAATTTTTTTGTATATTATACACAAGCAATTTCATTTGTTTTTGCTAACCAAAAATATACATATATTTAGGCAGCAAATGTTTTAAAAATGAAAAATTTTCATTTTGTCTTCTAGCTGCAACGTAAAATATTGTGTAAGGCAAAATATTTTTGGAAAAACTGCGACAAATATTTCTGCCATGAAGCTTGTGCATATATGGAATTCGTAAATAGTATTTATATTTTTAGTATGTATACAATGAAATATTATCTTGTTAAATATTTGTTGCAGTTTTCATGTAAAATTATGAATTTTTTTTGCAATTTTTTGACTAATATAGTAGTAATTTTAAACTCTGAAAGTTACTCTTCGTCGAATCGACGAACTATTTTTAATAAACGTTCTAACGGAACGATTTTTAAAGTAAAAAATAAAAAAAAAATATTTTTAGTTAAGCATTTTAATCAAAAATAATGTAATATATAAATAAAAATAATTTTTCTCTCTTAAAATTCGATACGAATTTTAACCCTTTTTCGTTTTTTCAAATTAACTTTTTAAAACAGAAAAAACTTAAAAGATAGAAATAAAATTTAGGCCCTAATTTTATAAATCACGTCACCAAAGTGGTATTTATGTGCAAAGCAAAAACAACATTTCACACATTTTAAAAATTTGTTTTTGTTTTGTGTACACAATTTTCAAATTATGAAAGGCAAATCAACGCTTGAATTTTTGTGCGTTTGTTTGGTTCAGAATTTATACATAAAACAAAAACAAATTTTTGAAATGTGTTAAATGTTGTTTTTGCTTTGCACATAAATATCACTTTGGTGACGTGATTTACAAAATTAGGGCCTTACTTATTTCATAAAAAGCGTTTAAAGATAATCAGTCAAATAATACAAATGTAAACACATTTTTAATTATTTGCCTTATTTTACGCATGAGACACAAAGTTCAACTCTGTGTTTACCACAGATGATTTTCTTGCATATATTACATGTAGTTTTAGTCATTCTGCGTTTGATATAGACAGAGGTAACATATTTTACGCATTTTTTGGTCTTTATCAACATTTTCTCACCTCTTGCTGATTAGGTATTATATTTTGACATTTTCTTTAAAGCCTCGAGAGATTCTTGGAAATCGTTCAGGCGCTGTCGTCGGTTTTTGGGTTTTTGACCTTTATCAAACATATTGTGATACAGAAGTATTATTTAAAATTCCCCAAAATAGACACATTGTCCACCTGTTTGTTTTTTGAGAACACGAGACAATGCTGGACATTTTATCCAAAGTGTCGACACCGCATTTTGTCTGTCAAATTCTACCATGTAGGGTTATCCCTTTTTGGGATTTATGGTTACTTTTTCATCGCAACTTGATCAAATACATACAAATTTATTTGGTTTAGGTTTGTAGGATAATAAAGTCAGTTCATTGTCGTAACAAAACATGGATGGATACTAGGGTATTCGAATTATTCGATTTTTCTCTTGTTCGAATAAAACGAATAATTCGAATAAGAGATTTTAACTTGTTCGAATAATTCGATCACACGTTTAAAATTAATCGAATTATTCGAATAATTAAATTATTTTTAAAAAGTAATGAATGAAGTTTTGATGTAGGTTTTTAAATATTTTATTGTTAAAGGAAAACAAAAAATAACGTTAAAGTTAAAAATTCAATTACTGATAATGTTAAAAACATTTCATCAGAAATATTTTGATCAGATTCCCTCCCGAAAAATCTAGAAAACAATTGACCAGCAAACATTTTAGTTTTCGTTTTGTAGCTATGCTTTAAAAAATTTGAGCTAGTTGGACATAATCCTGAATTTAAATACAATATTGTATTTGACAATCAAATTGTCATGTCGACTGTGATAGAGATTGGACGCGTTTTATTTTTACTCCGAGTTAATTCGTTATCCTAATGTTTTATCGGGAAATAAATATAAATTACACCTGTTTTTTATTAACGCCAAAGGACGCTTATATTTTAATTGCCACCCGTATGTGTTATTTGTGGAGAGTTGCATAACACATCCCAATGTAACAAATCCAAGGATGATCCTAAAATGAAAAAATGCAGAATAGCGGAGGTAACCACACAGCGAACTACAGGGGTTGTCCTGTCTACTCAATTGTTAAAAAAAATCACAAATCCATAAACCGAAGATTTTCCCCGCTCAGCCATTAAATAACATCAATTTTAACTACCCCCCGTTGCAACAGACAACAAAGAAACATATGCAAATGTACTAAGAAGCAACCAAACTCAGACGCAAGTCCGTCAACCACAAAACCAAAATATGAACCCAGAGGTAAGAGAGCAAACTCTAATTTTCAATTTTACCAGACTTGAATCTACAATAGAAACTCTTGTGCAATCGGTAAATAACTTTACAAACTCAATGAGTAACATGATGCAAGAAATGCTTAAGATACAATCAATGTTATTGCAGGCTGTGCTTAACAGACCATGAACTGCCTAAGAATATGTTTTTGGAACGCTAACGGCATTCGCCGACATAAAAACGAACTCGAGTATTTTCTAAAAAGTCATGAAGTTGATATAATGTTAGTTTCGGAAACCCATTTGACGTCTAAAAGTTTATTTAAGATAAATGGATATGTTTTTTATGGCACAAATGATCCAAGAGATAGATCATGTGGAGGCTCTGGAATTTTAAACTAGGACCCCGATTCCTGGCAGCTGGCGATTATAATGCTAACCATACTCACTGGGGATCATGACTTGTAAACCCGAAAGGTCGCGCTTTGTTTAATACAATTTCTAAATTGAATTTGAATGTGCTGTCTAGCGGAGAACCAACATACTGGCCTACTGACCCAAGCAAAATAACCGATGTCATTGATTTTGCAGTTACAAAAAATTTACCAATGGAACTAATGCAGGTTAAATCTTCATTAGAATTATCCTCGGATCACTCACCCACCTTCGTTACTCTATTGAACCCCCTAGAAATAGTATCCCCGACTGGTCACTCTGCAATATCAAGCACGAAAATAAATTGGTTGAAATATAGAAAATATATTTGCACACACAGTACAGAAAATATATCGCTAAGAACACCAGAAGATATCGATATCTCACACAAACATTTTGAACAAAACTTAAAACTTGCTGTTGAACACGCTACTCAAATAACCCAACAAATAAGATACAATAGACTCTATTCTGAAGACATTGAACAGTTATTAGCTGAAAAAAGAAGAGTTCGTCGAGAGTGGCAACTCTACAGATCCCCTGAACTTAAAACGGAGCTTAGAAAATGTCGCAAACGCCTCAGTATGCTTCTTCACAAACGCAAAACTGACTCAATTAATAAATATATGGAGAACTTAGATGCCACCCAGTACTCAAATTACTCTCTATGGCGAGCTACAAAAAATTAAAAAGACCTGTTATGAGCAGACCTCCTCTACGTAATTCTAGTGGAGGCTGGACGAGAAACGATACTGAAAAAGGAAACCTGTTTGTTAGTCATCTAAAGAATGTATTTTCCCCAAACGAGTCAAACGACATAATAGAGTTACCACCTACTTTACCCCATATTACTGCAACTGAACCACTTCGTTTTGAGATTTCAGAGATTAACAAGGCTATTGTTGATTTAAACTCCAAAAAATCACCTGGTATTGATAAAATCAGTAACAAGATGCTCCTCGAGCTACCCCAAATTGCATTAAGAATAATCCTATTTATTTTCAATGCTATATTACGCCTTGAATATTATCCACCAAAATGGAAGGTTTCTTTAATTCAATGATACCTAAACCGGGAAAAGATCACAGTAAAGTAGAATCATATAGACCCATTAGCCTATTGTCAAATATATCAAAGCTATTCGAAAAACTGTTAATGCACAAGTTAAAGCCGATAGTGAATCATTTTGATTATAATCCAACTCATCAATTCGGAAACATAACACCATAGAACAAACTCACAGGTTGGTAGAAATCATATCCAAGACATTTGAAGACAAAAAATATGGTTCTGCACTCTTCATCGACGTTTCGCAAGCCACCGACAAAGTATGGCATGAGGATTATCGAAAAAATAAAACAATATTTACCAGTGAACACACACAAGCTTCTAAAGAGTTATTTAAGTCATCGAAAGTTCGTTCTTAAAGAGGGAGACTTCATAAGTTCACCACAGCCTATTGAAGCAGGCGTACCCCAAGGAAGTATACTGGGTCCCTTCCTATATTTGCTATATACTTGTGATATGCCTACAAACAGTCGAACCCACATATCAACTTTTGCTGATGACACAGCTATACTAGCCATTCATGAAAACCCCCAAGAAGCATCTGTACTTTTACAAGACCATATACTCGACATAGAAAGGTGGTTAAAACAATGGAGAATAAAAGTAAACGAGCAAAAATGTATACATCTTACATTCACATTGCGTAGAGAATCGTGCCCTCCAATCCTAATAAATAATCATATAATACCTCAACAAACAGAAGTTAAATATCTAGGTCTGCATCTAGACCGACGTCTTACCTGGAAAAAGCATATAGATACGAAATTGACTCAAATGAAGTTAAAATTACTACAAATTTACTGGCTAATTGGTAAAAACTCGAGATTGAGTTTAGATTACAAACTTTTGCTGTACAGCTCAATAATAAAACCCATATGGTGCTATGGAATTCAATTATGGCACACGGCCTCAGCTTCTAATATTGAAAGATTCCAAAATAAAATATTACGAATGATAACAGCAGCGCCTTGGTATGTGAGAAATATTAACATTCATAAGGACCTAGGTGTCTCCCTGGTGAAAAATGAAATAAAAAAACAAGCGGAGTCATATTTGAAAAAGTTAGAAGTTCACCCAAACCCACTTGCACGAACATTAATGAGAAGTAATGGCTACATCCGACTAAGAAGAAGGAATCCAACAGACCTGCGCTGATGATAGAATCTATAAATTAAACATAATTTTTCGTCCAACTGTAGTGGGACGTAAATAAAAAATAATATTTAGATTTAAGATTTGAACAAATTATTGATAGTTCACATTATTTTGTGAAGATACAATAAATAAAATATGAAATATAAAAAAATACAATATAAACGTATTAAGAACTTCGGGTTTTAAATTGAGTAACTAATTCTTTAGTAAATTAATCATTCACTATTTCTAAATTATTTATAACAAATTGTATTATACATCAAGCTCTATCAACGTTGCCGGATCTTTGCTTAATAAAGTGGTCTTGGGGAATTACATAATAAAGGGAATCTTTCCAAAGCTTGATATCATTGTCAGTGAACATGGCTAATTTGAAGTCATGATTGACGCATTTACAAATACACAAAAAGTTTATTACCATGTTAGACAAAGATGTTCAACGATGGTCAAAATCATGTATAAGACGAACTCCATGCTTTTCTTGCAACAAAACGTTACTTTACAATATTTGTGTTTATCATTCGATTCGACACTTACGTACGCGGTTAATAACATCACTTATATACATACATATATTTTAAGATAATGGCCTTCATCTATTTCAATGTAATCAATATAAATATCATCCTCAATATCACTTTCGACGGCCGTTTCAAAATCACATTCAACTCCACTTTAATTTTGATTATTAATTGCGTTTCTTCTAATATTTCGCCAGCTAAATAACAAATATTTTATTCTGTACTTTTTTTTTCTTTTTTTTCATTGGTTCAAGTCCTAAATTTTTAAATATTTGTTTTTAGAATTGTAACTTCTTGCAGTAATATTTATTTATTGAAGGTGCTATCGGAACACTCATCTACAGTGATCGAAAGTCCGTTTGTCTTTAGTTATTTGTCGAATTTCAGAAACAATACAAGTTTTGTGAGTCATTATTACTTAGTTAAATTTGGAATTATGAAAAATTTTAAGCAATTTTATAAATTTAAATATATGTATATGAACATTTATTCGTTTTATTCGATTATTCTACATAAAATTGTTCGAATTATTCGTTATTCGAAAATGGCCATTTTTAAATTGTTCGAATAATTATTCGTAAGAAATTATTCGATTAATCGAACGATCATTAGTCGAATGAATACCCTAATGGATACTCACAGGCCTTTTACATAGAACATTTCCTTTGGATTTTCTCTCTTCATAAAAGTGTCAACAATAGTTAATTTATAGGGTTCCAGAAGCAGTGTTTTGGCAAGGTGAACTGATGTGAACCAGTTATCCATTTCAACATTGCGATTCGTTCCATGAACAGTTTTTGTCAGCACTTTTACTCTATCTCCCAGAGAAATTGCTGTTGGATTAGAGCCCAAAAAGTCACACTAAAGTTACTCTTCGTCGTTTCGACGAGTACGCACCTGTCATATTCAACTTCAAAAAATTGGTATTCAGCGTACGTCCGCTCATTTAGAGTTTTCGCCATTAACTAACGTTGTTGACAAAAAGAGAGTAATTTGAACACGCATAAAAAAGTTATATGATAAATAGTAAATGAACTTCGTCGAACAGTAACTATCCAGGGTTAAGGGTTAATTTCCATTTTTGTGCTGTTATTATAAATACTAGACTTCATGTTATATTTTTCTTAAGTTTCATCAAAATCGGCCCAAAAATATATAACATTTCTCTATCTTTTCATTAGAAATTCCAAATATTGAAAAATTTGATCTTTGACCTTCACGATTTAACGTTCTTCTATTTTAGTAAAACTTTCAGAGTATATTTAGAATTATCTGGACTATAATATTCTGAATAGGTTCTACTTAAAATTTATAACAGTAAGGAAATTGAGCTCATTCGCCAAAATATGGCCAAACAATGTTTTTCTCGAAAATTGCAAAATTTAAATCGCAGGTACGAAAAAACTATAGGAGATATTTTCATAATTTTTTAATATTTTTATTCCCTATTATATTCTTAATAAATTCCAAATGAGATGATCAAAAAATTCTGAAATTTGTTTAACAAAATTTTTAAAAATTTGAAAATGGAGTTTTGAAACTGCAGTTAAAAAAATATTTTTTTTGGTCATACCTGCGAATACGTTATCGGTATCCTCGAAGCCAAAAATCATATACAAGTATATATAGATATACATATTTTAAGTAAAAATTAGCTTTTATTTTAATATTTCTGAAAATATGTTATTTTGTTCATACATTTCTTGTTCTAATGGCCTGAGACACGTTAATGGCCTGGGAAATTTTTAATAACTTTAACATTTTTTAACCAATTTCTGTTTTTTATATCTCATTAGATCGAAAATTACGTACATATTTATATTCTTTTAAACTAAATTGCAAAAGTAATTTTTTAAGGGAAAATTTTTACAAAAACTGAAAAAATTGCATTTTTTCCCTTTGTAAATACATCTCAAAACTTCAGAGGGCTTGGGATTTTTTTACCAATGTTCACCAAACTGTGGGATGAACAATGTTAATAAAATCTCAGTTAACAATTTTTTCCGACCCATAACTGTGTTTTTCATAGGGCAACCTTGTTTTCTAGCAACGTCAACAACTTTCGCTAGTTTTTTTCATTCGTCGTCCGAATGTAGTTGTGTCACAATGTTTTTGCAGTGCAATTGTAAATTTTTTTCACCATGAGTGGCAAGGGTATACAGTGCCAGACTTAAATATTCACACAGCATACAGATTTATCTTTAATCGTCCATATTTTTTAAACGAAGGCCCCAACATTCGTATGGATTTGAACAAAAATATTTATTTACATATAACTTATGGAGATATATGGAAAAATTAAACATAAGGTGGCACATTTCACAAAAAAAAATTATCTAATGTTTCGAAGTTCGATTTTAAGGGGGACAAAAATATTCACACAGTTTCTAATTTTTAATAGGAAAATAGTTTTTTTATTAGTTTAATATATTGTGGAGTAGCCTATCTTTTTAATGACTTCTTTTAATCGTCTTGGCATTGAATCGACCAATTTTTGGTGACGTCAGCTCCAATATTTTGCCATTTTTGTAACAGGACTTCTTTAAGTTGAGTCTTACTAATAATATGGTGCAAATGTCCTATGGAATTCATGTCAGGTGATTGCAGAGGAGTCGGGAGAATGTGGGGAACATGATGCACTACCCATATTCAGACGTCATGGGCAGTGTGTTTTGGGTCATTGTACTGTTGATAACAGAAATATTCCCAAGCTTTAACTTTAGAGCACATTGTAGTAGGTTTTCTTTTAAAATATTAAGGTACACTGTTTTGTCCATTGAACCGTCGATGAAAACTAAGTTTCCTACACCATATGCAGCAATACAACCCCACAACATGACCCCTTATCCACCATGTTTGACAGTGTTTACTACATTGTACTTTTCCAATTCAGTGTTTGGCCTTCTCCAAACTAGATACATATATGTATCTAGATCAGTGATGTTCAAAAATAAAAATGAAGATGTATTGGTGAGAGAGCTACCCAGCAAACATAATGTCAAACACTTAAAATAATAACAAAATGAAGAAAGTTTAGATTTAGAATTTTTGTCAAATAAAACCAATTTATTAAATGAATGTAATTTAAATTTTAAGGAAATGAAAAAATATACATTGTAAGTCCGAAATTCTCTTAAATTTTGTATTTATTTTTGACTTTGTTTTATTGTGTTCAATTGTAATTGAAACGCGTGTGTTTGCTATGCTTCAAACAAAAACAACCAACAACAATGCTTAATAAATTTCTGAAAAAAATTGCGATAGTCCGTCACATGTGGTTTCTTCGCATTCTCAGCGATGAATGAACAAAAGTTTTTAAAAGAGCATAACAAATGTGTGTAAATTTTTCAAACAATTGTTGTATGGCGTGAACATCACTGATCTAGATATGTGTAATACACATTGAGTATATTCACCAATTATATTTTGATTCTTTGTAAATATTATGCACTAAACACATTCAAGACAACCAGCTACACGACTACACGAACACAAATTCTGCTGGTTACATTTGTAGTCGTGTGGCAGCTATTATTTTAATTATTTTAAAGACGACAGCATAGACTAACATAGACCCGAATCAGCTGTTTTTAGCAACATGGCGGAGGCAAACAAAAAAAATTTACGAAAAATTAACAAAAGAAAATGTATAATAAACCACGGTAGATTTAAAAGAGGGACAAACATATAAATTTATCTTTCTATATCTCGTCTCACACACTCATCAATTTTTTACTACATTTTATTTTTTCTCTCGCTCTAAGATCTGCCTTAATGGTGGAATTGAAAAAATGGTAAACAAAAAATGTAAACAAAACCATACGGTTCGATATTACTATTTTGACAGCTGTCAATGGTTTCTTATCTGGGTATCTGTGGACGACAGCTACAAAGAAAACAGCTGATTTATAATTCAGTGGTGCCACTTTAATAAAAAATAACCGTACAAAATTCCAAAGTAATTAAGATTGAAACAATTATTCTGAGTAAAAATATATATATGGTTATAATTAATTATGTACCGTTATTAATTTATTTCAATATGGTTATCAGCAACTTCTCTTAATTAATTAAAAAAAATATATTTTTTTAAGCACTAATTTGATCTATATTTTTTTATTATATTAGCAACACTATTTCTGTTTTGTAGTTGACAAAAATAGAAATTATGCATTAAACACATTGAAGACAGCAGGCTTCACGACTTCACGAACACAAATGCTGCTGGCTGAAGTTGCAGCCGTGCGGCAGCCGGTGAATTCTTTTAAAGACGACAGCTTCAAAGTAAACAGCTGATTTATAATTCAGTGATGTCACTTTAATTTTTTACTTTAATAAAAAATAACCGTACAAAATTCCAAAGTAATTAAACGTTAAACAATTATTTTGAGTAAATATATATATGTGGTAATAATTTATGTACCTGTTATTAATTCATTTCAATATGGTTATCAGAAACTTCTCTTAATTAAGTAAAAAAAAATATATTTTTTTAAGCACTAATTTGATTTACATTTTTTATTATATTAGCAACACTATTTCTGTTTTGAAGTTGACAAAAATAGAAATTAGCCTAATTGGGCAGCAGCAGCAAACGAAGTCGTGTCGTCGTGAAGTTGTGCTGTCGTCAAAAGAATCGTCTTCATATAAACGTGTGTATTCTATTTTTGACAGATTGAAGTCGGAAGCCTGCTGTCTTCAATGTGTTTAATGCATTAGCCTAATTCGGCTACATCGGCATGAGTAGTCGTGTGGCCGTGTAGCTGTGCTGTCGTCAAAATAATCGTCTTCATATAAACGTGTGCATTTTATTTTTGATTGAAGTTGGTAGTCTGCTGTCTTGAATGTGTTTAATGCATTATTCTCTAACAAAATTGAGAGAGTTGTTTATAATGAGTTCTCATATGAGCAACTCTATCATACGTAAACACAGTGATGTTAACTTTTTAATTTCGATTACCGTACAGCCTTAAAAAAATTACCGTTTTTTATGTAAAATTACCGTATCCAAAGTTTAGTACAAAAATAATAATATTTTCTTATTGAAACAGGTTTATTTTTATAATTCAATATATCGAGGGCCTATATCCAAAACTCTCTATCTTAAAAAACAACTTTTCAGGAAAGCCAAAAAACTTTTTTTCGCGTATTACTTGAGTTATTAAAATTCGGTATGAAAATCCCTCTATTTCTTCTCAAAATATTCAATGTGTATATTAAAATGAAAAGATAAAGGATTTTGCATTTTAATAGAATTAAATTATTTTGATTTCATTTATGCCATCGTCAGTTTTTAACGTAATTTATTTAAGAAACGGCTCATAATACAACATAAGATAAAAAAAACTTTAAAAGTAGACACTTTTTTAAGCAAACTCTAACTTTAACCATTTATTTTTATGCCATGGAAATTATATTTTCCAAAAACATAATGTTAAAATTTTTTCATGGTAATTAATTTTTGTAAATGATTGAAAAATGTAAAATTCATGTTCAGCATTCAAAAATTAGTAAGAAAACATGAATTGCAAGAAGAAATTATTCCAAAAAATTATTTGAAAAGATAGAGGCTTTTGCATTCTGCAAAACTAAAGGAATTATAGAAATGTTGGTATCGAACAATTGGGGATTTATGACGATCAGTTTTTAATACTAATTTGTATGTTGAAATATCCATACTTGAAAGACTTGCGATTACTTTACCGCCTAGATATATTTTGTCTAGTGGTAGTTGGTTATCATCATCCTCAAAGTTTTATGATTATTTTAATGAGAAATATGTACATTATATGTAGACACATTATAGAAATATAACGTTTGGGATATAATTTTTAAAAATTTAAACCTTTTAAAATTACCGTACAAATGTAGAAATTACCTGCCTACCGTACAGAGGTCTAAATTACCGTACAATACGGTAATTACCGTACGGTTAACATCACTGCGTAAACAGCACAAACACCCAACAACAACATTATACATCAGAGGAGCCCATTTCATATCACAATTGTGCAAGTTAACCACACTCATATTCTTATTCTCTTTGATTAGTCGTCACCAGTGATGTTAACTTTTTAATTTCGATTACCGTACAGCCGTAAAAAAATTACCGTTTTTTAAGTAAAATTACCGTATGCAATGTTTTGTACAAAAATAATAATATTTTCTTATTGAAACAGGTTTATTTTTATAATTCAATATATCGAAGGCCTATATTCAAAACTCTATCTTAAAAAACACAACTCTGCAGGAAAGCCACGAAAATGTTTTTTTTTTTTATTAAAATCTTAAATATATTAGGTACAATGTTATGAGAATTTACTTAAAAGTACTACAGCAATAAAAATCTATCAATTGAATATAGGAACTATTAATAACACAGTGTCAAGGAAACTTTGTAAAAAAAACCTTATACGTACAGTAGAGAGACTTATAATGAAATTGGTTAAGTCATCACTGAACATATTCTTTTAATATAAAAGAATCTCAGTGCTCCCTTAGTAAATTTCTTATTGTTTCAAAATTAGACAACCTGCATTTTTCATTGAATGACAGCGTCAGATCCCTGGTATACGAACTTATCATTTTATATTTGAAATTACTATGTAGTAATTCTGTGGGGTATCTACGAGGTAGATTATGTATTATTTTTAAATTTTTGCTCTGAATTATTTGGAGCTTTTTAGTGTGTGTTTTGGCAGCTTTGTGAAACCAAACTTGGCAACCATAGGTCATTATTGGTCTTATGCACATTTTTTTGATCTACGGGAACAGAGCACGACTACATCTTATCGCTTTGTCGCAGACGTATTTAACATGCTGTTTGAAAGATAATTTTTTATCTAGGATAATACCTAGATATTTCACTTCATCCTTTATAGGAATTATATTTCCTCCAGAATACAGGATTTGAGAAGGAATACGTTTTGGGGATTTATTGTAAGGAAATATGATAGCTTGTGTTTTAGCGTCGTTTACTTTAATTTTCCATTTGTCAAAATATTTTTGGTTTGACAAAAGGTTGACTTGCATTCTTTTGACAATTGCATTTGAAACTTTACCGCAGCATATAAAAGCACTGCCGTCAGCATAAAATGCCGCTTCATGATTCCCGCGGACATTTATATCTGAGGTGTACAGTGAATACAGCGTAGGTGACAACACCGACCCTTGAGGTAGTCCCGCAGGTATTCGCCTTTCACTAGATAAATTGCTGTCGACGCGTACAACAAATGAACGATTGTATAAAAAACTTTTAATAATTCTTAATAAATATGTTGGAAAATCAAATGAGTGAAGTTTGAACAGTAATCCATCATGCCAGATGGTATCGAATGCTTTTTCAATGTCGAGAAAAATAACGCCTGTGCTCTTCCGATTACTTTTGTTGTCTTCAATAAAGTTAACAACACTCTTTAGCTGATGTACTGTGGAGTGCTCTTTACGAAACCCAAACTGTTGCTCAATAATGAGATTTTTTTGATTAGAAAAATCTACGATTCTACTGTGAATAACCTTTTCAAAAACCTTGGCCAATAGACTTAAGATACTAATTGGTCTGTAACTGGAAGGCAATTTGGGATCTTTTCCTGTTTTATGGATTGGAATTACTTTAGCTTTTTTAAAACTAGACGGGAAGTGACCATTAATAAAGCAAGAATTAAATAATTTACTTAGTGTTTCAAAAAAGGAGTCTGGCATATTTTTAAGAATGATACTGTTTATTCCATCCAAACCAGGAGCTTTACCATTCTTTAATGAGAACACAAATGACTTGACTTCAGCCATGTCTGTAAGATCAATGCTAGAACTATCATAATGAATTTCGTCTAGAATTTCGACATAATTAGATACTCTAGAATCTAAAGCTGATGTGTTGTGGAGTGTAATGGTATGGGAATTACCAAACGCGTCCGCAATAGCATTTGCTTTCTCTTCAGCAGTTTTTAAAATTTCGTCATTTATCAGAATATCAGAAAAACCTAAATTCTTACTTTTCAACGCCTTTGATAGTTTCCAAAATTTTTTAGAGCCTGACGGTAGATTTGACAAAAATTTTGACCAAGCCTCATTTCTATCCTTATCTAAGTGAAAATCAATTAGCCTGTTCAACTGTTTTAAAATACTTTTTAATTGAATTCTGAGGTTAGGATCCCCACACCTTTTTTTTAAATTTTTGTTCATGATCACTGAATGAAATATTTGGATTTTTTTAATATATTTCATACTTTAAAAAATCATTGAAGTTTTGTCTATTTTTTTACCTCAATTTACTTCTGTGAACAATGTTTTTTCAGATTTGAAATGATTTTAGTCAAAACAACTAATAAAATAAGCAAAAAAATATTTTACATATTTTAAATATTTACAAATTAGTCGAAAATTATTAATATCGAACTCTCCATTAATGAGCTATGATAATATATCGCCGACAATTTGTTGACTTGATTATTATTAACAAATAAAACCTTAAAAATATTGGCATCTTTTATTTAGTGAACTAAACTTTTCTTTCAGTGGATCTTTTTTTCGCTCACCAACACAAACACAGTTTTAGCTTTGGACATCTCTGTTCTACATTGTAGAATGTTGTTGTTGGGTAGAATCTACAATGTGGAATGAAATGAGAATTGCAAATCAAACACACGCGTGCATAATTTGTATGTATTTGAGTGCGTTTGGTTTATTTTTTTTTTATTTTTGTTATTTTTTTTTCAACATACAATTAAGGTATACTTTGGTGAAGGGTATATAAGATTCGGCACAGCCGAATATAGCTCTGTTACTTGTTTTTATGTTTAATGCTGAGTATACACGATACTAATTTACGTAGTATGAGTTGAAGTACGATTTTCTGATAGACGTTACTACAAATCGTACTATTTCATTTGAAAAAATTAAAAATATCACAAAATACCTGACATACGGGCATTTCCTACGATTAGTCGACCAGGATCGAAATATAAAATATTGATAATCATCGTGTTTTATTGAAGATATTTCGATATAATTTGGTACATATAATTTTTTCGAAGGCTATTGAATGTGGCTGAAATCGGTCAATTATTTTACCTAGCCCCCTTACAAATGACTCCCGAAATTTGACGTTATCGGTCATAAATGTTTAATTTATGTAGTTATCTATGCAAATATTGTTCCAAATAAGATTTATATATACCGAAAATTTTATTATGAAATTTTTTTATAATAAGATATAAAACTCGCTTCCGTAAATCACTTTAACGTTCATAAATCTCATAAAAATGTGAAAATGTGACATAAACTACGACCTAATTTCATGGTGATCGCTCAATAATTGGTAGCTCCCATATGAGGCCCACTTCGAAAACTACTCACGAATATAAATTATAAATTATAAAAATGTTACTTAGTATAGGTTATTATATGGTCGGGCTTGACCGACCTTACTTTCTTACTTGTTTGTTAAGGAAATTTTAAGATATTTATGGAAAAATGCATGGTGATAATAATAAAAAAAGCATATGGAAAAATCGTACGTTCGCGACCTTTACGTTCTATACCGGTACTTAAGCCAATTAAAAAATACCAATAGAGATATTTTATTGTGTAAATAGCGGATAGAGACCTATATTAATACACTTTTAAACTAAATTAATCGCTTTTAAAGATTTCGTTCCACTTGCCAGATTTTTACATTTCACTACTGTCAGCTAAAGTTGACTTCTATTTTGCGTACGTTCGTTACCACATGTTTATAACTATCTTTATGAAAACTTAAAGTCGATAGAATCCATCTTTTGCACTAAACATAAAGCTACCAAATGCAAAAAAAATCTAGAAGTTTTTTTTCTATATACTTTGGTCATCAAAAGCGTACGAACGTACGTTCGTGACCCCAGAAAATGCCCATATATGAATAAGCTGTTGAAGAAATAAATTTCGTAGTACGACAGCATGAGGCACGATACTACTTAAGTACTTATCGAAGCTCCGCCCTCAAAAAATTTTGATTTTCATACTTCGTAAGTACGACAACATGATACACGTTACTAATTTCACACTTATACCACTTATCGTAACGTGTATACCTAGCATAAGGCTTTTCTAAATAAATAAATCGAATTTATTATATATAAAGAAAATAGAACTGTTTATGGAATTTTTGTACATAAACGCTATAAGAAAAAATTTCCGTTCATAACTGCTCCGTATGGGGGGCACATTTGAACACAATGACTTCATCCATTAAAAAAATAAAAAAGAATTGAAATCGAACTAAAAAGTTACTTGTAGATATAAACTAAAGTTAATTTTCATAGATATTAGTTATATTATGTAAAAAGTCAATAATTCAAAAACATAAATTTTTATGAGGCTCCTCTATATGTATATCTGCGTGACCAGATAATTATTATTGAATATATTTTCAATTTTAATTTGATGGATCAATGCATAGAATAAACGCATAGAACGGAAGGAGAGAGTAAAATATTACTCTCTTTTCACACATACGGGTGATACAAAAACAAAATACATGCAATACATTCTCATGAATTATATTTTTGACAACAGACATAGGTTTTTGGCTCTCAGTTACCTATCTAGTTGTTGTCTATGGATCAATGTGTTTCTGATATTACGATTCGATTATAATGGTAGAAAGTTCAGTACGAACATTTCCTGCAATGCTTAATGAATATTAGAATAAAAAATATACATACAACAACGATTTTTGATCTCCATGTGCATTTTTGGTAGACGTCCATTTTATTGCATCGACAATAAGGCCTAAAATAAGTTCAGAATAAGGACGAAGATGACCGCGAAATCTAAAAAAAAAATACAAATTAATGAAATGACAACAATAGTACACCTCTTGAATTCACATTAATACTGCGACGTTAAGGAGATCCAACAAATCAACATGTAACTTCGGCAATAAAATGTTAAGAGCAATATTGTCGACAATGGGATTTTGCTCAAGCATTATACAGTTCACGCTCAATCCTCGAATCACTACATTTAATATTTTCTTTATCAGGATGGGCTTTTCTACTGGGAACGGTTCTCTACAAAAAAAAATCCATTTTATTATAGGTATTTAACAATCAAAACAAGTAGACGGAGATTTGAAATAATGAGGTACCTTATAGCAATAATAAGATATTTTATCATGTTATGGCATCGTGTATACATTTGCGCAGCTTTCTTTACTGGCTCAGGATCAAACTTAATTTGTTCTGCCTCCCAGGGCAATTTTTGATCTTCTATTTTTTCTTCATACATTTCTATACAGTTTGCAAACATTTCATTATACACAGTGTGAATACCACCCAACAATTGAAGTTGATAGTTTTTCCATTGTGTTTTATGGTTAACGCCTTGTTGTCCGCCACCTTTTATCTGCTGAAGAAGATGCAAACATTTGCCACAATTTTCAACAACTTCGTCTTCAAGATGATCTACATTTTTCCACAAAAAACGTTCAATGACACCTCTTGACTGTCCACTGGAACCCGGATTTGCGCGCAAACATGTCTCAATGCAACTCAAGGCATATTTTACTTTAGACTGCGGCACATTTGTAAGGCTTTCATAAACTTTACTTATATGTGTACTAGCAAACGACTTCGCCAAATCGGGAGATTGCGGAGACCTCTTTATAATTTTACCTAAACACATTTTGTAAGTAATAAATAAGTAAGGATAATAACGAGAACTTACTCAATACTTCAAATATAAGACGAGCATCACATTGCAACTCTTGGCTGTTGCATGCTTTTAAAACAAATGTTGTCCACAGATTTCCTTTCTTTTCAAACACATCAATGGGACAGTAATCTATATACTTTGTAAGCAAACGTAATCCAAGTGGGCGAGTAGTGGATTTTGTCAATAATGAACTAATGTGTTGCACAAGCTCCACTCCATCATTAGACTGAAAATAAACGACTTATCTCTATTCAATATCCACATGTACATACATACGACTTTTTATACCTTTACATCAAATTTTCTATGATCTTCCAAACCATCTAGATAAATGTCTAAATAGGTTCCTTCAGTCGATAGTATTCCTTGAAAAATTGATAAATAATTATCCATTTTAAAAAACTTTAACTCAAGTCTAAAATGAACAATGTTTACAAAACATGTGCGCTCAAGTCGAATTTATAACAGGTGATGCCAGTGGCGAATTAATGCACATACATGAGAAATCATTAACTTTTTATATATGGTCTCTGACATTCTCAATAATGAGAGAGTATATTCGAATGTCAAACTCCATATATAAACAATTAAGGAATTCGTTAATATTTGCCTGAATTCGCCAATGCCACCACCTGGTATAAGTTCGTTGTGTACATACTTTTATACAAAGTAAATTAATAAAGTAGCGACAGTACTACAACAAATACAACATTTACAAAAACCACAAGCAATTTTGTTTTTGGTTTAAGGTCTGAGCTGTCAAAGTTGCCTGTTGTTGTTTTTGCTTTTGGGCTTGTTGTATTTTTCGCCACAACAACCACAAGTAAATTGACAGTTCAGACCAAAGTAAAAAAATAGTCAGCTGTTCTACTGAGTCTACTTTATTAATTTACTTTGCTTTTATAAAGCCAAACGCAAGGCGAATTCAAACAAGGTGGTGGCAGTTCTACAAAAACAACAATTGCTCTTAACGAATGTCAAAAAACAAAAATGAAAAATTAAACAAATAAGATTTCAAACTTAATATAGTGTAGATAATTGAATAGTGAGGACTTATCTTATTTATATAAAAAATAAATATTTTGTTAATAAGCTTAGGCCCATTATTACAACTTCCCTTTATAGTTAAAGGTAACTTTAAGCAATAGAAAAAGGTACCCTTAAAGTTAACTTTAAATATAAAGGCAAGTAGTAATAACGGCCCTTAGAATATGTAGATATTTAAATATTAAAACAAGCTTTGAAAATTGTTAGAACCTCCACCTTGTATAAATTCGACTTGGTCAGAAGGATTTATTCTAAATAGTGAAAAAATATGAGTGTCTGGTAACTCTTACAAAACTGCATTATCTTAAAACAACGTCCAAATAATAGGGGGTCAGACGGCATGTATTGCTTGTGTATTGGGACATGTATTCGATACATATGGAATTCCATGTGTATGTCAAAATTCACGTTATACATACGACTCATTATTTCCACGTTCAAACGTACATATGTAATTGCATGTGACATAACCTCTATTAGTTTATATGTTTGTTGTTTTTAACAATATATTTATTTAAACATTTTTAAATCACAATAAATATATTTAAAGCAATGAAATTTATTTTGTAATGATTTTTCTTTTTTGTTTTTTTTATTTTGCACTCACACAGTGTTGTATTTCAAAATACAACACTGTTATACACACGAAAATAGAACATACTCTAATTGCCAAAAATGTCACGAGTAATACACATGTATTTTACATACACAAAGTTTCATATGGATCACACGGTATGTATATGTTTACATTTTATTAAAGGGGGGTCAGACGGCATGTATTGCTTGTGTTTTGTGCCATGTATTGGGACATTTTTCCATATGTAAACATATACATACCGTGTGATCCATATGAAACTTTGTGTATGTAAAATACATGTGTATTACTCGTGACATTTTTGGCAATTAGAGCATGTTCTATTTTCGTGTGTATAACAGTGTTGTATTTTCAAATACAACACTGTGTGAGTGCAAAATAAAAAAAACAAAAGCGAGTAAAGAAAAATCATAATAAAATAAGTTTCATTGCATTAAATATATTTATTGTGATTTAAAAATGTTTTAAATAAATATATTGTTAAAAACAATAAACATATAAACTTATAGAGGTTATGTCACATGCAATTACATATGTACGTTTGAACGTGGAAATTATGAATCGTATGTATAATGTGAATTTTGACATACACATGGAATTCCATATGTATCGAATACATGTCCCAATACACAAGCAATACATGCCGTCTGACCCCCCTATAATAGGGGTTCACACGGCATGTATTGCATGTGTTTTGTGACAAATATTGGGACCTTTTTCCATATGTAAAAATATACACGCCATGTGATCCATATGAAACTTTGTGTATTAGGGGGGTCAGACGGCATGTATTGCTTGTGTATTGGGACATGTATTCGATACATATGGAATTCCACGTTCAAACGTACATATGTAATTGCATGTCACATAACCTCTATTAGTTTATATGTTTATTGTTTTTAACAATATATTTATTTAAAACATTTTTAAATCACAATAAATATTTAATGCAATGAAATTTATTTCGTTATGACTTTTCTTTACTCTTTTTTGTTTTGTTTTTTTTATTTTGCACTCACACAGTGTTGTATTTCAAAATACAACACTGTTATACAAAGTTTCATATGGATCACACGGTATGTGTATGTTTACATATGGAAAAATGTCCCAATACATGGCACAAAACACAAGCAATACATGCCGTCTGATCCCTTTATGTAAAATACATGTGTATGTACCGGTTTACACTATGATTTTTAGGACGTTGTTTTTTCTTAATTCTCTTTTGAAGTTGCTTTTACTCCACACCTCTTATCGACTAACTCAAAAAATCATAACTTAAAATCACGAAAAAAGTCATCGTGTGAAACCCTTGTATGAAAAATGGTTTTGACATCAAAGTTTTAATGGAGCTACCCCCAACGTTTAAGTTTTTCCAAAAATTCTTTATATGCCATTCGATTCCTATGAGTGACTACTTATCGCGCCCGTTCCCAGATATGATGCCCATTGACTTATATAATTTTGGCAAATTTTTTTCTAAATTAAATTTTTTTATGCTCATTATCTTATCTAAATTTTGGAAAATAATTCCTGAATTAATATTTGCAAAGCATAGACTCTACCTACGATCTTCCTATTTATTTTCCTATTTAGCGATGCGGTACGTATATCTATATATATAAAAGAGTAACGTTACTGACTGACTGACTGATTCATCATCGCACAGCCCAAACGGCTGAAGCTAGAATCATGAAATTCTAACTGTGGGTTCCTCCCTCTCCAAAACGATCCGATAAGAAGGGATTTTTGGAAATTCGAACGTTTAGGGGTAAAAAAGGGTAAAAACGGGTAAATTCGGTAACCTTATATCTTCAAAACTAATAAAGATACAAAAAAACTTAAAATTGCATGTTACTTCATCTAAAAAATAACCTGACAGGTGTTTCGTACTTTTTCGAAATTCGAACATTTTAGGGGAGAAAACGGGTAAAACTGTATTTTGGTACTTTTTTGGCACACTATGTATCTTTTAAACCAATAAACATAGAAAAAAATTTTAGATAGTATTCTTTACTTAAATATAAGTTTGGTACTTTTTGGAAATTCGAACCTTTAAGGGATACAAATTGTGTTTATTTTTGGTACTTTTTCATAAAATATGTTTTTCTATAATTTGATATAGACATACGAATATTTTATTATGAGCTCCCACCACGATACAGAAATTTATTTGAATAAAATTTTACCACCGCAATGGGGATAGAAAAGGTACCAAAAAGGGGATAAAATCGGGAAAATACATTTTATTTGAAATTATTAAGCCAATTTTGATAATTTTTTTAACATTGGTTCCTGGATTCATACAAAAATTAACTAACAGGGTGTTATTTGGAACTCGAGTGAATATAGGTGTATATTGGGCCAAATCCGGGTAAACATTTTGCTACTTTTTTTAAAACATATTTTTTCTTGGGCACATTAACACAGATTTCAATCGTTTGAGACATGTCTGTAGCATAAACAATTTTGGCAAAATGGAGTATTTTTAAATTTCAAGCTTTAGGGGTGTTCAAGGAGGAAAAGGGAAATTGGTACTTTTTTCCTAATGGTACTTTTTTAATATTTTAATTATTACACTTATAGACATTATAAAGTTAGCTGATATGCATCTTAGTGAAGTTAGTGTTAGAAATAGGGGATAAGATTTAGGTACCAAAATGTGTGAACTGAACTATAGGTACTTTTTTGTTCCTCTAATGGTACTTTTTTTGAAATTTCTATAACAATGGACTTAGAAACATGAAATTAAACATATATGGTCCTAAGTGAGTGAGAATTCTAGGGGGAGACTTTTTGGTACTTTTTCTTTATTGGAATTGTACTTTTTGTAATTTCTTCACCAATGAATCTAAAAACATGAAATTGAGCTTATATGGACCGGAGTGAGTGGGAATCTACAAGTGACTGCTTTTTGGTACTTTTTCTATATTCTAATGGTACTTTTTGAATTTTCTGTAATAATGGACATAGAAATATGAAGTTAACAATATATGGTCCTAATTGAGTGAGAATTCTAGGGGGAGACTTTTTGGTACTTTTTGTTTATTCTAATGGACAATGGACTTAGAAACATGAAATTAAACATTTATGGTCCTAAGTGAGTGAGAATTCTAGGGGGAGACTTTTTGGTACTTTTTCTTTATTGGAATGGTACTTTTTTGAATTTTCTATAACAATGAACTTAGAAACATGAAATTAAGCATATATGGTCCTAGGTGAGTGAGAATTCTAGGGGAGACTTTTTGGTACTTTTTCTTTATTCTAATGGTACTTTTTTGAATTTTCTATAACAATGAACTTAGAAATATGAAATTAAGCATATATGGTCCTAAGTGAGTGAGAATTCTAGGGGGAGACTTTTTGGTACTTTTTCTTTATTCGATTGGTACTTTTTGTAATATCTTCACCAATGAACCTAGAAACATGAAATAAAGCTTATATGGAACCGAGTGAGTAGGAAACGACAAGTGTGGGCTTTTTGGTACTTTTTCTATATTCTAATGGTACTTTTTTGAATTTTCTATAACAATGGACTTAGAGACATGAAATTAAGCATATATGGTCCTAAGTGAGTGAGAATTCTAGGGAAAGATTTTTTGGTACTATTTCTTTATTCGAATGGTACTTTTTGTAATTTCTTCAACAATGAACCTAGAAACATGAAATAAAGCTTATATATAAACCGAGTGAGTGGGAAACCACAAGTGTGGGTTTTTTGGTACTTTTTCTATATTCTAATGGTACTTTTTTTGAATTTTCTATAACTATGGACTTAGAAACATGAAATTAAGCATATATGGTCCTAGGTGAGTTAGAATTCTAGGGGGAGACTTTTTGGTACTTTGTTTCGAAACCTCTTTCTAATCATGGGTGTGTTGTCACCTCGACTAGCTCATTTGAGGCGTGAATTCCCAACCCGCATACACACACTCTGGTTCGCATCAACAAAAATCAAGATCCTTGTCACCTCGACTAGCTCATTTGAGGCGTGAATTCCCAACCCGCATACACACACTCTGGTTCGCATCAACAAAAATCAAAATCCTAAACAAACAATACAAAAACATTGAATATAACGCCGAAATAAACATGGGTAATTATGTCATTCCCATTACTTCACCCTCCCAACCTTGGTCACTATCTTTCTATCTTAAATGACCCCTTTTTACCTTATCATATACTCACCAAGCCCATCATCCAAGACGGCCCACTGTACCTAACCTTCTTAACAATTTACCAACACATGATGTCTATTTCCTTTTAAACAGATTTATTACAAATAAACTTACACTAAACATAAACAATATAAATAACTTACTAATAGTGGCTTAATCGTTCTTTGCTATTCTCTAAACAATTTATTTTCTACTAGTATAATATTGTTTGTTACAATTATATTTTCCCGTTGTATAATAACGAACGTTTCGAATAAATTTGAATTTTCGTTAATGTTTTCATTTTTATGAATCGAATGGTTTCTTTTCTTTTATAAACCCGATTAAGAATTACTAGGTCAAGTTTAAAAAAAAAATATATATCTAAATTAACAATAATTGTTTATATTTTTCTTAGCAAAATTTAAAAAAGTTTGTTCGTTATATAATACATATATTATGGTTTTTGAATTCTTTTTCTATTTGTCTTGATTCTAAAACTAATCCTAAACACTATAAATTAACATGTAAAACACAAATTCAACAATTTATCCAAGGACCAGCTAACACCACATTGTTTTGAGCCATAAATCTACTCAAGATTTACTAATTAGAAAGATTTTCCCTATTAAAATTCCCTGAAAGAGCTCTCTAAAAGACGTTCTAAGAATTTCTTTATATCTTTTCACCTTCTCGGGTTTTAGATTCATATTTATTTATTATCTGTTAGTGTGATCCTTTTACAAATCTTACAATTCACTTAAATAAAAACAAATATTTTTTACTTAATATAAATTTCCTTACTCAAAACTTAACGCTACCCTAATGCCACTTTCCTATAAATTGTCTTTACTAAAATTATGTATTATTGTTTTTGGATTCATGTATTAACTAAAAATTGGTTCACTTTGTGGACGGTAATTTAAATTAAATTTTGCCCAATAGGTGGCCTTAGTAGATTTTCTTATTATTTTGTTGACGAACACTTCCTTATTAAATATGACACTGTGTTGCCAGCAAGTAGCCAAATAGATGTCTAATGGTTCTCAGGGTGATAAAGATTGATGTTTTCTTCCTTCTAGGAACGTATCGGTCACAGTTCCAGTTTGTTCTCTTCTCGTTTCTCTTCTTTAGTAAAAAGTACGTGAAGACAACTTTCTAATTAGTGCTTCCACTTTTCTTAGCAATAGCACTTATTTCTTTTCTGGCACTTTCATTTAAATTTTAATTTCAATTTATCATTTGATTTAGGTTCGTTTATTAAAACATTGTTTTTCAACCGCCACTTCTGAACTGACTCATCTTTTCATCTTTTAGTTTCTCAAATATTTTTTAACACAAAACCTAACTGAATCACTCTACTATCAAAACTTATTTCTAAAAAATATTCTTACCCTAACTGCAATTTAAACAAACAAAAACTGTCCAAAAAAAATCTTGTTTAACAAGACCTATTTCAACAAAAAAACAAAGAAATGTACATACAATACACCTAAATTGTTACATTAACGTTAAGTTTCAACGTACTTTCCTATCAGACACATATAAGGAAAACTTTCGTGAATTCTAAAGAGAAAATTTTCATGAATTTTCAATTCATTTTCTCTTTAATGCTGGAAACCCTGTTTTTGTTATTGTCGTATTAAACCATACTGTCATCACATACAACACTGCATTATCCCACGTTCCACATTTTGACGTTTCTATTTTGACAACTAAATACATATGATCAAACACATTAAATCAGACAACATAAACCTCCGAGGAGGACCTCCGGCACGGAAACGTGATAATGCTGGAGCTAAGAAACCAAAGAAGGTAAAGAGTGTCGAGAGTCTGGTGATGGAGACGGATGCATGCAAGGTAAGTCAAATCAGCCTAACATGACGACTAAGGGTAATGACGTAGTTCAGGTGAACAATGACCGTTCGCGTGCGGACTATTCGATTTATAGATACGACGGGAACCACAAGGGCCCTTTTATGGTGTTCGTTGATGCGATGGACGATTCTGGTATCCGCAGGTATCTAAATGGAATCACTGTCTGTCGTTTGTTGAATAAATTGAAGGTTAGGGACGTATTGGAGGTTGTTAAAATTGGTTTTGGTCGGTGCAAAGTTACGTTTAAGAACTTTAAGGCAGCAAATGTGTTCGCTGATGATTTGAGGATACGTGAAAACGGTGGCAATTATTTTCGATATACCAAGTGAGTTAGGTGTGGAGGAATTCCTAAGGGACGTAACCTCTTATCGAGACAATAAGATGAATCAGAATGACGAGAAGAACTAAGGATGCGGATAACCAGGAAACCACGGTAAACACGAGAAATATGAAGGTGATTTTTAAAGGAACAGAAATACCAAGGGAAATCCTGTATGGTTATATCAAGATTCCGGTGAAAAATTTTATTTCGTTTGCTCAATGTTACAAGTGCTATCGGTTTAACCATTTTGTACAACATTGCAAATCGGATCGTGATTTGTGCCGGGATTGTTACAACCAGCACATCAGGGGTACGAATTGTGCGTAACTAATTTGCGTAAACTGCAAGGGAAACCACTCCCCACCGATAAGTCATGTCCAGCTCGTGCTAAAGCTTTTGCCATCAGGAAAACGATGACTGTTCAGAACTTATCGCTCAAGGAGGCACGGGATCGTTTCGCCAGCACCTTCAGCAACAGATTCTCTATATTGGATGGTGAGGGGGAACAATTTCCACCATTAAATAGGAATTCTGAGGCGAGAACGCGTGATAACAACTAAGATGCGGTAAGGGATATACACAAAGTTTTACCTTATTAAAAGGTAGTAAAAGCTAATGTTAATATGGAGAGGGAGAATAAGGCACGTCAGCAAAATCTTAAACACCGAGAGATATTAAGGGACCACGAGTTTTCGATGTCCTATAACTTCCCTAAATTAGGCGAATTAATTATTAATCAGGGTTCGCAGGATTCTACCTTGCATTATGGTAATTCTGACAACCATAACATGGCCATGGATTTTTTACTAAGAACATCTCAGGAAGCTACGGCTTTTCTAACAGACAAATCTAACGACGAACTGGATATGAATTCAGTTAAAAAGTTTTTATACTCTTTAAGGGAACAGGTTAACAGCAGTATGAATTATTTGGATTCGGACAAGATAAATAGGATGCCTTTTATGGGCAGCCAATACTAATCTTACGTGAATCAAAATGGATATCCTTCAGTATAATATTCAAAGCCTGAGGAATCAAGGAAATAAGGAATTATTAGAATTTTTTCTCATAAACAACAATATTAAGATTGCGGCTCTGATGGAAACCTGGCTGGTAGATAATTATTCTACTAGCCTGGCAAATTTCAATTTTGTGTGTAAGAATCGAGATGATGGGTTTGGTGGAGTTGGGTTTTACATCAACAAGGAGATTAAATACAACATATTGAATTACTCGACATCAAATGATATTTTGGCCATTGCAACTTTGAACCTCAAACGGAACGTTAGGATTTTTGCTGTTTATTGCCCTCAAAATATGACAGACGAAGATTTTAATGGTGAGATGGGTAAGCTTTTTTCTTATATAAGTGAATTGTGAGGACTTACGATTGTTTGTGGAGATTTTAATGCCAAATCACCTCTGTGGCGGACTGGAATGGAGAACGCTAAGGGTATGATTCTTGAATCCACTATAAATGATCATGGTCTGCTGTGTCCCTACTTTTTCAACGGTATCATGTACACCATCGACTTTGGATGTCACCTTTGCCAAGAACCTCCAGTGTGATTGCACTTGGTCAGCTATTGACACTAGGATCACTAACAGTAACCATCGCCCGATAGTGATATCCCTAAAGGGGTCGTTTGATGCTAAGGGTCGCAGGAAGCTGTTGGCCAAGAATAAATTTTATGACGAGATTTATAATCTTAATGTGGGATGTAACCTAAATGATCTTAATGAGCGAATAGAAGAAACCCGTAATAGGAACACAATTTTAACTGACGATAGAATAAATATAATGCGAAACATTGGTGGGATGCTGAACCTTCGAGACTTTTTCGACTACGTAATGCTGCTAGGAAAAAATATTATTTTACTAAGAGGATATCCGATTGTGAGATTTTTATGAGGGCTGATGATATTTAAGGTCACATATTGCGGGGAAAAGGAAACAATCGTTTAATCAATTGCTGCAGGATATATCCAGACCAACAGATATGAAATCGCTATGGAAAAAGATGGCTAATATTAAGAAATATAAGTGTGACAAGAAATTTAATAATGCTTGGAATCCTGATGAAATCAAACGTTTCCTGAACGATCTTGTAATTACGTCTAATTCGGATCAAGCAAATTCGGACAATGATACTCAATCGATTCAAGCCCATAATGACGATAAACCAGTTTCGGAATACGATGATTTTGTTAAGTTCCTGAGATCTAGGAATCCAGATTCTGCAGCTGGTCCTGATAGCATGTCTTATCGAATTTTATTGAATTTATCGGTTCATAATCTAAGTTTTTGTTTTTTGATTTTATTGTCAATTGTTTTGAACAATGTTTTTTTCCTGATATATGGCGTAGGATTCGAGTTTGTCCTGTTCCTAAGAAAAATAAGGATCCCGTTTTGCTCATTAATCACAGACCTATTTGTCTTATGTCGGTGACGCTCAAGGCTTTGGAGAATTTGGTTAAAATGAATATCGAAGAGTATATTAATCAGATAGGGCTACTACCCAACAGATCCTATGCATTTAGAAAAAAGCGATCAACGACTCACTGTATAAATGATGTAATCAACACGGTGCAATTTATGAAGAAGAAGGGGTATCAAACTGTTGGTGTGTGCCTTGATATCGAGAAGACGTATGATAGGACTGATCGAGTTATTTTGTGTCAACTACTCTCGAGGATTGGCCTCAATGGGCACGTGGTACGCTGGTTGCACTCATTTTTGGCTGACAGGACCCTGGTAATGGGAGATCAGTCTGTAGCCACTAGTAATGGATTGGCTCAGGGCAGTTCTCTGTCACCACTGCTATTTAATGTGTTTACTGCGGAGTTACATAAGATTGCATCTGATAATGTATTCCTATTTCAATTCGCTGATGATTTCTTTCTTATATGTGCGGACCCTGATTTTGATAGGGCAAGGAAATTGCTTCTGGACAATCTTACTTGTCTCTTTAATATGTGCAAGGATATCAAGCTGTTTTTCAACCCGGAGAAGACCAATGCGATTCACTTCAACAGGAGACCAAGAACATTGAATATGTCGTTAAATGGTGTTTTAATTCCGGAGGTTTCATCAATTATTGCTGCCAATAATTCCTCAGTTGAACATGCGGGCCACATTATTAACAGCACTAAGAGATCTTGCAGTTTTATTAACATCCTTAGCAGTTGTCGTTTTGGTATCTCTCCTGCAAGGACGCTACAATTATATAAAGTTTATGTAAGATCAAAAATTGAATATGCAGTTTCGTCCTTTTCTAATCTATCTAAGAAGGCTTTACATAAGATTAGTGTATATATGAACGATGTCCTTAGAAGAAGTCTTGGTCTCATAAGATCTACACCAATCAACATCATTTATCACATGGCTGCTGAACTACCTCCTAAGTTACGTTTTATTTTTTCAACGGCAAAGGAAATCGCCAAGGCATTTACTTTTAACTTCCCCACTGCCAGACAACTTCTCGAGGCTGACATGGCTTTGGACACCAGCTTATCGCAAGTCTTTGAACAATATAAGTTTATTTTTACTGATATGGGAAGAATCGTACCTTCATCCTCATCAAGAGCAAAGTTCTCGATTAATGTTGATTTTTACAAGAGAATATCACGATCGAAGTCCGGGGTTAGCGCTGAGCAGGCGAGGATGATTTATCTTGAAAAGGCGGATACTATTAAGAGGAAGAATTTTGAGATAATTTTTACTGATGGCTCAGTTTCTGATTCATGTACCAGCTTTGCATTTATTTATCAGAAGGAGAATATATCGGGTTCATTTTTTATCAGAAGGATTATGTCATCTACAGGCTATTAATTTTGCAATCGATCGGGACCTTGAATACGTTGCCATTATGACCGATTCTAAGGCTGCTCTATTTTCAATTGCAGACATGGATAACTCAAATTATATTGCATCGAATATTCGCTCGAGAATTCGAGAATTCCTTTGTGGAATTCCATTTTATACCTGGTCATGTTGGCATTGCCGGCAATGAATTAGTTGATCGGAAGGCCAGAGGGGCACTGCGGGATGGTTCGTGCGTGAAGGTGGAGTGGACGTACACGGACGCTATATGTGTTGCTTAGAGTGGACTGGCAGAATGAATATGACATTGTAGGAAGGACTAAGGGTATTGGGTATGGGCGGCTGTTTCCTTTAATACGGAAATCGCCTTGGTTTATGAACATTGACATTGACTTGGACAAGATTGGACTAGCTGATTTGAAACTTGCTAATCGAATTTTGTCCGGGCATGCTTTTTGTGGTAAAACACTTGCCAAGATGAACATTATTCAATCAAATCTATGTGAAGTATGTGATGAGATGGAGGACATATCACATATAATTTTTAATTGTGCTGCGTATATAATACCAAGAACGAATTTCCCTATATTACTTGATTTTAACTCGTTGGAAAATTTCCTAGAGGACGGCAAAATTGAGAAAATTTTCATATTAACTGATTTTATTAAATCCATTGATGTCAAACTATAGCGGGATATTGACTTTTTATTCATCAATCAATTCATTATTCTTCAATCAAAGCATTATTCATCCATCAAATTCATCACTCAATCATCATCATATATTGACGGTTAAACCTTGAACATGGGACAAGAAGTTGTCCATAATTGGTGTTGGGGTTTTCTTTTCTGCCAAATAATTCTCTGTTTTTTTTTTTGCAGAGTAACTTAAAACTCAACAAACAAACTAACAAACAATCAACTAAAACAATTTACAATTTTAATTTTAATTTTATTACTAAATAAACAATCACCTAACAAAACCAGGATAATAAGACAAATGATAACCAAGACAAACAATAACTAACAACAAAAAACATATAATCATCAAAATCAGCAATTATAAATAAACAACAAAAACAAACTCCCCGGAAGCAAACGTGTGGTGCCCGCGAACCACTAACAACAAACCAACTGCTAACAAATATCACCCTCCTGACACTATCATACAACAAATCCCTGAACATCGAATCAATCTCAACAAAATTCTTTCATTCCCAGACCCGATGCAGGAATGATAGAGTGAGATTATGGAGGTAGTACTAGGTAAGTATTTCAATTTGTAATATGAAATTGCGTTTCAATTTTAGCAATTCCATCGCCCAACGTAGGTCACATCCACGCAACTCTCCGCTTAGTTAGCCGGGCAACTTCAAAATTCAATATTAGGGAAGTATCCTATGAACTTTACCTAATTATCTTGCATGTTACTTTGTTCAAAATTTTACTATTATTCAGGTACTATGTTAAGACGTGCGGTTCCATTATTCCATCTGCCAAGTGTATTTTTATATGAATTGGAATAATACTCAATACTATATCACAGAAGAATAACTGAATAAATATTGCACATTTTCGTAATTGCACAGTAAGTTAAATTTATCTACTACTATAATATATATTGCACTATTTCCCAATCTTTACTATTATAATTGACAACAGTAATATAAGTATAATTAAAAATATAATTAACATTCAGGACAAACAAAACACATCCTACTATTGCACATATATAATATGCTGTATTAGCAAGTCAAAATGATTTTATCTATTCTAAGTGTTAAAATGTATTAAAAACCAACTTCTATTGTATTGTCAATGTCATTATTGTTTGATATCTTTTGCATGGTATATTCCTAATGGTGAACCCGTCAGGCTTTCGAGTTCGTACATATTGATCCCAATGACTTTTCGTATTCGACATTTAGTAAACTTTTTGCAAAATTTTGCATTTATATTATCTTTAAAGCTACTTAAAATAAAGTTTCTTTTAAAGACTTCTTGTCCTGGAACAAAACGTACAACTCGAGCACCTCGATTGAAACGTAACGCGCTCCGTTCGTATGCCTTGTGTATATTCTCTTTTATCTTGTCGCTAATTAACCTCATCTTATCTGTTCTTTCCATGGTTATATCATTATCATCTAAAGCTTTGAGTTGTTTTGCCAATTTATAGTCAGAACCACATGTAAACATGGTGTAACCATATTGCGCAAAGAACGGACTTACACCAGTCGCAGTATGAACAGATGTTCGTAATGCGACTTCTATTGATGGTAGGTTAATGTCCCAATCCCAATGGTTATTGGCCATATAGGCTCTGATTGCTGCTAACACGCTTTGGTTAACCCTCTCTGAAGCGTTTGATTGAGGAGCATGTACAGCAGTTCGCATATGATTAATTTCGTACAAAGTTGTAATTTTTTTGAATTCTTTAGAAACAAATTGTTATCCGTTGTCTGAGTGTATGATCTCAGGGACACCAAAATCATGAAAAACATCTTCAACGAGAAACTTAATCACATTCGCTGCTGTAGCCTCTTTCATAGCTTTCAAAAACACGAATTTTGTCATGTGGTCTATGACTATAAAAATATACCAATTGCCTTTCTTGGAGCGTGGGTATTTTCCAAGAAAATCTATATAGATTTTCTGAAAAAGTCTCAGAGTTATAACCTCTGAACCTATTTCTGGCATTAGATTTTTGTTAACAGGTTTGGTTTCCTTACAGATTGTACAGTTCTGCACATAATTTCGAACATGTATCAACATATTCGGCCAATAATATTTGTTACGAAGATGATTTATTGTTTTATGAATGCCCCCATGTGCTTTATTCTCCGGATTATGAGCTTGCCTTATCAGAGCTTCTGTAAGATTACCGGGAACCCATAACTTCCACCTAAATTCCTCCAAATCTCCCATTTCTGAGTTTAGCTGATTCCTTTTATAAACTATACCATTTACTACTTTAATATCCGGTAACTTTCCTTGGTTCTCATTAACGGTTTTGACTAAATCCTTATATTCATCGGATTCAAATTCCACAGTTTCAAAACCTAGTATATTTTCTACGTCTAAGTTTATTTCCTCTACAAGCCTAGATAATGTGTCGGCGACTACATTTTCTGAGCCCTTTCGATGTTCAATCTCGAAATCGAATGATTGTAGTTTAAGGCCCATCTTGCCAATCTTCCATCCAGGTCGGAATCTTTTGATCGCCATTACAGCCGCTAAACACTCCTTTTCGGTGACGCTATATTTTCTTTGGGCCTGATTCAGTTTCTGAGAATAGAATTCGATTGGTCGCTCATTATCCTCGTGATCCTTCTGGAACAGAACAGCGCCAATGCCATAGCTCGAGGCATCGCATTGAATATAGAACCTTTTTTTGAAGTTCGGATGAGCAAGCACAGGAGCTGTAGTTAAGGCCTAAGGAAATAGCTTCTTCCGTTAAGGTGAAACTGGTTCCTTTCTTGATTAGGTCGGTCAAAGGGGCGGTTAACGATGAAAAGTTCTTAATGAACCGACGATACCAACCCGCTGTTCCTAAGAAACTTCTAATTTCCCTAACAGATTTTGGTAACTATGCTCAATAATCTAATATGATTTTCAAAAGTTGATGAAATCACTAGCAAATCATCGAGATATATGAACACATTTGCTTTTAATTCCTGTGGGATGACTTTGTCCATAAGTCTGCAAAGTCTTTGAGCCGCATTGCATATGCCAAAGGGCATAATCACGTACTGGTATAAGGGTCTACCGGGGATCGTAAAAGCAGTGTATGCGCGTGATTTTTCTTCTAATTCCACTTGCCAGAATGCATATTTAAGGTCTACACTACTGATAAAGTATGTTTCTTCCAATCTACTTAAAATGCCTTCTATGTTCTGGATAGGATATGCATCTTTAACGGTCTTATCGTTCAATTTCCTTGCATCCAAACACAGGCGATTCTTTTCAGGTTTTCTGACCAGTGTGCAGCGATTATTCCACGGACTTTGACTTTCTTCAATCACACCTAGTTCCAGCATTTTATCTATTTCCCTATATATGAGTTCCTGAACCGCAGGAGATACTGGATAGTGTCTATCCTTAATTGGCTCAGTACCCTCTTTTAACTCTATCGTATGAACTTCAAGATTTGTGCATCCTAATCCGTCTATCTCAAATGTTTTAAACAATTGTGTTACTGTATCTAATTTCTGTTCTATAGTAAGGATGTGTTTTTCTACATTTTCTAGGTCTAAAAGGAATCTTTCCGATAGAATTTCCGGATTTATTTCATCCAGTTCGAAAATTTCCGGTGCTATATTAAATTTTCTCCAAAAGTCTACACCTAAATATACTTTCCTAGAGAGTTCTGGACATATGTAGAAATCCATTGTCTCTTTACTATCTTTATAATCTACTATAACACTAATTTTGCCTAATACGTCATATCCCTTTCCTCCTGCCGTATAAACTTTTGTCAAAATTGGTACTATTTTAGCTCCTATGTTGTCAATTATATCTAATGAGTTCTTACCTAATATGCTTATTGAAGCTCCACTATCTAAGAGTCTGTCTATCTCTACATCACCTATCCTAATTTTAGCAAAAGCCCTATGATCATTTAGTCTACTTTCTATTTCACTACAAAATTTTACAGAGTCAACTATATTCTTGTATAACAACTTTTTCCGTTTAAATCTATCCCTATCCATCCTAATTTTGTCCAATTTCCTACTCTTTCCTCTAATATTATATTTCTAGCTTTGTTATAATTTCCTAACTTTTCCTGATATCCCATTTCTCATTTCCCTTAGTACGTTTTCCTTATCCATTTCTATTTTTCCTAAACGTTCTTTCTCAATAGCTCTCCTAAGAAGTTTGAAATTGGTTTCAGGATTTATCCTATAAATTTCATCACTATCTGTTTGGATTCCTATGTCTTGTAATTTTCGGCGGTGGTCTGTGTGGAATGTGATTCCGCCATCCTCTTCCCGTTCCCAATTCCGTTTTTTGTACACTTGGGACAAGTTGGTGTTATAGCTCCTGATAATCCACAGAACAGACTTCTTTGTACTGATGTGCAATCCATAAAAGCATGTCCAGGGATATGTCAATTCCAGCTAATTTAATTTTGATTATTTCCTTGTAAATTTTGGTTTTCTTTCTTATTGGTATATACCTCATTTATCTCTTCTTGGATTTCAATAATCTCTTCAACGCTTCTTCTAGGAAAATTGTGTCTGGGCTGTGGAATCGATGGATTTTCCTTTTGTAGATAGTTTTTTTCTATTTCCTTACACTCATCTCTTAGATGTTCAACGGCAAAGACTTGTACGGGATATACCATCTGAGATACGTTCATGCGGAGATTTCGTTTGATAATTCTGACGGCTTCATATTCTGGTAATGGTATTCTCAATCGAGAACGAAGTTTTCTCATTATTTGGAAGTACTCGTCAATGGATTCATCAGCTTTTTGTCGTCTTTCTTCAAAATCGCGCATTCGTTCGTATTCACTACGATTTGAACCGTATTGTACTCGCAATGCCTTTTTCATTTCCTCCCAAGAATCTAACGATTTGCTTTGTACAAGTAGCCAGTACCAGTCCTTGGCATCTCCTTTCAGTAACCTATGAAATTCTCCTTGTATTTCCTCCCAAGTACAACGGTGGTATTTCATTAAGTATTCTAAACGGAATATAAAATCCTCGATATATAAATTATCATTACTTCCGTCGAAACTTATATCCCATTTATCTATTCGGAGAAAGGTATTATTAGGATTCTATCTAATCTAATTTCCTATGTGCCTCGTTGTCCTCTGAGTTTCTTGTTTTCCTTGGATCTCAAGTTAGATTAAGAAATTGAATTTCATCTTCGCTATTCAGAGAATTAACATCATTTGGTTGTTTTTCGGAAACATTTATTTTTCTAATTTCCTTTAACATTTCAGAGAATCCGCTCTGTAAACTTTTCTGTATGCGCTCATCTAATCTGGTTTCTAATTCATTCCTATATTCCCTATTAGAATCTGCTATCAACTCTCTAATTAATCCTGCGTATGCCCTAGGAATCTGACCGATTGAAATAGCCCTAGGAATCGATGGCGGTGGAATATTAGCATCGAAGTAATGTAAAGGATTCAATCTCTTCGGTACAGTACCCCTTGGATTCTGATTTGGATTCATTGGTTGTGTTGTTGGTACGTTTATAGACCCTGACATATCAATGATATTATCATCTAATAACCTATTTTCTTCCCTAGGTGTAGTTCTTTGAATTGGCATTTTTCTTGTTTTGAAATCTATATATTTTGAATAATCAAATTAAATATTGCTGAAAACAACTATAATTAAATAAACTGACAAGTTAAAACACTTAATGTAACACAACATAAACTACTTATACAATTAAACATATAGTTAAAACATAAAAAAATTTAAACAAAAGACATACATACTTGCATTTCATTGCACTAGTTCCGCTACGTCGAATTCGTTGGCCACTAAGAACTACTACTAGTGAATTTTCAACCCACTCGCAACGTTATTGACTGGTGAATTTAACACGGGGATGTCATTGCAAGTGGCCGATTGGCACACTCTGCATAACACTTCACTATTAAATTCAATAGTGAAAATACTCCAGCATTTGAGAAAAAAAGAAAAAATAAATTTTTCTGAGAGCGGGGTTGAACACATAACCTCTCGTTTTCTAGTCAAATGCTCTAACCACTGAGCACTTATTTATACTGCTCTCTAATTGTTATTAAGAATAACATGTGAGTCTACTCTCTATTTTTGCATTGTCTACATCATCACTGAGAATGAAAACACAAACGGCCACATTCAGCATTACATGTGGCCATCGAAGTGGTATATTTTAGAAGATTTTATTTTTCTTGAATTTATTTTCAAAAACTAAAGACAAATATCTGACTATTGTTTATTACTGAATATGCTGGTGAAATGTAGTACAAATGATAACCATTTAACTACCACTTTAGCAGCCACATCGAACTAGTTAGTTGTACAAGTAGTAATATAGCTAGTGCAAGGTTGGCACTTTTCAAACTGCTGGGAATATATAGATTAAAATACATATAAATAAGAACATAAAACAAATAAGTAAACACTAACATAACCATTAAACAAATAAAAACATATAAATTCGCAATACAAAATATTCAGTTTCTTTACTACAATAACTATACGATGAAGGTTTTTTGCTACAGTGGGTATTTCCGATCTTTGGATATATTATTGGTGAGTATTATTAATAATTTTTCCATTTTCTGACGTATTCTAATCTTGGTGTTATATTCCCTAACTAGATCAACTATTTCATCTGACAACTGACTTAGACCATAGCATCAGTATATGAAAATATGAAAATCCAATTGCAAACTAGTTAAAACTTGAATAACCAGGACAATTGAATTTGTATTATTCTAAACTATCCTAAAATTAATTTGAGACTTCTATTTACTCCTATTTTCCGTCCATTAAAAATCGCAAACTAATATCAAAACATGTATTAGGACGAACTTTTATCCTTAGACGGAAAGAAAACTAATGTAACACGCAAACTAACATACTTAGAACTTTAGGACGGTTACAAAGTCGTTTTTTTTTCTTTTATTTAACCTCTACAATAATTCCTACTTTTTCTTCCTTTGGGCGCCATTTATTGTTACGAAACCTCTTTCTCATCTTGGGTGTGTTGCCACCTCGACTAGCTCATTTGAGGCGTGAATTCCCAACCCGCATACACACACACTGGTTCGCATCAACAAAAAACAAGATCCTAAACACAACTATCTTTCTATCTTAAATGACCCCTTTTTACCTTATCATATACTCACCAAGCCCATCATCCAAGACGGCCCACTGTACCTAACCTTCTTAACAATTTACCAACACATGATGTCTATTTCCTTTTAAACAGATTTATTACAAATAAACTTACACTAAACATAAACAATATAAATAACTTACTAATAGTGGCTTAATCGTTCTTTGCTATTCTCTAAACAATTTATTTTCTACTAGTATAATATTGTTTGTTACAATTATATTTTCCCGTTGTATAATAACGAACGTTTCGAATAAATTTGAATTTTCGTTAATGTTTTCATTTTTATGAATCGAATGGTTTCTTTTCTTTTATAAACCCGATTAAGAATTACTAGGTCAAGTTTAAAAAAAATATATATCTAAATTAACAATAATTGTTTATATTTTTCTTAGCAAAATTTAAAAATGTTTGTTCCTTATATAATACATATATTATGGTTTTTGAATTCTTTTTCTATTTGTCTTGATTCTAAAACTAATCCTAAACACTATAAATTAACATGTAAAACACAAATTCAACAATTTATCCAAGGACCAGCTAACACCACATTGTTTTGAGCCATAAATCTAATCAAGCTTTACTAATTAGAAAGATTTTCCCTATTAAAATCCCTGAAAGAGCTCTCTAAAAGACGTTCTAAGAGTTTCTTTATATCTTTTCACCTTCTCGGGTTTTAGATTCCTATTTATTTATTATCTGTTAGTGTGATCCTTTTACAAATCTTACAATTCACTTAACTAAAAACAAATATTTTCTACTTAATATAAATTTCCTTACTCAAAACTTAACGCTACCCTAATGCCACTTTCCTATAAATTGTCTTTACTAAAATTATGTATTATTGTTTTTTGATTCATGTATTAACTAAAAATTGGTTCACTTTGTGGACGGTAATTTAAATTAAATTTTGCCCAATAGGTGGCCTTAGTAGATTTTCTTATTATTTTGTTGACGAACACTTCCTTATTAAATATGACACTGTGTTACCTCACTTTCTTTGGTCGGCCGTTAAAGGTATCCAATTGACATTCAAATTACAAAACAATTATTTTTCCAGCAAGTAGCCAAATGGATGTCTAATGGTTCTCAGGGTGATGAAGATTGATGTTTTCTTCCTTCTAGGAACGTATCGGCCACAGTTCCAGTTTGTTCTCTTCTCGTTTCTCTTCTTTAGTAAAAAGTGCGTGAAGACAACTTTCTAATTAGTGCTTCCACTTTTCTTTGCAATAGCACTTATTTCTTTTCTGGCACTTTCCATTTAAATTTTAATTTCAATTTATCATTTGATTTAGGTTCGTTTATTAAAACATTGTTTTTCAACCGCCACTTCTGAACTGACTCATCTTTTCATCTTTTAGTTTCTCAAATCTAAACTTATTTTAACACAAAACCTAACTGAATCGTTCTACTATCAAAACTTATTTCTAAAAAATATTCTTACCCTAACTGCAATTTAAACAAACAAAAACTGTCCAAAAAAAATCTTGTTTAACATGACCTATTTCAACAAAAAAACAAAGAAATGTACATACAATACACCTAAATTGCTACATTAACGTTAAGTTTCAACGTACTTTCCTATCAGACACATATAAGAAAATCTTTCGTGAATTCTAAAGAAAAAATTTTCATGAATTTTCAATTCATTTTCTCTTTAATACTGGAAACCCTGTTTTTGTTATTGTCTATTAAACCATACTGTCATCACATACAACACTGCATTATCCCACGTTCCACATTTTGACGTTTCTATTTTGACAACTAAATACATATGATCAAACACATTAAATCAGACAACATAAACAAAACAATCAACTAAAAAAATTTACAATTTTAATTTTATTACTAAATAAACAATCACCGAACAAAACCAGGATAATAAGACAAATGATAACCAAGACAAACAATAACTAACAACAAAAAACATATAATCATCAAAATCAGCAATTATAAATAAACAACAAAAACAAACTCCCCGGAAGCAAACGTGTGGTGCGAACCACTAACAACAAACCAAATGCTAACAAATATCACCCTCCTGACACTATCATACAACAAATCCCTGAACATCGAATCAATCTCAACAACTTTTTCTTTATTCTAATGGTACTTTTTCTTTATTCTAATGGTACTTTTTTAAAATTTCTATAACAATGGACTTAGAAACATGAAATTAAACATATATGGTCCTACGTGAGTTAGAATTCTAGGGGGAGACTTTTTGGTACTTTTTCTTTATTCGAATGGTACTTTTTGAAATTTCTTCACCAATGAACCCAGAAACATGAAATAAAGCTTACATGGGCCCGATTGAGTGGGAATCCACAAGTGGCTGCTTTTTGGTACTTTTTTCTATATTCTAATGGTACTTTTTGAATTTTCTGTAATAATGGACATAGAAATATGAAGTTAAGCATATATGGTCCTAAGTGAGTGAGAATTCTAGGGGGAGACTTTTTGATACTTTTTGTTTATTCTAATGGTACTTTTTTGAATTTTCTATAACAATGAACTTAGAAACATGAAATTAAGCATATATGGTCCTAAGTAAGTGAGAATTCTAGGGGGAGACTTTTTGGTACTTTTTCTTTATTCGATTGGTACTTTTTGTAATTTTTTCACAAATGAACCTAGAAACATGAAATAAAGCTTATATGGAACCGAGTGAGTGGGAAACTACAAGTGGGTGCTTTTTGGTACTTTTTCTATATTCTAATGGTACTTTTTGAATTTTCTATAATATAATGGACCTAGAAATATGAAATTAGGCGTATATGGTCCCAAGTGAGTGAAAATTCAAGGGCATACTTCGTGGTACTTTTTCTTTATTCTCATGGGTAGTTTTTTGAATTTCCTATAATAATGGACCTAGAGTTTCCAAAAAATCGGAGAATTTCAAAACCGATCGGTTTCGGTTTTGTGATAATTTATTAAATATTATGTATTATAGAAACAAAATTAGTTGATAATATAGGAAATGATATACAAATCTAAAATTCAAACTTGACGGGTTATGGTTTAGTGAATGCGAATTTAAAAGTGATAATCAATGGTACTATTTCCTTATTGCAATGGTACTTTTTGAATATTTTATAATAATAAACCTAAACATTTTAAATTAGGAACACATTTTGCATTTTCTATAATAATGGACCCAGAAATATGAAATTAGACATTTTCAATTAGATTCACAAAGTGAGACTTGATAGTCAAACCATCAAACTTCACAATAAAGCCTAGTACTCTGTTCATATTTGCGAAAAATCATGGTTTTTTCATGCGAAAAATTTTATATGCAGTTTGACAGCTCGCTGTTGCTTTTAATTTCGTGCGAAAGAAGTGCTGCGTATGTTATTTCGTGTGGAAAAATAAGGTTGCCAGATGTATTTCACATGTTTTCCACAATAAAAACAGAGTACAACTTTTGCGGAATTATTTCGCATATATTTCATTCCAAATATTTTATATGTAGTTTGACAGCATTTCGCACGAAATTTTGAACAGAGTACATAGCTTAACAAATATAGAGTAAGTTCGGGTAATGTAGTATAGGCGGGTAATGTGGTATAGCTGCTTTTCTCTAAAACTAAGAGCATAGGAGTAGCGGTACCAAGCGTAAGAATTTTATGATCTCAAAAAATTAACATTGGGTGAGTGTATTTAATTTTTGCAGGTCATGGAAATAGTCAGTTGGAAAAAATGAGCATTCAGTAGACTTTTTTTGTGATCTGTTAAAAATATTTTTTTTTCTAAAATCACGTGTTTTAAACTTCATTAATTTAATTTTAAAGTCAAATAGGAATATTTTGCTATTGAAGAACATATGTAACAATATATTTAGTGAATATGTTTAATTTTATAATAATTTCAATAAACCACGTGGTCGGCTAATGTGGTATAGCTAAAGAATTTCAAGCAAAGAATATGCCAAAGAAATGGGCAGCGGAAGATTTGAAGAACGCTATCTGAGCTATTAAAAACAACAAATGGAAATTGTCATTCAATGTCTCCTACGAAGCGAAGAATGTATAAGGGGCTTCTGGTAGGCTTGGTCAGCAGCCAACTTTACCCGAACCCATTGAAGATGATTTAAATAAAACGCAACTCATTTACAAATTAAAATACTATGCATCGGTTATGTGGTTTAGCATACAATATCAAAAGAAAATATCATACCACATTACCCTCCAATTTTTTCAATGGCTTGTTTATGGGCTTTTGCTCTTTTTCCCAAATTTCGTATAATCAGCTGTTTCCGGTTTGTTTACTTTTATTTCCAGTTTGTTTTGTTCACGACGATCAGTGCGGCCAAGTTTTGTTGCTGATGCTTGATCAGCTGTTGCAGATGCTTTGCTACTGCGCAAGGCGAATTTATACAAGGTGGAGTGAGTCAAACAGTTTGGTTCTAATAACTGCCAAAGCTTGTTTTTATATTTAAATATCTACATATTCTAAGCTTGACGATTGACATCTTGACGTTGAGCTGGATAGACGTGCTTATAACAAAATTTTGTTTTATATATTTAATTTTTCTTTTTTTTTTGCGAATTTTGGTATTTTATTACCTGAATTTAATTTATTGGAGATTACGATCAGTAAACCTGTACTGGCAACAACCGTAATTGTATGGAGAAGTGTTTTTCTTCTCTTGGGATGGATGCTGAATATGAGGAAAATGGCCCTGCCGTTAATTTACCTTTAGCCACTGATGACGAGAATGGTTTGGAGGACATATGTGTGAAGAGGAAGAGACTGGATGCGACTCCACCAACTAGTATTGACGTTTCAAGTTTGAACGGAAGGTTCCCGACATCGCAAAACAGATTTTCTATTCTTGCAGACTTAGAATTTGAATGCAACAACACTGCCACAACTGCTAAACGCAACAACATTGCAAAGGCGCAGCCTGTGAAACCTGCTGATAAACCTTTTTGCCCGCCTATCTTTCTATATAATGTGAACGTTGGACTTTTGTGTCAGCAGCTGGAAGCAAAAACACCTAAAATTTGTTTTAAGATAAAGAATGTTAATAATCATAAAGCCAAACTTTATCTTTCAGATGTATCCGTTCATGCTGAAATGATGAATTTATTGAGGGAAAAGAAAATTAATTCTTATTCATTTACCCCAAAAGAAATGAAACAAGTGTCGCTGGTTCTCCGTGGTCTATATTACAGTACCGAAGTAGATGACATAAAAGCCGCATTGGATGAAACATTTCCTGGCATAGTTTCTAAAGTAACTAAATTTACGACAACTTATTCCAAAAAAAATAATTTGGACACAGGTCTTTTTCTTATTACACTGGTACCCGGTAAAAAATTGGGTGATGTCTCATCAATAAAATTTTTACTAAACCAATGCATAGGGTGGGAAAAACCGAAAAGGAAGGAAAAGGAAATACAATGTCATAGGTGCCAGCATTGGGGTCACATTTCCCGAAACTGCAACTCTGCTTTTAATTGTGTAAAATGTGATGCGACACATGATCCTGGTGCTTGCCCCCGCAATCAACTTAATGATGACACTGAGCCCACTTGTGTCAACTGTGGCGAATCTGGCCACCCAGCAAATTGGAGAGGTTGTTCAGCCTATAAGAAGTTTGTGTCGGGAAGAAATGAACGGATTAATAAAGCTCGGGAGGTAAAAACTATTGCTAAGGAAAACGTCCATAGGGCTATCAACTCCCCTCTAATTTCTCCAGGAAAGTATTTTGCGAGTTTATTCCACCATAGTCAGAGGAATATCGTAAATCCTCAGAAACAAAAATCGACCATTATAGACGAATTTTTAAAGCTTGCTGAATTTTTTATGGAACCAGAAGAACAGTCATTGGATCGTGAGATAAATAAATTTCTATGTGAATATAAATCTATGTCAAAACCTGAGGCCAAATCTTTATTTTTGAGCCTCCTTAACAAAGTTAAAAGCGTTTATGGGCCCTAGACACATAAATTTTCTTACCTTCAATGTCAGATCTCTTGTTGATACAAGTAGACAAATTGATCTCTTGAATACTCTTTTTCATAACCAAATTGACATCGCATTCATCCAAGAGTGCCATCTACGCAGAACTGGTAATGTAAGACTTAATGGTTATAGTTTCATATATGACGGCTCACATATTGGAGTGGCTATAGCAATAAAGAACACAATTTCTTACAATCTTATAGATATTTCCAACATTGGATTCAATGGAATTTTTATTCAAGTGGATTTTAACATAAATGAAATACGTAAAAAGTTTTTAATTGGTTCCATATATATTCCGTGCAACTATACTTCTTCTTCTCTCTCCGATGGACTAAGTAAAATTTTAGATATGGCCAGTGGATTTGATGGTTTTATATTAGGTGGTGACCTAAATGCCAAGAATCCGGTTTGGGGCGATTTAATTGAAAATGGCAACGGAAAGGTACTCAAAAGTTGGCTCCTTGATAACGCTTTAGATGTGGTTCGGCTTTGCGACATTACGCCTTCGTATCCGAATGGCTCATCTTTTCTTGACCACTTTTTACTAAGTCCTCATGTAATTAACACCAGCTCTGATAATTTTAGAACATCAAGTCTTTCTTCGTTCTCAGACCATTATCCCATCAAATTGGAATTAAGATTAGAATCCTGTGAATTCATTTTACAAATACCTCGCCGTTATACATCCTACAAGAATACCAATTGGAACCTTTTTCAGCGCGAAATGGAAAATGTCTCTTGCAGTCTGTTACCTTCTGAGAATAGAAATATTGAGAATCATGAAATTGACCGATTGATAAATGTGTTTAATACCAACTTAATAACTGCTCATAACAACCACACGGAAAAAATTGAAATAAAGAACAACAAATTACCACTTTCTGAGAATATAAGAAAATTCTTTAAAGTAAAGCATAGATGGCAAAAAGAGTTAAAAAGGATTTATCATCGCACCGGAAACAGGCTGAGTCAGGAGTATATTATACTATCGAAGCAAGTCCAGCTTTTAAGGACGATTATAAAAGAATTAGTAATTATCGAACAAGCGAAGAGTTTTAATAGTAAACTTGAGAAAATTAAACCAGGCCCATCTGCGTTCAAGGAAGTATATAAACCAGGGGTGCCCACAAGTTCCTTATGGAAGAGTAAACACCAATACATTTAAAGAAAAGCTACTTTTTATTCAATATTTGTTGTTGCTAAAACCAATTCATACAAAGAAAAAAGAAAAAAAAACTCAGTTTCAACACACACATTTTTAAAATATCATACGATAAACAAAAACAAAATCTACATGGATGATCGCAGTCGTCAATGTTTACCAGCAAAGCATACGAAAGTATTGTTGCTTTCAACATGCGTGTATTCAGTGAAGAACGACAAAAAAATAATAAGACAAAGTTGTTTGTGTATTTTGTATTGCTAGTGCAGAGTGCTCTAGTGAGTATACAAAACATACAGCCTATAGCTAAGAGCAATTACAAAAACAAAAGAGTACCAAGAGTATAGGGCTTGGGCATGACTGATATAAACTAATGGGAAAAAGAAAGTCAACATTTTGCAAATCAGTTTGTGTCAACAACACCATTATCTCCAATGAATCTGAAATTTCGGAGAACTTCCGAGAATACTATGCAACAGTATACAGCGAAAATATTCCGGAAGGAGCCATTGCGGATATAGATGCCCGTATTTCGTCTTGTGTTGATGTCATTCCCCAGCATATTTACTCGTTCGATGGATTATTTAACTCTGTTGAAAACCAAGATGCATACCACTTTACTAATGTTGGGTCTGTAAAAGATATTATACGTGAAATTAACAACAAAAAATCAAGCGGCATGGATGAAATTTCAAATTTCCTTATAAAAAAGCTACCTGATACGGCAATAAAGCTACTTACCATCATCTTTAATAATTGTATTAACAATTACTATTTTCCAGCTGTGTGGAAATCGGCTAAGATAATTCCGTTGAGGAAAAAGGAGAACAGCAACAATATTGAAGATTTTCGCCCTATTTCAATGCTCTCAAACATTGGAAAGATATTTGAACACGTCTTGAAGGATAAACTGGAAGGAGAATTCATAGTTAGTCCGATATCTGCATTTCAATTTGGCTTCAAACAATTTCACTCGACTCAACATGCTCTTCTGAAATTCCACGGTGACATCACAAAAAAACTGAGAGATAAAATATGTACGGTAGCTTTATCGTTAGACATTGAAAAAGCATTCGATTCCGCTTGGCATAAGGGAATATTGTATAAACTGGTGGAGCTAGGAGTTGATCCTTATCTTATAAAGCTATTTCAAAGTTATTTCTCCGACCGTAAATTTTGTGTTCAGATAAACGGTTCATCCTCCAGTTTCGATAGCGTAAAGAGTGGTGTCCCCCAGGGTAGTGTTTTGGCACCCTTTCTATTCAATTTATTTCTCCACGATTTTCCGCATTCAACTGAGAACTCAAAGGCTATATTGTATGCAGACGATTGTTTAATCTACTCACATAATGAATCTCCAATACAAGCGCTTACTAACGCGGCGTTCCATCTTGGTGTTGTAAATTCTTTTTACAAATCTTGGGGAATCAGGATTAATGCAGCCAAATCTGAAGCCATCTGCCTGAGAAATGCTTCTGGTAAATGTGCCAGATTTGTGGTTCCAGAGAGCAAACTTTTGCAGCTCTCTCTTGACGGTATGGATATTCCATTTAAGGACACCATTAAGTACCTGGGCGTTAATTTTAACAAGTTAATGAAATTTAATAATCATGCCAGATTGTTCTTAACGAGGGCCAAGAGAATATCGGGTATGTTTTCCGGTTTAATGAACAGCAAATATCTTCCACAGGCGACAAAACTTCTTCTTTATAAAGTAGCTATCAGGCCGACACTCATATATGCATTCCCCATATGGTTCTCTATCTCTCCAACGGTGGCCAGGGAATTGGAAATTTTTGAGCGAAGAATACTAAGGAAATGTATTGGCAGGAATTTTCAAAGCTATACAAAACGATTTTCTAATACATACATTTATGGACAATCTGCTGTGGTACCACTCTGCAAATACGCCTTACGGCTCCAGAGGAAATTTGCTGATAATTTAGCTCTCCATGAAAATACACTGATGAACGATATGTATGAGTTTGAGAAGGAAATAGAGTGGTCAAGATGTACTTACCTGTCTCCAATAGGTATTTTGAACCAATTAATTGACAACGACGATCCCGTTCAGCTTATACTACCGGATTTCTACAGGGAAACACTCCCAGGCTCCCATAGGGGCTGAAAGGAAGGAAATAAGAAAGAAACTGTGATATTTTATTTATACATTTATTTTATTATACAATTTGTATTTTCGAATACTAATGATTGTCTATTTTATATTATTATAATTAATTTTAATTATTCCAATTTATGAACTTTTTACACTTTGTAATATTTACAATTCGTTAACATTCTGTGATATAAATGTTCTCTGTTTGTTATTGTTATTAACAGCTGTTTAGTTTAAGTGTTATTTAGTTTTATGTTTATTTATTTTGTTTACAGACTATCGCTCTGTTCGTCACACCTAATGCCGGGAGCAAGCATTTTTTTTCATATATTGAGCTGTTCGCTTTTACTTATTCATTTTTTTAAGCAAGTTGCTTTTGCCTCACACATAGTGTATTAGAATAAGACAATAATAGTTCTAAGATTATATTTTGTTATACGGTCGTTTGTATCTCATATTAAAAAAAAAAAAAGTCTCAATAAAGTGTTTACTTACTTACTTACTATTCTAAGCTTATTTTTTTCATATTTTATTTATTGTATCTTCACAAAATAATGTGAACTATCAATAATTTGTTCAAATCTTAAATCTAAATATTAATTTTTATTTACGTCCCACCACAGTTGGACGAAAAATTATGTTTAATTTATAGATCCTATCATCAGCGCAGGTCTGTTGGATTCCTTCTTCTTAGTCGGATGTAGCCATTACTTCTCATTAATGTTCGTGCAAGTGGTTTAGGGTGAACCTCTAACTTTTTCAAATATGACTCCGCTTGTTTTTATACCCTTCAGCTTCGTGAGAAGGGTATATATAAGTTTGTCATTCCGTTTGTAATTTCTACATTTTTCATTTCCGACCCTATAAAGTATATATATTCTGGATCCTTATAGATAGCGGAGTCGATTAAGCCATGTCCGTCTGTCTGTCTGTCTGTCTGTCTGTCTGTCTGTCTGTCTGTCTGTCTGTCTGTCTGTCTGTCTGTCTGTCTGTCTGTCTGTCTGTCTGTCTGTCTGTCTGTCTGTCTGTCTGTCTGTCTGTCTGTCTGTCTGTCTGTCTGTCTGTCTGTCTGTCTGTCTGTCTGTCTGTCTGTCTGTCTGTCTGTCTGTCTGTCTGTCTGTCTGTCTGTCTGTCTGTCTGTCTGTCTGTCTGTCTGTCTGTCTGTCTGTCTGTCTGTCTGTCTGTCTGTCTGTCTGTCTGTCTGTCTGTCTGTCTGTCTGTCTGTCTGTCTGTCTGTCTGTCTGTCTGTCTGTCTGTCTGTCTGTCTGTCTGTCTGTCTGTCTGTCTGTCTGTCTGTCTGTCTGTCTGTCTGTCTGTCTGTCTGTCTGTCTGTCTGTCTGTCTGTCTGTCTGTCTGTCTGTCTGTCTGTCTGTCTGTCTGTCTGTCTGTCTGTCTGTCTGTCTGTCTGTCTGTCTGTCTGTCTGTCTGTCTGTCTGTCTGTCTGTCTGTCTGTCTGTATGTCTGTCTGTCTGTCTGTCTGTCTGTATGTCTGTCTGTCTGTCTGTCTGTCTGTCTGTCTGTCTGTCTGTCTGTCTGTCTGTCTGTCTGTCTGTCTGTCTGTCTGTCTGTCTGTCTGTCTGTCTGTCTGTCTGTCTGTCTGTCTGTATGTCTGTCTGTCTGTCTGTCTGTCTGTCTATAAAGTATATATATTCTGGATCCTTATAGATAGCGGAGTCGATTAAGCCATGTCCGTATGTCTGTCTGTCTGTCTGTCTGTCTGTCTGTCTGTCTGTCTGTCTGTCTGTCTGTCTGTCTGTCTGTCTGTCTGTCTGTCTGTCTGTCTGTCTGTCTGTCTGTCTGTCTGTCTGTCTGTCTGTCTGTCTGTCTGTCTGTCTGTCTGTCTGTCTGTCTGTCTGTCTGTCTGTCTGTCTGTCTGTCTGTCTGTCTGTCTGTCTGTCTGTCTGTCTGTCTGTCTGTCTGTCTGTCTGTCTGTCTGTCTGTCTGTCTGTCTGTCTGTCTGTCTGTCTGTCTGTCTGTCTGTCTGTCTGTCTGTCTGTCTGTCTGTCTGTCTGTCTGTCTGTCTGTCTGTCTGTCTGTCTGTCTGTCTGTCTGTCTGTCTGTCTGTCTGTCTGTCTGTCTGTCTGTCTGTCTGTCTGTCTGTCTGTCTGTCTGTCTGTCTGTCTGTCTGTCTGTCTGTCTGTCTGTCTGTCTGTCTGTCTGTCTGTCTGTCTGTCTGTCTGTCTGTCTGTCTGTCTGTCTGTCTGTCTGTCTGTCTGTCTGTCTGTCTGTCTGTCTGTCTGTCTGTCTGTCTGTCTGTCTGTCTGTCTGTCTGTCTGTATGTCTGTCTGTCTGTCTGTCTGTCTGTCTGTCTGTCTGTCTGTCTGTTGAAATCAATTTTCTGAAGGCCCCAGATATCTCCGGGATCCAAATCTTCAACAATTCTGTTCTTCAACAATTCTGTCAGACATACTTTCGAGAATTTTGCTATTTAAAATCAGCAAAATCCGTCCATAAATAACGGAGATATGAGCAAAAATCCGAGACAACCTCTGAAAATTTCATCAAAAAACACAATGTATTGCATGCTTGTCTGTCTGTCTGTCTGTCTGTCTGTCTGTCTGTCTGTCTGTCTGTCTGTCTGTCTGTCTGTCTGTCTGTCTGTCTGTCTGTCTGTCTGTCTGTCTGTCTGTCTGTCTGTCTGTCTGTCTGTCTGTCTGTCTGTCTGTCTGTCTGTCTGTCTGTCTGTCTGTCTGTCTGTCTGTCTGTCTGTCTGTCTGTCTGTCTGTCTGTCTGTCTGTCTGTCTGTCTGTCTGTCTGTCTGTCTGTCTGTCTGTATGTCTGTCTGTCTGTCTGTCTGTCTGTCTGTCTGTCTGTCTGTCTGTCTGTCTGTCTGTCTGTCTGTCTGTCTGTCTGTCTGTCTGTCTGTCTGTCTGTCTGTCTGTCTGTCTGTCTGTCTGTCTGTCTGTCTGTCTGTCTGTCTGTCTGTCTGTATGTCTGTCTGTCTGTCTGTCTGTCTGTCTGTCTGTCTGTCTGTTGAAATCAATTTTCTGAAGGCCCCAGATATCTCCGGGATCCAAATCTTCAACAATTCTGTTAGACATACTTTCGAGAATTTTGCTATTTAAAATCAGCAAAATCCGTCCATAAATAACGGAGATATGAGCAAAAATCCGAGACAACCTCTGAAAATTTCATCAAAAAACACAATGTATTGCATGCTTTGACAAAAAAACAACAAAACGTATGGTTGGATGTGCAAGCTATGCGTATTTTGTTTTTTTTTTGTGTTTTGTTTCTTTTGGCGTTGTTGTTGTTTTTTATACAACTAAACTTTTGTTTGGTTGTGTGTTGGTTTTTTTGACAAAAAATCAACAAATCGTATGTTTGAATGTGCATGCTTTGCGTATTTTGTTTTTTTTTGTGTTTTGTTTCTTTTGGCGTTGTTGTTGTTTTTTATACAATTAAACGTATGTTTGGTTTCATTGCCTTGCGTATTTTGTTTTTGTTTTTTCTTTTGGTGTTCTGTTTCGTTTGGCCTTGTTGTTGTTTTTTGTGTTCTTGATAAATTTAGGATGCTGTACGCTGAAAGTGGGCAATGTACATACATACCTATATACTTATTATAAAAAATAATAATGCATCCACAACAAAGGTGAAGGGTATATAAGATTCGGCATAGCCGAATATAGCACTCTTACTTGTTTTATTTCATTTTTCACCAGGAAGACACCTGGGTCCTTATGAATGTTAATATTTCTCACATACCAAGGCGCTGCTGTTATCATTCTTAATATTTTATTTTGGAATCTTTGAATTTTTTCAATATTAAAAGCTGAGGCCGTGCCCCATAATTGAATTCCATAGCACCATATCGGTTTTATTATTGAGCTGTACAGCAAAAGTTTGCAATCTAAACTCAATCTCGAGTTTTTACCAATTAGCCAGTAAATTTGTAGTAATTTTAACTTCATTTAAGTCAATTTCGTATCTATATGCTTTTTCCAGATAAGACGTTGGTCTAGATGCAGGCCTAGATATTTAACTTCACTTTGTTGAGGTATTATATGATTATTTATTAGGATTGGAGGGCACGTTTACTTTTTTTTTGCTCGTTTACTTTTATTCTCCATTGTTTTAACCACCTTTCTATGTCGAGTATATGGTCTTGTAAAAGTACAGATGCTTCTTGGGGGTTTTCATGAATGAATGTCTGTCTGTCTGTCTGTCTGTCTGTCTGTCTGTCTGTCTGTCTGTCTGTTGAAATCAATTTTCTGAAGGCCCCAGATATCTTCGGGATCCAAATCTTCAACAATTCTGTCAGACATACTTTCGAGAATTTTGCTATTTAAAATCAGCAAAATCCGTCCATAAATAACGGAGATATGAGCAAAAATCCGAGACAACCTCTGAAAATTTCATCAAAAAACACAATGTATTGCATGCTTTGACAAAAAAACAACAAAACGTATGCTTGGATGTGCAAGCTTTGTGTATTTTGTTTTTTTTTGTGTTTTGTTTCTTTTGGCGTTGTTGTTGATTTTTATACAACTAAAGTTTAGTTTGGTTGTGTGTTGGTTTTTTTGACAAAAAAACAACAAATCGTATGTTTGGATGTGCATGCTTTGCGTATTTTGTTTTTTTTGTGTTTTGTTTCTTTTGGCGTTGTTGTTGTTTTTTATACAACTAAACTTTTGTTTGGTTGTGTGTTGGTTTTTTTGACAAAAAAGCAACAAGCATGCTTTGCGTTTTTTTGTTTTCTTTTGTGTTTTGTTTCTTTTGGCGTTGTTGTTGTTTTTTATACAATTAAACGTATGTTTGGATGTGTGTTGGTTTCATTGCCTTGCGTATTTTGTTTTTTCTTTTGGTGTTTTGTTTCGTTTAGCGTTGTTGTTATTTTTTGTGTTCTTGATAAATTTAGGATGCTGTACGCTGAAAGTGGGCAATGTACATACATATATACATACTAATTATAAAAAATAATAATGCATCCACAACAAAGGTGAAGGGTATATAAGATTCGGCATAGCCGAATATAGCACTCTTACTTGTTGGTTTAAGGTCTGAGCTGTCAAAGTTGCCTGTTGTTGTTTTTGCTTTTGGGCTTGTATTTTTCGCCACAACAACCACAAGTGAATTGACAGTTCAGACTGAATAAAAAAAATAGTCAGCTGTTCTACTGAGTCTACTTTATTAATTTACTTTGGCTGCAGTGATGCACAACTACTGAATCAAGGCGTATTATCAAGGTGAGTGCATAAAATCAGCTGTTTCTTAATTCGCTGTGGTTTTATGTACACTATATGTCAAACTTTGTTTATGTTTACATTTGTTATTGTAAATAACATAGTAATATTTTAATTCGCCTTGATTTTGACATTTACCGTACATTTTAACAAAAACAAATTGCCTGTTGTTTTTGCATTGTTGTATTTGTTGCCGAGACGCACTCACCTTGTTAATACGCCTTGTACTGCATCAAGGCGTACAAGGTGCATTTAATAAGGTGCCATCGACAGCACAGCTGATTATAGAAATAGCTCGCACAAATGTCAAACTACATATATAAAAAATATTCGCCCGTATGTCAAACTCTATATATAAAAAATAAGTGAATTCGCCTGTATGTATTTCAATTCGCCACTGCTGTCACCTTGTTAAACACGGCGAATTGAAATAAATACAGGCGAATTGACTTATTTTTTATAGAGTTTGACATACGGGTGTACGGGCGAATATTTTTTATGTATGTAGTTTGAAATTTATGCGTGCTATTTCTATAATCAACTGTGCTGCCGATGGCAGCTTATTAAATGCACCTTGTACTACATTTACGAACGTACCCAAATACAGGCGAATTCGCTATTTTTTTATATGGAGTTTGACATAAATGCTTACCGGCGAATATTTTTTATATATATAGTTTGACATTATCGCGTGTAATTTGAATTTGTCCTATAAATTCGCCTTGATTTATACGACAAATTCAAGGCGAATTTGTACTAGGTGGAGTCAGTCAAACAGCTGATAAGCTTTTTGGTTCTAACAATTGTCAAAGCTTGTTTTTATATTTAAATATCTACATATTCTAAGCTTATTAACAAAATATTTATTTTTTACTTAAATAAGTAAAGCCCTCACTATTCAATTATCTACACTATATTAATTTTTAATACATATTTGTGTAATTTTTCATTTTTCATTTTTTCATAGAACTGCCACCTTGCAGTCCTTGGACAAATCATTACAAACATATTTCGCGTTTTATTCTAATAAGAAAATACAGCATGAAGCTCGCTAAATGGGTAATATCGATTTTGGATTCATACTTGGCATTACTTTTTCTCGTGACTGCTTCAATTGACATTTGTCAGCTGACTAATTGAAAAATTCGTGAGGGTTTTTATAATTTATTTTCAATATAAACTTGTAAAAAATTATAAAGTAAAAAAATGGCTTTACACTCTGCTGTTAAAGGAAAACTAATTTCTGTTATTGGAGATGAGGTAAGAACATAAATTTTAATTAATAATTAACTTCTAATATTCAAAATTGTTTATAGGATACTTGTGTTGGTTTTCTGCTTGGTGGAGTAGGTGAGATCAACAAAAATCGTCACCCCAACTTTATGGTTGTAGATACCTTTTTGTGACATATACATATTTATTAATAACAATCACTTAATATTATTAAAATGTGTATAGATACTGCTGTAAGTGAAATTGAAGATTGCTTCAAACGCTTCCTTAAACGAGATGATATCGACATTATTTTAATCAACCAAAACTATGCTGAACTTATTCGCCATGTGATTGATGCGCACACCTCTCCAGTTCCGGCAGTACTCGAAATACCTTCAAAAGATCATCCATATGACGCTAGTAAGGATTCTATATTAAGACGCGCCAGAGTAAGCATTATTTGAAACTTAATCAAATTGACCTACTATATATATATTTTTTTTTTTTCATTATAGGGCATGTTTAATCCCGAAGACTTAGTTCGCTAAGTTAAAAATGTATATATATGTAAAAATATTGCGTGTAATTTGTGTGTATTTGTTTTCATTCCTAATGCTGCAATCATGTTTTATTAATCGGCATTCAAATATTTAAAGCATAATTGATTAAAAAATAAAGTGTGTTTATGTCTTTAAATTATTGTTCAGTAATAAATTTGTAATGTGTTGGATATCAATGACTTAAATGACTCATAGAAAGGTCGTATCTCTTTTTTTGTTTGTCATATTCTGGTAGACAAAACTCAATCACACCTCTCTTAAAAAAAATTTAGTTTCCTATGTTGACGAATAACAGATTTACAGTAATTAAAAAAAGCCCAAACTCATTTCAAAAATTGTTTGAAAGAAAAAGTCCTAACTCATTTAATGTAGGATGCAATATTTTTGATATATTACAAATTTTTAGTTGTTAGTTTTGTCTTTCACTTTCAGATTTTATTGAGTTCATTCCTTCTCCTGATGTAACTAGAAAATGTTTAAAAGCTAAAGAAAAAATATTTCACAATTCATTTGACAGTATCAAACAAATGTTCTTCAATTTTAGAATGATTCTTAGAGAGCTTTTAAGAAATATGGGTGACTTTATAAATGCAATTTGCAATGAATAGTGTTCATAAACTCAATAGGTTTTGTTTTAGCAATGTCGTAAGTTCATTACTGCATAACAATGCCAGATTCAGATTAGCAAAAAGCTGTACATTAGAGTTTAAAAGCTGGATAAATAAAAATAATCAGCCTTATCATGTAAGGCGTAGTCGTTTTACGACAACGACAGTTTCGTACTAGATTAAAGAAATTATTCAACCTGTTTCATTAATCTAGTAATCAATTGTTAATTTTGGTTATGTGTAAATAATATTTATTAAAATATATTTTATCCATTGTTATTAACCTAATACGTTATTTTATAGAATTATTGTTTAAAAATATAGAATTGCAATTAAATATTTTTTTATCATTCTTTAAAATTTATTTAACTAATCTTATATTAATTCGTTTGTCTGTCATATACATATCGCTCATTTGCTGCAACAACGTCATAAAGCTGTTTTAATAACTGACAAAGTCTTGTGAACTCGTCTTAAATTACATACAGGATCGCTATAGAAGCATTTTTTCCTAATTTCATAACAGTTGTGCGTTGCCGTTTGTGTATTTAACATTGTTAAGTTATCTAGAAAAGTGACATAATTTGTTGTTTGTTATTTTCCTTAAAAAATTAAAAAAAATATATATATCGGTTTAAAAACTAAAAATGCGTTTCTTGAATTTTTTTTTTAATTATGACGTTGCAGCAAATAATTAGAGAAAGAAACTAAAATTGATTTCGTCGAAAATTTAAAAACAACAGTCAAAAATTAGTATACAGTTTATGGATATCGCTCTATTTTATATTACCAAAATCTGAAAATAAAACGTTAAGATATAACTGAGGCCGTAATTAAGCAGAATGGAGGACCACAAAATATTAAAAAAAATTTTTAAACAATTTTTAGTTTTTTTTTTATTATTTTCAATTTAAATATTGTGAACATAGAGAATTATACATAGGGACAAAACACTTCGATTTGTCAAACAAAAATACAACAAATCATATGTCTGATACAACAACAAAATACATTGACTAGCATGTATTTTGTTGTTGCAAGAGTTAGTCGACAAAAAGTCGACTTTTCGACCTTTCGACTTTTTCCGTTTTTTAAAAAGTCGACTTTTCGAACTTTCGACTTTTTTCGTTTTTTAAAAGGTCGACTTTTCGAACCTTCGACTTTTGGTATTTTATAAAAGTCGACTTTTCGAATTTTCGACTTTTTAGTTAAATCGACCTTTTTAGACTATTTTCGACTTTCCGACTATTTTCAACTTTTTACCATATCTTGTAAAAAATACATAGTTTCTACATTTATTGATGCGCCTTTTGTAATGTTTAGCAATAAAAATGAAATTTATCAAGGCGATAATAGTTAGAAGAATGTTGTGTAGAAAAAAGCTTTATTTATTATTTATATTAGCATACACTGCAAAAAATTCAAGTGTACCAAATTGCAATAGTTTTAGTATAATGTTGCAATTAAATATTTTTTTTTAACAATCTAAAAAATCGACTTTTATCGACTATTCGACTTTTATCGACTATTTTCGACTTTTATCGACTATTCGACTTTTTTCGACTATTTTCGACTTTTATCAACTATTCGACTTTTGAGATAACATAATCGATTGTTCGACTTTTATCCGACCAAAAAGTCTATTTCGACTTTTCGACTTTTTTCAGCAAAAAGTCGATTGTTCAAATAATCGAACAATCGACTTATATAACCGTAGTTCGTAACTTCACCTTATTGAATACACCTTGATCAAAAAGAATTCATAAACAAAAATTTGATTTCATATTTTTGAAAAATTCTTAAAACTTTTATACATTTTTGAAAATACACAATTTCCTACACGTTGATATATAATATTGTTACGAATTTACAATAGCGTTTTGAATTCAACGGTCTGTACCAGAGATGTGCATGAATACCATTCAAATTACATATTTATTAAAATAAATGGCCCATAATCATAGTCAAAAATAAAGTACATTTTAAGAGAATTGAACTCGACTTTACTTAAGAGTGGACTTTAGGTCTATCATAGACAAGTTAAAGTATACTTCTGACGCTGAAGTCGACTTTAAATATAAAACTAGCTAAAGTTGTTTTTAACACGTTTAACAACAGCATCAGCTATTCTTCGCCGAGTAAAAAAGTTCGTCAAAAAGTTCGAACAATCGACTTTGACTTTCGAAAAGTCGAAATCGACCTTTTGGTCGGAAAAAAGTCGAATAGTCGATAAAAGTCGGAAAAAGTCGAATAGTCGATAAAAGTCGAAAATAGTCGAATAGTCGACATTTGGTACACTTGCATTTTTTGTAGTGTATGCTAATATAAATAATAAATACACAAAATTCTTCCAACATTCTTCTAACTATTATCGCCTTGATAAATTTTATTTTTATTGCTAAACATTACAAACGGCGCATCAATAAATGTAGAAACTATATATTTTTTACAAGAAATGGTAAAAAGTTGAAAAAGTCGAAAATAGTCTAAAAAAAGTCGATTTAACTAAAAGGTGCATGATTCACTACAGCAAGTGTTTTGTTACAAAATGCATGTAATTGCTTGCATATTCTGTAAACTCTTACCATTCACAAAAGCAGCGAATCAATATGAGTGTTTTGAATATACGCAGAGATCTTTGAGTAAATATACACTTTCCTATATGAGTATGTTTGAATTCATTTATGGAGGATTTTTCATGCATATTTATATTTTTTATAATACCTAAAACGCCATTTTCAATATTTTTTATTATTTCGGAGTTCATTGTATCAAAGTAAGACGAAATTTATATCTTCAACCACGCGCGAAAGCTTATTTAAAACAAATTAATGTACTAATTTTATACATTCAATGCATTCGACTTATCATCGAGCTTTTATGAATCATTTGAATACTTTGCATATGATTCAAAATACAGTAATAATTTTTGAGTTGTTATAGCTAACAGCATTAAAAACTGATTGAGAAAATGGCAATCAAATGTGAGAGCTCAAGCACTGCAAGCAATATTAGTAGCACATGTATGATTTCATTCATATAGAAAAAAGCGAATCAATTCATGTACATCTCTGGTCTGTAACGACTGTCTGCAACATTCATCATGTTTATAAACATGTCCATCAGTAGAAGCTAGTGTTCTATAGCAGTCGACAAACAGTCGACCTTTCGACTTTTCCGATTTTAAAAAGTCTACTTTTCGAACTTAGGTAATTTATGAAAAGTCGACTTTTTTCGACTTTCCGACTATTTTCGACTTTTTTCAACTTTTTACCATTTTTTGTAAAAAATACAGGGTTTCTACATTTATTAATGCGCCTTTTGTTTAGCAATAAAAATTAAATTTATCAAGTCGATGATAGTTAGAAGAATGTTGTAAAAATTTTGTGTAGAAAAAAGTATTATTTTATAAACATTTATTTATTATTTACATATATTGGCATACACTAAAAAAAGTGGAAGTGTACAAAATTGCAATAATTTTAGTATAATGTTACAATTAAATATTTGTTTTTAACAATCCAAAAAATCGACTTTTATCAACTATTCGACTATTGAGATACATTGTCTTTTGTCCGACCAAAAGTCGATTTCGACTTTTTTCAGGAAAAAGTTGATTGTTCGAACAATCGACTTATAGAACCCTAGTAGAAGCGTCTACTTATCAACAATGTTGATAATAGGGTTCTATAAGTCGATTGTTCGAACAATCGACTTTTTCCTGAAAAAGTCGAAATCGACTTTTTGGTTGTAAAATAGTTGAATTTATTATCTCAAAAGTCGAATAGTCGATAAAAGACGACATATTAGATTGTTAAACAAAAATTTAATTGCCGTTAAGAAAAATCTAGGCTACTTGGATGAAGATGGCAGTGTGTATAAATAGTGACTGCGGTTGCAGTAGTCAGTAAGTTATTCATTTGGTAATGCAGGTACAAAGTATACTCTGTGATGCAGGCCTCGGTTATGCAGTTCAAAAAAATATATTACAAAACGAATTCATACAAGGTGATTGCAGTTCTACAAAAACAAACAAATCGCAATTGATCTACAAGAGGGAGTTAACTCAAAATTTTTAAAATTTCACTTTTTGCAAGAAATCAACTAACAACATCAATATCTATCTAACAAAATAACAATATCTAAAAATTTCAACGTATTCCGATTACTCTTTCATCTCGAAAACCTCATTTGAGACCACACTGTGAAACATTTGCTGCAAAACATTTTTAAATTCTCCTTTGAAACTGCATTCGTGTCCACATAGTGAAGATTTTGCTTTTCAGTTTTTGACATTTCTGTACAGAACTAATATGAACGAACAAATGTGGATGACATACTCAACAAAAACTTCATGTACATGAAGCAGAGTACCCGTTGCTATTCCTCTTCCTTCCTCTCCCTTTCATCCACAAACTCAAATGTTTTACAGCAAATGTTTCACAGTATGGATGGGGACTAAAGGTTATATCAACAAAAAGGTATTAATTTGAGTTAATACAAAAGATGAAATATAAATGCATCGCATATTTTCATAAAAAAGGTGATTTAAGCATTTATTCATGTTAAAAATAATCAAATTGTTTTATTTGAATTTGGTTGTATTTTGAAATGTGACTCTTTTTACAATAAAATTGTTCACATTTTTTCAGAAAAATGGTATTAACTCAAAAAATAGATATTTTTTGCAATAACTGCAAAAATTTAAAAGAAAAACAATGTAAATATACGGAATTTGCTTACTAATGACTTTTTTATTCGGATTTTCAAATTCTCATAAAATGTAACATCAAACAGTTTTTGGGCTCTACTGAAAAGTGAGAATTGTTAAAAAACAAAATCTTTAGCTTTTCTGGCAAAGATCGGAAAGAGGGATCCTGGGTCATTAACTGCAAAGGAGAAGTACCTTCTCAAGAAACACAGACAGGACGTCGCTAGATTTGAAAGAATTTACGTCCCTGTAAGTGTACTCTTGGGAGAGTCTTCTCCTGTTGAGCAGCAAGTGGTAGCTGCTGTCGATCTGGCTGACACCCAAAGGGTATAAGGTCGACAGCTCCAACCACTAGCAGTGCGGTAAACTCTAAGAGGGGGGCTCTTCTACTATCCTACAAATTGGTGCTTCGGCTAGATCTGCGGATAGTAGCAAGAAACCACCCATAAAGGTGTCAGGTGCCAAGGAAGTGAAGAACCCTCCGGCCGATCCCTTTAAGAGTGCCCGTATGGGTAACATTAAGGGAAACGGATCTGGTGGTCCTCAACCCTCGTCATCAAAGGCACCAGGATACAGCAAGGCTGCGGGAAATGCTGCTGTAACCCCGTCTGGCACTCTTAAGGGTACCCAAAAGGAGACCATTAAGAGAGCTAGATCTGGTGACGACCAGCCTACCTCGTCAACAAAGAAGGTAAAGAAGTCCATGAGTCAGGATGTATATCTTCAGGCAGCCATAATTGGTCGGAATGATCCGGATGGGAAGATCAGTACCGATCAATGGCAGCTGCTTGAAGCTAGACTCCTTGACGAGATGGCCTTCTATAGTGGTAGCTCTGAAGACGTATCTTTCAAAGGTGCTGACTGGGCTAAGGGAGTCAAGGTCATAAACTGCGGTAATATAAACTCTTTTGAATTTTAAGGACCGTAGTTGGGAAACTTGGCGACCTAAATCCAGCCTTAAAACTAGAAGTGATACGCGCTTCGGAGCTACCATTAAGGTCAATAGTGACAGTATGGATTCCTCCATCCGTAAGACCGGTGGAAACCATACTGGCATTATTGAAAAAACAGAACGTTGATCTCCCTATAGACCAATGGAAGGCTGTAGCCTCGATGGTGTGTAAGGAGAACAACGGGAGGGATTTCCGGTTCGCAGTGGATCGCAAATGCCTCGAGATTCTGGATAAGGTGAAAGGGGTTGTCAATTTTGGATTTGGCACTGTCAGGTTTCGGTACTCGAAACATGACACTACCAAAGAGGCTGTTAGTGGTGCAGATAAATCTGCATCATTGTGAAGCGGCCTCGACAGAATTGACAAACTTTCTCACCAAATCCCAAACCGACGTGGCCCTGATCCAAGAACCTTGGATCAATCAAAATAAGGTTTGCGGGTTGGGGATAGCGGGATACACGTTATTTATCCCGTCCACTGAGGACAAGGTAAGAACGTGTATCCTGGCAAAGAGAGAACTGAAACTAATAATTTCTCATTCTTTCAGGTGCGGTGACATCACTGTCATCAACAGAGAAACCAGGGGTGAGCGGACGTTTACATTGGCTTCGGGTATATGCCGTATGAGGCAGCAGATCCACCAGGCAACGAGGTGCTGGAGCTAACGGCGTATGCAAAAAGGAGAGGTGCTATCCTGGTGATGGGATGTGATGCAAATGCTCATCACAGCCAGTGGGGCAGTGCTGATTTAATAAAAGAGGTGAGTGCGTCTATGATTTCATAACTGTCAATAATCTAGTTATTTGTAACAAAGGCAATATGCCCACGTTTATGAATAAGGATAGGCAGGCGGTTATAGATATTATATTGACCAACCATAATGATAATTTCGTTAGAGATTGGAGGGTATCCACGGACTGCTCCTTTTCAGATCATTGTAGGATTACTTTCACCTTGGATTTTAACTCGTCTGCAAGGGTACCATTTAGGGATCCTAGGCGGACATATTGGACATAACCTTTTATTTCTACATCATGTGAACTGATACCATCCAATTTGGAATATACGGTGAACAATTTCACTCGTTTACTATATGAGAGCTATGAATCATACCCAATAAAATTTCCCTGGAGGCGTAAACAGCCAAAATGGTGGACTAAGGAACTTCGAGTTCAGAGGTCGACGGTTAGGAAATCTTTTAATAGGGCGAAGCTCACTGGATTACAAGGAGACTGGAACAACTACAAGGTGTGCTTCAATAAATACAAGGGAGATCTGAAAAGAGCGAAGCGGAGTTCATGGAGGAATTATTGTGAATCCGTTGATAGCGTCAATGAGCTGTCAAGGTTTCGGGGAATTTTATCCTAAGACCCAAAGGTCACATTCAAAGAGCTGACAACTCATGGACGGAATCCAGCTCGGAAACACTCTCCCTGCTTATGTAAACGCACTTTCCTGGTTGTGAAGGTATAGGCACTAGGGCTGACGATCATGGGGTTAATATGCCTGAGGGTACTAGTCATGACTCTAGACAAATTGAGGAAATTGAGGAAATGTGGGAAAAACTAGCCTGGGTGGTGAAAACTTTCGACCCGCACAAATCACCGGGTCCGGATGGAATATTTCCGGCGATGCTATGTAACATCCCGGACACAGCACAATTTCTTGTAGCGGATATCTTCAAGAGTTGTCTCACTAGAAGTATCTGCCGTGCGGGTGGAGGGAGGTCAAGGTTGTCTTCATACCTAAGGCCAGTAAGGCCAGCCACTCGAAACCGAAGGATTTTAGACCTATTAGCCTATCGTCTTTTCTTCTGAAGACATTAGAACGACTGATAGATCTACATCTAAGGAGCAATATAGATACCTCATTAGCAACGCTCAACATGCCTACCTCAAGGGTAAGTCTGTTGAGAGTGCGCTTCATGAGGTGGTCGGTTGTATAGAGCACAGTCTGAAGCATAGGGAATATACTGTTACGTTTTAACCTTTTCAAAACGTTGGTTTATTTCCTTTAAATAAACCGGATACTTTTGATTGCAAATAAAAGCCGTTTAGTAGTTTAAAAATTGTAACAACTCTTTATTTATTTAAAATGTACAACAACCACAGAATTAAATAGTCACTCAATGTTTTTTATACACGTTTACAAATTCTCAGAAATACAGACACTTTATAATGTACACGAATTCACTTGAAAAATACAACACACTTTAAGGCAATCGAAAAGCGTGCTTTCTTGTCTTTTTGTGGTTACTGGCGGTTAATTCTATTCTTAGGACCTTCGAATCTAAGGGTAGGAAGATAGTGACATCATGCAGGAATCGCTTGGCGATCTCTCGTCCTGGGCGAAAACTAACGGGTGTTATTATTAGGAAGTACAAGGTAGAGAGCTTCAATTTGCCGAAATTAGACGGTGTTGAGCTGAGTTTATCAGGCGGAGCCAAGTATTTAGGAACTTTCCTTGACAATAAACTGTCATGGAAAATAAATACGCAGGAGAGAAAGGGCCTCAATACCTACTATACATGCAGGAACTCAATTGGTAAGAACTGGGGCTTGCGACCTAGTATGGTCAAAGGTGCGCATGTCTGGGCATCACAGGTGCCTTAGGTAGCACCCGCCAGGCGGCCTTGTATATAATCCTATACCTACTACCCATTGAGAACTATGTTGAGAGTGTGGCAGCAAGGAACCTACTCAGACTATCAGAGTCTTCTTTGGTTAAACCCTTGCGGATAGGTCACACTATGATATTGTATGAGGCAGGTCTTATTGGTCATGACATTATTATATCTGGAATCTCTGACTATAAGATCGCGACCTTTAGTTTCGGTGCATCACCCCCAGTAGAGTTCCCTACTAGGGATAAGTGGGTTGGATCCGATCAACTGTTTGATGGGTGCGCAGTTTTCACTGACGGTTCCAAGATGGACTCTGGTACAGGGGCCAGGGTATATTTGGTCGACTATGACATCAAGCGCTCATATAGACTCTCTAACGAGTGTAGCGTCTTCCAGGCAGAGATCTTCGCGATCTGGAAAGCCACAGAGTTGATAAAGGCACACGTCAATAGAGGGGCTGAAGTGACAATATACGTAGATAGTTAGGCCGCACTAAAGGCTCTGGAGTGTCATCTAATACACTCCAACCTAGTAGAAGACTGTAGGAGAGCTCTAGAGGAGCTATTGGTACACTACTCAGTAAGATTGTGTTGGGCTCCAAGGCACTGTGATATACAGGGAAATGAGGTAGCAGATGAACTGGCTAGACATGGTTCTGATCTGGATCATGATACTAGGGAACGGGATGTTAAACCACTCATTTGTTACTACTATAGGTTAATTTACAAAAAATTCCTTGACTATACAAATCAATCCTGGGGCAGTAGGTCAGATTGCAAAGTGTCCAGGGCCTTATGGCCAAAACTGAATGCGAGCGCGACTTGGACACTGATAGAGTTGGATAGGTATAATCTCAGGATTCTAGTAGGAGTGATAACCGGCCATTGCTCAATTGGGGCCTTTAAGGGTAAATGGGATAATGGCACACAGGACTTCTGTAGAGTGTGTGGGGATGCAGAGGAGCTAGAGACAGTAGAGCACATTATGTGCAACTGCCCTAGGTTACAGGGTCACAGACTTAGATGGCTAGGAAATTGATTTCTGGACGAACTTGGTAGTGTTGCTGGCTGCAAACTAAGCAACATACTAGGTTTCATTAAGGGAATAGGGTGGCTATTTAAGGGACGTTCTACAGCGATTCCAAATCCGTGAAAAGATCTATCTTTCTTTCTCTTTTCAACAGGCGGTACTTTGGCCTCTTCTATTACTCTACGGCTATCCTCTTTGAAGGGAATCACAATGGACCTCAAGGTCTCCGAGTGGAAGTGCACACCCCTTCCTAACCTAGAATATATAGATATATGTATGTACATACAGTATTGGCCATAACTAAAGCACCCCCTCAATAAACTTTTTCAAATCATATTTTTTTTTGGTAAAAACGGCTTTTTTGGGATGTATTTTGTATATATTTTATTAACTAATATTGTTAATGTTCATATAATATTCGTTTAGTAAAAGATAATTTTATTAAAAATTAATTTAAAATGATAAATCATATAAAAACTCAAAACGCAACGGACAAAACAAAAGCACCCTCTTATAAGATGTTTAAAAATTTGATTCGGTACTGCATATTTGCAATGTTAGTTATCGGAAATCACAATAAATACATTTAAAAATTCCAAAAGATAAAAATAATGGAAGGCGTAGTGTGTAAAATTTAAGTTTTATACAGTTTATTGTTAAAAAAAACAATGACAAGGAACAAGTACTCCAGTGAATTTAAAATTAAAGTTATTGAATACAGGAGGACGGGCTTATCACTACATGAATTGAGTAAAATATATTTAATTAACAGATCAGTTATTTTCTGGCTCGTTTCAAAATTTTTTAAGACTGGCCGCATATCACCGGTGCATTCCGCAGGTCGTTCGTGTAAAACCACACGATATTATGATTCCTTGATCAAAAGAGCAATACAAAAATATCATACAGCATCAGCTATTCAAGTACGAACAAGTTTAAGATTATGCGTTAGCGAAAGAACAATCCGTAGAAGAGTAGTAGAAGCCCGATTATTCAGCTAACGACCAGCAAAAAAAACATTTCTATCAGCTAAGAACAAGAAAGCTAGACTGAAATTTGCCAAAGCCCACATCGACTGGAGTGTCCAAAAATTAAAGACAGTACTGTTCCCTGCCGAATCCAAATACAACTTAAAAAGTTCCGCTGGAATAAAGCGTGTACGCAGACCAAAAGGAGGAAGACAGAATCCTAAGTATTGCAAAGGAACAATTAAACATGGAGGAGGCAATGTAATGGTCTGGGGTTGCTTTTCTGGTCAAGGATTTGGGCCAAATCATAAAATTTATGAGATTATGGATCGGTTCATGTACCGTGATGTATTGAAAGATGTAATGTTGCCTTATGACAGTGAAGAGATGCCACTTATAGGGAGCTTCCAACAGGATAACGATCCTAAGCACACCTCCAAAGTTTGTAAGACTTGGCTTCAGAGCAATAAGATTCATGTTCTTCATTGGCCTGGTCAATCTCCCGATCTTAATCCTATTGAGAACTTGTGGCACATTATTAATATGAAAATAAATCGTGAAAATTGCTGAAATAAGGATCGGCAATTTTCACGATTTATTTCATGCCGTTAAAATAGCCTGGGAAGGAATATCGAAAAACGCCATAAAAACATAATATCTTCTATGCTAAGAGATGTTCTTGTGCCATCCAAAACAAAGGATTTGCAACAAAAAATGAATTAATTTTTTTTGTTATAGTATATCCTTGAAGGGGTGCTTTAGCTTTGTCCGTTTAATTTTCTACCTTAAAATATTTTTTGATTTTAAGTTACCTCTTGTAGAAAGGTTAGCTTTGAAAGAATTTGTTTATCAATAATAAACATATTAACAAATGAAAATAATACATAATAGATATTTAAAACTTTGTTTTTATACAAAAAAATACCATATGAAAAAAATGCTTGAGTTATGGCCAATACTGTATATTTAAATATAAGAATGAATTCGCCTTGACGGCACGATTGTGTAAAGTTTTAGTTTGTTGTTTATTTTGAATCCGTAAATTTGACTAGTGGAAAAGATAAGATATACATTAGGGTTTTATAAGTCGATGGTTCAAACAATCGACTTTTTGCTGAAAAGTCGAAATCGACTTTTTGGTCGGAAAAAATCCAAAAATATTTAATTGCAACAGTATACTAAAACTAAATATTTACACAATAACAAAAATAAAATAATAGCCTGCAATTTGCTACACATGTATTTTTTCTAGTGCATTCAAAACTAAATGTATATAAAATAATGATCTTTCTATGCCAAATTCTTCCACAATTATTATATAAAAACTAAGTTTTTATACATATGGAGTCATTACCGCCAAAAAGACGTAAGGTCATTCGTGTTAATGGGGGTAAGACGTATGTATATTAGGGATGAAAATCCCAGGATTTTTCGGGATCGGGAATCTTTTATACCCACCATCAATGTGTAGTTTTGGTCTTCTATGGGGACTTGAATCAGTATTTATGAATGAATGAAATTTATGTGAATATCATTATATACAAATTATTTTTTGACAATAAAATATTTTCAGATATAGAGGTTATATTATTATGGACTGGTCCTCACAAGAATTGGTAGAAAGATTAATTTTCATATACAACTTGTTTATTCAATTTTATCACCATATTAATTATTATAAGACAATTATGAATGTTAAAGTCATTTTCTGAAGGGGTCCATGTATGGGGACTAGGGACAAATGTAGCCCGGTTTCCGAAATATTTTATATATATTTTAATTCAATGCATAGTTTTTGCTTTTTTATATTTCTACTTAGTATATTAACGAAATAAATAGTTTTTATTGTTGAACTTGATGTTTTTTGACATTTAATTAAAATCCCGAAGTCCCGAAATCCCGGGATCCCGAAAAATCCCGGGATTTACATTTCTAAAATCCCGAATCCCGGGATTTGTAAAACCCAGTCCCGTTTGGCATCCCTAATGTATATAACATTAATATTTATTGTTATTCTATTCGTATGTTAAAAAAAATAAAAAAAACACTTGTTCTACTCGAAATCTAATTCAAACAAGATTTCAACTTAGGTGTAAATGGGATATAAGTATCTAGTTGTTTTTTACAACAGTAAAAGAGAACCGTATTAAGTAGATATATTAATATTAATAATATTGAAAAACAAAAAATCTGAAGCATAATTAAGTGATAAAAAATGATAAAATTAAAAATCGCTTTATTATTCATTTAACCTAAAACTAATGTTGATAGCTATTTAGTATTTGGCTAATACATATTATTTTTGGCGTGCAGATTTTGAACTTGTTTTTTTATCATTTGGGGTTTTCATATCTATTAAGTGCGGTTTAGGAGCACAACCTTCCATATATAGTTGTAAAGTCTCTGCATCCATTTTCTTGTTTTCTTTGGGCGGTTTGTAATCAGCAACATGATCAACTCGAAGGGTACGTTCTAAAATCTAAAGAAGAAATAATTATTAATATGAACATGATGTAAATAATATATTTGGTCAATTCAGAAGGTCTCCTATCATGTCATAATGTCCTAATATTTCACGACACTGTGGCTCGGCTTAACCGACTCTTAGGCGTTCGGCGCGAGTTTCTGCTGGTTGGATACGATAACACAATAAACATATACAGAATAGTATTATTTTAGGACATTTACTATTTGAGAGGCAATAACATTTTCCAACTATTGCGAAATATTAGGACATTATAACAATATGACATGATAGTAGGGAGACCTTGTGAATTGAACAATTATTTAAATTTGTATGTTATTGTGGTATTTTTCATATATAAGTTGTTGGAAAGAAGATTAGATTTATTTCAAATGTCTCAATTTTTTCAAAATGGATTCCTTTTTAATTTTTTTTTTTTGCTCAAAAGAAAGCTATGTAGATATTTTCCTTGTAGACCTTTGGGATGCGAGTGGGATATCTATCAAAATAAATATTTTGTAACTCAAGATATAAAATTTTTAACTTTTTTTTGCAAAATCTAACTTTTAAAAATGGGCCCTTTTTTAAAATTGTTTTTTGCTCAAAAGATAGCTTCAGTCCATTCCTTTATGAGGGTTTTGGACGCTTAGTGGAATGCGAGTGGGATATCTATCAATATAAATATTTTGTAACACAAGACATAAAATTTTTGACTTTTTTTTTTGTAAAATCTAACTTTTGTCGAAAATGGGTCCATTTAAAAAAAAAAATTCTGCTCAAAAGAAAGCTTAGGTTTTTTCTTTAAGATTTATTTGGTCGCTTAATGAGATGCGAGTGTAGGGTTGATAGCCGGGCTGGATTGTCTAGCTTTTTTGATGCCTGTACAGTTTCCAGCACATTTCTGATAATGATGTCAATGAAGAAGAAGAATGTGAAGGATTATCAGAAGCATTTTTATATTTTATGCAAAATGACTCTTGTACAGTTTTAGAGTTACACGATATAATGACCGTACTTATGAATAGTCTCAAATGTAGAATAAATGACAAGGTTTTTGGCACCAAAGTTAACAGTACATATTTAAAAAAAATTTCGCCTAATGAACAAAAAACTTTTAAGACTGAAGTAGACGACTTTTTAAAATAGCGTTCAGCTATTTAGAAAATCATTTTTTAAAAAAATAGCATTTTTAAATTCAAAAAAAACATATTTGCTTGGTAAGATTTACAAAAACTTCCACAAAACCATCAAATATCTGAAGAAATAGATAACGATAAAATATACATATCGCTCATTTGCTGCAACAACGTCCTAATTAAAAAAAACGTCGTTTCGAGAAAAACGGCTTTGAATGTTTTATGACATTTTACTATTTCTTAAATAAATTTTCAACAAATTATGTGATTTCAGAAATAAAACCTGTTTTAAATAGTAGATATTAATATCTTTTTTTTTATTAATTCTTCATTTACATAACCGAGCCCTTAAGGGCCTTATATGGTTAATAAAAGCTACTAACTATATATAAAAACTACAATTAACAAAAATTTCTAATCTGTATTTAACCCATATTTTTACTTGTCAAATATACGAGAAAACATGAATTTTAATTTTGATTGACTTTTTTTAAAACTGATAAAACAATATGAAAGACTAAAGAACAGCGCATATTTTGTATTACTCAGTTCAAAACACCCGGATTTTGAGTTATGACGTTGTTGCAGCAAATGAGCGATATGTATATCGATTACTGCAGCCTTTATGAAGTTTTTGAACAAATACCAATAGATTTGTCAAATGATATGAGGAGCCGCAGAACAAAAGGTAGTTTTTACATTTTTTGAAAAATTGTTCTGTTTTTGGTATTTTTATATCATATATATGGGGCATTTCATGTCAAGTGAACCAACTTTTGAAATCGATGTCTTCCGATCGGGATGAAATTTGCACCAAGGTTAGCTCTATTGGATAGTAACTCAGACACAATTTTTCAACAACATCGGTCGAGAACTCTCTGAGTTATAGGGGGTAAAATTTTGACAATTTGGTCAAACAGGGGTTTTTTCTTATCCATGTAACTTATTACCTATTGTTCTTAGCAAAATGTGTCCCAAATAGTATAGATAGCTATTTCTTCGATCTTTCGAAAAAAAATATTAAAAAAAAAAATAAAAAATTTTTAATATTTTTTTTCCGAAATCAAAAACTTTTTTGACTTTTTTTTAAAATGGGTCCTTTTTTTTTTTTTTTTCTTAAAATAAAGTTTAGATATTTTCCTTGAACACCTACTTGGTCGCTTAGTGGGATGCGAGTGGGATATCTATCAAAATAAATATTTTGTAACTCAAAACATAAAATTTTTGACTTTTTTTGCAAAATCAAAAACTTTGTTGACTTTTTTTTTCAAAATGGACCCTTTTTTAATCTTTTTTTTTAGGTCAAACAAAAGCTTAGATATTATCCTTGAAGACCCTTTTGGTAGCTTAGTGGGATGCGAGTGGGATATCTATCAAAATAAATATTTTTTAACTCAAGACTTACAATTTTTGACTTTTTTTTTTGCAAATACGATTTTTTTTCCAAATGGGCCCTTTTTTAAAATTTTTTTTGTAGTCAAAAGAAAGCTTAGGTCCATTCCTTTAAGATATTTTTAGTCCCTTAGTGGGATGCGAGTGGGATATCTATCAAAATAAATGTACATATCGCTCATTTGCTGCAACAACGTCCTAATTAAAAAAACGTCGTTTCGAGAAAAACGGCTTTGAATGTTTTATGACATTTTACTATTTCTTAAATAAATTTTCAACAAATTATGTGATTTCAGAAATAAAACCTGTTTTAAATAGTAGATATTAATATCTTTTTTTTTTATTAATTCTTCATTTACATAACCGAGCCCTTAAGGGCCTTATATGGTTAATAAAAGCTACTAACTATATATAAAAACTACAATTAACAAAAATTTCTAATCTGTATTTAACCCAAATTTTTACTTGTCAAATATACGAGAAAACATGAATTTTAATTTTGATTGACTTTTTTTAAAACTGATAAAACAATATGAAAGACTAAAGAACAGCGCATATTTTGTATTACTCAGTTCAAAACACCCGGATTTTGAGTTATGACGTTGTTGCAGCAAATGAGCGATATGTATATCGATTACTGCAGCCTTTATGAAGTTTTTGAACAAATACCAATAGATTTGTCAAATGATATGAGGAGCCGCAGAACAAAAGGTAGTTTTTACATTTTTGGAAAAATTGTTTTGTTTTTGGTATTTTTATATCATATATATGGGGCATTTCATGTCAAGTGAACCAACTTTTGAAATCGATGTCTTCCGATCGGGATGAAATTTGCACCAAGGTTAGCTCTATTGGATAGTAACTCAGACACAATTTTTCAACAACATCGGTCGAGAACTCTCTGAGTTATAGGGGGTAAAATTTTGACAATTTGGTCAAACAGGGGTTTTTTCTTATCCATGTAACTTATTACCTATTGTTCTTAGCAAAATGTGTCCCAAATAGTATAGATAGCTATTTCTTCGATCTTTCGAAAAAAAATATTTAAAAAAAAAAAAAAAAAATTTTTAATATTTTTTTTCCGAAATCAAAAACTTTTTTGACTTTTTTTTAAAATGGGTCCTTTTTTTTTTTTTTTTTTTTTTTCTTAAAATAAAGTTTAGATATTTTCCTTGAACACCTACTTGGTCGCTTAGTGGGATGCGAGTGGGATATCTATCAAAATAAATATTTTGTAACTCAAAACATAAAATTTTTGACTTTTTTTGCAAAATCAAAAACTTTGTTGACTTTTTTTTTTCAAAATGGACCCTTTTTTAATCTTTTTTTTTAGGTCAAACAAAAGCTTAGATATTATCCTTGAAGACCCTTTTGGTCGCTTAGTGGGATGCGAGTGGGATATCTATCAAAATAAATATTTTTTAACTCAAGACTTACAATTTTTGACTTTTTTTTGCAAATACGATTTTTTTTCCAAATGGGCCCTTTTTTTAAAATTTTTTTTGTAGTCAAAAGAAAGCTTAGGTCCATTCCTTTAAGATATTTTTAGTCCCTTAGTGGGATGCGAGTGGGATATCTATCAAAATAAATATTTTGTAACGCAAAAATATGGGGCATTTCACTTGACATGAAATGCCCCATATATATTTTATATCATATATTAAGCTCCAGTGAACTTAATAAACAAAAATATACAGTTATATATAAATGTATTATTTTATAAATAAATTAATAATATTCTCTATTTTTTAAAAGGGAGATCAAGTACGTGATATCTTTTAAGTATTTTTATTTCATCGCTATCACTTAAAAGATTAATGGCTAAAATATTAGAATGGTTGCTAAATCTATGAAGATATCTGTCGCTGAATTTATTTATTCTTTGATAGTTGGTATACCAAGATCACGGTGTATATTATCATTGTTCATAAACCAAGGAGCATTCGTAATTAATCTCAACGTTTTGGACTGATATCTTTGCAGAATTTCGATGTTTGAATTACTTGCCGTTCCCCAGAGCTGTACTCCGTAAGTCCAAACTGGTTTTATTATAGTTTTATATAATATAACTTTGTTTTCTAAAGTTAAAGTTGATTTGGGACCTAAAAGCCAATAAATTTTCTTTGTTTTATTGTTTAATTGCTTGCGTTTCATTTTAATGTGCTCACTCCAAGTTAATCTTCTGTCTAGGTGAAGTCGTATGTATTTAACATGCTTTGACTGTAGAAGAGTTATTCCGATTAAGGATACGGGGGGCAATCATTTTTTCTAAGTGTGAAAGTTACATGAACTGACTTTTCTGTATTTACCTTTATATTCCACTTGTTTAACCAATCTTGTATAAGATTCATTCCCATTTATATTAAATTAGAAGCTTCAGCAGTGTCGTCTGCATATGTAGCTATAGTCATATCATCTGTTGTTGGCATATCTGAAGTGAATATTGTGTATAATACAGGCCCCAAAACACTTCCTTGTGGAACACCAGACTGAATCAATCCAAAATTAGATTTTTCATTATTGATCAACATAACAACATAAAATTGCCTTTCGTGTAGGTAGGATTTTAATAAAATATACAAAGGGAGCAGGAAGTAACTTTTTTAATTTATACAATAATCCTGAATGCCACACCCTATCAAAGGCCTGTTGTATATCCATAAATACAGCACAGCACTAAAGTTTGCGTTCTAGATCATTAGATATAACATCGACAATCCGGTGACACTGTTCTGGTGTACCATGTTTATGTCTGAATCCGAACTTATGTTCAGGTATAATATTTTGTTGTTCTAACACTGGAAGTATTCTTTCCAGTAGTATTTTTTCAAACATTTTTAAAGTATCGGCAGTAAGCTTATTGGTCTATAAGATATAATTAAATGTTCTTGCTTATTAGGTTTAGGAATCATAATAATTCCAGCGTACTTCCATTGAGATGGAAAATTATTCAATCTTAACACCGAATTAAATAATGTGGTTAGAAAAATTATTGTAATCACCTTTTGAACTTCAGAAGGGGTAATATGATTAATTGGAAGACTCATTTGACAAGCGACATCTTGAAATTGTTCAATTTCATCCTTTTGTGGATGCTGATTAAAATCAAACGGTTGAAAAACGTTTTCTAAATGTCCCTTAAATGCATTTGCTTTAGACAGATCAGATCTACACCAAGTTCAATTAGCATCTTTTAGAGGAATATTTCTTTTTGTTGGTCGAGTTGCATCCAAATGTTTCAAGAAATCCTTAGTAGCTTCATTTTTAAATTCTTTTATGCGTCTTTTTAAATAATTAGATGCATTATTTATATTTTTTTCTGAGGGATTTCTGGTTCTTTGGTATATTCTCCGTAAGTATCTTTTATTCATTATGAGATTTCTAATTTCGTTAGATATTCTTACATTATTGCCATTTGGTGATGTAGACACTGGTGTGGTTAAACAAATTACACATTGAAATTAACTATATTAACGGAGTTCACTATTAACTGCGAATGGTCTTGCATCTTTGCTAATGCAAAATGTTACAGTAATCCAATAACAAAATACACACAAAAATCTATACAATTTTGCATTTGCAATGATGCAATACCATTCGTACTTAATAGTGAACTCCGTTAATATAGTTAATTTCAATGTGTAATTTGTTTATATATTAGATCAAGATTAAAAACATTAATTTAAAATATTATCGTTTAAAAAAAACACAAAAAAACATACTTTTAATTTTGTTTTTAACAAAACGAACTTTTTTTTCGTTATTTTTTAACAAAAGGTTCTTTATTAAAATAGTTTTATATCAAACATCCTTAACATTTAATGTGGTGACATATGGCTGATGTATCTGTTGATAAGTAAGAAACTTGTCACCATTTCCAGGTTCATGTAGTTTTTTAAGGGGCGAAATAAATAAAACTAATTTTCCCAAAAATATGAAATGAGCAAAAAAAGTACCTTTTGTTCTGCGGCTCCTCATATGGTCCTATTTTTTACCAAAGGTAAAAGGAATGAAAAGTTGACGATAAAATTCACTCGACAAGTTTAAATATTTTTTAGGTGTATTTAAGCTTTAGTCTGCGACTGTTTATCTACTGAAGGAAATCACAATGGACTTCAAGGTCTCCGAGTGGAAGTGCACATAATGTACACACCTTCTAAACTAAACTACATATGTATTATGTTATATGAGGTCTGGAAAATGCATACAACTTCACTTGATATTGTTAGAATTAAATTTTTTTATTTTATATTTATTTACCTTTATACCATTTAGATTGTCCACTGCTAAAATTGTCGAACGTTGATCTTCGTAGCAAATAAAGCAGAATCCCTTCGATTTCCCAGAATCTTTGTCGCGTATTAAATTTATATTCACAATTTCTCCGTACTGAGAAAATACACAAACTATATCACCTTCAGTCAAGGTATATGGAAAACCGCCAACAAAGATCCATGCCGAATCTTTATACATATCGTGCCACGATCCCTTTCCATTTGTACCCTTTAAGTCATGTTCACTGAGTTTTAGTACATTTTTCATATTACTGAAAAAATATGTTTTATATGTTATTTAAATTTAGGAAGACATTCAAAGGGATATTGCTTAAGAAGAGGTTATTGTAAGAATCTATAGTCTTAAAAAAATTTATTAATAATAATAATATCTTAATTGAAACCTTTATAAAATAATTATTTACAATTCACGGTGGTCAATTTCCGGCAGCAATCCATAACTTTTTTATTTCTTCATAAAATCATGTACGTTTTAAAAGTTTCGAAAAAAAGGTTATTCATGTAAATGCCTGAAATTTGGCCCAAAAATAAAGAATAGAAAAAGGCGAATTTATACAAGGTGGAGTGAGTCAAACTGTTTGGTTCTAACAGCTGTCAAAGATTGTTTTTATATTTAAATATCTACATATTCCAATCTTAAGGTATTTATAGACGGCAATACTGAGTATTAACACTTATCAAATTTAAAATATTATTGAAATCATTCGGTATTTCAAAAAATCGTTTCGAAAGACATTTATTGTTTACACTACAGCCGGGATCGGCAACTCCTATGCACAGTGCATTGTGGGCGTTACTAAATTTACACAGACTACTCACATAGAAAACACAATTCAGTCTCTTATGAGTTGTCATTGAAGAAGTTTGTGTTGTCGCTCGTTTCTTGGTTTAGCACATGAATGTTTATGAATAAATGTTAAAGCAGAGGTGGATAATTCATATTATTGTTGTACCTTTTTTAGCATCTACACAATAATTGCTAGACAAATAGGTTAGTTAACATGTTAAGTTTCCCATGTCTGTCTTGTAGTGAAGATGAGAGTGCAACTATTTTTCATTTCTTGTTTTTTCGCTCTTACACTTATACAAGTGCAAAATGTAGTAGTATATGTCTGCCGATCCCGGCACTACAGTATTACAAATATTTTATTTCTTTGTTGATTGATATTTTTCTGAAAACTTTATTTTTATTTTATAGTTTCTTGACATTTTTGTTTGCCTTATTTGTATTTAAAAATACATACCCGATACAAATGAAAATAAAAAGTTTTTTAATTGTTTTAAACAAATTTTGAATACCGAACGTAAATCAAAAAAATCATTCGTTTTTTGAAAATCTAATACAAATTTTGTTTAGAAGATGAAATTGTGTTATGATACTTAATACTCAATATTGACGTCTATAAATTCCTTACAAAATATTTTTTTTTTACATAAATACCCTGCAGTTCATTGCACTAGTTCCGCTACGTCGAATTCGTTGGCCACTAAGAACTACTACTAGTGAATTTTCAACCCATTCGCAACGTTATTGACTGGTGAATTTAACACGGGGATGTCATTGCAAGTGGCCGATTGGCACACTCTGCATAACACTTCACTATTAAATTCAATAGTGAAAATACTCCAGCATTTGAGAAAAAAAGAAAAAATAAATTTTTCTGAGAGCGGGGTTGAACACATAACCTCTCGTTTTCTAGTCAAATGCTCTAACCACTGAGCACTTATTTATACTGCTCTCTAATTGTTATTAAGAATAACATGTGAGTCTACTCTCTATTTTTGCATTGTCTACATCATCACTGAGAATGAAAACACAAACGGTAACATTCAGCATTACATGTGGCCATCGAAGTGGTATATTCTAGAAGATTTTATTTTTCTTGAATTTATTTTCAAAAACTAAAGACAAATATCTGACTATTGTTTATTACTGAATATGATGGTGAAATGTAGTGCAAATGATAACCATTTAACTACTACTTTAGCAGCCACATCGAACTAGTTAGTTGTACAAGTAGTAATATAGCTAGTGCAAGGTTTCCAATTGGCACTTTTCAAACTGCTGGGTAAGTAAAGCCATCACTATTTAATTATCTACACTATATTAAGTTTTAATACATATTTGTTAAATTTAATATTTTTTTTTTTGACATTTGTTAAGACCAATTGTTGTTTTTGTAGAACTGCCACCACCTTGTATAAATTCGCCTTGGAATAGCATATGTAATTGAAAATAATGGTCGTACAAATTTCGGAATACATATACAGGGTATGGCCAAACAATCATGGACGTTTTGAAATTATTAGGGTATTTACATGAATAACTTAATTTGGTGTGCAAGTTAAGACAACACACTTGATACATCGCAAAAAATATTAGAAATTACATAGAGTTTGACCATAATTAGGTTTATAACTAAAAATAAATGATCCATTGAAAAAAATTCGACATACAAATACATGGTTTGGCCAAATAAGCATAGACGTAAATAAGTCTCAAAATATGTAAAAGAGAATGCACTGAAATCGTTCTTGTTATTGGAATGGCACGTAATTGAAGCAGAAATTTAGAGTATGTACTTTTGATACTTTACAGCAGTCACGAGCAAAATTGGGATTCTAATGCACGCGTGCATAGGCCAAAAAATTCTGCTGACGCTTTGTTGACACACCTACACTATAAGCTTGTGTGTATTAGTGTGTCTGTGTTTTACTGAAATGACCACTTGTTTGTTGCTTTGTTACGATCTCAGAGATCAAATCAGTTGCTGTTTAGCATTTGTAGAAGCAAGGTTATGTTGCGGATTTTTTTATGTTTATGATTTTCTCTCTTTTATTACAGTCAGTCATCTCTCTGCTGCTTAACGCACACAAATATACTCATGGTGGCATGTGTTTGCCCATGACTGCTTTAAACCTATTCTTAGAGTAGTTTAATCTTATCATTGTAAATCGAAATATATAATTGTTTACATTTTCTACCACGCATGTGTGCGTTTAGTAGATAATAAAACTCAACCCTTATCATTCTCGCATGTCCGAGGGATGTTTGTGTTATCATAGGTCTTCTCGTACGCATTATAGATAAGAAAGTGTGCACAATAGAGTGCTCCAAGATTGTATGGACGAAAAAAACTTTCTAGGTACAGGCCGTCCCCCCTCTAGAATTGTTCTATGTATTGTAGAAACACATTGTGTAAAATATTAGGATGATAGGATAACGTTAACTGGTGGCGCAACGACGCTGAAGTTTTGAGGTGCATTTACAAGGGGAAAATGTGCAATTTTTTCAGTTTTTGTAAAAATTTTGCCATTAAATAATGACTTTTACAATTTAATTTAAAAGAATCGAAATGTGTACGTAATTGTCATTATAATAAGATATAAAAGACAAAAATTGGTGAAAAAATGTTAAAGTTATTAAAAAATCGCCAGGCCATTAACGTGTCTCAGGCCACTAGAACAAGAAATGTATGAACAAAATTAACATATTTTGAGAAATATTAAAATAAAAGCTTATTTTTACTTAAAATATATCCATATTTACTTGTATATGAGTTTTTGTCCTCGTAGGATACCGTTAACCTATTTGCAGGTATGACCAAAAAAATTAAATTTTTTTAACGGCAGTTTCAAAACTCCAATTTCAAATTTTTAAAAATTTTGTTAAACAAATTTCAGAATTTGTTGATCATCACATGGGGATTTATTGACAACACAATAGGGAATAAAAATGTGAAAAAAGTATGTCAATACCTCCTATAGTTTTTCCGTACCTGCGATATAAATTTTGCGATTTTCGAGAAAAACTAATTTTTTGGCCATATTTTGGGGAATGACCAGAATTTCCTTACTGTAATTATTTTTAAGTAAAAGCTATTCAGAATAATATAGTCCAGGTAATTTTATATATAGTCTGAAAGTTTTACTAAAATCGGAAAACGTTAACCCTTAAATCGTGAAAGTCAAAGGTAAATTTTTTCAATATTTGGAATTTCTCATGGAAAGATAGCGAAATATTATATATTTTTGGGCCGATTTTGATGAAACTTAAAAAAAATATAAAATGAAGTCTAGTATTCACAATAACAGTACAAAAATGGAAATTAACCCTTAATAGCACTTGGGGTCCAAATGACCCTCAACTTTTAAAATCACGAAAAACACATTCATTTTGACCCCAAGTACTCTTAAGGGTTAATTTTCATTTTTGTACTGTTATTGTGAATACTAGACTTCATTTTATATTTTTTTTAAGTTTCATCAAAATCGGCCCAAAAATATATAATATTTCGCTATCTTTCCATGAGAAATTCCAAATATTGAAAAAATTGACCTTTGACCTTCACGATTTAAGGGTTAACGTTTTCCGATTTTAGTAAAACTTTCAGACTATATATAAAATTACCTGGACTATATTATTCTGAATAGCTTTTACTTAAAAATAATTACAGTAAGGAAATTCTGGTCATTCCCCAAAATATGGCCAAAAAATTAGTTTTTCTCGAAAATCGCAAAATTTATATCGCAGGTACGGAAAAACTATAGGAGGTATTGACATACTTTTTTCACATTTTCATTCCCTATTATGTTGTCAATAAATCCCCATGTGATGATCAACAAATTCTGAAATTTGTTTAACAAAATTTTTAAAAATTTGAAATTGGAGTTTTGAAACTGCCGTTAAAAAAATTTAATTTTTTTGGTCATACCTGCAAATAGGTTAACGGTATCCTACGAGGACAAAAACTCATATACAAGTAAATATGGATATATTTTAAGTAAAAATAAGCTTTTATTTTAATATTTCTCAAAATATGTTAATTTTGTTCATAAATTTCTTGTTCTAGTGGCCTGAGACACGTTAATGGCCTGGCGATTTTTTAATAACTTTAACATTTTTTCACCAATTTTTGTCTTTTATATCTTATTATAATGACAATTACGTACACATTTCGATTCTTTTAAATTAAATTGTAAAAGTCATTATTTAATGGCAAAATTTTTACAAAAACTGAAAAAATTGCACATTTTCCCCTTGTAAATGCACCTCAAAACTTCAGCGTCGTTGCGCCACCAGTTAACGTTATCCTATCATCCTAATATTTTACACAATGTGTTTCTACAATACATAGAACAATTCTAGAGGGGGGGGCGGTCAAAATTCGCAATTTTATTTTTTTGGAGCACTCTAGTGCACAACGTCACGTACGCATGCCTACTAGACTAGTTTAAGATTCTTGTAAATAGTACTTAAGAACGAATTTAAAATATAATAAAATCGAGTGTATAACGAATATACAATTCTTGTTATCTCCAATCAATCATTCACGAAAATAAATTATATTGTAGGGTATTATATAGTCGGGCTTGACCGAACATACTTGTTTTTATCAGCTTATAACTTTTTTATAAGTATAGTTGATGCAAAAAACAAAAAAAAACGCATTTTCATACAAAATGCTATAAAAAATTAAAGTTCAAAAAAGTATCTGTCCATCAAAATTTTTTCAAAAATATCTCTATCGGTTCAAAAGTTACCCTGCAGCAACAGGATCAAGTTTTTCTTGATAGTCTCTTATATATCATTAGCTAAAATGCAAAAAGGCGTATGTGACTATATAATTTTATAGAAGCAAAAAAATTTTTAAAATGAAAACAACTATAAACATTTTTAACGTAGTTTTTTCTAATTCCACTTTAAACACACCGACAAATTTATTTTTAAACAAAAACATTTTTTTTTGTCAATTATTTGAAGACTTATGTTAGACGTATCTACAACAAATAAGTTCAAACATATAAGGTCTGTTCATTTACATTCCCAGTAAATACTTGCAACGAGAGAATAAAATCAAAATTTATAAAATTACTATCTTAAATTATCAAAAATAGTAAAAAGTAAATGAACGCTTTTCCAGTAACAGTTGTTTTATACACACAATTTTCTTATTTTATTTCTTTTAAAATGTATAAATACTCACATTTTCTTCAATTTTATTGAAAATTCTTTTTTTTTTAATTTTTTCACCACAAGAATAAATTGTAAATAAATAAACAATAACACAAAACATATGAAATATAAGCTGCTAACCAAGGCGAATTTATACAAGGTGGAGACAGTCAAACAGCTGATAACTTTTTTTTACGCTTTTTGGTTCTAACAATTGTCAAAGCTTGTTTTTATATTTAAATATCTACATATTCTAAGCTTATTAACAAAATATTTATTTTTTACATAAATAAGTAAAGCCCTCACTATTAAATTATCTACACTATCAGGTATGTTCTGCAAATCACATTTTATAAAAGTGGTTTGAAATCACATAAATGGTGTTCTGAGCACATAATTTTGTGATTTTAAAACGTTCAACAAAGTCACTAATGTTTTCAAATCACTTGGTTATTTCTGCGGCTATTGAATGGAAAATATTAAAATAAATTATTTAAATAAATTAAACAATATGTCCTTTATTAATTTTCTTATAGAATTACTTGTTTTATTAAAAAAACACCTACAATTTAATAAAAATCTAGAGACACCTTTTCTGCTGTAATAAGTTTATTTGCTTTTGTGATTTCTTTTGTGGTTTCAGGTTTGTTTTCAGTTGTCAGCTGTTTATGATTTTCGAAAATACATGGAAGCTTGCCGGACTAAAATTTTTTAATGTTTGTCTAAAATATGTTCAATATCTTTAAATTAATTATAGAATTCGTCATAAAATTCATAATATTTGTTAGATTATATTATAAGTTATCAATATGCGTTAAGTTTTTTGCGCAAATTGGAAAAAAAAATGCAACAAAGTTGAAGCAAGTGGTAACCAAAAGCAATTGTGTACTGTGGCAGCTTTACTGTTTTGTTTTCTTTTTGACATAGTGGTTGAGCTTGCGCCATAGTTTTTGCAAAATTTTTATAAAATGTAGTTCCATTCTTTTTAATTCCATTAAAGATATAACAGAAGCTCCACATTAGCAAAACAAAACATTTAAAATAAACGAATCAGCTGTTTTCTTGTGCTTTCGAAAATTTAAAATCACACCGAAAAATATAATAACAGTGTGATTTACAGAACAGGCACAAATCACATGTGTGATTTTAAAACGGTATGTGATTTGAAATCACGTGGATTACAGAACATACCTGTATATTAAGTTTAAATACTTATTTGTTTAATTTTTCATTTTGGTTTTTTGACATTTGTTAAGACCAATTGTTGTTTTTGTAGAACTGACACCACCTTGTATGAATTCGCCTTGCTGCTAACCATAGAATAAACGCATAGAACGGAAGGAGAGAATAAAATATTACTCTCTTTTCACACATACGGGTGATACAGAAACAAAATACATGCAATACATTTTCATGAATTAGGTTTCTGACAACAGACTTAGGTTTTTGTCTCTCAGTTACCTATCTAGTTGTTGTCTATGCTGCTAACCATGATAAAAATATAGAAGGTAGTTTCAATCAAATTTTTTTTTTTCAAATAAGGTTTTTTGAAGTTTCCTTATTTTGTGAGCATTATAAAAAGCGTTGCCACATTCCTAAAAATGATTTTTATTTTAGAGAAATTTTTTACAAAAAATGTGTAATTTATAATTTAGTATTTAAATAAAAATGTATTAAGTATGTTGTGTTGGAAGTTAATGATTCAATTCCTAACATTCGCTATATAATTTGGGCTACCTGACAAAGAATTTTCATTAAATTTTAAAAAAAATTAATTTAAACGTTCCAAAAGGCTTAAAAAACTGGTGTTCGGTTTGTATAATCCACCCTCTGACCAGTTTTACATACATCCAGCCACTGTTGTCGTTTGTTAGGTAATGTAGACTTTATAAAAATTTACATTTCAATTTTTGCAAAAATATTTGGTATTTTCGCAGTTGGGGAAAATGCAACTCATGTTTGTTAAATCTTAAAATAATGTTCACAAATTAGCTTTGAAATATTTGAAAATGAAAATCTTACCTTTGATCCCAATTTGATAGTAAATATTTTTTTTAATATTCTTCAAATTAATGAAAATTATGTATTAATTTTTTCACAAACTTCAAAGAATATATGGGAAAATTTTTAATTAATATGGTATTACTATTTTAACGAAAACGTCAAAATCCTTAAGCATGTCAGGCGTAGAATTTTAAAAAATAAAGAGAGAATGAAACTACCTTCTATTTTTCTACTATGCTGCTAACTATTACGAGTTCAAAATAGAACTTGTAATAGTTTGCAACGAGAGAACACTCTCTAAAATTTATACGCTTTTGATTTTTTTTCTACTTGCAAGTTTTTTGATTTAATGAACGCTTTTTCAGTAACAATTGTTACTAAAGCTGGGTTTCCGCATACACAGTAATCGGAGCCGATAACGAAAACTGAAGACGTTGGTGTTCGTCATCGTCTAGTTTCTGAATTGTTTTCGTTTCAGTTGGGTGCGTGCGGCATAAAACAGAAACAAAATTATTTTTTAATTTTGGATGTCGCACATTAATTATTTTTGACAAAATCTATTATTTTTTCCTCTTCCAATATGTATTTTTTTGTAAAAAAAATGTATTTTTTATTCATTTTGATTTTCTTTAAATTTGAAATAAAAAAATAATTAAAATAATTTCGTTCCTATAGCACCGAAAACAACCTACTTGAAGTTGTTTTCGTTTCGGCCCCAAATGACAGGTTTACATCATCACTGAGAATGAAAACACAAACGGTAACATTCAGCATTACATGTGGCCATCGAAGTGGTATATTCTAGATTTTATTTTTCTTGAATTTATTTTCAAAAACTAAAGACAAATATCTGACTATTGTTTATTACTGAATATGCTGGTGAAATGTAGTGCAAATGATAACCATTTAACTACTACTTTAGCAGCAACAGTGAACTAGTTTGTTGTTCAAGTAGTAGGGTATTCAATTAATCGGGTTTCTGGTTTAATCGGTTAATCGAGCAAATAATAAATCGAGGTTTAGATTTGTTCGGTTAATAATCGGTTAATTTAAAATTATTCGATTAACCGAATAATTTCTATTTTCATTTTAAATTGAAAATACAACAACTAATTTTTTGTACAAAAACATAAAAAACGGCAAATAGGTATTTGAGATCATTTTTGTAAACATATCGCCTATTTGCTGAAACGTCATATCTCAAAATCCGTGTTTTATGAACTGAGTAATACAAAATATGCGCTGTTCTATAATCTTTCATATAGTTTCATCAGTTTTCAAAAAAGTCAATTATTTTTTGTGTAAGAGTATTTTTTTGTTGTAAACATCAAAATTAAAATTCATGTTTTCTCGTATATTTGATAAGTAAAAATTTGGGTTAAATACAGATTAGAAAGGTATTAACATCTACTATTTATATTTCTGAAATCGTATGATTTGTTGAAAATTTATTTAAGAAATAGTAAAATGTCATAAAATATTCAAAGACGTTTTTCTCGAAACTACTTTTTTGAATTATGACGTTGTTGCAGCAAATGAGCGATGTGTGAGTTTTTTAGAGTTTTAGTGAGATCTTCTGAAATAATCTTTTATAAAAAAAACTCTGAAATATAAATGGAAATTTCTGAAATATAAATGGAAATTTCTGAAATTGAATTGGAATTTTCTGAAATATAATTAGAAATTTCTGAAATTCAATTGGAAATTTCTGAAATACAATTAGAAACTTCTGAAATACAATTGGAAATGGTGTAGTATAAGGTTTCCAATTGGCACTTTTCAAACTGCTGGGTAGTAACAACTTTAGTTGAAGTATTTTATAAAATGTCTATTTTCGGTTTAAAGAAGATATTCGAATTAAAAACACTGCGACAGCAAAAATCGGAGGGGGTACTGCTTACCGGGAAAAGTAATATCGGTAATAAAAAAATTATATTAATAGAGATATGTATATCGATCTGAAGTTACTAGCAAATTGTGCCTTCTTCATGCATTTTGACCATCTAAATGTCCGAATATCGCAAAGTGACGTTGAGCAAAGTTGAAAGCGGTATTTTATGGTTTTCCTTGAATGGGATCCTGTAAAAAAATTGTTTTCGTATGTTATCTAGCAAAACTCAATTAAAATCATCTGATACTACATTGAGAAATTTAAAGACGGTTATGATTACCTTGTGTGGAGGGCAGTGAAGAAAGTCATACGATATTTTTTGGGAAATAAGTGAGTACACAATTATACCGCTCTTGTGACCAAGATGTTGCAATACTTCCAGAAAATTGAAGTAAACTTGTCTCTTAAAATACACTTCTTGCGTCACCATCTCGTATTCATCAGAAAGCAGCTAGCCACAGAGTCGGATGAACATGGAAGCGCTTCCATCAAGTGGCCATGCCCATGGAAACGCGATAAAGGGGCGAAAGATAAAAGACATAGTATCCCGACATTAAAGATGATGACGATACAATGGGAATTTCCTCCGCGGATACGTCACAAAATTGAACTGACTCATTAAAAAAATTGTTTTTTTCAGATGACAACAGATCCTCATCCGACACCGAACCTGAAGGCGCACCATCACACAAGAAAGTAACGACAGCAAAGAAAGGAATAGGGTCTTGTACTTTTAATTGAACAATTTGATGATGATTTTAATTGTATTTGTGTTCTATTGTGATGGTTTTGCTACGCAAAAAGAAGCTATAGTATTGAGACAGAACCACATTTATATTTTGGTAAAAAAAAACATCACAATAGAGAATAATGTGGTGCATGTCATGGAATAACAGCATTTCTTAAATAATTTACGATAATTGTTGTAAATGTTTCAAAGAGTATTAGTAATGCAAGAAATTGAATTTGAAATAGTCAATTTGATATTGATATTCTACTAACCAACGTCAGAAAAACATGATAAGTCATCCATACAATTCTTCAAACAAAACAATTGCATTATATTCTGTTAGAAAACATATGTATGTAATTACGTAGTTTTGTATTTATCAAATAGTTTAGTTACGTCCCTTTGTTTTTAATTAATAAAAGCGTAATTCTTGATCGCAGAAGTGTAAAATTTTGCCAAGACATGAAGTTTAATTGCATTCATAATAATCAATCAAAAACTCGATTTTGAATTTTTTGTTAGTTACGCCTTTTTGCATATTCGCTAACGATATACTGGTTGTCAAAATTTAAAGCTGTGACATGAATGAGAAATTGAAATTAAAATTTAAATCACCTTCCTACCCCAATTCGAATAAAAGAAATTTAGTTTTTTTCGATGCTGCACATAAAGTAGATTTGTTCCATTATTTTATGAAAACTCTCATGCATATGACGAACAAAATGTTTCCTGAGTATTCGGCCATCGGTCTGGCGAAGGTTTTTTACCTCCGGAAGATATCGAAAAGCGGCTTCGCATATTTATCTTAGTAGCTGGTTTTTGGCCGAACGAAGTTGTTTTCATATCCGACACATTGAAAGAACAAATTTTATTGCAATATAAATACAAGGTATGATATAACTTCTAAATCAAAAGAGAGCGGGAAAAACAATTTACACCATCAGTCTTACAATCTGAAACACTATTAATTGTAAAACAAATTTCAGTTAGTCTTAAATTTAAGTCCTTAAATAGAGCATGTAATTGTAATTATATTAGTTAAGATTTGAGAATAAATAATAACTTACGTTAAAGGATTCATTCTAAATAATTTGTCTTAAGTGGCATTGGAGGCTTTTATGTTCTGGTCTTATTTATTTATGTTAAATAAAATAAATAAATAAATAAATAAATGCTGCTAATATTTATCTTTTATGTTGTTGTCTTATTTATGTTTGACAACAAATCGAATATATGGATACCGAGTACCCATACACTAGAACCTAGGCGAATTCTTAAAAGGTGGTGGCAGTTCTACAAAAACAACAATTGGTCTTAACAAATATCAAAAACCAAAAATTAAACAAATAAGTATTAAAACTTAATATAGTGTACTTATTTATGTAAAAAATAAATATTTTGTTAATAAGCATAGAATATGTAGATATTTAAATATCAAAACAAGCTTTGACAATTGTTAGAACCAAAAAGCGAAAAAAAAAGTTATCAACTGTTTGACTGACTCCACCAAGGCGTATTTAACAAGGTAACAGCAGTGGCGAATTGAAATAAATACAGGCGAATTCACTTATTTTTTATATATAGAGTTTGACATACGGACGTACGGGCGAATATTTTTTATATATGTAGTTTGACATTTGTGCGAGCTATTTCTATAATCAGCTGTGCTGCCGATGGCACCTTATTAAATGCACCTTGGACTCCACCTTGTATAAATTCGCCTTAACTAGAACAATGTAAGCAGTGGTGACCACAAAGTATACAGAGGCGACACGGCAAAAAAAATATATTTGTGTCTTTCGTTCGAAACAATTTCAACTGGTTTGGTTTTGTGCTTATTTATATAGTTGTTTGTTTTAACGCACTGTCTGTATTAAACCGCAAATTTGTTTTCTTTTTCTATCGAAACAATTTCAAAAAAAGCTGATTTTAGTGTTTTTGAACTGTCAAATTTGACGCCTCTGTATACTTTGTGGTGGTGACAATAACTATAAATAATTTAATTTTGAAAAAATTAAAATTCGCGAATGTAGACTGCAAATTGTCATATGTAGCAATCCATTGCGCAATGATTGCTCTACTGATTGCCTGAGCAATTATTGCTAAGCAATAAGCTGTCAGTTCAGTTGTCATTAATTTAAAATTGCATCTTCTATGATTCGGTGCGATTAATTCATAAATATTTAATTTATTTAAGATCCAAAAGAAAAAAAAAACAATGAAATTAGTGAAAAAAATCATTCAACGCAAAATAAACCACTGTTTTTCATAGAACATCTCTCGTTGAAAATTTTGTATTTGTGACGAACGTTTTCTCCACCTAAAGCAATCAGCAATCACTCTGCTGTTGTTCTGCCGACGTTATTGTTTGAGCTTAGCAATAAAAATTGCTACGTGGAGACATAGGGTCAGCAGAGCAATCATTGCGCAATGGATTGCTACATATGGCAATTTGCTGTCTACACTCGCAAATTTCATTGACGCAATCAAATTTGACAATTGCAGCAATAAATATTGCTGCAATTGTAAACTAGCGTTTACACACACAAGTAACAGCAACTAGTGGCAAAAACTCAACACATTCATACTTTTGCACTAACACAATTGTGTAAATTTACACGTGCATACAATGCCAGCAATTGGAAGTTATATTTTCGATATGTATACTAAAATGTGTCTATTTTGTGTCGCAAAAATGTTACTCAGCATATAAAAAACATTTTACAAAAACAAATTACATTACTATCGAATTATGCTCATCTTAAAGTACATTTTAGTTACAAACTGTTATATTCTTAATAATTGATAAACGCGTTTTGAAATAGTTGGAAATTACATTTTATTCAAAAAAGTATTAATCAAACATTTAAAGAAAACAGATATTACGCTTGTTACATATACAACAGATAAAAATGTAATGTAATGAGATATGGCGGAATATATTTATAAGATGGTATGACAACATTTAAATATTAAAACATAGAAAAGAATGATGCCATTTATTTGTAATATATGTTAAGATACAGATAACATTAATTAAGGATATCACAATCTCCCACACTAATAGATGACATGGTCTCCAAAACGAGCTGGTAATCGTCTAGGCCTATTAGAGCGCCTGGCACTTCCTGGCGTCCGTGGCTCTTGTGGTTCCGCAGCGACTTGTGGTAAGCGCTGTGTGTGGTTTCGATGAATAATGATTTCTTCTATTTGAGGTTTCTTTTTTTCCGAAGAATTTTGAAGTACAGCTGGTTGATTTAGGATTTGTACCGTTGACTTATATAATTGATTAATATGTCGTTTCAAAATATAATCGTTATCTAGTCGAATTTGATAATGAAGGTTTCCGAGTTTCTTTAGGACGGTGCCAAATTTCCAAGTGGGAACGTTTTTCTCAAACCAACGTACTTGGACCCTTTCTCCCACACTAATTTCGCGTACTGTAAAATTATTTGCATTGTTTTTAGCGTGTTGCATTGGGCGAATAGCATCCAATTTAATACGTAGTTCACGACCAAGATAAAGTTGGGCCGGACTTTTCCCGTTTCCCATTGGCGTGGCTCTATATCTCGAAACAATTTCTTGAATTTTTATGTGCAGTGGCATATTTTCATCTTCCATTGATTTTAATTTTCTTTTCAGAGTCTGGACGTGTCTTTCAGCAAGACCATTTGTGGCGGGATGCCCCGGTGCAATAAATTTTTGAATAATGCCGTGATCTGTACAGAACGATCTGAACATGGCGCTTTGAAATATTGTGGCATTGTCCGACACGATAATTTCGGGAAGGCCATGTGTTGCGAAAATGTTTTGTAGCAAATAAATCGTTTTTTCAGACGTTGGAGCTTCCTTTATTATGCGGATTTCCGGCCATTTGGATTTTGCATCGACCAAAACGAAAAAATGGTGATTTTGGAAAGGTCCCGCATAATCAATGTGTACTCTTTGAAAATTCTGGGTCGGCTCATCCCATTGGTGTGTTTCAACCTTTGGTGGATTTTTCCTTACCATGGCACAATTTTGGCAAGATCTTACAAGGCGTTCTATGTCAGTATCAATATTTTTCCAATAACAATATTTTCTGGCTAGCTGTTTCATCCTCTCAATACCAACATGTGTATGGTGTAATTCTCTAAGAATTTGTTCTCTCAAGCTTGAAGGAATCATTACACGATTTCCTTTGAACAAAATTCCACTTTGTATTGAGTACTCAGGGTCAAAATTGTGTCCATTTAATAATGATTTTTTCAAATTGAAATATTCTTGATCACGTTCAGTTTCTTTTGCAATCGTTGTGGCTGTAATTGAAAACGTTGAAATTTCATTTATGGTTTGGTCTTGAATAATTTGTGTTTCTGAATCGAGAAAATGATTAAATTTTGAGGTATTTCTTAATGGAGCCCTAGACAAACAATCGACATGTGCTATATTTTCAGCTTTTTTATGTTCAATTTTGTAATTAAATCCTTGTAGGAAAGATGCGTACCGAAGTAATCTTGCTGACGTCATGGCTGGTGTTTTGGCGTTCTGGTGTAAAATTCTCGACAGGGGACGATTGTCGGTAACAAGAGTAAATTCTCTTCCGTACAAATACATAAATAATTTTTCTACAGCAAATATAATTGCAAGTGCTTCCCTGTCGAGCTGACTATAATTTTGTTCGGCTTTTGTCAAAGCTCTCGATATAAAGGCAATAGGACGTTCTGCATTATCGATGACATGGGAAAGTACTGCCGCTACCCCTGTTGGACTTGCATCACAGGTCAATGTTAATGGTAGGCTTGCATTGTAAGGTACTAAAACTCTGTCGTTTAAAATTTCTTCCTTTAGCTTTTTAAAGGCTTCTTCACATTTCCTAGACCACACAAATTTGCCTCCTTTTTCCAATAATTTTCGTAATGGGAATGTCAATGTTGCCATATCTGGAATAAAACGAGCATAATACGTAACCATCCCCAAGAATCGCCTGACGTCATCAACATTTTCTGGACGTGGAAGGTTTGTCATAGCTTCGGTTTTTGAAGGACATTTAGAAATCGCATTATGACTTATGACATAACCCAAATATTGAATTTGCTCTTTGAAATATTCGCATTTATCCTTATTAACATGTAAATGATATTTCTGAAGTCTTTCGAAACAATTGATAAGCCTTTGTTCACATACGGCTTTAGTTGAACCATGCACGATTATATCGTCAAAATAGGAAATTGTTCCCTCAAGGCCTTGTAAAATTTGATCTAATATACGATTAAATTCGCTTGGAGCTGTTTTTATACCAAACGATAAGCGGTTCATTCGATACGTACCTCTGTGAGTTGATATCGTTTGAATCTGCTTGCTATCATCATCCACAGCTACATGTAAATATGCTTTAAAAAGGTCAAGCTTGCAAAAATATTTAGAATTCCTTAAAGTGTTGAAAATTTCATCGATTCTTTTAATAGGGTAATGAGCTGTTTCCAGTTGAGGATTGACACATAATTTGTAATCGACACATAGTCGTACGGTGCCGTCAGGCTTTGGTATAGCAACCAACGGAGATCCCCAGTTGCTGGTGTTGACTTTAGTTATGATGCCGTCTCTTTCCAGTGAATCGAGCTCCCTTTCTACCTTTTCACGTAACGCAAAAGGAACTTGCCTTTCTTTTAAAAACGCCGGCTTGGCACCTTCATGTAATTTTAATGAGCATAATAAATTTGGAATACATCCTACCTTCTGTTGAAAAATTTCAGAATATTTTTGAATTATTTCTGATATTGATTTTACTGATGCATTGTCTGAATTTTTATTTACCTTTTTATGATCACGATCTACTTCATTTAAATCAATCTTAAGGTGTCGTATCCACAACCGTCCAAGCAGGGGAGAATGTTGGCATTCAACTACAAACATTTGTTCTTTTGATTGTTTACCTTTATAACTGACGTTCACTTCTACGACTCCTAGTGGCACGAAAATATCACCAGTATAAGCTCGAAAAGCTATTTTTGTCTTTTGCATTTTTACATTTAAGTTTAATTTATCAAAATCGTTTTTTGGAATTAATGTATAGCCGGCTCCCGAATCTACCTCAAATGTTTGTTTTTTCCCTTCAATAAAAACAGCTGTGAAAAATTTCTGTAATTCTGAAGATGGTATCTCAGTTTTGCTATAGATATCAATTATTTGATGAATGCCAAAATTATCGTTTTCTTCAAAGTAATCGTCATCAGACGAGCACGACTCAACAACATTAAAAAAATTGTTCGATTTTTGTTTTAATTTCGATTTTATGCACACTTGTTTTATATGGCCTGTTTTATTACATGCTGAGCATTTTAATTTTTCTTTGTTTATTTTGCATTCTTTTGAAAGATGATTATTTCGTCCGCAGCGAAGACACAAACCTTCTAAACCAAGTTTTCGATAATTAACTTTAGCTGGAGAACGATTACGTTTTTTATTTTGAGTACCCGATAGCTTTTGTGGAAATTGTTGTTTGATTTGATTCACATCACTAGTAGATGGATTATTTATTATTTCATTGTTATTGATTTTTGCTGCCTCCAATACCTTTGCTTTTTCGACGATTTGCATGAAAGAATCATCTGTATTTTGTAATAATTGTTCACGAATTGCATTATCTCTAATACCTCTTATGAACTGTGCACGGGAAAAAATGTCAGACACAGATTTATTACACGAGCATACGAACCCACATACCGCCGCTCTTTTCTGCAAAACAGCAACAAAGTCTGAAATACTTTGGTCTTCATTTTGGACTTCATTTAGAAATCTATGTTGTTCTACAAAAATATTTTTCTTGGGGCAGAAGTGACCTTGAAAAAGTTTTACAATTTGTTCATATTTCAGATCATTTATGTTCTTTGGTGCAGCTAACGTTGACAATAGCGAATAATTTGATGAGCCTACATATTGTAAAATAAGTTTTGCACACATATCTTTATTAGCAAACACTCCTTTTAACTGCAAATGGATTTCAAGTCGTTCTTTGTATATATCAAAAGTCTCCAGCTTTGGGTCGAAAGGATCAAAATTTGATATAACGTTAACGCTGGTAACATTTGCTTGTTGTGATTGTTGTTCCACCATGGCTTGAGTCATTTTAGACAGCGCATCGATCAATTTCTCCATTTCGTTCATGGTGCACTTTAGAAATTTTGATTGAGGTTATAATTTCTTTGTTGATATTATATTTTTTTTTCCTTAGGTTTATCCTCGTCGCCAATTGTTATATTCTTAATAATTGATAAACGCGTTTTGAAATAGTTGGAAATTACATTTTATTCAAAAAAGTATTAATCAAACATTTAAAGAAAACAGATATTACGCTTGTTACATATACAACAGATAAAAATGTAATGTAATGAGATATGGCGGAATATATTTATAAGATGGTATGACAACATTTAAATATTAAAACATAGAAAAGAATGATGCCATTTATTTGTAATATATGTTAAGATACAGATAACATTAATTAAGGATATCACAATTAAAGATCCCTAAAAATTAAATTAATAGATAATATTAAAAAGTACATTATGATACAAAAACGATCCATTTTAGTATACAAAAGAATATTATTTTTGGTTAGTGACAAATTTTACAATAACAAATTACATTAATACCGACTTTTTACTGTTTACATTTTAAAAGAAAGAAGAAGAATATGACAATACTCATTATATTTATGAATTTTAAAATCATCGGTTGTGTTAAATAAAAAGTGCGTGTTTTAACTTAAGTTCAAATTAAATAGTGATAAATAAAGTTTTATTAAATAATTAGTGATTAATTTAAATTATATTTGTAATTGAAGTGTTTGTTAAAAGTGTATCAATAAATAAAGTTTTTTTAAAGGTTAGTGCAATAACTAGTGAATTTTTTTAAAAATGTAAATACGTATTCCAATTAATTAGTGAAACATATTTTATCTAATTTTTAATTAAAGTCATATTAAGTTAAGTTATATCATTATTTTATTTATTTTTAATGTAAATAAGAATATGCATAGTGTTTTCATAACTGGAATGCAACAAAATATTTCCATTGTAATGCAAGAAGCAGAATTGGAAACATCTTCTCTCTGGACACTTTTTAGACATAAATTTAGATATAATAATAATACACTAAATGGATAGAATTGGTAGGTATCATATGCGTGGCATGTTTTTTCCCGCACTGTGACACTATTACGATAAGAAAGCGATATCATATTCTATCCATTTAGTGTATTGATATTCTATCTAAAAAGAGTCAAGAGAGAAGATAATGTTTCCAATTCTGCTTCTTGCATTAAAATGGAAATATTTTATTGCATTCCAGTTATGAAAACACTATGCATATACTTATTTACATTAAAAATAAATATAAATATAACTTAACTTAATATGACTTTAATTAAAAATTAGAGTATAAAAAATTATATAAAATATGTTTCACAAATTAATTGGAATACGTATTTACATTTTTAAAAAAAAATTCACTAGTTATTGCACTAACTCTATATCTTTAAAAAAACTTTATTTATTGATACACTTTTAACAAACACTTCAATTACAAATATAATTTAAATTAATCACTAATTATTTAATAAAACTTTATTTATCACTATTTAATTTGAACTTAAGTTAAAACACACACTTTTTATTTAACACAACCGATGATTTTAAAATTCATAAATATACTGAGTATTGTCATGTTCTTCTTCTTTGTTTTAAAATGTAAACAGTAAAAAGTCGGTATTAATGTAATTTGTTATTGTAAAATTTGTTACTAACCAAAAATAATATTCTTTTGTATACTAAAATGGATCGTTTTTGTATCATAATGTACTTTTTAATATTATCTATTAAGTTAATTTTTAGGGAACTTTGTTTCTAACTAAAATGTACTTTAAGATGAGCATAATTCGATAGTAATGTAATTTGATTTTGTAAAATGTTTTTTATATGCAGCACAGCTGATTATAGAAATAGTACGCACAAATGTCAAACTACATATATAAAAAATATTCGCCCGTACGTCCGTATGTCAAACTCTATATATAAAAAATAAGTGAATTCGCCTGTATTTATTTCAATTCGCCACTGCTGTCACCTTGTTAAATACGCCTTGATGCTGAGTAACATTTTTGCGACAAAAAAGAGACACATTTTAGTATACATATCGATAATATAACTTCCAATTGCTGGCAGGGTGGTGATTGTGTTAGTGCAAACGTATAATACCATGTTCATACGACGGCATTATTCGTCATTCACGCTCTCATTCGTCATTCAACCCCCAATTACGAACTGAATAACATGATTCGCCATACAAAATTTCAAGTGCGAATTACCTTGTTCGTGCGTAATTCAGTTTGAATTACGAACGAATGACTGTCATCTCTAATTTTTATCGATTATTTATGTATCAAAATCAGCTGTCCAAACAAAAATGTCAAAACAAAACTAAATAAAGAAAAAGATTTTTGTATTAAATAAATAAATTAAAAGAAATAAAGTCTGATTAAAGTTAAGGCCACGCAGCTCTGCCATTCTTTCAGCCCACACCTCTAATAAAGCCCGCTCGCTGCCCTGGTCCCACTTGCTTGCAATTTTTCTTTTTTCTAATAATGAAAATAATAATTAAATTATATTTGTTTAATTAATAATGCTACAATTTTATGTTTTTACTTACCTTTTTATCCATTGCCAAATTACAAATTTAAAATTCGCACCAAACAAACAAAATAAACAAAAAACAAAACATGTAAACAGAAGAAAAAAACAAGAAGAAATAAATAAATAAATGTCAAACTGAATTACGAATGTTGTCGTGTAAACAGGTTGATTCGCAATCGTAATTCAAAACGCGAATTAGGTAATTCAGACTGCCATAAATGTGTTCAATTACTTGCACTGTTACTTGCATGTGTAAACGACAGGTACAAGGCGTATCTAATAAGGTGACGTCGAAAAGCCAGCTGACTATTTTTTGGTCGATTTGTTTTTTCACTTCTAGCTGTCAAAGTTTGTTTACATTTATTTATTAATTTAAATTAACGTTTTTGTTTCTTTTAATAAAAAATATAAAATAGTAGAAAAGTGAATAATTGATAATATAAAAGTGAATGGAGTTCATTCTCACCCCTGTTTTTGATTTTTGCAGTCTGCTGTTGTTAAGCTGTTTGACAGCTACCAAATAATGCTGTATTTGTTGTAGAATTGGGTATACCTGTTGTTTAAACGGGTTTATAGGGTTTGGGTAATACTTGACCTTATAATTAAATAAAGTAAATAACAACACTTTAACTTTGTTTAAAACGTTATAAAATGTAAATATATGTTTATTGAACTATTTTACATAGGTGTATATATATTTAGGGTTTGTTTATAAATTATTTTATGGGGTTTAATAAGAATTTTAGTTTTTTCACTTTAGATGTAAGGATTTATTAAGCACACTTGTAGTTCGTCTTAAGACAGGTTTAAAAGAGAAGTGAAGATAAAAAGGGGGCTGCAGTTGACAGTTGTTTACAAACACTGAAGTTGGTTGCAGTTGAGATGAGGGTGATGATTGTCATCAGGGATGGGTATATTCTATTGTTCACTGATGTGAACATCCTCCCGGGCCTGGATACCTGTGAAAAGAAGGACAATTATTTTTATGTGTTCAAAGAAATGGGTAGTGTGATAGAGTAATTGTATGTAAGATACTTCAGAGATTGGATGTTTATTCAATAGATGATACCATGACCAATTTGGTACCATTTGTTCACAGTGTGAACAATCTCCCCGCCATAACAAATTTAGAGTATCAATTGGGTAGGTCTGAAGGAGTAACATTTGGGTTAGGGTTTCTCATCAGATCACATTTCTATCGGCTGGAGGACATCCTTTATTTAACTCTGTGGGGTATTCATTCTTTAGGGTAGGACTCGGGTACAAAGCGTCAATTAAGCTTTTATCGTTCAAGGTTTCGCTCAAATCATTGAAACTAAAATTCGTCATAAAATGATCGGGTGTAGCAACGGCATGATGGGGTAGAAAATTCCAAGTCGTTGAAGAACTATCTTTTTTGAATTGGGTGGGTGTCGTGTGACATAGATCAACACATTCTTGAAGCACGTTATCAGCTTCTGTTTGTGGATTTTTCATAACATTCTTCTGTTTTCGTAAATATGACCTTGCCTTATGGCGACAGTCTTTCAATTTTAATTTACGGGTACGAAGCTCTTGATAACGCGCATCGGGTATATCTTGGGTAGTTTGTGTAAATATATCTTTACATTTAGTTTCTTCAACAGACTTACTGCGTTCTTGAGTTGAACTTTTATTTTGGGTTACTGAGCTGAAATATGAGACTACTCTTTGGGGTTGGGTTCGAGTATGGTGAGTCTCTTCAATAGGTCCTGTCAAGATCCAACCAAATTTGGTATCTTGAGCTAAAAGTGTGTTAAGAATATTATTCTTAACACCAGATTTTATAATCTGTGGGTAGAAATCACTTCCTATTATAAGGTCGATAGGTCTACTTTCGTAAAACCTTGGATCTGCTAACTGAATATTTTTTAAATCTTTTTTGATATTTGGGTTTATGCTTTGGGTGGGTAATGTTCTAGTTAGCGTTTCGATCACTATCGCTTGGATTTCTAAACTAAACTCTTTTTGGGTATTGGACCTAAGAGTAACTTCACACATTTGGTTTGAACGAGCTGATACAACTTCGTCTAAACTGATCAGAAATAAACGACAAATCAGATGCTGGGTCTATAAGAGCTCGTGCGGGTAATAGAGAATCATCAATTTCGATATTCAAAACTGCTGTTCCCAGTAGTTTCTTCCTATCGTCCAATAATGTTTCACTATGATGGGTCAGAGTAGAAAATTATTGTGAAGAGTTCTGAGATGACACCGAAGGCTGTTCATCTGTAGGGTTAGGGTTCGAACTCGTGTTTTGATTGGGTCTGTGAAGGAATGTGTTATGTTTACCTCCACAGTATCTACAAGTGAATGAACTAGAGCATTCCTTGACGCCATGAGATATAGCCAAACAATTATAGCAACATCCATTGTTTTTTACAAAATTTATCCGGTCATTTACTTCCATTGAAATAAATGATGGACAATCTCTCAAAGTGTGTGTAGCATTACAAAGCGTACATATTGAGCCATTAGGCTTATTAGTGTGTAGGGTTTGGGTAGGGTAGGAGAGATTTTGTTTGGGTTGAGGCTTTCTCTTGTCACGGGTATCGTTTTCATGGGTAACACTACTGACATTGTAATTTCTATGATTGTGATTTGTATTTTCTGATCTATGTTTAGTTTTTGGGTATGGGTTAGGGTATGAACTAGTATCTGGAAGATCATCGACAGATATAAGTTCTTTAAATGTATTTGTTAGAAACAAATCTAGATCAGTCCAAGAAGGCATTTCAGCGCAATCATGAAGAGTTCTTTCAAATTCTCTTCTAGTTTCCCTGGGTAGTTTCGTTAAACAGAGATATATAAAGATAGGATCCCAATTATCCGTATCAATCTCTAATGAGTTTAAATTTGCAATACAGCAATTGATCTTTCTCTGCAGTATTCTTATAGAAGCACTACACATGGTGCTTACTGAGGGTAAATTAAAAAGGGTTTTTAATTGCGCATTAATTTGCATTCGTTTGTTATCAAATTGAGAGACGAGTTGGGTCCACGTAATGAGAAAGCCTTCATTCGTTAAGGGTGCATCGTCAACGATTTCTTTGGCTTCGCCGCTTGTTTTTTGCTTAAGATAAAAGAGTTTTTCAACTTCACTTAAGCGGGCATTGTTTCCATAGATGGCTTTGAAAAGATCTCGAAAAGAGGGCCAAGATTTGAAATCTCCATTAAATGTTGGCATATCACACGGTGGTACATTAAATGCTACGGAATTATCGGGTCGTGGGGGTTCGGGTAAAGAGGGTCGGGTTTCATTGGCCTTATTGAATTTATCAATCGATTCATCTATCGAGATCATACATGTTCTATAAAAACTCTTAGCAGATCTAACGTTTTGTGCAATTTCCGTTAAATTTATGGTTTCAGCCATCTTTGGGTCAATTAAATCAGAAGATTCCCTGATTTGAGTATATTTACGGTCAATTTTTGACCATAATTCGCTTAATTCGCGTTTCTTAAATTTTAATGCGGGTAAAGATTGGAAACTTTCTGGGGTAGAGCGATAATCGTCATCAAATGACTTTAAATCCATTTGGATATATAGCATTAAATCGGCGGCCAAAGATTTTAAATCGGACATTTTGTGTATATTTATTATAGAACGGGTATATTATTATAAAATTACTTTTATTTTAGGTTTTATCTAAACTTTAAAGTTTTTAACCTTTTAGCAAAAAAAATGCACCAGCAAACAAGAATTTCCAACTGGGTATTTTATGCGTGTATGTGTACGTTACACAATTTGGGTGGCAATATTAGTTTATCTCAAGCAATATATAAAAATATTTCGAAAAAATCTTTGAATAGGGTGGGTGGGTGAGTATGAATTATTTTTATACTATATTGCTTGATAAATGAAACTAATTTAATGCAAAAAAAATGGAAATTTTAAATTTTTTAATAAGATGTAAAATACACACTTACCTTGTTTGCTGGGGGTAGGGTACAAACCTTCACAAGAGAAAACAAACCAAAAAAATAAAATCTCTTGTGTTGTCAATTCTTCTTTACACCTTCTTCCCGCTATGATGTGTGGTGATCTTTTGTGTAGTGTTGTTGTTGCTGTAATATTGTAAGCTGGGTTTGATATGTATGATTAAACGTGTGTTTATTTTTGTGTAATAATGTTTTTTAATTTTGTAAAAATATGTATTGTGTATTTGTTTTTGTAAATGTTGTGTGTGCTTTTATTGTTTGTAATATTTTAAAACTTTTTGTTCGTGCACTTTTTGAAATTTGGTTTGACGTTGTTTCTCTTTGCCCTTATTAGTTTTTATGTTTGTATGTAGTGTTGTATTGTTTAGTATTATTTTTTTTTGTAGGGTATTATTTATTTGTTTATTTTATTTAAGGGTGGGTTTTAATTTATTTATTTATTATTATTATGGACTGTATTTTTTTTTTTGAAATGTCACTGCTTCTCTTTTAGAGGTTCGATAGGACCATGTTTAAACGGGTTTATAGGGTTTGGGTAATACTTGACCTTATAATTAAATAAAGTAAATAACAACACTTTAACTTTGTTTAAAACGTTATAAAATGTAAATATATGTTTATTGAACTATTTTACATAGGTGTATATATATTTAGGGTTTGTTTATAAATTATTTTATGGGGTTTAATAAGAATTTTAGTTTTTTCACTTTAGATGTAAGGATTTATTAAGCACACTTGTAGTTCGTCTTAAGACAGGTTTAAAAGAGAAGTGAAGATAAAAAGGGGGCTGCAGTTGACAGTTTACAAACACTGAAGTTGGTTGCAGTTGAGATGAGGGTGATGATTGTCATCAGGGATGGGTATATTCTATTGTTCACTGATGTGAACACCTGTAAATAAATTTGCCTTGACCAGGTAAATCAAACGTCTTGACAAGACATGGTTTTTTGCTCACAAGAATAAAATGTCGGCAGAATTACAGACACAACCCTACAAGAACAGTGAAAGTCATTTGATGCATCATCTGATGGGTAGTGCTGATGGGTTTATAAAAACATAGTTCCCATCAATTTATTAATGGCAAGTAAGTAAGTAAATCATTTTTTGAGTCTTTTCTTTTTTATTCTTACAGAGTGAGATACAAAATCGACATTTTAACAATATAAAATCTTAAAACTATATTTGTCTCGTTCTAATACACTTTAAAAGATAATGCAACTTGCTGAAAAATATATATGTTAATAACATTGAACTGTTAAATTGATTTGCAAACAATGCTTGCTCCCGGCATTTACAGTAACCAACAGAGAAGACTGCTAAACAAAATAAAAATTAAAACTAAATAACACTTAAAATTAAATAAAACAAAACTGTAAACAATATTGTCAAACAGTGAACATCGATATCACAGATTCTCCTCATAACCAATATCGAAATGTATTCACATACATTGTATATGAAAACAAAATTCAAAACATAAAAACGGAATTCACAAAATTCAATTCATTAAACAGTTAAAGTAAAAAAAAACAGTTCAAAAAACGAGGTATATATATACCCCGACTTGGTATATATATACGAGTTGGAGTATCTCTTAGTCAAGGTTTGAAAATTTCTCCCAATGCATTTACGTAATATTCCCCTCTCACATATTTCCAATTCCCTTGCGACTATAGGTGAAATAGAAAACCAGATCGGAAATGCATATATAAGGGCTGATCTGATGGCAACTTTGTACAGAAGGATCTTTGTGTTCTGGTGAAGATATGGACTATTAAATAAAGTGGAAAACATACCAGTTATACGTTTAGCTTTGGTAAGAAATATTCTTCCATGATTATTAAATTTTACCAGCTTATCAAAGTTGACGCCAAGGTACTTTATTCCAGATTTGAATGGAATTTCAACTCCGTTGAGAGAAAGATTCAGAAGTTTACTTTCTGGAACCACGTAATAAGGACATTTACCTGACGCATTGCTTAAGCAATGCCTGTAATGGGGATGCATGGTGTGAATATATTAGGCAGTCATCCGCATATAAGATGGCCTTTGTGTTTCCTACACAGTGAGGAAAATCGTTTAGAAAAAGATTAAACAAGAATGGTGCTAGTACACTCCCTTGGGGTACACCGCTTTTTACATTGTCAAAACCAGAAGTTGAATCGTTGATTTGTACACAAAACCTGCGGTTTGTGAAATAACTTTCAAACATCTTCACAAGGAAAGGATCAACTTCAAGCTCAATTAGTTTGTAGAGAATTCCCGCATGCCAAGCTGAATCAAAGGCCTTTTCAATGTCTAGGGAATGGTATTATTAATGGCAATATGACAAAACTTATGTAAACATTAGTGTACGTGTGACATGTTTTATCTTTCCAACTATTGTTTTGTCTTTCCAACTTGTGCCGTGTTAAGCATGTGTTGGTAAATAAATTGGTAGTGTGTTGGTTTCCATCAGTCATTTCTTGTAGGGAAATTTATTTATGTTCTTTTGTGTGGGGAATACGTCCCTGCAAGAAATAAGTGATGGAAAATGACACACTAGCAATTTATTTATCAACATGAAAATCACAAGTTGGAAAGAGAAAATAAAGGCTCCATTAGTCTTTGCGTTCTGTAACGTTTCTGTTCTGTGCCGTTCTGAATGCTGTTATATTGTAGTTAGTTTTTCCGTAAGATCGTATCAGCTGTTTTTAAAATAATAACCAAAAAACCAACTTGGTGATTTTGTTACTATTTTTAGTGTTTTTTGTATTAGACCGTCAACATATTATTGTGAACATTTTTATAAATATATACATATATTGTTTGTTAATGATTTAATTTAACCTATTTTTATACCCTTCAGCTTCGTGAGAAGGGTATATATAAGTTTGTCATTCCGTTTGTAATTTCTACATTTTTCATTTCCGACCCTATAAAGTATATATATTCTGGATCCTTATAGATAGCGGAGTCGATTAAGCCATGTCCGTCTGTCTGTCTGTCTGTCTGTCTGTCTGTCTGTCTGTCTGTCTGTCTGTCTGTCTGTCTGTCTGTCTGTCTGTCTGTCTGTCTGTCTGTCTGTCTGTCTGTCTGTCTGTCTGTCTGTCTGTCTGTCTGTCTGTCTGTCTGTCTGTCTGTCTGTCTGTCTGTCTGTCTGTCTGTCTGTCTGTCTGTCTGTCTGTCTGTCTGTCTGTCTGTCCGTCTGTCTGTTGAAATCAATTTTCTGAAGGCCCCAGATATCTCCGGGATCCAAATCTTCAACAATTATGTCAGACATACTTTCGAGAATTTTGCTATTTAAAATCAGCAAAATCCGTCCATAAATAACGGAGATATGAGCAAAAATCCGAGACAACCTCTGAAAATTTCATCAAAAAACACAATGTATTGCATGCTTTGACAAAAAAGCAATAAAACGTATGGTTGTTGCTTTGGCGTTGTTGTTGTTTTTTATACAACTAAACGTTTGTTTGGTTGTGTGTTGGTTTTTTTGACAAAAAAACAACAAAACGTATGTTTGGATGTGCAAGCTTTGCGTATTTTGTTTTTTTTTTGTGTTTTGTTTCTTTTGGCGTGGTTGTTGTTTTTTATACAACTAAACTTTTGTTTGGTTGTGTGTTGGTTTTTTTGACAAAAAATCAACAAATCGTATGTTTGAATGTGCATGCTTTGCGTATTTTGTTTTTCTTTTGTGTTTTGTTTCTTTTGGCGTTGTTGTTGTTTTTTATACAATAAACGTATGTTTGAATGTGTGTTGGTTTCATTGCCTTGCGTATTTTGTTTTTTCTTTTGGTGTTCTGTTTCGTTTGGCGTTGTTGTTGTTTTTTGTGTTCTTGATAAATTTAGGATGCTGTAAGCCGAAAGTGGGCAATGTACATTAGAGTGACAATCAGTTGTATGGAAAAAATTTTTTGTTAAAATTTTGAAGAGTGCCGGGTGGAATATTGTGACACTATGCCTAAAAGTTAAGTGCTGAAAATTTGAGCCAAATCGGTCAACGATTTCTGGACGCGCATCGAGGTCAAAGTTCAGATATATGCAAAATTATACTATTTATATGGAATAAATAGGTGAAACTCGTTAAATTTCTGCATTGTTTTCTAGAAATGTATAGATTTATTTATATTAATGAATATTACATTAAAAAAAATTTTTTGGAAGTTAACCCTGCATCTCCTTTGGGTCAAAATGACCCAAAAACTGTATTATTGCCAAAATTGAGGAAAAATGCAAATTTTTCAGATATTTTAAAAATTTTGCTACTAAATAAATACTTTTGCAATTGAATGCAAAATAATCGAAATGTGTACGTAATTATCGTTGTAATGAGATATAAATGACAAAATTTGGTTAAAAAATGTTAAAGTTATTACAAATTCGCCAGACCATTAACGTGTTTCAGGCCACTTGAACAAAAAATTTAGGAAAAAAAATTAACATATTTCGAGAAAAATTAAAATAAAAGCTAATTTTTATTTAAAATATGTCCGTATTTACTTGTGTATGAGTTTTTGTCTTCGTAGGATACCGTTAACCTATTCGCAGGTATGGCCAAAAAAAATTATTTTTTTTAACGGCTGTTTCAAATCTCCATTTTCAAATTTTTAAAAATTTTGTTAAACAAATTTCAGAATTTTTTGATCATCACATTGGGATTTATTGAGATCAAAATAGGGAATACAAATATGAAAAAATTATGTCAATACCTCTTCCAGTTTTTCCGTACCTGCGATTTAAATTTTGCGATTTTCAAGAAAAACTATTTTTTTGTCCATATTTAGGCGAATGAGCCCAATTTCCTTAATGTTATAAATTTTAATTAAAACCTATTCATAATATTATAGTCCCTGTAATTTTAAATATGGTCTGAAAGTTTTACTAAAATCGGAAAACGATAACCTTAAATCGTGAAGGTCAAAGGTCAAATTTTTCAATATTTTGAATTTCTAAAGAAAAGATGGCGAAATGTTATATATTTTTGGGCCGATTTTAATGAGACTTGAGGAAAGTATAACTTAAAGTCCAGAATTTAAAATAACGGCACAAAAATGGAATTTAACACTTAGCAGCACTTGGGGTCCAAATTACCCTCAACATTTAAAATCACGAAAAACACAGCCATTTTGACCCCAAGTGCTCTTAAAGGACTAAATCCATTTTTGCACTGTTGTTGTAAATGTTAGACCCCAATGTATATTTTGCTCAAGTTTCATTAAAATCGGCCCAAAAATATATAACATTTCGCTATCTTTTCTTTAGAAATTCCAAATATTGAAAAATTTGACCTTTGACCTTCACGATTTAAGGTTATCGTTTTCCGATTTTAGTAAAACTTTCAGACCATATTTAAAATTACAAGGACTATAATATTATGAATAGGTTTTAGTTAAAGTTTATAACATTAAGGAAATTGGGCTCATTCGCCTAAATACGGACAAAAAATTTGTTTTTCTTGAAAATCGCAAAATTTAAATCGCAGGTACGGAAAAACTGTAAGAGGTATTGACATAATTTTTTCATATTTTTATTCCCTATTTTGATCTCAATAAATCCCAATGTGATGATCAAAAAATTCTGAAATTTCTTTAACAAAATTTTTAAAAATTTGAAAATGGAGATTCGAAACGGCCGTTAAAAAAAATATTTTTTTTTGGCCATACCAGCGAATAGGTTAACGATATCCTACGAAGACAAAAACTCGTACACAAGTAAATACGGATATATTTTAAATAAAAATTAGCCTTTATTTTAAATTTTCTCGAAATATGTTAATTTTTTTTCTAAATTTTATGTTCAAGTGGCCTGAAACACGTTAATGGTCTGGCGAATTTGTAATAACTTTAAAATTTTTTAACCAAATTTTGTCATTTATATCTCATTACAACGATAATTACGTACACATTTCGATTATTTTGCATTCAATTGCAAATGTATTTATTTAGTAGCAAAATTTTTAAAATATCTGAAAAATTTGCATTTTTCCCGAATTTTGGCGATAATACAGTTTTTGGGTCATTTTGACCCAAAGGAGATGCAGGGTTAACTTCCAAAAAATGTTTTTTAATGTAATATTCATTAATATAAATAAATCTATACATTTCTAGAAAACAATGCAGAAATTTAACGAGTTTCACCTATTTATTCCATATAAATAGTATAATTTTGCATATATCTGAACTTTGACCTCGATGCGCGTCCAGAAATCGTTGCCCGATTTGGCTCAAATTTTCAGCACTTAACATTTAGGCCTAGTGTCACAATATTCCACCCGGCACTCTTTGAAATCTAAGAAAAAAAAATCGGCTGTCACTCTAATGTACATACATACCTATATACTAATTATAAAAAATAATAATGCATCCACAACAAAGGTGAAGGGTATATAAGATTCGGCATAGCCGAATATAGCACTCTTACTTGTTTTTACATACATTAGAAGAAGTTTATATTTATTTCAAGGACCCTAAATAATAATTATGTTCATTTTTCAGGTACCAAAAAATTTACCACTTTAAGAAATATTTTATAAAAATTGGTTTTAATTATTATGTGTAATGAAAATAAATATTTATTAAACATAATTATTATATCCAATTAATATCTTTTTACATTGGCTCATAACTATTATGATCAATAAATATGTATTTCTCTTATAGATAACTATTAGTAAAGATTTTTATTATTTTTATTTACGATAATAATTATTTTGAATATTTTCTTGATATTAATTGTTTTATTTTTGCAGATTATGCATGTGGATGGATACATTAGGTGAATAACCTGATTTGTATTCATTGATCATATAATAGGCTTTGCATTTGCAATAAAACTAAAGTAACGGGACAATATAAAGTATTTTAATATTTATGTATAAGAAATTTTCAAGTGCATAAAACATTGATATCATATTTCGTTGCGATAGCAGTTGTAATTTTGGTGTTCCCTTTTTATTATAGATTTTAACAATAATTTTCAAGTAAACAAGTGTTATTTCTTTTTAAATAGAGCAATGTTTTTATGTTTTGTTTCAATTTAAACCACTTAACTGCAATAAAACATCATTTATTAAAAAAACTGTGTGACTAAACTGTATTATATAAAATGAGTTATAACAGTTATGTTATTTCTTTTTCATAACTATTAAAAATAATTAATAATATATCTAACGAATAGTAATAGTTATAATATTTTTAAAAATAAGAATTGGAAATAATAATTATTCTTAATAAATGAAATAATAATTTATTATTAATAATTATTCGCAATTTTTATCGAATAAAAGTTATAACTATTAAGTCCTTGATTTATTTTATTAAATTTCAATGTTTTTTGAAAATATTATTTTTTTTTATTTTTTGTTAATAATAAATATTTTCCTTTCAAAAATGTTGGCACCATTGCTTTCATATTGTTAGCATTTTTGTGTGTATATGATATCAGCTGTTTTAGCTGTCACTTAACGTTGCGGACAAAATTCAGTTTTCAACAGATTCATCCACAACGGCAACGTTACAGAAAAACTAACGACTAGGGTTCTATAGCTGAAACAAAAAGTCGACTTTTCGACCTTTCGACTTTTTCCGTTTTTTAAAAAGTCGACTTTTCGAACTTTGGACTTTTGTTAGTTTATGAAAAGTCGACTTTTCGAACTATCGACTTTTTAGTTAATCGACTTTTTTGACTTCGACTATTTTCGACTTTCCGACTATTTTCGACTTTTTTCAACTTTTTACCATTTCTTGTAAAAACTACATGGTTTCTACATTTATTGATGCGCCTTTTGTAAAGTTTAGCAATAAAAATTAAATTTATCAAGGTGATAATAGTTAGAATAATGTTGTAAGAATTTTGTGTAGAAAAAAGCTTTATTTTATAAACATTTATTTATTTATTATTTACTTATATTAGCATACACTACAAAAAATGCAAGTGCAATATTTTTTTTAACAATCTAAAAAGTCGACTTTTATCGACTATTCGACTTTTATCGACTATTTTCGACTTTTATCGACTAGTTTCGACTATTCGACTTTTGAGATAACAAAATCGATTGTTCGACTTTTTTCCAACCAAAAAGTCGATTTCGACTTTTCGACTTTTATCAGGAAATAGTCGATTGTTCGAACAATCGAACAATCGACTTATAGAACCCTACTAACGACATACACAATAGATAACTAAAAACAAAACAGCTGATTCGGTACGGAACGTACAAACTAATAAGGTTTTAAGTCAAACGTACACGAATGTTTACATCAGTTTTTTTCACAACGCCTTTTATCAAGGCGAATTTATTAAGGTGGTGGCAGTTCTACAAAAACAACAATTGGTCTTAACAAATGTCAAAAAACAAAAATGAAAAATTAAACAATATGTTGATATTTAACTATAAAAAACAAGCTTTGACAACTGTTAGGACCAAAAAGCGAAAAAAAATGAGCTGTGTGACTTCACGTTGTATAAATTCGCCTTGGCCTAGGGTTAGCAATTATTGCTGAGCAATAAGCTGTTAGTTCAGTTGTCATTAATGTAAAATTTCTTCTTTCTGCGATTAATTCATACATATTTAATTTATTTAAGTACCAAAAGTAAAAAAAACAAAGAAGTTAGTGAAAAAACCATTCAACACAAAATATAAGTAAAACACACCAGTTTTTCATAGAACTTCTCGCGTTGAAAATTTTGTATTTGTGACGAACGTTTTCTCCACCTAAAGTAATCTGTTGTTCTGCCGACGTTATTGCTTGTGCTTATCAATAAAAATTGCTACGTGGAGACATAGACTTTTTTACTTTCATTGATGTACACCCAACACTTGTAGTGTATTTTGCATTTTTATATTTTATGCAAAACATAATGCAGGAATTTACAACTCTTGATAATGACCCTTGTACATTTTTAGAGTTGCACGATATAATGACCACCGTACTTATGAATAGCCTCAAAATTTAATACATAACAAATTGTTTGGCACCAAAGTTAAAAGCATTTTGAAAAAAAATTTCGCTTAATGAACATAAGACTTTTAAGACGGAATTATAAGAAAATCGTTACAACTTTGGTGATTACTCCTTTTTTTTTTAAAAAAAATTGCATTTTTAAATTTATAAAATGTGCTATTTTCTTGGGAAGATTTACAAAATGCTTGAAATATCTGAAGAAATAGATAACGATAAACCATGTATCTATTACTGCTCCTTCGTGAATCTTATAAACAAATATCAAGAGATTTGTCAAATAATATTGTTACGAAATTGTACTTGAATTCAAATAGAACGATTTTAAGGGTTGATTTAAAAGTAGCATAATGCTTTCAAATAACAGTGCTGTAATAGCAAACTGTAACATATCTGTGGGCATTATTAAATAAAAGCTGACCATTGATCGTAAGTTGCCAACGCTGTTTGAATTCGAATATTCAGTTAAAGAACATTGTAGAAAGTACACCACAGATGGCGTATGATCTAGAATATTCGAACTTTGACAGTTAAAGAGCAATCTAGAGTGCAGATGGCAGTGTTATAAATAGTGGCAGAGGTTGCAGTCGTTAGTGAGTTTATCAGAGATGCTTTTCGAATAAACATCAACTGAGTGCCTTGAAGTGTGTTGTGTTTTTCAATTGAATTCGTTTACATTATAAATTGTGTCTGTATTTCTGAGAATTTACAAACGTGTATAAAAAAAACATTGAGTGACTATTTAATTCTGTTGTTGTTGTACATTTGAATAAAGAGTTGTTACCATTTTCAAACTACTAAACGGCTTTTATTTGCAATCAAAAGTATCCGGTTTACTTAAAGGAAATAAACCAAACGTTTTGAAAAGGTTAAAACGTAACAATATAAAGAAAATAATATAATTTTAAAATTTACCTGTGTGGGAGGAACACCGAAAATAATATTCGATAACATACACTGAATCAATTAAGTCTCCGTACAGTAATACTTGAATTCGTGTACATTATAAATTGTGTCTGTATTTCTGAGAATTTAAAAACGTGTATAAAAAAAACATTGAGTGACTATTTAATTCTGTTGTTGTTGTACATTTGAATAAAGAGTTGTTACCATTTTCAAACTACTAAACGGCTTTTATTTGCAATCAAAAGTATCCGGTTTACTTAAAGGAAATAAACCAAACGTTTTGAAAAGGTTAAAACGTAACAATATAAAGAAAATAATATAATTTTAAAATTTACCTGTGTGGGAGGAACACCGAAAATAATATTCGATAATATACACTGAATCAATTAAGTCTCCGTACAGTAATACTTGTAATATAAACTAGCAATTTATGATTACTTTTCAATACATATTTAAACATTTTTTTAATTAATTTTATAAAAAAATTTTATAAACTAGAAATCAACATAAAAAAATACATACATTTTCATTAAAAACATAAAAATTTACAAAAATTCAATAATTGTACTAAAAGTATCACCGTTTTAAGGCAAGGAACCCCAATATTAAAATTAATTGCATTTAATATGTGGTAGGTCCTCCTTTCTGAGCAATTGCAGCATTTAAATGGAATGGACCAGTCAGGGAATGCAAAAATAAGCAAATTTCAATGGATAGAAATAAAATTATTATTTGCCTGAAAAATGAAGGAAAAAGTCTAACTGAAATTAATGATATTGTGAAAAGACCACGCTCTCCCATTCAGTACGTTATTCAACAGTGAAAAAAAGCCGGAACAATGGCAAATAAACCAAGAAATCACCGTCCAAGAAAACTAGACCACCACTTAGAGAGAAGAATTATACGATTTGTAGAAGGTAATCCAAAAATTAGCGCATGTGTAATTGCGGGAAACTTGAAAATTTAGGCTTGTAAGACGTACTGTTTTCAGCAGTACGCGTACTTTTTTTTTAGTTTTTGTACTTTTAACTGCATAACCCCTAAAGAAGTACGCAAATGTACTTCTTTTTGTACTTTTTTTCTACCTTTTTCGTACTTTCACCATAATTTTATAGAGGTAAACATGTCACTTAAACGACAAATTTGAACAACAGCAGGATGAAAATTTCTATGGGTTTTTAGTTGCAATAATCAGCAAGAGATTTTTCTTTTTAAAAATCGTTCAGCAGAGTTTTTATCGAATATAAGTACTTATATAAAAGGTCGTTTCAATTTAAAAAATAATAAGTTTGAAAAACTTTAAATTTTCCATCTTAATTCAAACATTTCTTTTCATGAATTTGTGGAAATAATTACATTATTTTCAATAAAAAATATCGATTTAGATCAACTTTTTGACGAAATTACATATATCATTAAAAACATTTGCTGAAAACATTGAAAAAGAAAAATCTGCAGAAGAAAAATGGAAAGAATTCTTAAATAGTGGATCATTTCCTAATTTTGAAAAGATTTGTTGCTTTGTCTTTGAATTCCTCATTCTAATGCAGCCAGTGAACGAATTTTTAGTTTAATGTATAATTTTTGAAGGAAGGAACGAAATAAACTTTTAATAGAAAATTTGGAAAGCGAGTTAATAATAAAAACAATCTTGTACTGAGTTTTTCAATTTTTTAAAAACCGAAAAAGGTAAAAATGAATTTGTACAATAAATACAAAAAAGTGAAAAATATTTATAATTTATTTAAATCAGTAAATTTTAAAGTTAATAATTTTCAAAAATTTAAAATGTATATATGTATGTACTTATATCAAAGTATACCATTAAAATTATACTTTTTAAATTAATTTTGAAGTATTAAACAATGAAAATTTGTTTTTGAGTTTTTATTCAGTTAAATTAAGAAACCAATAATACTATCATAATATAAATTGTTTTTAGTCTAGTCTGAAATATATATAAATTCAATAGATTTAAAATCACAAAAACTGATTTAAATTAAATTTAAAGTTCATTTTTTTATATTAAATAGAAATATGTAGTTAAGATCTCTTTTTTATGTTCTTCATTGTTACTGTTGTGAACTATTTTTTGTTAGTTTTTGGTAGGAGTTGCATGGCTTCATCTGGAGTGGGAAATTTTATTTTTATTGAAAATACGATGGATAAATATGCATACCTTAATATTTAAAAGAAAACTTAAAACAAAGTGATGCAACAATTATGGTTGGGTCGTTTGTATTGCTTCCAATAAGACAACGATCCCAAATACACCTACGGATTAGTAAAGAAATGTCTTATTTATAATGTTCCTAAGCAATTAAATCGCCCAGCTGAGTCACCTGATCTCAACCCGATTGACCATCTATGGAATCACTTGGAAAGAAAGATTCGGCAGCACAATATATCGAGTAAAGATCAGCTAAAAGCCGTTATAATGGAAGAGTGGTATAAAATAGATTTCCTAACAACAACAAAGCTGGTCCATTTCATGCACTACCATTTAAATGCTGCAATTTCTCAGAAAGGAGGACCTACCACATATTAAATGCAATTAATTTTAATATTGGGGTTCCTTGTCTTAAAACGGTCAACTGTACGGAGACTTTTTTGGTGATACTTTTAGTACAATTATTAAATTTATGTAAATTTTTATGTTTTTAATGAAAATGTTTGTATTATTTTATGTTGATTTTTAACTTATAAAATTTTTTATAAAATTAATAAAAAAAATTTTTAAATATGTATTGAAAAGTGATCTTAAATTGCTAGTTTATAATACAAGTATTTCTGTACGGAGACTTAATTGATTCAGTGTATATAGCTCTTCATCCATTGATTTTCTCTCCCTCCAATATTTTAAAACACATGAATTACTTTTCAAAAATGGTAACGTAAGTCTTTACATTTTGGTATATATGTTGATCTCACTTTCTTCTATTGTATCCTGTCTTAAAAATGCTGTTAGTATGTCATCCTCTTCAACGGCGTTGCTTACATCCAAAACATTAGTTTGATTGCTTACAAAATCTTTATTTAATGAAACAAATCTATCTCATAAATTTTTAATATAATTTATGGCTATTTGTTTTTTGTCGTGGCATGTTGGAACCGAGGATCAAAATATAGACATGTCCTTCCATAATCTGGTTGTTGCATTTTCTATCCCTTTTTAACTCTTTTCCTATCTTTTTTTGATGCTTACATTAACTATCATTCCTCTTTATCCTTTTTTCTCCTGCTACAAAATCACTCACGATCACGATTGAACCTATTTATGTATTTGTTTATGATTTTTATACCCTTCACCTTCGTGAGAAGGGTATATATAAGTTTGTCATTCCGTTTGTAATTTCTACATTTTTCATTTCCGACCCTATAAAGTATATATATTCTGGATCCTTATAGATAGCGGAGTCGATTAAGCCATGTCCGTCTGTCTGTCTGTCTGTCTGTCTGTCTGTCTGTCTGTCTGTCTGTCTGTCTGTCTGTTGAAATCAGTTTTCTGAAGACCCCAGATATCTTCAGGATCCAAATCTTCAATAATTCTGTCAGACATGCTTTCGAGAATTTTGCTATTTAAAATCAGCAAAATCTGTCCACAAATGGCTGAGATATGAGGAAAAAACCAAGACAACCTCGATTTTTGACCTATTTTTTACCTATATCTGGATTACTAAGACATTAATATAGACAATATGGATATCTAATGATAGATATTTCAAAGACATTTGCAACGACGTATATAAGACCATAGTAAGTTGGACCTACAACGGGTCAAAATCGGGAAAAAAAAAATTTTAACCCGAATTTTTTTTTCCAAAAAAAAAAATTTAAAATTTAAAAAAAAAAAAAAATTTTAAATTTAAAAAAAAAAAATTTAAATTTAAAAAAAAAAAATTTTAATTTAAAATAACAATCGAAAAATTTTTTTTTCAAAAAATTAAAAAAACAACTGGAAAACATTAAATTTTGTTTACCTAAAAATATTTAAAATTTTGAAGTATAATTTGGTGAAGGGTATATAAGATTCGGCACAGCCGAATATAGCACTCTTACTTGTTTTATAAATTGTTGTTGTATGTACACTAGAGTGCTCCAAAAAAATAAAATTGCGAATTTTGACCGTCCCCCACTCTAGAATGGTTCTATGTATTGTAGAAACACGTTGTGTAAAATATTAGGATGATAGGTTAACGTTAACTGGTGCCGCAACTACGCTGAAGTTTTGAGGTGCATTTACAAGGGGAAAAAATGCCATTTTTCAGTTTTTGTAAAAATTTTGGCATTAAATAATTACTTTTGCAATTTAGTTTAAAAGAATCGAAACGTACACGTAATTGTCGTTCTAATAAGATATAAAATACAAAAATTGGTTAAAAAATGTTAAAGTTATTAAAAAATCGCCAGGCCATTAACGTGTCTCAGGCCACTAGAACAAGAAATGTAGAAACAAAATTAACATATTTTGAGAAATATTAAAATAAAAGCACATTTTTACTTAAAATATGTCCATATTTACTTGTATATGAGTTTTTGTATACCGGATACCGTTAACCTATTCGCAGGTATAACGGCAGTTTCAAAACTCCAATTTTAAATTTTTAAAAATTTTGTTAAACAAATTTTTTGATCATCACATTGGGATTTATTGAGAACATAATAGGGAATAAAAATATGAAAATACCTCCTATACTTTTTCCGTACCTGCGATTTAAATTTTGAGATTTTCGAGAAAAACAATTTTTTGGCCATATTTTGACGAATGAGCCGAATTTCTTTACTGTTATGATTTTTAAGCAAAAACTATTCAGAATATTATATTCCAGGTAATTCTAAATATAGTCTGAAAGTTTTACTAAAATCTGAAAACGTTAACCCTTAAATCGTGAAGGTCAAAGGTCAAATTTTTCAATATTTGGAACTTCTCATGGAAAGATAGCAAAATGTTATATATTTTTGGGTCGATTTTGATGGTCATACCTGCGAATAGTTTAACGATATCCTACGAAGACAAAAACTCATATACAAGTAAATATGGATATATTTTAAGTAAAAATGTGCTTTTATTTTAATATTTCTCAAAATATGTTAATTTTGTTTCTACATTTCTTGTTCTAGTGGCCTGAGACACGTTAATGGCCTGGCGATTTTTTAATAACTTTAACATTTTTTAACCAATTTTTGTCTTTTATATCTTATTAGAACGACAATTACGTGTACATTTCGATTCTTTTAAACTAAATTGCAAAAGTAATTATTTAATGCCAAAATTTTTACAAAAACTGAAAAAATTGCATTTTTTTCCCCTTGTAAAAGCACCTCAAAACTTCAGCGTCGTTGCGGCACCAGTTAACGTTATCCTATCATCCTAATATTATACACAACGAGTTTCTACAATACATAGAACCATTCTAGAGGGGGGGACGGCCTGTACCTAGAAAATTTTTATCGTCCATACAATCTTGGAGCACTCTAATGTACACACATACAGCAATTTTATATCATATACATAAATCTATCCTTTTTTAACCGCTTTACATACAAAATTATTTTTTTTTCTTACTAATTTTTCTGGACTCCTATTACCACCAGCATGAATACATTTGAATTCGTATTAAAAAATCCAACAAGCAATCAAAAAATTCAAGAATAATAATATCCTCCGCTAGCTATCCTTTGTCCAGAATCTTATTTAATGTATTTTCATTGCATTGCTATCTTTCACAATACATACAATTACATACCTCAAAAAATAAAACTTCTATTTTATTGCACTAAAATTTTTTATTAACACACATTTAATACAATTTTTTATTTTGTACACCCAAATCAACTTCATAGTTTTTTTCACATTTTTCTACTCAGGGACTATATTTCCATATATGTGGCGGAAATATTTTATAAATAAACATTTTCGCTTTAAACATTTTTAACTTTGCACAATTTCGTATTTTACATTTTTATACCCTTCACCTTCGTGAGAAGGGTATATATAAGTTTGTCATTCCGTTTGTAATTTCCACAATATAATTTTCCGACCCTATAAAGTATATATATTCTGGATCCTTATAGATAGCGGAGTCGATTAAGCCATGTCCGTCTGTCTGTCTGTTGAAATCAATTTTCTGAAGGCCCCAGATATCTCCGGGATCCAAATCTTCAACAATTCTGTCAGACATACTTTCGAGAATTTTGCTATTTAAAATCAGCAAAATCCGTCCATAAATAACGGAGATATGACCAAAAATCCGAGACAACCTCTGAAAATTTCATCAAAAAACACAATGTATTGCATGCTTTGACAAAAAAAGCAACAAAACGTATGTTTGAATGTGCATGCTTTGCGTATTTTGTTTTTTTTGTGTTTTTTATACAATTAAACGTATGTTTGGATGTGTGTTGGTTTCATTGTCTTGCGTATTTTGTTTTTTCTTTTGGTGTTTTGTTTCGTTTGGCGTTGTTGTTGTTCTTTGTGTTCTTGATAAATTTAGGATGCTGTACGCTGAAAGTGGGCAATGTACATACATATATACTAATTATAAAAAATAATAATGCATCCACAACAAAGGTGAAGGGTATATAAGATTCGGCATAGCCGAATATAGCACTCTTACTTGTTCAACTTCCTATGGTTTGGCAGTCTACTTTTAGCATCTTCCATATTTTCATTGTTTGAATTTTTCACTGCGCATATCGTTTGCAGTTTATGGTTTTCACGCTGCAATTTGTTTGCATGTATGATGTTTTTGTAGTAAATTTTTTGTATATTATACACAAGCAATTTCATTTGTTTTTATTTACTAACCAAAAATATACATATATTTAGGCAGCAAATGTTTTAAAAATTAAAAATTATCATTTTGTCTTGTAGCCAGTGTTGCCGTTTTGGTTATTTATAGCCAAAATTGGTTATTTTTTTTCCTGATGTGTAGATGTGTATTTATTTTTCATTTTGGTTACTTTTTTAAAAACATTTTGTTATAGGCAGATTTTTCAATATTTAATATACCATCCTAACGAGATCGTATAATTCAGACTGTACTCTAAATAAAATGTTTCGACATCGGTTTGTGTTAATCCTTGTTGTAGGTGTATAATTTTACATGAGAGTTTTCATAAACAAATTATATCGATCGTGATTGGCAATTAAAGCCAAAAGATTTGAGAAAGAAAAATTGTTTTAAACGATATTTACGATTTTTGTGATTTAGGGATGTATGTAAATGAGTTCCAAATATTGGTTTAATTACACCAGCGGAACAGACATTTTGGTGCCGGAAATTTCAACTACATTTTGTACGAGTTGATGAACTCTCAGTACTATGTTACACTTATTTGTTTTCAGTCAGCACGCATTTTCGAAATATCGATTTTTTATTTTATATTCACATTACATACCCTATTTTTTGGAGTTTTTCTTCTAAATTTTGAGTAATACAGCATAGAATATGAAAGTTTTTAAACTGTTCTACGTAAACATATGATTCCTTTTAGTATAATAATTCTGATGGATGTTTCTTTTTCGGTTTATTGAGCATAAATAAAATGTATTCCGAAAATTCTAAACAAGAATATTTATTTTTAATATTTAGCTAGGTTCAACCTTTGCTATTGGTTTAGATTTTATTAAAAATACTCTAATTAAAACTACCAATGTCGTATGCATACAGACATCTGTATAAAACTGTATTTACATTAGACAATGATATTTCAATTCAATTCGTTTTATTTATTAAAAATTTATTTTATAAAAATAGTTTTCTTACTGTAGCCAGTAACGCAAATAAGATAAGTAAAATGAAAAATGTTCAGCAATACAGCAAAAGTGTAATATTTGAAAATCTATGCCACTATTTGAAAAGATATACATATGTATGTATTTAAGTCAGGTATTTCATGTAGAGGTTAGACAAAATAAAGTACATTTTAAAAAAAATTTAAGATTTACATTCAGTAAAAATAGTTGTGTAAAATAAAAAATATCAAAAAAGGCATGAAACTGGAAAAAAATATTTTAAAAATAATTAAACTTTATTTCTGTCGATTTTTCAGAATATTTTGCTATTAAGAATTTATTTTCAAAATATTCTAAATGTTGAAATCTTGAAAAACCTGTGTAAAATGAATAAAAAAAATAAAATTTCATACATACTTCTGTTCATATTTTTTTTAAAAAAAAGTTAAAAACATGATGTTTGCAATAAATCTTTTTTTGGTTACTTTTTTAGCATTTTAGTTATTGTTTTAATCAAACTTGGTTACAAATATTTTGTGGTTGTGGCAACACTGCTTGTAGCTCAACGTAAAATATTTTGTAAAGCAAAATATTTTTGGAAAAACTACCACAAATATTTCTACAATGAAGCTTGTGCATATATGGCATTGGTTTATAGTTTGTATATTTTCAGTATTTGTGCACATTAATATGAAAACGATTCATATTTATTGCGCAGTCGGTAGTCAAATGTAAAATCGTTTAACTAATTTTAAACCCTGCTTTATTGTTTAAATAATACGGGTTGTTTATTTTTTATTTAGGTATGACATTTCAGCGTTAAAGCTAAGCGGAAAAAACGTTCCGCCTTAAGTTAGGTACTCTGTTCAAAATTTCGTGCGAAATGCTGTCAAACTACATATAAAATATTTGGAATGAAATATATGCGAAATAATTTCACAAAAGCAGTAGTCTGTTTTTATTGTGGAAAACATGTGAAATAAATCTGGCAACCTTATTTTTCCACACGAAATAACATACGCAGCACTTTTTTCGCACGAAATTAAAACCAACAGCTAGCTGTCAAACAGCATGTAAAATTTTTCGCATGAAAAAACAATAATTTTTCGCAAATATGAACAGAGTACTAGGCTTTAAGCTGGAGGTCCACACTACGCATCACAGAATTGTGTGCTTTTCATACCTACTTCGCATTCTACGCTTCAAGTTACATGCGATGCTTTTTAAGCGTCAATTTTTTGTTTTATTATTAAAAAACTTCGCATTTTTTCACCATTAAACTTGTTTTAATTTTTATAATTGAAAAATACACATTAAAAAGAATATAAATTGTCAAAATCAGCTGACATGTTCGTGCGCTGCTTTTGACGCTTATAAAAGTAGAAAGTAGATCTACTTTAAGCATTCTACGCGTCAAGGCATTCTACGCTTTTATACTTGTAACTTGCAGCGTACAAATACATTGATTCTACTTTTTTGACAGCCGCGTAGAATGCGAGAAAGCGTAAAACGCGTGGTGTGGTCCTCTAGCTTTACGCTTTTGTTTAGGTAGGTAATATGTTTTTTTATTGAACACAAATTCTCAACTATTATTTCAGGAAATTTTCAATACATAAATTCAAAGTTAAAATGATTATAATAAATAAATTTCGTAAAGTAAATTTCAAATTATAAAACTAATGTAGAAAACACATCAATTCCTCCTTGCCAATTTCTGATCAATATCTCTTCAGCTTCCGTTTCAATCGCTCTGATCTTCTTAACTTAGGTGGCGAAGTTGATACATCATCTGTATTCCTTCGAAGGGAAATAGCTTGACTAGATGTGGAAATAAATTCATTTGAATTAGCTGGAACAGTCTCTACTTGGGGTGAAGTAGAAGGTAATTTTTCCGAAATCAATTGAGTTGCTGGAGTGCAGCGCAGTTTTGCAATAAATTACGTGCTGTTTGGTCAACATCAATATATTCATATTTAGTTCTACAAATTTTTAGCTGATTCTTATATTTCCCAAACGTTTCAAAATAATTCCGCGTTGCCATTTTCTCCCGAACCAAAATTTTTACATATAGCCTAGTACTCCGTTCATATTTGCGAAAAATTTTATATGCTTATTGACAGCTAGCTGTTAGTTTTAATTTCGTGCGAAAGAAGTGGGAAATAATGTATTTCACATGTTTTCCACAATAAAAACGGAGTACTGCTTTTGCGAAATTATTTCGAATATATTTCATTCCAAATATTTTATATGTATTTTGACAGCATTTCGCACGAAATTTTGAACAGAGTACCTAGCTTAACACATTATCATTTACTTGAAAACGATTCTGACTTGATTTGTTATTTGAAGTAACGACAGAAGGTTTGAGTAAGGAAAGTAGGGTACGAGGTTGGCGGCCATGAATAATTTCAGCTGGAGATTTTCTATCTTTATTAGGAGTTGATCTGTACGTAGTGAGATAAGCTAAAAGGGAAGAATTCAAATCATTAACACTGGCTAATTGTTTCTTTAAACAAGTTTGCACGCATTACATGATGATGCTATATTAGATATATCTTCATCAATGCGTCGCCACCAGCAATATCGTCTACTTATTTGCTTCATATGAACAATTCCCCAATGAATAACAATACGACTGTAATCTGTCTGCATGATCAAAAACCTTTGTTTTGTGTTATGTTAAATCGATGACGAAAATATGGAATCAATTCCTTTTCCGTCACTTTATCTGGCCAACCATTCATAATATATTCATTCAGCTACTTTTCTTGAATCTATTGGAAAATTATGAAGCTCTTCATCTGTAGTAATGTCATTTACTTCAATCAGTTCATCAAAATTGGAATCTCCTTTGTAAGGAAGCCTCGATAAGGCATCGGCATTTCCATGCTGTTTTGTATTCTTATAACGTATTTCATAATTATAGCTTGATAATATTAAGGCCCATGTGCAGTTGTACTATGAATTACTTTATGATTAAATATTGATACTAGAGGTTTATGGTCAGTAATAAGTATAGATTTTCGACCGTACAAATATTGATGGAATTTTTGAATACCAAAAATAATGGAAAGGCCTTCCTTTTCGATCTGACTGTAGTTCCTTTGATGGTCAGTTAAAGTCTTTGAAGCATATGCAATGGGTCGTTCTGAACCATCAGAATAAATGTGTGAAATTACAGCACCAATACCATATGAAGATGCATATGTAGCTAACACAACAGGTAATTTCTCATCAAAGTGTACCAGGTGAGCTAATTCAACCTCTTTAATTCATGAAAAGCGTTTTCTTGTTCGATACCCCAAACAAATCTTTGATTTTTCTTATGAAGAAGATTAAGCGGACCACAAAGGCTGACTTCCAAAATGTATCAACACAAAGTTTGTATGCAGTTCTCTTAGGGTATTTTAATTACATATGTACATATTTAAACTTCCTAAACAATGCAACTATGTACTTTGTTTACATTTACGATATGAAATGAACATAATGCAAATTATAATTTTTTTTCACTGAAAAATATATAAAAGTATTTATTTGGTGCTTATATTAAGTTTTTTATCCAAAAAAAAAAAAAATATTACTTCCATTTGTGAGTCGGCCATTCTCTATATTCTTTTCTTTTTTTATTTGTGTGCGTAAGTAAAAAATTATCAAAGAAAGCATCAACTATAAAACCGATGCGTGATTGCTTTTTTACTGCATTCAAAATACTCATTGGCGGCATTTTGTATGCCGGCATTATGAAACAGTATACTTTGTTCAAATACAAAGCAACTAACATTTTGGAAGTCAGCCAAACTGTTGAATAATTTTTTATAAAAGAGCAGTAATAATTAACTTTTCCCATAAAGGATTGAAGTTCGGCTATATTTTTGGGTCTTGGGAGATTTTTTATGGCCTTTGTTCCAGATTCTGAGGGAAAAATTCTATTGCAGTTTATTATGTGTCCCAAATATTCAACTTTTGATTGCATAAAACAACACTTAGAATAATTACAACTATCTTTTAGACTTTGGAACAATAATCGGAGATTCTTCAAGTGCTCTTCTTCAGTTGAACCAGTGAATATTATATCATCTGAGTAGTTTACACATCTTGGAATACCACTAATTGTTTGTTCATTCAGGCGTTGTAATATTGCAGGAGCACTTGCTACACCAAATGGTAATCTTTGATATTCGATTCCTCATCCATTTCCATTTGTAGATACGCATCTGACAAGTCTATCTTTGAAAACGATTTACCATTTTTCATTTTATGAAATAAATCACGAATTCGTGGAATTGGATACTGTTCTACATCCATTTGTGGATTAATTGTTACTTTGAAGTCTACACAGACTCTAATCTTATTGTTTTGCTTCGGTACTATGACTAATGGCGATGCCCATTGACTAAATTTGACAGGTTTCCATATTCCTAACTGCGTTAACTGTTCAGCCTCCTTTTTAAAAGATTCATAACGGGAATATGGAATTGGTCTTGGCTTACAAAATTTTGGCCTAGAATTAGGTATGTTGATGTGAAGTGTCATGTCGACTGTGATAGATGTCGACTGTGATAGAGATTGGACGTGTTTTATTTTTACTCCCAGTTTATTCGTTATCCTAATGTTTTTATCGGGAAATAAATATAAATTACACCTGTTATTTATTAACGCGAAAGGACGCTTATATTTTAATAATATTAAATAAAAAAAAAATCAAAACATAAACTAAAAGACAAATAAGTAAAGAAAATTTCTTTTTTGAAACTTTTTTGTACATTATCATTAAATAAAGATCAAGAGTGTTAACTAAATTATTTACAACTACTCTTAAATGAGTCTCTTAAACGAAAACATTGAGCGAAGGTTGAGTGTAAACGGCAGAAATGCATACGTAACAGTTAATGCAGATCAAAAAATATAAACAAAACAAACAGAAGAATCGATGACAGCTTGTTTTTAACCGCCAAGCCTGTTAACCGTGCTCGTTCTTGTTCCCCCGCATTGTCAACAACTAATGATTGTCAAACAAAAGAAAACCCAACAGCTGTTAATCTGGAGTTACCAAAAAATACAAATACTTTATTTACGCCAGAAAGTATGCTAGCAATATCAGCTCCACCACACCGACTACAATTAAAATTAACCCATTAAGCGGCGCTATACCCAAAATTAGTCAACCATTAAATAAATATAATAAATCCCAAATACAGGTTGGAATGGACCGGTATGTTACAGTATTAAAAAGGGCAAGAAGTCCAAAGTCTTCGAAAGCGGCACCCTTGGCTAAATTATATAAGGATAGTGAACCTGCTAGATTAAATAATGAAAATCGTTTTTCTATTCTGGAATGTGAAACAGATTAACCAGTAAATAAAATTACCTTTACAAAACCACCCCCTTTTTACTTGAGAGAAAATAATTCAAACTCACTGGTTCAGAGCCTGATCTCATTAATAGGTGAGAACTCTTTTTACGTTATCCCAATCAAGAAAGGCACGATTCATGAAACTAAAATACATGTCAATAGTGATTATAGACAGGTTGTAACAGATTTTGAAACTCAAAAGGAAAGTTTTTACACTTATTAGCTGAAAGGAAGCAAGGGTCTACAAGTTGTAATAAAGGGTATTGACTGTAATGTTGAACCACTCGAAACAAAGCAAAGCTTAGAAGATAAAGGTTTTAAGACAAAAAATGTGATAAACATTAGAAATCGCGAAAAAAAACCCCAACCACTCATCCGTATTGAACTTGAGCCCGGTGACATAAACCTGAAAAAAAATGAAACACATCCCATATATAACCTGAAGTATTTATTGCATCGTAAAATTACGGTAGAAGAACCACATAAACGATTTGGCCCCGTCCAATGTATGAATTGCCAAGAATATGGACACACCAAGGCATATTGCAAATTGCCACCCGTATGTGTTATTTGTGGAGAGTTGCATAACACATCCCAATGTAACAAATCCAAGGATGATCCTACTACTAACTCAATTGTTAAAAAATCACAAAGCCATAAACCGAAGATTTTCCCCGCTCAGCCATTAAATAACATCAATTTTAACTACCCCCGTTGCAACAGACATATGACAACAAAGAAACATATGCAAATGTACTAAGAAACAACCAAACTCAGACGCAAGTCCGTCAACCACAAAACCAAAATATGAACCCAGAGGTAAGAGAGCAAACGCCAACTTTCAATTTTACCAGACTAGAATCTACAATAGAAACTCTTATGCAATCGGTAAATAACTTTACAAAATCAATAAGTAACATGATGCAAGAAATGCTTAAGATGCAATCAATGTTATTGCAGACTGTGCTTAACAGACCATGAACTGCCTAAGAATATGTTTTTGGAACGCAAACGGCATTCGCCAACATAAAAACGAACTCGAGTATTTTCTAAAAAGTCATGAAGTTGATATAATGTTAGTTTCGGAAACCCATTTGACGTCTAGAAGTTTATTTAAGATAAATGGATATGTTTTTTATGGCACAAATGATCCAAGAGATAGAGCATGTGGAGGCTCTGGAATTTTAATTAAAACCCGTATCAAACACCATTCAATGTGTGATATTTGTGAAGATTATCTTCAAGCTACGACAATCTGTTTGGATGATTGCTACAGAAACCTATTAATTTCGTCGATATATTCACCTCCAAGGTTTTCGATTACTGAAAACAAATACGAATCACTAGGACCGCGATTCCTGGCAGCTGGCGATTATAATGCTAAGCATACTCACTGGGGATCAAGACTTGTAACCCCGAAAGGTCGCGCTTTTTTTAATACAATTTCTAAATTGAATTTGAATGTGCTGTCAAAAATTTTGAACAAAACTTAAAACTTGCTGTTGAACACGCCACTCAAATAACCCAACAAATAATATACAATAGACTCTATTCTGCAGACATTGAACAGTTATTAGCTGAAAAAAGAAGAGTTCGTCGAGAGTGGCAACTCTATAGATCCCCTCAACTTAAAACGGAGCTTAGAAAATGTCGCAAACGCCTCAGTATGCTTCTTCACAAACGCAAAACTGAATCGATTAATAAATATCTGGAGAACTTAGATGCCACCCAGTACTCAAACTACTCTCTATGGCGAGCTACAAAAAAATTAAAAAGACCTGTTATGAGCAGACCTCCTCTACGTAATTCTAGTGGAGGCTGGGCGAGAAACGATACTGAAAAAGGAAACCTGTTTGTTAGTCATCTAAAGAATATATTTTCCCCAAACGAGCCAAACGACATAATAGAGTTATATAAAATATTGTTCTGCACTCTTCATCGATGTTTCGCAAGCCTTCGACAAAGTATGGCATGAAGGATTATCGATAAAAATAAAACAATAGCGGTATTCAGTGTTAAGTGCGAATGGTCTAGCATCATTGCAAATGCAAAATTTTACCGTAATCCAATAACAAAATACACACAAAAACATTTACAATTTTGCATTTGCAATGATGCAATACCATTCGCACTTAATACTGAACACCGCTAATATTTACCAGTGAACACACACAAGCTTCTAGAAAGTTATTTAAGTCATCGAAAGTTCGTTCTTAAAGAGGGAGACTTCATAAGTTCACCACAGCCTATTGAAGCAGGCGTACCCCAAGGAAGTATACTGGGTCCCTTCCTATATTTGCTATATATATATGCCTATGTGATATGCCTACAAACAGTCGAACCCACATATCTACTTTTGCTGATGACACAGCTATACTAGCCATTCATGAAAACCCCCAAGAAGCATCTGTACTGTTACAAGACCATATACTCGACATAGAAAGGTGGTTAAAACAATGGAGAATAAAAGTAAACGAGCAAAAATGTATACATCTTACATTCACATTGCGTAGAGAATCGTGCCCTCCAATCCTAATAAATAATCATATAATACCTCAACAAAGTGAAGTTAAATATCTAGGCCTGCATCTAGACCAACGTCTTACCTGGAAAAAGCATATAGATACGAAATTGACACAAATGAAGTTAAAATTACTACAAATTTACAGGCTAATTGGTAAAAACTCGAGATTGAGTTTAGATTGCAAACTTTTGCTGTACAGCTCAATAATAAAACCCATATGGTGCTATGGAATTTAATTATGGGGCACGGCCTCAGCTTCTAATATTGAAAAAATTCAAAGATTCCAAAATAAAATATTACGAATGATAACAGCAGCGCCTTGGTATGTGAGAAATATTAACATTCATAAGGACATAGGTGTCTCCCTGGTGAAAAATGAAATAAAAAAACAAGCGGAGTCATATTTTAAAAAGTTAGAAGTTCACCCAAACCCACTTGCACGAACATTAATGAGAAGTAATGGCTACATCCGACTAAGAAGAAGGAATCCAACAGACCTGCGCTTATGATAGGATCTATAAATTAAACAAAATTTTTCATCCAACTGTGGTGGGACGTAAATAAAAAATAATATTTAGATTTAAGATTTGAACAAATTATTGATAGTTCACATTATTTTGTGAAGATACAATAAATAAAATATGAAATAAAAAAAAAATTATTTAAATTAATAATTGGGCTTTTTTACGTCTTCTTTTTGGATTAGGGTCTGGATTTGGGTCCAGTGAGGCAAAATAATTGCCTCCAGTCTTAGAAGTCATGTTTAAATAATTAATATTTACTATGAGTGTTTTATGTTCAATGCACTTGTAACAGAGAAAAAGTTTAGTTGAGAGTAATTGTGTAAAAAGAACCACTTGTTAAAAAGGAACACTGATAATATATGCGGTTGTTTATCACGATACGTCTTTATTCAATGAGTATTTGTTTTTGAATAACAAAACAATAAACATAGTTCAAATAGTCTAATTAGTTTAGAACATTTTTGTGTGAAACACAACAAAAATTTTATTAAACCATCATAATATATTAGGACATTATGACAATATGACCAAATAGTAGACCGTGTGAATACCCCAATTATTTCAATTTATTTTATATTTTTATGTTGTTAAACAATTTTTGAAATCTTCCTTGGACATTTTTTTAAAATTATTTTTTTTTCTTAAGAGGATGAAATGCTTTCATATTAGTGTATGTTTTATTATGATTAATTATATTTTTACGTTTCATATTTTGTTAATTCATCTTGAAAGATTGGCCAATATATGGCTATTATGCAAATTTTTCTGAACTAATTCATTAGGTAATACAACTGTAATGCAATTTATTATAAAATCGCATAAAATTTACGTAAAAAATAAAAATTTATAATATTTATCTGAATGAAAAAAGTTTGGGAAAAAAAGCATTTTTCGATTATAATATATATTAAAAAATTAATTCTGATATACCTAATGCCAGTGCCTTTTCTCCCAAATTCCTAGTATCATCCTATGATTCGCATTATCATTGATTAATTACAATTAAATGATATTTCGGTTTATTAATATAACTAACAGTAATCTAATGTCTGTTCATGTCTGAACAAAGTTTGAGCAACAAGTAATTTTTAGCCAATAGTATCAATCAATAATTTCATTGGTCAATAAACAATCATCCTTATCGTGGTTGGCGTAAACCTCTTACGCCTACGACTGTTTCGTACAAGATTAAAGATAAAATAAAGAATAGTGTGCATTCGAATCCGAAAAAACGCCGACGATGTACTCTTTTTACTCACTGTAGAATTAAAAACTCGTTTAATATTTTTTCTTTTTTATAATTTATTTTTATTTAGTTGTTCGTTTATGTCTCTAACAAATTACATATTTATTTTATATATATTTTTTTTTTAATTTAACTTCAACAATGATGTAACTTATTATCTAAATGTTAACTTTAATTTCACAATTTCTTTCTAATTGTATTAATATTTTTTTATTAATATCTTGTTTGTTTTGCTTATTGATTAATATTCAATAATACTTTTGACATTTTTCTTACCAATATTTGGTCACAAATATAAATTTATTCTTCTATAATTTTATGTTTTTCAATAAATAAATTGGATGGGGTCAATATTGAAATGATACAAATAATTTTTTTTTTTAATTTGTATTTTCTTTTATCTTTGCGTCCCTATCTGCAATAACTGATTGCAGGAAATCCATTTATCATTCAACCTAATATAGTTTTAAATATTGGCAGTATAAATTACATAAGGATTTGCTTAATTTAAATGATGAACTTATTTATGTATATCCTTGCAAGATATTGACTTATACAAGATGTTGACTTATACTAACTACAATTGAAATAAACTTTTTGGTCAAAAAGTCGACTAATTTCTCATCCATATATACCGGAACTCTACTTTAAATGAGATTTCAATCACAATCTAGTTTATTTTACTAGATTTTATTAACTTTTTGCGGCTGAGTGGTCACTTTACTAACCATCTTTTCTATAGTCTTTAAAACATCGTTTATTGGCTTCTATTGCCATTTTGTTAAACAATTATATTTTTTGAAGTCATCGTTTATGATTTTTTTGCAAAACTTTGCCGTCAGCGATAGATAAATATATTAATTTGAAAATATTGTAAAAATAATTTTTTTTAAGAGAATTTCACGCATTTAATAAAAAAAAGCACAGAGTGCTTATTGTTCATCGAATTCAGTGTTACTTTGCTATTTCGGTTGTTTTGTCAGTAAATTTAGTCAAAAATATTCGATTTCAAAAAAATGTAGACGAAACAAGAATTTGTATCAGTTATTTTTAATGCCAACCTCCACAAAAAACCTTGGGGTGGTTTTTTTGTTTTGATTTATTGTTTCTTACTTTTTATAATAAACTAACCTTGATTAAAGTAAAAATGCAATTGTTTTGATTTTAAAATTATACACAAAAAAGAGTGGCTTAAAGAGTTATGATGTATGGGAACAAAACAAAATTTAGTTCATGAGATTTTGTCAAAATTTAATTCAATTTTTTTAGATTTAAAAAATTATTGCTTTTTAAATGGTATTTTGTATGACACTATTTTTTGTAAAAATTCGAGCTAATTTCTACAGAAGTCTTGTCGAAAAATATTCTGTTGAAAAACTAAGATAAACGGACGTGTTTTTCCATCTCCGCAATTATTTCGTTTTTTTATTGATATTGGCGGATACAAATATAAAAAAAATATTAAACTCGACTTTACTCAAGAGTTGACTTTAGGTCATAGACAAGTTAAAGTATACTTCTGACGTTGAAGTCGACTTTAAATATAAAACTAGCTGAAGCTGTTATTAACTCGTTTAACAACAGCATCAGCTGTTCTTCACCAAGTAAAAAAGTTCTGCAGAAAGTAAAAAATGTTTAAGTTACAAGATATTGGTAGAGATTTTGCAATTATTGAACAGTTATCAATAAAATTAGTACCAAAATATTCTAATTATGCTATTCATCTTATATATTTAATTTTTCCACAACAATCAACTTTCTTTCTTTAGATGTCCCGGTTACTTTTATTGTTTACGTTTTTTGGATTTTTTTTTAATTTTGTATGTCAGCTGTTCAGCGTTGCCACTTGTCTGTATTTTGTTGTATATTGTATGAAAACATTTTCTACAATTGCGGTGGCACCCAGTTAAAGTCGGTTCAATTTAAAACACACTTTAATTTTGACTATAGTTGCAAAATAATTAAAAGCAGGTTTTTATTTTAAAGTTGTTTCTAAAAAGAACCGACTTTAGTGTTTGACTATGATTATGGGCCATTATATCCCCTTCTAATAAGAAGTGAGTAAATGAAAATAGTCTACATCAAAAAATAAAATACTCTTTGCAAATTTACAACAATAAATTGCTTGTGGGCTACCAGTAGCCCATCATAAGTAGGCCTTCTCTAAGCCGTCTAACAGCAGCGAGTATGTAAGGCCTTGGCTCGCAATGACACGCCGTGTAAATTTGAATTGATTTTGCCATGCGGCTAGAAGTCTTTGTGTCTGCAAAATGTGGTATTTAGGAAGGTCCCTTTACTGAATCTTTTTCCCGCTGGGGTGTTACTTCCCAGCGGGAAAAGGCCTTGCACACTCGCTGCTGTTAGAGGGCTGAGAGAAGGCCTACTTACGAAGGGCTACTAGAAGGCATACTTTAGAAGGCCTAATTGGGAAGAGCTATTAGAAAGTCTACTTTGGAAGGGCTATTCGCAGGGCTGCTATATGGTCTTATGCCTGTAAAAAAACCTGTTATTACTGATATAATGAAAGGTCTGTAGAGGAATGCCATATGGAATGCGTAGAAAGGTAGGACTACTGCAAAGTCTTATGGAAGGGCTACATGAGAAGGCCTAATAAAGTGCCTAAAAGAGAAAAAACATTAGAATAAGGCATCAAAGGACGGCCTGTGAAAAGTCAAGTCGTGCATTTTCATGTTTTATAGAACGTCTACCATGGAAGACCTATTTAAAGTCTTATTAGAAGATCTAAAATAAAAATAAGAATTAAAATGAAGTTGTTTGTTTAATTTTTTGAAACATGATAATTTCTGATTACATACTTAAAAAACAACAAAAATAAATAAGAAGCCACATCAAGCAATTTATTGTTGTAAATTTTGTAAAGAGAGTTAATCAAAGAGATGCAGAGTATTTTATTTTTTGATGTAGATTATTTTTATTTAACCACTTGTTATTAGAAGGGGATTCATAGGCCTTCTTGAACACCTTCCAAGAGCAGGCAGTGTGGCCTATTTATATACATACATATAAGATTAGTCAAAATATTTAAAATTTTCAATTAATTTGTTATTTTTAATTTAAATTTTGTCGTTTGTAATTTATAATATTTTAATCGATCTTTCAGTGTGGAAAATGTGCCTACTATTCTTCGACATTTAGTCAATACTGCCATGATTATTGAATTTCAGAAGATTATTAAAGGTAATACCGAGGTATTTTATTCTTTGTTTAAATTGTATTTCAGTTCCATTAAGGAAATATAGTGAGTATTCGCTTACTTTCCGGAAAAACATACTATTACGAAAATGCACTATAAATTTATTGGCAGAAATTAATTGGTTTATTGGCAGAAACTCTACGATTAGTTTAAATTGTAAACTTCTACTTTATAAGTCGACCATAAAACTGATATGTTGTTAGTCTCAGCGTCAAATGTAGAACAAATCCAAAGACACCAAAACAAGTTTTTAAAAATGATCGTAGTTAGTTCATTATGTAATGAAAATACAATAAATGAAAAACAAAAAAAAACAATTTCAATCTCAAAATTTTACACTGAAGAGTTTAATATATCCAAAATTCATCAAAAGTTACGAATTCTTTACAATATTAGGTCAACACCAATCATATAAAACGTGTACCTTACACCGTGCGAAAACGTAGAAGCATTTCTACTACAATATGTATATAATAATTGGGAATAGTTAAAGCTCAATTTTGGGATGAAACTTAGTGTACAAATTATTTTAGGAAGTAAGCCTTCTATGAAAGTTATAATGGACAGATCGTTTTGCTAGTGTAGTTTGTAACTATATGATATTGTGCCAAATTATATGATGTTGCTGTAATACCCTTCCCACTATGGTGCAGTATAAATACATAAATCTAAAAAGATGAAATGTCGATTAAGTCGTATTTCAAAAAAGTTTAAAAAATCTACTTTTAAAAAAATTCAAAAGTTTCTAAAATTTTAAAATGTCATATTTTTGTAGCAACTATGTATATAACCTTAACCTGCACACTAGGGTGACAGCCGGTTTTTTTAGATTTCAAAGAGTGCCGGGTGGAATATTGTAACACTAGGTCTAAAAGTTAAGTGCTGAAAATTTAAGCCAAATCGGACAACGATTTCGGGACGCGCAGCGAGGTCAAAGGTCAGATATATGGGGCATTTCATGTCAAGTGAACCAACTTTTGAAATCGATGTCTTCCGATCGGGATGAAATTTGCACCAAGGTTAGCTCTATTGGATAGTAACTCAGACACAATTTTTCAACAACATCGGTCGAGAACTCTCTGAGTTATAGGGGGTAAAATTTTGACAATTTGGTCAAACAGGGGTTTTTTCTTATCCATGTAACTTATTACCTATTGTTCTTAGCAAAATGTGTCCCAAATAGTATAGATAGCTATTTCTTCGATCTTTCGAAAAAAAATATTTAAAAAAAAAAATAAAAAATTTTTAATATTTTTTTTCCGAAATCAAAAACTTTTTTGACTTTTTTTTAAAATGCGTCCTTCTTTTTTTTTTTTTTTTTTTTTTTTCTTAAAATAAATTTTAGATATTTTCCTTGAACACCTACTTGGTCGCTTAGTGGGATGCGAGTGGGATATCTATCAAAATAAATATTTTGTAACTCAAAACATAAAATTTTTTACTTTTTTTGCAAAATCAAAAACTTTGTTGACTTTTTTTTTTCAAAATTGACCCTTTTTTAATCTTTTTTTTTTAGGTCAAACAAAAGCTTAGATATTATCCTTGAAGACCCTTTTGGTCGCTTAGTGGGATGCGAGTGGGATATCTATCAAAATAAATATTTTTTAACTCAAGACTTACAATTTTTTTAGGTCAAACAAAAGCTTAGATATTATCCTTGAAGACCCTTTTGGTCGCTTAGTGGGATGCGAGTGGGATATCTATCAAAATAAATATTTTTTAACTCAAGACTTACAATTTTTGACTTTTTTTTTGCCCATTTCCAAATGGGCCCTTTTTTTAAAATTTTTTTTGTAGTCAATAGAAAGCTTAGGTCCATTCCTTTAAGATATTTTTAGTCCCTTAGTGGGATGCGAGTGGGATATCTATCAAAATAAATATTTTGTAACGCAAGACATACAATTTTTTAATTTTTTTTTGCAAAATCAAAATTTTTTTCCAATATGGGCCCTTTTTTAATTTTTTTTTTTGCTCAAAAGAAAGTCTAGGTCCATTCCTTTAAGATATTTTTAGTCCCTTAGTGGGATGCGAGTGGGATTTTTTGGCAAAATCAAAAACTTTTTTGACTTTTTTTTAAAATGGGCTATAAAGAAAGCTTAGGCCTATTCCTTTAAGATGGTTTTGATCGCTTAGTGGGATGCGAGTGGGATATATATCAAAATAAATGTTTTGTAACTCAAGACATACAATTTTTTTGTTAAAACATTTATTTTGATAGATATCCCTCTCGCATCCCACTAAGGGACTAAAAATATCTTAAAGGAATGGACCTAGGCTTTCTTTTGAGCAAAAAAAAAAATTAAAAAAGGGCCCATATTGGAAAAAAATTTTGATTTTGCAAAAAAAAATTAAAAAATTGTATGTCTTGCGTTACAAAATATTTATTTTGATAGATATCCCACTCGCATCCCACTAAGGGACTAAAAATATCTTAAAGGAATGGACCTAAGCTTTCTTTTGACTACAAAAAAAATTTTAAAAAAAGGGCCCATTTGGAAATGGGCAAAAAAAAAGTCAAAAATTGTAAGTCTTGAGTTAAAAAATATTTATTTTGATAGATATCCCACTCGCATCCCACTAAGCGACCAAAAGGGTCTTCAAGGATAATATCTAAGCTTTTGTTTGACCTAAAAAAAAAGATTAAAAAAGGGTCCATTTTGAAAAAAAAAAGTCAACAAAGTTTTTGATTTTGCAAAAAAAGTCAAAAATTTTATGTTTTGAGTTACAAAATATTTATTTTGATAGATATCCCACTCGCATCCCACTAAGCGACCAAGTAGGTGTTCAAGGAAAATATCTAAACTTTATTTTAAGAAAAAAAAAAAAAAAAAAAAAAAAGAAGGACGCATTTTAAAAAAAAGTCAAAAAAGTTTTTGATTTCGGAAAAAAAATATTAAAAATTTTTTTTTTTTTTTTTTAAATATTTTTTTTCGAAAGATCGAAGAAATAGCTATCTATACTATTTGGGACACATTTTGCTAAGAACAATAGGTAATAAGTTACATGGATAAGAAAAAACCCCTGTTTGACAAAATTGTCAAAATTTTACCCCCTATAACTCAGAGAGTTCTCGACCGATGTTGTTGAAAAATTGTGTCTGAGTTACTATCCAATAGAGCTAACCTTGGTGCAAATTTCATCCCGATCGGAAGACATCGATTTCAAAAGTTGGTTCACTTGACATGAAATGCCCCATATGCAAAATTTTACTATTTCTATGAAATAAATTTGTGAAACTCTTTAACATTCTTCAGTATTTTACAGCAATATGTAGATTTGTTTATATTAATAAAAATTACAGTAAAAAAATCTTTTAAATTAACCCTATATCTCCTTTGGGTCAAAATGATCCACAAACTGTATTACATATGTCTAAAATTCGGAAAAATGCACATTTTTCAGTTTTTATAAAAATTTTACTACTGAGTAATTAAATTTGCAATTGAATGCAAAAGAATCGAAATGTGTACGTAATTATCGTTCTAATGAGATAAAAAAACAAAAAAAACAAAATATCTCAGGCCACTAGAACAAGAAATGTAGGAACAAAATTAACATATTTTGAGAAATATTAAAATAAAAGCTTCTTTTTACTTAAAATATATCCATATTTACTTGTATATGAGTTTTTGTCTTCGTAGGATACCGTTAACCTATTCGCAGATATGACCAAAGAAAATTATTTTTTTTAACGGAGTTTCAAAATTCCAATTTAAAATTTTTAAAAATTTTGTTAAACACATTTCATAATATTCTGATCATCTTATTGGGATTTATTGAGAATAAAATATAGGGAATAAAATTGTGAACAATACCTTCTATAGTTTTTCCGTACCTGCGATTTAAATTTTGCGATTTTCGAGAAAAACTAAATTGTTGGCCATATATTGGCGAACGATCTAATTTCCTTACTGTTATGAATTTTAAGTAAAACCTATTCAGAATATTATAGTCCAGGCAATTTTAAATATAGTCTGAAAGTTTTACTAAAATCGGAAAACTTTAACCCGTAAATCGTGAAGGTTAAATGTAAAAAACAGGCTACACGACTACACGAACACAAATTCTGCTGGCTTCAGTTATAGTCGTGTGGCAGCTACTGAATTATTTTAAAGACGACAGCCACAAATTAAACAGCTGATTTAATAAAAAATAACCATACAAAATTCCAAAGTTATTAAAATTTAAACAATTATTTTGAGTAAAAATATATATATATGGTTATAATTAATTATGTACCTGTTATTAATTTATTTCAGAAACTTCTCTTAATTAAGTAAAAAAAAAATATATTTTTTTAAGCACTAATTTGATTTACATTTTTTATTATATTATCAACACTATTTCTTTTTTGTAGTTGATAAAAATAGAAATTATCCTAAGTCCCCTTTTACAATGCAGAAATTGAAAGGCATACATTTTTCTCATTCTCTTTTGAACTAACCTAAACCTGTGTAATATACTCTCTACCTCTTGAACCCCTTGCCCACAAACTTCGTCAATTTCTACATTGTAAAAGGGGACTAACCCAGATATGCCGACTGTACTAAATGTAGTTCTTGTTTACAAGAAACGTCACGATTATCAAAATACAATTTTTTGTTGTTCACATATACACCCTGCAGTTCATTGCACAAGTTTCGCTACGTCGAATTTGTTGGCCACTAAGAACTACTACTAGTGAATTTTCAACCCACTCGCAACGTTATTGACTGGTGAATTTAACACGGGGATGTCATTGCAAGTGGCCGATTGGCACACTCTGCATAACACTTCACTATTAAATTCAATAGTGAAAATACTCCAGCATTTGAGAAAAAAGAAAAAATAAATTTTTCTGAGAGCGGGGTTGAACATATAACCTCTCGTTTTCTAGTCAAATGCTCTAACCACTAAACCACAGAGCTCTTATTTGTACTGCTCTCTAATTGTTATTAAGAATAAAATGTGAGTCTATTCTCTATTTTTGCATTTTCTACATCATCACTGAGAAGTAATGCTCTAACCACTAAACCACAGAGCTCTTATTTGTACTGCTCTCTAATTGTTATTAAGAATAAAATGTGAGTCTATTCTCTATTTTTGCATTTTCTACATCATCACTGAGAATGAAAACACAAACGGCCACATTCAGCATTACATGTGGCCATCGAAGTGGTATATTCTAGAAGATTTTATTTTTCTTGAATTTATTTTCAAAAACTAAAGACAAATATCTATTGTTTATTACTGAATATGCTGGTGAAATGTAGTGCAAATGATAACCATTTAACTACCACTTTAGCAGCCACATCGAACTAGTTAGTTGTACAAGTAGTAATATAGCTAGTGCAAGGTTTCCAATTGGCACTTTTCAAACTGCTGGGCATATTCTTTGCCAATACCAGAGTTTGTTTTTGCTTCACTGTGTTTCAGTTTTACTTATTTGCTTAACTACAACTACGAGAAAATAAACAAGCAAAGTCAAACAGCAAAGTCAAAAAATAAAAAACTGCTTATTAGCTTATAGTGATACAGTGAGAAGTTATCTGCTTGTGCAGCCAGTCACAGTGATTAAATTATAGAATAGTGCAAACACACATTCAATTTCTGAACATTAATAAAAAACCTTAAGCAGTTATTTCCAAGTGAAAGAGCGCAGCAAAAAGCACAGCAAAAGCATAGGAAAAAACAAAAATGCTGAAATGCTCACAGCATTTGAGAATTTAATTGCTGTGACTGCCTGCGCAAGCAGATAACATCTCACTGTACCACAATAAGCTAACAAGCATTTTTTTATTTTTTTACTTTTGCTGTTATAGCTTGGGCGCAATTGCTGAAAAACTGTAAGCAAAGCATTTTTTAGGTGCTTTTGCTAATTTCAAGCAAGCAATACAAACACTGGCCAATACCTCATGGGAGATTGTGTGATCGCATTATTTTTTGCTACTATTTTTGAGTTATTGAATTTTTAATTTGTGATATTTTCATAATGCCTATATTCAGTCATTATGGACATATCTCGTTTGTACGGAAAGTAAAATTTTGTAAATTTACAAGTGAATAAATACTATATTTTTTTGGAATTTATATTTATGAAGAATAGCTTGATTGTTATATGCATGAATGTTTCATTATTGCGTTTTAGTTTTGTTGTTGATACCCCAATATCCTCTATATTGGACGACTTAAAAAACCACTTTTTTCAATAAATTTTTAAAAAACTCTAATTTCACTGTTTTTTATTTCTCATTTTCTTCCAAAATAATATAAAAGTAATTTTAAAATTATCAAGCTCAAGCAATCGGCATATCTGGGCTAATTCGGCTACATCGGCATGAGTAGTCGAGTGGCAGTGTAGATATGCTGTCGTCAAAATAATCGTATTCATATAAATATGTGTATTTTATTTTTGACAGATTGAAGTTGACTTGAATGTGTTTAATGCATGACATTTTTATTTGACTGGATAATTACACCAGATCCGCGGATTCCTATACAAAAATTTAAATCTCTTGTATATATATAGTGCATGCTGAAGAAATTTAGTTAAAATGCTTAAGAAATTTGTTCAGATAAATTGAACTTTTAAAATTTGAGTGTTAAATATTACTGAAACAGATGAACACGAAAATATTCTAACCGACAGTTAAAATTCATTTATCTCAACTCAACATATAATTTTGAAAAAAAAGTTCTATACTACATATTTAAGTATATTAAAAAAATAAAAGTATTGAAAACATTTAATTATATTATTTTAGCTTTTTTCTTCGTTTCTGTTCACCTTCACGACTGTTAATTGACCAAGTTCGTAAATAAATTATACGTAAACATACATGGATAAATTCTTACATTAATACATCATATATTAGAATACTTACATTTAGTAATTATTGTAAAATAAATATACATATATAAAGCTTTGTCCGTTTGTCTGTTTATTTTAACAATTTTTAAAATTGTTTAAATGTAATTCTCTTTTCAGTGTGGTGTAGATTTTGCATTTTTACAAGTAAAAAATGGTAACATAATAATACAATACAATTGGTTAGAAGTTTCCATTGTTATTTTAAGGATTATGACCTTTTTTAGTTGTTTGGTTGCATTAGCAGATTAGTTTGACAGATACATAGTTAATACGCTCGACTTAACCAAGAATTGTGTTTTGTTTGTGTTTATTACATGTGTTCGTAAACAACACAAAAATAGTCATCATTTAGCTAAAAACAACAATTATCGTAAAAAATTAATAGTGAATCGCACTTCATAGCGTTTCTTTAAAATATGAATGGCATTTAATTAAACAGTAATTATCTCTTACCCTGCAACAAAATACTAAAGTACCCAGCCAGCAATTGGAAGTTATATTTTCGATACATACACTAAATTGTTTCTACTTCGTAAGTCCCCTTTTACAATGCAGAAATTGAAAGGCAGACATATTTCTCATTCTCTTTTGAACTAACCTAAACCTGTGTAATTAACACTCTACCTCTTGAACCCCTCGCCCACAAACTTCGTCTGTCTGCCTTTTAATTTCTGCATTGTAAAAGGGGACTAACGAACATATAAAAGCATATAAAAGAAAGCCCGACCATATGATACCCTACACCGAGATAATGATTATAAACAGTTTTCTTTTAAAATTTATATGGATGCTATGACTAATTATGGACCAATTGCCGTAGAATTACGTGACATGTCTTCTGTATATAAAAAACTTATTTGTGTTGAATTTTATTTGAATACCAACATTTTTAAGAAATGTTAAAGTGATTTTCGGAAGTGGGCCTTATGGGAGCTATGACTAATTATGTACCGATCGTCACAAAATTTGGTAATGCGAATTCGGCTTATATAAAACTTATTTGGATATCTATTTATGTAATTAAGGTATTTTATGACAGCTTAACTATTTTCAGATAGGAGACATTTTAGTGTATGTATCGAAAATATAACTTCCAATTCCAGGCAGGGAAGTGTCATAAAATAAATTATCTTGCCAGTGAAGCTGGAAGCGGGATTGTCAGATTTTGTTCACCTTCATCGCCAAAGTGTTCAAAATCGCCAAAAATCGGCAATTTTTAATTTGTTCAGACTTTTGACCTTACAATTTACCTTTTTTCCATATTTTAGAAAATGACTTAAATTATTTATTGATTAATTTAAGTCATATTACTGATATTTCAATAATAAATTCATCTGGTGTGTAATTGTATTGAAAATGTAACCGTAAAATTTGAATTAGAGCTAAATGTATTAGTAGAAATGTGTGTGAACGTTGAAATGAACAAAGCTTATATTATTAATAGTAAGTAAAAAGAAAGAAATATGCAGAAACAATAGTTCTTGCAAGATTCGAATCATTTATTAAAATACTGTAACATCTTACGTATCTAAAAACGGAATTACTCCCATTTTCAACAGGCCGAGATAAGTCCCAAATGATAAAACATCCAAATAAAAATTAACTATCACTGAATTATCATCCATATTATTAGGAATTGTATATTTTAGACATATGTTTTACTAAAATATTTCTTACCGTAAATCTGTAAAATGTAAAAAAAAAAAATAAAAGAAAATAATTAATTTTTAAATTTATCAAAGGCTAATACATAGTTGAATTTTGTATGAAATCTTATGTTATAATCTATTAAAAACTCCAATTTCAAAATTTTCTTAAACCAATTTTAAAAATTTAAGAAATGCTAAAAATATTTAGGTTAAGAAAACTAAAATATTTGGCAATAATCTGGTCGGTAAGCCATATTTTATACTGCTGTAGAATATTAGTACTCAATTTATAGAAAAACTCGTACAATATATTGATTTGAACAAATTGCATTATTTAGTTTTATTCCAGATAGAAATTGGAATAATATGAATTTCGCCTGCTCATTAAGCATTATTTTTTTTGCGGAATAAAACCATCACTCAAATAAAGGCTAAGATAAATACTATGGGAATTCTGCGAGATTGAAAGTGCGAGAGATTGTGGAGTATGAGTAATCTTAACAAAAGGGTACAAATGGCAAAAATTATCTTCCACCCTATTCTCTGGATTTAGCCTCGAATGGTTATATCGTGTTTCCAAACCTGACGAAATGTCTCGTCGGAAAGGAATGTGACTCCCAACGCAGGGAAATAAATAGGACTAAATGAAATAAAATACCTGATGTAACGAGTCTGTGAATCATTCCGTAAAACGAAGAAATAAACGTAAAAATTGTGTTTTGAAAACTGTTCTAAAAATCCTCAAAATTCAGTTTAAATACCCATTAAATCCCCGTAACTCTAAAGTTAAATTTTCATCCAAAATTTCGAAAAATAATCTCCAATTTGGCAAAAGTTCCCTAAGATGACAACACTGATGTGCACAAACGCAATATACCCGTCCCATGTGGTGGTTTAGGGTATAAATACTGTTTACATAAATTTACCTTATTGTTACGTTCACAAATCTCTTTGAAAACGATTTAAGGTAGGGTCACACATGTCAAATATTTGACGAAAAAGACGTAACCACTAAATAAAATATATTTTAATTAATTTATTAATTTAAAAAACATATTTTACTTTTATTTGTTGCTGTTTGATCTTAAAAATCACTGGTTACGCTTTTTTGAGTAAATATTTGCCATGTGTGACCCTACCTTTACATGTACACATGGCAATTGTCGGTTTAGTGTATTTCACTTATCTAATGAAAATTCGAAGCTATTATAAAATTGTATTAAAACTAAATTAATGTCCAATTTAAGTTTTTGTACTCTTTTTGGGTGGGTGTTATTTCTTTTGAGACTTTTGTATTCATAGTGCCGTATTGAGTGTTAGTGTTACAAAATTGGAGTATTCCTTTTCTATTAACGCAGTAAAACTCGGTTATAACGACTCTTTGTGATTATTGAAATTAGTCAGTTATAAACAATGTTCATGCGTAATAAGCTATTTAATATAGATCATATTCTGTATTTCAGTTTCTTTACAATTATTCACATTTGACTTTCGTTTACATTTACATATTTCTAAAAGTATTTAAATTTATTTAGCTCATATTTTTGGACGTTCATTATAAAAAGGGAAAATTGTATTCGAGGGACCATAAAAAGTAGTTCGTTTTAACCGAGTTTTGTTGTAATATTAATCTTCGTTTGATAATTCATTGTAAGTATTGTTTCGACTTAGTAAACGTATTTTGATCTTATGGGAGGCTGCTATTGCGGAGGCCGACATCGACCTGCAGAAGTTCCTGAAAAATCAATGTCTTTTTGCTCTATAATTGGAATACGATCATCATAGAGTGTTGGTGCTTGAAGAATTATGCCAGCTGTTCCAGCTAATACGGCCAAGGTAAAAATCCATAAAAATAGTCTATCCAAAACCATGGCCACGTATTTCCAATCTTCTTTGACCTGGAAATAAAGAAAACAATTATAATGATTAAATTATTATTTATTTATAAGAGCATATCAATTTGCGATTCGGAATTTTTTAATATATGTACATACTACTGGTAATGAACTCTTGTTAACTCCAGCAATAGTTGTACCTCGCACAAAAGAAGTTTCAGGGAATATTTTCTAAAAGTCCAAAACTAATAGATTTTAAAATTGACAAAATGTTGAATTATCGTATTTTTTGCCGTCAAAAAGTCACCATTCTAGACTTGGAATAGAAAGTGCTTTTGTACAAAACAAGTATAAAACCGATATGGCTATACGGCATTCAGCTATGGGGAACAGCCTTCTCAGGATAATAACAGGTGACCCATGGTACATTCGCAATATAATATCCATAGAGATCTCAATGCAGTGTTGCCATTTTAGAAATGAAGAAATGCGCCAAGTGTTTAGTAAAAACGGGTAAAAAAATTACGAAAAAAGAGTCACTCAAAACAAGGATAAAAAGCAAAAAACTTTAAATATAAAAAGCAGGTTTAAATTTTGAATTAAATTATTTATTTTATTATTTACTTAGGAGTAAACAAAACCTTAAAATAAAATAACAATTCAATAAAAAACAAATTAAGGATAACTTTTTATAGAAAAACAATTTCATTTTCATACATCTTTTTAATAATCATCATCACCGGGCCACAAAACGATTTTAATGAAATACTCGTTTAAGTCATTTAAGTATTCGATCGTGTTCGACTGCGATAATTAGCCCCCAGGTCTTTTATAAGTTTGATTTGTTACAAAATCACATGGTTTTAACAAAAAGCATCAAAAGCGCCACAAAATATGGAAAAAGCGTCAAAAAATACCCTTTTTTAAAAAAGGGTATTTGGAAAAAATAAAAGGGTAACGCCAAAAAAGCGTCATAAAATACCTGAAAAGCGTCAAAATGGCAACACTGTCTCAATGTCCCCATAATACGCAAGGAGATCAAACTCTCAAGTTTTAACTATCTTTCAAAACTATTGGATCATCCAAATCCCCTTGCCAGGGAATTGCTGTCATTTGAGGGTCATAGACGATTGAGGCTATTGGAAACACTGGATCTGGCCAGATAATCATTTTAACGAGCACTCATGTTGGACATTGCAGCGACAATAGCAACTTTAGTTTTAGTTTAGGTCAAGATTTTAATACATATTGTAAATTTCTTAAAAGAAAATTCAATAAAGAAAAATATCACCAAAAAGGCTTTTTCTAATTTAAACTATAGCGGTATTCACAATGTAGAGTACTTGGCCTAGTAAAAAAGCAGAAGATCTATTTATTGACAAACATTTCAATTTCTATTGTATTTTGTTTTTATTGTGAATACCGCTTATGTATATTATATCGAAGTTTTCAATTTAGGCCAAAGTTGGGATTCCCAAACGGCAAACATTTTTAGGTGGTATGATTTTTTTCAAATCAACTATGTTAGCATTTTACCATCTCGTGTCCAAATATGCACTTTATAGGCCAAATTAACTGTTGGTACTTTTTGTTTGATTTTTGGGAATTGTGGCTTTTAATTCAAATCGTACAGCGGTTTTTACAACTTTAATTTTTTTATCATTTTTTTACAATATTCATAAAAAATAAATTTTAAGGTTTAAAATACAATTTAGTTACAACACATTTAAGCCTAAAATAGCTTTGTTAAAAATTTGTATTCTTAATCAGCATTTTAAGTAATCAGTGTTTTAAGTTTTTTTTTTTAATTCTGTGATGGTAACACTATAACTTTTATGAGGCGCTTCAATCGTAGGGCAGCAAAATAATAAATATTGTTACGAAATTGTACTTGAATTCAAATATAACGATTTTAACGGCTGATTTAAAGTTGTATAATGCTATTTGAAAGCAGTGTCTCTCAAACTGTAACATATCTGTGGGCATTATTAACATTAAATAAAAGCTTTGAGTTGATCATTGATTGCAAATGGCAACGCTGAATGTTTGCTAGCTATGACAGTTAAAGAACATTGTGGAAAAATCACCAGAGATGGCGTATGCTATAGGCTTCAAAAATACGAGCTTTGACTTTTAAAGAATAATCTAGAGTGCAGATGGCAGTGTTATAAATAGTGGCAGAGGTTGCAGTCGTTAGTCAGTTTATCAGAGACTCTATTCGAATAAACACCAACTGAGTGCCTTAAAGTGTGCTGTATTTTTCAAGTGAATTCATGTATATTATAAAGTGTGTCTGTATTTCTGCGAATTTATAAACGTGTATAAAAAACACTGAGTGACTATTTAATTCTGTTGTTGCACATTTTAAATAAATAAAGAGTTGTTACAATTTTCAAATTACTAAACGGCTTTTATTTGCAATCAAAAGTATCCGGTTTATTTAAAGGAAATAAAGCAACGTTTTGAAAATGTTAAAACGTTACAATATTAAATAATAAAGTACTCGTACTATTTTTTTCCAGTAAATAAAATCTGAAATTACAGATTAAACTTGTTGTTAAACTTGCACACTCAGCGAAAAAAATCCGTTCCTATTTATATTAAGCTAAAGTGTATTAATATAAAAACACATTTTTATTTATTTTTTTAATTATTATTAAAAATATTCGAATGACGAATATTCTGTGATAAAATAAACATCACTGTTTTATGATTTGTTTTATTAATTTATTTTTATTGTCATTTTGTTAAATTGTAACAAAATCTAATGATTTTCTATGAGAAAACTCTTAATTTTAATGCCGGAGTGAGTACATTAGATTGTGTGTACCTTTTTCCACGATGTTTACACATTTAGTTACTACATGCAGTTACAGGTTAACAGTAAATTACAAAAATGTCTATAAAACTAACTTGTGAACCTCATGTAGCTCACTGCCGGAGGAATATCTAACAAAATCATATATTATTATAGTGGAACTTATTCCCCAGCGGTGTTGGAATTATGTTTAGCAATTGCAATTTATCTTAAAAATTCGTTTTTTTAAGATAAAATGTAAAAATAATATTTTAAAATAGGTTTAAAATAGGCACGAACCAATTTTAAAATTCGTTTATTTAAAATAAAATACATATGTATATACATAAAAATACATAAAATACATATGTATGCATGTATTTTAAGCTAAAATACGTTTATGAATAAAATTTTTATGAATACGGCCGTATATATTTGTGAATCCTCAAATTTCGAAATTCCAAAATTATTATTTTTAGTTTAGAAAATGATTATTTCGATCCCATATGTAAATAAAATTTTATAGTTGTATATTATTGCAAAAATAGAAGAAACATTACAGAAATTTTGAATTTAAGACCCCTTTCACACTAGGCAATTTAGTTGCGCAAGTCTCTTGCCCAACAACAAAACAGCATGCTATATTTTCTTCTCCTTAACCCGACATTATGTCTGGCATCTACAAACACAAGAGACTTGCGCAACTAAATTGCCTAGTGTGAAAGGGGTCTAAGTGATTTTAGTGGAAACCCCAAATTAAAATATTAACCCTTGTAGAAGAAATATTCACATTTTAATGATTTCCCTATATGTAGTTTTAATAGGTTTCAGCAGGTTTGGGAATCCCAGCCTTGTTATTTAATGACAACACTGTGCACGAAATTGATACTTTTTTCTGTCAAAAACGGTAAATTCCACAACAAAATCATTTTTAGGTAAGGCTTAACACAAGGCCAATTTATACATGGTGGAGTCAGTCAAACAGCTGATAATTTTCGCTTTTTGGTTCTAACAACTGTCAAAGCTTGTTTTTATATTTAAATATCTACATATTCTAAGCTTATTAACAAAATATTTATTGTTTACATAAATAAGTAAAGCCCTCACTATTCAATTATCTACACTATATTAAGTTTAAATACTTATTTGTTTAATTTTTCATTTTGGTTTTTGACATTTGTTAAGACCAATCGTTGTTTTTGTAGAACTGACACCACCTTGGCTTAACATGTTTTTAATCTCCGCAGTCGTAATTTTTTAGAAAATTTTCGAAATTTTTGTTTTTTAAAACGTATAGAAAACGAAGTTCCAAATAAACCAAGCACTAAATGATTAAAATCAGTCTACAACTTTTAATTTTATTCACAAAACCAGACTGATACAGGATGAAATTAAAAGTGGTCATCTAGGCGTTATATTTTCAGAATTAGGTTAGAAGTTACATTTTTATTAGTTTTGGTCATATTCCATATATTAGTTTCAAAATAGCTTCTAATATCTAAGTCTTATTTCATTTGAATTGGAGAAATATAATATATTATGATTTGTTATTTTTTCTTTCGAATAGAATTCATACTAGGAAGCTATTTCAAACCACAATCATTAATTTAAGAACAAGTTCTAGAATCATTCCAAAAATAGTAACAATTTCAGCATAATAATTGACAGCAACGCTAACTACAACGTGCCGAAAGAGCGATTAAATATTGAAAAATTGTTTATACTGCAACAACTTGTATCGGAAACGTTATTAAAATCTGTTACAAAAATAAAAAAAAATTATATTCAAATGATTAAAGAAGCCGTTGATGATCAAAGTTCTGAGTTATGTAGGCCTTCAACAAGTAGGATTAATTTTTCTGGATTTGACCAACTTGTGTTAATTAATAATAATATTAATGTTTAATAAAATATACCTTTGTTGAATCTTCTTGCATTTTTGTATGCTCTGCTATAAATTGTACACAAAAACAACTGCGATGAACTCTTGGTGGACATTTTGAGTGTGAAAATGCTGGATTAGTTAAAATAGGACTCTTAATACCAGATGGTCCTACTTCTAAATCAGGAACTGCAGTCATATCATCAGATTCAGATTGTGTTAGAGGTGGAATAGGGCCGTGTATTTGACAGCTGCCGCCGAATGGACCACTTCCGGTGAGACTAAACATTAAAATATAAATATATAGTTATATGTATATTAATATATACTTATCAAAAAACAAATAATATTTATTGTATATACATATAATATGTATACGTATGCATAGATAGAGGAATATTATAAAAGAAAATTCATCAAAAGTTCTGTAAAATTAATTATGTATATACCTATTATATTAGCTTCTAAAAGCTATTAAACATTTATCAGAATAATTGCTTTTCGCAATTTATGTTAACCCTTTGTCGACCGACGGTACTTATAAGTACCATAACAAAAATAAGCTTACAAAATGACAACAAATCATATTTTGACCCTTTTGCCCAAAAAGTACTCTGAAGTACACTATCATCTTTGGAATAATACCTATATTTTTTTTTGCCTATTGACAAACTCGCTTCCCAGAATAACGGTGAATTATTTCATGTTCTCATTGTGGTGTTTATGTTGTAATGATAAAAAATACTGTTTCGTAAAATACCATAAAATAGACTTGTAATAGAAAATGTTGTAAAAGTTACAAAACTAATCAATAAATTAATAACATTTAAACAAAATTCCATGAGTTTTTTTTATCTTTTGGCTGATGCTGACTAGAGTATCCAAAACCGGTCAACCGGTTTTTTCATTTTTGTATCGGTTTCGGTTGTTTTAACTTTACGGTTTTTTGACAAACCGGTTTTTATAAGACGGTTAACCGGTTTTAATGAAATAAATTTTCTAAAGCTCAATCAAACATATTTATAAAAACTTTGATACAATTTTTAAAAATATTGATTTATTTTATAGAAAATTATAGCATTTGACAGATATAAAATAATTGCATAAAGATAGAGCTTTAAAAATTGAAAAATGCTAAATAAAAATGTAATATAAACGGTTAACCGGTTTTTTTGAAGACAAAAACCGAAACCGTTTAACCGGTTTTTTAAAAGACAATAATCAAAACCGGTTTTTTCAAAAACACACTTTTTCGGTTAAACCGGAAACCGGTTTTTCATATTTGCAGGTTTTTTGGACACTCTAATGCTGACCCAACGGTACCAGGTCCCTTTCGGATCCTTGCAGGTCCTTCACAAATTTCAATATTTCATAAAAAAATAAAACTTTTTCAACGATTTAAAGTCTTGGTCCACAAGGGGTTAATAGACAAATGAAACAAGGGTTCAACCCTTATTTGTGTTAGCTTCGTCATGTTATAATAATATTTTTACTTGTCGACATATACTTATTAGCAAGGAATTGTTTTTACCATGCTCTATGTATGAGACTACATTATGAATATAATTTAATGAAACTTTGAACACTTAATTCTTAGACAATGGATTAACCCTGTAGAACGAATAACGTTTTCAGTTTTTAATTTTTTTATGAGAATTAACAAACTTTATACGCTTATATGTATATACCAAATTATTTTTAAAAATCTTACAATTTAAATAACCAGTATTTTTTCTATATGAAATATATATTTTGTTCAATAATTATAATTAATTTGAATAATTATTCAAAGTGATATCGATTTCTTAATATATTTAAATGTATAACTATTTATATGTGTATATCTCTTTGAAATTTGTGTTCTATGTTCTTCTATATCTGCAGGAAACAATATGCTACATCTTATTTCGAAATTTCAAGTGGGCTTGGCTACCTCCCATTCGAAGTAATTACTATTTACTTTGTACAAATGACTCTGCTACTTTAAAACTTCTTTTTTTTAAGTTACCAATAGAAAACAAATTACTCTGCTACATTTAAATTTTTCTTTTATTTCTAATACTACAACTACTAAAATATGAAAGTGGCAGTAGTAGTAGCAATTGATTGACTCCGAGTTTTTATAAATTTGTTTACTATGTACTTGTGTTGCTACTAGGAATGCCAAACGGGACTGGGTTTTACAAATCCCGGGATTCGGTATTTTAGAAATGTAAACCCGGGATTTTTCGGGATTTTAATTAAATGTCAAAAAACATCAAGTTCAACAATAAAAACTATTTATTTCGTTAATAAACTAAGTAGAAATATAACAAAGCAAAAACTAATGCATTGAATTAAAATATATATAAAGTATTGCGGAAACCGGGCTACATTTATCCCTAGTCCCCATACATGGCCCCCTTCAGAAAATGACTTTAACATTCATAATTGTTTTATAATAAATATAGTGATAAAATTGAATAAACAAGTTGTATATGAAAATTAATCTTTCTACCAACTCTTGTGAGGACCAGTCCATAATAATATAACCTCTATATCAGAAAATATTTTATTGTCAATAAATAATTTGTATATAATGAAATTAACATAAATTTCATTCATTCATTCATAAATACTGATTCAAGTCCCCATAGAAGACCAAAACTACATATTGATGGTGGGTATAAAAGATTCGCCATAGCCGAATATAACACTCTTACTTGTTTTATATTAGTATTATAAGTATGCTGAAATTTAGCTTTCTAGGTTTCATCCTAAAATATTAAGAAATTTCGTAATTTTCGGGATTTGTTAATCCGAAAAATATCGGGATTGTTTTTCACAAATCCCGGAATTCGGGAAATCCCGAAAAATCCCGGGATTTTCGGGATTTCGGGATTGGCATCCCTAGTTGCTACTGCTACTTATAGTCTATTTTTTAAACATTTGTAAATAGTAATTATGGAATATCTGGGGAACTATCATCGTAAAAACCCCCAGACTTCGCGGGATTTACTTCGCTACCATAGCACAGTGTAAGATTTAGCCATACTAGGGAGACAAAATCAAGTATCTTGGAAAAAAATTAAGCTATGAATTTTGGTACAAGGTGTTTTGGATAATCAAAAAGTGAAAAAGCGCCAAAGTTTGTGCTTAACCAGGCACCATAGCGACTTACAAAATCCTATTTTGTTCGGTTTACTGCTTGCGACCTTAGCTTAACCCTAGAAAGATAATCTGCGTAAAATGAATTACATCTCAGTCGTTGATCAGATCTTTAATCAGACACAAACGTCTCTGCGGTAGGTGTCTCTAAATTTGAAATATGTGAGTCAAAATTACGCATGTTTATCTTTAGAGCAGCGAAATGCAAACTCACACCACTACAGTTTTTAGATATTGTAGTTGTATGAGTTGAGAATTATTCTCTGGCAAAAACAAAAACAACTAGCTGAAATAATGAAATAAACAAGCATAAAAGCGTAACACAACCTGCTTTTATCAATGCTCATGCGAGACTGACTGTTTTTATACAATGTGTGTGCTTGAGTACATGTGAAAATAAAAACAAGAGAGCTCATTTGAGAGCTCATTGCATTTCGCTGCTTTAGAGCAGTGTTGCCACCAAGAAAATTATAAACTACACATGCCTCATGCCTAATTACACATATGAGAACAAATTACACATGTAAATAAATTTTTCGTGATTTCAAGGATAAATTGTCTAAAATTGTCATGAATATAAAAGGTTTGTCACAGTGGACTCTGGGATGTTTGGACCAAATACGATCACTTTATTGTCAATGGACAATTTTCACTTGCGGTAATTTTAATTTAACCAGGAATTGGATATATGTATGAGGGGTATTAAAGCAAGGTTAGCAATCTCTTTTTTTAGTGAACTTTTCTAATTTAATGAATTCTTGAGATCAGTCAAATATGTCAATCCCACATACGCTTTTAACAAATATTATTCAATGTCCATTAGGTGATTGTTCCATTGGAAATTGGTACACTTCTATTAAAAATTTAACAATATTTAAAAAATAGCACACTGTTTGCTTTCGAATTTTAATTTATTCCTAATTAATATTAAGTACTTTGAAATCAGTTTTGTTTTCAGTTTCAAAGATAAATATTTTTTACTATTTGTTTAAAAATTATAGCACTGATCATTTTCCTTTCCAGTAAAATCTTGTAACGTTTATATTTTTAAAATTTGTAGTTATAAATTTGAAATAAAGCTTCCAAAATAGTAAGTTAATTTTATTGTTTATTATTTAAAACACAAACCAGAAACCAGACAGACAATAGCATAAATATAAAACTGTTCTTACGGGTATAAAAAATAACTAGTAACAATTTGTAAATAAATGTTTCTCACACAAATTCCTACTTTCTTAGTTTTTTCTCTTAAGATTGGCTAACGTTACCCCGAAATAACTGCAATTACCGTTACCGATATAATTGTTTATACCGTTATCTGTAAATACCGTTACCCTTATTCTATAAACAATTTAAAATTATAAAAATTCAAATTTTCGATTTTGGGTTATCTTGAAAATTAACGTTTTTCCAATAACAATTTGTAATAACTTGTAAAAATGTATAGTTATTGAATAGTATTTGTTGTTTTATATTTTTTTCATGTTGAATGTGATAAACTAAAATTCATACATGGGCAAACTGCATTACTTTTTTACTGCAGTAAGCGTTTCATTAATCAGTAAATGCTTACTGGTAATGAAATATAATTTTCATTACCAGTAAATTTTTACTGATTACTGAAATATAAAATCAGTAATCAGTAAATTTGACTGATTACTGAAAAAAAATCAGTATTCAGTAAATTTTACTGATTACTGAAAAAAAAAATCAGTAAATTATTTTCAGTAATCAGTAAAATTTACTGAATACTGAATTTTTTCCAGTAGTCCGTAAAATTTACCGAATACTGATTTTTTTTCCAGTAATCAGTAAAAATAAATATATACTGAAAATGTACTGGTACTGCAAAGTGCCCATCTATGCTAAAATTTAGTTTCTATTACCAATATTACGCAAACAAAACTATCATAAACGGCGAAATGTCCACTTGGAAAACCAAACATAGCAATCTCCAAATTACTTATCGTATTTTTCTGCAAACCTTAATGTTAATTTAGTTCAAACTTGATTCATATCTTCATCTTATATATAAATAGGCCACACGTTTTTTTGTCGTACACTTTTAAGTATGTTATTGTCCACCAATATTTATAAAACATATATGGTTTTCGAATTTCGTCCACCGGGCGATCCTAGTACATATGTATAATTCTATTATACTGAGTAACAAACGAGTACAATATAATAAAAATGAATACATTTAGAGATACTGGATTTGTTTTATCAACTAAAATAGAGGATATAGCTACTTTCCTTCATATAAATGTACATATTTATTTCAGTCGGTTTTGCAATCTGAACAATCTACAATTAATTAATTCAATTAAAATTCAAAATATAGATATAAGACATACATTGACAATTGGATATAATTGGAATTTAAAATTACACATGAATTACACATTCACTCAATTACACATGGGCTACACATCCAAGTTAAAATTACACACAATATGTGTAATTACACATGAAGTGGCAACACTGCTTTAGAGTGACTTTCAAGATTTTTATTTTCATGAACATACGTGATGTTTGTTTTTTTATAAACTCTTATTGTGCATAAATTGTTAAATTTCATAGTGTAGCTATCCTAGCCGCCCATTTAAAGGCTGATGACGAGAAGATTACTTGTGAAGAAACGGATAGCGATATAGAAAACCATGAGAGCGAAGACGATGTGCAGCGCGATATTGAAGAGGCTTTCTAAGATGTAGAGACCGAAGAACAGACGACGCCTATCGCAGGCGAGTACATATACGAAGTTAATGTAGAGCAACCAGCATCTCGGCGAATAATAACCTTTTCACAGAGAAATATAAGAGGAAATAACACACATTGTTGATCGATATCGAAATCAAGTAGACGTGGCCGAGTCCCAGCATTGAATATTTTTAGATCTCAAAGGGGTCCTACACGGATGTGTCGCAATCTTCATGATCCCCTTTCATGCTTCAACAAGTTTTTAAGGAAATTAAGGAAGTCGTAAAATGGACTAATGCCGAAATATCTTTGCAAATAAGTAAATCTATGACCAGCACTACATTTCGGGATATGTGCGAAGTTGAAATTCGCGCTTTGTTTGGGATTCTGGCAATGACAGCAGTGAAAAAGGACAACCACATGACTACAGATGAGCTATTCGATCGATCTTTGTCATAGTTGTATCTGACTAATTTTTAAAAGCCTTCATATATGTATGTATTTTATAATAATTACTTTATTTAGGATATTCTTTAAAATGACTGATTATAAGCCCAAAAATGGGTAATAAGTATTCAAAGGAATATTATATTTAAAGTTTTGTCAATTACTGAAGTTTTGTTTTTCTGATAATAAATATGTATATACAAACATATTTAGAACTCGTGTATTTTTACTTCAGCTATTGTTCAAATTATTGAACATGGTATATAAAACTATTTTATATTTGTTTATGTATAATATTAATAATATGTCCTGAGTGTTAAAAGTATCACTTGTGTGTAGATGATAAATAAGACCCTTTTCATTTCACACATTTGGTTTAATTAAATATTCTTATCAATCGTGTGTGTATGTTTACCACACACATTGATAAGGATAATAGATAAGTCGCATGCGTATTATCACGTACGCATGTATTCTAGGTTAGTTGTTAGATTTTAATGTTTAGCTCTTAAGAATTTAAATTTAATAAATAAATCAATGATTTATAAACATTCAACCAGTAAAGACTTGTTTTCTTATTCAAGTTTTTACAGATTAGATTAGATTCTTTATTAATTTTTTCTTTAGTTTTACATTTTTATACAATAGTGCTTATATGTAATACACAAAATAATAAAGATATTACGGCATGGTTTATAATCGTCTGCCGGAAGTTTCCTATTAGAATAATAAATTAGATTTTTCTTGAAAAAGTATAAATTTATGAAAAGAGTTCTTAAAAACAAAACAATTTAAAAATTATATTCATTTATTAGTATTTTTCTGTAATTTAAGGCCTTTACTATATAATTATATAATGGGTACCAATTTTCATTTTACCCACCATTCAAAATTTCAAACATTTCACAATCTGCCAATCTTGAACAAGAAAATGACATATATCTAATTTCCCTTAACACGGGACATCTACCTAAGAAATGGAGTAGTGTTTCTTCTTCATTTAGATTGCAGAGCGAACATATTCTGCTTTGTACTGACATGTATGGATTAGCATTTAGGCAAAGGATGTCGCCACGAGTTCTCATTATAATTGATATCACATTACTGTTAAAGTTCTCATTACAGTACGAGTTTCCTTTAAAATGATCTAAATATACATATGTTCTTCTCAGACTTTGTAGAGCAGAAATATGATAATCATATGTAATTTGTGTTTTCATTTTTTGTATCAGTTGAATACATGTATTATTCCAGACAAGTTTACAATTATCAATATTTCTAAAATTTAGCTCGTAACTAGAGGCCCGTCACAAAGTATACAGAGGCGTCAAATTTGACAGTTCAAAAACACTAAAATCAGCTTTTTTTGAAATTGTTTCGATAGAAAGAGAAAACAAATTTGTGGTTTAATACAGACAGTGCGTTAAAACAAACAACTATATAAATAAGCACAAAACCAAACCAGTTGAAATTGTTTCGAGCGAAAGAGACAAATATATTTTTTTTGCCGTGTCGCCTCTGCATACTTTGTGGGCCCGTTCAGATAAGTCCTTATGCCAATAAATACTTCTGTTAATAATAATCTTGGAAAGTATATGTGGTAGTCTGTGTCTTTCCATATCGAATATTGTTTTAGAAATATATTTTAAATGTAGGCTATATGTATAAATATGCGCTTCTTCTTGTCCAGTTTTCAATGCTATCACGTAATTTGGTGTATTTTCAGGTAGCTTCAATATCCTTTTCGTAAAGAATCTCTGAATTTTGTTCACATTTTCAAAACCTGTATAACCTCAAATTTGAGATCCATAGGATTCGATTGCCCTCACAACTGATAGAAATAAATTCCATTTTGCTTAGATCATTTAAATACATCGCGAATAATAATGGAGATAGTAAACATCCTTGTTTAACACCTGAGTTTGTAACAAAGTACTCTGAAAGCTCTGTCCCAGTCCACACTGCAGATTTGGTACATTTATATACGTTTTCAATAAAATTTACTATTTTTGTAGCAATTCCTAATTGATGGAGCTTATATATTAAGGATTTTCTTGGGACACAATCGAAAGCAGCTCTAAAATCGACAAAGAAAGCGTAAACCTTCTTCTTCTCATGGAATTTGATATTTACTATAGTAGTTAGGTTATAAATATTATCAATTGTTGAATATCCTTTGCGAAACCCAGCTTGAAACTCATTAAGTATTTGGTATTTATTTATCCACTCCGTCAGACGTTCGTGTATTGCTCCCATCATAATTTTGGCTATACAATTCATGAATGAAATACCTCTATAGTTATTAGGTAGACCGATATCCCCTTTTTTGTATAAAGGTAAAATAATACTTTTTCAAATTTTTCTATTGAGCCATTTCCATTTAATAATTTTGTATAAACATCAGCCAATGATCTTAAAAAGTCATCTCCTGCGTTTATAAAAAAATCATATGGTATTCTATCTTCTCCTGGAGCCTTATTTTTCTTAACTTTACCAAGCATTAGTTTAATCTCTTGTATATTAAAATGTTTTTCAAGATCATCATCAATAATTCGATTTATTGCATACTCATGTACCATAGAATCAAGTGTAGGATTTAATAGTGCTTCGAAATATTCTTTAAAACAATAAGCATTTATATTACTTTCAATACAATTATTATTTTGCTTTAATTCTTTTGCTAACTGCCACCATTGTATGCTGTCAGTAATATAGTTTAGTTTCCGTTCTAGTAAATCATAGTAATTTTGCTTCTTATTTCTACACAACTCTTTGAATAGTTCTTTCTTCTCTAAGTATCCTTGTTTATCCTCATTTTTTTGAGTTTTTCGGAACTTATTTAAAGCATTAAAAGCTTTTTCTCTAGAAACTTTGCACTGCACATCGAACCACTTACGCTTAAAATCAATTTTATTTCCTCTTGTTGTAGGTGATATATAGGAATCAACTATTACTTGACTAAGGTCTTGTAAATCAGCCTCCGGATTATACAAACTCAAGTGATTCAGATTCTGGTTAACTCTGATACGGTAGTTGTTTTTATTCTTTTCATTCCACATCAGTTTAGGTATTAAAATTTTATTTTTTACGTCCCTTAATGAATTTTGTATGTTTATATTTAATTGTATTGGTTGCTGATCTGACCAAATTTGACACTCCACTGTAAATGATTTTACTGTGGAGTGTCAAATACAGTTTTTACAGCTATATTGAAAAAAGTAATCAACCTTAGTTTATTTTAAATTAATCAAAAAAATGCTACAATTTAGCTTTCCAAAGAGCATGCGTAAATTCTTTGACGTATTTCTAGGGTTAAATATAATATACACAATTCTTACAAAACTTTGTAATTGCTTATAATCAATATCAGAATTAGAACTACAGCTTATTTTTCCACAAGTGGTTTACGGAACGGTCAAGCCTTAAATTTTTGGGTGTTTTAAGCCATATAAATAAATTTCGTGGTACATATGTGGTCTTATCACGCATTATTTGTTTTTTTTTAATCGTCAAAACTTCAGACGTTCATTTAAAACTAATTTGGTTAACTTAACGAAAAGAGTAATTGTTTAAATGAAATAACTAAAAGAATTTGCCAGGTTCTAATAATAAATTCTCATGATATTTACATCGAATATGTTGAGCTTTAAAACAATGATGTTCATTTCATTGTGCTTTCGCGCTGAGTAACAACACACATATTCTTGTTCTCTTTAAAAGAGCGTAACAAATGTCTCATTTTTTCAGAAATTCATTAAGCATTGTTGTTGGTTGGTTTTTGGACGAAGCAAAGCAAACACACGCGTTTCAATTACAAATGAACACAAAACAACAAAGTCAGAAATAAATAAAAAATTTTAGAGAATTTCGGTCGTATAATGTGTATTCTTTTATTTCCTTAAAATTTAATTTACATTCATTTAATAAATCGGTTATATCTGGCAAAAATTCTAAATCTAAACATTCTTTATTTTGTTCTTATTTTAAGTGTTTGACATTATGTTTGCTGGGTAGCTCTCTCACCAATACATCTTCATTTATATTTTTGAACATCACTGCTTTAAAACAAAAAAGAAATCGTTAAAAAATTCCATTCCAAGAAAAAGTTACACGCTTTTAAAAATGAGCAATTTCATGTAAGTGTTTTTGTTTTTTTTAATTCACTCAAAAATAATCAATTTTTAAGTACCGTTATATTGTTAGACCCTTCACACTAGGCAATTTAGTTGCGCAAGTCTCTTATGCGGAAAAGAAACTATTGCATGCTGTTTTGTTAGGCAAGAAACTTGCGCAACTAAATTGCCTAGTGTGAAAGGAGTCTTATTGTTATCAAATTAGGCAACGTTTTAGCATTTTCTTATTTTATAACAAGTGCTCTCTCTTTCATATTTGATAAAAATAAAACGACTTTTCTCCACCCATTCAAAGTAAATAATTATTTTCGAATATTTGCAGAACTATAATTGTGACAGTCCAGTATGTGACCATTTCCAATTTTTGCGGCAAAAATTCAAATGTTAAACTTTCGCTTTTTGAAAAAAAGATTTTACGGTTCAATTCCTAACACTTCGACGACATAAATGCCAATTGGCCATTCAGTTTATTTATAAACAGCTGTGAAAGTTCACATTTTTTAAATAAAGTTGAAAAAAATTGAGGAAAAAGTAATTTTTCTTTAAAAAATTAGTTATAACTAAGATTTTACCAAAAGGGATTACAACAACATGGATTAAAATATTTTACTAAATGTTTATATTATGAGTAAAATTTCGTGTTTTTATTAGTAATGTTTTTTGTGAAGTTACGAAAAAGTTGTTTGTCTTCTGTAAAACAAAACAAAAGAATTTTTGTTTCTTGCAATTTTTGTGAAAATAACCTTCATAAAAGCAAATGTGACCGATTGTGTAATTGTAGGGCAAGAGCATGTGTTTTATTGTTGTACAGGTAAAACTATATCGATTCGCACCGAAATTCAGATGCTTTTTTATCTAAAATTAAAGAATTATAGGAATACAGTAGTTTTGATTTAAATACCTTTTACTTAAAAGAATTTTGCATATAAGTGCACAAAACTTGTGTTTTGTATATTTATTTACCAAACTCCATATTAATTCGTTAATTTATAAGTGCACAATACTTTTGGAAGCTATAACTGGTTTTCATGAAAAAATTTAATTTAGCTGCTTAATACAGTAAACTGCTTGGACAGTAAACTGTAAATGCACTTACCAGCATCAATGAGCAGGTAAGTGCATTGAGGTTAACTGCATTTTTAACTTACCTGAACAAAATATCGTGCAAAGTTGATTGTGCAGGTAAGTCAAAATTACTGTATAAAAATAACAACATAAACTGCCTTGTTCATAAAAAATATTTTGTTTATTAAAGCGGCATGGCCACACAATGCTTTTGGGGTCTTTTGTCAAACCATGTTGTATATTTATTTCATAGCTGTGCAGTAGAAATATTCTTATTAAAGATATTTAAAAAGAGATTAAATAAAACATATTATTATTCATTCTTAAGGAATTTTATTTGGTTTTTATTTAACCATGTTGCTTGGAAATGAAATAAATTTAGTTCTCATATATTCAGAATAAATTTAATTTATTTCTATTCACAAATGTAAAAAAAGATATATACAAAAATAATTTTTTTTTTATATTTGTAAGAAAATTCAAAATATTTTTCCACTTTATATTTTTTAGCATCAAAAAGTATTTAATCACTCTAGTAAAATTAACAAAGTTATTATATTTTAGTAAATTAAATCATTCGTTTGATAAAATTTGTATTTTTCTTGTCTTGGAACTTCCTTTTTCTAAAGACCAAGAGCAATGCTTTCGGAGAAGTACTAATAGTAGAAAGTCCAAAACTTCTATTCTGGGTTGAGAACAAACGTCGACTCAATAATAAAAGATTTTATAACAATTTTTTGGGGCTCAGATTTAAAGATTTTATGAAATATTAAAATATGTCTTTTGCTTGCATCCATTAGTTTGAATGATGGAGCAGCTAGATTTCCAATTCTGTGGAATTTATCTTAAATTTTGTGGTTTCGGAAATAGTTTTGATAGCAGCCGTAACAGTTCTGCTGAAAATTTGTGTTGCAAATTTTATACGCATTTTTTCAAAAGTGTTGGGGTAAATGTGTTGCCGTGTTAATTTTGGACACATTTTTGTTTTTGCATTTGCTTCCATTTCATACAATTCCTTAATAACTTGAAAGCTGACCGTTCCATCCTGTGATTTTATGTCACACTTTAATCACCCATTCCGCAAAGACTTAATTAAATGTGGGAAATCGTACATGCAAAATACTTTTTGATCACTAGTTTCAAAAAATGTCTTTTCCACAGATACTTTAAGGTTGGAAAAACATTTTCGGTTGGTCGAGCTTGATCACATACAGTGCCGGACTTAAATATTCACACAGCATACAGATTTATCTTTAATCGTCCATATTTTTTAAACGAAGGGCACAACTTTGGTACGGGTTTCAAAAAAATATTTATTGACATATAACTTATTGAAATATATGTTAAAACGAACATAAGTTGGCACATTTCAGAAAAAATAAATAACTAATCACCCCTACCGCGAATCAATATTTCACATGAGATATGTTCCCATTTTTCGTTCATAAACTTTGTTCACGTGAAAAAATTCCCCATGTTGTGAAATTTTTAGATGAAATTTTGTAAACAATAAACAGCTGCTACGAACAAAATTAACTATTGTGAATGAAAAGTTTAAGGGAATATCACGATAGCAATTTTCCCTTCGAGGGAAATGGATATTTCATAGGAACACAAATTTCACATGATTTTCACGATAGGGGTGAACGTTTCGAAGTTCAATTTTAAGGGGACAAAAATATTCACACAGTTTCTAATTTTTGATGATGATGATCTACAAGCAGAATTTGTTTTTCGCAATTTGCGCAGATGGGGGCTTCGAAATTTTCAAAATCTAAACTTTTTAGGGAGTACCTGAACTCTGCGTTAAAATCTTCCGGTTCTTCCTCCATTTCATCCATATGTACGGTTGGAATGGCGTCCGCCTTTAATTTTTTCCCCAACATATGAACTTGAAAAATGATTTTCGCATATATTTTTGTTAAAATCCTTCTCAGGAATTCGACATTTCTCCGCCAAATTTGACCTAGTATCATGTCCGACGAAGGAAATTTAAACATTTTTAAACCATTGAAAAGCTTTTTCGATTTTTGACATTTTTTTATGCAACATTTTATGCCCGATGGCAAATTATTTTTGTTTTTTGTACTCGCATTCATTGCTTTAGTACAGAATGTTTTTATTTATTGCGTTATTTTTTATTTGTAATTTTTTTAGTCATTGCAGCTTTGAAACAGAAATGTTTTATAAAAAATATTGTATAATATATAATATATATCATATAACTGTAAAAATTATTTAAAAAATGAATTCATTGAAAAATTTTAAAGAAAAACCTCTTGTTTATGATGGGTTTTCGCGGGTTTTGTTACCTATACAAATTATTTAAAAATATGAATTTTCATTGAAAAATGTTGAAAAACCTCTTGTTTATGATGTGTTTTCGCGGGTTTTGTTACCTATAAGAATTATTTAAAAATATGAATTTTCGTTAAAAAATGTTATGATGTGGTTTCGCGCGTTTTGTTACCTGTATGAAACAAACAGGCTTATTAGGCAGTAAAAGACCATAAAATGTAGGAAAAACCTTAATTGCTTAAAATCAGATGCACATTAATTTCACTGCCTGTTTTAGAAAATAAAAATTTCCATTTGGGAATTTATATTGAAAACAAACACAAATTTTAGTTTTTTATTGTCGATTCAATATATATTCTCAAACGAACATTTTTATTTTACTTTCAAAAAACAGGCAAAAACCCATAAAAACAAACGGTTCCAATATGGTTTCTGTATTCTGTAGCAATAGCAACGTTTACTGCATTAATAATATAATTGTAGAGAAAACACTTTTCACATTTTTCTCTTTTAATGGTATTAATGCAGGTCTCTAGATTGTAAGTACATAATTAAATTGTCTACAAAAAGGGAACTATAATTCGGTGCGAATCGATATACAGTGGCTCCAAAAAATAAGTGCTCAATAATTAATTTAGTCTTTTCGTTAGTTTTTTAACTAGAATTTAAGTATTTTGTAAATTCTATTTGTATTATTTTATTTACTATGCAGTATAGTTTATTATTATGTACTTAAAAATTTTAAGAGATTTTTAAAATTCTAAACTTGCTCCAAAAATTGAGTGCTCACTTGTTTTTTTGTTATTAATTGAGAAAATAACGGCACTTTTGCAAAAACAAAACAAAGTAAATTGGGATAATAAACGTTTTAAAGACTATTAATAAAATTTTGGTGACACGCGTGGTTATAAAAGTAACTTTAAAAAAAGTAATTGCGGACATGCCTCCTAAACGAAAAGAAACTACCGAGGCGGAAAGACAAATCATAATAAATCTGCGTGAATCTCAAAAATCAATCAGGCAAATTGGAGAAATAGTTAAAAGACCACCGTTAAAAAGATTATTGACAAATATAAAAATACCAAAAAGTTAACAAACGAGCCAAGATCTGGACGTGTTATCTGAAGCCCAAAAAGGCTTTATAGTTTGGGAAATCAAAAAAGATCCAAAATTACCAGCTACAAAACTTACAAAAGACTTTAACATAATGTTTGGTTACAATATTTGTGTTAATACTGTTCGTAATATGCTGTATAAAGCTGGTTTCCATGGCCGAGTTCGAGAAAAAAGCCGTATATAAGCAAAGTCAATAAGAAGAAACGTCTTGACTATGCTAAATCCCATAAAGATAAGCCTATGGAATATTGGAATCGCGTAATTTTTACAGACGAAAGTAAATTTAATTTGTATGGTAATGATGGAAGATGCAAGGTATGGAGGAAGACCAACCAAGAATTAAATGACGCGAATCTATGTCCCACATTTAAACATGGGGTGGCTCAGTCTTAGTATGGGGGTGTATGAGTGCTGGTGGTGTTGGAAATTTACAAATAATAGATGGCATTATGGACCACAAAAAATATATCGACATTTTAAAAACGCAAATTATATTTTTACCCAGGACAACGATCCCAAACATACCGCCAACAATACTTAGCTGTGGCTGTTGTACAACGTTCCAACATGGATGGAAACACCTCCTCAATCTCCTGATATAAACATAATCGAAATTCTCTGGGAACACTTGGATAGAAAAATTAGGGAAAGGCAAATTAGGAACAAAAATGATTTAATACAGGCTTTGCAAGAAGAATGGGTCATCGGAGGTGACCCAAAATTTGGTCAATTCTATTCCAAGAAGACTAGAAGCCATAATTAAAAATAAGGGAGGTCAAACAAAATATTGAAAATATTGTTTCAAGTGATTTTTTTAAATTAATCATAAGTGAGCACTAAATTTTTGTACGTGAAAATTAAGTTTTATTTTTGTTTTTTTATATAATAATATTATGTTTTTTTAAGTTTTTAAGTATAGAATATTAAACTATAATAAATAATGAATATAAAAATAAATTTTATTTTTAAAATACTTATTTTTTATTAATAAAAATATGCATTAACAAAATCAAAATAGCTGTGAGCACTCAGTTTTTGGAGTAACTAGTTTAAGTTTTACAAAAATAAAACACATACTCTTGCCCTACAATTACACAATCGGACGCATTAGCTCTTACGTTGGTTATTTGCACATAAATTGTTTGACAACAAAGCAAATTTAAGACCCTAATTTTGTAAATCACGTCACCAAAGTGATAGTTATGTGCAAAGCAAAAACAACAATTCACACATTTCAAAAATTTGTTTTTGTTTTATGTACAAATTGTGAACCAAACAAACGCACAAAAATTCAAGCGTTGATTTGCCTTTCATAATTTGAAAATTGTGTACACAAAACAAAAACAAATTTTTAAAATGTGTGAATTGTTGTTTTGCTTTGCACATAAACATCACTTTGGTGACGTGATTTACAAAATTAGGGCCTAAGTAAAAAGTATCAAAAACCAGTTTTTAGCAAAAGAAACAAAAAAAAAACACACACTCACATAAACAAATTGGATTGTAAAAAGAGCAAACATGTGTATGTTTTAATGCATGTGGATTTTTGCTCTCTTCAGTACTCTAAAGGCCTAGTTAGTTTGTACGTTCCGAATCAGCTGTTTTGTTTTTAGCATAGGGAAAGTTGTGTATGTCGTTAGTTTTTCTGTAACGTTGCCGTTCTGTTGCGGATGAATCTGTTGAAAACAGAATTTTGTCCGCAACGTTAAGTGACAGCTAAAACAGCTGATATCATATATACACAAAAATGCCAACAATATGAGAGCAGTGGTGCCAACATTTTTGAAAGGGAAATATTTATTATTAACAAAAGAATAAAAAATATATTTTCAAAAAAACATTGAAATTTAATAAAATAAATATACATTTCTTTTAATGTATGTACTATGTATGTAAAAAAATTAGTTTAAATTAAATCATTAACAAAAAATATATGTATGTATTTATAAAAATGTTCACAATAATATGTTGAAGGTCTAAATACAAAAAACACTAAAAATAGTAACAAAATCACCAAGATGGTTTTTTGGTTATTATTTTAAAAACAGCTGATACGATCTTACGGAAAAACTAACTACAATATAACAGCATTCAGAACGGCACAGAGCAGAAACGTTACAGAACGCAAAGACTAATGGAGCCTTAAGTGTGATCACAAACCAGGGTTGGTAAAATTGGTACAATTGTACTTTTTTTGGTACAATTCAAACATCAAAAGTACATTGGTACACCAATGACCCATTTTGTACAATTTAAACGTTTTCCCAATTTTTCTTTTTAATTAATTTGAAATGGCAACTCATTTTGGCTGTCAATTTATAATGAATATTTGTCTCTTTCGTCTTCCTTCCTTAAGTTTTTTTGCTACTTTAACTACCACACAAGGCGAATCTATAGAAGGTGACGACAGAACTACAACATGTACAAAAATAGCAGGTACTTTGTTTTTGTTAAAAGATAAGTGAACTGTAAAAGTTGCATGTTGTTGTTATTGGGTTTGTTGTATTTTTCGTCACATAATCAGACGTTCTTCTGTCGCAGTGTTGCCACTTCATGTGTAATTACACATATTGTGTGTAATTTTAACTTGGATGTGTAGCCCATGTGTAATTGAGTGAATGTGTAATTCATGTGTAATTTTAAATTCCAATTATATCCAAAATATATTGTCAATGGATGTCTTTTATCTATATTTTGGATTTTAATTGAATGAATGAATTATGGATTGTTCAGATTTCAAAACCGACTGAAATAAATATGTACATTAATATGAGGGAAAGTAGCTATATCCTCTATTTTAGTTGATAAATAAAAATCCAGTATCTCTAAATGTATTCATATTTATTATATTGTACTCGTTTGTTACTCAGTATTATGGAATTATATGTACTAGGATATGTGTTTTATTAATATTGGCGGACAATAACATACTTAAAAGTGTATCACCAAAAAACGTATATATAAGATGAAGGTAAGAATCAAGTTTGAACTAAATTAACATTAAGGTTTGCAGAAAAAGAGGATAAGTAATTTGGATATTTTGGAGTTTGGTTTTCCAGGTGGACATTTCTCCGTTTGTGATAGTTTTGTTTGCGTAATATTGGTAATAGAAACAAAATTTTAGTTTATATGTATATAAGACTTTTAATTCCAACATGACAAAAATATAACACAACAAATACTATTCAATAACTATACATTTTTACAAGTTATTACAAATTGTTATTGGAAAAACGTTAATTTTCAAGATAACCCAAAATCGAAAATTTGTATTTTTATAATTTTAAATTGTTTATAGAATAAGGGTAACGGTATTTACAGATAACGGTATAAACTATTATATCGGTAACGGTAATTGGAGTTATTTCGGGGTAACGTTAGCCAATTTTAAGAGGAAAAAACGAGAACATAGGAATTTGTGTGAGAAAAATTTATTTACAAATTGTTACTAGTTATTTTTTATACCCGTAAGAACTGTTTTGTGTTTATGCTATTGTCTGTCTGGTTTCTGGTTTGTGTTTTAAATAATAAACAATAAAATTTACCTACTATTTTGGAAGCTTTATTTCAAATTTATAACTACAAATTTTAAAAATATAAACGTTACAAGATAAATTACTGGTAAAGTATTTACTGGGAAGGAAAATGGCCAGAGTTATAATTTTTAAACAAATAGTAAAAAATATTTATCTTTGAAACTGAAAATAAAACTGATTTCAAAGCAGTTAATATAAATTAGGAATAAAATAAAATTCGAAAGCAAACAGTGTGCTATTTTTTAAATATTGTTAAATTTTTAATAGAAATGTAACAATTTCCGAATGGACATTGATTAATATTTGTATAAAAGCGTATTTGGGATTGACATTTTTGGCTGATGATTGGCTGAGATTGCTAACCTTGCTTTAATATCCCTCATATATCCAATTCCTGGATAAATTAAAATCAACGCAAGTGAAAATTGTCCATTGACAATAAAGTGATCGTATTTGGTCCAAACATCCCAGAGTCCACTGTGACAAACCTTTTATATTCATGACAATTTTAGACAATTTCTCCTATTGAAATCACGAAAATTTATTTGCGTGTAATTTTTCCTCGTATGTGTAATTTAGGCATGAGGCATGTGTAGTTTATAATTTTCTTGGTGGCAACACTGTTCAGTCGTCACCTTCTATAAATTCGCCTTGCTACCACACAACAAAAAAAATCGTACTCTATAATACTGTTGTTGCTGCATTTGTTTTAAACACATATTAATGTAACAAAAATACCGTTTTAACTGACAAAAAGCGCGAAACGAACAAAACAATTGTAAAACAAAAAATTTGAGTTCTTTAAAGTCGTTTAGCTTATGTGTAATTATTAAATGGTGAATCTATTTGAAATTGTTTAAACTATAGGTTTTACAATAAAAACGAAGTGAAAATTTCAATTTAATATAATTTTGTTGAACGAAAAATGGAAGCCGCAGAAGCTAGGTAATATATTTACATTTTGCAATGTAATAAAGCAATAATAGTTTTTTTTTGAATTTTAGTACAAATAAGAGCAAACCGTACATAGTTCCTTTTAAAGAGGAATGGTCCAGTATGTTTCCATGGTTAGTACGAGACGGGAATTACAAAAGGTGTAGGCCATGAAATGTTAATATCATGGGTGGAATTGTCCACATAAAAAGACATGCATCGTGTGAAACCCACCGAAAAAATGTGGGGGTAGTGAAAAGCACACTTATAATAGATACGTTTTTAACAAACACCTATTGTCCAACAGAGCAATCAGCTAAAAAACTAGAAATTTTATTAACAATATTCATCGCGGAGCATAATTTACCATTTTCTGTTTTGGACCATTTAAATGGATTATTGAAAGAAGGTATCCCCGACTCGCAGATAATAAAAAAAAATTAATATAAATAGAAAGAAAGCAAAACAAATAGTGGTGGATGTTACAGGTCATGAAAATATAAGGAATATACAACTTTTTGTGAAAAAAATTATTATTCCATAATCATTGATGACAGCACAGACTGCAGCATCTCAAACAATTTAGCAGTTATTATACGAATTTTTGATCAAAAATGTCATGACCGTTTTCTAAGTTTAGTAAAAATTGAAAATGCTCAGCTAGTGGCATATTTGAATCCACTACAAAAATATTAAAAGAAAATAATATTCCCCTAAACAATATGGACTAGGGTATTCAATCGGTTAACCGTTAATCGGTTAACCGATTAATTTTGGTCGGTTAACTGTTCGAATAATTCAAAATTACCGATTTTCGAATAACAAATAAACCGATTAATTTGTGTCGATTAACCGAAATTTCTTTGTTTTGCTCTTTAACACATTTTTTTGTATTTATTTTTCCATTTTAATTCAAATACAACATTACATATTTTTTCGAACATCCAAGAAACATGTGAGTATAACAACTGACATATTTAATTTACATCGCACACTGGTTTTTTTTACGTTTTTTTTTTGCATAAACTCTAATTTAAAAGCAATTGAATTGAAATTTAGCTTGTAAACATTTTTTATGCTCCCAAGATGACCTGCAACGCTTTGCAGTTATGTAGATTTTTCTATTTAAAATGGAAAAATAAAAACAAATTTTGAAATTTGTTATCAAGTATCCCGCAATTCCCAAAAAAATCTTGAAAAATCCCAAAAATGAGATTTTTTCGTTTTTTGGCTATAATATCCATACCAGGGGCGGGGTTATCGGAACCCTTCACAAAATAATTAAGAACTTATTGTGCCATCTAAAATAGGTTACTATATTTTGATATCGAGTATGCGATTTGAGAATTTTTGCCCTATAGTTGAATTTTACATAAAAAATAAGCATTTTTTGAATGAACCTGATCCCGGCGGTATGAAAAACTATAAATGTTTTTTTTCATTTAAAATATTTGGCGTAAAGTTAGCTTTTCAAAAAGAATAAATTCATTATACATCCTCTTAGAAATTTTTAAGATAACTTAAAAAGGATAAAAGTACTTTTTTCCCAAAAAAATTGCGAAAAATCGCCTTTTTTAATTTTTTTAAATTCAAATGCATGTAACTTTGGACTCAGCTATGATAAACAGTTCTTTCTTTATTTGATATATAGATCTATTGTTAATCCTATAAAAGAAAAATGGATAAAATCCGGGAATATTTGGAACCGCGGTCACCAAATAACTAGAGTAGGGTGGGTAAAAATGTTGAAAATTAAATTTTTAAATGCGAATATCTGCTAAGCTATAAGAGATAATTGACAGCTACGACGACGTTTTATGTAGTGCTCGACGAGAAGATTCTATATGTGTAATTTTTTTATTAATCGGAACGAAGAAATATGATCATTTTAAAAGTTGAACATACCCGAGGTGTCCTACTTTGGAAACCCCTGGTCCCGCTCCTGGTGGGCTCATGAGGTCCAAATTCAAAACTTAAACTCGACTACACTTCCTCTTTTCGCATGTCAAATTTCATTCAAATCGGCGTAAGGGTTTAGAAGTTACAGATTTATTTCCCTCTTTTTTTATTCTCATACCACTGTGTGGCGTTCAAACAAAATTTAGAGCATAGTCCCCCATTTATATACAAATGGCTGTATTTACCATATTTTAAATTTAGTTTCGTTGGCAGCTTCTAATTTTTCTATTCCGGTTGAAATTGATACATTTATTAAAGAAATTAATAATGATTTTTGTAATAGTTCAAGTCGTCGCACAGAGGGGCCAAACATACTAATTTTGCGGATTAATTGAAAAAACAAATTTCAAGTATCGTGAAAACTGAAAGTGCCAGCTTAAAGAGCACAAAATTCTACGTCAGCAGGCAAAAAATTAATGTGAAATATTAAAAGGTATTTTTATAGTCACGTGTTGAAATTACATATTGTGAGAAAAAAACCTAAAAAATTTATAAAAAAAAAATAAAAAATTGCGCAAATAAATACTATTTGTGATAGGTAATTTAAAAAAAATAACAAATCTAATTATGCAACCATCAAGTTCAGGTATTTATTGATATGTTTTGGTTAAATTTGAATTATTTGTGGAAGTGACTTTGATATTAGTTTTTATATTGGAATTGCAAAAAAAAAATGGATTTTGTCAGTTCAAATGGACATAAAGTTATTAGCTGGGCTCAACTGGGCAGAGAATTTAATATAATTTAATAGCCTGAACAGTTGGGCGTTGTTTCAGAAAAAATTAGGTTGCGCATCGCTGCGCTTCATAAGTTATATTTAAATTAGTAAAAGCTTCAGCCTTTAATGCCCAGTTTTTGACTTGTTATTTAAATACGTATTTAGTTAATTTTAACTTAAAATTAAGTTGTATTTAAATACAGTTTGAGTTTTTCAGTGCTACATAATTTGTCTTATTTAAATAAGATAAAAGTATGGTAGCACTACTAAATATCAAAAATTTATCGATAGTTTTGCTTAAAACAGCTGTTCAACAAAAACAAAAATTGATACATTTTGCCCAATAAGAAATAAAAGTTTATTAAACAATAAAATTATTGGTAGGAAAATGCACAAAAGAAGCTCCAATTACCCCGCATCGGAATTGTAGTTTTTGCAAGACGCTTTTTTTAGCAAGACGCTGTTGTTTGTTTTTTTTTTACTACAATAGAGTGAAAAAAAACAAACAACAAAAGTCAGCTGTCAAAAACATATGGTAGTTTATGAAACTTAAATAGAATTTAAATGACCAACGTCGGCCATTTAAGTATCATTTAAAAAAGCACTGAGAAACTCATTTTCGCATTTAAATAGAACTTAAATATAATTCATATTTAAATACGAAGTCAAAAACTGGCTCTAAGTCTACCATCAAAAAACACTTTGCGATTCTGATCAACGTTTTATTGCTGTCGTTGTTGTTGTTATTGTCATTGTTTTTTTATAATACGAAAGTCACGTGTGAGTCAGGCCTGGACGTGGCTATATTCTTGTATTATAATGAGATAAACAATAATAAACTTTTACCAATTACTTTTCTTTATTTCAGTTTAGTTTTCCATCCATTGATTTTCTAATCGTGAATGAATAGAAAGCGAAATTTTAACAATTTTACTCTCATGCACTCACGCTTGTATATGCTTGTTTAAAAGTTTTTTTTGTGATTAATTTGAAGTTTTTCTTGTGGTTAATACGAAGTCATCCGATAGCAGGCAATTTAGCTTAATAAAAAAATCATGTTAGTGAGCGCGATCGCGAGAATTTTAAAGTTTTATATCGGGAGCCAGTTATCACTCACGTTCAGATCTGTAGTTTTTATATTGTCTCATTTCAAATATTGTGTTATATAAATTTCAAAGCAGTGCATTTAAACTTTGCAAGTCTTTTAGTGGCAGGAGTTGGGAAAGATCTCTATTATTCAACCTCCCATTACTAGTTAATATAATGATATCATCTTAAAACAATATGGTAGTTTTTTTTTAAATAACATGCATAAATTTAGTATGTCTCACTGATGTAGTTCTATAGATATAGAAGAATTAATAATTCATTTGTATGGGGGGAACCCGATTCCACCCTCGAATACCCTTCCGATTTTGGAGGAACGTGTAGTTTGTTTTTAGAGTTACCCGCAGCAAATTTAGTGTGCATAACTATTGTAGTTCTATAGATATCGCACAGTTAATAATTATTTTATATGGTGGGTAATTGACTTCCCCCTCCTATATCCATAAAATTTTGTTACAATATGCGGATTGGTCTAAGGGCTACGCATGTAAAATTTTGCGAGCGTCGCTATTATTGTTGTTGAGATATTAATAAATCCGTAAAAAAGGCGCATTTGACCCCACTGTGCGTCGAGATGATTTTATGCAGTTTCAAGAGTACTTCGGTACAAGTATTCACAAAATTTTAAAATATTCTAGTACAAGGTGGCTGTCTCGTCAAGAAGTTATTGAAAGGATTTTAGAACAGGATTTAGAACGATTTTGAAGCTGAGTTCAAAAATTTTAAATTAAAGTTTATTATATCCGTATTTTCAAATCCCATTTTTAAACTAATCTTTATGTTTTTGAAATACAGGTAAGTAAATAAAGTACCGCGTAAATGGAGGCGGTACTTTATTTACGCGAATTCGATATAACGCGAACTCAAATTAGCAACCATTTTTTGAAATACGAGACTTTTTTTACACGATTTTTATATAACGCGACAACAAACAACAAGAAACGAAAAAAACACAAGCGAATAACAGATTTCTTTTTTGAATTTTTATGATTTTTTTATGTTTTGATCTCTTTTATGTAATAGAATATTTTGTTTTTTTAATTGACATTTTTTCCTTAATTTTTGATAAGAAATAATTTTTTTAGTTTATTTTTTTTACTTCACTTTTGTTTTAAGTAAGTTTTTAAAAGTACAAATAAAATAAGTTTACTTAAATATATCGAGCCCTAACCGCAAAAATAACGCAAGCGACATTTTTTACAAAATTTACTTTTTAATGAAAATCGATAGAAAACTTTCGTGCGCATCAACACCCGAAATAATGAAAATTAAGTGTTTATATATACAGAGATATCGCAATTTCAATTATATCGTAAGCGACACTCACCTTTTTGCTTTACCGCAAAAATAACGTAAGCGACATAAAAACAAAAAGGGACAGTAAATGAAAGTAAGAGTAGCCAAAGAACTAGAGAGAAAATCAAAAGAAATTGAAATACAAGAAGATAGATGTACTAAATGTAGGGTTACCAGATAGCAAAAGTCAAATAACTGGACCATAAGAAAAATTTACCTGGATTTTTAAAAAATAACTGGACAATTTAAAAATGCACTTATAGTTCAAATAAGTTTAATTTAAGTTAAGTTTTTATTAGAAAAATAAATAAAAATTTAACATTTAACAGGGTTCCTCAAATCAATCATCGGAAACCCTTTCCACTTCAAAAATATCGCGATTTGAAAATTTGTTACGATTGTATAAAATTTTATACACATAATTGCCCATAATATTGAAACTACTCAAAATCCAATATAATTTTTGATCCCATTTTAAATGCAAAGATATTGTCCTTAAAATTGTGTAAATAAAATTGTTTACTTCCAAAAGGTTTAAGGTAAATTTTCGGAGTAATGTAAAAAATATCAAAGATCGCAGTGTTAAAAATTAAAAAAAAAACATGAAATATCTTGCGGCAAAAGCAACATGTCGTCAATTATATTTGATATTTATAAAACTTTGGAAGCTTTGATAAGTTATCCAACGATAAAAGGGATATTTTTAAATTTAAAAATTAAATTTTGCTGTAAAATGATTTGTCTCCGAAATCATATCATTGCTCTAAGTATGGAATATCATTTTTTAAAAATTGATTTGCTTATAATTATGAAGGTTGTGTTTCGAGAGATGAAATGTTTTTTTTTTAAATAGTTAAAATTTTGTTTCCATATTTCAACCGATTTTTAAGGCAATTCAAAAGATTGCTCACTGTACAGTTCTATAATATTAAATATTTAATATTTAAGAAAGTGATTCCACTTTCTAGGGTTAAATTCATGCATTACGTTATACATAAAATACAAATAGTCCTCTGAGAAACATTCATCCATATATTCTTCATCATCATTATAACAAATTCCCATGTGACTTTTCGACAACCGTTTTGAAGAGGTATTTTTACTTCTTTACTGCTGACCAAGGATATCTTAATCGGTCGGTTGCTAGCTAGGTAGCTTAATAAAAAACATATTTTGCAAAATGAAAGAAATTATTTTTTAACTGGACAAATTGTGTTTTAGCTGGAAACTGGACAAGACACAAAAAACTGGACAATCCAGGTCATTCCAGGCCGTCTGGCAACCCTAACTAAATGTGATCATGGAAAAAATTTAGACAGCAGTCAGATCCAAACAGAAGAATTTAAGTTTAAGAATTTTTTTGAAGGAACAAAAACAAAGGAGGGAAAATGTTTTGTTTTTTTGTGCTAGTTTCGACCTTAAAAAAGTTTTGAATAGTAAAACAAGTAAGAAAGTATGGTTGTTCAAGCCCGACCATATAATACCCTACACTAAGAAAAAAGCCCGACCATATAATACCCTCACACACAGAAAGTGATTCTGAGTCGATCGGTATACTTTAAGGTGGGTGCTAGACTAATATTTTTGGGCGTTACAAACATCTGCACAAACGCATAATACCCTCCCCACTATGGTGGTGTAGGGTATAAATATTACACTGTTTTATTCAAGAAAATACTAGTATTACAATTTAAGTGTTTATGGATTGTGTTTTTTATGGGGTGAAAAATATGGCAAACGATGTTGTACTGAAATGTACAAATATCTGCTTATTTTAGATGAACGGAAAACTGTGAACGATTTAGGTTTGTATTGCGATTGATGTGCCTGGCAAAATCATAATAAAGCCATGCTAACCATGATAGCTTATTTCATTCTATTATCCAAATTCATTAAATCTATTAAAATTACTTACTACCAGGTCTTACCATGATGCCTGTTGATTCTATTCACAGCACAATAGAATCATTTACTCGAAACCGAACTGTATGGGCTCCTAGTGAGTGGCCTACAGTTATTCGAAGTGCAAGAACAAACCCTTACGGTTATGAAAGTATATGGTTAAACCACTCTGATTTCCTAAACTGAAAAATGTTTTCTGATCAGCTTCTTCCAAAGAAAATAAGATTACAATTAAATACAGCTATTTCGACAATAGCGAGGAAAAGACTATTAACGTTGATTTAAATACTTCTACGGTCCGTGGACCTCCTCCGCTATACAACACAGAATTAAAAATTTTGTCACATAAATTCAATGATATAAAAGCTCTTCGCAATAAAAATAGTATTCCTCAATGTTTTCATAACGAATATATTGGCCTAAAACATTCCCAAAATATTAAAGACGCCTTAAACGAAACAAGAAGATGTGCCTTAATTTCCTAAGTACCTAGTATATTATGTTAAATCTTTACAATGATTTATAACAAATGTTTAATTTAATGCATACTTTAAGAAAATATATTTTTTCGAAACTTAAGAAAATATTTTTTCTTTGTAAAGCATTTATCGTATGCGCCACAATTTAGTCTCAGCTGCCTGTAATAGAGACGGTAAAAATAACGTAAGCTCCAAAACAAATTTGTTGCTCACTAAATTAACTTAAAAATGCACTTATCGCATGTATGATACCATCATTAGACTACATTTTAATTTTCAAAGAAATCCTTCACACAACTTAAAAACAAAACGAAAAAAACTCTCTCCTATAAAATTTGAATTTTGGCGCTTACGTTATTTTCGCGGTTATGGCTCGATATATCGTTGCCTTAAATGCAAATGGACGTAACTACATTTTTATTGTTTTTACAGGATAACTTATAAAATCAATAATAATAGAGTATTCTTTTGTGTAGTTTTGTCCGCTTTCATTAAGGTGACTAGGGTATGTTTTCTATTTAACGCGATTTTTAGGTCCCAATTTCTTTTTTGTTATGTGACTGATGTATTGTTTTACGCGAAATAAAAAATTGTTGTCCCCACAAAAGCATTTCGTTCTAAATTAGAACCTCGTTTTACGCGAATTTGATTTACACGCTATTTTTTGGGCCCAACAAACCGCGTAAATGGAGGCCTACCTGTATGCGTTAAAAATAAATAATCAATAAATTTAGAAATGCAGGCAGAAGATGCTCGAATTCATATAATTTTAGAACGAATAACATTTTTATTCCGCCAAATGGGCCGTAATTTTTTGAAAAAAGAGATGTACTTGATAAGAATAGTATATCCAATTTAGATCTAAATTGTGAAGATAATCATCTTCCATTAGAAGATTTATTGCGGAACACAGGTAGATATTTATATATCAACAAATGAAGAAATTATAAAATCATATAAAAATAAAAATATAAGCAATTTTTGGGCCAAAGTTTTTGAAATTAAAAACGAATCAAATGAATATATCTGTGGACATTTGACAAAACGACTTCTCTCGAGATAAGACAATTTTACAGGATTTTTGTAGTAAATATAAAATTTGAATGCGCTTCTTTTGGTCTTATCGCCGTATTTCTATGACTTTTAGAACATAAGATACGCAATCGAAAAAACGACCTCTTTCAGGTTTTTCCCCAATTTCAATTTGACAAAACAACTTCTCTCATAGAATTCAAATCATTTAAAAAAAAAACTAGCCTTTTGACAAAACAGCCTATCTCTATTTAGTTTTAGCACATTTTTAACAATTATTTTTTGATAAAACAGCTTCTTTCGAAAGAAGTCGTTTTGTCGAAAGCAAAGATTGAAAAACCTACCACTTGTCTGAGACAAGTAGATTTTTAAATCAGTTGATCGCGAGTTTTCGTTTTGACAAAACGTCTTGTATCGACAGAGGTTCTTTTACAAAAACGAAAATTTAAAAAAGTTAAGTCTTATCTTAACATAAGTGCTTTTAAAAATGGAAAACAGAAGAAAAGAAGCTGTTTTGCTACTTAATACTAGAATAAATAAAAATAAATTAAAATTCGTATAAATGAATGAAGTAAAAAACTTGAGGCTATGGCCAAATAATGTGAAAAAAAGAATACGTAAATATGTCTTTGTTTTCGACCAAAGACCATAAACTACAAAAATCTTTGGCTAAATATATGGTTCAAGTGATGAAAATACTTTGATTGCCAAAAATTTCGATGATGTGAATGGATTGACCATACATTTCTAGTTGTGTTGCATCTTGAGTTTGATACAGTGCATGAGCAAATTGAAAAAAATTAAGAAAAATTCATCCTTTTCAATATACCATACACACGACTGGGTAAATTTAATAACGGCTACAAATCGTTCATGAATTAAACCAAAACTATTTTTTAGATTTTATTGGTCTGATAAAAGATAGATACACATGGAGGAAATGCAACATTTCAGGTATTTATAAAAATAATTTTATTTATAGGCTACATTATATATTAACTTTTTACTACTTACATACATACATATATCTTTTTCAGGTAAAACATTTTAGTGAAAATAGGTTCGATGGATGCAGTACGAGTAAAGTAAACCTGGAGTTTTGCAGTACAAATCATCACTAGACCCAGGATAGGCTTTTAAGCTGCTAGACATCAACTCTCGTCGTCTAAAGATGCCGATTCCACAATTGGTCGAAGTTACATGTCTCCATTAGTCGTATCACATAACAAAAAACGCGAATTGATGGATATGCTGCCACTGATAAATACCCATCTACACATTTTTTAAAGCATAAAGATCGTTTAAAATCTAAAATCTAATATATCTTGACGAAGAAGAAACTCAATAAAGTTTCACAAAGTAAATCGCAAAATATGATTTTTTACTGTTTTCTTCTTATAATAAGATAATAGTATTATTTTATTTAAAAGTTAATTTTTATATTAAAATTCAACCTAATCAAATATTTACTGTTTTTAAAGAAACATTTTTATATTTGATTAATTATTTGGCTATTGTAACGAAAAAGTTGAATAATTTTTTTTAATAATACCGAAATATGTTTGTCAAATCAACTTCTTTCTACTTTTTTTTATATTTCAATTTCACAAAACCACTTGTTTTTACATAAGCCGACTCTAATTTAATTAAAACAATTTTGAAAAAACGACTTATATGATACAAGCTAATTTGTTTGATAAAAATACATTTGACAAAAAAGCTTAAAATTTGTTGTTGCTGTTTTAAAGAAAACTATTGCTCTTTCAAACAAAAGAAAAAGCGCTACTTGTTTATTGGATATTTGTCTATAATGTTTATACATAACATTTCTTTGATTTTCTACACAAGAACTTTTGTTAGTAGTTTTTAGTTTTTTCGCTCTCCTGAAAAGTTGACGTTTTAGAAAGAAGCCGTTTTGTCAAATGTCCACAGATATGTTTTCAGAACTTAGTAAAGTAGTAAGAGGGATATTATCTATTCCTCATTCATCCGAAAATGTGGAACGAATCTTTTCATATCAAAATATAATTAAAACAAAAGAGAGAAATAGATTGCATGTTACTACACTTTCTGGTTTAATACAAACTAAAGATTTAATAAATTCATCAATCTGTTTTTGTTATAATTATGAAATAGCGAAACATTTGTTATCAAAACTATAGTAAAAAACTCTACAAAATATAGACTGTTTTTATAAAAAATATATATATGTACATTATTAATTTATAGAAAATATGATATTTATTGTTTGGAAAAATTAAATTTCTCCATCAAATTAATTACTATAATTTTAGTTTGTTACAACTGTACAATTGAATTTTTATGTACTTTTTTGTTATGTTTTTTAAAATATATATTAAAATAAAAAATATATTTCCAATAAAAAATGTGTTTTGTACAATTAGGATCAAAAAAGTACAATTTAAAACGCTGGTTTGTACAATTTCAAAGTGTCATTTGCCAATCCTGTCACAAACCAACAACAAATTGTGTTTGCAAAATTCGAGAGCGAAATTATATGAGAGCGGGTCGTAATGATACAACCCGCCATAAGAAATTGTCCTTATACATGATGCGCATTCTATATGATTTATATTCTTTGATAGAACTTAATAATATGCATACGCTAGCTTAATGCTATGTTCACACTTGGGCTTTTAAACGCGTTTAAGCAAAATTTTGATTAAGTTAATCAAAGCCGTTCACATTACATTTGAGATGATTAAGTTGACACTAAAATGATTAAGTTGACAAATAAAAAAACAACAAACAAATTTATATTTCTTTAAGGCATTAAATATGGAAATAAATACTTTATTAAAGATATCAGCAAATTATTTTAAACTTTTTAATAATGAAATTGTGAACATTGATGAATTATTTAAGGTTTTTTAGGGAAAAAAGTGAAAACTTCTGTCAAAATTTATTTATCGGTACTACACTAAAAGGTGGCCGATGCTACATCATCATCAGTTTGAGGTATGTTCAGTTGATCCTACGTGATTAATGAAGTGATTAAGATTTAATCATGTCAATTTGAAGTGATTAACAAATCATTTAAATGTATGGATAATCATCTCGATTTTGAAGTGATTAGAGCTTAATCACGTTTGAGATGATTAACTCTGCAAATGTGAACATAGTATTACTCACATGATTAAATCTTAATCACTTCATTAATCACGTAGGATCAACTGAACATACCTCAAACTGATGATGATGTAGCATAGGCCACCTTTTAGTGTAGTACCTATATATAATTTTTGACAGAAGTTTATTTTTTTCCTTAAAAAAACTTAAATAATTCATCAATGTTCACAATTTCATAATTAAAAAGTTTAAAATAATCTGCTGATATCTTTAATAAATTATTTATTTCCATATTTAATGCCTTAAAGAAATATAAATTTGTTTGTTGTTTTTTATTTGTCAACTTAATCATTTTAGTGTCAACTTAATCATCTCAAATGTAATGTGAACGGCTTTGATTATCTTAATCAAAATTTTGCTTAAACGCGTTTAAAAGCCCAAGTGTGAACATAGCATTACCTCGAATACAAATTATCTTGAGAACTATAATGTCTTGAAAACTATAATTGCAAGACTCTTCAAACTGGAACCTGACATACAAAATAAAATGATATCAAATATCTGATGAAGTGTATTAGAGAAATCCGTAAAACTTTGAAGGATTTATTTCGTAATTATGGTACGTAGTTTGCTAAAAAAATGCCGAATTGGACTATTTTTTTCGGATATTTTGAGAACAATAACTGTGAAAGTATTTAAGCTTAGTAAGGATGTATTCCTTACCACTGTACGAAGTTTAGCTAAAAATGCGCGACCTCCATTACAAAGAAATTGTAATTTCAGAAATTTAAGCCTTTTCTGAATCACATTATTATATTTAAATTGGGCGGGATTGTCATAGTGGGAATGACTGGAAAATTATTACGCTTGCTTAACATGCAATAGTTCTAAGTCCACTTTTGTATAAATTGAGATTTTAATGCAGTAATGTACAATAAGTAAAAAAACATTGATTACAAAAAAATACAGTTATAACATGTTTTGTTGTTGTTTTGTATTAAAGGGCAAAAGCGCTTAGTCCAATTCATAACCAAAGTTTATCCTTCCCTCACTTTTCCTTTCCCCTTTTACTCCTTCTCCTCCCTTTTTTATCCCTTCCCCCACTTGTAAGGTTAACGTATGTGGTAGCAGTGCCGAGAAGCTGAATGGCTAATTAGTGGTAGAAGAGGATTAGTCGCTAACAGCTCCCCTTCGGTGCTAGGACACAGGCCGGTTGCAACTATTTTTGTCTAGTCCATGTACGCCGTCACTGGTCCTAAGGTGTTCTTTAAGTTGTTCTTCGGGGTCAGGGACGCTAAGGTGAAAGTGTTTCGGTCCTCAGGTACGGGAAGCGGATGAGGTTGAAGGAAGGATTACTCCTGGTCCGAATCCTCAGAAGAGTCACTTCACATTATACTGAATACTCACTGCATACCCAGGCTGCAAGGATGTTGCTACGGATATTGAGAGTGAAGGTAGGACTATATCCAATATCGACAGTATCATCATCTCCTATGACAGGATATCATGGGCGATTGATACATAGTTTCTCACCATTCAAGTCACCTGGATGGATCAAAGATGCTACAAAGTGCAAAAAGGCATATCCTTCCCTGGCTTCGTAGAATATTTACGATCTGTCTCTGCCTCAATCATGTTCCGGTTAACTGGATGAAGTTTAAGGTCGTTTTTATTCCCAAAATTGGCAAAAGAAGTCATAAGAAGGCGAAGGACTTTCGTCTTTCATCTTTCCAGCTTAAAACATTGACGTTCACATAAGGCATGGACTAGAGGGCACATCACGGCTCTCTAATAATCAGCACGCCTACCATGAAACAGCGTTATCGTTGTGAGACTAAAGTCGCATTTTTACCCTTTTATAAATATATAAATCTGCCACTTTTTATGATTTTTGACCCTTTTTGGTTTGTCAACAATTACAAAAATTTATAAAATTTTTTTAGTATATATACTTAAAACTATGAACAAATTAAATACAAAGCGAATCATCGCAAATAATATATATCATTTCGTTTCTAGAACAACAGATATTGTATTAGAAATATTTAAAAACTTTGTAAAAATAAATATAGAAGAAATTGTTTTTATGGGCGATTCACACGTTAAAAAACTACTAAAAATATATATTGGATATATATAACAAAATTTGTTTTAGAAACCTTTGACAAATTTAAAAACTATTTATGAATATGGGGGTAAATTTTATCACATACTCTGTAAAGAAATATGGATTTCAAGAAATCCATATATATAAATATATAAATGTCTTTGTAAGTATGTTTGTTGGTTTGTTTGAGCATCACGCCTAAACGGCTGAACCGATTTTATTGAAATTTGGAACATAGATAGATTCTTACTTGGAGGCGTCAATAGGCTATATATATATATACTTGGACTAGAAAGAGATTTAAAGGGGGAAATCCGGTAAAATTGGTACCTTTAGTTCTTAAACAATCAAGAGTAAACGGCTGCACCGATTTGATTGAAATTTGGAACATAGATATTCCTTTACTTGGAAGCAATAATAGACTATATAGTTTTTCTTAAGTTGGACCACAAAGGGACAAAAGAGGTCAAAATTTGTACCACCCATACAAAGTAAATAGTTATTTTCGAATATCTGCAGAACTAAAATTGTGACTATCTTCAAACTTTATATGAATCAATTTCGTATCACTGTTTGATGTTTAACTAAAAATGGGACGGATCGGAACAGGGGGTGTGACACCTCCCATACAAAGTAAATAATTATTTTCAAATATATGGTGAACTATTATTGTGGAAGTCTTGAATTTAGTCCGAATAGCACCCTTATCATTTTACATGGTTTCGCTGAAAATGGGCGGTATTAAATTAGTGGGCGTGGCACCTACCATGCAAAGTAAATAGTTATTTTCGAATATCTGGAGAACTGTAAATGTGAATGGCTTCAAACTTCATATGAGTTAATTTCTTATCAGTGCAAGAAGTTAGTAAAAAAATGGGAAGGATCGGAACTCGGGGTGAGTCACCTCCCATACAAAGTAATTAGTTATTTCTAAATATCTTGAGATCTATAATTACTAGATTCTTCCAACTTTTTCCGAATAGCTCTCTTAGCATTTTACATAGAATAGCTGAAAATGGGCGGGAGTGGATAAGTGGGCGTGGAACTTCCCATGCAAAGTATATAGTATTTTCGTATATCTGCAGAACTATTATTGCGACAGCCTTCAAACTTTATACGAATCAATTTTTTATCAGTACATGAAGTTTATCCAAAAATGGGACGGACTGGAACAAGGGGTGTGGCACCCCTTCTTAATTTCTGGAATAACAGGACACTGGCATCAACGTAATTTACACAAAGTTTAAAGACTCTTACAATTAGATTCACTTGATATTCGAATATTTATATACATATTTTATCTACAATGGTAACAAAATAACTAATTTGAAGCATTACTTTAACTATTATAATAAATAGCTTTCATATCATTATAAGGAGTCTGACTAAAAATAGGCGAATTCTGAAAAACAGCTTCAAGATTTTTATATACCTTCAACGGCATAGTATGCAATTAATCACAAACAAGAAATTCCGGTATTAATTATATTCATTTATCTATATATATATATATATATATATATATATATATATATATATATATATGTATATAAAATACAAAAAATGTTTCTACCTATGTCCGTTATAGACTGTGAGACCATCCAACCGATTAGCTCCAAACTGGTATCATTGGAAAGGAAATTTTCTGAATATGGTTTTGGACACCTAAAATACTACATTAGGTCCATTCGGTGATTTCGTAAAGAAGATTTTCGAATTTTCTCATACAAACATTTTTCATATATACAAGGTGGCGCAAAAGAATTCCTCCTATCAGAAAATGCTATAAATTTTGAGATTGGCCCCTAATGTCAGTTCTGTTTTGACATTTGCGTAGTAAACACATGCGAAATACACGTTAATAAACAATGTTACGCTACACTGCTCCAGAACGCGGAATATTGCTGACTATTTATTTGACCAATAACACTGTGCAACAAGAAAATCTTTCCCGAATGAGACCAACGGGAAATGAAAGTAGATAATTAGTAACCAAAACCCCCAAAGGGTTTTTAGCTCGTGTTTTAAAGTTATTCGCCTTTAAAGTTCAGCTTTTTTGAGTAAAAATGTTTCATATATATTTTATGAATAATCTATTGAAGTAAGTCAATATTTATATAAAGTAATTTTAGTTGAATGTTCTAGTCCTAATATACTTAAAATTCATTAATTTTAACACTTTTTGCAGATTTATTTTTTTATTTTTATAGTTTTTGGTACTTAGATACGCAATTACCAATTTTAGGAGAATTGCTGAATATTGCTGTAAAAGTATTGAGTAGTGGGTATCGTGTATCGAGTATTTGCCATATTGTTTGAGTACTCAATACTCAAAAGTAGTTACTCAATACTTTTAGACTTGTATTTTTACAATTTAATTTATTTAAATTTAACGGTTATGGTGCAAAAAATGCATCACTACTATAAATACAACTCAAATCAATATTAGAAATGCAACTCTTAGCGTAAACAATTTTCAAATCAGAATAAAATATTAAAAAAACTGGAATAATAGTTAAAAAGTTAAAAATATTTATTGATATAATCTTGTAAACCTAAAATGTTTCTAAAAAGGAGGGATGTCTGCTAATACATTGCTGCAGCACTATTGCTGAACAAAGTATTAAGCTGTTTTAATTTTTTGAAATCAAATCGTAGTTACCTGTTATAATAGTGCAACTTTTTGTGAATTTGTGAACCATTATTTGTTAATAAAGTGAAAAGAAGTTTTTAAAAAAAGTTAATTACTAAAAAAAATATTTTTAATTTAATAAAGTTTGTGAAATGTCTTGCAATATAAACAATTTTTGTTACGTTTGTGGCCATTTCATACCACAAATGTTAAAACATGGTTCGTTTACAGAAGAATTTATATCTGTTGGGTAAAAATAGGTCTGACAGCTATCAGAGATCTGTTAACGCAATGATGAATGCTTTTTCTAAAATAGGCGTTAATATGTCGCTCAAAATTCATTACCTACATCATCATCTATACTACTTCGGTCAGCAACTAGCGACCGAATCAGATGAACAAGGTGAACAATACCACCAAATTGCAATGCCATTTGAAATGAGGTAATTTTTAATATACATATACTTTTTTTTCCAATACATTTTAACACAAATTTTGCAGATATCGAGGAAAAAAGTCTCCCGATGCTGTATTAGCGGAAATTTGTTGGTGGAGCAAGAACTTGCATTACGATGATGAAGGAGAAGAAAACACAGGAAGTGAACTACAAAATTTGTCTACTTCAAATTCTGGTTCTACAGAGCATCCACCAGAGCAGAAAAGACCTCGAACTATATAAAGTAGTTCATTTTTATACAAACTATGTAAAAAAAATACAAATTAAATTTTAAAAATTAAATATATATGAAAAATTTTTACTCAAAAAAGTTGAACTTTAAAGGCGCATAACTTTAAAATACGAGCTAACTTTTTAAAACCCTTTGGGGGTTTTCGTCTACTGATGTTCTACTATCACTTCCCGTTGGTCTCATTCGGGAAAGATTTAATGACCCGAAATTTGATGCACAGTGTAATCGGTCGGTTTTTTCATCAAAATTAATCATGAGTGATGAGGCCCATTTCCATCTTAGCGGGTACGTAAATAAGCAAAATTTACGCTTCTGGGGCACTGAAAATCCGCGTGTAACCCACGACGAGCCATTACACCCGCTCAAAGTCACTGTACGGTGTGCAGTTTTCGCTGGAGGAGTCATCGGACCTTTTTTCTTCGAAGACGTCGCGGGCTAAACGGTTACTGTGAATGGTGAGTGCAACTTGATGAATTGGGATTGGAAAACATGTGGTTCCAACAGGACGGTGCAACGGCACACACTGCACGTGCCACAACCGATATGCTGAATGATGCATTTCCCGGGCGCCTAATCTCCCGTTTTGGAGATTTGCACTGGCCAGCAAGATCGCCTGATTTGACCGCTCCAGACTTCTTTTTGTGGGGCTTTTTGAAGTCGCGGGTTTATGTCAACATGCCTCAGACTCTTGCAGCTCTTAAATACAATATCCGTCAAGAATGTGAAGAGATTTACATGACATCATATTCTCGACTTGATGTAAAAAAAATTAAAAGACCAAATAAAAATAATCCACAAGAAGAATCAAAGTTTTTCATTTTTTTTAATTACAGCCAAAAACCATCGGAAGTTTACTTTTGCGCCACCTTGTATATATAAAAATGTATGTATGTACCGAATGAACTCAAAAACGGCTGGACCGATTTTAATGAAAATATCAGGGAATCTTCAGAATAGACTAACGGGTAACACTCTAAAGTTGTGGGGAGAGGCGTGTAAACATATACATATATTTCATAAAAATGGATGTGTGTATGTATGTTCCGTATGGAATCAAAAATGGCTGGATCGATTTTGATAAAATTTTCACGGAATCTACAGAAAAGCCTTTTGGGTAATATTAGGTGCACGAAATCTACTTTTAATCAAATGAAATCTACTTTTAATCAAAAAATTATGATGTTAACAAGCTCGATGACCAAATACAATTGAAAGTATCTGGCGAAACAATAAAATACAAATCTATTGACACAGTAATGAACGAAGAACAAGTCGTCACTTGTCCTACTTAATTTTTTAATTCATTGGAACCAGCCGAAATGCCACCACATGTATTAACATTGAAGGTTGGATTACCGACTTTTTCCGATACTGTATATTAAAATCGAGATCGAGATGCAATATAAAACAGATGTTTTCAAAAGGCCAGCAACGTGGACCGGGTTCAGCTAGTTTGCTTATAAAATCTTTTCACATTTTTTTAATTTTACTTCGACAGGGGTAGCGAAGCGCACCGGGTCAAGCTAGTAAATAATAAAGAGCTTTCAGTTTTAACTCATTCCAATGTGGAAATAAACAATATTGAATTTGTTGATAAAATTCTTTGCATAGATTTTGGATCTATTATATTGAAACACAGATTATTGATTTTTAGTTTAAGTACAATTAACAAATTATTATGCACTAATGATGAGTGGACTAACTGACTGAGACGAATGCAATAAAATGATTGACTTGTTATACAAAAATAAGATATACAAAATACATAATTAACAAGCGAAGAGTAATATGATATTTAGAGTTTTCATATAACACTGGACAACAAATATTAAGAATTTAAGGTTTTAAATATTAAATCAAAAAATAATATTATCTCTAAAACTATAAATTTATTAGAAAAATGCTTAAATGTTTGAGTCTTTTCTAAGATCCATTTCTTCATCGACTGGAAGTGGACAGATTTTAACCAAATGACGTTTTAGAGTTGACGATGCAGTCTTCACAGTAACTACTCTTATAAGTCCATCAGGACCTGGGTGAACATCTAAGATGCGACCTAAAGGCCATTTTATAGGAGGATATCTTTCGTCGGCAATAAGAACCAATGACCACTTTTTGATCGAATTTTCTTGATGTTTCCATTTGGACATTGATCTAAATCGCTGTAAATATTCATTGGACCAACGCTTCCAAAAGCTTTCAATCATTTGTTGAATGAGTTGTAAACGAGATAATCTTGAAACAGAAAAATCAAGAACAGATGGCTCTGGTACTGCATTCAGCGCTGATCCAATTAAGAAGTGGGCAGGAGTAATTGCGTTTACATCTGAAGGGTCATCTGAAAGTGTGCATAGAGGTATAGAATTCAGGACCGCCTCGATCTGAGTTAAAAGAGTAGTTAGCTCTTCATAGGATAAGGCAGTGTCGCCAATAATTCTTCGTATATGAAATTTAACAGACTTATCACTAGCCTCCCATTTTCCACCAAAATGTGGAGCGGATGGGGGATTGAACTTCCACTGAGTGCCGTCATTAGCCAAAATTGTTGACAGTTTTGAGTACTCCTTTGAATACTGAGTGAAAAGACGCTTAAGTTCTGCATCGGCGCCTATGAAGTTGGTGCCACAATCACTTGTTAGCGTGGAGCAAACTCCTCTTCGAGAGACGAATATTTTAAAAGCCGCAAGAATTCCATCAACTGAATAGTCCGAAGCGACTTCAAGGTGTACGGCAGATGTTGATAGACATACAAAAAGAGCGATATAGCCTTTGTATTGCTTTGCTCCGCGACCACGCCATGTCTTAATAGACAATGGACCGGCATAATCCACACCCGAGTTAAGAAACGGCCTCGCAGGAGTTGTTCGAATACATGGAAGTTGGCCCATGAGCTATCGAGCTGTTGCTCCTCTAATTTTTGCACAACGTACACATCGACGATTGAATGCTTTAATAGCTGAACGACCACCAAGAATCCAATAAGATTGCCACAAATATACACTCATGACCTGGACACCACCATGCAAGGTCTTTTCGTGAGCTTCTGCTATCAAAAGATTGGTGAACGTTGATTTGAATGGTAAAAGAATGGGGTGTTTAGCATTTGGATCAATAAGAGCATTGCGTAAACCATAAGCGTCAATAAATGGCGTAAAGTTGCTTAGAGGATGAGAATTTTGCAACTGCTGACCTGCACGAAGAGCTTTGATTTCTGACGAGAAATAGGAATTTTGTGTTAATTTTATCCAAAACATACGCTCATGTTCTAGCTCCTTTGGACTCAATGGTTGTTTTATAATAGATCTGAGTTAAAAGAGTAGTTAGCTCTTCATAGGATAAGGCAGTGTCGCCAATAATTCTTCGTAGATGAAATTTAATTTTATCCAAAACATACGCTCATGTTCTAGCTCCTTTGGACTCAATGGTTGTTTTATAATAGATTTATTGTAATTTTTTGAGAAAATTCTACGGCAAATAGCAGTTACCCTTATCAAACGTGTTAATTTTGAAAATTTGTTGATCAGGTCCCAGATTAGCTATTCTTGATGACGACGCACTATGTTTACAGTTCGATCTGATAATCTTTCCTCTAAATTGATATTGCCCAAATTTATTTCTGCATATGGCCACGATGATGAATGATTTAAAAGCCATATCGGCACATGCCACCATAAGGGATGATAAGCTACTGAACTGCAATCCCTCGACATGCACAATCGACAGGGATACACTTTCCTGAAATGTGATGCCATTTAGCCTGGGGTAAAACATCTTGAATCTTTAAAACACGGTTTGCAACGTAATCTTTCCAACGGGAGGGATGACCTTTAATCCAAGTTAAAGCAACAGAAGAATCAGTCTACAAATGAGTGGACACATGATTAAGATTTAAAATGGACTTAAAATGTGCTACTCTTTTTGCTCTAAACGTTTGCCTCTTTGTTGGAGCTACTTTTGTTTTTGCTTCAATGAGATGAACAGAAACTGAGTCGAATTCGGTAATAATACGCAAATATATGACAGCTGCCATTGCATGCTCGGAGGCATCCGAGAAACAATGAATTTCAATTCCAAGATTTGTTGGTGAAATTCCAACCCATCGAGGTATTGACGTTATTTAAATCGTTGATGAATTTTGACCATCTATCCGTCAAATCTTCATTGGCCACTTCATCCCAGTCTGATTTTGAGAGCCAAATATCTTGCATTAATATTTTTGCTTGTATTGTTACTGGAGATATCCAGCCAAGGGGGTCAAAGAAGCGCTATATATTTGACAGTATTGAACGTTACATAGGTGTGCTGGAAAATGGCGATGAAAAACCAAAACCATCTTCTTCTGTTTGCCAGCAGATACCTAGTGTACAAATATATTGGTTTTCTTGAAGTTGAATCACTTGTTTGATTACACATCGTTCTGGTAAAATGGTAGAAAGAACGTTAGAATTATTAGCTGTCCATTTTTGCAAATGAAAACCGCCCGCCATGCAGACTTTATGCAGTTGAATTACTACACTTTGAGCTTCTTCTATAGAATCTGCTCCACCAAATGTATCATCTACATAAGTGCTATTATTCAAAATATCGACTGCTAAAGGATAGCAAGAACCTTCATCTGCTGCAAGTTGTTTTAATACTCGATTTGAAAGATAAGGCGAGGATTGCCCAGTCACGTGAATCGACAATCACTTGTCTAAATATTTTCTCAATATCGGCTGAGAAAACATACCGATATTGACGCCATCTTGTGATCACATCAGAAATCTCTAACTGAAACTTGGGCCCAGTGTGTAAGATATCATTTAAAGAGAGACCGCTACTTGTCTTGCATGATCCATTAAATACAACTCTCAGTTTAGTTGTTGTACTGGACTCCCTAAGAACTCCATGATGTGGAAGAAAGTATTCTGTTGTAGGAATTGTAGCCTGAAATGATGGAACCATGTGACCCAAAGATTCATATTCGTTGAGAAAATCTGAGTAGAGTTTAAAAAACTGAGGATTAGATTCTGATTTCTGATACAACTTTGCAAGCATTCGTTCTGCTGCTTTACGAGAATCGCCAAGAGTATTAGGTGAACTTTTGAACGGCAATCTGACAATATATCTGCCTGATGAGTCTCTGCGATGGGTAGCATGAAAGTGTGCCTCACATTCTTGCTCTTCTGGAGACAAAATAGATGATGTGGTTTTTCCTTCTTCTTGCGACCAATGAATGATCTACACGACATTGGAATACTTGAACTGAATGAGAAGATTTTGCATTGGATTCCAGATTATGAACGCCGCCAGATAATATCCACCCAAGAGATGTGAGTTGAGCAACAGGAGTATTTGTAGCTCCTTTTATAATTTCCCCTTCCAAAATATTACCATATAAGTCAGCGCCAATTATAAGATCAATTTTACTAGTGACCATAAAATATGGATCTGCAAGTTGGATATCCTTAAGATACGTGGTATTGTTAAGCTTAACTGTGCACGATGGTAATTGAGTAGTTAGTTTTGTCAAAACGTATGCAGATACGGTACACTGAAAGCTCGATTCAAAATGTGGATATAGCGTGAAATATACTAAACCTTTGGTCGCACCAGATTGAAGAGCACCGACGCCAATTAAGTTTCCCTTATGTCTTTTTAGATGAAGTTTATTAACTAATTCTTCACTGATAAGCGTTACCTCAGAACCTTGATCAAGCAGAGCTCGTGCGTTAGAAAAAACTCCATGAGAAGATTTTATGCGTACTAAAGCTGTGGCAAGCAAAATATTGGACGTACAGTTTAATGCTGCAGAAGTGACATGATTACTGACAGCTGTTGGTGGTGGATTATTTGTGCTCGTTGTTGGATTTTCAGAACTAGATGATTCAGATTGAAACCGATAACCATGAATTGAGGAATGATGACGGCCATTGCAGTATCTGCAGCGTTTTGAACTTCTACATTGGGCAACCCGGTGAGAACCAAGACAATTATAACAAAGATTTTTTGAGGTGAGGACATCATGTTTCTGCTGAAGAGTCTTACCATTATAGATGTCATAGCTCCAAATATAATGATTTGAGCTGCAAAGAGAACAAGAATAATTATTTGTTTGCAAAGGTAATTTATTGGGAACCTCAACAGGACGTTTCTGATTTGCAGATGTAGATACATGTGTGTGAGCTGCTGATTTTTTGGGAACTTTTGTTAAACCAGCCCTAGACTCTACACTTTCTAGGGCTTGAATGCGGCCACTGAGAAAAATGTCTAGTTCAGAAAATGTTGCTGCCTTTTTGGATGAACTACGACATAATTCCCATGCTTCATGTGATGATGAGTCCAAACGTCGCACGACCATGTAGGCGATGATGTGATCCCACTGTGCTACTGGTGAACCTAAGGCTTCTAGAGCACCATGCGATTCTTTGACAGTTGCCAAAAGGTTCTTCAATTCTGACGAAGACTTTCGTTGAAGACGTGGCAACTCAAAAATGCTATCCTAATGAGAATTAATTAACATCCGCGTATTTTCATATTGCGTACACAGGAGTTTCCAAGCTGGTGCAAAATTCTCCGATGAGACTGGTAGATTTGAAATACATTGTAGTGCTTCAGCACTGAGACTGCTTTTTAGATAATAAAACTTTTCAACGGCTGTTAAGTCACTATTTGAATGAATCATGGATGTGAACAAGTCATGAAATGGCCTCCAATCATGATAACTGCCAGAAAACTTGGGTAGTGTAATTTTCGGTAAGGAGCGCAAATGAAAGGAATTGTTTATGGACTGATTCATGATGCTATTATCAGTAGATTGGTTACTGCGAAACTCTTCTAGAGATGTAAGCATTAATGACTTGGAATTGACATACGTTTCCTCGCAGGCTGCATACATATCCTCAGTAAAATATTTGTTTTTCCTTATCTCCACAGTCAATCTGTAGTGCGATTCACTAACTTTTATAACGATAATCGTATCGTTAAAAAAAATATAACGAAAATTTATCGAATTTGCTATTCAGTAAAATTTTTAACGACATTCGCTGTCGGTTGAAGTCAGCTGTTACTTTATGCAGTTTTTCTTTCGTTGTGTTAGCGACAATAATTTAAGTTGTGTTTATTTAATCGATAAAGTGTATTTGCAATTTTTTCTTCGTCATCTTCATCTTTTGTAGCTGGAACTATCGTAAAAATAATGAAAACACATTATTAATATTTACAATAAAATATAAAAAATATGGGAATTTGACGATTATAGTACGATGCGATGTCCCAAAAGTAATCCTTTACATTTTGGCAGGAAATAAGTTGTTTTGTTAGTAGAATTATTTATAAAATTATGTATTTACTAAAAAAAAATAAATAAAAAATGCAAGTCGCAGCCAAGTGTCGAACCAACAACCTTCCGATTGCTAGTCAACGTTGTACTCACTACACCACTGGTTAATTATTTCATTATGTGTCAAATAATGGTTTTCTACTTTTCGCTTATTTTGATATTTTGTAGACAGAGATGTTATATCTTCAACAATCGTTAAAAATAAATTACTGAATCACACTATCGTTACTGCAAGCGATTATTTATGTCGATAAACATTACGATTGTCGGTTCGTTAAAAGTTAGTGAATCGCACTACTGGTGCGTGTAATTTTATCATGGCAACTTTTGAACTTACTCCAGTTAGCATCTAATATGGACAATCTGGTTTGCACTTGAGCCTGATTACATTCTTCTTTGGAAAGCGCATTAAATTACATCAATGCTGTCTCTATATGTGAAAATGTCATTTCCTTGCTAAGTAAAAGTGATTCTTGACTTTCAGTCATTTCGGTTTTATTAATATTATTTGAAATAATATTAAAGCGAGTACAATTATTTTATATATGTTCACTGTAAAATATTTGCTTAAGAATGATGTGATATTAATAATCCAAAAAACAAATATTAACAGTGAAGAGATGTGAGCAGAGATACAGCGTATGATGTAAGTAAATAGGAGAAAAGCAGGATGATTAGTGCAGCCAAAAAATATGAGCAGAGAATAATTTATGAGCAGCAAAATGCAGCAGCGGCCAATTCAGCGATTTTGATGATGATATTTCATGTGAGAACAACAGCATCAGCAGCAAATTAAAAAGTACTCCCAAAAATATTATATATTTGTTTAAAACCGTTCTTTTTTATTTTTCTTATTTCTGCATCAAAAATGCATTTTTAAGATACCCTGCATTTTTTTTAAAATTAATAAGCCACAGAAAACAAATTATAGATTTTTTAAATTAATGATAATAATTTAAGACCGATCCGATTAAGGACGAACCGGCTCGAAGGACCAAAATTAATGTTGATAAAATTCCTTACATAGATTTTGGATCTATTATATTGAAACACAGATTATTGATTTTTAGTTTAAGTACAATTAACAATTTATTATGCAATAATGATGCGTAGACTAACTGACTGAGACGACTGCAATAAACTGATTGACTTGTTATACAAAAATAAGATATACAAAATACATAATTAACAAGCGAAGAGTAATATGATATTTAGAGATTTCATATAACACTGGACAACAAAATTATTTTGAACAGAATTGATTTCGGAATACAATGATATAATAAATGACCGAGATACTAACTTGGAAGAATGCATGAAGAATTTTGAAACAAAATAGGAAATTTCAAAAATAGGCTTAATAATAATTTAAATTAATTATATGCATTTGCTACATACGTATTGCGTCCCTTGAAAGAGTATTTTCAAAATTAACTTTAATGAAAAATAAATAGGATAAAAGTGGACACATGTGAGTCCATGCTTTCAGCATAAAATTTGTTGAATGAAGATTTGGAAAACTGGGTGCCAAGTGATGAGCTTATCAAGAAGTATACGTATAATCACCCTTTTCGTAGTTGGCGTAAACGCCTACGACTGTTTGCATTTTATCGAAACAGGATGAATAAAAAAAATAATTGTTAAGATTTTGTAAATAATATGATCAAAATTAAATATATCACAATTCCGAAAATTAAATATGTATACATCATATAAAACATTTAAACGATTTTTATTTTGTTTATTTTTCTTCTTTTTAAATGTGATGCCCCTTTTTAATGTCAAAATCCCCCTTTTGTGCGACTTTTTTACGAAATCCCCTTTTTGTGCGACTTTCTGAAATTTATCGATAATATCGATTACATTAAAGTAATGTTACTAAAAATGACATTTTAAATTAATATTTTTTATTGACGAAAAGTAGCAAAACCAGGTAAAGATAAAGTAAAATCTATTTTCATTCATCCTCCTCTATCTATCTATCTTTCTTTTTTTTTAAAATGAGTGTAACGGCCAAACAAGAACCACCCTATTTCCCTGATCAAAGTCGAACAAAAAAACATAAGTTTTGGCATTTTCGTTACAAGACGACTAAAAACATAATTATGTGATCCTGCCATAACACTTGTCTGACGAAAACCCAATTAAATTTTGCAAAGCCACCAAATTGGATCTTAGCATTACTTAGATCTTCCGCTTTTCCAGATTCTGGATGGTAATAAATGACACACATAAAGCACATTGTTTTTAATATACACATCCGTGGTTTCATCCATAACAATGCTAAAACAATTGCCTCGTGTTATAATAATATTCAGCATATATTTTTTAAACGATGGATTAATCTGGTTACTATATTGGACCTAAAGTTACTTTTTGTGCAATTTTAGAGTCCAAAAACGTATTAGCAAAAAAAGCAAAGAAAGGTACATATTTTAGTTTTAGCTATCCAGATTGCATGATCCTCAGTAGTTATTGCATGCAATTGTTCGATGGATTCACTTTAATTAATGGCATTCCAATTTGTTACGTGCTTATATGGTTTATGGTTTACGAGAGTTATATCGCACACTTTGCACAAACCTTTTTTTTTTAGCCACCCATCGAATTATTTCGTAGTAGCCGTTTATCATTGAAATTGTTTAAATTTCAACAACAATTTAAAACTTTTCAAATGTTATAACCTACACATACCCATTTTAATAATATTTTACAACTTATTTAGTTTTTATTATAAATACTAGGGTGATCGATTCTTCGACATTTTTTAGAAACCGGTTTTCGGTTTCTTTGAAAATAATAAAATTTTAATAATAACCGGTTAACCGGTTTTTTGGCAAAATATTAAAACGCCTAGAAATAAGAAGAAAATAAATTTTATTTTATATTAAAGATCTCATACTTATGATAAAGAATATACATGTATTCTAATTACAAAAAATAAGCCTTTTTAAAACGCTTAAATACTTTTTAATTCTAATTTACTTATTTTAACGTTCACAAAGTCTTCCGGTCAAATTCGACCCATTTTGATATTAAAATTGAATTTTTTTAAAAGTGAGTGGTTCATATATTTGATGTTTTATGAATTTTATTTAATTTCAAAAATCAACAATTACGTTTTAGAAACACAAATCTGCACTTAAGGTCATTGGGTCAAATTTCACCTGGAGCTAAAATCTTAAATTTTTGTTACGCACAATTAAGTTAAATGTTTTCAGAGCTTTGGTAGCACTAACATATATCTTGCTGAACATTATGTTTGTATGAAAACTGGGATTCCCCTTGTACCAAAGCTATCTTATGAAGGATAAGAAAACATTCTTATCCTTCATAAGATATACGGGTCAAATTTGACACATTTTGAAATTAAAATTGATTTTTTTTCTAAAGTGAGTGGTTAATATTTTACTACTTCTATTTCATTTCAAAAGTCAACAACTACGTTAGGTTTAAAAAAAATAGAAAAAATATATATTTTCTATTCGGGTTAAATTTTAACCGAAGATCGTTAACGACAAATATTTGAAGACCTTATGAATGTTAAAACAATCTCATAGCAATAAAACACAGTTTAAATGCTTCGGAGTATATCGATTTGTTTCCTTTGTTTTTATAAAGCTAAACATTGAAAATGATCTTTCACTCATTTTTCTTTGTAGGACGTATATGTTGTTAACAAAGCATTGAGTAAGTTTTCAAGCTTTCCAGATTGCTTATAACATTTTTCTAAAAAGTCTTCTAAAATAGTTGGAGTATTTTTTTTAAACACGTTTTTTGTATTTTTATTATTTTTAAAGTTTTTAATACACTATAACTCATAAAAACACACTTTTAGACAAAACCGGCTATTCGAGGAGAAAAACCCGTATTCTTCGATATTCGAAATGTGAGCTTTTCAAAAAAACCAATACCGACTTAACCAAAAAAACCGGTTATAACCGGTTATTAAAAACCTAATAAATACACTTTATTGTCAATACACTAATAACAAATAACGAAAACAATTAAAATGATTAATAGTAAATGTCGTTATTCTTCATTCTTTTTTTAATTCTTCCCTATTCAACACGAAATGATATGCTACAAGAAAGAGGTTTCCGGAGACGTGAAATACTCGTTGCAGCTTATTATAAATTGAACTGACTTTAATTTTATTTTTGTAACCTTGGCTTCAATATGGTGGGACCATGTTAAACGGCGATCAAGATGGATACCGAGATATCTCACATGGCTCTGTTCTGGGATTTTGATATTATTTATCTGTATGGAAGGGCAACTTTCTCGTCTTAAAGTAAATGTAACGTGAATACATTTTGTTGCATTGACCTTAATTTTCCATTTGTTCAGCCATTTTTCCAAATCGCCGATGTGAGACTGGAGTTGTTCAGAAGCTATTGCGAGGTTTTCATGTGTACTTAAAAATGCGGTATCATCCGCAAATGTAGATGTGTGAGTCAGTGCGCTCGTAGGCAAATCTGCAGTATATAAAATATATAGGAACGGCCGTAGAATTCTTCCCAGCAGATATTTTTCGACGTGTTGAGATCGCATCCTTTGATCTGATTTGGAAAGATCTTTCTTGTATGTAATTTTTAAGCAGTTTATGTACGATCGCAGGTAGTAATCTAGTAATTTTGTGTATTAGTCAATCGTGCCAGACTTTATCGAAGGCTTGAGATATGTCAATAAATAATGCGGAGTAATACTGCTTGCTCTCGAAGGTGTAGTTATCCGATGTACCTGTTCGATAGTACTATATTTCTTTCTGAAACCAAATTGATGGTCCGGAATAATGCAATTTTCGTCAAGGTGCACTATAAGTCTCTCAAGTAACAACTTTTCAAAAAGTTTTGAGAATATTGACAATAGGCTAATGGGACGGTATGATGTCACTTGAGTGATATCTTTTCCCGGTTTTGGTATCATAACTATATCAGATATTTTCCATGGGGATGGGAAATATCCAATACGTAGTATTGAGTTAAATATGAACAAAATAATTCTCAGTGCTGAGTTGGGCAGATTACTTATCATCGTGGTAGTAATTTTATCTATACCAGGTTAAATTGATTTCCAGCCTTAAAATCGATGACTTCCGACCGGGATGATAATTGCACCCAGGTTAGTCCTATTGGATAGTAATTCATCAACAAGATCATTAAAGAACTCTCTGAGTTAGAGGGGGTAAATATTTTACCGGTAAATTTAAAATGTTGATTTTCGGTTAACCGGTTTATCCGCTTTTTATCACTCGGTTAACCGGTTTTTAAAATGTAGGTCTAAAATTAAGAAATCTCATGGTTTTGTGCATTTTTTATATTCATTGTACACATTGGTCTGATTTGAAACCTAAACTGCTGATTTACAATACAAACCTATTTAAATAGTAGAAGACTATGAAATTACTTAAAAATTTTTCAGAATAAATTGCACATAATGAAACTATTAAAAATAAATTTCGCATATTTCTAGAAGTTAAGCTAAATCTTAATAACAATTCATTATAAACTTAGTGATGATTTTACCAAACGTTAAGTTGAATTTGATATGCATACCTTATTTCAATCAATTTGACTTCATTAGTGTGTTTTGTTCTTAAAATTATATTTTATTAATCATTTCGTTAGCTTAGTGTACAAAGTCCTTTTCGGAAATATTACAGGAGAGACAAAAAACGTTCTAAAATCCATGATTTGAAATATTTATGAAATCTGATAATGGAGTTTACTTACATATTTGGCACAGCTAAGAAGTGCGTTTGCTTCTTATAGGTCCATTTTTGGGACTTGTAACATTTTCTGTTTCATATCAGAAAGTCGAGGTCATAGACAACAACTAGATAGGTATCTGAGAAATTTTAATTATTTTTACAAAATCAAAAAATTTTTGATTTCTTTTTCAAAACTTGCATCTTAAAGGAATAAAACTAAGCTTTTTTTTAAATGTCAAAAAGTTTTAGATTTTGAAAAAAGTCTAAAATTTTATGTTTTGAGTTACAAAACATTTATTTCGATCAGAGTACGAAAACAAACAAAACGAAACGTTTGATTTAGTTTTGTTCTTTCAATGAGTAAAACAAAAACAGAACATAAACCATGAGAATTATTGTGCCATTTTGTATTGTTTTTGTTCGTGAGCGCAAAATGTACATTAATGTGCTGTTTTTCTATAGCGTACTTCAAATTTTAACATTGATTTTCCCACTAAATAAAGACCGAACCACTTTATTACACTTCTACACAATATTTGGCAATTCTTTTGAATACTTTGCAGGACACTTTTATTTCCAAAACTCATTAATTTTGCTCAAATGAAAAAAAATATTTTTTATTAATTTTTGACACTTTATTTTATTGTGGTAGAATTTAATTTATAGAACAGAGTTTCAATTGTTGGTATTGAAAATAGAACAAAATTTAAATAAATAAAAATGTATACATTTTTATAGAACTCTGTGTGTCTGGTGAAAATTAAAAAGGCACCAATACAACCTCAAAACTATGTACTAATACATTCTCACGACTTAGGTTTTTGACAACAGACTTAGGTTTTTTCCCTCTCAGTAACGCTTCTATGGATATATTATTCTATGGTTTAAACTGTTATGTTTAGACTTTAAACTATTTACTAAAATTTCGTGTAAACAAATTTTATTTAAAAAAAAAAATTATTAAATTTCACATTGTTTCTAAATTTCGAGAAAAACGCAAAAATGTTTGACATGCAATTAGCGATTTTTTTGTTTCTAGGACAGTTTCTAATTTAATTTCAAAAAATTAATAAAAATGAAACATAGAAACAAAGGGTTTCACTAAAGTTAAAAAAAATTGGACTTAAAATGCGGGATTTACAATAGATGGCGTATCTTTTGAACGCGGTTTTTGTTTTTAATAACTTATAAGTTTTGAAGTGTACATATCTGTCATTTATTCTCACTTATAAGTGATATAGTTATTGAACATTATAGTGTAATGTCGAATTTTCTGTCAACAAAGCGTCATACGCGGAAAGTCAACAAGAGCTTGCGAAATCATTGGGAGCTACTCAAGCAGTAATTTCAAAACGTTTTGCGAGCAGCAGGATTCATTCAAAAAATTGGGTACCATATGATTTAAGGCCAAGAGTGAAAGATGTCCGAAATAATGCTTGAATGGTATAAAAGAAAATCTTTTCTGCACCGTATCATTATTTGCGATGAATAATTAATCCAGTACGATAATCCGGCTGGTTGGCCGGGCTTCAATCGACACCAAAGCCAAATATCCATGGCGCTAATTCTCTGTATTTAGTGGGAGCAAAAGGGTTTTATCTGAACATACCATCATAGGGAACCTGTAACGAATACAACGGATTCGTTTGAAGCGTACATTGGCCGAAAAACACCCAGAATATGCGACCAGACATGAAACCGTAATATTACATCATTACAACTTTAGGCCACATGTTTCAATACCTGTTAAAAAGTATTCAGAATGAAGTGGTTGGGATGTTTTGCCTCACCCGCGTTATAGTCCAGACCGTGCACCGTCCGACAAATATTTGTTTCGATCGATGCAGAACGCTCTCTCTAGGATACGCTTCACTTTGGAACAGAGTATCCGTATTGGCTTGAATCGTTCTTGGCCTCAAAAGGCCAATCGTTGTTTTGGCTTGGAGTCCATATGTTGCCAGAATGATGGGAAAAGGTCATAGCTAACAATGGCCAATAAGTTTATATTGTACAAATGTTTAAGCCATCAAATGCTAATCATTTTAAAAAATCCCGCATTTTAATGTCATTCACCCAATATTAAATTGGTTTTCGCCACTGATTTAATTTTAAATGTATCCCTTTGAAATTATTTGGACATATGGAAGTTATTAGGACAAAAAGTTTTGCAATGACTTCTGTTAAAATTATCATGTAACTTTCCGCAACTTCACCTATTTATAGAAACGAAAACAGTATTTTACAGAATACAGTATTGTTTTCATTTCAGGTTTTCGGGGACAAAATTGGGAATTTCAAGTATGAAATGGGGATTTTTTGGGGACATCTATTATCAGATTGGGGACATGAGGTAAATTTTTTCTGGCAACGTACGCTTGAAAAGAAATGAGCAAGAAAAATATAGAAACATTCTGAGAACAAACGTTTGGTAATTGATTTACTAATTTTAATAGAGAACAGAGTACGAAAACAAACGAAATGAAAAAAAATCAGTGCTTAAAAAACTAGACTACAAGTAGCAACGAAAAAACACAGTAGTCTAGTTAAAATATTTATAAAAATTTGAAGTCAATCATTTGCTACTGCTACATCCACAATAGTTGTAGTAGTAGCTATAAAAGAAAAATTTAAAAGTAGCAGAGCACATGGCGAATTTATTACATGTGACGTCGAAAAGCCAGCTGACTACTTTTTTGCTCGATTTGTTTTTTTAACTTCTAGCTGTCAAAGTTTGTTTACATTGGTTTGTATACATTCTTTAATATAACGATTTTCTTTTTTAAGTAAAAATTTAAAGGTGTATAGAAGTAAAAATAAAATTAGCTATAAATTATTTATCCATTTTTTTTTTGGGTGTTGAAATTATTGTTCGATTTTAATAATTTTTAGAAAGTTAATGTTTTTTTGATGTATTTATAACAAAACATTGAAAATATGGGCGGTATTTAAAGTGTGATTTTAATGTTCAACAAAATAATAATGCTTTTTAAATTTTGAGAAATAAAAATCAAGAAATTTGAGTGAATTTATAAATAATATTGTATTTAAATTGGGAAGAAACACTGATAGAACTTATTAAACGAATATATAGTTTAATATCTACTATTTTGAAAGATTATATCTGTGGACTTTTGACAAAAATACTTAAGTGGAATTTTAAATAAAACTGTTGTATTGATTGATAATTATTTTATTATTTTGACAAATGTTGATCAATTCAACAGTTTTTTACGCTCTACTGAAAAATTTTAAAATTTCATGTCTGGCAGCATATTCTGGGCGTTTTTCGGCCAATGAATTAGTGGCTGGCCTGGGCGATCCTTGTCTTCCGTGTCAAAATCACTTCTGAAAAAGCGGCAAGCAATTGAAAATTTATATATTTCTCGATTAAAAATGTTCACAATTTCATACTCTGATTTTGTATCGAGATATCCAACTCGCATCCCACTAAGCGACTAAAAAGACGGATAACATCGGTTTCAAAAGTTGGTTCACTTGACATGTAATCCCAAATATATCAAAAAATATTTCTTAAACTTGAAGTTTATAAATAAGCAAGTGATGAATAAAAAAGTAAAGGGGAGACAATCTTATTACGAAGATTATTAATTAAAAACACAACATTTATAATTTAAACTACTTATTTAAGAATTTAATCAAAAATACCTTTCACTAGTAGTTTACGATCCTATACTCAACGAAAAGTGCACGTCCCGTACTTGTAATAAGTCTGGACAATGATCTGTATTGTTTGAGCCAAGGCGAATTCATACAAGTTCTACAAAAACAACAATTGGTTTTAACAAATGAAAAAAAATTAAAAATTAAACAAATATGTATTAAAACTTAATGTTGTGTAAATAATTGTATAGTGGGGGCTTTACTTAATTATGAAAAAAATAAATATTTTGTTAATACGATTAGAATATGTAGATATTTAAATATAAAAACAAGTTTTGACAACTTTTAGAACAAAAACGCGAAAAAAAATCAGATGTTTGACTGACTCCACCTTATATAAATTCGCATTGGTTTGAGCTTTAGAATTCTACTAAAATTCTTCACAGCAGTGACGCTGCTTTTATACCATTTTCATCAATGTACAGAGTTGACTCTAAATAGTATAGTTAAATTCAAATATTAGTATTAGTGTGTCCAAAAAACCGGCAAATTTAGGAAACCGGTTTCCGGTTTAACCGAAGAAGTGTGTTTTTGAAAAAACCGGTTTTTATTATTGTCTCTTAAAAAAACCGGTGAAGCGGTTTCGGTTTTTGTCTTCAAAAAAACCGGTTTATAATAAATTTTTATTTAATATGAAAAAGGTATCTTAAATTTATTTTTATTTTTGGGCGCTAATAGGAATGTGTTAATAATTGTGAACTAAATCTTCGGAAATTTAGCATTTTTGAATTCTTAAGGCTCTATCTTTATGCAATTATTTTACGAAATATTGTCAAATGCTATAATTTTCTATAAAATAAATCAATATTTTTAAAAATGGTATCAAAGTTTTTCATAAATATGTATGTTTGATTGAGCTTTAGAAAATATAAGTCACTAAAACCGGTTAACTGTCTTACAAAAACCGAAACCGGTGGAGTTTACAAAGATGAAAAATCGGTTAACCGGTTTTCGGTTTTGGATACTCTAATTATTATGTCTTCATACTAAACGTTAAGTAGAAATATTTAAATATTGCCTGAATCTTTATAATGACCCGAAAGAAGAATTTTACAGATAATTTCATTCAAATGTAGACTGCGAATACGATGTAGGTGGTCCATTCTTAAGTTAAAAATCAATTGATTGGGGCAATGTTATTATATTTTGAATAAATTATGTCAAAATAGAAAAAGTTGCGTTTTATTTCAGTAATCGTTTTTCAAAAATCCGAAAGTTTTAATTCACGAAATTCAAAATCTAAATGTTGGTTTTCCTGTTCTCCAATAAAATGAGAAAATTTGTTTACTGTTTCATAAAATAGTGCCATATTTTCATAATGCAGAAAATCACTTTCGAGAAAGAAATCGTCAAATCGCTAGTTTTCTATCTGGCAGCTATGGCTATGAATTGAAAGACTCTGATCAAGGCGAATTTATACAAGGTGGAGTCAGTCAAACAGCTGATAATTTTTTTTTCGCTTTTTGGTTCTAACAACTGTCAAAGCTTGTTTTTATATTTAAATATCTACATATTCTAAGCTTATTAACAAAATATTTATTGTTTACATAAATAAGTAAAGCCCTCACTATTCAATTATCTACACTTTATTAAGTTTAAATACTTATTTGTTTAATTTTTCATTTTGGTTTTTTGACATTTGTTAATACCAATCGTTGTTTTTGTAGAACTGACACCACCTTGTATGAATTCGCCTTGACTCTGATCTACTGCAGGGATGTCCAAAGCTAAAACTGTATTTGTATTGGTGAACGAAAGAAATCTCCACTGAAAGAAATGTTTAGTGAACTAACAAAGATGTCAGTATTTATCAGGCTTTCATTGTTAATAATGAAGTCAACAGCTCATTAATTCATTTTTACATTACAATATTTTTTGGCTTATTTTATTGCATTGGTTTAATGAAATTAATTTTAAATCTGCAAAAATTGTGCACAGAAGTAAAATGAAGGAAAAAACGTAAAAAGACTTCAATGATTTATTTATGTTCGAAATATGTTAAACAATCCAAATATTTCTTCCAGTGGTCATCACAAAATAGCAATACAGCCACTTAGCATGTGCTTTCGTCGCTGTCTAAGTGACGACTAAACAAAAGATAATAAGATATGTGTGTCAGGGATGACAAATGGAATTTAAAAATTGTACCAATCAGCATTTAAAAATTGTACTTTTTCGACCGAAATTGTACCATAACTTGGCTTCCTAGGGGAGAATATGTATTTAGATTCAGTTGTAATTTTACAATTTAAATTTGTGCAACATTTAACAATGAAAAATAAATATATGGTCAATTCACAAGGTATCGTATCATGTCATGTTGTCATAATGTGCTAATACTTCACAATGGTTTTTATTGTTTTTCAAGCAAAAAATGTCCTAAAATAATACTACTCCAGCAGAGACCTGCGTCGAATGCCTAAGAGTCGGTTAAGCCAAGCCACCGAGTCGTGATATATTAGGACATTATGACAATATGACTGATAAGACACCTTGTGAATTGACCAATTGTATGTATTTATATATGGGTTTTGACATATTTATTCACGTAAAATGTTATGTTTATATGAGATACGGATGGCTCTCTTCATTTTTTGAATGTTTTTAAAAAACCAAGCGGATTAGAGATTATTTGTGTTACAATCCCAAAAAGAAGAAACAAATAGCACCATGGCCTTTTTACAAATTTTATATTTAATACATAATGTCCGGTATTTACCCATTTAGGATGTATTTTTGACCCCAACGTTTAGAAATCATTTTACAGTCTGTTCGTTTACCTGCTTCTTTTACTATTTGCCAATGTTCTGATTACTTTGTGTATTGAAAATTTCTAAAAATTACCTATTGTTAGAGCAGGATCATTTTATATTTACTCCAAACTTAAATTTTTCTCTTAAATTTGACAGAACTTTTAGGTGCATTTACCTTAATTTATTACGTAATAATACAGCAAATTTACAAAAAGTTCCATATCCATTATCTTATACATATAATATTGTCAAACATTCCGTTTTTTAACCACTGAATACCTAGAGCCGCGAGAATAGTTTTCTTTGTTTTCATATTAGATTTAACAAATTTTAATCAGAAACTGCAAAATTTCTTTACACAATGTACATTTGAGCCTATGCAAAATTGGAACGTCAATTGAGGAGGATGTATGATTTTAAACCAGATTTATGTTTAAAACCAGTAACATAAAATGCATTTTGACCATCTACTAGGGTATTCAATCGTTTAATTGTTAATCGGTTAACCGATTAATTTTCGTCGGTTAACTATTCGAACAAATGAACCGATTAATTTGTGTCGACTAACCGATTAACCGAAATTTCTTTTTTTTTGTACTTATTTTGTTTGTATTTATTTCTCCGTTTTAATTCAATTCATTCAAGAAACATGTTTAGTGAGTATAACAACTGAAATATTTAATTTACATGTATTTCTCGGATGAGAACACGATAATAGACGAAACTGGGGATACTTCTGAAACGAGTCTTTTATCAGAACTTATCGAAATTATTATAAGTATTCAAAACCTAAAAGAACCCCAATATTATAATGGAATATTTTATATGCTTAGGAAAAACAAAAAAAAAAACTGAGATATTGGATATTCTTTATTATGCCTTACTTTCGGTTTCTTCAACTTCTATAAACAGGGAGAGAGTATTTTCCAAGTCGAGTTTTATTAAAACTGAAAAATATTATTTATTTATTTTTTAGCTTATTGTTAGTTTTTGCTTATTTTTATGTTTTTGTTTTTTTAATTTTAATACTTAAATAAGTATTTTATTAATTCGTGGTTTTATATTCAGTTTAAAATTTAAATAGAAATTTATTCGGTTAATCCAAAAATTTTAAATTAACCGATTATTAATCGATTAAATCTAAACCCCGATTAATTATTTGCTCGATTAACCGATTAAACTAGAAACCCGATTAATTGAATACCCTACCATCTACTTATATACAATTTAATTTTGATTGAAAATGCATTTTAAAAAGCATATGTATATGATATATTTTTGTGTTATTCTAAGTAAAAAAATTAACATTTTTCAACTTAGAATAAAAAATTATTCGATCAATACTCGCTTCGCTTATCGAATAAATTTATTTTCAAGTTAAAATAGAGAAAAATAGTGAAATATAAACAAAAATGTGGAGAAAAATATCTTAAGGAAACAAGACCAAAAGTTTACAATATTATTCCAACTTGGTTCCATTAAAAAAATTTATTAGATACGAATTTCTACATTAATTTTCCAATTAACTTTGGATCAGTTAATTAGTAAACAACATAGACATAATTTATAATCGTCAAACTCCTTAAAAATGTACTGAAAGTCTTATACGAATTTAAAAATACTTTGAAATCTAAAGTCTTTCAATCAATAATTACACAGAGCAACAAAATCTAAAAAAATTTTAGAGGCTTTTTAAACCACTATACAATGTTGATGTATTGTGGTTCCAGTAGTACAAATATGGTCCAAATTTTAAATTCTATGAAGGAGTTTTTTTAAAATTTTTTTTTATAAAATTTTGAATTTTTTTTAGATGTTTCTCCACATAATTTATGATAACTCAAAAAGGGTTAGTCCGATATTAAAATAGTAAACTTAGAAACCTTATTCACAATAAAGTGAATTCGCTTATTTTCAGAAAATTGTATGTGCGTACAAGTTTTTGTTAAAATTTTTGTTACAATAACAAAACACATGTAAAGTTTACGCTCAAAGTACACGCTTGTAAGCACATATAATTTTCTGAAAATGAGTGAATTCACTTAATTGTTAATAAATTTGAAAATAATCCATCGATTTCTATGATCGATATCTCATTTTGTTCCTATTACATGTAGCTTTGCGATAAAGCAATAATATAAACAATTTCTGCCGGTTTTGATATTTCATGATTTTTTTAAAACAAAAAAAATTTATATTTTCACGTAAAAAATATATTTTTTGTTTCAATTTGTTATTATAACTCCGAAACTACTGAGCCGATTAATACGCAATATATAACCGGATTAAAGGTTATGTAAATTTGTACATTTTTAAGTTTACTTCAATAATATCGGAATAACCGTTTTTGAGTTATCAAAAATTATTTCACAACTTCTCACGGAAAAGGAGATATTTTTCAAGCATCTTGATAATTTGGAACGAGTGTTACGTAACGTGCGTCACAAAATGTTTTCGGCTTTTTATGAAAACGGTAAATGTTTGTTCATGCAAATTAGTTATATTAGAATTCTCTTTCATTCATCTTTCTTTTAAGAATAAGATTTTGTATGCAAAATTCGCTAAAATTTTTTGTAACGTGCGTCACAAAACTTTGCGATCAATTATTTCGCAAGAAATTTCAATTAAAAGGTAATATCTTATGCCATTTGGAATTGCACTTAAATCTCACTATAGCGTATAGTATACGTTGGAGATATCTTATTTGAAAAACAAAAAAAATTTCATATATAAACATGAGAACGTGTACGAATGAAACGAATGTAAAATTTACACTCAAAGTACACACTTGTACGCACATACAATTTTCTGAAAATGAGTGAATTCACTTAATTGTGAATAAATTCGAAAATAATCCATTTTTATTTTTTATGATCTCATTTTGTTGCTATTACATGTGGCTTTGCGATAAAGCAATAAATCTAAACAATTTCTGCCGTTTTCGATTTTTCATGATTTTTTTAAAACAAAAAAAATTAATATTTTTACATAAAAAATATATTTTTTGCTTCAATTTGTTATTAGAACTCCAAAACTACTAAGCCGATTAAAACGCAATATATACTTAAATATTTGTACATAGCATGGGAAAATGTTTTCAACATTCAATCAATCGAAAGAAGAACATTAACTACTCAATTTTATGAATATCAAACAAGAAAGTTAAATTTTGTGAAAATGAGCGAATTCACTTAATTGTGAATAAATTCGAAAAGAATCAATCGATTTTTATCTTCTTCTATCGTTTTCGATTTTTCATGAGTTTTTTAAAATACAAAAATTTGCTATTTTCACGTAAAAAATATATTTTTTGCTTCAATTTGTTATTATAACTCCGAAACTAGTGAGCGGATTAAAACGCAATATATAAACAGATTAAAGGTTATTTAAATTTAAACTTTTCTAAGTTTACTTCAATAATATCGGACTACCCCTTTTTGAGTTATCATAAATTATGTGGAGAAACATCTAAAAAAAATTCACAATTTTAGAAAAAACAATTTAAAAAAAAATCTAGCCATAGAATTGAAAAATTTTACCATTTTTGTATTTAACCATGTAACCATGATGCATCAAATCTATATAGTGGTTAGTGGTTAATTATTAAAATTTTTCTGGTTTTATGTATATTGTATTAAATTATTCGAATAATATATTTTACACGTTAAATTCAAATAATAACTCGAACTCGAATAATTGCCAACAACTTTTGAACTATACTTGAATATAGAATAATTTGTTCCTTCTATAGCTCTAACGGTTCATTTATTATCATTATAGAGATATAGACCTTTGAAATGTTTATCTCAAGATATGTATGTAAAACGAAATCAAAATTAAAGTTTTACATGACCAGGGCAACCAAAAACATGCTCTAAAATATGTATTTTATGCGCATAAAATATACACTCAAAAACGAAAAATATGCTCTTAAAATATAAAAAATATGCATTAAAAATTAGTTGGTTATTGTTTGATTTCAAAGTTTTATTAAAAAATATATAAGAAGTAAATTAAATATTGAGCTCAAAATTAAAATTGGTTATTACAGGATTAAATTTCGATTTTAGTGACTTTGGCACTACATGAAAATAGCTTGATTCAATTCATTTTATTATATTTACCAATAAATTACTATGTGTTTACTTAAGTTTTAAAATCTTTGTTTTCTATTTCCGTAAAGTTTCTAGGACAATCTTATTCAATTAATTTGTCTCATCTTTCAAATTGACTAATACTTCAAACTTTTTTTAAGTAATTAGTGGCATAACATTTTACTATTCCATGTGCCCCAATTTTTATAGGACCAGTATGTTCCAAATAATGTTTAAAAAACTCTTTGGAGTGCGTGTGTCATTCCAATGGATTTTGGAGTATTCATCATGTATGCAGATTAACACCTTCCAAAATTTAAATAGAATTATCAAAAAGCCTTACCATTTTTACAACTTACCAATAGTTAAAGGTATGATGTTATCGAGCAGATTTTGTTTATACCGCTTTATTTATTTATTGAATATGCCCTTTATAGACCTTACAATAAGTATTTAAATCTTATAACTAAAATTAAAACCATTTGCTCTTCAAAAAGAGAGCCTTCATTGGTTTGGATCTGCACAAGTTGTCTTGCAAGCGCATTGGGATGGCTTTGCATCTTTAGAATATATTTCTCACGGCTTTTTTGAACTCTTCCTTTACCAATGACACTTCTAAATACCTATGGATGTTTTCATTTCTTATATACCAGAATTTTAGATTGGGCCCTCTGTATAAGATCAATACTGGCGTTGCTAGCCATTCCCCATAATTGAATTCCATACGTTCAAATTGGTTTTAAAACGGTCTTATACAGGATGACTTTATACTCAAGGCTTAATTTTTATTGGTCACTGATTAACCAATGAATGCTAGAGACTTTTAACTTCATGTGAAGTCTCTTTCTTTCTATGTGACGCGTCACCTCTAATAAATTCGTCTTGTGGCCATCGAAGTGGTATATTTTAGAGGATTTTATTTTTCTTGAATATTTTTTCAAAAACTGAATATGCTGGTAAAATGTAGTGCAGCTAATAACTAACCAATTAACTACCCCTTTAGCAGCCACAGCGAACTAGTTTGTTGTACAAGTAGTAATATACATATCGCACTGGTTCCTCTAAAAAGCGTCAACTTCCTCTAAAAAGCGTCAACATCGATTTCTTGCAAAAAGTGAAAAATTTTGAGTTGACGCTCTTTAGAGGAACCAGTGCGATATGTAGCTAGTGTAAGGTTTCCAATTGGCACTTCTAACTGCTGGGATATTACAAATTTTTACCGCTCGTAAACAATCAAAACAATGAACCGATCACGTATGGACACTGAGAATGATATTCAATGAGCATTATCAGAATTTTCTCTTATCAGAGCTTGTGAAACAACTGTTATTAATATTATTTGTTGATATTTTAAATAAACTTTTGTATACAAAATATTTTCTTCTAAAGGCTCCATTAGTCTTTGCGTTCTGTAACGTTCTGTTCTGTACCGTTCTGTAGGCTGTTATTTTGTAGTTAGTTTTTCCGTAAGAACGTATCAGCTGTTTTTGAAATAAGAACACAAAAACCAACTTGGTGATTTTGTTACTATTTTTTGTGTTTAGACCGTCAACAAATTACTGTGAACATTTTTATAAATACATATGTATATTGTTTGTTAATGAATTCATTTTCAAGATTTAATTTAAATAAAAATTTTTACATACATACTTACATCAGTAGAAATTTATATATATCTTATAAAATGTTCAATGTTTTTTTTGGAAATATGTATTATATTTTTTATTCTTTTGTAAATAATAAATATTTCACTTTCAAAAAATGTTGGCACCACTGCCTTCATATTGTTAGCATTTTTGTCTGTATATGATATCAGCTGTTTTAGCTGTCAATTAGCGTTGCGGACAAAATTCTGTTTTCAACAGATTCATCCGTAATAGAACGGCAACGTTACAGAATAACTAACGACATAGTACACGACTTTCCATTAACTAAAAACAGTTGATTCGTTACGGAACGGAACGTACAAACTTATTAGGCCTTTAGCGTTGCGGACAAAATTCTGTTTTCAACAGATTCATCCGTAACAGAATGGCAACGTTACAGAAAAACTAACGACATATACAAATTTCCATAAGCTAAAAACAAAACAGCTGATTCGTTACGGAACGGAACGTAAAAACTAATTAGGCCTTAATACTATGTTCAGATTTTACGGCCCTATGCTCCTTATAGGAACAACAGGAATTAATGTATATATATACTATGTTCAGATATGCATTCTTAATTGTCTCAATTTAATTTTAATTGCGCCATTAAATTTAGTGTTCACACATACATAGGTACTCAATTAGCATTTGGCCACAAGTCAAGCAGAAATTATTCACTGGCCTCACTCTACGCCAGTCTCTTCATCTTCAATTTGAGAAAGATGTAATTCACATTATTTAACTATTTATTAATTATTAAATTTGTTTAGAAAAAAAAATAAACTTAAGATGTAGGCTTTTGGTACCTATCTAGTATTTCCCCCTCCTTATTATTAAAGTATCTAAAAGGAAACATAGATTTACTTTCCTTTTCTATAGTAAATTTAATCTTAGGATGAAATGAATTAAATGTTGATAACTAACATATTTTCTGTTTCATTATCTGAAATTAAACAAAATAAATCATCCACCTATTTTTTCAAAATGTTTGGTTTTTTAGTCAATTGTTCAAGAGATTTGTTCAGTAATGTTTCCATAACAACATCAAGTGAAATTAATTTTTCATTATTATAAAGCATAAGTTGTCTTATCGTATCTTTAAATTATATATGGGTTTTGACATATTTATCACGTAAAATGTTATGTTTATATGAGATACGGATGGCTCTCTTCATTTTTTGAATGTTTTTAAAAACCAAGCGGATTAGAGATTATTTGTGTTACAATCCCAAAAAGAAGAAACAAATAGCACCATGGCCTCATACGAAATATGTATTCAATGATTTAGAAAAACAAAGTGAAGTATTATTAAAAAAGTACCATTGATTTACTAATGAGTTACATCACATTTTGACCGTAAAAATATTTGTTTTTAAAAAACATTGAGTTCCACTAGCATGCATTCAGTTCATATTTATCTGTTTGGAAGATTTTAATTACAAATTTTATATTTAATACATAATGTCCGGTATTTACCCATTTAGGGTGTATTTTTTTTATAGATTTAGGGTGTATTTTAAATATATTTATATTTAGAATTTATAGTTAACTTTTTAATAATACTACACCATTTCTCATTGAAATTGAGAAAATTCCAAATGAAATTGAGAATTTCCAAATTGAGAAAATTTCAAATGAAATTGTGAATTTCTATTTTAAATTGAGAAAATTCCAATTAAAATTGAGAATTTCCATTTTAAGTTGAGAAAATTCCAATTGAAATTGAGAATTTCAATATGAAATTGAGAAAATTCCAATTGAAATTGAGAATTTCAATATGAAATTGAGAAAATTCCAAATAAAATTGAGAAAATTCTAAATAAACTTGAAAAACATTATACATATAAATTATTTTATATTGAAAAAGCAAAATATCAGATGTAGTGGTCTGGATAGAGAGACCAATTTTAATTTATTTTGTCATGGAAAACATGGTTGGTCTCTTGTTGGACAGTTCGATACCTACTTCCCGTGGCCACAACATCCACTTAATATGTGTAATTGGTACCGCAGGCATAATTCAAAAGGATAGTCGCAGAGGTTCGTCCACTGCAGAAAGCGCAAACGAATGGGTCGAAAGAATTCTTGGTATATGAAATAGTTGGACAATCAGTTATCTTAACTCGTTCTGTCATGTGACAATGACCCTTGCCACAGTCGTCAACGTGAAATTTTCACCTTATTGCAATAATTTGGTCAAAAATCAAAAGTATTCTGAAGTCAAGGATGAATATACCATCCGTAAATTCTCCTAATGTAGGAGAGCAGAGGATTTTATATCTTGAAGAATTAATAATTAACGATTCCAAGTCCTGAATAACTACTAAAGATTGCAGCAGAGCTATACAACATATGCAAGATATTGTTTGTTTCATATTTGTTTAATGTATATCGAAACCTTCTATCTTTGATTTTCACGAAAATGACTTTTTGATGGTAAAATGTTCAATAAAACAGCCCTCATATATGGTGTGAATTTTATAACAAACATTTTTTTTGCTATTTCTCTATCTTACACAAATAATTTTTCTGAATTCAAAACCCTCTCTTTTCAAAAAAACAGTTTTCAAATATTTTTTGGAAATAATTTCTTAAAAAAGCAAAATATGTAAAAACATTTTTTCTATAATTATAGATAGCGGAGTCGATTAAGCCATGTCCGTCTGTCTGTCTGTCTGTCTGTCTGTCTGTCTGTCTGTCTGTCTGTCTGTCTGTCTGTCTGTCTGTCTGTCTGTCTGTCTGTCTGTCTGTCTGTCTGTCTGTCTGTCTGTCTGTCTGTCTGTCTGTCTGTCTGTCTGTGTCTGTCTCTGTCTGTCTGTCTGTCTGTCTGTCTGTCTGTCTGTCTGTCTGTCTGTCTGTCTGTCTGTCTGTCTGTCTATCTATCTGTCTGTCTGTCTGTCTGTCTGTCTGTCTGGTTGTCTGTCCGTCTGTCTGTCTGTCTGTCTGTCTGTCTGTTGAAATCAATTTTCTGAAGACCCCAGATATCTTCGGGATCCAAATCTTCAATAATTCTGTCAGACATGCTTTCGAGAATTTTGCTATTAAAAATCAGCAAAATCGGTCCACAAAAGGCTGTGATATGAGCAAAAAACCAAGACAACCTCGATTTTTGACCTATATCTGGATTACTAAGACATTAATATAGACAATATGGATATCTAATAATAGATATTTGCAACGACGTATACAAGACCATAGTAAGTTGGACCTACAATGGGTCAAAATCGGAAAAAAATTTTAACCCGAATTTTTTTTTTTCAAAAAAAAATTTTTAAAATTTAAAAAAAAAAATTTTAAATTTAAAAAAAAAAAATTTAAAATAACAATCGAAAAATTTTTTTTTCCAAAAAATGAAAAAAACTGGAAAAAAAAATAAAATTTTGTTTACCTAAAAATATTTAAAATTTTGAAGTATAATTTGGTGAAGGGTATATAAGGTTCGGCACAGCCGAATATAGCACTCTTACTTGTTTTTTGTTTAATATTGTATTATTAGACGATATCTGAAATAAATCAAGTTTTCTTAAATAAATAACGTTAAAAACTAACAGATGGCATAAATGAAATCAAAATAATTAATTTTTATTAAAGTGCACAACCCTCTATCTGATCATTTCATACATACACATTGAATATTTTTGAAAAGCAAAACCCTCTATCTATCATAAAAAAACGGTTTTTTGGCTCTCCTGAAAAGTTGTGTTTTTCAAGATAGAGGATTTTGAATATAGGACCTCGATATTATTTATGAAGAGTAAAATAACATTTTCACAATTTCATTTGGAATTTTCTTAATTTCAATTGGAATTTTCCCAATTTCATTTGAAATTTTCTAAATTTGAATTTCTCAATTTCATTTGGAATTTTCTCAATTTCATATTGAAATTCTCAATTTCAATTGAAATTTTCTCAATCTAAAATGGTAATTCTCAATTTCATTTGGAATTTTCTCAATCTAAAATGGAAATTCTCAATTTCATATGCAAGATATGCCTGTCAATAACATTACATATTTATGTTGTTTGTTTCATATTTGTTTAATGTACATATATTATTTATGAAGAGAAAAATAACATTTTCACAATTTCGTTTGGAATTTTCTTAATTTCAATTGGAATTTTTCCGATTTCAATTAGAATTTCTCAATTTCATTTTCATTACTTATACAACATTGGCCATCACGTGGTGGTATGCCAAAAATATCGCCAAAATTAGTTATATGCCTAATATATATGTATCAAGAATATATCATATTTTTTAGGTATGGAGAGATTTAAAATTTAAAGTTAACAAGTAAGAGTGCTATATTCGGCTGTGCCGAATCTTAAATACCCTTCACCAAATTATACTTCAAAATTTTAAATATTTTTAGGTAAACAAAATTTAATTTTTTTTCCAGTTGTTTTTTGAATTTTTTGGAAAAAAAAAAATTTTCGATTGTTATTTTAATTTTTTTTTTTTAAATTTAAAATTTTTTTTTTTTAAATTGAAATTTTTTTAAATTTAAAAAAAATTTTTTTTTTTAAATTTTAAAAAAAATTTCTTTTTTAAATTTTCAAAAAATTTTTTTTTTTAAATTTAAAATTTTTTTTTTGTTTTTTAATTTAAAAAAAAAAAAAATCTGGTTCAAAATTTTTTTTCCCGATTTTGACCCATTGTAGGTCCAACTTTCTATGGTCTTATATACGTCGTTGCAAATGTCTTTGAAATATCTATCATTAGATATCCATATTGTCTATATTAATGTCTTAGTAATCCATATATAGGTAAAAAAATAGGTCAAAAATCGAGGTTGTCTTGGTTTTTTCCTCATATCTCAGCCATTTGTGGACCGATTTTGCATGTCTGACAGAATTATTGAAGATTTGGATCCCGAAGATATCTGGGGTCTTCAGAAAACTGATTTCAACAGACAGACAGACGGACAGACAGACAGACGTGCTATATCCGACATTCAATCATAATGAAACAACAAAGGAATTTTAGTCGTCAAACAAAAACTTTTAAGATTATAAAAATTTTGTAAAATGGAAAACACTTGTAAAGGTGTGTAAATTAAAATGTTATTAAAAATTTCGACAAAAAAAAGTTATATGTAGTAAATAATTTTTTGTGTCACCTTGTGTTGTCTTTTTTGTGAAGTTTTTGCTGTCGTCCATATATTCTTTGGAATAGAACATTGTTTATCCGAGCGTATCCGTGAAAAAATATATGTGTGGGGAAAGGTAATAATGTGTACTATAATTTTTTGGAAAAACCATCTGCCGCCATTTGCCGCTGTTTATAAAAAAATATTTCCAGATAGCGTATAACTTAAAAATTTGGATATTTATACCCTAAACCTCCATAGTGGGGAGGGTATATTGGGTTAGTGCTGATGTTTATAACGATCAAAAATATTTATATAGATATCCAAACCAAATTCAGCACAAATAAGTTTTATATAAGCCGAAATCGCACCATTTTGTGTCGATCGGTCTTTAATTAGACATAGCACCCATGTAAGGCCCACTTTTATAACGATCCACGAGGGGCCAATGACAGGTTTTTGAGTACTTTTTTAAAGTCAACCATTTAAAAAAAATAATAACGGAATTTTATATTTAACACTTTGAAACACTCAAATATTAAAAAATTAAAGTCAGGTGGCAACTCATGACGACATGCCGAACTGTCAAATAAACAAACAATAAAGGAATTTTGGTAATCAAACATCAAATTTTAAAATTATAAAAATTTTGTAAAATGGAAAACACTTGTGAAGGTATGTAAATTAAAATGCTATTAAAAATTTCCAAAAAAAGTTAGATGTAGTAAAAATCTATTTCCAGATAGCGTAAAACTTAACAATTTGGATATTTTTAACTTTTTGTTGGAAAATGATAAAAAAACCCATTAATGTTACCAACTGGATTTCTCCGAAATTTTATAGAAGAATTAAATATTGATGATACAATCCAAACTCCCAGTATGTTGTGAACACTCACACAGCAAGAATTTTATTATATTTTTAAGTAATTTTCTTAAATGTATTAATATGAATTATTTTGTTTATTTAAAGTAAGTTTCTAAATAAATGTATCTTGAACAGACTGATGCAATTATCGCTTAATTTCAAGATCCGCCTATAGCCATGCATATATTTCCTGTCACTTGAGGTGGGTGTGGCAGTAGGCGGATTGACTTGAAATGATTACTAAAGTCTTAGGTGAGCATTTATGTGACCTATTTGAAATTCAGAAACTTATTATTTCCCGGTGATCATCAACCGCAGTAGTACTTTAATCCACATACTGGAAATGGGCGTGGCACTGCCCGATTGATTTAATTTTTTTACTGAAGACTTAAAAGCTCATTATTATCATCTGTACGAAATTTGAAAGGTCTAGCTGTTGATTTATTGCCTCAAAAACTGGTCATTGGCCCCATCGTGCAATATAACAAAAAAAATCATCCAATTATCGATAATAGTTTGCGAGTAATGATAATTTACTTCTGATCAAATTTACAAAAATCACAATTTTTATAAAATGACATAAAATATTTGACTTTAACAGCATGCCACGCACACAATTGACAATATTTTTATCTAATTTTTTGGCTACCTTAGTTTCAATGTGTTTACTATATGGCATTAAATTTTTTGTAATCGGAGTTAACAAAAAGTTGGACTTTTGGCCGATGAAATTGAGATATATAAGGGTGATTAAAATAATAAGAATAAGGGTGATTAAAATAATATGATAAAATCGTGTCTTCGATAGGTACTATTTTTAGATGGATTTTTAAACAAATGTTTAATAAATAGATGTAAATGGATTAATTTAACATATTTATCTATATACCCTTATTCGCGTAGATACTTCTTATATTCATTTTTGTACAATTAAGCCTATTTGCGAAAAATTATGTAAAAATTTTGCCATTAAAAAATTACTTATGCAATTTAATTTAAAAAGAATAGTAATGTGGACTTAATTGTCGTTCTAATGAGACTAGGGTTTTTAATTTCCCGACCTTTTTTTGATTCCCGGGAATCGGGAAATTTTTTTCTACATTCCCGGGTACCCGGCTTTTCCGAAATATATAATGATAATGTAAATTAGGAATATTATAGCCAAATTTCGTGTAAAAACTTAGTGTTATAACTATTATATATCAGAGCTTCGAATTAATTAATAAAATTTGAGCTTAATTCACAAAAATCTTAATCCGTAATTAAAAAATGTCACCCTTTCATTCCATAAATCCATTCCTAATATTTAATTTTTTAGATTCCAATTTCTTTATTTAAACTGAATTAATTTAATGTTAATTAATAACAGAATTTATTCAAACTTTGAATGATTACATTTTTCTTAAATCAAATCATTTACAAAATTAATTGAAAAAATTGACTTAAACCTTTTTGTAGATTTTAATTGAAGAAAAATTTAATCATTTAATAAATTTTTGAAGCTATTTTGTTATGGATTTGAAGAAGAAATTTAAAGAAATTAGAATGATTTAATAAGAAATAAAATCTATAAATAATGAATTCTCTTTTTAAATTTTCATACGAAAAACCCAAAATAAATAATAATAATAAGCGGTCTATTATTGCCAAGATATAAGTCTGCTTTTACACAGGGCAAGTTTTCTTGCGCAAGTTTAGAGTTTATAGGAGAGAGAGGCAAGTATAAAGAAGATGGGTACAAACTTGCTTGCACTAGCAAGTCTCTTCAATTCTCTTTTGTTTTCTCATTTTCACTATGACGTCTATTAGGTTTTGACCAGCGTTGCCGCTTTGGTCCAATTGGACCAAAAGTGGTAGATTTTATTTACAAGTACGATTGGTAGTTTGGTTGGTTTGTTCAATTGTTTTTAATTTTTTGGTAGGAAATACAATTAATATTTTTAAAATTTATAGTTTTTAAATTTAAAGATAACAAATAAAAAACATATGTGAAATAAAATAGTTGGAAACCCTGATTATTGAACTTATCGCCGTTAAATGTATAACATCTTTGCATTTATATGAAAAACATCAAAATCATAGTGTCAGTGCAAATTAAATGTAAACAAACACTTGTATTTCTTAAACAAAAGGCCGCAAAAAAGTAATTTTTTTTACAATTTTATTTAATAGTTAAAATATGTAGTATTTTTAGATATATTTCAAAAACTCCAAGACTGGCAATTGATGCTGATGGAGAAAACCAAACATCAAACGGCAATGATAGAACATAAATATGAATAAAATATCTATAATTTTACTTTTTTGTAGTGAATAAAGTTGCAAAACGAATCGCAAATTTAGGAGTGAGTGGATTCAACTTTTTGATTGGTTGCAGGAGAAAGATGGAAGCTGTTTTTCATTGTATGTTTCAAAACAATCTTAAATCACTGCTCCCACATAAATAATGGAATTTGCATCGGCTAAGTGATATATCTTTAGATATTAATGCTCGCATAAATTTGTTCGGGAAAATGTAAGCACACTTAAAGATGGATTCAATGAACTCTGTTATAGTGACTTATGTAATTTTATTTTTAATATACTTTCACTTCCAAATAGTTCTGCTGCTGCAGAACGAAAACATAATTTATGACAAACCCTAATATAATAGCAACTTAACGAGATATATAAAAATCGATTAATTATTTTAGAATTTATTCGCAATTAAGTGAATTCGCTCATTTTCACAAAATTTTACTTTTTTGTTTGATATACATAAAATTGAGTAGGTCTTCTTTCGATTGACTGAATTTTGAAAAAAAAAAATATTTTTTATGTAAAAATATCCAATTTTTTTGTTTTATAAAAATCATGAAAAATCGAAATCGGCAGAAATTGTTCAGATTTATTGCATTATGACAAACCCACATGTAATAGCATCAAAATGATTTTTTTGCCCTGTGTAATCAAATGCTTATATTTATTTAAAATTAAATTTTTGGTAGGATAGGACAGAATTTGGTAGGTTTTAGAGTGTATGTTGGTAGGAAAAATATTTTCTTTGTGGCAACGCTGCCTATTATGTTCTCAATAAATCCCAATGAGATGATCAAAAAATTCTTGAACTGCCGTTAAAGAATTTTTATTTTTTGGCCATATCTGCGAATAGGTTAACGGTATCCTACGAAGATAAAAACTCATATACAAGTAAATATGTACATATTTTAAGTAAAAATGAGCTGTTATTTTAATATTTATCAAAATATGTTAATTTTGTTCCTACATTTCTGGTTCTAGTTGCCTGAGACACGTTAATGGCCTGTCGAATTTTTAATAACTTTAACATTTTTTTACCAATTTCGGTTTTTTATGTCTTATTAGAACGACAATTACGTACACATTTCTATTCTTTTAAATTAAATTGCAAAAGTAATTTTTTAATGGCAAAATTTTTACAAAAACTGGAAAAATGCATTTTTTTACCCTTGTAGATGCATCTCAAAACTTCAGAGGAGATGATTTCAGGATGATTTTTTTTACCAATGTTCACCAAACTAGGGGGTGAGAATGGCCAAAATCCAATTCACGTATGCAAAAAGGTATGACTTACCTATATCTCGAATACTAAGTCATGCACATAAACAATTCAGACATCATACGAAAAGAATTTCAAAGACATCCCAACGACGCATACGATGGTGAGACCAACAATATGTTAATTTCGGGAAAATCATGTATCAGGCTTAATTAATTTTGAAAAGTCTTTAGTAAAGGTTTATAACAATCCCTCAAGTAATTTTTGTAGAAACAACTTAACTGTTTATTAATATTATCTTGGCTAAATATCGGCACGGCTAAAAAAAATTAAAAATTTCACAATTTTTTTTCTAAAATCTTAACAAAACTTTTTCATTTTGATTCATTAAATTATTAAAATCAAGTAATTTATGCTCTTTAAATTCGGATTATATTTTCTATCTTACAAAAACAATTAATGTTCAGTTTGTATTCATTATATTTGTTAATTAAATAATTATATGAAAACCTTGATGTAAATATAGACTTTTCATAAAATCGTCATTTTTAGAACTAAAATCGGCAAATCGCACTTTGCCAATTTTACAATCAAAAATCGCCAAAATGCCGATAAATCGGCAAATCTGGCAACAGTGGGTGCGTGCTATATTTTGGCACACTCTTCAAATTACAAAGATACTCTTTGTAAATTTGCTGTTGTTTTTTAAATAAACTATTAAAATATTTTTAACCTTGATGGAGACAAGTCCTCCTTAGATGGTGTTCGACTGTGTACAGAATTGCTGTGATCAATGTTTGTTGATGGAAAGTATGGATAGAAACAAGCGTGGGAGTCTTTAAATAAGAGTTTACTGTAAATAAGGCGGGGTGATTCAAGAAATTTCAATTTTAATATTACAATTTTTTATGTACATATCGTCGTCCGGGGGTTTAAGTGCTCTAAGTGCCAAAAATGCATTTTGAGTCAATCGATTTTGAATTTTAACATATGTAGTTTTTCTAAGAAACTACTCGATAGGATTGCCAACTGTAAAGTAGGTAACACTGAGATGACAACCCTGTTTTTATTATTTTTGCTTTGTGCATATATATTTTTGAATAGTCAACGGTCAGTTGTATTTGTATTGTTGAGTCTATTGTTTGATACGTACAAGACACGTCCTGACAAAACACGTCTTAATTTTATATTTTTGTTTAATCTTTTAATTTATACGTAAATGGAATAAACGTGAACTTTTATTTTATTATTAAAATTACGTCTAGAGTGTTTTATTTAATATCGTGAATAAATACTCAATAAGAGACTTTTCTTTTTTTTTAATCTGTGACATTTTCTCAGAAGTGGGAATTTTAAGAACTTCGCAGAACGCTGACGACATGGAAAATTTTCATCGTTTAACCGTTAAGGAATTACAAGCGAGATGCAAGGAAGCCGGTCTGCCGAGTACCGGTAAGAAGCATCAATTAACTGAACGTCTCGAGGAGAAACACAATTCACCTGGTTTGAATGATCGTATTGCGTTGTTGGAAAAGACGATTGCTGACTTACGAGTACAATCTGCCCGTTTCGAACCGACTGATACATCATCCACGTCGCCTGCTGAGTCTCCAGTGCGTGATTTTTCCTACAATGTTACACACGGATACATACGACCCATATTACCCGAATCATCTGCCCCGCGTATGGAACAACAAGTTCCGCCATCACACAATGTTTTCGTACAACAGCCGTATTCATCGTACTTACCGACAGTACAGAATCATAACTTTTCTATGAACCCATATGGTAATGTACGTGAAATGATATCGATTCTACCCGAATTCAATCCATCGTCTGATGAATCCGTAAATTTATATCCATTTGTTAAACGCGTCGAAACTCTCAAATCAGCCTACGGCTGGGACGACCAATCGTTAATATTCGCCGTGCAACAGATAATGCAAGGGTCCGCAAAATATTGGGTCGACTTCCTTCAAATTGTATTCTTGTCTTGGCAAGATTTCGTACGGAAATTTCTACAAGATTTTCCCCACGTCGATAACGTCGCCGATATACATATAAAAATGTCTCAGATGAAGCGCCAAGTAAATGAGTCACCGCAGGAATACTACTTCAGAATGTTTGCATTTGTTACCAAAGGTAATAACCAGAATCTGCTATCGCCAGACACATCGTAAATGGTATCAGTGACACCGATTTAAGACGTAAGATCTCTAACGAATATTCTAATTGCAACCAATTGTATTGTGACGTAAATAGTTATTGCAATTATAACGAAGATGCCACAGCTGGTGCAACTGAGCAGAAACCAAAGTCATCGCCGTCGAATGAAAAATCGTTTAGTAACTCTGTAGTTTCGAAGAAACCCGACAACAGCAACAATACGCCCAAGGCGAATTCATACAAGGTGGTGTCAGTTCTACAAAACCAACGATTGGTCTTAACAAATGTCAAAAAACCAAAATGAATATTTAAACTTAATATAGTGTAGATAATTGAATAGTGATAAGATACGATTAGAATATGTAGATATTTAAATGTAAAAACAAGCTTTGATAACTGTTAGAACCAAAAAGCGAAAAAAAATTATCAGCTGTTTGACTGACTCCACCTTGTATAAATCCGCCTTGAATACGCCAATTAATAAAGTTAAGTGTTTTAATTGTTTTGGCTACGGTCACTATTCAATTAAATGTCCCGAACCGCAAAGAAAGGAACGTTGTAAGAACTGTAACCGTACAACACATTCTACAACCGAATGTAGGGCAATAAAAGGCAATAAACAACCCTCCAACGTGAACAATATTACAAATACTTTGGAATCGATTGCTGATTTAAAAAAAGTGTTGTGTTGAACACTGTTGCAACCGTTGCAACGTTAGAAAATCGTTTGCAGCTAGTGTAGGTGAAACTACTCCATGTATGATTCTTTTAAAAGGTTTTTCCGGTGGCGAGTATAAATTTACGAACGAAATTGCAGCCGATTTGGAAATTGAAGGTAATACGTTTGAAACAGAAATGTTTGTTGTTGAGGATGATTTTATCGCCCAAAATATACTGTTAACGTGATACATATTAACGTTACTTCCAACGTACCTGTATGCACCCGACCGTACCGTATTGCCTTCTCCAAGCGCCCAATTGTAGAAGAGATATAAAACGGAGAACACCGTTTATGCGTAGACAATAGGCAGTTGAATCGAGTAACCGTGAAGATACCTTATCCAATGCCGATAATTGATGAGCAGTTTGCTTTACTAGCTGGTAACGAATATTTTTCCACTATTGATCTCCGCATGGGTTATCACCAAATCGAAATCGCCGAGGTCTCGAAGAAGAATACATCGTTCGTAACCACGGGCGGACATTATGAATTTAACCGTATGCCCTTTGGCTTAGTAAATGCCCCCGCCGTTTTTCAAGCGATAATGAATCGTGTGGCACGATTAATGAAACCTGGTGAAGTCTTAACCTATCTTGACGATGTCACAATTCCGAGCAAAAATGTTGATGAGGGTATCGAGCGATTGGACCGTTTCTTAATGATATTGGAAAGGAATGGTCTTACCCTTCGTATGGACAAATACAATTATCTTGCAGAAGAAATTTCGTACCTTGGACATAAAATAGGTAAAAATAAGATTGCACCTGGGGACAATAAAATAAGCGCCATCAAAAATTTTAAACCCCCATCGAACGTCACTGAGTTCCTACGATTTTTGGTTCTCACCGGATTCTTTAGAAAATTCGTGGAAAATTATTCTAATATATCACGTCCGTTAACTGATTTATTACGAAAGTCGGAAGAGTCAAATTTTGTATGAGGTAGTACGCAACAGGAAGCTTTTGAGAAACTCGTCGATGTACTCTGCAGTAAACCCGTACTAGAAATTTTTGATTTCAACATGTAGTCCTCACCGACTCCAGCAGTGTGGTTACAGTCAACTGATGGCGAAAATTGGCATTCCGTGTTCTACTACAGTCGTCACACAACCGAAGCTGAAAGCAGATACCATAGTTACGAGCTAGAGGTATTGGCGGTAGTGGAAACTTTGGATCAATTCCGAATTTATTTAATTGGAAAGCCGTTTCGAATGTTAACCGATTGCGCCGCTATAACGAAAGCTAAAACTCACAAGGAGTTGATCCCCAAGATCGCACGTTGGTTTATGAAACTATTGGAATATGATTGTAAGTTCGTTCACCGTGAAGGGTCACGTATGTCCCACGTAGATGCTCTCAGCAGATCTCCAGAAAAGCCACCGAAGGTCGAAGTCAACAGTAATGATGGGTTACTTACTATGCAACTACAAGATGCAAAATTACGTAATATAATGGAAGTCTTAAACGGCACCTTGGTATCAGACCAGGTCAAGCAGATAAAGACTGACTACGTGATCCAAAACCAACGTCTCTACAGGAAGACGAATAATGGTCTTAAATTTGTTGTACCCAATTCAACTAGATGGCGAATCGCTAAACACTGCCACGACATGTTGGACACTATGGCCTCGAAAAGACATTGGAGAGAATGAAGGAAACCTTTTGGTTTGATCGTATGCGGAAATACGTTAAGGAGTACATTGCGGCTTGTACTGAATGCTGTTACAACAAATCGAAAGGTGGTAAACCAGAAGGCGTCCTACAATACGGTCCATTAGAGCCGTTACCGTTTCGTCAAATTCATATTGATCATCTAGGGACGTTCATACGAAGTAAAAGAGGAAATACACATATACCGTGGAATTGCGTTTACTTCCAAAATGTTCCGAGGGCCAACGGTCAAGTTGAGCGGGCCAACCAAATAATCCTGAATTACCTACGAACCACAACAAGTGGGCCGAAAGATTGGGATTTACAATTGCATAAATTGCAATGGTCGGTTAATTCCCAAAAGAATAATACATCCGGTTTTAGACCGAATGAACTCGTATTTGATTATAGACCAATTGATTTGGTCCAAAACCGAATTATTGCCGCTGTTCAACGAGTGTGTTGCCAAGAATGATACAACGATTGAAGAGAAACGTGAACTTGCATCCCATAATATCGAGAAGGAGAGAGAAAAATGGAAAAGGCGATTCGACAACAAGCATAATACCCCCAATGTATACGAAGTAAGCGATTTGGTTGTTCTCGAAAATGAACTACAGGCTACTGGCGAATCTCGAAAATTGGAGCCAAGGTATCGTTGCCCATATATAATAACCCGTGTGCTTGATAAGGATGGTTATCTCGTCGAAGACATCCCTCGCGAATCACCTCGCGTATGTTCTGCTCCGTTTACAGTTCCGATAAGATGAAGAGGTGGTGCGATGGGTCTCCAGAACTGGGTCTTGAGGAAGAAGCCGAGGACGACTTCTGTTCAGGATTGGCCGAACTGTCAACTGTAAAGTAGGCAACACTGAGATGACAACCCAGTTTTTATTATTTTTGCTTTGTGTATATATATTTTTGAATAGTCAACGGTCAGTTGTATTTGTATAGTTGAGTCTATTGTTTGATTCGTACAAGACACGTCCTGACAAAACACCGCTTAATTTTATATTTTTGTTTAATCTTTTAATTTATTTTTATTTTATTATTAAAATTACTTCTAGAGTGTTTTATTTAATTTCGTGAATAAATACTCAACAAGAGACTTTTCTTTTTTTCATCTGTGACAGGATTTTGAGATTTTTACAATATACAGTCAGCGTCTAAAGAAAGTGTACAACTTGTTTTTACATTTAAAACATTTTATTTACATATTAAAACACTATTTATTCTCCAGTTCTAGTATATTTAACAAAACATTTAATTGTTCTCTTGCAATATATAAACAAAAAACTAAACTAGTTCAACTGCAACAAAAACAGTAACAACAAAACCAAAAATACTCCATTTTTAATGCGTCAAAAGAAAGTGTACAGTTTAGGGAAATTAGAAGAAAAAACGTGTTTAGTATTTTATTTGACATCTTTTGGGTTTTAAAACAGTTTCAACCCTCCTTGGCATTGTTTCTACCAATTTTGATGTCACCGATGTTGGGATGTTGAACCACTCTTCCTGCAGGATTTCGTGTAGAGAGTCATTGATGGTAATATTTCGTTTTCTGATCTGTCTGTCCAAATGTTACCACAGATGTTCAATGGGATTAATGTTCGGTGACTGTGGGGGTTGTTCTCGTTGTTTCGGTGTATGATGCATTCTTTAACAAGTTAAGAAGTATGCTTCGGATAGTTGTCCTGTTGGAAGATCCAGGTTCGGTCTAGATTTAATTTTCTAATGATGGGTTCCATATTTTCTATAAGAATGTTTAGGTAATAGGTTTTGCTCATCAAACTATCAATAAATATGAGTTTTCCCATGCCACTTGCCTCCATACACCCCCACACCATCACCTAACCACCACCATGCTTTACGGTGGATAGTACATTTTTTGGTCGAACTCTTGATTTTTGCTTCTCCAAATTTTACTCATTTTTTTACTTCCGAAAATCTCAAACTTGCTTTCGTCCGTAAACAGCACATTATTCCAAAACAATTTTCTTGGTTTTTATACCTGTTTGCGAATTCCCGAAGTCGCTCTTTATTTCGTTTGGAAATGTGGGGTTATTCTCTCGGAACTCCACCATATAGAGCATTTGGGTGTAGCGCTCGGCGAACCGTACTGTTACTAACTCTCACTCCAGACGATTCTGTTAATTCTTCGCATAATTTTACTGCACTTACTGTGAATACTTTCTTCACTGCTCTCACAATCGACCATATTTCAAGGTTGTTAAGGCGTTTTGGTGTTCCGGCACGTTGCTGATCTTCTAAAATTCTAAATTTGTTTGTTTGTCTATAATTTTTTTTACAGTATTATGGCTTCTTCCTATTATAGAGGAGATTTCACGTGACGATTTGCCTTCATTTTTAAATTTTATGACTTACTTTCTTGTTTCAATTGCAGTTTGTTTTCCCATTTTGGTTTTAAAGTTCTCGCGATCAAACAAGAAAAGGTACTATCTTAAAATCTCATGAGACTAGCAGCAAGATCCACAAAAAATTATAATCTAGGCAAAAATAAAGAATAACAATATATTTTTTTATGTAGCTAGAAAAATCTTATTGCAATTCTAAATGTGTACACTTTTTTCTGACGCGTTAAAAATGGAGTATTTTTGGTTTTGTTGTTACTGTTTTTGTTGCAGTTGAAATAGTTTAGTTTTTTGTTTATATATTGCAACAGAACAATTAAGTGTTTTGTTAAATATACTAGAACTGGAGAAAAAATTGTTTTTTAATATGTAAATAAAACGTTTTAAATGTAAAAACAAGTTGTACACTTTCTTTTGACGCTGACTGTAGTTGTTTTAAAAAGATGATTCTGAGGAAAAATTTTCTTCCGATCACATCTACAACGGGATATTTTCTAACGGTAATAAAAATCCTGTTTGCTCTATACGCCATCTTAAGCAAATGTCCTTGCAAATACATACACGTAGAGCAAAGTTGCATTAACAAAGCAACAACACACTTAAAATTTTAAGTAATAAATATATTAATTTACAAAACACCAAAAATAAGCTATTCTCAAAATTATTATGGAATATATCAAAATGATAATAAAGAAATTAACATTTTAATTTATTTTTGTTAGGTAATAACTTCTGTATATTTTTATATATTATAAATATTTTCTGTTTGGAAATTAGGCTGCAAAATTGAGTTTTTAATTTTATTTGGAATATATTGAAGAACTTTTATTTTAGTAAATGGAAGAATCGAACAATTTATTTAAAATTCTTAAAATGTGAGAATTGAATTTCTACAAGTTTTAAATTTTTTCAAATAATTAACGATCGACAAAATACTATGAATTTCTAAACGTTTCAGATATTTGTCTAAATATTTGGCTATGAACGCAATCGATTTCCTGGATTTGTGAATGACCAAACTCAGAAAATTTTTCGATATATTTTTGACCTGTAAATGGTCTGACAAAATTTTAAAATAGCTGTGGACATAATTTGGTTTTTATTTTGGGCAACGCACTAATCACTCCACATAACTATACATATTTTGAATATGTTCTATCAGAGTATTTAGTATTTTGTATATACAACTACTTATATCATTACTTACGACAGTTGTAATTTTGTTCCTTATTAGGACATGCTTATATTGTTAACATGCTTGTATGTAATAAAAAGACAATGCAAAACCTTAGGAAGATTGAAAACGATTTGGAAATCAAAACTAGGGTTTTGATTTGCAAATCGGGAAAAATTTCCCGGGAATATTTTGTAAGAAATTTTCGGGAAATTTTTGACGGGAATTTCTTTATACGTTTTCTTCTTAAATTTGCAATATTCTGATTTGTTATAATGGCCAAATTTGTTGCTAGTCGAATGATTCCATTACATCTATAATTTTTCGGTTCTAGCAACAGATAGTCAGTTGGCAATGAAGCATTGAAATAAACGAATTTTTATCACTCAACTACAATTCTTCAGCCACAGCAGATCAATTTTACCATTTAGAATACTCAAATTGAAATTGTATGTTCTTAAAGGAATTATTAGTGCGCCTAACATTACATCTTCTAAGGATATTCATATTTAGAGAAGATAATAATAGTGGTTTAAATTTGTGTATAAACAATCTGATTTGCGAAATGTCTCTTTCGAAACGAACTACGCATGTTTTCCAGATTTAACATAGTCGGAGTTTGTAAGTTGTTTACTAAAATAATATAATTTATTGATTTTATACAGATTAAAACTATGTGTGTGACAAGACATGTCAAATGCCACTATTATAGTATAAACTCTTTACAGAGACCAATATTGTACAACCAAATAGAGTTATTTTATACATCTTTTAAAACGCTGTTAAAATTCTAAAACTACTTATTCGTAAAAAATTTTAATGTTTTTTGGTTTACTTTAGTATTAAAAAATTCTCGGGTATTCCCGGGAATGAATAGCTTTTTTAATTTCCTCCCGGGAAGTGAAAAAGTCCGCGAAATTAGGAACCCTAATCAAAACATACAATAACAGTAAAAGGGGTTTGTTTTCGGCGATATACGTCACGTTCCACTATAATTTCGTTTAATTTCTGTAGATATCGAATTTTTCAATTTCATCCACAGTTGGAGGGTTGTTGCAAATGCACACTAAAGAGTAACAGCTAAACCTAAAAAGCGCGTCAAGCGTTGCGTTGACTGAAAATACGTTTACAGTGAGATATTAGTTACTCCACAGCCTTTTAGTTTTGGTTGTAAGAGATTATGCCTTACAGCAGTATTCTATATAAAAAGAAGTACTGTTAATAATTCTTTATAACAGAAAAATATATTGGAAAATATTAGCATTCAACAATAATAATTGCACGTAGAGCAAAAGCAGTAATCAATTTCATGAGTTTGTACAAATGGCAGATACAAGTTCTGTTTTGAATAATATAGAGCAAAATGGCCACGATTTATCTCAACAACGAGATGAGATAGCCGAAAAAGGATTGTAGATTTGAAAAATTTGATGTCGAAAACCTAAGGTGGCGTCCTTAACTCAAAATTTTCTAAATGGCATATGGAGCACATAAACCCCCAGGCGACGATATGTACATATATAGAAATATTAATGTTAACTTTTTTTTTATTAATATGAAAAATACGATGAAGGAAATAGGAAACACTTTCATATGTATTAAGATATAATGTAATAAACTTACCTTGTTTCAAAACTATATTTAGGTCTTTTTATGAAAAGAAATTTCGGTAGATAATCTATGAACACGTTTTTCACCCAAGGGGCCATTCGATGTGTCTGTGGTGACCGAAAGTGTACGTTTAAAACCACAACAGTAACACAGATGCTTAAAGAAAGAATGAAAAATACATATGTACATAAGTATGTATTAAGTAATAAGTACATATGAGGAGCCGCAGAACAAAAGGTACTTTTTCGAATTTTTTTTACAAATTGATTTTTTGTTATTTTTATATTTGGGTTGACATTTTCTAGAAAAAATCAATTTCCCAAAGTACATTTTATCTGCTGCTCCTCAATATGTATGAATAAATTAAAGTCATTTAATAAATAATAATCTGTTAAAAATTCGTGTCGACTCGTGTAATTAAAAAAAAACACTCAAATGAAAAATTATAGAAAAAGTTATAAGTTACGGTGTAGCAATAGAGCAAACACATTTTTATACCCACCATCATTATGGGAGGTATATTGTTTTTGTCATTCCGTTTGTAACACATGAAAATATTTGTCGCAGACCCACATTAGTATACTATATATGGGTCCTCATAAGATTCTCAGACGATCTAGCTATGTCCGTCCGTCTGTTGAAAACACGATAGGGCCCAAACGAAAGGAGCTAGCACACTGATAAGGTCTGTTTGGTATTGAAAATGGGCAATTATCGGTTAATGATTTCACCTGGCCCCCATACAAATGTCCCCTTGGAATACTGTTTGAGCAGTCATAAATGTGATGATTGTGCGCCAATCCTGATCGAATTTTACACAAATTAGTTCTAAGTACACTGAAATTATACCGTAAAGTTTTATATATAATAACACTGTGCTAGTTGAAAAAACTATCGCGGGGTGGTTTAAACTAATTCGAGTACGCTTAGTTCAGTGGTGCTAACCGTTTTTTTAGGTAATATATATTCGCGTAACTCAAAAACGGTTTAGTTTATTAAATAACCTGAAAACGAAATTCCGCAATAAAATTACCTTTAAGCAAGGCTTAACATTTTTTGCAAAATTTCGAAATTTTTGTTTTTAAAACGGCATAAAAGCTTGGAAAATGCGGAAAAAATTCAAAGTATTTCTAAAACGAATGCGCAGATTAAAAAAATGTTAAGCCTTACTTAAATGTAATTTAATTGCGGAATTTCGATTTTTCAGTTTATTCAATAAACTAAACCGTTTTTGAGATTGTAATTTATCAAATTTTGTACAGTTCAGATAACTGATTCAAGTCCCAATAGAAGTCCAAAACTACATATTAATGAGATTCGACACTGCCGAATATAACACTCTTACTTGTTTTTTATGACCTTTTGTATTTTTTCCTTATATTGATGTTTGGTGAGAGTAGGTCTTCATATAAAACTTGAATTTTGAACCCATTACTACATAATTTAGCAGTGATGTATATTTATATGTAATTTTTACATCATTTATATGTATGTCATTTTTACATCGGGGGTAAACCATTTACTTGGTTGGATAAATTAAATACCAAATATATTAAATTCAGAGGGAACATTTGTATGGATGCTAAGTAAAATCATGGACTATTCATAAGGACGTGAATACTTTTGTAATTTCCAAACAATCGGTTCATCAGGTGTAATTTACAAAAAGCGTTTGGTATTTGCACCATCTTATTAAATCCAGCTGCCATTTGAACACTAATTTTGTAATGTATGTAAGTATCAATCTCAAAGAATTAAAAAAATATATTATAGCACGTTATCAAATTGTAGCAAGAATTTCGACATTAATATAATAATTCGTAAAAATATAATATCATAGAATAAATACATAGAAGGGAAGGAGTGAGAAATGACAATGAAAATAGTAAACAAAATTACTCTCTTTCCAACAAAAGTGAATGGTAAAATTTTTAATGAATATAAGTAGCTGTGTTGTAAATGTTTGACTAACCTATTTATACAAAGTAGTTACTAAGTTTATTCACTATGTCATGTAATGAATTATTTGAAGTTTTAATAAATGACAGTTCTTTTCTAATACTCAACACAACAGGTTATGGGACTCATGACGCGCGAAATTTAAAGAGAACAAGTGTAAAGAGGAAAAGTAGAAAAAATATTTCCAGAACATGTTAAATCGGTTTTTAAATTCGTTTAACTTTATTTTTTATAAATTTTAAATTTAGCGAAATGATAATCATGTCGCTGAATGTTCAACAAAGTAGGCTAAAACTCGATGATGAATTGGTAGCCTCACTCATGCTGGCCGGTTTACCAGACAAGTTTGCATCACTCGTGATGGCAGTGGAGAACTCCAAGTCGAAATTAAGCGTTGATATGGTGAAAAATTTGCTGCTTCAGGACGCAAAATATGATTCTCCAAAAGTGTAGGACAAATCCTTGGTTTCTAATAAGAAAGAAAACACTTGCAAATTCAAATGCTATGCGTGCAAGAGAGAAGGACATATGGCGAAAAATTGTCCACAAAGAGCAAAATCAAACGCAACAAAAAAGAAAAATGAAGAAAGAAATTCGTTAGCAACTTCTTTATTTTCATCGTCTTGTCTACATACAGCAAAAAACAACAACAATATTGAAGAGTGCACAGTGGTTTAAAAAGTTTTTTTGAAAATAATTCGGTATCTTGGGAACTGTTACGAAATTTCACATGGTTTTCGAGTTGATTTACGTTTGTTCAGCTTCCTAGCGCTAATGGGGGCCAGTACGTAGCCCCTCAAAGTTGGTCACCTCGGGTCTCAAATTTTTTAAAAACATCGCCAAAAATACATTTATGATCCGAATGAGCTGAAATTTTGAATATAAATAGTCCTTGATTTTGCTCGATCTTTTTATGGTTTTTTAGATATGGCGGGTCTACGGAGAGACGAGAGCTATATTGGCGATAAAATTCTAAATAAAATAAAAAAAACTTGCTAACAGTTATCTCTTCCCTATAAAAAGTTATACGCACCCAAAGTTGGAACTTGTAAAAAGGGCCGTATTTTTTACATTTTTTCCCAAAAAAGCCCATATATTTTATCTTTTGTAGAAAAAACATTTCTTCGGGACTATATAGAATTTTTATATGATCCGGAAAGATAACTTCATGCAAAAGCGTGTAAAGAAAAATTTGGCTCACTTAAGCGGACATACCACCCACCAGTCATATCCAAACTTGGCCAATTTAAAAAAAAATATCTGTTTGATTTAAAAATTCTAAAAAGGCAAACGAAAATCCACGAAAAAGCTCCATATTTATATAAGCCCGTATGTTTCTTAAATACCTGCTAAGTATTTTTACTATCACACGGTAAATAACGTCACAGTAGGCACTTTTCTAAAAAAACTCAGTTTGTGGAACACATTTTTCCCATTTTAGGAATTTCGGTATTTGAAAATAAAAAATTTTAAAAATTCTAATGCCATTGATTTAAGGACATTTGAGTCTATATTGGTTTCAAATTTTGTTATGATATCTTTAATTGTTAAAATTTTACATTAATTCAAATTTTATATTTTTATTCGTGGAAAATCACCATATGAAAATTTTTTTAGTTTTTAAGATAAATGAAGTCCCAAACTTTTATAAAATTATTTAATTTTACTAAAATATCAATCTATGGTATACCAATCCTAAGGTTTTCAACAATATCAAATACTTATATATTTACTCCTCAGAAGTTCCACAAACCTTGCCCCCTTTGACAAATTTGTAAATTTTTTCATATATTGCATGCAAAATGAGTTTACACCAAACTTTCTGCTAAGTAAGCATGTGTTTGAATTAGAGGGTCAAACCGGTTTTCGAATTATTCGGTTATTTTCCAATTTTTGCTGTTTTTTAAACCGGTTTTTACAAAAGGACGGTTTTCGAGTTATTCGACAAAATCGAATATTTTTTTTTATTTATTTTAAGATTCTGCGATTACTTTTAATTATTAGGGATTACTTTAAACAACACTTTTCTTCTAAATGTGTGTTATGATTTCATGTTGAATGCCATTAACAAGTTATACATCGAGAACTATGCGCAGTCGAGCGTCATTGTCACTATTTCTGGCTCATTTTTGTTTTTCCTGTTCTACGTAGTTTATACCAACAGCGTGTCTTTTAAATTGGTGGATATCATAAAAAGTCATTGATACTGTACCACTGCCATTGTTACTACTGATTTTAATAATTAATCGTTCCACCTTCCTATACGTAGATATAGGTTTAGAATATATTGAATTTGACTCGCAAAATTTAGAAGCTCAGCTCAGTTTAACAATAAAAGAACTTCGAAATCCACACAAAAAAACTAGTATTACAACAACTAGCGATTTTAAACCAGATTCTGAGTACTTGCACAAATTTTCAAAAAGTTAAAATAAAGTAAATCTTTTATACAATGCAATTTCAACCAAAAATTATCGTGTTACTTTTTTAATCAAAAATAAATTGAGGAATCGTGTGTCCTCAAATCATTTAAATTGTATTCTCTTCTTGAAATATTTGGGGGATTCAAACTGTCTCCTATTAGGTCGTATTGTCATAAAATATTTTTTTAGTTTAAATTAATTTTTGTTGGGTTTCAAACAAACAAGTTATAAACTAATAAGACTTTTAGAACTATGTTTATTGGTTTGTCATAAAATAACACTTTTTTTGTTTGCAGCACAACAAGAATTTGTTTAAACTAAAAAAATATTTTACGACATTATGACAATACGACCTAATAGCAGACCGTTTGAATCCTCCAATTATTTTAAAAAATACAACTAACCTAATAGTTAGTTGTATTTTTTACGTGTTAATATTATATTAATATATGTATATCATTTCTTTTGATTTAAAATATTAAACAAATTTAAAGTTGTGTTAAATAAATTTAAGTTAAATAAATTTTTAAAAGACTGAATGATTTTTTTAATTAGTTTTAATAAAAAAAAATATTTAAGCTTAATTTATGCCTCATTTCATAAATGGACAAAAAATTTAAAAACCGGTTATTCGAATCGGTTTTAGATTGAAAAAACCGAAAACCGGTTTTTAAAAATTACGATTTTTCGAATTATTCGAAAACCGGTTTTTGGAATATATCGAATATTTGATCACTCTAGTTTGAATTCAAAATTAACATTTGATATGTTAGTAACATTTTGCATGAAATATAAGTCATTTAGCTTAAAAACTAAAAAAAATTGTAATATTGTTATTTTTCACGAAGAAAAATAGCAAATTTGAATTAATGTAAAATTTTAACAAAAAAAATTTTAATGTAATTAATAACAAAATATATAAATAATGTAGATCCGAGTGTCCTTAAAACAATGGCATTTTAATTTTTGACATTTTTTATTTTTAAATACCGAAATTCCTAAAACGGGGAAAATATGTTATAAAAAGTGAATTTTTCTAGAAAAGTGCCTACTGTGACTTTATTTACCATGTGATAGTAAAAAAAACTTTGTCGGTATTTAAGAAACATATGGGGTTATATAAATATGGAGCTTTTTCGAGGATCGGTGCTTTGCCTTTTTAGAATTTTTTACTCAAATTTTTTTTTAAATTGGGCAAGTTTGTATGGGCCTCGTGGGGACTAGGTCCCCTTAAGGGAGCCAAATTTTACTTTACATGCTTTTGCATTAAGTTTTCTTTCCGGATCAGATAAAAATTGTGTATAGTCCCGAAGAAATTTTTTGTTTACAAAAGAAAAAATATATGGTCTTTTTTGGGAAAAAACTTAAAAAATACGGCCTCTTTTACATGTTCCAACTTTGGATGCGTGTAACTTTTTATAAGGACCAGATAAATGTTAGCAAGTTGTATTTATTATAATTAGAATTTTATCACCAATATAGATGATATTTTAAAAATAAATTTGGACCCTCCGTAGGCCCGCTATATCTAAAAAACCAAAAAAAGATCGAGCAAAATTAAAATAAATAAATCAATAAACCTAAATATCTCTTATATACACATGTAAGTGTATTTTATGTGGATCTTCTCAAGGACTATTTATATTTTAAGTTTCAGTTCATTCAGTTCGCAAATGGATTTTTGGCGATTTTTTTTAAAAAATTTGAGACCCGAGGTGACCAACTTTGAGGGGCTCGTACTGGACCCCATTAGCGGTAGAAAGTTGAACGAATGTAGATCAACACTTCATCTCCAACCATATAAAATTTCGTAACAATATATCCAATAGTTCCCGAGATACCGAATTATTTAAAAAAAGTTTCTAAACCACTGTGGAGTGGTTTATTGACTCAGGGGCGACTTCACACATGACAAATACCAAAAGTATTTTGCGCAATACAAAGAAAGTCGACGATAAACATGTTGTAATTGCAAATAACGAGAAAATGACGATTGAGTGTGCCGGAGACGTAAATGTTGTTTTACAATCAGGTGAGAAAGAGACAACCGCAGTTTTTAGAGACGTTGAATATGTTCCTGGAATGTCCGTTAACTTATTGTCTGTGAGACAAATGACGTTAAAGGGAAATAAAGTACTTTTTGAAGCCGACAAGTGCAAGATTTTTGTCGATGATTATTCAAGAAAAGTCTTCGTTGTGCCAATTAAGCGTAAATCCGACGTTTTGGATGTGATGCTACCGAGTATACTATTGGGCGGAAGCTGCAATGACCTCAGCATACCTTTAAATATATACATTTTATTTGTTGTTTTCATTGCGATTCTATGAAATGTTTTTTTAAATTTGATTTTCTATTATATGGATTTGTTAAATTTAATAAATATACAGGTAATTTGTTAAATATGTTTAGTAATGTGATTTTCAGTGAGTTTGCCATAGTTGTTCTTATACTAGTCGACCTTATATCTTCCTTCTGCACGCCTTCTGGTGTTGTATGCGTGGTTTATAGGTTTCAGATATCGGGGATCATTATAAAATTCGTTGATCAATGTGTTGTAGTATAGGCTTTTAATTTTTAAAATCTGTAGGTTGCTGGCAATGTTGGTATTTGAAATTATGTTGTTTTGGAATCTGTTGCTGCTGTTGTTGTTAGCAACATTAAAGTTGATATTTGGTGTGCTAATTCCCAGCAGTTAAGCAAGTAGTCAATGTATCCCTTAAAGACAGTAATTGTCACAAATGTCTTATCACTTGGCTGACTCCATTTTATATATTTTGGTCATTTCACACGTGTGTGCACTTTGTAGTGCAGAGAGAAGACAATTGGTTACTTTATGCATCCCAAGTAATCTAGCGTGAAGACAATTGTCACTAAAGTGTCTCTAAGTAATCTAGAGTGTAGTCACTTTAAACGTTTTGTGAGTAATTCGTACAAAGTGGTTTTTTACAAATTGTGTTAATATAATTCTCATACAGTTTATTTTTATTTTTGCTTAAGTATATTGATATCGCATGTAACATAGCATGAAGTCAATAGTCACTTTAGTGTCTCTTAGTAACCTATGGTGAAGTCACTTCAAACTTTTTTTGTACTGCAGTTTATTTTACCCACCAGAAGCGTTGACTACCTTCGATCAGCTATCCGATAGTCACATTGTAATGAAAAGGGTGAATTGACCCCCTGCTTAGGACATGCACGTGTTAAAATAACTAGTCAAGTAGCTGATCAAGTAACCAGTTACAAAGCTAGCAAGGTAACTGACGCTATGTAACCAGTATGTGAATCCAATGCGTTGCCTACTTTGGACCAGCTATTAGACAGTCCCATTGTAATCAAAAAGAGACAATTGACCCCCTGCCTAGGACATGCCAGTGTTAAAATGACTAGTCACGTGGCTATTGAAGTAACTAGCTCCCACCCTAAATGATGGGTAAAATCACTAGTTCGGTACTGTCTCCTAGAACTGCTGGGATGTTACATGGGATACCAGATACTTAAGCAAAAATAAAAATAAACTATGAGAATTATATCAACACAATTTGTATATAACCAGTTTGTACGAATTACTCCCAAAACGTTTAAAGTGACTACACTCTAGATTACTTAGAGACACTTAAGTGTCAATTGTCTTCACGCTAGATTACTTGGGATGTATAAAGTAACCAATTGTCTTCTCTCTGCACTACAAAGTGCACACACGTGTCAAATGACCAAAATATATAAATTGGAGTTAGCCAAGTGGTAAGACATTTGTGACAATTACTGTCTTTAAGGGATACATTGACTACTTGCTTAACTGCTGGGATAGCATGAAGTCAATAGTCACTTTAGTGTCTCTTAGTAACCTATGGAGAAGTCACTTCATATTTTTTTTTGTACTGCACTTTATTTTACCCACCAAAAGCGTTGACTACTTTCGATCAGCTATCAGATAGTCACATTGTATCAAAAGAGTCAATTGAACCCCTGCTTAGGACATGTACGTGTTAAAATAACTAGTCAAGTAGCTGATCAAGTAACCAGTTACAAAGCTAGTAAGGTAACTGACGCTATGTAACCGGTATGTGAATCCAATACGTTGCCTACTTTGGACCAGCTATTAGACAGTCCCATTGTAATCAAAAAGAGACAATTGACCCCCTGCCTAGGACATGCCCGTGTTAAAATGACTAGTCACGTGGCTATCGAAGTAACTAGCTCCCACCCTAAAGGATGGGTAAAATCACTAGTTCGGTACTGTCTCCTCGAACTGCTGGGGTTGTTGTTGGGATTTGTTGGTATGTCGTTAGTATATTGGTTGGAATTGTTTTGATATATTAACGACATTTGTAATTGTTGTTGGTTGTGTAGCTTGTTTTTCATTATTATTTTAAGAATTTGATTTTGCGTTTGCTGTAGAGATCTGCAATATGTTGAGTTTCCCCATGCTGTAATACCATGCCTAATATATGATTCTGCTAACGAAAAATATGCTTGTTTGAGAACATCAAAGGTTGAGCAGTTGCTTAGATGGTAGAGACTATAACCGGCTTTCCGCAGTTTCTTCGATAGTTGTTGTATGTGCGGCAGCCACTTGAAATGTTCATCAACGTGCACTCCGCGATATTTATATGTTTGTACTATCTCTATGGCTGTTTTACATGTGTCCGTATATCCAGTGTTGTTTATGTTGTGAAGACATTGGTAGTCGTGGAATATTATCTTTGCATCTGTTCTAGAGAAATGACGTGGTCTAATGTGCATAATTTTAGTCTTAGTAGCGTTTATTACAAGGCCATTATCATGGCACCATTTTGAGACGTCATTTAGTTGTTTTTGCATTATTTCACGAGCTGTATCAATATTTCTATGTGATACTATAATAGCTGTATCATCCGCGTATGCAAACATTTAACACTCCTTAAGAATGTTAAACATTTCGTTTGCATATATCAGGTACAATATTGGTCCAAGTTTTGATCCTTGTGGGACACCATTATTGGAGCAGGTTTCATCGCTTAGTATTTCCGTAATTTTGACACGGTATGTTCTGAGTTCTAGGTAGTTTTTAGACCATTCCAAAGATTTGCCTCTTACGCCGTTTCGTTCTAGTGTGTGAATTAAATTAGAATGCGATAATGTATCAAAAGCCTTACTGAAATCAATGAATAGTACCAGGCACTGTAAATTTTCTCCTAAACATGTGTTTATATTGTTTGAGAAATCTCCTAATAATTTATTTATGTTTTTTCCTTTTTGGAATCCATATTGATTAGGATTTATAATTTTGAATTTTCTTAGGAAATCGTTTAGCCTTCGTACAAGAATCTCTTCCAAAACTTATTCTATAGCTGGTAGTATTGCAATGGGTCTGTAGTTGTTGAAATTGTTTTTGGGACCACTTTTATATATCGGACGTATTATTGATGTTTTTAGCAAATTCGGTATAATAGAATTGTCTATACTTGAATTAATTAAATTTGTAAGTATATATTCGTAAGAATAGCAGAGTTATGTTTTAGGTCTCTCGGTCTTATTCCATCAGCTCCTGCAACTTTTCGTATGTTTAAATTTGTTAATATTCTATATACTTCTTCATCGGTGGTGGGAGAGAGAAACATTGAGTTTTGAATTGTTGTTGGTTGGTTTTGGCAAGTTCTAATACAGTGATGTTCAAAAATAAAAATGAAGATATATTGGTGAGAGAGCTACCCAGCAAACATAATGTCAAACACTTAAAATAATAACAAAATGAAGAAAGTTTAAATTTAGAATTTTTGTCAAATAAAACCAATATATTAAATGAATATAATTTAAATTTTAAGGAAATGAAAGAATATACATTATACGGCCGAAATACTCTCAAATTTTTTATTTATTTTTAACTTTATTTTTTTGTGTTCAATTGTAATTGAAACGCGTGTGTTTGCTATGCTTCATCCAAAAACCAACCAACAGCAATGCTTATTGAATTTCTGAAAAAAACGCTCTTTAAAAGAGCGTAACAAATGTGTTTAAATTTTTTAAACAATTGTTGTATGGGATGAACATCACTGTTCTAATATCACATTTATGTAAAATTTTATTAACATTATCATTAAAGTTTTTCGCGAAGTTATTTGCAATGCTTAGTATATTATCGCTTTTGAAATTTTTTATAATAGAAGAGTTAATATTGGTTGTTTTTTCCGGTATTTTCATTTATAAGTTGCCACGTAACTTGTTGTAAAATGTTGTTTCTATTTTCTATGAATTTTATCTTAAAGTAGTTGTTTTTTTCGTAATTCAATTTTTTGTTTAAACAATTTCGAAATTTTGTATACTCATATTCATAAGTTTTATTGTTTTTGTTATTTAACCATTTGATATAAAGTTTATCCCGAACTTCACAATATTTTATTAAATCATCATTCATCCACGGATTCACTTTTCTATGTTTTTTATTTTGTGTGTTATATAATTTAGATGTTTCATAGATGTTTTTAAAATTTGCATAAATTTGATTAAATATATCATAGTATTCATATTTTGATTTACTAATTCATTCCATTTTATTGCTTTATTATTTTTGTTAACTTTAAAATTATTTAATTTCGCACCCTGAAAAAGTATGCTTTCCGCACCCTGGTTTACATCTTTCTTTTGTTCTTTTATACCAGGGAAAGGCAACCTATACTATTGCATTTTACGATTGTATTAGTTATACACTCTCTTCGCTCTCACCACGAATCGGTGTTGCCAGTAAACTTTCGTCGCTTTTCCCCAATTAAAAATGTAAAATCTCATATTGTTCATCATACATCTTTAAATGTTGGGACATATTTTTTTTCACTGGCAACGCTGATTCTTAAATTGTGCGATAAAAAACGATACACAACCTGCTTGTTTGAGTTCTCAAGCTAGACCAGGGAAAGGCAAAACATGGGCGCCGCGTTTTTCATTAACTCTTTTCTTACGTACGTGTGCACACGCATTGTAGAGAAATAAACAACTTTTAATCAGTCTAGCTTGAGAACTCAAACAAGCAGGTTGTGTATCGTTTTTTATCGCACAATTTAAGAATCAGCGTTGCCAGTGAAAAAAAATATGTCCCAACATTTAAAGATGTATGATGAACAATATGAGATTTTACATTTTTAATTGGGGAAAAGCGACGAAAGTTTACTGGCAACACCGATTCGTGGTGAGAGCGAAGAGAGTGTATAACTAATACAATCGTAAAATGCAATAGTATAGGTTGCCTTTCCCTGAGCTAGACTGATTAAAAGTTGTTTATTTCTCTACAATGCGTGTGCACACGTACGTAAGAAAAGAGTTAATGAAAAACGCGGCGCCCATGTTTTGCCTTTCCCTGTTTTATACATAAAGAAATAAACACAGATGGCGACATGGCTCTCTTAAGTTCTCTTAGAAATTAAAATGTGGTGTGCAGTCAAAAATTGCAATAATAATAATAACTAGGATCGCCCGGTGGCCGAAATGCGACCACTTTTAAACGCTTTTTACCACTTTTATGGAAAGAATTTAATAAAAATATTATGTTCTGCAAATCTAGAGAAAATAACCTTTTAAACCATATATGTTTCATCAATATTGGTGGACAATAACATACTTAAAAGTGTACCACAAATAAACGTGTGGCCTATTTATATATAAGATAATAATAAAAAATCAAAATCGTGAACTAAAATATAGCAAAAATATTGAAAATTAATAAAGTAAAATATGTCTAATAACATAAAACCTAAAATACATTTTATTTTATAATATGTCAAATAATTTTAAACATAATTATTGACTTTTCCATTCTAAATCACATACAATTTTCATACATTTCACTGAGCTTAAGAGAATTTTTTTAAGAGAGCCATGTCGCCATCTGTGTTTATTTCTTTATGATATAGACGGCTACACCTCCACCTCTGCTATCTCTATTTAAAAAGTAAGAATTAAATAAATTTATATTGTAGTTTTGTTGTTCATCATTGCTGATATTTGTCTCCACAAGTAGAATGAAGTTTAAATTATTTATAATATTATGCAAACTAGCTAGGAAAGGGGTGAAGTTTAGTCGTAGAGAACGAATATTCATATATATTATTGTTGTGGGATAACTTAGCAAATTTTTATTTATTTGATTAAAAAAAAGAATTGTCAACTGGTGAACAGGAAAACTTCATTGGTTTTGATAGTGATGAGTTTCAGGATGCAATTGACATTATCGGAGCTACCAACAGCAATGGCGATGAGCAGAACAATGGTGATCCTGAAAATGAGCACAATGTCCGTCGATCAGATCGCATTGCTAGTAAGCCTCGACGAAGATATAATTTATGTGTTACGCACACTAAGTTTGAAGGCGAACAGGGTGAAACATTCGACGAAGCTACAAATACCGATTTATGGAAGTCAGCGATTATTTCAGAAATGGAATCCCTAACGGCAAATTATACGTGGTGTCTGACTAATTTGCCTCAAAAAGCCCATTAAGTGCAAATGTGTATTTAAAAGAAAATTCAACGCGAATGGTGACGAAATATGTGATAAGGCAAGACTGGTTGTAAAAGGCTGTAGTCAGCAGAAATGCATCGACTACGAGGAGACGTTTGCACCTGTAGTGCGATACACATCTTTACATCTTACGAGTAACAGCTCGCTGCAGCGTTTTTTTAATGGCGACCTCGAAGAGCAGGTTTTTATGGTGCAGCCGGAAGGTTTTAATGACGGCAGCAGTCGCGTTTGTTGTTTAAAGAACTCGCTATATTTTTTGAAGCAGTCTAGCCGCGTTTGGAATAAGAAACTCAATGAAGTGCTACTGAAATTCGGTTTGCAGCGGAGCGATGTCGATCAATGTGTTTATTACTATGTATATAAAAGGTTCGATTATTTTATATGTTGCAATTTATGTCGACGATGTAGTGGTGTTTGCAACGACATTAACTTGACCAATCGACTGAAATATGATTTGGTCACAAACTTCAAGATGAAAGATCTGGGTGAAGCTTATTCAGTTTTGGGAGTGAGAGTTACCCGTGATTATAAGGATGACACAATCAGAATTGATCAGACAAAATATATTGAATGTGCCGTATATGCAGGCTGTGCTGCATATACGGCACATTCTCCATTTCCTTTTTTTCAATTTCATTGGTGGGACACATTTCCGATGTTAATCTTTGACCAACATCCATAGATGTCGATACTGCCTTACATTCAGTCATTGAGAAACTCTTCTTTTATCGTTAACTCGTCTTTTATTTGCAGCACAAATTACTCGCCCCGACATCAGTTATGAAGTGAATTTGTTAAGCTGTTTTAGTGCAAACCCCGGTAAAACTCATTGGGCTGCAGTTAAAAGAGTTATGAGGTATCTCAAAGGCACAATTGATAAAGGACTCACGTATCAGTGTGGTCAAGGTGGTCTGGTTGGTTTTTGTGACGCAGACTGGGCTGGTGATGTGGATGACAGGCGATCAACCACAGGATATCTGTTTACATTTGAAGGTGGAGCAATCTCGTGGTCTACAAGGCGACAACGCACAATCGCACTCTCCTCAACTGAAGCGGAATACATGTCGATGGTGTCAGCTCTGCAGGAGTGTATTTGGTTGCAACGTTTACATCGAGAATTGGTACAAGGACAACAAGAACAGATAATACTCAATTGCGATAACAAAAGTGCGATAAATGTAGCAAGTTTTGATCCTTGTGGGACACCATTATTGGAGCAGGTTTCATCGCTTAGTATTTCCGTAATTTTGACACGGTATGTTCTGAGTTCTAGGTAGTTTTTAGACCATTCCAAAGATTTGCCTCTTACGCCGTTTCGTTCTAGTGTGTGAATTAAATTAGAATGCGATAATGTATCAAAAGCCTTACTGAAATCAATGAATAGTACCAGGCACTGTAAATTTTCTCCTAAACATGTGTTTATATTGTTTGAGAAATCTCCTAATAATTTATTTATGTTTTTTCCTTTTTGGAATCCATATTGATTAGGATTTATAATTTTGAATTTTCTTAGGAAATCGTTTAGCCTTCGTACAAGAATCTCTTCCAAAACTTATTCTATAGCTGGTAGTATTGCAATGGGTCTGTAGTTGTTGAAATTGTTTTTGGGACCACTTTTATATATCGGACGTATTATTGATGTTTTTAGCAAATTCGGTATAATAGAATTGTCTATACTTGAATTAATTAAATTTGTAAGTATATATTCGTAAGAATAGCAGAGTTATGTTTTAGGTCTCTCGGTCTTATTCCATCAGCTCCTGCAACTTTTCGTATGTTTAAATTTGTTAATATTCTATATACTTCTTCATCGGTGGTGGGAGAGAGAAACATTGAGTTTTGAATTGTTGTTGGTTGGTTTTGGCAAGTTCTAATACAGTGATGTTCAAAAATAAAAATGAAGATATATTGGTGAGAGAGCTACCCAGCAAACATAATGTCAAACACTTAAAATAATAACAAAATGAAGAAAGTTTAAATTTAGAATTTTTGTCAAATAAAACCAATATATTAAATGAATATAATTTAAATTTTAAGGAAATGAAAGAATATACATTATACGGCCGAAATACTCTCAAATTTTTTATTTATTTTTAACTTTATTTTTTTGTGTTCAATTGTAATTGAAACGCGTGTGTTTGCTATGCTTCATCCAAAAACCAACCAACAGCAATGCTTATTGAATTTCTGAAAAAAACGCTCTTTAAAAGAGCGTAACAAATGTGTTTAAATTTTTTAAACAATTGTTGTATGGGATGAACATCACTGTTCTAATATCACATTTATGTAAAATTTTATTAACATTATCATTAAAGTTTTTCGCGAAGTTATTTGCAATGCTTAGTATATTATCGCTTTTGAAATTTTTTATAATAGAAGAGTCAATATTGGTTGTTTTTTCCGGTATTTTCATTTATAAGTTGCCACGTAACTTGTTGTAAAATGTTGTTTCTATTTTCTATGAATTTTATCTTAAAGTAGTTGTTTTTTTCGTAATTCAATTTTTTGTTTAAACAATTTCGAAATTTTGTATACTCATATTCATAAGTTTTATTGTTTTTGTTATTTAACCATTTGATATAAAGTTTATCCCGAACTTCACAATATTTTATTAAATCATCATTCATCCACGGATTCACTTTTCTATGTTTTTTATTTTGTGTGTTATATAATTTAGATGTTTCATAGATGTTTTTAAAATTTGCATAAATTTGATTATATATATCATAGTATTCATATTTTGATTTACTAATTCATTCCATTTTATTGCTTTATTATTTTTGTTAACTTTAAAATTATTTAATTTCGCACCCTGAAAAAGTATGCTTTCCGCACCCTGGTTTACATCTTTCTTTTGTTCTTTTATACCAGGGAAAGGCAACCTATACTATTGCATTTTACGATTGTATTAGTTATACACTCTCTTCGCTCTCACCACGAATCGGTGTTGCCAGTAAACTTTCGTCGCTTTTCCCCAATTAAAAATGTAAAATCTCATATTGTTCATCATACATCTTTAAATGTTGGGACATATTTTTTTTCACTGGCAACGCTGATTCTTAAATTGTGCGATAAAAAACGATACACAACCTGCTTGTTTGAGTTCTCAAGCTAAACTGATTAAAAGTTGTTTATTTCTCTACAATGCGTGTGCACACGTACGTAAGAAAAGAGTTAATGAAAAACGCGGCGCCCATGTTTTGCCTTTCCCTGTTTTATACATAAAGAAATAAACACAGATGGCGACATGGCTCTCTTAAGTTCTCTTAGAAATTAAAATGTGGTGTGCAGTCAAAAATTGCAATAATAATAATAACTAGGATCGCCCGGTGGCCGAAATGCGACCACTTTTAAACGCTTTTTACCACTTTTATGGAAAGAATTTAATAAAAATATTATGTTCTGCAAATCTAGAGAAAATAACCTTTTAAACCATATATGTTTCATCAATATTGGTGGACAATAACATACTTAAAAGTGTACCACAAATAAACGTGTGGCCTATTTATATATAAGATAATAATAAAAAATCAAAATCGTGAACTAAAATATAGCAAAAATATTGAAAATTAATAAAGTAAAATATGTCTAATAACATAAAACCTAAAATACATTTTATTTTATAATATGTCAAATAATTTTAAACATAATTATTGACTTTTCCATTCTAAATCACATACAATTTTCATACATTTCACTGAGCTTAAGAGAATTTTTTTAAGAGAGCCATGTCGCCATCTGTGTTTATTTCTTTATGATATAGACGGCTACACCTCCACCTCTGCTATCTCTATTTAAAAAGTAAGAATTAAATAAATTTATATTGTAGTTTTGTTGTTCATCATTGCTGATATTTGTCTCCACAAGTAGAATGAAGTTTAAATTATTTATAATATTATGCAAACTAGCTAGGAAAGGGGTGAAGTTTAGTCGTAGAGAACGAATATTCATATATATTATTGTTGTGGGATAACTTAGCAAATTTTTATTTATTTGATTAAAAAAAAGAATTGTCAACTGGTGAACAGGAAAACTTCATTGGTTTTGATAGTGATGAGTTTCAGGATGCAATTGACATTATCGGAGCTACCAACAGCAATGGCGATGAGCAGAACAATGGTGATCCTGAAAATGAGCACAATGTCCGTCGATCAGATCGCATTGCTAGTAAGCCTCGACGAAGATATAATTTATGTGTTACGCACACTAAGTTTGAAGGCGAACAGGGTGAAACATTCGACGAAGCTACAAATACCGATTTATGGAAGTCAGTGATTATTTCAGAAATGGAATCCCTAACGGCAAATTATACGTGGTGTCTGACTAATTTGCCTCAAAAAGCCCATTAAGTGCAAATGTGTATTTAAAAGAAAATTCAACGCGAATGGTGACGAAATATATGATAAGGCAAGACTGGTTGTAAAAGGCTGTAGTCAGCAGAAATGCATCGACTACGAGGAGACGTTTGCACCTGTAGTGCGATACACATCTTTACATCTTACGAGTAACAGCTCGCTGCAGCGTTTTTTTAATGGCGACCTCGAAGAGCAGGTTTTTATGGTGCAGCCGGAAGGTTTTAATGACGGCAGCAGTCGCGTTTGTTGTTTAAAGAACTCGCTATATTTTTTGAAGCAGTCTAGCCGCGTTTGGAATAAGAAACTCAATGAAGTGCTACTGAAATTCGGTTTGCAGCGGAGCGATGTCGATCAATGTGTTTATTACTATGTATATAAAAGGTTCGATTATTTTATATGTTGCAATTTATGTCGACGATGTAGTGGTGTTTGCAACGACATTAACTTGACCAATCGACTAAAATATGATTTGGTCACAAACTTCAAGATGAAAGATCTGGGTGAAGCTTATTCAGTTTTGGGAGTGAGAGTTACCCGTGATTATAAGGATGACACAATCAGAATTGATCAGACAAAATATATTGAAGAGTTTCTCAATGACTGAATGTAAGGCAGTATCGACATCTATGGATGTTGGTCAAAGATTAACATCGGAAATGTGTCCCACCAATGAAATTGAAAAAAAGGAAATGGAGAATGTGCCTCTTCTTTTATCGTTAACTCGTCTTTTATTTGCAGCACAAATTACTCGCCCCGACATCAGTTATGAAGTGAATTTGTTAAGCTGTTTTAGTGCAAACCCCGGTAAAACTCATTGGGCTGCAGTTAAAAGAGTTATGAGGTATCTCAAAGGCACAATTGATAAAGGACTCACGTATCAGTGTGGTCAAGGTGGTCTGGTTGGTTTTTGTGACGCAGACTGGGCTGGTGATGTGGATGACAGGCGATCAACCACAGGATATCTGTTTACATTTGAAGGTGGAGCAATCTCGTGGTCTACAAGGCGACAACGCACAATCGCACTCTCCTCAACTGAAGCGGAATACATGTCGATGGTGTCAGCTCTGCAGGAGTGTATTTGGTTGCAACGTTTACATCGAGAATTGGTACAAGGACAACAAGAACAGATAATACTCAATTGCGATAACAAAAGTGCGATTAATGTAGCTCAAAACAACTCATTCTCAAACAGAACTAAACACGTCGACCTGAAAGCGAAATTCATTCGAGAAAAGCTTGAGAGTAAGGAGGTTATTTTGAAATATATGGACACCAGTAATATGGTTGCTGATTTTCTCACTAAGGCAGTTAGTGCTGACAAGCTTAAATTACTAAGCTCTAAATCTGGTTTAAATTAATATTTATATAATAAATCGTATAAATAATTTATACAGGCGGAATGTTGTAAATGTTTGAATAACCTATTTATACAAAGTAGTTACTAAGTTTATATCACTATGTCATGTAATGAATTATTTGAAGTTTTAATAAATTACAGTTCTTTTCTAATACTCAACATAACAAGCTGCTCTTATCTCATTTATTGATGAAGCCAATTTCTGATACTCTGTTCCAAAGTGAAGCGTATCCCAGAGAGAAAGTTCTGCTACGATCGAAACAAATAGTAGTCGGACGAAGCGAGGTCTGGACTATAAGGCGATACTTCCCAACCACTTCATTTTAAATAGCTTTCAACATGTGGCCGAGTATTGTCATAATGGAATATTACGGTTTCATGTCTGGTCACATATTCTGGTCGTTTTTCGGCCAATGCACGCTTCAAACGTTATAACAATTAAAGGTTATAACTTGATCTGTACGAAAAAAGTATTGTTACGTTTTTACCTTTTAAAAACTGTGGTTTATTTCCTTTAAATAAACCGGATACTTTTGATTGCAAATAAAAACAGTTTAGTAGTTTAAAATTGTAACAACCCTTTATTTATTCAAATGTACAACTACAGCAGTTTAAATGTCACTCAGTGTTCTTATACAAATACACGTTTTTGTATTCACAGAATTACACACTTTATAATGAACGAGAATATACAGCACACTTAAAGGCAGTTAATTTGTGTTTACTTAACGATGCTTAAAATTTGACTGACTGGTTTTTATTCAATGTTGTATGTTCCACAGCTATGTTAACTGCTGTTAACATAAAATAGAAAGGTTGAGAAACATTATGCAACTTTAAATCAGCCGTTAAAACCGTTATATTTGAATTCAAGTACAATTTCGTAACAATATAAATAAATCTCTTGATTACTTTTGTTTTTTTTCTGTTTCTCTTAACCACTCACCTAAAAAACACGATTTTTCAATGGTTAAGGCAATGAATTTTGCATTAAAATGAAAGTGGACCTTTTATTTTCAGTCGCTGCTTAAAAGATATGTTTTAAAGACAATTTATATACATTTTTTTTAAATATGTATATTCGAAGTCGGGCATTAATATGAGATTAAATTTGAAAGGTTGTTACAATTTTAAACTACTAAACTGCTTTTATTTGCAATCAAAAGTATACAGTTTATTTAAAGGAAATAAACCACCCTTATTAAAAGGTAAAAATCTAACAATATGTTCCCCGACACCAATTAATACACTGAGTAAATGAGAAAAAATATCTTTATTTTAAAATTTCAATAATTTATTTTCGTGAGTGATCAGAAGTAGGCCTTATATGGGAGCAATGAGCTATTATGAATCTATCGCCATGTGATTTACATATTTCTATATGAAAATTTTTTTAAGTGGTCATTATATGGGAGCTAATTATGGACTGATCACCATAAATGGATATGTACATTATTTGGATTGAAAATTGTATAGATACCTATGTATATAAATTAAACATTTATGATCGATTAAGTCCTATTTCGGGAGCACATTTGTATCGTTAATTCGACTCAGAAAGTGATTCTTAGTCGATCGGTTTACTTTAAGATGGGTGTTATTAGGGCGTTACAAACATCAGCACAAACAGTGGTGTAGGGTATAAAAATGTTGCTCATAGAAGCGGTTATATGGAAATATTAATGCAATTATTTTACCTTATAGATACCAATATCATAGCAAATATTAAATATTTGCCTAGTAGAGGCACTACCAATGATGTGGGCGGTATAATTTCCACTACTAGTAAAAAGAACACGTGGAGACTAATAAGAATTGAAATGGATAGTGTAACCTGTTGAAGACAAATACATTTAATTATTTTATTTACATATTAAGCAATTATACTCATAATAGTTGCACAATTTTAATATTAATTATCAAATGTAACATTACTCACCTTCTCTCCACTGTCGGATGGCAGATAAAATGTAAGGACTGTGAGGAATGAGATACCCATACATGGAATAATAATGTTCACCGTGTAGAAGAGAGTTTTACGACGCATAGTTATATTAAATGTTATATCTAGGTACGGCTCGTCACAACATGTGTAAAATTTTTCATTTCTATCAAAACAAAATTAAATAAATTAAGAATCTATTTGTATTACAACGTACATTAGGGTATAACTTTTTTGCCCGCAAAATAAGTATTGATAAGAAAAACCTATTTTTGAAGTCATGTGAAAGTGATTTCTAAAATGCTTTAATTAATTTATTAATTAAAATTTTTAATATATTGCAAACCATGTGGAAATATTAATTAAAGCATCGTTTATATAAAACACTCGGTTCGATCAAAAAAAAATATGATTTTCTGTTAAAGATATTAAAATCAAATGACCAATTAGTATATAGTTAATTTAACTAATTTTATAAAAACAAGTAAGAAAGTATAGTCGCCCAAACCTGAGTCTATTTAACTTTGAGGTGGGCGTTAGGCTAATGTTATTGGGCGTTATAAGCATCAGCACAAACGCAGAATATCCTCCCCACTATGTTGGTGTAGGGTATAATAATATTTATACAAAACTTCATCGCGTTTATTTTTACTATTGTAAAAAAATAATATCATATTTCTAAAGATTTTTGCATGCATTTGCATTGAAAAAAGTTATTTCCCTAATGTACATATTTATATGGTTTTATGTGTCTCACCTTACTGCCGGTACTTCCAAGATATCCCATTCGACCGACATATAGAACTCGGAGAGATCTACTCCCACATCGACTATATTACTTCCTTGCTGTTCATCCATATGTCGTAAATCAACCTTATTTTAGCATTCAAGAAGTATTTGTTGATTCGCAAAAATATCAATAATAATTAAAAAAATATATATATATATTATTGTAGTCGATTTGAAATCGAATGACATCAAGTGATTGTTATTAAGTTATTGTACAATTTAAGCAGTTCATAGAGATCAACAACCAATAAAATGCAGTAATAGATTAATTGATTAAAGCGCATGCACTTATATTTTATGGTAAAAAAATATTTAAAAAATCTTTAAGTAAGAAATTATGTTAATAATATTAAACAAAACGAAAATTCAAATAAGTAAATAATTTAGACAGTGTAAGAGGATACAATCTAATTTAGTAAACATAATTTCATCTCATTTATTTTAAATAATTAGTAACTAGGCAACATTAATTAATAAATAAATATTACGAATATATGTATGCATGTATCTCTAAATATATATGTATGTATGAATATATGTAGTAGGTATGTATAAATTTATGTATGTATTTATGAATATTAGCAGGTATAGCAATAAATAGTATGTAGGTAAGTATGAATGTGACATCTGTAGATGATCTTTTATTTATAATATTATCACTTCACACTAATTTTACAAAACCTTATAAAAACACTCATTTGAACGCCTACATACTACGTATGAAGATGTATACTAGACCGTAACTCAAAAAATGTTCGCCGTACACCCCCTAATATGAAGTTTTTCTGCAAGACAGTTACGAAAAAAAATTATTTTTTTTTGCCGAATGTGGGGTCGCCTTTTTACATTTTTCGTTATATCTTTTCCATGTTTTTGTCTTCTCGAGATAAATGTTATACTTTAAGGTCCATTGACCTTAAGTATCAGGTTCTAGTATTTATCCAGTAGATATCTGTTCCTTCTACTTTAACACACCACCATAGTTTCAGAAAATTGAAGCTCGGAAGAAATCATTAAACCTTTGCTAACCTCGTGACAAAAATATTGATATATCATACTTTAATATCAAACTGTAAATACCAAAGATATAACAAAAAATGTAAAAAGGCGACTCCTACATTCGGCAAAAAATAAAAAAATTTTCGTAACTGCCTTGCTGAAATAGGGGGTGTTGTACGGCGAACTTTTTTTTTTGCTTGTAAGGTGGTACGCTCTAATGAACACATGTATGTACATTAGACATGCCCTTAAAAAATAGATTTGCTTTGGATGGGACTTATTTTGTTCATTAGCAGCTAAAAATAACTACTGCAAAATTTAAGTGCAATCGGATAACTAGAACACGTGCCGGAAATCGATAGAAAGTTGTAAAATTGGGTAAATAATGGTACTTTTTCCGATATCTTAAAAAAATTCCATATTTGAATACTGTTTTTTAAACATTTGCAATAAACCTAAGCTTCTAGAGAAAATTATCTTTCTAAGAAGGTATAAAACAATAATTTCGAATGAAAAATAACAATGTGCTTCAAAGAAATAAAATTGCGAATTTTTACCGCCTAAATCCATACCCGGTGGATATACACAATACAATTTTTCGTACTAATCGTAGTATGAGTTGAAGTACGGTTTTGTGATAGACGTTACTACAAATCGTACTATTTCCTTTGAAAAAAATGACAAATAATAAAAATATCACAAAAATCAAAAATTCTTGATTTTCATACTTCGTTAGTACGACAACATGATACACTTTACTAATTTCATACTTATACGATTTATCGTACGACTTATCGTAACTTGTATACCTAGCATTAAACATATTTCAGAATTTTTTGATCATCACACTGGGATTTATTAAGAATATAATAGGCAATACAAATATGAAAAAAGTATGTCAATACCTCTGTACCTGCTAAACTATAGACTCTGAAAGTTTTACTAAAATCGGGAAACGTTAACCCCTAAATCGTGAAGGTCAAATGTAAAGCAGAAGCCCGAATTGAAAGAAACTTAAGAATAATATAACATAAAGTCTAGTATTTACAATAAAAGCACAAAAATGGAAATTAACCATTAATAGCACTTGGAGTTGAAATTACCCCAAACTTCTAAGACCATAAAAACCTTTGTTAACTCCAAAATTTGGAAGTAAAGAATATTAAGGTGTTCACGGTTGCCTGGTTATTGGATTATTTCAACAATAAAAAATTTCAACAACAACAACAAAAATATAATCAACTTTGCCCAACTCATACCTGTTATGTTTACAGCTTATGTGGTTATCTGCTTATTTCTAGTGGAAAATAATACAAATTTATTTCAAAAAATGTTATTTATATTTTTGTATTTTTATTTTATGCTTATTCAATTTTTAGTTTTGTAAAGAAAATCGAAAACGAAATGAGAATGGTATGCGGAATCACATGCAATCCATTCTTCACCACTAAATAAATACTTTGGAATCGTGATAGCATCCTGGGCTACCCACATCTGTGTGTAATATGCTTAGTATACACAAAATTCAACTTATTGGAGCAAAGTCGCACTGCCGTATTGAATGTACATACATACTTCAGTAATTTATTTAAAAATACTCTTTCGGTAATTTAATTCAGGGTACCACCCCACCATCTCCCCTCCATATATTGTTGCAATTTATCGTGCCATCTTGCACCATCTAGACACAACGACGTGTTTAGATGGTACAACCGGATTGCGAGTTACAAATCCAAGGGCAGTTGTAAATTCGAACTTGTACATTTATAATTATATCGTTTGAAAATATATTTTCTAGTTTTTTATCAATACATGGCACTGGTCGGTGTGTGTTCTGTCTATAAATCTAAAAACCTTTAACATTTCCATATATCGAGGGTTTATATTCAAATAGTGCTATACGAAATTTTCGCGAAAATGAGTTTTTTTATATCAACGTATTTCCTGACTAATTTGTCATCTGTCATTTAAATTTAAAAAATATTTCCAATAAAATTTGTGTTGTGCTATCTAATACACAATTTATTTTGTTAGTAAAAAAGTGCTATATGCATATGAAATAAAATATTAAAAGTGTTTCTTATAAAATATAATATATATTACACCATACGACACTCAATATTAGACACGAATCGGATGATATGCGTCTTAAACTATAAATTATATGGAGAAAAACTGCGTTTTCAGTTTTTCATTTCGTGAGCCTGTTTAATTTTAGAAGGACTTCAAATTTTCAGAGCAGTAAATTTTTGAAAAAATGTTTTAAAGTACTTCTGATCATCCTGCTATGCCAAATTTGATCAAGAAGGGTTGTAAAATATTTCGTATTATTTTGTTTTTATCCTGTCGGGATCAAAATATTTTCAAAATGTCCTTTAAAATTTTTATCCTTAAATATCCTTTTAGATTTCCAATAATTCTTTTTTCCAAAAAATAGTGAGTTAAAATTCCAAATATTGAATACCACATGCCAAAATTTCATCCTTCTATCTTCACTACTTAAAGCTAGGTACTCTGTTCAAAATTTCGTGCGAAATGCTGTCAAACTACATATAAAATATTTGGAATGAAATATATGCGAAATAATTTCGAAAAAGCAGTACTCTGTTTTTATTGTGGAAAACATGTGAAATACATCTGGCAACCTTATTTTTCCACACGAAATAACATATGCAGCACTTCTTTCGCACGAAATTAAAACTAACAGCTAGCTGTCAAACAGCATATAAAATTTTTCGCATGAAAAAACTATAATTTTTCGCAAATATGAACAGAGTACTAGGCTTAAGTGTTAAATAATATTTTAAATTTGCATTCTTTGATTTTTTATATTTTATTTTAATATTTGATTCGAAAAAATATAACAAAAACCGTTGTGAAAGGAAACGAAGAACACTTTTTAATTAACAAATAAAATGGTATAGTCGGGCAAGCCCGATCAACCAACAAAATTAATTCCCTGCAGCCTACATTTGAAACGCTTTGGAGTATGTCCTGAGAAAGTAAGCAAATTTTTTAAAGACCCATGTAGCACAGCTTCCTACAAAAATAAATTCTGTGGAAAATTCTAGAAAGCTGATTAGCTTTATGTATAAACTTTCTTACAACTACGAAGTTCTTCACGTATGTAAAACTATGTGTTATTCAACTAAGCAAATATTAAAAACTCGTGTTATAGGGCCCATAAACTACACCATCATGAATGTGCAATCAAGCGATTGTGCCAGCTGAGTGGCCGTGTATGAGCTTGTAGTGTGATTGTACCAGCTGCTGCTGCTTTATCAAAAATAGTTTGATTTATTTTTGATTGAACCAGTATGATTAAATCGAGTGTTGTAAAATTAGCTCATAAAAGTTAAATAAAACCTAGCTTTCCTTGTTTTCTAGCAATTTCTTCATCCAAACGCGTTTTTTTTACTCCTTTTTCGTTTTAGGATAATAGCAATAATAAATGTATTACATATTTTATCGTTATTCATTACAAACATTTCCACACAATTTTTGGTAAGAAAATTTATTTTGTACCAGCATGCTGGTTATAGTGTGTGTGTCCAGCTTAATTGCACAATCGCTTGATGGCACATCATTGATGGTGTTGTGTATGAACCCTATTACTTACATAAAAACCTCAAAGTTGACATTAAAGCTCATTTTTATTTTTGTTCAAATAGTGCTATCTGCTTATTTCACTGTTAGAATCGAAAAAACTTCAAGTGCTATCTAACATATAAGCGCGAATATCAGGAATTAATAAAAACTTAACATATGTAGGATTTAGACGTCGTTTTTAAATAACATTGTAAAATAAACTTTAGTTATTACTCTTAAAGTTAATGAGAAAACAGTTTTTTCGCTCTCCTGTAAAATGTTGATTTTCCTTATAGCACTATTTGAATATAAACCCTCGATATGAAGAGCATATTACATACATTTCATAAGCTAAATTGCAAGTCAATCAATATTTAAAAAAAAGCAACTCAAAAGGGTGTTTCATGGTACACAGATGTTGTTTTTAATTTTATAACCTGATAACTAGGTAACCATGAACCCATATTATATTGTGTATTAGAAAATACTAAGCTAACACATTTAAAAAAAATGTTAATTACATTACCTGATTTTTTTACCTTAATAACGTAATTAATTTTTTATTGAGGATTTTTGAAGAATAAATTTGATTTTAACCCTTTAGTGTACTTTTGATTTATTAAATTTAAAAAACCTTGAATAATTCAGTTTATTTAATTCTATTAAAACATTAGACTGTTTTTCGTGATTATCAAAGTTAAGTTAACCCTATTAAGGGTTAATTTCCATATTTGAGCTGTTATTGTAAATTTTTTTAAAATGGAGTTTTGAAACTGCCGTTAAAAAAATTCAGTTTTTTGAAGATAAAAACTCAAATGCAAGTAAATATTTAATATTATTTTAATATTTCTCAAAATATCTTAATTTTGTTCCTTCATTTCTGGGGAATTTTTAGTAACTTTAAAAATGTATAAGCAAGTTGATTATAAAGCATTACAGTAATTTGCAAATCAATATTTCAACTAAACTTGTTTTAAGTTAAACCTTATAGCTCTTATTAAAAAAGTTAAAGCTGACTAAATATACAAATTTCCTATGAAAAAGTACCCCTTTTTAAAAATTAAAATCTACATAATTTTTATTTTTATTTATTTAAATGTGAATAAATAAATTGAATTGCTGCCTCGGAAAGCAACAATAGGAAATAGAACAATATTTTTTAACTTACTAACATACAACTCAAATCTTATTAAGCTCATTGGAGAGGTATGACCCTTAATATTCCTGGAACATCTTCGCATTCATCCTTAATTATAGGTACCGTGAAATAACTCCCAAATGAAATAACTCCCCACGAAAAAATGAAATAACACCCAACAAATTTTTCATACAACTTGGGAATTATTTCATTATGAAACAACTCCTAACGCATAGGGAGTTATTTCATAATTTTTAGCTGGGAGTTATTTCATAATGCAATAACTGCCAATGAAACAACTCCCAATGAATTTTTTAGGTTTTATTTCATTTTATTATGAGAATTAGGAATTATTTCACTGTATAGGAAGTTATTTAATTTTTGTTAGGTTCTACTTTGCAAAAACAAAATAGTATATGATTTTCTTGAACAAAATAACGTATACGCTTTGAGTAATTAATTAATAAATCGTTTTTACCTTATTTTAGGAAGTATCCTAATTTTTATACCCTTCACCTTCGTGAGAAGGGTATATATAAGTTTGTCATTCCGTTTGTAATTTCTACATTTTTCATTTCCGACCCTATAAAGTATATATATTCTGGATCCTTATAGATAGCGGAGTCGATTAAGCCATGTCCGTCTGTCTGTCTGTCTGTCTGTCTGTCTGTCTGTCTGTCTGTCTGTCTGTCTGTCTGTCTGTCTGTCTGTCTGTCTGTCTGTCTGTCTGTCTGTCTGTCTGTCTGTCTGTCTGTCTGTCTGTCTGTCTGTCCGTCTGTCTGTCTGTCTGTTGAAATCAGTTTTCTGAAGACCCCAGATATCTTCGGGATCCAAATCTTCAATAATTCTGTCAGACATGCTTTCGAGAATTTTGCTATTTAAAATCAGCAAAATCGGTCCACAAATGGCTGAGATATGAGGAAAAAACCAAGACAACCTCGATTTTTGACCTATTTTTTTACCTATATCTGGATTACTAAGACATTAATATAGACAATATGGATATCTAATGATAGATATTTCAAAGACATTTGCAACGACGTATATAAGACCATAGAAAGTTGGACCTACAATGGGTCAAAATCGGGAAAAAATTTTGAACCAGATTTTTTTTTTTAAAAAAAAAAAATTCAAAAATAAAAAAAAAAAATTTTTAAAATTTAAAAAAAAAAAATTTTAAAATTTAAAAAAAAAAAAATTTTTAAATTTAAAAAAAAAAAATTTAAATTTAAAAAAAAAAAATTTTAAATTTAAAAAAAAAAAATTTAAATAACAAACAAAAAAAAATTTTTTTTTCCAAAAAATTCAAAAAACAACTGTAAAAAAAATTAAATTTTGTTTACCTAAAAATATTTAAAATTTTGAAGTATAATTTGGTGAAGGGTATTTAAGATTCGGCACAGCCGAATATAGCACTATTACTTGTTTTTAATAAATTTGTTGCAATTTAATATTTTTTGCAGTCTTAATGAAAATTGAATGAAGAAACTTTTTTAGTTTAAAAAAGTAGTCGTTATTAATTAAAATAAAAAAAAAACATAATAAAATTAAAAAAGTATATATAAACTGCTTCTTTTTAAAATAAAAAATATTTTTATTTAAGTTTTTATTTTTTCATAAAAATTTATATTGATGATACTTTTTTTGTTTCAGAAAATAACAATTCAAAAAAACGTAAGCCACATATCTTAAAGTGTGCTTTGAAAAAATTATTTTTTTTCATAAAATATATTTCTAGAGTCATTGTAATTCAAATTTGAAAATTTTGTTTCAATATCTCAAGTAGTTTTCATTTTATATCGTTTTTTGCTTCTCCTATAAACTTATGAAAAGTGATGTTACGTTATTTTGCATTTTAGGTGACGATATATTATATTGTTTGTTAATGAATTTATTTGCAAGATTTTATAAATTTATTTACAAATTTTTTTACAAAGGCAATTTAGTTCCGCAAGTCTCTTGCCCAACAACAAAACAGCATGTACAATTTTCTTCTCCTTAACCCGACATTACCTCTGGCAAGAGACTTGCGCAACTAAATGCCTAGTGTGAAAGGGGTCAAACATTAGTACAAATTTATATATATTTTATAAAATATTCACCCCCATTTTCTCCATCTCTGGTTATTTTTATCGTGACGATAAACTGACAGTTCTCATACAAAAAAATGTTAATTGGAGGTTTAAAGAAGTGGCCACTTAAAATCCGGATGGATTAAAACGAGCATAACTTTTAAATGAAACAACGTATGTTAACATTGTATACATGAAATTAAAGGACAAAAAAGACCAATGCTTTGAGGATTTAGAGGGTTAAAATATTCTAAAAAAATATTCTTCGTAATATTTTGCATACATTTGCTGAATACATTTTATACCTAAAATGTTCTTTAACCCAGATATGCCGACTGTACTACATGTAGTTCTTGTTTACAGGATACGTCACGTTTATCAAAATACCATTTTTTGTTGTTCACATACTTAGTACTCACCACTACCTCATGGGAGATTGTGTGATCGCATTACTTTTTGCTACTATTTTTGAGTTATTGAATTTTTAGTTTGTGATATTTTCAAAATGCCCATATTTAGTCATTATGGACACATCTCGTTTGTACTGAAAGTAAAATTTTGTACATTTACAAGTGAATAAATACTATATTTTTTTTGGAATTTATATTTATGAAGAGTAGCTTGATTGTTATATGCATGAATGTTTCAATATTGCGTTTTAGTTTTTTTTTTGAGACCCCAAAGGCCTATATATAGGACGACTTAAAAAACCACTTTTTTCAATAAATTTTTAAAAAACTTTAATTGCACTGTTTTTTATTTCTCGTTTGCTTCCAAAATAATATAAAAGTACTTTTAAAATGATCAAGCTCAAGCCGCTGGCATATCTGGGTTAAGATAAAATTCAAAATAAATGCGAAATTAACCCTATGCTCTCTTTTGTTATGTATTATTTCTGACTTTCTGGTTGACTTTTCCGTTTTGCTGTATTCAGGGACTTATGTAAAATTTTACGTATAATTTTTTTGCAGAAAATTTTAACCCCTTAAATCCGTTTTAATGCTGGTTTTTGCACTTTTTTAAAAGAAGGACAAACAAGACCAATGCCTTGAGGATTTAGAGGGTTAACATATTCTACAAAAATATTCTCCGTAACATTTTACATAACTTTACTGAACACATTTTATACCTAAAATGTAAGGATCATATGGTTTCTTATGAAGATTAACAATAAAAATGTGCCAGAGTTGGGAAACTTTAACCCCCTCTCAAATGAAATTCAGATGTAAACTTTCAAAACGCCGATACACGTGTCTTTTTTTTTTTGTCTCCTCTATCAAAATTTATTGGTCGGACCTCATAATTTTTGGTGGTGTTGTACAGTGTTATTAAGCTTTAAAAAAGATATATAACTGCAGGTTTATGTGTCTTTATTTCGAATACATTTTCTGGCCTTTCTTTTTATCCTCCTATTAATAGCTGCACAACTTGACTTCCCACTTCTACCGTTAGTCCAGAATATTTATTCCACTTTGTTCTCATCAAAATCTGGTTATTTACTGTACCTGCACTCTTTTTCAATTTATGTTTAACAATTCTCCAATATATCTCGATTGAACGAAGATTTGTGCAAATTGTTTAATTGATGTGTTTTGCTATAAAATCAATATTATTCTCATTATACCACTTCATAGTTGTATTTGAGTAATGACAACTTGTCATTGAGTAATGACAACTTGACTAAAACTTTGTATCAGATGTGTGATGTCTTATAAATGACAACAATTGCTTTTTATATATAATTCTGGAAATTCTTTAAAAACATTTTTGAAAATCTTGACTCTTCTAACAGCAGCTGCGGATTATTATTTTTGTTCAATTTTACGTATTCATAATTTAAGACCACACAACCTCGAGCTGCCGAGATGTAAAATTTCTGACCTGACAGCTGCCAAAAATCAGATTTTGGGTTTCTTTCAACACGACAAAGTCGGATTTTCTAGATATTTGTGCATAATTTTATCACTAGTTTCTTTTTCCATTGTGTCTACACTTTTTAAAACTAAACAATTCATTGTAGAAAAGCGGTAGATTTGTTGTTAAAAACATATTGTTACGAAATTGTACTTGAATTCAAATATAACGATTTTAACGGCTGATTTAAAAGTAGCATAATGCTTTCAAGTAACAGTGCTGTAAAACTGTAACATATCTGTGGGCATTGTTAAATAAAAGCTTTCAGTTGATTTGATTGTAAGTTGGCAACTTGTAGAAAGTACACCACAGATGGCGTATGATCTAGAATATTCGAACTTTGACAGTTAAAGAGCTTTCTAGATGGTAATGCAGTGTTATAAATAGTGGCAGAGGTTGCAGTCGTTAGTGAGTTGATCAGAGACGCTTTTCGAAGAAACATCATCTAAGTGCCTTAAAGTGTGTTGTGTTTTTTTCAAGTAAATTCGTGTACATTATAAATTGTGTCTGTAATTCTGAGAATTTATAAACGTGTATAAAAAAAACATTGAGTGGCTATTTAATTCTGTTGTTGTTGTACATTTTAAATAAATAAAGAGTTGTTACAATTTTTAAACTACTAAACGGCTTTTATTTGCAATCAAAAGTATCCGGTTTATTTAAAGGAAATAAACCAGCGTTTTGAAAAGGTTAAAACGTAACAATTGGTGTCAGAAGTGGGATTGCAAATTAATAAGCATGAAGTTTGAGGAACTGAAAGTTGAACAACTCAAGAAGGAACTGAGTAAGTTGGAGCTACCAACAGCAGGTAACAAGGCAGAATTGCAAAAGAGGCTTATAGACGAATTCAAACGGCGTGATATTGACATCGGTGCTTACGAATTCGAGTATAAGGAAGAAATGGAAGTTTCTACACGTTCAACAACAAGCAGCATGGATTTAAGCACAATGTTCGCGGCTATGATGAAAAAAATGGAAACAGCCAACGAGAAACTTCTGTCTGAAGTTAAAGCAGAAGTTCAAGAAACTTCTAAAGTAAACAACGTGAAACTTCTGTCTGAAGTTAAAGCAGAAGTTCAAGAAACTTCTAAAGTAAACAACGAGAAACTTCTTGCTGAAGGTAAAGAAGAAAATAAAATAATGGAAATGAAATTTCAAGAAACATCTAGAGTCAACAATGAGAAACTTCTTGCCGACAATGAGAAACTTCGTTCTGAGGTTAAAGCTGAAGTCAAAGAAACTATAAAACACTTAGCGGAAATGGAAGCGAAACTTCAAGAATCTTCTAAAGTAACAAATGAGAAAATTCAGGAAATGTCTGAGGTTATTAACTGCAGAGTGGATGTCATTGATAAAAAGGTTTCGGACTTAGAAACAAAAGTGAATAATGTTCAATGTCAAGAAGGAGCAGTTATTAACAACAGAATGGATGAAATTGACAAAAAGGTGTCCGACTTGGTAACAAAAGTGAATAGTCATCAGTATCAAGAAGGAGCGGTACGAATTATTCCAGAATCCTCTAGTAGAATAAAGGCCCCTAGTTTTGATGGCACTACACCATTTAATGTGTTCAAATTCCAGTTTGATACAGTTGCCATTAGAAACATGTGGAACAATGAAGAAAAAGCTATAGAATTGATTTTGGCCTTAAAAGGGAATGCAGCAGTAGTTCTTGAAAGCGTGCCAGCAAGCAACAGAAATTGTTATGATGACATAATGGATGCGCTACAACGTAAGTACGGTGGCGAACATAAAAAATAATTATACCGAATGGAATTGCGTGGTAGAGTGCAGAAACCCAATGAGACGCTACAAGATTTTGCGTTGGAAATCGAGCGTTTGCTACAGCTTACTTATCCAGGGGAGAACAACCCATTTTTGGACCCTATCAAGATAGAGGCATTCGTCAATGGCATTCGCGATCCTGAAATAAAACATGCGGTTTGTGCTACACATAAACCATCATTTGCTGAAACAGTCTCATTTGCACTGGCGCAAGAAACGGCGAAAATAATTTCAAAGCCGCAAATATGCAAGGTGCGCAATATCGAGGTTGTTGCTGAAGACGATAGAAATATAGTCGATGAATTAAAAAAGGTCTTGGAGGTGTTTAATGATAAGCATAGCAAAGCCAGAGTAAAATGTTATAATTGCGGTAAATCTGGTCATATTCAACGAAACTGCAAAGCACCGAGAAAACGAACCAGATCTGTTTCGCCTCCAAGAAACAACCAGCCGTCAAATCATCAATCGTCACAAGAATCACCTTTAAACTAAAACGAGCTAGCACTATGGGGCAAGAGCTAGCTCCCACATCTGAGGGCCCCACAATCTCCATATCAGTAATGCAGCAGAAAAATAGCAATCTTACGGCTAGTGGATACATCAACGGTCAGAAACACATTTTTACTATAGACACAGGAGCGTCGCAGTCCATAGTCAAGCCCGATTTAGTCAAAAACACAATTGAACCATTACGTGGGGTAAGTCTGCGCACAGCTACTGGGGAGCCAGCCACTGTCTATGGTAAAGTAAATGTGAAAGTAACCATTGCCAATGTTAGCGTCAATCATGTATTTATTGTTGCCGATATTGTGGACAAAGTAATCATTGGTGCTGATTTCATGATTACTCACGGCATTACTTTGGATATGGGACAAAAAGTTATGATTTGGCGAAATGTGGAAATACCCCTTGACGTCGGATATGAAAATAGGACCCAAGTAAGAAAGCTAGTTACCGTCGAGCATCAGAGAATACCACCACAGTCAGAAACTTTAGTATGGGCCTGTATGGAGGGAGATTGTGAGGACAACAGTTTGTGGGTGGTAGAACCAGCAGAAATAAAAAGTGATCTTATAACAGCAAAAGCCCTCGTTAAACCCTGCAACAACAAAATAGTTCCTGTAAGAGTGCTTAACCTGTCCAGCTCTGTAAAAATCGTTAAGCCAAATTCCGAAATAGGTCGATGCACTTCAGCAGAGGCAGTAATCAATTGCGAGAAAAACCCGGAACATGCCAATAAATCCACCAAGGAACACGAGCTACTAGCGGAATATGTGGGGAAATGGGTAGGAGGATTAGCGCCGCCCGATAGAAATAAGGCCAAACAGCTTCTGAAGAAACATACCTCGGTCTTCGCCTTAAAAAGTCAAAGCCAAGGTAGAACGGCAATTGTAAAGCATCAAATAAATACTGGCGAAGCGAGGCCCATAAAGCAGGCGCCCAGAAGTATTCCTCTAGCAAAACGAAGTGAGGTGAAGGAGTTGGTTAACGAAATGGAGCGGGATGGAGTAATCGAACCATCTTCAAGTACTTGGAGCTCGCCTGTTGTGTTAGTTAAAAAGAAAGACGGCAGCACTAGGTTTTGCGTCGATTATAGAAAGCTGAACGACGTTACTAAAAAAGACAGCTACCCGCTACCAAGAATTGACGACACCCTGGACACATTAGCTGGAACAAAATGGTTCTCCACATTGGACTTGCAAAGTGGTTATTGGCAGGTAGAGATTGCAGAAAAAGACAAAGAGAAAACTGCGTTTAGTGCTAGTGATGGATTATGGCAGTTTAATGTGATGCCCTTTGGACTCTGCAATGCTCCAGCCACATTCGAGCGTTTAATGGAACATGTGTTGAAAGGACTTCACTGGAAGACATGTTTGGTGTACCTCGATGACATAATTGTCATGGGGAAGACTTTCGATGAACACTTGAAAAACCTTGAAGAAGTCCTTAAACGAATAGCAGCGGCTGGACTAAAACTTAGCGTAAAGAAATGTGCATTGTTCCAGAAAGAAGTTAAGTATTTAGGGCATCGCGTAACAGCAGACGGCATATCAACAGATGAGGATAAAATACGAGCCGTAAAGGACTGGCCTCGTCCGAGAAATCTTCACGAATTGCGCAGTTTTCTAGGCCTTTGCACGTACTACCGACGATTTGTACCGAATTTTGCCAGTGTTGCCGCAAGCCTACATGAGCTAACGCAGAAGTCGCGAGCGTTCCTGTGGAGTGAATCTCAAGAACAGGCATTCCTTCAGTTAAAGGAATTGTTGTGTACAGCCCCAATTTTGGCATATCCCATCCCAGGGGCGAAGTTTGTGCTAGACAGCGATGCGAGTGGATACGGAATAGGCGGTGTGCTTTCGCAGGTGATCAACGGGACGGAAAAGGTCATAGGCTACTACAGCCGATTTCCAAGCCTGAGAGAAATTACTGCGTAACGCGATGTGAACTCCTGGCAGTATTGGAGTGTGTGAAGCATTTCCACAAGTATTTGTATGGTCAGCACTTCCAACTGAGAACCGATCATTCTGCCCTCAGGTGGTTGTTGCAATTTAAACAACCTGAAGGGCAACTGGCTCGTTGGATTGAGCGGCTTCAGAGCTATGACTTTAGCATCGAGCACCGGAAGGGTTTGAAACACGGCAATGCGGACGCGCTCTCAAGACGGCCTTGCAACGTGGAATGCAAGCATTGCGCAAAAGCCGAGAGAAAGGAATGTGTCATTGACGTTCGACTAATGCATATAGAGTCCAGTGCAGATTGGTCTGTATCGCAGAGAAATGACCCCATACTGTCAAAAATAATATCGGCAAAAGAAGAAGGCAGAAGGCCAGCCCGCAATGAAATATCGGCCGAAAGTCCACTGATGAAATCATATTGGGCCCTATGGAATAGTCTACAATTGTTAAATGGCTGCTTATACCGCATATGGGAAAGTGCTGACGGTAAAACAGTGACAAATCTAATTGTTGTACCATCCTCTAAAATAAACGAAGTAATGGAAGAGTTTCATGATGGTACCAGTGGTGGTCATCTTGGTGTGACAAAAACCTTAGAGAAGCTAAAACAACGTTTTTATTGGGTGGGTTGTCAGCAAGCAGTAGCCGATTGGGTAGCCAATTGTCCACAATGCATAGCAGCGAAGGGCCCAGTAAGAAGAAGTCGTGGACACCTATAACTCAGGTGCGTCATTCGAGCGGATTGCGATGGATGTAGCAGGCCCTTTCCCTGTCAGTGATGCTGGAAACCGTTACGTTCTAGTGGTTATGGATTATTTCAGCAAATGGCCAGAGGTATATGCAATACCCAATCAGGAAGCTAAAACGGTTATAAGCGTATTTGTGAACAACTGGGTGTGCTATGGTGTTCCACTGGAGTTGCACTCGGATCAGGGTAGAAATTTTGAATCCGCCGTATTCAAGGAAATGTGCGACTTATACGGAATAAGAAAAACCAGAACAACGCCACTGCATCCTCAATCTGATGGCATGGTCGAAAGATTCAATCGCACCCTGGAGGAATATTTAAGAAAAGTGGTCAGTGCACACCAGAAGGACTGGGATGAACACATACCAAAATTTCTATTGGCATACAGGTCAGCTGTTCATGATTCAACCTCTCGAACACCTGCAAAAATTGTCTTCGGGACAGAACTCAAGTTGCCTGGTGATTTAGAATTCGGTATTAAGCCCTCATCAAGTAATGAAAACACTTCCTAAGAGCAAGATGACCTTAACGAACTTCACGAATTCGTACGCAGACGAATAAAAATGACCAGCGACAAAATGAAAGCCAGATACGATCGAGCAGCGAATTCTGATGGATTTAATGAAGGCCAACTTGTACTGCTGTATAACCCACAACGCAAGAAAGGACTGTCTCCCAAACTACAAACCCATTGGGATGGACCATACAAGGTGATTAAGAAATTAAACGACGTGGTGTACAGAATACAGAAAGAAAAGAGCCTGAGATTTAAAATGAAGGTCGTACATCTAGAATGACTAGCTGCATATGGGAGAAGTGAATCTATGCCTATTCGGGACGAACAGGCTTAAGCGGGGGGCAGTGTTACGAAATTGTACTTGAATTCAAATATAACGATTTTAACGGCTGATTTAAAAGTAGCATAATGCTTTCAAGTAACAGTGCTGTAAAACTGTAACATATCTGTGGGCATTGTTAAATAAAAGCTTTCAGTTGATTTGATTGTAAGTTGGCAACGCTGTATTCGAGTTCGAATAATCAGTTAAAGAACATTGTAGACAGTACACCACAGATGGCGTATGATCTAGAATATTCGAACTTTGACAGTTAAAGAGCTTTCTAGATGGTAATGCAGTGTTATAAATAGTGGCAGAGGTTGCAGTCGTTAGTGAGTTGATCAGAGACGCTTTTCGAAGAAACATCATCTAAGTGCCTTAAAGTGTGTTGTGTTTTTTTCAAGTAAATTCGTGTACATTATAAATTGTGTCTGTAATTCTGAGAATTTATAAACGTGTATAAAAAAAACATTGAGTGGCTATTTAATTCTGTTGTTGTTGTACATTTTAAATAAATAAAGAGTTGTTACAATTTTTAAACTACTAAACGGCTTTTATTTGCAATCAAAAGTATCCGGTTTATTTAAAGGAAATAAACCAGCGTTTTGAAAAGGTTAAAACGTAACAATATGTAAATCTTTTTCCATTTTGATAACTGGGAGCTTTGTTATGATTACTACAGTGCGTACGGATTTTAAGTGGCCACTTCTTTGTCGTTACGAAAAACGATAATGTTTTTTTGAAAATATTTTATTTTTTAATCTTTTGTAAAAAATAAATATTTCCCTTTCAAAATGGCACCACTGCTTTAATATTGTTAGCATTTTGATCTGTATATGACATCGCTGTTTTAGCTCTCACCTAACGTTGCGGACAAGATTCTGTTTTCAACAGATTCATCCGCAACAGAACGGCAACGTTACAGAAAATCTAACGACATATACAACTTCCCATAAGCTAAAAACAAAACAGCTGATTCGTTAAGGAACGGAACGTACAAACTAATTAGTCCTCTAATACACGGTTGTCATATTCTTACAAATTTGTCAGAAAATGTTCAATAAATTGTTAACAACCAGATGTTTCAACATAAGTTCTCATGGTTGTGTTAACCATTTTCTGAGCATGTTTCTGACAATCTAACATCCGTGTATAGTAGAGTGTCCCAAAATTTTTTTTTGGTGTTTTGGAACGCATACCCTCTATTTTTTATATATACATATATAAAACTATAGTTAAATATGAAATTTTGTCTTTCTATCATGATTGCAACCCGTGCCAACTTGCGATTTGGTTTTGAGGTGCATTTATTTAGTATTTACAAAAACAGCAGAAAACTTAAAATTAACCCATAATAGTACTTGCGGTTAAAATGACCCCAAACTTCTAAAACCATTAAAAAAATAGTCAATTTCAATATTGCTGATGAAAATTTGATTTTTATAGGAAACAAACTTTAAAATATTGTGTTGTGTATTAGAAAATAGTATTACGAAGCCATTTTGAAAAATGTTCACAATTTTATTAAATTTTGGCCACACATTTTTCAAACGGCTAAATATTGCATTTATACCTGATTTTTGCTTTTTATTACCTGGACTACAATATTCTGAATAGCTTTTACTTAAAAATCATAACAGTAAGGAAATTCGGCAAAATATGGCCAAAACAATTAGTTTTTCTCGAAAATCGCAAAATTTAAATCACAGGTACGAAAAAACTATAGGAGGTATTTTAATATTTTTCAAAATATGTTAATTTTGTTCCTACATTTCTTGTTCTAGTGGCCTGAGACACGTTAATGGCCTGGCGATTTTTTAATAACTTTAATATTTTTAACCAATTTTTGTGTTTTATATCTTATTAGAACGACAATTACGTACACATTTCGATTCTTTTAAATTAAATTGCAAAAGTAATTATTTAATGGCAAAATTTTTACAAAAACTAAAAAAATTGCATTTTTTCCCTTTGTAAATGCACCTCAAAACTAAATCGCAAGTCGACACGGGTTGCAATCATGATAGAAAGACATAATTTCATATTTAACTATAGTTTTATATATATAAAAAAAATAGAAGGTATGAGTTCCAAAATTAAAAAAAAAATATATAGGTAAGTAGCTTTACATATTTCAACTGATTTCAACGAACCAAAAACACACAAAATTACACTGATATTTAGTCATCAATAACTTTCAGAGTTTGTCAGAGGTCTGCTATTAGGTCGTATTGTCATAATGTCGTAAAATATTTTTTTAGTTTAAAGAAATTCTTGTTGTGCTGCAAACAAAAAAAGTGTTATTTTATGACAAACCAATAAACATAGTTCTAAAAGTTTTATTAGTTTATAACTTTTTTGTTTGAAACCCAACAAAAATTTATTTAAACTAAAAAAATATTTTATGACATTATGACAATACGACGTAATAGGAGACCGTTTCAATCCCCCAATTATATTTAAAAATCTTAAAGTATGTGACTCAACTGAAGAATCTTTTTTTTGAAAGAACCCTCAGAAGACAAACCTTCGTCATCGTGTGAACGTCCTCGGCTGTAGACTAAATGACGCGTCATGACGTTTGTGTATGTGAAACCACTGGTAAAGTTTCTCTACAACAGCTTTTAATACACACTGCAACAAGGTTAGTTGAATTGCAGAAAGATGTCATTTCATCAGTAATGAATAGCAACAGTGTGATTTGTTGCAATAGAACTCCCCAATCTAAAAGTTTTTGTAGACCAATATAACTGGAATTCGTAAAGGAGACGAAAGAAGTTGTATTAAAAGAGGGTGCTCAATTAAGCAAACAGATTGAAGAGCTGGAAAACCTTACAATACATTCAGGATGAGTTTGACCGTTTTAAATATTCTGACATTAACCAAATCAACACAATATTGTCCCACATGTGAAGCGATACAGATTTTATTAAAATTAAAGATTACAAATCGGAAAGATTCCAACCAAAAAAAAAATAAAATTTGAAATATGGTATAAGTCCAATACACTGCCACATTAGGTTTTTTGAATTTATACTACACCTGTAGTGCGATTCATTAACTTTTATAACGATAATCGTATCGTTAAAATAAAGATAACGAAAATTTATCGAATTTGCTATTCAGTAACATTTTTAACGACATTCGCTGTCGGTTGAAGTCAGCTGTTACATAAAGCAGTTTTTTTCGTTATGTTAGCGACAATAATTTAAGTTGTGTTTATTTAATCGATAAAGTGCATTTGCAATTTTTTCTTCATCTTTTGTAGCTGGAACTATCGTAAAAATAATGGAAACACAATTTTGTTTACCTAACTTATGAATTTTTACAATAAAATATAAAAAAATAAGCTGAAAAATAGGGGAATTTGAAGATTCACCTGGAAGAAGTACTTATTTTTGTTCGCGATGTCCCTAAAGTAATCCTTTACACTTTGGACGGAAATAAGTTGTTTTGCTAGTAGAATTATTTATAAAATTATGTATTTACTAAAAAAAGTAAGTCGCAGCCAAGTGTCGAACCAACAACCTTCCGATTGCTAGTCAACGTTGTACTCACTACCAGCGTTGCCACTCATAAAATATTTTTCCTACCAAATTTCAGATTAAAAACTACTAAAACCTACCAAATTTTAAATATTTGTGAATTTGGATTCCTTTCAAAATTAATAGTTAAGTTAAAATTATATTATTGCTGCTATAGCATTACCCTGAGGATGAATATTATTTAATTACACTACAATCATAAATATGTCACATCTAAAATGTGTGTGAATCGTTTTATAATTGACCATAAGCCCCATATAAGGCCCTTTTCTAAAACTTATTTTAAGGAGCATAAAACTCCTAAAAGTGTTGGTATCCCGACAAAATTCAACATAAATAAGTTTCATGGCGATCGATACATAATTGGTCATAGCTGCCCACTTCTGAAAATCACTCACCAAAATAAATTATTGAAATTTTAAAAGAAAAATGTTTTTGCTCAATACTTATTACTTCTTTTAACATGACTACACACAATTTAAATAATGTGTTATAATTTTGAAATATTTAAAATGTGTAAATTAAATGTATAATACGTTAAAAGTTTTAGTATTGCAAGGCCTTTGGGATTTTATGAACTGAACACTACTAAATACGTACACATTTACTTGACTAAACTAAAAATTTAAGATAATTCTGTCTTCATATTTTATAAATAATTTTATTATTTTGGATTAACATCGTTTTTTTGTTAAGTTTTTTGTTAATTTGTTCTTAAAAATACGTATTCAAAAAACCTACCAAAATGCTACCAACCAAACTACCAAAAGTCAATTTGTTAACTTAAAGCTACCAATTTTGGTCCAATTGGACCAAAGCGGCAACGCTGCTCACTACACCACTGGTTAATTATTTCATTGTGTGTCAAATAATGGTTTTCTACTTTTCGCTTATTTTGATATTTTGTAGACAGAGATGTGATATCTTAAACAATCGTTAAAAATAAATTACTGAATCACACTATCGTTACTGCAATCGATTATTTATGTCGATAAACATTACGATTGTCGGTTCGTTAAAAGTTAGTGAATCGCACTGCTGGCATATAAAAGCGACTTCAAAAGGTGGAGAATAAGAGACAATGCCGATAAGGAGAATGTAAAGCCAAGAAAAGAGCGCATTCAAACCCAATTTTGGTCCAAGCTGGGATTCCGTGTTGATATGCCAAAAGTAGGAGGATTTAAACTATTTAAACTATTGTTTTGAAACCGCGCATCTTATTCAAAATATTTACGTCTGGTGTTCCATGAAGCCTACGGTCCATAAGGTCCTAATTCGTTCAAAAGAAATAATGTTAAACACGTTGCTTCCGGTGGGTTGTTTTGGAGAGGATACGGCTGAGTCCAGAAATAAGGTATACAAGACCGACAGATTATACCACACTCACAGAACTAGCAGCACCGATAATCTTTCGGGTGAAATAAAGAAGAAAATTTAAAAATGGTTTATTATACTCTGAAATGGTTTTTTACTTTTTAAAATTAAAAACGCAAATCATAAAATAAACATGTAGTTGAGTTAAAAATTTAATTTTAAAAAAGGTAATTTGTACAAATTATCACGTGAAGTTACGGGATTCCGTTCGTTTACTTTTAAAAACTTGTAATAGAGAACATGATATTTTTTACTGGACATTTTTTGTCCACATAAAAAATATGCTTGCAAATGTAAATAAAACTAAAAAGTTGAAAATTAATACAATTTACAAGATTTACAAAGAAAAGAAGTAAAATAACACAACAAGGTTTTAAATTGATTTATAATAAAAAACAACTCATTTTTACAAATTGTTGTTCGCGTACTTTTTTTTGTTGTTATTTTTCAGATTGAGAATAAGTTATTTTTACTCTCTAAAATAAAGTTACTGGAAAGTATGCGAACACAACTTTAGTGTATGTAAGTATATAATTTTTAAATATATAACATTTTTCACTTTACTATTTTATATTCAATGAATAATATTCATAAAATATTTCAAATGAATGTACTTTTTTTTGGGGGAGATTTTAAAAAATCGTTTTGACCCGACATTTTTTTTCCTAAATAACACAACATTCACTATCATGTGGTGCTAGGGCCAAAATTTGGTTATAGCCCTAATGTACACATTTTTTTAATGATTTATGTATGGGCCATTGGGGTATAATCATAGTCAAACATAAAGTATGCTTTAAGACATATGTATACCGACGCTAGTATTGTCCAGAATATGAAGATTTTCGTCAATTTAAGGCCCAACCATAATATGCATACACTAGTAGTTTAAGTCAGCTTAAAACTGTTCGAATACATATAAAACGTATGTGACAAACTATAATGTACTTAAGAGAGTTCCGTCAAGTTTCGTCAAATTTTATTTGCTTAAGCAAAGAGCGAAGCTGGTCGCACATTCCGTAAGTTTGTTTATTGTATACAAAGATACAATAATAAAAAATAATAAAAAATACGTATTTTTTTAATTACGTGTTGCACATAAATGTGCAAATGGGGCTAATTTTCTTAAGCATTTGCCAGTCTTTTCGTTCGGTTTTGACATTAATTTAAGCTAGCTTATGCATATTATAGTTGGGCCTTAACATGTACACAACACGATCGCAAACAATACTCATAAGTTATGAGTATTGTTATGAGTCATGAATGAAATAAACAAGATTGCGCCATCGCTCTCTTAAAAAAATTATCTTAAGCTCAGTGACGTCAACATTGACCTAAACTGATTGTATTATATGAAAATTTTATGTGATTTATAATGGAAAAGTCAATAATTATGTTTAATAAAATAAAATGTATTTTCGGTTTTATGTTATTAAACATATTTTACTTTATTAATTTTCAATATTTTTGCTATATTTCAGCTCACGATTTAGATTTTTTATTATTATCTTATATATAAATAGGCCACACGTTTTTCAGTGGTACACTTTTAAGTATGTTATTGTCCACCAATATTAATGAAACATATATGGTTTAAAAGGTTATTTTCTCTAGATTTGCAGAACATAATTTTTTTTAAAATTCTTTCCATAATAGTGGTAAAAAGCGTTTAAAAGTGGTCGAATTTCGCAATTTTTGACTGCACACCACATTTTAATTTTTAATTAATTTTTTTTTATTTATTTTTCACTATTTGTTTTGAAATTTGATATAAAAAGTAAGTATTTTACATTCAAAACATAAGAAAACAATGATTGCTGACGTCACGAAAAAAGAGTAAAAGAGTACACTAAAATAACGGAATTGTCGATGGCGCCAGTGATGTTAACCGTACGGTAATTACCGTATTGTACGGTAATTTAGTCCTCCGTACGGTAGGCAGGTAATTTCTACATTTGTACGGTAATTTTAAAAAGTTTAAATTTTTAAGAATTATATCGCAAAAGTTATATTTCCATAATGTGTCTACATATGATATACATATTTCTCATTAAAATAATAATAAAATTTTGAGGATGATGATAACCAACTACCGCAAGTCTTTCAAGTATGGATACAAATACAAACAAATTGTATTAAAAACTGATTGCAAACATTTTTTTGAATCAAATCAAATGCAATCATTAAAAACGTTGACTAATAAATCTCCAATTGTTCGATGCCAATATTTCTGTAATATTAAAATATCCTTTAGTTTTGCATTTCCCAGAAAATGTTCAAATGGATGAATTTAATGAAATTGATAAGGAATTTATGCTTATAAGGCAAATAAAAGATGTTGATAAAAATGGCATTCTGCTGTTTTACAAACTTGGTCCTATATTCAAAACCCTCTATCTTTGATATTCATGAAAATTACTTTTTGATGGTAAAATGTTCAGTAAAACAACCCTCATCTATGATGTGAATTTCTTACAAGCATATTGTTTTTTGCTATTTTATTTGCATTTTTGTTATTTCTCTATGTTATACAATTAATTTTTTCCGAATGCAAAAGTCTCTATCTTTTCAAATAATTAATTTTCAAATATTTTTTTTGGAATAATTTCTTCTTGCAATTCATGTGTTCTTACTAATTTTTGAATGCTGAACATGTTTTTGGAAAATATAATTTCCATGGCATAACAATTAATGGTTAAAGTTGGAGTTTACTTAAAAAGTATCTACTTTTAAAGTGTTTTTTATCTTATGTTGTATTATTAGCCGTTATCTAAATAAATCACATTAAAAACTGACAGATGGCATTATATGTGAGATTCAGTAGTTGCTTTAAAATCATAATTGTAGCATACCGAATTTTAATAACTCAAGTAATAAACCTGTTTCAATAAGAAAATATTATTATTTTTGTACAAAACTTTGCATACGGTAATTTTACTTAAAAAACGGTATTTTTTTAGGGCTGTACGGTAATCGAAATTAAAAAGTTAAGGCTCCATTAGTCTTTGCGTTCTGTAACCATCTTGGTGATTTTGTTACTATTTTTAGTGTTTTTTGTATTTAGACCTTCAACATATTATTGTGAACATTTTTATAAATACATACATATATTTTTTGTTAATGATTTAATTTAAACTAATTTTTTTACATACATAGTACATACATTAAAAGATATTTATATTTATTTTATTAAATTTCAATGTTTTTTTGAAAATATTATATTTTTTATTCTTTTGTAAATAATAAATATTTCCCTTTCAAAAATGTTGGCACCACTGCTTTCATATTGTTGGCATTTTTGTGTATATATGATATCAGCTGTTTAGCTGTCACTTAACGTTGCGGACAAAATTCTGTTTTCAACAGATTCATCCGCAACAGAACGGCAACGTTACAGAAAAACTAACGACATACACAACTTTCCCTATGCTAAAAACAAAACAGCTGATTCGGAACGGAACGGAACGTACAAACTAACTAGGCCTTTACTCTTCTCTTACGTACGTGTGCACACGCATTGTAGAGAAATAAACAACTTCTAATCGGTCTAACTTGAGAACTCAAACAAGCAGGTTGTGTATCGTTTTTTATTGCACAATTTAAGAATCAGCGTTGCCAGTGAAAAAAAATATGTCCCAACATTTAAAGATGTATGATGAACAATATGAGATTTTACATTTTTAATTGGGGAAAAGCGACGAAAGTTTACTGGCAACACCGTTTCGTGGTGAGAGTGGAGAGAGTGTATAACTAATACAATCGTAAAATGCAATAGTATAGGTTGCCTTTCCCTGTTTTAATACGTGTGAGTACGTTGTTATAAATTTAGTAACGGCCGAAAAGCACGCGTGCATAGGTAATGCCTAGCTCTGATCTAAACCATCCAGGGACCCACTTAAACACACACAACAAATTTCATCGAAATCGGCCCAGCCGTTAAGGAGGAGTTCAGTTACTAACACACGTACAGAAGAATTATATATATAAAGATAGACAAATTAAAGAATATTTTTGACGTTAAAGTCGACTGTAAATATAAAACTAGCTGAAGTTGTTTTTAACTCATTTAACAACAGCATGAACTGTTTTTCCCCAAGTCAAAAAGTTAAAAATGTTTAAGTTACAAGATATGGAACAGATTTTGCAATATTGAACAGTTATCAATAAAATTAGTATCAAAATAGTATAAATATGATATTGTTACGTTTTTACCTTTTAAAAACGGGTCTTTATTTCCTTTAAATATGTACTTTTGATTGCAAATAAAAGCAGTTTAGTTCTTTAAAATTTTTAACAACTCTTTATTTATTTAAAATGTACAACAGGGCGACATGAAATAACACCCAATGAAATAACGCCAAATTAGGAAAATGAAATAAGTCCCAATAAATTAAAACCCAGAAAAATGAAACTCCCAAATGAAAAAAAAAATGAATAAACACCCAATTTCAATGAACTAACTCCCAATTAAAATTACAACGTAATTCCCAATATTTGGGTTTTATTTCATAATGAAATAATTTCCAAAAAATATGGAAATAAAGCCCAATGAAATAAGTCCCAAAAAAAATGAAATAAGACCCTAATATTTTAAATTTTAATGAAATGTGTTTATTAGTGTTTCATATATGAATTTATCTAAATTTTTGTGTTTCGATGTTATTTGTCGACGTAATGCTTGGCAGTAATGAAACCAGCATCCAAATATTCTGGAACCTGAAAATACGGTTCGTATTGCCTTACGGAGACCTTGCTCATAGTTAGTTTTGTGTAGCTGCATTGAAATTTAACACCTCTGAATTAAAATATTTAAATAAGTGGTTGTAACCTTTGCAGGATCAAATGTTAATGGAAATACAAGAACAAATTCACATTAAGATTTGAGGAATGATTAATCCTAAGCTTAAGTTTTGTAATGGAAAAAAGAGTAGCACCGCAGTCGAGAAATAGTAGAGAAATCGCGGCGATTTTTGTTACAGTAGTAAAGCTTCTTTTTGTAGTACATGTAGAGCACTGTATTTCTGTATAATGATTTTTTAAGTATAATTGATGTTCAGTAATAAAATACAACAATTTTCTATTTCTACGGCGACTACTCATTAAAAAACAAACACAAACTGCGAAGCGTTTTGTTTGTCTGCAGATACACCCAGAGTCTCTGGCGGGAATCGAACCCGCAACCCTCAGATTGATAGCCCAACACTCTATCGTCTAGTAGTCCAATTCTAATGCTATTAAGTTGCATCAAGAATATTTTAAGTCGTACCTAACTATCAACAAATCATTTTTATGAAAATGAAATAAGGCCCAAATGAAATAAAGCCCAAAAATATTTTATATGAAGTAAACTCCATTTTTTTTTCTTTTTGAATTTACTTCATTTGGGAGCTATTTCATAATGAAATAATTCCCAATTTAAAAATTAATTAACACCCCAAAAAAATTAAATAAAGCCCAATTTAAAATTTTTCCAATTTTATTGGATCTTATTTCATTTTCCTAATTGGGCGTTATTTCATTGGGTGTTATTTCATGTCGCCGTAAAACAGCATCACTTTAAAATAGTTACTCAATGTTTTTACACGTTTATAAATTCGCAGAAATACACACACTTTATAATGTACAAGTATATTACACAGGTAATAAAGTTGATGTCTTTGCTTAACGATACATAGCGATATTTCAAATTAGACTCAATCGTTTGGTGTTCTCATGGCCAGTTTATATACGCTGCATTACCATCTAGAAAGCTCTATTTCTACAATGATCGTCAAACTAGAATATTCGAATTCTAGAGCTTTCGATGTTAATCATTGATCATTTAGTGTTGCCATATTTACAAACAATGTTCAACTCAAAGCTTTTATTCAATGTTATATGTTCCACCGCAATGTTAATAATACACACAGATATGTTACAGTTTGAGAGGCACTGCTGTTTGAGAGGCATTATACAACTTTAAATCAGCCATTAAAATCGTTATATTTGAATTCAAGTACAATTTCGTAACAATAAGTATTAATCTTTGCTTTTCTCCACCACAAACAGCTTTTTTTCTTTAGTTTTCCCGGTTACTTTTATTTTGGTTTTATTTCAACATTTTTTGATTATTTATATTTATATTTTTTAAAATTTGTTTCCCCTTGTAAATGAACCTCAATGCTTTTTAGTGTGTAATAAAAATGAAATGATAATAAACAAGTAAGAGATCTATGTATATCGGCCGTTGCCGAATCTTATATACCCTTCACCAAATTATACTTCAAAATACAAATTTTAAATATTTTTAGGTAAACAAAATTTATTTTTTTTGGAAATTTTTTTTTCGAATTGTTATTTTAAATTTATTTTTTTTTTTTTAAATTTTAAATTTTTTTTTTAAATTTTTAAATTTTTTTTTGTTTTTAAAATTTTTTTTGGTGAAATATATATATTATATATATTATATTGTGGAAATTACAAACGGAATGACAAACTTATATATGGGGGATTTCACGTCAAGTGAACCAACTTTTAAAATCGATGTCTTCCGATCGGGATGAAATTTACACCAAGGTTAGACCTTTTGGAAGTAATTCAGATACAATATTTCAACAAGATCGGTCCAGAACTCTCTGAGTTAGAGGTCAAAATTTGACATTTTGGCCAAACATGTGATTTTTCTCATCCATGTAACTTATTACCTATTGTTCTTAGCAAAATGTGTTCCAAATAGTTTAGATAAAGCTTAGATATTTTCCTTGAAGACCTATTTGGTCGCTTAGTGGGATGCGAGTTTGTTATCTATGTTTTGTAACTCAAAACATGCAATTTTTTCCTTTTTTTCCAAAATCAAAAACTTTGTTGAATTTTCCAAAACATATATTTTGAAAGATATCCCACTTGCATCCCACTAAGCCACCAAATAGGTCTGAAAGGAAAATATCCAAGCTTTCTTTTGAGCAAAAAAAAAAATTAAAAAAAGGGTCCGTTTTGAAAAAAAAGTTAAAAAGTTTTTGATTTCGGAAAAAAAATATTAAAAAATTTTTATTTTTTTTTTAAATATTTTTTTTCGAAAGATTGAAGAAATAGCTATCTAAACTACTTGGAACACATTTTGATAAGAACAATAGGTAATAAGTTACATGGATGAGAAAAATCACATGTTTGGCCAAAATGTAAAATTTTGACCCCTTCTAACTCAGAGAGTTCTGGACCGATCTTGTTGAAAAATTTTGTCTGAATTACTATCCAATACGTCTAACCTTGGAGTAAATTTCATCCCGATCGGAAGACATCGATTTTAAAAGTTTGTTCACTTGACGTGAAATCCCCCATATACATAACATTCTCAGGAAGGTGAAGGTGTAAAAATGTACGTTTATTTCTTATAATTTTCGGGATTTATTTCTTTATCAAAATCCTGAACCCTGATTTTCAAAAATCAATCCCGATTGGCATCGCTAATCTGTTAGCAGGAAAAACTGCTAGTTTACGCATATTTTAACCGCAATTTTATGTAGATAATAATTTTTGTGAAATTATGGGGTGGGGAAAATGTTATTAACTTGGTTATTTTACCTTCGATTTCTTTGGAGAGATAGTTTTTTCTGGAAGATAAAATTTAATAATATGATATTGCAAAATGTGTTAATAGCCAACATTTTATAAGAAATTGTCACTGTTTACCCAATTATAGATCATTCAATCGACTTCCTGGGTTCTTGTTATACGATAAATAAGACCCATCCAAAGCAAATCTATTTTTTAAGTATGTATAATAAAATAAGTTTTATTGGTTGACCAGACTCTGCGTCTGGTATAGTGGAATATGTTAAAATTTGGTTTATTCTTCCTATTCAATACGAATAAAATACAAAATGATCAAGTGGCATAATGGCATAATGGCTGCAATAACATTTGAATAGATGGTGAAAAAAAATATTTTGGAAATAAATATCACTTGTTCAAAAATAATTTTAATTTTGTTTATATTTATATTCATTTACATTGAAGATACATTTTATACGTACCTATATTATTATAAATTAATAAGTTATTCTATTTTTTCAACCTGATTGGGATTTTAATTGACATATATTTGATCATTGTTTTTTCATATGTATATTTATGGGTTTTTGATCCATTTCGTTTTTTATTAGTCAGTAATGCTTAGAATTCGATCGAATATTCGGTTTCAGTGAGTTTTCGTTATTCAGATACATATTCAGATATTTCCGAATACCGAAACGTTTAAAAAGAAATAACTATGCAATATTGAAAGAGAAAATTTTTAAAGTTATTGAAAAAAGCTATACTATATATTTATAAACCATTCAGAAATATTCACCCCTATCGCGAATCAATATTTCACATGAAATATTTTCCCTTTTCCTTTTTTCGTTCATCAACTTTGTTTTAGATGGAATTTTGTAAACAATAAACAGCTGTTACGAACAAAATTAACTATTGTGAATGAAAAGTTCATGGGAATATCACGATAGCAATTTTCCCTTCGAGGGAAATGGATATTTCATGCGAACAAAATTTCACATGTTATTGCCGATAGGGATAGGGGTGATTATTACCTCTGTTCAATATGAAATGTTCTGAAATTGTTTCAATAAATTTATTTTGGTTACTTCGAAATTAGGCCCAATATTGCAAAATGGAACTGAAACTTTATCAAGTAATTTTAAAGCGGAAAAGTTAATAAATATAACGACACAAATGAAGAAATAACTACCCAGCTAAAATTTTTTGAATTTTTGTAATGGTAACTAATTACCACATACATTATTTTGTAATGAGTGGTGGTTACCCAGCGTTATTTTATTTAGTAGAGTAGGTACTTATTTTTATACAGGTTGGTAATGAACTTTCGCATTTAGCACAGCTATCTAGTGTGTTTGACTGAAAAACGAGACGTTAGTGGATCGACAACATTCAAAATCATTAATTTTTTTGTTCATATTTCAGTAATTTATATGTTTACGTTAAAACCATCGCTAATTTACGATAAAATAACTGGTACATGGAGCAGTGAGTTAGCAGCTAGACTATCAAACAAAATGTATCGGTTCGGTTCCCAGACAAGGCACAATTTTTGCTGTTTTTATTTTAGCGACATATTCTTGTTATCTGTGTCGAATGTAAGTACATTTGTATGTTGGACCCATGAATTATTTCATTGAAATTAGGAAAATTCCATATGAAATTGAGAATTTCAAAGTAAAATTGAGAAAATTCCAAATGAAATTGAGAATTTCCATTTAAAATTGAGAAATTCAATTTGAAATTGAGAAAATTCTAAATAAAATTGAGAAACATTATATAAATTATTTTATATTAAAAAAACAAAACTAAAGATTTATCAGATGTGGAAAGATGTGGTGGTCTGGATAGAGAGACAAATTTTAATTTATTTTGTCGTAGAAAACATGGTTGGTCTCGTGTTGGATCCCGAACGGTTCGATACCTACTTCCCGTGGCCACAACAACCACCTAATAGGTGTAATTGGTACCGCAGGCATTATTCAAATGGATAGACGCAGAGGTTCGTTCACCGCAGAAAGCGCAAACGAATGGGTCAAAAGCGTTCTTGATAGATGACAAGAGTTGGGCAATCAGTTATCTTAACTCGTTCTTGCATGTGACAATGCCCCTTGTCACAGTCGTCAACGTAAAATTTTCACCAATGCTTAACCTTGTTAAAATAATTTGGTCCAAAATCAAAAGTATTCGGAAGTCAAGATGATTTTATATCTTGAAGAATTAATAATTAACGATTCCAAGTCCTGTATAACTACTGGAGATTGCAGTAGAGCTATGCAACATACAACATCATTCCAACAAAGCGCTTTGGAATTGCCTGTTGGTCAATAACATTACATATTTATGTTATTTGTTTCATATTTGTTTGTTTGTAGAGTAAAATAACATTTTTACAATTTCATTTGGAATCTTATTAATTTCAATTGGAATTTTCAGAATTTCATTTGGAATTTTCTCAATTTCATATGGAAATTCTCAATTTCAATTGGAATTTTCTCAATTTCAATTGAAATTTTCTCAATCTAAAATGGAAATTCTCAACTTCATTTAAAATTTTCTCAATTTAAAATGGAAATTCTCATCTTCAATTGGAATTTTCTCAATTTAAAATGGAAAATCTCAATTTTCTCAATATCATGTATAATGTTCTCAATTTCAATTAAAAATGGTGTAGTGTTTCAGTCAAATAATAAGTAGTTCTTACGTTGCTCCAATATTACTTGCTGGCTTACTAGGTAAGTAAAGTTTTTGCTGGGATAATTCTGAAATCTTCTACAAAAACAGAGGGAATTAAATTCATTAAATTATTTAATTCAAACATAAACGTTTATACAAAATTATACATATATTTTATATTAATGATTGACATTTTCCATAATTTCGTACAAAAAACAAATAGTTGAAAAATATTTTTTTTTATTTGGCACTGCTAAATTCAGCACCTTTGTATTGTCATAGTTTTATAATAATTTTACAAATTTTTGTATGTAAACAACAAAAGTAAAAGTAGTGTAATTTTAACTTAGCATTTCACAAACACATTGAGAAAATTAGTATTTTTTGTATTTTGAAAACTATCGATTAAGCTATAGATTTATCGATATAGTTTTCAAAATACAAAATACCTATAGGTACTCTATTAGATTTCACGTGAAAAAGTATTCCCAAATCCATCAATGTATTCAAAAATGTTCATGCAACTTAGTACTCAGATTTTCAACGTGAAATTTAAATTTCACTACTTCGAACAGAGTACCTAGCTCAATTTGTAAGTCTATATATATGGTCAGGCATGGCAAATATTTGACGAAGAGACGTAACCACCAAATAAAATAAATTTGAATTATTTTTTTATTTCAAAAACATGTTTTGCTTAGGATGATTAAAAAAAATATTTAGTTTTATTTTATTAAATGCTGTATGAAACAAATTTGTGCTAAAAACAAGTGGTTACGCTATGCCATGTGTAACCTTAATAAAATTTTTGATGCAATTTTGACAAAATCTCATTTCCAGCGAAATTTTATTTGGTTAAAATCTATTGAAATGATATTGTGATCATTTAAACATGATTTTGTGTGTATCATAATGTAAATGATTATCAAAATGTGTACATATGTATTAAAACATATGCAGGAAAGTCTAAAATATATAATGAATATCTAAATAAAATGATATTAAGCACTTGTGTAGTAAAGTACAAGTAAACAAACATGCAGAATATAATTTGTAAAATATCTAAGTATATTTTATATGTGTATGGACTACTAATTTCCCATTATGCCTTGTATTTTACAATTTTCCAATGAAAGATATATAAAATTGTGGTCGGGCCTGTGAAATGTTAATTAACATTATCAATTAATGTAAAAGTGAGTGTCAAATTTTAAAAACTATATATGTATGTGCATGCATTAAATTTTACAGAGACACTTTTCATTCAAGTCCCTATAAATATGTACATCAAAATATTGATGCAAGTACTTAATTATAAACTAACTAAAAATTAATCTAAATACTTATGTATTAATGTGTATGTATGCATATGTGTGTATATGACATTTCTATATAAGTATGTAGTATATGTGTACATTAGGGTGGCCCCGTTTGTATAGAGGAAAATAATCCCAACTAAAATTAAAGTTTATTTATTTTATGCAATAAATGAAAAAATGTGATTATAACATATTTGAAAATTATTGTTATACGATTTTTTATACATATATATAAAGAAAATAGGTTTCCAAAAATTCAAATAAAATTCGAAATATCTACAATAGATTGAATTTCGAAAAACGGAAAAACTTGGTTGAGTGAAATTATGTACATACATATTAATTTAAACTGATTATTTTAAATAATTATACCTACGTAAACACTTAAAAACATAAAATTTTAGCAAAAAAATACAAAAGTTCGAATATTTTTTCACTTAATCCTAGCACTCTGTCCATATTTGCAAAAAAATTTAAATGCTACAAATGATCAACTGTTGGTTTTAATTTCATCCGAATGAGGTGCTGCTTATATTATTTCGTATTTAAACAATAAGGTTTCCAGATGTATTTTACAATACGAAGAGTATTGCTTTTGACAGCATTTCGCAAGAAATTTTGAACAGAGTACTAAGGTTTTCACGATAATTTTAGATATGACATTGAAAGCGAAAAAAAATCTTTAAATACTGTATCAAATACTGATGTCAGGACAACAACAAAAAATACGAGTATCTTATGCATTAAACACATTCAAGACAGCAGGCTACCAACTTCAATCTGTCAAAAATTATTTAAATAAAATTATTTTGACGACAGCACAGCTACACGGCCACACAACTACTCATGTCGATGTAGCCGAATTAGGCTAATTTCTATTTTTGTCAACTACAAAACAGAAATAGTGTTGCTAATATAATAAAAAATGTAAATCAAATATATTTTTTTATTTAAATAAGAGAAGTTTATGATTACCATATTGAAATAAATTAATAACAGGTACATAATTAATTATAACCATATATATATTTTTACTCAATCTTAATTACTTTGGAATTTTGTACGGTTATTTTTTTTAAGCGGCACCACTGAATTATAAATCACCAGTTTACTTTGAAGCTGTCGTCTTTAAAATACTCGTGTGGCCTGTTGTCGTGAATGTGTTTAATGCATTAGAATGGATGAATATAATTTTAGTTGTGAACATCCATAAGTTTTTTTGGGGCCATTCTGGTGTACATACATATATAATATTATTATCTAAAATACATAATATGAATGACATTTATATGTATGTATATTTTATACATTGTCAACATATTGTACTAGTCATAGAGAATTATACATAGAGACGAGACACTCCGATTTATCAAACAAAAATACAACAAATCATATGTCTGATATAACAACAAAATATATTGACTAGTATGTATTTTGTTGTTGTCAGAGATAGGTTTTTGACAACAGACTTAGGTTTTTGACAATTACGTCTCGTCTCTATGTTACCCTATGGTACTAGTATTGAGAAATAAAATACTTTTGAATATTTTCTTCCATAATTTGTATTATAAATCTTCTGATGAGTTGCCATTTTACACTACATTGTCTCAATCGATCCAATGTACATTAAAGTATTTTATTGATATTATTCCAATTAATTCCAATATGAAAATATTTTCGATTATATCCGGGAAAATAAGTATGTACATTTGGGTGGCCCTTAATAAACGAAAGTTGGATTTTGGCCATTCTCAGCCTCCAGATTGGTGAACATTAGTAAAAAAATCATCCTGAAAATATTTTAGGAAAATCAGTTGCCCTCTGAAGTTTTGAGATGCATTTACAAGGGGGAAAAATGCATTTTTTTCAGTTTTTGTAAAAATTTTGCCATTAAGAAATTACTTTTGCAATTTAATTTAAAATAATCGAAATGTGTACGTAATTGTAATTCTAATGAGACATAAAAAACAGAAATTGGTCAAAAAATGTTAAAGTTATTAAAAATTCGCCAGGCTATTAACGTGTCTCAGGCAATTAGAACAAGAAAGGTAGGAACAAAATTAACATATTTTGATAAATATTAAAATTAAAGCTCATTTTTACTTAAAATATGTCCATATTTACTTGTATATGAGATTTTGTCTTCGTAGGATACCGCTAACCTATTCTTAGCTATGAACAAAAAAATAAATTTTTTTTAAAAATTTTGTTAAAAAAATTTCAGAATTTTTTGATCATCTCATTGGGATTTATTAAGAATATAATAAGGAATAAAAATGTGAAAAAGTTATGAAAATATCTCTTATAGTTTTCCCGTACCTGCAATTTAAATTTTGAAATTTTCGAGAAAAACCAATTATTTGGCAATTTTTAGGCGAATGAGCTCTATTTCCTTACTCTTATGAATTTTAAGCAAAACTTATTCAGAATTTTATAGTCCAGATAATTCTAAATATACTCTGAAACTTTTACTAAAATCGGAAAACGTTAACCCTTAAATCGTGAAGGTCAAAGGTCAAATTTTTCAATATTTGGAATTTCTCTTGGAAAGATTTCGAAATGTTCGAAATTTTTGGGCTCATTTTGATGAAATTTAACAAAAATATAACACAAAGTCTAGTATTTACATAAACAGCAGAAAAATTAAAATTAACCCTATATAGCACTTGGGGTTAAAAACTTCTAAAACCACAAAAAAATTATGATTTTAAAAGTTTGAGGTCATTTTAACCCCAAGTGCCATTAAGCGTTAATTTCCTTTCTTGTGCTGTTATTATAAACCCTAGAGTTTATGTTATATTTTTCTTAAGTTTCATCAAAATCGGCCCAAAAGTATATAATATTTCGCTATCTCTCCATGAAAAATTCCAAATATTGAAAAATTTTACCTTTGTCCTTCACGATTTAAGGGTTAACGTTTTCCGATTTTAGTAAAAGTTTGAGAGTATATTCAGAATTATCTGGACTATAATATTCTTAATAAGATTTGCTTAAAATTCATAAGAGTAAGGAAATAGAGCTCATTCGCCTAAAAATTGCCAAATTATTGGTTTTTCTCGAAAATTTCAAAATTTAAATCGCAGGTACGGAAAAACTATAAGATATATTTTCATAATTTTTTTACATTTTTATTCCCTATTATATTCTTAATAAATCCCAATGAGATGATCAAAAATTTCTGAGATTAGTTTAACAAAATTTTTTAAAAATTTGAAAATGGAGTTTTGAAACTGTCGTTAAAAAAATGTTATTTTTTTGTTCATACCTAAGAATAGGTTAACGGTATCCTACGAAGACAAAAACTCATATACAAGTAAATATGGACATATTTTAAGTAAAAATGAGCTTTAATTTTAATCTTTTTCAAAATATAATAATTTTGTTCCTACCTTTCTTGTTCTAGTTGCCTGAGACACGTTAATGGCCTGGCGAATTTTTAATAACTTTAACATTTTTTGGCCAATTTCTGTTTTTTATGACTCATTAGAACGACAATTGCGTACACATTTCTATTCTTTTAAATTAAATTGCAAAAGTAATTTTTTAATGCCAAAATTTTTACAAAAACTTAAAAAAATGCATTTTTTCCCCTTGTAAATGCATCTGAAAACTTCAGAGGGCTTGCGACACGTCTTAACCCCAAACGATTTACCTAAAATTTTTTCACGATGATTTTTTTACCAATGTTCACCAAACTGGGGGGTGAGAATGTCCAAAATCCAACTTTCGTTTATTAAGGGCCACCCTAATGTACATGTATATTACAAAAACTAGATTTATGAAAAATGAAATGAATTTGAAAGAAGTTTTCACTTATTTTGAAATGCACTTTTTTGATACCTGGTTATGTGAAAGCCAGGCAGGAATTTTTTTGAAAAATCGTCTAATATCTCTGGCATTTGATCACATGCTGAATCGTATTATGCGTTAAATTAGAGCTTAATCTGCTATATACTATTTCAAGATTTTTTCCAAACAGTCGTGTTAACATAATATATTTCCCGAAATTTGCCCATTGTCGACCCAAATCTCATAACTTTTTCATAAATTATTTGATATATACATTCTCCATGTAGAACTCATAGTATCTGAGATACAGACAAACATAGTTGTAAACTTAAATCCATGCCGCTCAGCGAAGGCGTAAAAATTGAAGAAATAGTCTTAGACTTATGAAATATGGTATAATTAAGAAAAATAAAAGTTTGAAAAATATCTGGACTTACGTTCCGAAATTATATCGAAATTTATTCTAAAAAATCGAAATTTTCGTCATAATTATAATCATTTAAAAGATTTGTTTAATACGAACAGATTCTAAACCTCTTGTTATACATATTAAAAATGTTTTTGTTATGAGACAGGGATGGCAAATGAAATTTACAAATTTACTTTCATTAAACTTCTACTTTTTAGGCTCTGATTGTAACAAAACTGACTTATCTTTTTTTAATTATCATACATATGTATTTATAATATGTACTTTTAAATATCGTGAAACTTAAACATTTTCTTTTGTGCTTTGAATGATCTTCTCGTTTTAATCGCCAACAGTAATCACTTAGCATAGTTGTGTCCCAATGGCGTTGAAATCGTTTTTCAAGCTTATTTACATTCTGGTGGAACCTCTAACCCTGCTCATCACTGAACGCACCAAGATTAGATGGAAAGAAAGAAAAATGAATGTGAAGAATGTGAATTTGCAATGACATTATGCAACCCAACTTTTAGTATTCTTTTGACATGTCGTTTAGTAGCTGTTCTGCATTTTCGGCATTTTTATAAAAGCTTTCAGTGAAAACCAGGCATCAAGTTCCTTGTTAGTAAGATTTTTATCAAAATTAGTGCCTTTCATCAATGTGCGTATTATTTGCGGTCCCACAAATATACATTCTTATAGCTTGTCATCACTTAAATGATGCTAGACCATTTCCACACAATTGTGAATACCGCAAATGTCTTTAAATATAAAAAGCCATCTCCCTCTTTATCCGTCGCCTTGACAACATTTTTCATCAAACCAAGTTTTATGTGGAGTGGTGGTAAAACGACATTTTTAGGATCTATCAATGGTATATGTTTCACATTAGATTTTTCGCATTGACGTCTTGTTCTCATTTAACCAAGATATCAGAGTAGCATACCACGAAACACAAAAAAACTTTTGTATCCATATCTTGATTAATAACACACCCAAAATCTAGTAAATATCGATGCCTTAATATAAAAGGGCTCTAACTCGTGTTTTTTTGTAAATCCAGATTTTCGTTTATTTCGATAAATGGTCCGAGCATATGTATCATAATTAGCCAAAAGAATCTCGACTTAAAAGAACACGAGTTAGGGCTAGGGTGATCGGCCCGGTTTTTAATAACCGGTTTTTTAATTAAGTCGATTTCGGATTTTTTTTGAAAAGCTCATATCGAATATTGAAAAAAACGGGTTTTTTCACCGAATAGCCGGTTTTTTCTAATCAGAGGACTGCAGCGGCGGAAAATATTGTCAAAGACCACATTCCACCAAAAGGTCTTAGCGCAAAGTGGAGATTTTATTCACAAGTTACTTTCTACAAAAGGTATTGTTAATTACCAGCTTAAACGCATGTCAATTGGTACAAAATTTTTTTGTGAAACAATGGGTACATTTTGTTGTTAAGACTATATTGAGTGAAAATCACTGCCAATATTTTACGCATGATAAAAAAAGGGATCGTGTATTTAAAGTAGTTTTATTTGGTCTTGAAAATAAAACAGAAACTGAATTAAAAACTGAATTGACTTCACGAAATCTGAAGGTTATTAGTGTCAAACGTGTAGACAAATCTTATGATAACCTTACTGATACTATTTACATAATTTATTTTGCGAACGGTTCTCTTAAATTGAATGATCTCAAAAGAGACCATAAATGCTTATTTCGTACAATTGTGAGATGGGAGTTTAAAAGAAAGAACAAAAACAGAATTGTACAATGTCATAATTGCCAAATACTGGGTCACGGCGAGAAAGGTTGCTTTGTTGGTTTTAGATGTGCTCATTGCACGGGAAAGCACAAAACTGAGGATTGCAATATTAACATTACAAAATGTGCCAACTGTAATGGAAATCATAAATCGTATGATCTCTCTTGTCCAAACAGAGAGATGTATTTAAGTATAAGAAATAAGATCACAAATAAAAAATCAAATAACCGTACTATTCCACACTCAAATAAAAGAGATCAATTTACTTACAATATCACTCAATTCCCTCAGTTACCCAAACAGAGTAGCTCTCAACAACAACAATATAACCAGTCAATCAATGCATCACAAGATGTTCCACGCAATAACACGTTTAAGAAAAGCGATCTGTTTACAATGACAGAATTAACTCAATTATCGATTGAATTGGTAAATAAATTAAGAGATTGCAGCAGTTTAATGTAATGGCTGAATTAACAATTAAGTATTTATATTCTAATATTAAGTAATGAACTCGCAAGTTAAAATAATGTTTTGGAACGCAAGAAGTATCGGCGGAAAAATAATTGAATTTTTTAATTTAATAATTCATAAAAATATTGATATTTGTTTAGTAAACGAAACTTAGTTAAATGAGAAATCTAAATTCTCACATCCAATGTTTAATGTTATGCGCGTAGATCGTATTAACAGACAGGGCGGTGGTGTGGCAATTGTAATTAAAAAGACAATTATATATCGACAATTACAGTGCATAAAAACCATTGAATAGAGAATATAGGAATTGATATTATGTTAGATCATATTTCTCTGAAATTATATTGTGTATATTTTCCTGGCAGTGGAAGAACTTCCGATATTTTGCCGTCTTATCGGAGAGACATAAGAAAATTGCTAAGCATTCAAGGACATTTTTTTTTATGTGGTGATTTAAATAGTAAGCACCGCAATTGGGGATGTTTTAGGGCAAACACTTATGGAAATTTACTCAATGATCTTACTTTTACCATTCCGTTTACTATTATGTACCCAAATGATTCTACTCACATACCAACCACAGCCAGGTCGCGTGCTTCTACAATAGATATTCTACTCACTAACATTCCTGAGTATATTTCACAACCGCAGGTCTTAGATACACTTTCCTCAGACCACCTCACAGTATTATTTTCGATGAATACTTCTTATTATATGGTAGAAACTGTGAAGTATGATTATAACCGGACAAATTGGAGGAGATATTCTGAAATGATTGATACGACTATTGAAATGAATGAAATAAATAATATTTCAGAAATTGACCTTAATGTGAACTCATTTTCCGATGCTATTATTAGATCTATTGAGGCTAGTACTCCAATCGTTCCAAATTCACACCAAAATTGTATGAAATTACCAAGAGAGATTATTGATATTATACGTAAAAGAAATTATTATAGGAGACAATGGCAAATACACAGATATTATTCAGATCTACAGGAATACAAAAATTATGATAGAATAGTTAAATTTGCAATATTTAATTATAGAAATCGAAAGTGGAATGAAAGATTAAGTAGGCTTGATAATCGATCAAAACCATTCTGGAACATAGCAAAAATTTTGAGGAAGAAGATTTCTAACATACCTACATTGATTAATGGTAATCTGACAATAACTACGGATTTTGAGAGGGCAAATTATTTTGCGGAGACTTTTCATAATAACCATCATGTATCTGATAGTCTAGGATGCTCAAATCTTGTAGATGTCGTGAATGACGTTTTGGCTTGTAATACTTCAGTGAACCATAGAACTCCTGAATCTGAATTTATTTCGGAAATGCATGTTAAATATATCTTAAAGAGCTTAAAACCCAGAAAATCTTATGGTGAAGATATGATTAGAAATTAATTCTTAAAAAATCTTCCAAATTCTGGAATCAAGCTGCTCACATTCATATTAAATTCCTGCTTAAAATTTCAATATTTTCCTATTTCTTGGCGCATTGCCGGGAAAACCCGCTAATGATTCGGGAAGCTACCATCCTATTAGTTTGCTAAGCGGAATTGGAAAGGTGTTTGAAAAAGTCTTAAAAGAGAAACTCAGTAGCTTTATTGATAGTAGTAGAAATATCATACCTAACGAACAGTTTGGTTTCCGACATTCCCATAATACTACTCAACAAGTTAAACGTATTACTTCGTTCGTCAGACATGAATTTCAGAATAAAAGATCAGTAGCAATGGTTTTACTAGATGTCGAAAAAGCTTTTGACACAGTATGGCATAAGGGCCTACTATACAAGCTAATCACATTCGAGTTTCCGGGATACATCGTAAAAATTATTCAAAGCTTTTTGTCAAATCGCAGTTTTACTGTTCGTATTAATTCTGTGTCTTCTGACATATTTTCGATAGATGCGGGAGTACCACAGGGTTCTGTATAAGGACCTCTGTTATATCTTATATATAAATAGGCTACACGTTTTTTTGTGGTACACTTTTAAGTATGTTATTGTTCACCAATATTGATGAAACTTATATGTTTTAAGAGGTTATTTTCTCTAGATGTGCACAATATAAATTTGTTTTAAAAATTCTTTCCAAAAAAGTGGTAAAAAGCATTTTAAATTTGCTTGAAAAACAACAACAATATGTTTATGCACATCTAAATACATGTGTATTTGTATACAAACGTGAAAAATATTTTTGCGTATACTCAAAAGTAACTGTATAATTTCGTTATTAGTGGTCGAATTTTGACCACCAGGCGATCCTAGTATCATTTATTGTGCCGACATTCCGAAACTCACGGTTTGCAACTATGCTTTTTATGCTGATGATACAGCAATTTATTGTTCAGATCTTTCCCCTCAGTTAGCTCTTGGTAACATACAAAATTCTCTTGATATTTTATATTTAAATGGAAAATAAAAATCAATGATGGAAAGTCACAAGCTATCTTTTTCACTAGAAAAAGAAGTCTTCGTAATCTTCCCTCATCAAACCTTTTTATGCAAATTTTATTGAAGGTTTTTGTAAATATTTTCCTTTTCCTTGCGTTGTTCGTAATTTTTATTCTTTCGTCTTAAAAATATAAAATTATTATAGATGTAAGGTAGATTTAAGCCATATCTCTTTATAAAATAATTTATGAACTTTTATATACAGGTAAGCCTCCATTTACGCGGTTTGTTGGGCCCAAAAAAGTTGCGTGTAAATCAAATTCGCGTAAAGCAAGGTTCTAATTTAGAACGAAATGCTTCTGTGGGCCAATAATTTTTTATTTCGCGTAAAACAATACGTCGGTCACATAACAAAAACGAAATTGGGACCTAAATATCGCGTTAAATCGTAAGTTAGTAAATAAGTAAACTTATTTTATTTGAACTTTTAAAAACTTAAAACAAAAGTAAATTAAAAAACTCAACTAAAAAATTATTTCTTATCGAAAATTAAGAAAAAAATGTCAATTAAGAAAACAAAATATTATTCCAATACATAAAAAAGATCAAAACATAACAAAAAATTCATGAAAATTAACAAAGTAATTTAAAAATAATAAAAAAATGCAATTAGTTTTCAAAAAATAAATCTGTTTATCGTTTCTGTTTATTTCCGCTTATTGTTGTTTGAAAAGCTCTTCATACAATGCAACAATTTTTTTTAACAGCATATTGAAATAAATTTGAACGTATGTTGATTTGATCCTTAAGGATCATTTTCAGCAGAAAATTCAACCAACTCTTGAGCCATTTGAAAAGTTGAAAAGTTGTGGCATTTGTGCTTTCATCTTCGGTAGACTCATCATTGTTGCCGCGTTATATACAAATCGTGTAAAAAAAAGTCGTGTATTTAAAAAAATGGTTGCTAATTTGAGTTCGCGTTATATTGAATTCGTGTAAATAAAGTACCGCGTAAATGGAGGCTTACCTGTATATGATTTTTGATTAAATAAATATAATAATAATAATAAAAAAAATAGTCGGTTTTTTTTAAAAGTGTATTTTTGTGAGTTTATCCCTTTCACGCACAAAACTTGTACGCAAAATTTTTTGTGAATCTGAGTGCACTTTGTGAAGTATTAAGAGCTATTTTAATCATATATAAAAATAAAAAATAAAAATTGTAAGTAGATTACTGAAAATCTCTAAAAAGCTACAAAACAATTTCGGTTTGATATGAAGCATAAATGAACATTGCATATTCCACTTTTAGTACATTGCATACATCGTTTACGTGAAGTTTTTTTTCCATTACCCTTTTTTGTTATGGATGTTGATGGTATGGCGTACTTATACTTGTCTAAATTTAAGAGAAGTTAATAATTGTGACTCTTGTTACAGAAATGTAAATTTGTTCTTAGTTCCTCAAACCGTGAAAGAGGCATAGCAGAAGCTATACATGACTCTCCCATACATGGTTCAGTGGACGAGTAGCTTCGGAATATTCTAGTAGTTCTATAGGCCTAAATATATAAAAATGTTATATAACAATCATAAAACATTGTATGGATAATTTCCACACTCTCGACCTTTCATGCATATTGGGACACCGGTGTCCCTTACAAGAAATCTCGTATTTCGATAGTTAAAAATATTCTTTTATATCAAAACTCAATTTAATGACAATCTTTACTTAACATTCTAACAAAATCAATCGAAAAACAGCTTTGAGAAATGCACTAATGTATTACAAAACACTTTTTAATATTATAAAAAAAAAACTTCAAAATTACCAAAATGAAAGTTGAATTATTTGTTTTACTTTTCCTGATCAGTGGTACCAAACTTTAAAGAAAATAAAGTTTTGTTTATAAATAGTCGGTTTGTATTACAATTGATTACAAAAAGAATTTTAATTTTAAAATATCCAATGTTAAACATTTATGACACCGGTGCCCCGAATATGCGTCAAAGGGTTAAGGCCGGGTAACTTATGAAAACAATATATTTAAACATTGATTAAGCTTTAACTTTGTTTAACATTTTGATAAGTTACCCGGCCTTAGTGTATTAAAAACTTTCGGCTATATACATAAAAAAACCTTATTGTAGATTTAAAACACAATTTTGTTAACGAACACTTTAGCTTTAAAAAACATTTATAAAATTGTTGCATTCATAAACGTTTGTTAAAGGCACAATAACTAATGTACTGATTTTTGTCTAAGCTGGCAATGCTTCTCATTTATTTCCCCTTATTCGTTGTTGTTGTAACAGTTCGACTGTGACCAATTGTTCTTTCCTGAAATTACAAGAATATAAGTTTTTTAATTATTTGTGTTTATGTCAGTAGTTGGTAGTGGGCGCTGGAGAAACTGCGCCACCTCAGTTGGTCTTAACCACAGGTCTATGGGGCGCAGATTTGTAGACCTGGTGGGACAATTAAATAAGTGCATTGTATCGTGATGACAGGCGGGGCAACGGTTTAAAGTGCCAGGAACGATTCGTTCTCGGTAGCAGTTGAGGAAACTGCACCAACGGGCTCTTAATTGTGCTAATATAGTTCTTGAATGCCTGGGCAATTGTCTATCACAATCCGATATCGCAGGGGGTGTTCGTTTAGGACTCTGTTGCATCTGTATCCATTAATGGCTTCAGTAACCGCCGTTTGATGCAACAATTTTCGAGCACTTGCAATAGACAATCGGTTGACGTCCGATGGTATGACGTCTTGGATGTCGCTGCGAAAGCGTCGAAAATCCATCTGGATGTGTCGGGGAAGGGGATCCTGCATCAGAATCTGATGGTTGGGTGACTCGCAGATGACATGCCAACAGGAACTGTCTAGTCAACAACACATTATGTTGTCTGACCGACAGTAACCTGGTCTCCTCATGTAGATGATCCACATTCGTCATCTTGACACAACCGGTTGCGATCCGGAGAGCATTATTTTGGGCCGTTTGTAAACCGCGTCATTGGGTGTCGCTAAGGAATGAGGTCCATACTGGGGCAGCGTAATTGAGAAGAGAGCGACAAATCGCTTTGTATGTCGCTACAATCGTCTCCTTGCTAATACCCCAAGAGGTGCCAGCTAGAGCTTTAAGGACCTTGTTCCTATTTCTAACCTTTTGGTTGATGTAGGTTGTGTGCCTTGAAAAGTGAAGGAGGCTGTCGAAGACTACCCCTAAAGTTTTGGGTTTTGAACCGTTGGGATAATTCGACCTTCGACTGAGATGTTGAGCGCCGTCCTTACTTCTTTGGTCCAAGAGGTGAAAAGGGACATCGAGGATTTTGGAGCAGATAACCTTAGTTTTCGTTCCTGAAAAAAGTCTGTTATGGTGGCCAGGTATTGGGTGATTTTGGTCCTTATGTTGTCGATGTTGACACCTGATGAAATTATAGTGCAATCATCTGCATACGACACCATAGAGATATTTATATCTTGCCAAGCTTCCTGAGCAAGATATATGTTGAAGAGCATCGGTGATAGTACTCCTCCTTGTGGCACGCCCATTTTTATCTTGCGGTATTTTGATTTCTGGCCTCTGAATTCGACAAACGCATGTCTTCCACATAGATAGTTGGCTATCCAGCGTTTGACATCATTTGGGAGTGTGAAGTTCACGATGTCATTAATCAGCATCGAGTGATCGACCGTATCGAAAGCCTTGGATAAATCCAGTGCGGCGACGATGGTGCGTTGAAACGAAAAGTCGAAATCGACTTTTTGGTCGGAAAAAAGTCGAACAATCGATTATGTTATCTCAAAAGTCGAATAGTCGAAAATAGTCGATAAAAGTCGAAAAAAGTCGATAAAAGTCGAATAGTCGATAAAAGTCGACTTTTTAGATTGTTAAAAAAAAATTTAATTGCAACATTATTCTAAAACTATTGCAAGTTGGTACACTTGCATTTTTTGTAGTATATGTTAATATAAATAATAAATAAATGTTTATAAATTAAAGCTTTTTTCTACACAACATTCTTCTAACTATTATCGCCTTGATAAATTTCATTTTTAAACATTACAAAAGGCGCATCAATAAATGTAGAAAGTATGTATTTTTTACAAGAAATGGTAAAAACTTGAAAAAAGTCGAAAATAGTCGGAAAGTCGAAAATAGTCTAAAAAAGTCGAAAATAGTCTACAAAAGTCGAAAATAGTCTAAAAAAGTCGAAAAGTCGAAAAAAGCTGATTTAACTAAAAAGTCGAAAGTTCGGAAAGTCGACTTTTATAAATTACCAAAAGTCGAAAGTTCGAAAAGTCGACTTTTTAAAAAACGGAAAAAGTCGAAAGGTCGAAAAGTTTTGTTTCAGCTATAGAACCCTAATGCATATACTTATTTACATTAAAAATAAATAATATAATGATATAAATTAACTTAATATGACTATAAATGAAAATTATAGTATAAAAAATTATATAAAATATGTTTCACTAATTAGTTGGAATACGTATTTACATTTAAAAATTCATAAAAATTCACTAGTTATTGCACTAACTCTATACCTTAAAAAAAAACTTTATTTATTGATACACTTTTAACAAACACTTCAATTACAAATATAATTTAAATTAATCACTAATTATTTAATAAAACTTTATTTATCACTATTTAATTTGAACTTAAGTTAGAACACACACTTTTTATTTAACACAACCGATGATTTTAAAATTCATAAATATACTGAGTATTGTCATGTTCTTCTTCTTTCTTTTAAAATGTAAACAGTAAAAAGTCGGTATTAATGTAATTTGTTATTGTAAAATTTGTCACTAACCAAAAATAATATACTTTTGTATACTAAAATGGATCGTTTTTGTATTATAATGTACTTTTTAATATTATCTATTAAGTTAATTTTTAGGGATCTTTGTTTGTAACTAAAATGTACTTTAAGATGAGCATAATTCGATAGTAATGTAATTTGTTTTTGTAAAATGTTTTTTATATGCTGAGTAACATTTTTGCGACACAAAAGAGACACATTTTAGTATACATATCGAAAATATAACTTCCAATTGCTGGCAGGGATATTACCCTCCAATTTTTTTAATGCTGGTTTTTGGGTTCCTTACAATATTTTCACATACATTTTTTATCCTTCACAACTTTTTTAATATCCATATATATTGTGGCCAAAATTTAGAAAACACAGAACGGTAGTCCACATTACCCGAAGTTACTCTACATTTATTCTAATTTTGATTGCTTCTTTTAACATTCACAAGGTCTTCGGGTCAAATTTGGTCCATTTTAAAGTTAGAATATATTTGTTTCTAAAAGTGAGTGGTTAATATTTTTATTACATATTGTATATTTATGGATTTTAATTAATTTCAAGGTTTAGGTTTTTAGAAACACAAATTGAAGAGAAAAATAGCTATAAAATTGTTTGCACTTAAGGTCTTTGGGTCATAATTGACCTGGAGTAAAAACCTTGAATTTTTCTTAGGCACAATTAAGTTCAATCATACTGGCTGAACATTATACTTATGAAAACTGGGATTTCCCGAGTAAATACCAAGCTATATTTTCTTATCATTCAATTTGACCCATTTTTAAATTAAAATTTAATTTTTTCTAAAATGAGTGGTTGATATTTTATGACTTTTATTTAAATTCAACAATTAGGTTTTTTTAAAAAAAAAATTACATAAAAAAATATATATTTTCTATTTATTTTAAATTCTACTTGAAGATCGTCAACGTCAGTAAATTTTAAGACCTTATGAAGGTTTAAATGCATTGTAGTATATACATTTTTTTCTTTTGTTTTTATAAAGCTAGACAATGAAAATGATCTTCAAGCTTTCCAGATCGCTTGTGACATTTGACATTAAAAGTACATATTCTTAAATAGTTGGAGTATTTGTTTTAAATAAGTTTTTTGTATATTTAATATTTTTTAAACTTTTAATATACTAAAGTTCATAAAAAACAATTTTAGAAAAAACCGGCTATTCGAGGAGAAAAACTCGGTTTCTTCAATTTTCAAAAAAACCGAAACCGACTTAACCAAAAAACCGGTTATAACCGGTTATTATAAACCGGGCCGATCACCCTAGTGGCAACGCTATACGTTCTAAATAGTAAAAACAACAAGTTTTTTCTTATATCTCAGTCATTTATTGGGCGATTTTCTCGATTTTAAATAGCAACCTAACGGATATATTTATGTATCAATCATGCATGTAAGCGATTTCTAGGCTTCGGAAAGTTGATTTCAAGTATTTGTTTTAAATAAGTTTTTTGTATATTTAATATTTTTTAAACTTTTAATATACTAAAGTTCATAAAAAACAATTTTAGAAAAAACCGGCTATTCGAGGAGAAAAACTCGGTTTCTTCAATTTTCAAAAAAACCGAAACCGACTTAACCAAAAAACCGGTTATAACCGGTTATTATAAACCAGGCCGATCACCCTAGTGGCAACGCTATACGTTCTAAATAGTAAAAACAACAAGTTTTTTCTTATATCTCAGTCATTTATTGGGCGATTTTCTCGATTTTAAATAGCAACCTAACGGATATATTTATGTATCAATCATGCATGTAAGCGATTTCTAGGCTTCGGAAAGTTGATTTCAACATACAGTCGGACATGGCTATATCGACTCTGCTATTTATAACGATCCATAATATACATACACTGAATCAATTAAGTCTCCGTACAGACATACTCATAATATTAACTAGCAAATTATGGTCACTTTTCAATACATATTTAAACCTTTTTTTTAATTCATTTTATAAAAAATCGTATAAACTAGAAATCAACATAAAAAAAACTACAAACATTTTCATTAAAAACATAAAAATTTACATAAATTCAATAATTGTACGAAAAGTATCACCAAAAAAGTCGCCGTACAGTTAACCTTTTTAAGGCAAGGAATCCCAATATTAATCTTAATTGAATTTATTATGTAATAGGTCCTCCTTTCTGAGCAATTGCTTCATTTTAATGGCTGTGCATGGAATGGACCAGCTTTGTTGTCAGGGAATCCAATAATAAGCAAATTTTAATGGATAGAAAGAAAATTATTATTAACTTGCAAAATGAAGGAAAAAATCTAACCGAAATCAAGAATATTGTAAAAAGACCACGCTCTTCCATTAAGTACGTTATTCAACAGTTCAAAAAACCGGAACAATGGAAAATAAACAAAGAACTGACCATCCAAGAAAAATAGACCACCACTTAGAGAGAAGAATTGTACGATTTGTAGAAGGTAATCCAAAAATTAACGCATGTGTAATTGCGGGAAACTTGAAAATTAGTGATGAATTAACGGCAAACCCCCAAACTGTAAGAAACACTCTTAAACTAAATGGATACAATGGTCGAATAAGCCGTAAGAAGCCCCTTGTTCGAAAAGTGAACATGAAAAAGAGATTGGATTACGCTATCGAGCATATTGATAAAGATTAACGTTTGTGTCAACGTCCTTCAAAAATTCCAACAAACGTCCACTGTACGAAGCATTGTATGGTCATTGTGATGTGAAATATGCTGTTGGAAACAATAGAATTTCCAACATCTTCAAATATTTATCGTCCTTTATTGATCAAGTGTAATGCAACAACCAAACCTAAGTAAAAAACATTTCCGTTGTGGACCTACAACATGATAAAGAAGCTATTTAAATAAAACTATTTTTAAATAAAGATAATAATACTTTTTATTTAAAAAATTCACATTATTAATAATTTTTCATGATATTGCAATATCTGTATTTATAAGTCTATCGAATCAGTTCCACTTTATATTAATGTACATTTATGACATACATATCGCACACCCAGTTCAAAAGTGGCGCAGCGCAAAATTGATTTTTCGGTTTTATACAGTGTTTAAAAAGCTACGATAACTAACAAATTTTTAACTGTTGCTACAAATACTGCTTCAAAAAAGTGTATGTAGCGGTAGCAGTAGCATTTGTCTTGTTTCGTTTTCTTGTTTTTTTAAAACTACTGCTACCTTCAAAATATAAAACTCTTAACAGAGCAGTAGTAATAAAACATGAATTGTAAATGAAGTAGTAGCATAAAAATACAAATCATTGCTATTGCTCTATATCGAGTTTTAATTTTTATTATTTAGAAATAAGGTAGCAGTTAAGTAGCAGTTGATGCAGCAGTTAAGGTAGCAATAAAAATAGTCAAAATAGAAAATCTTCAGTCATAACACCAAAATTGACAGAATTAAACCAGTGATGTTCACGCCATACAACAATTGTTTGAATTGTTTGAATTTACACACATTTGTTATGCTCTTTTAAAAACTTTTGTTCATTCATCGCTGAGAATGCGAAGAAACCATATGTGACGGACTATCGCAATTTTTTTCAGAAATTTATTAAGCATTGTTGTTGGTTGTTTTTGTTTGAAGCATAGCAAACACACGCGTTTCAATTACAATTGAACACAATAAAACAAAGTCAAAAATAAATACAAAATTTAAGAGAATTTCGGACTTACAATGTATATTTTTTCATTTCCTTAAAATTTAAATTACATTCATTTAATAAATTGGTTTTATTGGTTTTAGTTTTAAAAATTCTAAATCTAAACTTTCTTCATTTTGTTATTATTTTAAGTGTTTGACATTATGTTTGCTGGGTAGCTCTCTCACCAATACATCTTCATTTTTATTTTTGAACATCACTGGTGTATAACAAAAAAGCCGAACTTTTGTTTACAACACGACCAACTTACACAAATATACATTCACAACAACAACACATAATATACTTTTTTGGCTGAATATTTTTATTTTTGACTTATTTTATTGCTACCTCAACTGCTACTTAGCTGCTACTTCTTCTACTACCTCAACTGCTACTTCTATTACTCCTAATTTTAAAAGTAGCAGAATTAATAAAAAAATCTAATGACTCTGCTACATCAAAACTTTTTCTTTTTTAAGGTAGCAATAGAAAATAAATTACTCTGCTACTTTTAAATTTTTCTTTTATTGGTACTACGACAACTACTGCTACCAAAATGTGTAGGTAGCAGTAGTAGTAGTAATTGATTGACTCCGAGTTTTAATTAATTTTTTAACTAGACTACTTGTGTTTTTTCGTTGCTACTGCTACTTGTAGTCTAGTTTTTTAAACACTGGTTTTATATGCTTAAATTATGCACAATACACTTGTGTATCTATAAAAAAAAATATCAGTGTATTTTGAAGTTTGAGTTATGTCACTTTTGAAATGGGTGTGCGATATGTATGTATATGATTAAGATTTTTGAGAATTGGATTTGAATGCGTCAATACTGTTGAGTGACATTAAACAAAATTAATTGCACTTAATAAATGGAAATGCGAATCATAGGATGAAATACTTGGAATTTGGGAGAAAAGGCTATGACAGATAAATGGCATCAGGTACCAATTTCAGTATTTTTATTTCTAGAACATTACTCCATCGTTTTGTACTCACAAGAACAAACCTTCGCACATTGGGTTCAGTTGTGTCCAAAGTGGCGTTTAATTAAATTTTTAGAATTAACTGCTATTGTCACAAAATATTAAACGATTTTGTGAAATTTGAACCATCTAACCCCCATTAACACGAAGTCTGGTTATGCCTTAACTAATAGTTATACGGTCGGTTAAAATTATTTTTGTATGAAAACTGTCAGTATAACTATTAGTTAAAACATAACCAGACTTCGTGTTACTGGGGGTAAGTCGTTTATTTAATCCTTAGTTAGCTAAACAGTTTTTTTTTAATTTAATATTTATAAAGTTTTTTTTTGATGATGGAACCTCGAACTGCTAGTGTTTAAGTGTATAAGAATGATTTCATTTCTATAAAACATAGATGTGGAAGTATTTTTATAAATTAAGCTTAAATTATTATTTTATTTTATTAAAAAAAATTAAAAAATCGTTCAGTCATTTAAAAATTAATTTAACATAACTTAAATTTAAATATTCAACTTTTGTGACATTCAAATTAGACAGAATTTTTATTTAATCATTACGCTTTTGTTTTAAATTAAAACAGTGGAATAGAGAATAAGGGATGGTATTAAATAATATACATATCGTCACCTAAAATACAAAATAACATAATATCATTTCCTCAATAGTAAAAGTGATGGACAAAAAACCATTACAACAAGAAAAGTATCTATGATATAAACTTAACTTCTACGATTTTATCTTTAAACAGAATAACAAATACATTTCCGAATTTAGAATTTTCTTTTTATTATTATTTTTAAGTTATTCTTCATTATCAATCAAACTCTTGATTTTGGTATTTTTACGTTATTTTGCATTTTAGGTAAAAAAAATATTAATAAAATGCATTGCTGAACACCGCGAAAGTAAATTTCAAGTCTTTATTTATCTCCACCCCTGTTGTTGATTTCAGCATTCAGTTGTTTTTTAGCTGTTGACCGCTAAGAAATATTTTTACAAAAATAAAATACATATTTTTTGTAGAGTTGTATTTGTTGTAGAATTGGGACTATCTGAAAATAAATTCGTCTTAATGTATAACTTCTTAATTGCATTCAATATGAAATTATAACACACATTTAGAGGAACAGTGTCATTTAAAGTAAACGCTAATTATTAAAAATAATCGCATATAATCCTAAAATTATATCTGCTTTCCGCCAATGTGCTTCGTATACTTACAAATTATTTGGTCAATTCACAACGTATTCTAGAGTTGTACAAATCATTATTTTTTCATTTCTTCTGTCATTTAATAAGGATGGAAAAGGTAATTTTTGTTCGGCACCAATAAAATTTTAAATATTTCTTGTTTTAACATAATTTTACCATAACTTAATGTCTTCGTAATTATATTTTGAAATACATACACATACATGTATGTATATCAGCCATTCCTTGAAAAATTTCCAAACAATACGTCATTTGTACAACTATTTATTGTTAAATCAGTCAATATACATACATATGTATGTACTACAAATTGTGAATTGAACAAATATACATTTTTATTGTATTTGCTAAAGATTGGAAAATGAGAAACGTAACACTTACTGATTTGGTCCGATTCCATTTGAGTTCATGCTATACTCGATACCTTTGAAATTTCAAATGTCTTTGATTCCTATTGTATAATTTCCAATACAAAAGTATGTAGGTACATATGTAAGTATATTTGTAATAAATAATAATAATATATGTATGTAGTATATGATCGTTGCGCCTGTATAATACTTTGATATTCAGATATTATTTTAATTACAAATAGCTATTTTTGTTGGAGCAGCCATGATATTAATATTTGATCTATATTGTTTTAAATTTACATTTAGAATTCTTAATATTTTCCACTTAAATTAAAGATGTTTACATTTTTAAAGATCCATTTCTCAAAATGTTTCTTCTAGGTGTTACCGATAATAAGCTGGATCAATTTCAACTAGGGTTTGGGGTCCGGGAATTCCCGGGAAATTTAAAATTAATTAAAAATACTTTAATATATTTAAATATGACATCTCTGCTTGATGAATGGCTTGTTCCAAATATTAGTGGAGGTTTTAAACACCATTAAGGATACAGTAGAAGCATTAAGCCGAAATGAAACCATTTTTCTGATATGTGATGTTATAATGAACACACTTTATGAACAGCAGTTATCTAAAAATTCTACGATTTCTCAAAAAACGGTTCATTCAATTAAATTAAACCTAAAAACTTCAACATTATAAGATAAATTATAATATAAAAACACAATGTTAAAAATTTATTGACAGCAAATGTATGAACGTCTATTTGACCACAATGTTCCCTCATCTGTTAAAGCGTTGATGATGAGGTTTCCGAAATACAAATGGAACAAAATTTTAAAAACAAATTAGAATATTCAATCAATATTGAAAAGGAAAGCCCTAAACATTTAAGGTCAAATGCTGAAAGTTTTAAGCGGGAATTAGATTTATTTGAAGCAAGTAGCAATCGGAGAATACATTTTGATTGTCTTTATAATACTTTAATAACGACAAAGCCAACACATGTTTAAAGCGAAAGTGTTTTCTCGTCGAATGACTTATTGAATGCATTAGTAATTTTGACAAATCAATTTTTTAAAAATTATAATAGTTTATATTATATTAATAGTTCTATGACGGACATATAACATTATTTTTATGATATAATAGCGGTATTCACAATGTAGAGTACTTTCTATAGCAAAGTAGCAGTTTAGCAGAAAACAAAATACATTAGAACTACTTTTTTACTGCTTTACTCTTAAACTATATGAGGTAATTTTGAATTTCATATTTTTGTTTTAAAATGAATTTAATTTTAAAATATATATATTTTATATAAAAAAAAAAAATATAACAGAAAAAATCAAAAGAAAGAATCTAAAAAATGCATTAAAAATCACATTACCATTTTAATCTACTCGAATTATAAACGAATAACTCGAATTATTATGAATACCGCAAATATTTAATTTTATAGTAACAAGTGATCTCCAAATATTTTAACAAACTTTTTTTGGTTTTATGTGGGTACAATTGAATTGTAATGTATTGTTTTTCTTTTTTTTTTAATAAAATGACACAATTTTATAAAATAATTTTCTTTTTTACTTATTTTTCTAGTTAAAAAACATTCCCGGTATTTCCGGGAATCACGGGAAATGAAATTTTTCATTCCCGTTTCCCGGGAAATTAAATTATCCGGGAAACCCCAAACCCTAATTTCAACATTCAATAATATATGTAGGTGTCATATGAAAGTTTACCAACATCTAGCTCTAGGACAAATATTTTGAGAAGTGATATCTTAAAATGATGTAAACATTTATTTTAGTTTTGAACATGACTGATTTTTTTGATCACGCGTTTCTTTTCTCTTACATAGGAACATGTATTCTTTTGACCCAAACGATTTTTAAGAATTTCTTTCAGATTTTTTCGTTACATCTTTGCATAACTTGATTTTGTAGAAAAAAATCGGAAATTGTAGACGATATCCTAGTCATATGTGATTCTTAAGCCCATATTAAAATTAAACGTCACACATTGGTATGAGAAAAAAAAGAGGGAAATAAAATGTAACTTCTAAACCCATAGTCCGATTTGAATGAAATTTGACATACGCAAAGAAGAAGTGTTGCAGAGTTTAAGTTTTGAATTTTGACCGCATGGGCCAACCTAGGGTGCGGCCAGGGTTCCCCAAAGTAGGACACCTCGGGTATGTTCTATTTTTGAAACTATCCTATTTCTTCGGCTGTGTTCCGATCAATTATCTCTTATAACTTAGGAGATATTCGCATTTGGAAATTAAATTCAACATCTTTATCCACCCTACTCCAGTTTTTTGATAACAAAAAACTGCAAACAAAAAAGAATTATTTAAAAATCGTGACTGACTCCAAAATGCATTTGAATTTAAAAATGTTAAAAAAGGTGATTTTAGTTTTTGGGAAAAAGTACTTATTTTCTTTTTAAGTTCTCTAAAAAATATCTAGGAAGATGTATTAGGAATTTACACTTTTTGAAAAGCTAACTTCACACTAAATATTTTAAATGAAAATAAATTTCAAAATTGTTGATACCGAGAGGACCAGGTCCATCCAAATAACGCCTATTTTTTTATGTAAATTTCAACTTTAGGGCAAAAATTCTCAAATCGCATACTCGATATCAAAATATAGTAACCGTTTTTAGATGGCCAAATATGTTCTTAATTACTTTGTAAAGGGTTCTCAAAAAGTATAAATTCCTAATACACCTTTTTCAAAAAACTAACCAAAAATCGCCTTTTTTAAAATTTTTAAATTCTGATGCATATAACTTTGGAGTCAGTCACGATTTTTATATAATTCTTTTTTGGTTTGGTATATAATTCTTTTTATACATTTGTTGTTAGTCCAACAAAATACAATTGGAGAAAATCGGGAAATATTTGGACCCGCTGTTATCAAAAAACTGGAGTAGGGTGGGTAAAAATGTTGAAAATTTAATTTTCAAATGCGAATATCTCCTAAGTTATAAGAGATAATTGATAGCTTCGACGAGGTTTTTTATAGTGCTTGACAAGGAGATTCTATATATGTAATGGCCCCTGGTGGGCCCATGCGGTCAAAATTCAAGAATTAAACTCAAAAACACTGGTTTTATATGCTTAAATTATGCACAATACACTTGTGTATCTATAAAAAAAAATATCAGTGTATTTTGAAGTTTGAGTTATGTCACTTTTGAAATGGGTGTGCGATATGTATGTATATGATTAAGATTTTTGAGAATTGGATTTGAATGCGTCAATACTGTTGAGTGACATTAAACAAAATTAATTGCACTTAATAAATGGAAATGCGAATCATAGGATGAAATACTTGGAATTTGGGAGAAAAGGCTATGACAGATAAATGGCATCAGGTACCAATTTCAGTATTTTTATTTCTAGAACATTACTCCATCGTTTTGTACTCACAAGAACAAACCTTCGCACATTGGGTTCAGTTGTGTCCAAAGTGGCGTTTAATTAAATTTTTAGAATTAACTGCTATTGTCACAAAATATTAAACGATTTTGTGAAATTTGAACCATCTAACCCCCATTAACACGAAGTCTGGTTATGCCTTAACTAATAGTTATACGGTCGGTTAAAATTATTTTTGTATGAAAACTGTCAGTATAACTATTAGTTAAAACATAACCAGACTTCGTGTTACTGGGGGTAAGTCGTTTATTTAATCCTTAGTTAGCTAAACAGTTTTTTTTTAATTTAATATTTATAAAGTTTTTTTTTGATGATGGAACCTCGAACTGCTAGTGTTTAAGTGTATAAGAATGATTTCATTTCTATAAAACATAGATGTGGAAGTATTTTTATAAATTAAGCTTAAATTATTATTTTATTTTATTAAAAAAAATTAAAAAATCGTTCAGTCATTTAAAAATTAATTTAACATAACTTAAATTTAAATATTCAACTTTTGTGACATTCAAATTAGACAGAATTTTTATTTAATCATTACGCTTTTGTTTTAAATTAAAACAGTGGAATAGAGAATAAGGGATGGTATTAAATAATATACATATCGTCACCTAAAATACAAAATAACATAATATCATTTCCTCAATAGTAAAAGTGATGGACAAAAAACCATTACAACAAGAAAAGTATCTATGATATAAACTTAACTTCTACGATTTTATCTTTAAACAGAATAACAAATACATTTCCGAATTTAGAATTTTCTTTTTATTATTATTTTTAAGTTATTCTTCATTATCAATCAAACTCTTGATTTTGGTATTTTTACGTTATTTTGCATTTTAGGTAAAAAAAATATTAATAAAATGCATTGCTGAACACCGCGAAAGTAAATTTCAAGTCTTTATTTATCTCCACCCCTGTTGTTGATTTCAGCATTCAGTTGTTTTTTAGCTGTTGACCGCTAAGAAATATTTTTACAAAAATAAAATACATATTTTTTGTAGAGTTGTATTTGTTGTAGAATTGGGACTATCTGAAAATAAATTCGTCTTAATGTATAACTTCTTAATTGCATTCAATATGAAATTATAACACACATTTAGAGGAACAGTGTCATTTAAAGTAAACGCTAATTATTAAAAATAATCGCATATAATCCTAAAATTATATCTGCTTTCCGCCAATGTGCTTCGTATACTTACAAATTATTTGGTCAATTCACAACGTATTCTAGAGTTGTACAAATCATTATTTTTTCATTTCTTCTGTCATTTAATAAGGATGGAAAAGGTAATTTTTGTTCGGCACCAATAAAATTTTAAATATTTCTTGTTTTAACATAATTTTACCATAACTTAATGTCTTCGTAATTATATTTTGAAATACATACACATACATGTATGTATATCAGCCATTCCTTGAAAAATTTCCAAACAATACGTCATTTGTACAACTATTTATTGTTAAATCAGTCAATATACATACATATGTATGTACTACAAATTGTGAATTGAACAAATATACATTTTTATTGTATTTGCTAAAGATTGGAAAATGAGAAACGTAACACTTACTGATTTGGTCCGATTCCATTTGAGTTCATGCTATACTCGATACCTTTGAAATTTCAAATGTCTTTGATTCCTATTGTATAATTTCCAATACAAAAGTATGTAGGTACATATGTAAGTATATTTGTAATAAATAATAATAATATATGTATGTAGTATATGATCGTTGCGCCTGTATAATACTTTGATATTCAGATATTATTTTAATTACAAATAGCTATTTTTGTTGGAGCAGCCATGATATTAATATTTGATCTATATTGTTTTAAATTTACATTTAGAATTCTTAATATTTTCCACTTAAATTAAAGATGTTTACATTTTTAAAGATCCATTTCTCAAAATGTTTCTTCTAGGTGTTACCGATAATAAGCTGGATCAATTTCAACTAGGGTTTGGGGTCCGGGAATTCCCGGGAAATTTAAAATTAATTAAAAATACTTTAATATATTTAAATATGACATCTCTGCTTGATGAATGGCTTGTTCCAAATATTAGTGGAGGTTTTAAACACCATTAAGGATACAGTAGAAGCATTAAGCCGAAATGAAACCATTTTTCTGATATGTGATGTTATAATGAACACACTTTATGAACAGCAGTTATCTAAAAATTCTACGATTTCTCAAAAAACGGTTCATTCAATTAAATTAAACCTAAAAACTTCAACATTATAAGATAAATTATAATATAAAAACACAATGTTAAAAATTTATTGACAGCAAATGTATGAACGTCTATTTGACCACAATGTTCCCTCATCTGTTAAAGCGTTGATGATGAGGTTTCCGAAATACAAATGGAACAAAATTTTAAAAACAAATTAGAATATTCAATCAATATTGAAAAGGAAAGCCCTAAACATTTAAGGTCAAATGCTGAAAGTTTTAAGCGGGAATTAGATTTATTTGAAGCAAGTAGCAATCGGAGAATACATTTTGATTGTCTTTATAATACTTTAATAACGACAAAGCCAACACATGTTTAAAGCGAAAGTGTTTTCTCGTCGAATGACTTATTGAATGCATTAGTAATTTTGACAAATCAATTTTTTAAAAATTATAATAGTTTATATTATATTAATAGTTCTATGACGGACATATAACATTATTTTTATGATATAATAGCGGTATTCACAATGTAGAGTACTTTCTATAGCAAAGTAGCAGTTTAGCAGAAAACAAAATACATTAGAACTACTTTTTTACTGCTTTACTCTTAAACTATATGAGGTAATTTTGAATTTCATATTTTTGTTTTAAAATGAATTTAATTTTAAAATATATATATTTTATATAAAAAAAAAAAATATAACAGAAAAAATCAAAAGAAAGAATCTAAAAAATGCATTAAAAATCACATTACCATTTTAATCTACTCGAATTATAAACGAATAACTCGAATTATTATGAATACCGCAAATATTTAATTTTATAGTAACAAGTGATCTCCAAATATTTTAACAAACTTTTTTTGGTTTTATGTGGGTACAATTGAATTGTAATGTATTGTTTTTCTTTTTTTTTTAATAAAATGACACAATTTTATAAAATAATTTTCTTTTTTACTTATTTTTCTAGTTAAAAAACATTCCCGGTATTTCCGGGAATCACGGGAAATGAAATTTTTCATTCCCGTTTCCCGGGAAATTAAATTATCCGGGAAACCCCAAACCCTAATTTCAACATTCAATAATATATGTAGGTGTCATATGAAAGTTTACCAACATCTAGCTCTAGGACAAATATTTTGAGAAGTGATATCTTAAAATGATGTAAACATTTATTTTAGTTTTGAACATGACTGATTTTTTTGATCACGCGTTTCTTTTCTCTTACATAGGAACATGTATTCTTTTGACCCAAACGATTTTTAAGAATTTCTTTCAGATTTTTTCGTTACATCTTTGCATAACTTGATTTTGTAGAAAAAAATCGGAAATTGTAGACGATATCCTAGTCATATGTGATTCTTAAGCCCATATTAAAATTAAACGTCACACATTGGTATGAGAAAAAAAAGAGGGAAATAAAATGTAACTTCTAAACCCATAGTCCGATTTGAATGAAATTTGACATACGCAAAGAAGAAGTGTTGCAGAGTTTAAGTTTTGAATTTTGACCGCATGGGCCAACCTAGGGTGCGGCCAGGGTTCCCCAAAGTAGGACACCTCGGGTATGTTCTATTTTTGAAACTATCCTATTTCTTCGGCTGTGTTCCGATCAATTATCTCTTATAACTTAGGAGATATTCGCATTTGGAAATTAAATTCAACATCTTTATCCACCCTACTCCAGTTTTTTGATAACAAAAAACTGCAAACAAAAAAGAATTATTTAAAAATCGTGACTGACTCCAAAATGCATTTGAATTTAAAAATGTTAAAAAAGGTGATTTTAGTTTTTGGGAAAAAGTACTTATTTTCTTTTTAAGTTCTCTAAAAAATATCTAGGAAGATGTATTAGGAATTTACACTTTTTGAAAAGCTAACTTCACACTAAATATTTTAAATGAAAATAAATTTCAAAATTGTTGATACCGAGAGGACCAGGTCCATCCAAATAACGCCTATTTTTTTATGTAAATTTCAACTTTAGGGCAAAAATTCTCAAATCGCATACTCGATATCAAAATATAGTAACCGTTTTTAGATGGCCAAATATGTTCTTAATTACTTTGTAAAGGGTTCTCAAAAAGTATAAATTCCTAATACACCTTTTTCAAAAAACTAACCAAAAATCGCCTTTTTTAAAATTTTTAAATTCTGATGCATATAACTTTGGAGTCAGTCACGATTTTTATATAATTCTTTTTTGGTTTGGTATATAATTCTTTTTATACATTTGTTGTTAGTCCAACAAAATACAATTGGAGAAAATCGGGAAATATTTGGACCCGCTGTTATCAAAAAACTGGAGTAGGGTGGGTAAAAATGTTGAAAATTTAATTTTCAAATGCGAATATCTCCTAAGTTATAAGAGATAATTGATAGCTTCGACGAGGTTTTTTATAGTGCTTGACAAGGAGATTCTATATATGTAATGGCCCCTGGTGGGCCCATGCGGTCAAAATTCAAGAATTAAACTCAAAAATACTTCTTCTTTGCGCATGTTAAATTTCATTCAAATCTGACTAAGGGTTTAGAAGTTACAGATTTATTTCCCTCTTTTTTTTCTCTCATACCACTGTACGTCAGTTTATTATAGTTGTGTTCGCGTTCTTTCCAGTAAAAATGATCCAGAATCTTTATTTTAGAGAATAGAAATAAATTTATTCTCAATCTGAAGTACGCGGACAACAATTTGTAAAAACTTTTATTAAAAAAAATAACAATCGCTGTTTAATCACAAAGAAACAAAAAGTTCATATAATGATTTTTAAGCAACAAACACAATGTGTTTAACACATACAAACTGTAAAAATAACAGTTAATGGTAATAAGATATATATTTTGTTGAACATTTAAAATTAGAAAAAAATGTTTTTTATTCCTAAATCGCTAAATGAAAATACTCCGACATTGATTTATATACTACATTTATGATCTTCAATGAAAAACAAACTCATTTAAAAACGTACATACATATTTTTAATTCATTGTTGTAAAAATTGAAATTTATAAAAAAGAAATACTTTTTACCATTAAGATCTTCAAAGTGAGTGACCTTAAATTGATTTGTGGATGAAATCGATTTGCGCGAACCCGTTCATCGAAAATCTTTTGGATCTTAAGAATTCACATTCCATTTTCGATTAAACGACCTAATAAATTGAAGTATAACTACAGTTTATTTATAAAATATTTATAGTGTTTGAAATGTTCCTGCAGGTACATAGGTATGTGTTTTCAATTTAGTTCTTGCACTAGAAATCACTGATTTAATTTAGTTATAAGTAGTTGTCATGTTTACGTATAAATTTTTAGAAAATTTTAAAGCAACGGAATTAATAATGAAAAAAATTAAAATAATTTATTAAACATACACACACACACAAAGGAGTTAAATAGAAGATACATACATGTAATAAAGAAACGCAAATATGTGTTATTTTTATTTTTTGAACGTTTTCAAATGTTTTGAATATTCAATGAGCTTTGGAAACAAACAATCGATCATCCATTATCATCTCCAAATTGAATCAACGGAAGATCAGAAATTAAACATGCATTCAACTACGAATTATACACAAGATGGGAAAAAGAGGGGTACGGGTTGGTTTGTGTGTTTTAAAATGCAAATCTGATCATATCAATAATAAATATTTTTTATTTATTTATTTATTTATTTATTAATCTAATTCTTCTTATTGGCGTTCGAAACTGTTTAAACAATATAGAACTATATAATTACAAAATACATACATACATACATATGTAGTTATGTATGTATGTGTGTATGTATATACATATAATAATTACATAGGATATGTATAATATATAATAATAATAATGTATGTGAATAAGTACATATGTATGTTTGTCTGTATGTTTAAACATTTACATACATACAACTGTATTTTTTCTATAGGTATTTATTATCTAAATCATGCAAAAATGGAGATATAAACTCATCGTTAACGGAAATTTAACATGCAGTGTTCGTTCTCATGCTTCAGATACATGCCCTTCAGATCCCTCATACGCATGCAACTTTTGTAGTTTGATGATGAATAAAATGTTAAAATATATTCGCAAATAAATATGTAATTAAAGATAAAGGACACTGTTGCAAGGAGCATAACATGCCACATCCAATTTGGTCAAACAGCTTTATATTTAACAAAATATCATGTTCTTTTCATGCATCAACACATCTATTAAAATTAGATACATACATATATATATATATATAAACATATTCCTCTTTCATAACTTGCATGCATTTCATCCAGAAATCAAATGATTTTAATATACATACATAAGTATAGAACATATTTATACACATTGAACTTTAGATAGACTAACCCCCATTCGTTTTAGAAAACCTCAATTTATAATTCTCAAATAAGTTTATTCTTCAATTATATCTACATACATATGTACAAATGTATGTGTTAAAATCTTGACATTCCACTTTGGACCGATCACAATAAAAAAATATAATAAATGTTAGTCTTTGGTATAACTTGTTCTTTTATAAATTGGCAAAAATGTTCAAAAATATATTGAAATTTTTTATAATTTTCTTAATAAAATGACAATAGGGAGAATCCATATCAAAACGGACAGAAAACAGCTATTTTCGGATTTTCGGACATATTACGGTTCCAAAGGATTCCTCAAATCAATGACTTTTCCATCGGAAACCCTTTCCATTTCAAAAATATCGCTATTTGAAAATTGACAAATTTGTAAAAATTTTCTAAAATTATATACTCATAATTGCCCACTCAAAGTCCAACATAATTTTTGATTCCATTTTAAAGCAAAGATATTGTCCTTAAAATGGTGTGAATAAAATTGTTTACTTCCAAAATGTAAATTTTCGGAGTATATATTTCAATGTAAAAAATAACAAAAATGGTGTTAAAAATTCAAAAAGAACATGGTATGAGGACACCTAAACTCTGTACTATATTCGTGCAAAATAATTTCGATGGAGACTCGATTAGTTCAGGAGTTATAAAGTAAAACGTTATTAAAAGTACGTTTTTTCATATAAAATTAAATTTATATAGTAAAACACAAGTGCTTAAATTTTTATATGAATTTATATGAAAAAACGTACTTTTAATAACGTTTTTCTTTATAACGCCTGAACTAATCGAGTTTCCATCGAAATTTTTTAGCACGAATATAGTAGAGAGTTTAGGTGTCCTCATACCATGTTCTTTATTAATTTTTAACACTGCGATCTTTGATATTTTTTATATTGAAATATATACTCCGAATATTGATCTTTAACCTTTTGGGAGTAAACTATTTTATTCACACCATTATAAGGACAATGTCTTTGGTTTTAAAATGGAGTTAAAAATTATGCTGGTCTTTGAATAGTTTCAAAGTTATAGGCAATTATGTGTATATAATTTTAGCCAATTGTAACAAATTTTTCAATTTTCAAATAGCGATAATTTTACATCGGAATGAGTTTCTATTGGAAAAGTCATTGATATGAGAACCCCACAACATTTTTTTTTGAAAATACTGTAAAGTTTTTTTGTGGATTTTGGACATGAGAACAGCTGACATGGCTCAATCGGCTAAGAATTTCATAAGAAACAATAACAACAAAATCGACAAAATTTTAAAGGTGGTTCCAGTAGTACAAATATGGTCCAAATTTTAACCCTCCGTTAGTCGCAATCATTTTCAATCGAGACTAGTCGCAATGTATCAAATGATATCAATCCATAAAAAAGGAGCGTTTTAAAATAATCTTCACTTTTTATTACGAAAACATAAAAACAATATTAAATGCAATGTATTTAAAAGAGCAATACATAAAAAATTGCAGTAAAAATATTATTTTATCAAAAAAATAGGTTAAAATTTAGGGTGATTAAAAAAATTTACAATAAAAAAATGTTTGCCTGTATCAACCAGATCAGTTGCGACTAACGGAAGGTTAAATTCCATGGTAAGGTTTTTTTTAAAAAAAAAAATGTTAAGTAAAATTATAAATATTTTTAGACGTTTCTCCACATAATTAATTATAAGTCAAAAGTGGTTAGTCCGATGTTATTAAAATAAACATAGAAAAATTGAGATTTACATAATCTTAATCCGTTTATATATTGCGTGAAAATAGCAAATTTTTTTTGTTTTAAAAAAATTATGAAAAATCGAAAACTGCTAAAATTTTTCAGATTTATATAGTGTTTATAAACCGGATAACCGGTTACCGAAAAACCGGTTTTTGGCGAACCGGTTAATTAAAATGTTGATTTTCGGTTAACCGGTTTACTAAAATTAATAAAATTCATGTTTTGTTGCATTTATATCCACATTATATCAAACATTTGGTCTGATTTGAAACCTAAACTGCTGATTTACAATATAAACCTTTTTAGATAAAACTTTTTAAGAATTACAATGATTCTAAATAGTAGAGGATGATGAGTTTACTTAAAAACTTTTTCTGAATAAATTATACATAATGAAACTATTAAAAATTAATATTAAATTCCGCATAATTCTAGAAGTTAAGCTAAATCTTACTAATGATTCATTATAAACTTAGGTATGATTTCTGTCAATAAATTTGACTTCATTACTGTATTTTGTTCGAAATGTTCTCTTATTGTAGAAAGTTCCTTTTCAGAAATAAACAGTCTAAAATTCATGATTTCAAATATTTTTGAAATCTGTCAATGTAGTTTTATTAATTATTTGGTAAGATTTATAATGAAAAATAATCACAGTTAAGAAGAATTGAGTTTGAATATTATATGTCCTTTTTTGGGACTTGGAACATTTTCTGTTTCATATCAGAAAGTTGAGGTTTAAAATTATTAAATATGTATTTAATTAAAAAAATTGTGACTTACATATTTTGGTTGAAATTTAATGAATATTTAGTATCATATTTATACTCAATTCCATTCGACTGAGATAATAATTTTGAAATTTTTACAAAATAAAATGGACTTAGCACTTTTGCATATTTATAGTTATTTAATATTAAACTTTAAAGCTATGTATACTTTATTGGACATTTTATGTTTTCTTCACATATATGTCGGTTAACCAGTTTTTTCGAAGTCGGTTAACCGAAAAACCGGTTTTCTAAAAAAGCCCAATTTTCGGTTAACCGACAAACCGGATTTTAAAAAAGTCACATATAATAGGAACAAAATAAGATATAGATCAAAATCGATTAATTATTTTCGAATTTATTCACAATTAAGTGAATTCGCTCATTTTCAAAAAATTTTAGTATTTAATGTTCTTCTTTCGATTGATTGAATTTTGAAAACATTTTCCCCATGTTATGTACAAATTTTTAAGAAAAGACTCCATCGATTTTTATGATTGATATATCATTTTGTTCCCATTAATAATATCAGACTAGTTGTTGTTGAGAAAATTATACATAGAATTGAAAAATTTTACAATTTTTGTACTTAGGTAGCCATGATGCATCAAATCTATATAGAAGAGAACCTTATATTGGACCTATGATCAATTATAGACCAATCTTCATGAAATTCGGTACAGTTTTACATGTCGAAGATATCCAGACAAATTTTTCTCCAAATCAGTTTTATATACAAATATATCACATCTAAAAACGTTGTGCATATCGATATATAAATGACCAAAGTTCTCATATATCGTTCACTTCCGAAATTTACTTTAACGAGCATAAAATTCTTAAAAATATCAGTATCCAAAACCAGTTCTATATAAATATGTAAATTTGATATTGAAAGAAATTACCGAATTTAATGCGATCGGTCCATAGGTGGTCACAGTTCCCATATAAAGCCCACTTCCGAAAATCACTCACGAAAATACAGTAATTATTGGAATTTTAAATGAAAAATGTATTTGCTCATTTACTCAGTCGTGCTTGACCGACTATACTTTCGTGTATGTTTTAAACCTAACTTTTGATATGGTCTGTTAAAATAATTTGTATATTTATTACTGGGAAGTTAAAAAATAACTAAACATTGTGAATATAGAGGTTAGTGATATTAAAATACACAATTATTACTATTTATTTTGCGATCGGCCCACTACAACATAGACATGCAATGTATGTTCAGTGATTTTCTAAAATCGGTACAATCAATCGAGTACCAGAACTGATGAGTACTACGTATATATTAAGACGTTCTACTACCCATTTTATAATTTCTTAAATATTGAGGAAGAGGCATATTTTTGGTTCGAGTATAGATTTATTTCTTAATAAAGCGATGGAGATAAATTATTTAGCATCGATATAATGACAACACCTAATGACAAACTTCGCTATACGTCTTGACAATTCGAAAATTGTCAATCGATCTATACATTCGAATAGAAAAATGAAACTTCTAACTTCAATAATTGAAAGTACAGGTGTGTAAAAAATCATAGACATGTGAAAGGACAAATTAACAGAACTGTTTTTTAGTTTTTTTTGTAATTTCGAGGAGTGCGTGTAATTGTGACACTTGATATTAAATCCAACATTGAAAATTTTAGTAAAATCGGATAATGTTAACGTATGTCGATGTGCCTGCCGGTTTTTTAATTTTTGCAAATAATACTTTTAAGTCGCATTTACAACAAAAATCGATTAGAAAATCTAACAATACAATTTACTCGTTTTTGAATACATATTTTATAATGCTTGACATTTTTTAAGATTCGTAAAATCTCTGATTTGATTTTTTCAAATAAATTGAAACTCAAAACTCTAATTTTAAACTTAAAGATTTTATTAAGAGCAAATAGGAGATCAAAACTCGAAAGTAATTATTATGTAAACACTTCTCCTTGATTTGAACTTAAAGGATTTCGAGAAAGCACACGTTTTTCATTGAAATTGGGAAATTTTAACAATTTCACCACTGGCGTCAAAGGAAATATTTTTAAATATTTGGAATTTGTAATAAAATGAATTCGAACTATTATATATTTCTTAATCGAGTTTTTTTTAAACAAAGCAGTATTCTACAAGGTCTGAAGATCCTTTTAGAATAAAATCAAACCTTTGATATACTTGACACGGTTACGGTCTTCGTGGTTAACGTTTTACAAATTATTTAAAGTCTTCAGTATATATGTTCCACGTATTGATTAATATGTATTATTCTGAATTTGTTCTTTAAAACTGAGCAATACTATAAATTAATGACTTATTGATCAAATCCTTAAATCACCAACCAACCGCTGTAACGCCAATTAAGGTGTATATCTTACATAAATCACAATTCGATATACAGGTTTTGTCAATAAGTCTTTATTGACCATTAATTCTACGTCTCAGGTCCCCAAATGCTGGACAGTCACAGCTTCTACAGAAGTTGTTGTAAAAGATTTGTAACCATTGATCATGTATGTACACTAGGATTCCTATTCGGGAATTTTTTTTTTGGAAATTTCGGTAATTTCTCTTTAAAAATAAAGAAGTGGCCACTCAAAATCCGTACGGATTAAAGTGAGCATAACTTTTAAACGAAACAACGTATGTTAACATTTTATACGTGAAATTAAAGGTAATTTATTATGCTTTAAAAAAATATAACTGTAGGTTTATGTGTCTTTATTGCAAATAAATTTTCTGGCTTTTCTTCTTATGCCTCCCATTAATAGCTGCACAACTTTTCTTCCCACTTCTACCGTTATTCCAGCATATTTATTCCACTTTGTTCTCATCAAAATCTGGTTATTTACTGTACCTGCAATCTTTTTCAATTTACGTTTAACAATTGCCCAATATATCTCAATTGGACGAAGATTTGGGCAATTTGTGTTTTGGTATAACATCAATATTATTCTCATTATAACACTTCATAGTTGTATTTGAGTAATGACAACTTGTCATTGAATAATGGCAACTTGGCTAAAACTTTGTATCAGACGTGTGATGTCTTATAAATGACAGCAATCGCTTTTCCAAACTCTCTTTTTATATATAATTCTGAAAATTCTTTAAAAACATATCTGAAAAGCTTGACTCTTCAAACCGCAGCTGCGGATTGTCTGCAAAATTAATATTTTTGTTAAATTTTACGTATTCATATTTAAAGGCCACACAACCTCGAGCTGCCGAGAGCAAAATTTTTTATCTGATATCTGTCGAAAATCAGATATTGGCTATCTTATATCCCGACAAAGTAGGATTTTCTAGATATTTGTGCACAATTCTTTCTCTAGCTTCTTTTTCCATTGTGTCTACACTTTTTAAAACTAAACATAAAGATTTGCAATTCATTGTAGAATAACGGTAGATTTGTTGTTAAAAACGTATGTAAATATTTTTCCATTTTGATAATGGGGCGTTGTTATGATTACTACAGTGCGTACGGATTTAAAGTGGCCACTTCTTTATAGTATTATTTTAGCACAAATAATTTTTTGACAATCGAATGATTCGATTATATCCTGCAATTTAAACAACTTAATTTTTGTAACCCCAACTAAAATTTTTGAGCCACAACAGAAAATTCAGAAAAAAATTTTTAAAAAAAAATTATTTAAAACAGAAAAATTAACATTTCTAGTAGGTTGACTTAATACAAATTAAAATTGTATGTTCTTAGAAAATTATTGAGATGCTTGACATTACAACTAATTATTTAGAGAAAATAATTTGTTTGGATTTATTTACATATGTATGCACATATCGCACACTCAGTTCAAAAGTGACACAACTCAAAATTAATTTGTCGGGTTATATAAACCCGAAAAATTAATGTTACGCTTAAACTATGCACAATACGCATGTTTATCTATACAAAAGATATCAGTGTATTCTGTTGTTGTTAACTGTGGCTAAAAAAAACAATAATGTCTTTCATTATGTTTCAATTGGTATATATTTATTTTTGATTTCTGAAAAATTTAAATTTTGAGTTGTGTCACTTTTGAACATTGCACTCTCTGGATGTAACTAGCTAAGAATAGTGAACAATGTCTTAAATTGAGTAGTCCTAATTGCATCGGTTATTTTAATAGTCCCGTTAAATGGAATTGGTTTGATAACAAAATCTTATTTACTGTATACGTTTTTAAGTCAATTGACTTTTTTCAGCAGTCAATGCAGTTTGCCGCTTTAATGGTCCTAGACTATGAGTTCCAGTTCCAATTTCGTTTATTATCGAGTATTTGCCATTAGAGAATAATTATAGTGTTACTCCATTTATTCTAGAGGTAACAAATTGAGTGATTTTGTACCTCCTTGTGAATAATACTAGTTCTGTTTTGGCTGGATTTACTTCAAGCTCACATTCCTGGCACCATTCTAATATTTTCCCGTAGTTACATCGTCCGCATAAGCAGGAGTTGTGCAACATGTTTGCTCCATTGTTTTTAGCAGAGTGCTGATATTAAGATTCCAGAGCAGTGAATCTAATTCTTTTTAATTTTCAAGAATTAGATCAGTATTAACAAAATGTTTAAAAATTTCGGAATTGTAATAGTTGGACTAAAATTTATATTAGAGCTTGTATTAACCTTGGGAAGTTGAAACTAGAAACTTATTTTCTAAACAATTTTTACTCAAAACTAAAAAATTTTCCAACAGAGTTTAACACGTTTTTTACACAAAATGATAAATTTGAATGTTTTCCCTTTAAAATAATTTGTAAACTAAGCGCATGCGGGCTAACATTATCATATTTGACAAAAATATTCAGAGTTGTACTATTTTATTCAGTGTCATAATAATCCGATCCACACTCCTCGAAGTTCTCAAAAACAAAAAATAAAAACATATTACTTACTACAAATCGAGGGCTTATATTCAAATAGGTGTATATATGCTGCAAATAATCCTTATAAATATAAAACCTCAATATATTTTTATATATTTTAAAGTCATATGTAGTGAATTGATTATCAACACATAGTTTAAATTGAAGAAGAATTTTGTGACCTGGCATTTGAAATCCTTTATTTTATTTATTTCTTAATTACTTTACTTCTTATTTTAGATTGTTCTTACATTAAACGATATTTTAAAATTTATGTACCTATAATAATTATATATATTTTTATTCATTTTTTAATTCGAATCATGCTATATTCAGTGCAATGTTATTTTCAAGATCATGCAAAATATTCGAATGCATTCAACAGTCGAAAAAACATTTTTTCATCCATAAAAATAAAGAAAATATTATTAGATTAACATTGAAAAGCATTCAAAAATCACTTTTATAAATTTATAAGGGCAAAAAGCTAAAAAAAAGACAAACGATATGAAAATAAAGTATTAGATAGAAGATACATGCAAAATGCAACAAACATCATTGAATATTCAAAATATCTTAACTAATGTTTATAATAGACATACATACATGGCAATTACCACATATAAACTTTGCAGATATTTACAATGAGAGATTGAGAGAGCGATGTTCTTTATTAACACGTCATTTTCGATTTTATCAAATTTTACAATTTATTCATTCTGCACTGCACGAGTGAAGATCACACTTTAATTTGTGAATTTATTAGATACAATTAATTTATTATATTTATTAACTCATTTCAATTGTATTTATGAAAATAACAATAAATAAATTTGTAACTAAATAGTACTGTTTTAATAAAAAGCGTTCAAAGGAACAGCCATTTTGCTTCTTAAATTAAGAAATTACCGACCTCGAAAGATCTTTATAGATTCGCAATTGAGTCCATTTGTAAAATATCCACAAAATTTTTATTTGGCATCTAGTAAAAATTTTTAAAGAAGAACATTTCTAAAAAACAATCTAAAAGAACATTCAGTCGAATTTGCCATCAAATTACCCACTAATGTTATATTCCAATTAAATATTATCATTTACATTATACCATTATTATCATTAATCATATCATCCCAAGGTGTGAATGAATAATTTATATATTTATATATGTAATTTGTAATCTAAATATTTAGTGATAACAATAATGGAAAACATACATACACTCCCCAAAATATTTAAAAGACAAAAATTGTTTTTGTCATAACTCCAAAACTATCATTGCAATCTCTAAAAATTTTGGCATGAATATTAGTTAAACTAAAACATTTTTTCTTATATTGAAATACATATAAGGTTCCTTTATTCCTATTTAAAATTACGGTTCTATATAAAAAATTCAAAATATTTTTTTTTGTTTTTAATAAAGAGAATATTGCACTATATTTAAATACATTTTTCATCTGATTCTAGAAAATAGTTCAAATCAAATATTAAGCCAATAATTCTTAAAATATAAAACAAATTGGACGGCAACGTATTTCATAAATTTGTGTTTGTTGAGTTGTAAGACTTCTGAATTACAATATGGGGCATTTCACGTCAAGTGAACCAACTTTTGAAATCGATGTCTTCCGATCGCGATGAAATTTGCACCAATGTTAGTTCTATTGGATAGTAATTCGGACACCATTTTTCAACAAGATCGGTCAAGAACTCTCTGAGTTATAGGAGGTCAAAATTTGACATTTTGGCCAAACAGGTGTTTTTTTTTATCCATATAACTTATTACCTATTGTTCTTAGCAAAATGTGTCCCAAATAGTTTAGATAGCTATTTATGCAATCTTTCGAAAAAAAAAATTAAAAAAATTTAATAAAATATTTTTGATTTTTTTTTTTAAATCAAAAATATTTTTGACTTTTTTTCAAAATGGGCCCTTTTTATTTTTTTTTTAATTTTTTTTAAGAAAGCTTAGGTCTTTTCCTAAGCGACCTATATGGTCGCTTAGTGGGATGCGAGTGGGATATCTATCAAAAAAAAATATTTTGTAACTCAAGATTTAAAATTTTTTAATTTTTTTGCAAAATCAAAAACTTTGTTGACTTTTTTTTAAAAAAATGGACCCATTTTTTAATTTTTTTTTTTTGCTCAGAAGAAAGCTTATGTGTTTTCCTTTAACACCCTTTTTGTCGCTTAGTGGGATGCGAGTGGGATATCTATAAAAAAAATGTTTTGTAACTCAAGACATACAATTTTTTACTTTTTTTTGAAAAATCAAAAACCTTTTTGACTTTTTTTTTCCAAAATGGACTCTTTTTTTATTAATTTTTTTTTCTCAAAAGAAAGCTTAGGTCTTTTCCTTTAAAACCTTTTTGGTCGCTTAGTGGGATGCTAGTGGGATATCTATCAAAATAAATGTTTTGTAACTCAAGACAAAGGTTTTTAAATTTGCACTATTTTAATTTTTTTCATATTTGTGTGTAAACCTTAAAAATTAAACTTACGCAGAGAAACTAGTGAAGCTGAAAGAATTCAACTTCTCACGCTTGCTCCAAGAACATGGAGTTCTGCAAAAACAATGACTGAGTTTGGAACGTCTCAACGAAAAGCAAGAATTGCTAAACAATTGGTTGCTGAGCATGGGATTCTCACACTCCCAAACAGAAAGAAGGGAAAAACTTTGGAGTGCGATACTAAATCTCTAATAACTCAGTTTTATCAGCGAGATGATATGAGTCGCCTGATGCCAGGAAAGTTCAAATGCAGAAGAGAATGGTTCTCTGTAACCTGAATGAATTATTCGCAACATTTCAATCTGAATACGAGGATGTCAAAATTGGATTCACAAAATTTACACAACTGAGGCCAAAACATTGCGTTTTGACAGGAAGCAGCGGAACTCACACAGTATGTGTTTGTATTTACCATGAAAATGTTAAATTGATGTTGAAGGAAATCAACTTAAATTACTTAAAAGATGATTCATCAGAAGATTTACACCATTACCGCGATTGCCTTAAATTGACTATGTGCCCTAATGCTACAACTTCTTGCCACTTAGGTGAATGTTCGAATTGCCCGGAAACCACATCCATCAAAGAAAATTTAATCAACTCTTTTGATCGAGAATGTATTGAGGAGTTAAAATTTGAATCTTGGCTTCAGACTGAAAGATGCACACTGAAAACCATAATTTTAAATGTGGATGATTTTGTGGAAGAACTGTGTAGAGGATTGCTAAATTTGAGAACCCATGACTTTTTAGTCAAAGAGCAGTGGTCATTCTTCAAGGACTTGAAAACACATTTGAAGTCTGGTGAATTCATTATTTCATTTGATTTCGCAGAGAACTATAAATATGTTCTTCAGGATTCCATACAAGCATTCCACTTCAATAACGACCAAGCAACTATATTCACAGTAGTTATTTACTACATGAAAGAAGAAAACCTGGAACACAAAAGTATGGCAATCATATCCGACGATTTAAAACATGACACCGTTGCAGTTTATGAGTACCAGAAGATAATACTAAATTATCTAAAATCAAAATTTACAGTAGAAAAGGTATACTACGTTTCGGACGGAGCTCGTCAACATTTTAAAAACAAAAGTAGCTTCGCAAATCTTACAGCTCATGAAAAAGATTTTGGAATACCAGCTGAGTGGCATTTTCATCCTACTGCTCATGGTAAAGGAGCATGTGATGGTATTGGAGCAAACCTCAAAAGAAATGCAGCGAAGTATAGCCTCCAGTGCTCTCATCAAGATCGCATCTAAGATGCGACTGCTTTATTCCATTGGGCAAAGAATTATTGTAAAGAAACTAAAATAGTTTTTAGTAGCAAAGAGGATCATGAGGAAACATTGAAAACACTAAAGAGCAGATTCGATGCTGCGGTAACAATCGATGGCACTGCTCAATACCATGCTTTCATACCGCTTGTCGATGGAAGACTCAAATTAAAAAAGTTTTCTGCATCTACTCAATGCGATTTCTTTCCAAAGCCAAAAAAGAAGCCAGCAGCGAAATCAGTAGCTGAATCTAATAACGCCAAGAAAGGATTGACAAAAAAAAAGCATCTAATAAAGGTGACAAATAAGGAGGATAAAAGTATGGATATTTGAAAATTTAAAAACTTCATAAATTAAGTGTAAAAATAGTTATTATATAAATTGATCTATTGTGATTAAGATTAAATTTTACTAAATTATTCATCTTTTTATTATTATTATTATATATTAAATTAATTATTATTACAAATAAATAACAAAATTAAACTATTCAACATTTCCATAGAAAAAAAGTGATTTTTATTCCTGAGGTTAATATATTATGGGTATTACAGTATCGAGGCTATGAAATTTTAGTTGGGTATGTTACATACCATCGGAAAGGCTAATGTGTCTAGTTTCTCTGCGTAAGTTTAATTTTTAAGGTTTACACACAAATATGAAAAAAATTAAAATAGTGCAAATTTAAAAACCTTTGTCTTGAGTTACAAAACATTTATTTTGATAGATATCCCACTAGCATCCCACTAAGCGACCAAAAAGGTTTTAAAGGAAAAGACCTAAGCTTTCTTTTGAGAAAAAAAAATTAATAAAAAAAGAGTCCATTTTGGAAAAAAAAAAGTCAAAAAGGTTTTTGATTTTTCAAAAAAAAGTAAAAAATTGTATGTCTTGAGTTACAAAACATTTTTTTTATAGATATCCCACTCGCATCCCACTAAGCGACAAAAAGGGTGTTAAAGGAAAACACATAAGCTTTCTTCTGAGCAAAAAAAAAAATTAAAAAATGGGTCCATTTTTTTAAAAAAAGTCAACAAAGTTTTTGATTTTGCAAAAAAATTCAAAAAATTTAAATCTTGAGTTACAAAATATTTTTTTTGATAGATATCCCACTCGCTTCCCACTAAGCGACCATATAGGTCGCTTAGGAAAAGACCTAAGCTTTCTTAAAAAAAATAAAAAAAACAAAATAAAAAGGGCCCATTTTGAAAAAAAAGTCAAAAATAATTTTGATTTAAAAAAAAAAAATCATAAATATTTTATTAAATTTTTTTAATTTTTTTTTCGAAAGATTGCATAAATAGCTATCTAAACTATTTGGGACACATTTTGCTAAGAACAATAGGTAATAAGTTATATGGATAAAAAAAAACACCTGTTTGGCCAAAATGTCAAATTTTGACCTCCTATAACTCAGAGAGTTCTTGACCGATCTTGTTGAAAAATGGTGTCCGAATTACTATCCAATAGAACTAACATTGGTGCAAATTTCATCGCGATCGGAAGACATCGATTTCAAAAGTTGGTTCACTTGACGTGAAATGCCCCATATATAAATTCGAAATTATTTTGGTAGGCGAGAATGAAACTTGTTGTCTAGGCTTTGGGAATTGCGACGCACAGTGGTATAGAAAAAAGAGGGTTATAAATCTGTACCTTCTAAACGAGCAAAGGCTAGTTTTTTCATTTAAAATATTTGATGTAAAGTTAGCTTTTCAAAAAGTATAAATTCCTTATAAATCTTATTAGAAGTACATATTTTAGATACCTTGGAATGAAAAAAAGTACTTTTATCTAAAAACCTAGCGAAAAATCGCCATTTTTAAACAATTCTTTTTTTATTCGACATATACTTTATTTGTTAGTCCACTAAAATGGAGAAAATCGGGAAATATTTGGACCCTCTGTTACCAAAAAAACTGGAATAAAAATGTTGAAAATTTAGTTTTCAAATGCAAATATGTATCTCCGAAGCTATTAGAGATAATTGCTAGCTATGCTCGACAAGTGACCCAAATTTTACTTTACACACTTTTGCATTAAGTTCTCCTTCAGAGTCGTATAAAACTTGTATATAGTCCCGAGGAAATTTTTTTATACAAAACAAGAAAATATAGGTACTTTTTTGGGAAAAAAAAACGTAAAAATACGTCCCTTTTTACATATGTATTCCAACTTTAGATGCGTGTAACTATTTATAGGGACGAGATAACTGTTAGCAAGTTGTTTTGATTTTCTAAAAAAAAATTTCGATCCCGCCATAAATAAAAAACGAAAAAAATCGAACGAAATAAAATAAACAAACGTAATATCTCTTGAATTCATAGAGATAACTTACATATGTATGCACGTTTTATGTAGACCTTCTCAAGGACTATTTATATTTTAAATATCAGCCCATTCGGATCATAAATGGATTTTTGGAGATTTTTTAAAAAAAATGTGAGACCCAAAGTGGCGTGTAATATTGCTAATCAAGTATAAAGAGCTTTATTTACAACTTTAGTATCTTTGGTGAGCCCCACTGAATTTTTTCGGCAAACAAATGGACTTTTTTTTGATTTTCTCGAATAAAGGTTCAAATTGACCCCACATAAATGATCTCCATAAAATTCCACAATATAACTCTGATAATAAGAATTCTCTCAGACATTGACTTATAACGTTTTTTTTTCATTTAGTATAATGCTCCCTTCTATCAAAAAATTAAAACTTTGACCCACTTTAAAATAAAACTGAGACCAGCTGGACTATAAGTTTATTCTATTCTGTTCCAAAAATTCTGTTGGACAGTGTAATTATTTCATATGAACGTTAAAGTACTGTTATTTTTTAATAGGAATAATAGAACCCAATTTTTTAATATTACAAAAGATGTTTGGCAACTAAAAGAATGTACGCGTCGATTTATTTTATGATTTCGGCAATAGTTCTCGAGTTAGAACAAAAACTATTTTTGTCTTATAAATATGTATTTCGGGGAATGTATGTACAAACAATACATTACATATGTATGTACATTGTACATACATACATATGCACAAGTTATTTGTGGCAAATATTCAGTTAAGTTTTGTTGTATAAAAATTCATTTATTTATCATTGTCTGTTTGTAGGTGGTAAAAGTATACATACATGTATATCAGGCGCGGATCCCCCAAAACCGAACATTTTTCATATAAAAAAGAAGACAAAAAGAAAAATGTAGAACAAAATTTTGATTTAAAACCCCCCATTCCCAAATGGTTGACCTGGATACGCGCCTGATATATGTATATACCTTTTTTTAATTTTATTTATTTTTGTTTGTGTTTGTTTATTAATTCTAATTTTTTCGTTAAATAGGTATTTAATGTTCTTTTAATTTATATACTTATATATACATATATATTTATATATACATATGTATATATTTGGATATGTAAGATTTAAATTTAAATATTTAATTGAATTTTTATGTAGTTGTTTTTTAGTATTTTTTTATTTTTATTATGTATATGTAGTATGTTGATAGTTGTTGTAGTAGTAGTAGTAGTAGAAGTAGTAAGTGGTAGTAGTTATATGCAAGTAAATTGTATAAGAAAATAAATAGAAATATGAGCACCTTAAAACCATCATATGTCCAACTGCCTAATTTTAAGATACACGTTTGTACGTCATAGGGAAAATATTCAACATCAATTGAACATGATGATTTATAGACGGCAGGAGGTTGCCATATAACCAATCCATTACTATGGACTGTTGCTTTAGTCATTAGAGTGACTTCATAATGCCCGTCAGCACTGTAAAAATGACAAAACCGCCTAAATTAAAATTTTGTTTCATACATTTTATTTTATATTTTTTTTTTGGAAAACATAAAGATAATTAAATTAATAAGAAAAACAAAATCAAAACTAATTAAATATGTTTATTAGGGTGTTTTTCTTTTATTTTTTTTTATTCGAATTTTGAGGAGAGCGGTTCGGATAAGTGTGACACTGTTATAAAACTGGAACGTTGCAAATTTGACTCAAATCGCGTAATGTTAACTCGTGCGTATACAAGGGGAATATTGAAATGTTTACACAAACATTTTATTCATCTTTCTAAAAAGATATAATAAATATCATGTAAAGGATAATGTAATGTAAAACAAATTTTATGCGTTTTGGTAAATTTTATAATGCAATTTTACATTTTTTTTCATCATTTTCAAAACTCAAATTTCAATATACATACATATTTGTAATTTTGTTAAAGACATTCTAAAATTAAAAAATAACTGCTATTTTGAATTTGATTAAGAATACTTATGTACGAGAATAAAAACAAAAAGATAATAAGATCAATATCTCTCATAATTTGCCGTATTTGGGGTTTGAAGATTTTAGGAAAAATTAAATTTTTGACATTAATTTGTTTTAAATGCAATTACATATTTTGTTCTGTTGCTCAGTTGTAATAAAATTTAGAATTTTAGAATTTTAATAATCAATCCATAGAAAATATATGGATCGAATTATCTTTTATATTTAAACTTTTATGATATATATATTCCATTAGCTATGAAGATTAAATTTGAATTAAAATATAATATATACATTAGACTGTCCCTCAGAATTAAATTTTATGAAATGTTGAGACGGTACCCCCTGAAAATTTTCGTAATGACATAAAATACTACCAAAAGAATTTTTAGCTAGTTCTAAGAGAGCAACCCGTGCCGACTTAACTGTCCCTCAGAATTAAATTTTATGAAATGTTGAGACGGTACCCCCTGAAAATTTTCGTAATGACATAAAATACTACCAAAAGAATTTTTAGCTAGTTCTAAGAGAGCAACCCGTGCCGACTTAGCGATTTAGTTTTGAAGTGCATTTACAAGGGGAAAAAATTAATTTTTTCAGTATTTGTAAAAATGTTGCCATTAAATAATTACTTTTGCAATTTAATTTAAAAGAATCGAAATGTGTACGTAATTGTCATTCTAATAAGATATAAAAGACAAAAATTGGTTAAAAAATTTTAAAGTTATTAAAAAATCGCCAGGCCAGGAACAAAAATCACATATTTTGAGAAATATTAAAATAAAAGCTTATTTTTACTTAGAATATATCGATATGTACTTGTATATGAGTTTTTGTCTTCGTAGGATACCGTTAACCTATTCGCAAAAAATATTTTTTTTAACAACAGTTTCAAAACTCTAATTTAAAATTTTTAAAAAATTTGTTAAAATAATTTCAGAATTTTTTGATCATCACATGGAGATTTATTGACAACATAATAGGGAATAAAAGTATGAAAAAAATATGACAATACCTTCTATAGTTTTCCCGTACCAGCAATTTAAATTTTGCGATTTTCGAGAAAAACTAATATTTTGGCCATATTTTGGCGAATGAACCGAATTTCCTTACTGTTATGATTTTTAAGTAAAAGCTATTCAGAATAATATAGTTAAGATAATTTAAAATATAGTCTGAAAGTTTTATTAAAATCGGAAAACCTTAACCCTTAAATCGTGAAGGCCAAAGGTCAAATTTTACAATATTTTAAATTTCTAATGAAAATATATCGAAATGTTATATAATTTTGGGCCGATTTTGATGAAACTTAAGAAAAATATAACATAAAACCTAGTATTTACAAAAACAGCAGAAAAATTAAAATTAACCCATAACAGCACTATGGGTTAAAATGACCCCAAACTTCTAAAACCATTAAAAAATAGTCAATTTCAATAGTGTTGATGAAAATTTGATTTTTATCCTATAAAAATCAAAAAAACTTTAAAATATTGTGTTGTGTATTAGAAAATAGTATTACGAAGCCATTTTGAAAAATGTTCACAATTTTGTTCAATTTTGACCACACATTTTTCAAACGGCAAAATATTGTATTTATACCAGATTTTTGCTTTAATAACGTAATTAATATTTTATTGAGGAGTTTTGAATAATAAAATTGATTTTAACCCCTTAGTGTACTTTTGATTTATTAAATTTAAAAAATAACTTGAATTATTGAGTTTATTTAACTCTGAAAAACATTAAAGTTAGCACCATTCATATTGAATGTGTTTTTCGTGATTTTAAAAGATGAGTGTCTTTTTAACCCCAAGTGCTATTAAGGGTTAATTTTAATTTTTGTGCTGTTATTATAAAAACTAGACATCATGTTATATTATTCTTAAAATCAATTTTATTACTCAAAAATCCTCAATTAAATATTAATTACGTTGTTAAAGCAAAAATCAGGTATAAATACAAATTGTATTATACAATATTTTGCCCTTTGAAAAATGTGTGGTCAAAATTGAACAAAAATGTGAAAATGTTTCAAAATGGCTTAGTAATACTATTTTCCAATACACAATACAATATTTTGAAGTTTGTTTCCTATAAAAATCAAATTTTCATCAGCACTATTGAAATTGACTATTTTTAATGGTTTTAGAAGTTTGGGGTCATTTTAACCCCAAGTGCTATTAAGAGTTAATTTTAATTTTTCTACTGTTTTTGTAAATGCTATGCTTTGTGTTATATTTTTCTAAAGTTTCATCAAAATCGGCCCACAAATATATAACATTTCGCTATCTTTTCATTAGAAATTTAAAATATTGAAAAGTTTTACCTTTGGCCTTCACGATTTAAGGGTTAAAGTTTTCCGATTTTAGTAAAACTTTCAGACTATATTTTAAATTACCTGAACTATATTATTCTGAATAGCTTTTACTTAAAAATCATAACAGTAAGGAAATTCGGCTCATTCGCCAAAATATGGCCAAAATATTATTTTTTCTCGAAAATCGCTAAATTTAAATCGCAGGTACAAAAAAACGATAAAAAACTATAATAAATCCCAATGTGATGATTAAAAAATGAAATTTGTTTAACAAAATTTTTAAAAATTTTAAAATGAAGTTTTTAAACTGCCGTCAAAAAAACTATTTTTTTTTTGGTTATACCTGGGAATAGGTTAACGGTATCCTACGAAGACAAAAACTCATATACAAGTAAATATCGATATATTCTAAGTAAAAACAAGTAAGAGTGCTATATTCGGCTGTGCCGAATCTTATATACCCTTCACCAAATTTTACTTCAATATTTTAAATATTTTTAGGTAAACAAAATTTAATTTTTTTTCAGTTTTTTTTTTAATTTTTTGGAAAAAATTTTTTTCGATTGTTTATTTTTTTGTGAAAAAAAAATTCGTGTTAAAAATTTTTTTTTTTGACCCATCTTATTATGGTCTTATATACGTCGTTGCAAATGTCTTTGAAATATCTATCATTAGATATCCATATTGTCTATATTAATGTCTTAGTAATCCAGATATAGGTCAAAAATAGGTCAAAAATCTAGGTTGTCTTGGTTTTTTCCTCATATCTCAGCCATTTGTGGACCGATTTTGCTGATTTTAAATAGCAAAATTCTCGAAAGCATGTCTGACAGAATTATTGGATTTGGATCCCGGAGATATCTGGGGTCTTCAGAAAATTGATTTCAACAGACAGACGGACAGACAGACGGACATGGCTTAATCGACTCCGCTATCTATAAGGATCCAGAATATATATACTTTATAGGGTCGGAAATGAAAAATGTAGAAATTACAAACGGAATGACAAACTTATTACTTATTTCGATTCTTTTAAATTAAATTGCAAAAGTAATTATTTAATGGCAAAATTTTTACAAAAACTGAAAAAAATTAATTTTTTCCCCTTGTAAATGCACCTCGGGTTGCCCTTTTTAGAACAAGCTAAAAAATCTTTTTGGTAGTATTTTATGTCATTACGAAAGTTTTCAGGGGATACCGTCTCAACATTCCAAAAAAATTAATTCTAAGGGACACTCAAATATATATAGTTTAAAAACACTCTCTGATTAAAATGTTTGACAAATGAACTCTGAAACATTTTATTTTATTGGATTTTTGAAAAGGAAAATTAACCATAATATGTTGGTACTTGGGGTCGAAAATGACTAACATTATTTTTTTCAATTTTTATTTGGTGAAATATTTTTTTGTGTTTCACCGAAATCCACAAAAGGGTTAATGTTTCCCAATTTCTGTAAAATCTTCACCATATATCAATGTTGGCTACCGTTACCCCTAAAATATCTTTTTATATAGTTTACTGCTAAGCTACCTCCAATTACTGTTACCACTAAAGTATCGTTACCATTACAGCTATTCTGTAAATAATTTTAAATTGAACTACCAATGACACCTTACTTCTATTTTTATGGCCTTTATTATTTAAATGAGTCACGCCGAAACAATCATTACCACTAAGCTACCGATATGCCAAATTTGCGTTGCCATTTCGAATCGTTTATTTAACGAATGATTTATTTAACTCCGTGTTTGTAAGCGTTTGTGATAATTACTTGCATCCAACGTTACAATATAATTACAATACCAATGTATCAGTAGTGAAGAGTAATTATATTAGCATTTTAACTCATTACTTTGTAATTTAAGTTTTTGCTCGGATCATATTAGTTGAACACATTAATATATGATTTGTTTTTCGATATCCTAAAGTACAAATAGCAATAGTATGGCATACATTCTGAAAGGTATTAACCATTTAGTTTTTGCTTTTATTTGTGTATACCTACTAGGGTGGCCCTTAGCTATATGGGCAAGCCGATTAATGCAAATTTTTCAGTTTTTGTAAATAGTTTGCCATTTAACAGAATAGAAATGTGTACGTAATTGCCGTTCTAATGAGAAATAAAAGACAAAAATTGGTTAAAATATTTTAAAGTTATTAAAAATTCCCCAGGCCATCTACGTGTATCAGACCACTAGAACAAGAAATGTAGGGGCAAAATTAACATATTTTAAGAAATATTAAAATAAAAGCATATTTACTTGTATGTGACTTTTTGTCTTCGAAGTATACCGTTAACATATGACCAAAAAAATTTAACGGCTGTTTTAGAACACCATTTTAAATTTTTTAAAAATCTTGGGATATTTTTAACAGGGAATAAAAATATGAAAACATTTTTAAGTGCTATTAAGGGTTAATTTCCATTTTTGTGCTGTTATTATAATTACTAGACTGGGAAAAATCAAACTTTTTTGTCAAGGGCCACCCTAATACATACGGTACGATGGTTCATCAATGGAAATTTTAGTAGAAACTAGTTTCTACATTTAATTTTCATAGATTTGGATTAAGATCTCAAGTTTACAACATTAGCAAACTTAATTAAAACATGAAAAGTGTGTCGCAATTTTAAATGTAACGTGATGAAATGTTTGATTTTGGCAAATGTTGCAACCTATTGATATCGGTTTATGATTTCCAGATATGTGTGTATGAAAATGACTTTCATTATAAGAATTTTTGTGGTTCATGTGGGACATTTTCTTTTATTTGCATGTATGTTTTGTTAATTCTGTATTTTTCTTCATTGTCAAAAAATCAATTTTTATGCATTTTCTTGTTTTTAAATATATTTTAGTAAATAATTCGAATAATAGTTTCTATTGATTTGACAGAAATTTCGAAAGTTAGACTATTATACCAAGTTCTACAATTATTCGACCTACATACATAAAGAGTGCAAATAGTACGATTCGGGACTAAATTCGAAAGAATTAATTCCAAATTTATTTTTAAAAATCAAGATTAGTAACGTATTATTAATTCATTTGGACTTCAAATGAATTCCTTCGAGAATTATTTCCTTATTGAATCATACAATTATTTCTTATTATTTATTGAATGATTCTTCAATTCAAATCTATTAATCTTAGGAAAACAAAAACCAACCAAAATAATTCAAGAATATTTTCAATTCATTTGTATTATATTTCAATAAATACAAATTATATCTTGAAATTACATTACGAATAAATTCAATAAGGAATTAATTATATTAAAATAAAGGCTTTCAAATGAAGTTAAATAATTACTTAGTTCTTAGGAAATCATTGGGAGCATTTTTAACTCTGAACTAAGATTTTAGTGACAACTATAAAAGTACAATGCATTACATTTACATCAAATACGTTGTTATTCGGTTCATTTATGTCACAACGACATTAAAGGGATTTTCTAATATTTACCCTTTTACGTTCAAGTTAACATAACCTGGTTAATTTAGCATTACAGTTATATATCAAATGTAACATTATTCTAAAACACACTCTTCGAATTATTTGTATTAAAAAAAGAAATGTTTATACAAAAAAGAACACCCTAATATACATATATGTATGTATGTATGTACATTAGGCAATATAGCATTAAAAAATATGAAAAACCACGGTATTATTTTTTCGCCGTTGTTGAAAAACTTCACTCACCAAACGCATGAAGTTTTTCATTAAACATTTTCAATTATTTTGAAATACAATACATGTATTTTATTTTAATAATAACTGCGGACATACTTCAAAAATAAAAAAATATGAAATTATTTACATACATACATATATAATTTTTTAGAGAAAAAAAATTGGTTTATTATAGAAATTGGTGTTGGTGCGTGATGTTTTTGATTCCAAATGACTTAAAACAAAATATTTTCATTACTTATACAACATTGGTGGTATGCCAAACATTTTGCCAAAATTAGTTATATCCCTAATGAACATAGTAAATACATACATATTTTTATTCAGAAATTTGTAGATGTAAATTATGTAATTAATTGATTTTGTTCTCATTGTTGAAGACTTACACATACATACATTGTGGATTTCAATGAAATGAATTAACATTTTTTATAAAATTTTCACTTTCCCCTAAAGACAATTTACCTTTATCGTTCCTGTGCAGTCTAATGATGTAAAATATAGACACTTTTGACTACTCGACACTACTCAGCACTTTCCGATTGAATACTCAATTCTACTTAATACTTTAACCGTTTCTTAATAAATTAACACATTTCTGTTCACTGAATATATACATATTTGAAAAGCTTATAACCTTTTCAATTTGATGAAGGCTTGTTAATTCCACAGAAAATGTCTACACAATATAAACTTACTTTAAAATACATATGTTAATAATGCAATTACATTGAAAGATGTCTAGATACGAGTACAACTCTAAATGTATAGAGTAGTATCGAGTACTGAATTTATTGAGTTCTCAATGCCGATAAACTCATTACTTTTACATCACTAATGCACTCGTACGTATTCGGGCCACACTTGCCTACACAGGCAACTACTGAGGAGCAGAATCGAAATATTTTGGAAATAAATCTGTCGTTTTTAATTTATTAATAATTCTATATATTTGTAACAAAGGTGTATTCTAGTTTAAGCGCCATAGGTTCCCAAAGTTGGGTTCCTCGGAAAGGAACAATTTTAACAAACAAATTATCTCTTACACTTTATGAGTTACAGATATTTCCGGTTTTTATTTTTGAACAAAGATATGTTCCTGCATAAATATGTATACAAATTTCTGTCTTCAGTATATTTGAAACATTTGAAAACTTCAAATACGTTGAATGTGTTTATATAAAAGGACTGTCTGAAGAAGTTCGTTGTCCGTGTTATAACACAAGGGTGTCAATTATTCGTATTTAATTGTGATCGAATAAAACTTAACATTTTTTTTATTCGAGTGATCTATTAATTTTTTAAATTACGTCGATTATTCGAACGAAAATTCAAGTAAAAATATTATTCGAATAATTTTCTATAATATATGTCCGACTATGCCCTAACACAGCTACTGCACACTTATTTATAATGAATTTCATTTATTAATAAATTTCATATACATATGTACATATCTGGAATGTTTGATAAATTTGTATGTGTTAAAAATTGCATGAAAACATGAACCGTTTTCAATAGGCCAAAAGAGAAATTTCAGAGTTTTCTAGTCTTTGTCACTGATTAATATTGTAAAATATCGGTTTCGGAAATTTTATTTGAAACTAATTTCTGCATTTATTTTTTTATTGGATTTCGAATTAAGATCACAAATAAATACCTAGGAAAGTATGTATCTGTAATAGAATTGGAATTTGTAAAATGATTTCTATATATACACAGCTGATATAAGGTATCATATAGTTTATCATACCCGACAGTACTTACATGTTTTGTAGTATTTACAAATCGATTCTATTATTTTTGTATTTTTCTTCATTGTCAACAAACAAATTATTGGAAATTTTCTGGTTTTAAATATATACATATGTACAACATATGTACATTGTACATATGTATATTTTTTTTATTATTTTAATATTGTTTGTTGCTAGATATTCGTTCGAATAAGAAAAAAGATTTCAACTTTTATGCGAACAAAAATAAACTAGTATATATGCATGTATGTACATTATAAACAAATTATTTCAAAAGAAATTAGTCCAAAATTTTGGCTGATATTTGGAAAATCACTGGAGAAATCACAAGGTATTGAAACACCTTTAATAAAAATGAACTACTACAAAACGTATGTTTTCGTATAATTGCATATGTAGTGCATAATCTAGTAATCATATTTATTACATTAATTTTCATGTTAAAATTTAGTACATACATACTTTAATATATTGGTCCATATCTCAGTTGACCTACTTACTTTTGGAACCCAAGCTTCCTCAGTTACAAATGTATGAAACTTCATTATTTTCTTTCATTCATAAGGAATGGCCAATTTATTTCCAACATATTTAAATTCTGATCCATTGTACAATGTAGGGCGGCCGGGGACTCAAAAAATATTATTATTAAATACAACATGTTGAAAATCGTCAGACCTAAATCTCTTACATGACTTTTATTATGTAATCTACAGAATATGCATGTATGTATGTGTTTTACAGAACGTATACGTATTTGTGTATGTGTTCATTAATACATCCCCATAAAGTACATGTTATGAATACATACTTTTATATACATACAGATATGTAGGTATGTACATATGTATATTTCCATTGATCCGTTTTTTTTTTTGTAATACTTATTCTGAAAACATTTTATGATGAATGATTTTTATGTGTGTATGTGTACATTAGACCGACACCCAGAAAAAAGTGATTTTGTTTCCCCCTCAAAATAATCTTTGGTTTGGTTTAGGAATAATCTCAAAATATTTTCTGGCTAGTGGAAAAGGTTCATGAGCAGGACCATTTTCAAAAATAAATTATTTTTAGTTTTTATTAGTATTTTCTCCCAAAATAAAATAAAATGCGGTTTGAAAAGGCTCTTCCAGCGATTTTTCAAGGATTTTTTTATGTATAACAATTATTATTATTTTGAAAGTAAATTAAACTACTTACCCCCAGTAACACGAAGTCTGGTTATGTGTTAACTAATAGTTATACTGACAGTTTTCATACAAAAATAATTTTAACTACAGTATAACTATTAGTTAAGGCTTATTTAAAATATAGGTGATTTAAGATGGATAATATGGGTATCAAAATGTTTGTGCATTTTTCATGGTACTGTAGCGTAAAATTAATTAATACTTGAAGCTAATCTAGTTCCAAAGTATATTTATTTCAAAATTGGACTAAAAATTAAAACGAAATTACCGGCCGCTTTTGGCCAGCATAATTTGTTTGCGAATTTAAAAAATATTTGTTGTTATAACGCATTAACAAATTGATTTGAGGATGTCTTAACTTTGCGAGTTATTAAACTTTGACACATATTTAAATAATATAAATTAGTTTATTCATACTGAGCCAACTTAAATAGTAAATAGTTTACTAAAATTGTAAAAAATATATTAATTCTGCAAAATCCCAATTTTATTTTGCACACGTACAAGTATTTACTTGTCAAAACAATAATGTTGATACCCATACTGACCATACTCAGTGGTTTAAAAACATTTTATTTTGGTAATCTTGAGAACTATTGGAGATATTGCCTATTGTGACGTTATTTACAGTGTGATAGTAAAAATACTTAGTAGGTATTTAAGACACATATGGTGTTATATAAATATGGAGCTTTTTCGTGGAGCTTTACCTTTTTAGAATTTTTTACTCAAACCGAAATTTTTTGTTTTTAAAATTGGCCAAGTTTGGATAGGACTGGGGGTCTTATGTCCGCTTAAGTGAGCCAAATTTTTCTTTACACGCTTTTGCATTAAGTTATCTTTCAGGATAATATAAAAATTCTATATATTCTATTTTTTTTTTCTACAAAAGAAAAAATAAATGGGCTTTTTTGGGAAAAAACGTAAAAAATACGGCCCTTTTTACAAGTTCCAACTTTGGATGCTTATAACTTTTTATAGGGAAGAGATAACAAGTTTTTTTTTCTATTTTATTTAGAATTTTATCGCCTATATAGCTGACATTTTAAAAATTAATTTCGTAGACCGCCATATCTAAGAAACCATAAAAATATCGAGCAAAATTAAACAAATAAATCAATAAACCTGAATATCTCTTCAACTAATAGAGATAACCTACACTTGTAAGCGTATTTTTTGTAGATCTTCTCAAATACTATTTATATTCAAAATTGCAGCTCATTCGGAATATAAATGGATTTTTGTCGATTTTTTAAAAAAAATTGAGACCCGAGGTGACCAACTTTGAGGGCATACGTACTGGCCCCCATTAGCGCTAGGAAGCTGAACAAACGTAAATCAACTCGAAAACTCCTCAGCTTAAACCATATAAAATTTCGCAACAATATCTCCAATAGTTCCCAAGATACCGAATTATTTCCAAAAAAGTTTCTAAACCACTGTGCCATGTTGGAAACATAATGTTTATTAGATTGACTGTCCGATAACAAACTATTTCTTAAATCAAGTAAATTTTTATATATTTAAATTTAATAATAAACATTTTCATAAACAATATTTGAAAAATCTTATAAATTATAGAATAATACAAATAATATAGAGTTGTATGCTCATATTATATTATAATAATCAAAACACTTAAAAAAAATTACTTTTTGAAAATTGTCCAGCTAGCGCCAAAATATTTTTGGAGGCAACCTAAAACAAACCAAGTGAGTCGCTCTAGTGTACATACATAGGTATGTATGTAGATTGGGCTGAATGTATTTCCGGTGTTTTGATAGATGTAATTTTAATGCTAATAAGTAGTAAATACATGAACCGATTTGATTTTACAATAGTATGTAGTTACAATAGTTAAATAATAAGAAATGAGTGCTAATAATAATAATAAAAATTATACTAAAATTACAGAGTACAATGCCTTAAAACCATTAATTTTTTCGCTATATATGTAGGTTAGTTAGTATTATAGTTTTTTACATTTTATTTTTTATTACTTATTTTAGATTTCGCATATTCGCGATGATGTTGTTAATGTGTATTTTCTTATTACATAAAGTACATATGTATAATAAATAATATGTATCAGTTCCAGTTTAGAGTAAATATGTATGAATTATTATTCGGTATTTATGTTTGTATAATAATTGATTGTATTTAATAGTTATGAATAGCAGTAGGTGACTGTAAAATATTTATATCCTACAAAATGTTGTGATGTATGATGTTCTTGTATATGTAAGATACATATGAATATCTTAAAAGAAAATGTAAACAATGTAAATACATATACAAATATGTAAAAAAAAAAAATAAACATTCACCTCTTCCTTTAAAAAATAAGTAAATAAATAAGAAATCGAAACTACTCGAGATATTTGTCTTAGTCTTAATTTTAAAATATACTTGTATGTATATGAGAGATATATAGGATGAACACTATTTACATGTAGGTTTCGGTATGAAATTGTATGTAGTTTTTATATTAAACATATTATGTATGAAATGATTATGTATTTGTTATAATAATTTATGATTCTTGATTTGTATGACGTTTTAACGTGTAACATGTGGTGTTGTTTTTACTCAATTTCGAGGAGTGCGGATTATATGATACAATACGTCTAATGTTAAGTAGCCGCTTCGGCTCTGAAATTTGAAAATACGCTTAAAGGGAAAACATTTTACATACATACATATTCTATACAGAAAAATGCATGAAAAAATTGGTAATTTTATTATCCAAGATTATTTCAGATTTATAAAAGATCTATTATTGATTCCCATCAGCGGACAAAAAGGTAATTTTTTGTTTACTGAAATCGTAAAATACCTAATAGCGGGTTCAGACGGCATGTATTGCGTGTGTATTGGGACATGTATACGATACATATAGAATTCCATGTGTATGTCAAAATTCACGTTATACTTACGATTCATAATTTCCACGTTCAAACGTTAATATGTAATTGCATGTGACATAACCTCTATTAGTTTATATGTTTGTTGTTTTTAACAATATATTTATTTAAAACATTTTTAAATCACAATAAATATATTTAATACAATGAAACTTATTTTGTTATGATTTTTCTTTACTCTTTTTTGTTTTGTTTTTTTTTATTTCGCACTCACTCAGTGTTGTATTTCAAAATACAACACTGTTATAATTGCTCTAATGCTCTAATTGCCAAAAATGTCACGAGTAATACACATGTATTTTACATACACAAAGTTTCACATGGATCACACGGTATGTATATGCTTACATGTGGAATAATGTCCCAATACATGCACAAAACACAAGCAATACATACCGTCTGACCCCCCTTTAACCGATAACTTTATCGAATAGGAAACTCCACGAGTAAACATTACTAAATATTTTTAAAAATTAAAAAAAAATCCCTTGTAAACAAACTTCCAAACTTCAGAGCCTGCTCACGGTTTAACATTATACGATTTCACTTAAAATATATTACAATACAATCTCCACTGCTCGAAATTAAAAAGTTAAAAACCATATTATGTATACACAAATTGTTTGAAAAAAAATAATAAAATTGCCAAGTGAATTATTAGTAGGTTTCAGCCAGGCCTGGTTGAGTACTTAATCGCCAAATTTTTTTAAATTTTGAAAATACCCCACATAATCTAAATTTAATGCAAAATAACATGGATTCATGTTTTAATGATTTTTTATTTCCTAAAAATTGTTCAACATTGCACTACAGGTCAAATGACCACTTTTTCTGTGCAAAATTAATAACGACTATAAAATCATGGTATTCAAACCAAGACCTTAAAGTAAGAATTTCATAAGTAAGAATAACTCTATTAAAAAAATGGAATTTAACCCACTAACGACCAAAAATTAATCCTTTTGCAACCATTAATGCAAACATGTAACATTGTATTCATTCATTTATTTTAATTATACTTAAACTTTTAGTAATTGCATAAATCTAATTCATTTTCTAAATTAAAATCAAAAAACAATTAAGAAAGTATGGTCGGTCAAGCCCGTCCATATCCACTAAGTAAATGTGCAAAACCATTTTTCTTTTAAAATATCAATAATTTATATTCGCGACTTATTCTCGGAAGTGGGCCTTATATGGGAGCTATGATCACCGATCACAATGAAATTAGGTCGTGTGATTTATGTCTATATGGAAGTTATTTATATTGAATTTTGTGTATATACCAACATTTTTAAGAGATTTATGCACGTTAAAGTGATTTTCGGAAACGGGTCTATATGGCAGCTATGACTAATTATGGACCGATCATAACAAAATTTGGTAACATGAATTTCGTATATATAAAACATATTTGTAGCGAAATTTATATAAGTATCTACACAAACTTATATAAATTAAACAGTTATGACCGATAAAGTCCAATTTCGGGAGGACATTTGTATGGGGGCTAGGTGGAATAATGGACCGAATTCAGCCAGGCTTCGTTAGACTAATATTCTTGGACATTACAAACATCTGTACAAACGCATTGTACCCTCGCCAATATGGTGGTGTAGGACATAACAAATGTATTGTTTGCGTAATATGCTTCTCCACTTCATCTGAAAATATGTTATCTTCAATTTTGTCTACTACATGTTTGAAAACGGCATAAAATTTTTCTTTTTTTTGAATTTTCATCAAGCCAAATTTCAAACAACTCCGCATTTTTTAAAACGAAATAATCTAAAAAATTTGGTACTATTCGAAAACGGCTATTGAATATTCATTTGTGATTGCAGTCAATCCGCGGATCTTCGCTGAAATTTTAAAAGCTTCCACGAGGTTACGTTTTGAATACAGTCGCAACACTGTAACACAAGGTTATGTTAAAAAAGTGGCTTTATTTCAAGCAAGTCAAACAAATTTATCACCTTAAACTTAAATACTTACTTAATTTATTGTTCTCCATATTCACTTTCTTCTTTATAACTCGCGAAATTATTTAAACGAGCAATTGAAAGCAATATAGGAATTTCAGCAAAATTTATTTAGTGATTACAATGCAATGTCTTTGACTGCGTGTTGTCAAACGGAATTTAATATGACTTCCAAAAATGACTTCCATATAATAAAATAAGCTAATTTCACTTAAATTTGATTGTCGAAGTTGTAGTACTCTTTCAGATTTTGTTTTAGTTAATAAATCATAACTCAAAACGTATTTAAAGCGTTTTTGAAATAATCAGATAATTTTTAAAATTTTTCACAAACATCGTTCTGATAATTTCTGCAATTTGATGATTTTTAAAAAATTTTTTTTTCATACAAATTTATTAAGGTTATTTATTTCAACTCTGCAACAACTTTAAATTAAAAACCCGCTTTATATTATTTCCCAACTATAGTCAAAATTAAAGTATGTTTTAGAAAATGTTTTCATACAATACAACAAAATACAGACAGGTGGCACCGCTGAACAGCTGACATAGAAAATTAAAACAAAAAGCAAAAACGGTATTTTTGAATTTTCATCAAGCCAAATTTCAAACAACTCCGCATTTTTTAAAACGAAATAATCTAAAAAATTTGGTACTATTCGAAAACGGCTATTGAATATTCATTTGTGATTGCAGTCAATCCGCGGATCTTCGCCGAAATTTTAAAAGCTTCCACGAGGTTACGTTTTGAATACAGTCGCAACACTGTAACACAAGGTTATGTTAAAAAAGTGGCTTTATTTCAAGCAAGTCAAACAAATTTATCACCTTAAACTTAAATACTTACTTAATTTATTGTTCTCCATATTCACTTTCTTCTTTATAACTCGCGAAATTATTTAAACGAGCAATTGAAAGCAATATAGGAATTTCAGCAAAATTTTTTTAGTGATTACAATGCAATGTCTTTGACTGCGTGTTGTCGAACGGAATTTAATATGACTTCCAAAAATGACTTCCATATAATAAAATAAGCTAATTTCACTTAAATTTGATTGTCGAAGTTGTAGTACTCTTTCAGATTTTGTTTTAGTTAATAAATCATAACTCAAAACGTATTTAAAGCGTTTTTGAAATAATCAGATAATTTTTAAAATTTTTCACAAATATCGTTCTGATAATTTCTGCAATTTGATGATTTTTAAAAAATTTTTTTTTCATACAAATTTATTAAGGTTATTTATTTCAACTCTGCAACAACTTTAAATTAAAAACCCGCTTTATATTATTTCCCAACTATAGTCAAAATTAAAGAAAATGTTTTCATACAATACAACAAAATACAGACAGGTGGCACCGCTGAACAGCTGACATAGAAAATTAAAACAAAAAGCAAAAACGGTAAACAATAAAAGTAACCGGGACAACTAAAGAAAAAAAGGTTTTTGGGGTGGAAAAATGGAAAAGATAAGATTAATATCATATTTAGAATATTTTGGTACTAATTTTATTGATAACTGTTCAATAATTGCAAAATCTCTGCCAAATTCTTGTAACTTATTTTTTTTTTACTTTTTGCAGAACTGTTTTACATGGCGAAGAACAGCTGATGTTGTTGTTAAATGAGTTAATAACAGCTTCAGCTTGTTTTATATTTACAGTCGACTTTAACGTCAAAAATATACTTTAACTTGTCTATGGTAGACCTAAAGTCCATTCTTAAGTAAAGACGACTTTATTTCTATTAAAATATACTTTATTTCTGACTATGATTATGGATCTTTGTGTCATAGTGAAACACTAAAGTCTGTTGTTTTTAAAAACAACTTTAAAATAAAACCCGATAAAATAAAAACCCAATAAAAGTAACCGGGAAAACTAAAGAAAAAAAGCTGTTTATGGTGGAAAACCGGAGAAGGTAAGATTAATATCATATTTATGCAATTTCATTTGTGATTTTATTGATAACTGTTCAATAATTGCAAAAACTCTGCCAATATCTTTGTCGAACTTTTTCAATTGGTGAAGTACAGCTGATGCTGTTATTAAATGAGTTAAAAACAGCATCAGCTAGTTTTATATTTATAGTCGACTTTAACATCAAAAGTAAAGACTACTTTTTATTTCTCTTAAAATATACTTTATTTTTCATTATGATTATGGGCCATTTACTTTCAAATTGGGATCAATGGTAAGATCTTTTCAAATATTACAAAGCTAATTTGAGTACATTATTTTAAGAATTAATATTTTTGCAAAAATTCAAACATATTTTTTAAAGTCCCTACATTACCCAACAAAGAACAACAATGGCTGGATATATGTAAAACTTGCGCTGAAGATTTACCAATATTTCAGTTAATACCAAACATGTGAGATTGGATAGAAATGCTGTCCCAATGACCACAAGGTAACTTCAAAATACTACTTAATATGTAAACATGTTTTGGGGTATATATCGTCCCCTCAATAAAACACTAGTGTATAAGCATATACACCATTATTTTTTTTATTGCATAATAAGAATCTACATAACTGATTCTATATGTGGTCAAAATTCCACAAAGTGGGTCAAAAGATCAATTGAAATATTACTTTTGTTCTAGATGTCTACTAACACAAAACTTTTAAACTCAATTATTTCGAAATGGCAAAAGAATTATACACTATTGTTTTATTAAGGGGATAATATGTATCTCTAATCATTACCGATCATAATGCATTAACTATTCACAGTGGTGCTGAATCGAAATTTTTTGGAAATGCATCTGTAGTGCGATTCCCTAACTTTTAACGAACCGACAATCGTAATGTTTATCGACATAAATAATCGCTTGCAGTAACGATAGTGTGATTCAGTAATTTATTTTTAACGATTGTTTAAAATATGACATCTCTGTCTACAAAAGATCAAAATAAGCGAAAAGTAGAAAACCATTATTTGACACACAATAACATAATTAACCACTGGTGTAGTGAGTGCAACGTTGACTAGCAATCGGAAGGTTATTGGTTCGACACATGGCTGCGACTTACTTTTTTTTATTTATTTTTTTTAGTAAATACATAATTTTATGAATAATTCTACTAACAAAACAACTTATTTCCTTCCAAAATGTAAAGGATTACTTTTGGGACATCGCGAACAAAAATAAGTACTTCTTCCAGGTGAATAATTAGTAGTATAATCTTCAAATTCCCCTATTTTTCAGCTTATTTTCTTATATTTTATTGTAAATATTAATAAGTTAAGTAAATAAAATTGTGTTTCCATTATTTTTACGATAGTTCCAGCTACAAAAGATGAAGATGACGAAGAAAAAATTGCAAATACACTTTATCGATTAAATAAACACAACTTAAATTATTGTCGCTAACATAACGAAAAAAAAACTGCTTTAAGTAACAGCTGACTTCAACCGACAGCGAATGTCGTTAAAAATGTTACTGAATAGCAAATTCGATAAATTTTCGTTATATTTATTTTAACGATACGATTATCGTTATAAAAGTTCGTGAATCGCACTACTGGCATTTCTAAACAGCTGGTCCGATCGGGATAACATTTGAGTCAGAGGGTGGATTAATTTTCGGCCGACAAACCTGTTTTTTAAAAAGTCGGTTTTTTATAAACACTAATGGCAATACTTTGTCAAGTATCCCAAATTATATGTTAAATTTGTTGCACATAAATAATGTAAATTTGAATTCGGTTTTTAAACCGTAATTTAAATGATGCAAAATATTTACATAATAATAAAAAAAATTAAAAAAATAAATATCTAAATCGAACCAAAATTTTTCACAGTTGTATGTATGCAAAAATTATACTACTGGATTTTAAGGCGATCAGTCCATCATTGGCCATAGCTCCCATATAAAACTTTGTTCGGACTGATATTTGACTGTAATAGAAAATATTAATCTAATCAAATTGGGTGAACCCGAAAATGTTTTTATACAAAATGCATAACAATATTCGTATTATATTGATAGTTGGTATATAGGTACTCGTACGTACATTTATTTTTTTAAGAAATAATCACTATTTAAGATATTTTTTTTTAATTACTGAAAATAGCTGTTGATCAAGTATTTCACCGAAAAATTAAATCAATTGGTTTAGCCAAAAAAAATCACATAAAACCTTAAAACCGACAAAAATCAATAAAAACGCATGTAATTTTCTTAACTTCCCTGACTTTAACATTGTCCCGGAACTGCAAATCTCAACTTAAATTCACAATATGATGCAGAATCTGGTTCTCTACAGAACTGTGTTCGATAGTTCTTAAGCTTTCTTTAAATTTTTAAATTTATTTCAGTGCGACTGATTTTCAGTGTTCAAAAAAACAGACCATTTATAGGTAATTTGGTCCGCTTTCAGATACAGTATCTCGAAAATCAGAGTATGAGAACAAACAAACCATTTCGCAAATGTAAGAAAAGATAAACTCACTGTTTATTGTTGGAGTTTTGTTTAAGCTTTGATATTTTTACAAATATTAATTAATTTTAATATTAATTTTGTATTCCCGTATAACTCTTGATAAATTTCTATATTTGCAATATTTTCAAAATAAGTTCTTTGATTATTCCTAATGCAAAAATTCACAACTGCCCGTCCAATTTTTTTGCTAGAGGTAAAATGTTTAAAAAATACATAGTTCCCAAAATGTGTTGCATGTATCTTTGGGCAATTTATGACATATAACAATGAAAACCCATTAGATATACCTTCTTTTACGGATTGTGAGCAGTGTTGCCACAACCTCAAAATATTTGTAACCAAGTTTGATGAAAAAAATAACCAAAATGTTAAAAAAGTAACCAACAAAAATTTGTTGCAAAAGTCTTGTTTTTAACTTTTTGTTTAAAAAAAATATGAACAAAAGTATGAAATTTTATTTTTTTTAATACCTTTTACACAGGTTGAATTTTATGTCAAGATTTTTCATGAGTTTTTTAAAACACAAAAATTAGCTATTTTCACATAAAAAATATGTTTTTTGCTTCGATTTGTTATTATAACTCCGAAACTACTGAGCCGATTAAAACGCAATATATGTACAAATTAAAGGCTATTTTAACCTTTCTAAGTTTATTTCAATAATATCGCACTAACTATTTATAACACTGCCATCTGCACTCTAGATTGCTCTTTAACTGTCAAGGCTCGTATATTCTAGAGCTTTCTAATAAATACGCCATCTGTGGTGTACTTTCTACAATGTTCTTTAACTGAATATTCGAATTCGAATATAGTCGCAGCAAACAGCGTTGCCATACTTACGATCAATGGTAAACTGAAAGCATTTATTCAATATTAATAATGTCCACATTATATTTGAAAGCATTATGCAACTTTTAAATCAGCCGTTAAAATCGTTATATTTGAATTCAAGTACAATTTCGTAACGGACATTACAATAGAATCACTACCAATATTTCATATAAAACTATGATTTATATATAATATATTAAACTCTATTTTTATTTTGCCTTTGAATTTTGTCTATGTGGTCAACGCTTACAATTACAACTTATTACAATATTAATAACATTGTTACTTTTCAAATTAAATGATATGAAACGTAAATTTTGTTGAATACATTGCGACAATAAATAGAATCACATTTAAAAAATTAAATTAAAAGTTGGCTCTGACTTTTCATTTTTGGATTTTTTTGTTAATGAGAAAATATTTTAATAGTAATTTTAAATATTAGCTATCGGTAATAAAATATTTATCAAAAAATGGGTCGCGCAAAACATTGCACTGAAGAAGAAAGGAAAATTATTAAAAATTTAAGTTGTTCCGGCCGATCTCAACGTGAAATTGCTAAATTAGTAGGACGATCCCAGAAATTTGTTTTCAATGCGTTATCCATCCGCAAGCCGCCATGTTCCATAGGAAAACCACGAAAAACTAGTCATCATGAAGATAATTTAATTGTTATAATATCCAAACGAGATCCATTTAAGTCCGCTGACGCAATCCGGAAGGAGGTTGGTTGTGAAGTATCCACAAGAACTGTTCAAAGAAGATTGATGGATGCTGGTCTGCATGGCAGAACTTCAAGAAAAGTTCCTATGCTCACTAAAAAGCACGTGGCAGCAAGAAAGAAATTTGCCAAAGAACATAAGGATTGGTGTGGCCCGGAAAATATAAAAAAGTGGCGAAATGTGTTGTGGACGGATGAAACAAAAATTAATTTGATTGGTATCGATGGTAAAACATGGGTCAGACGTCCAAAAAATGCTGAATTAGATCCTCGGTATACAACAAAAACGTTCAAACATGGTGGTGGAAATATTATGGTATGAGGATGCTTCTCTTGGTATGGCGTTGGCCCAATATACTGGATTAAGGAAAATATGGATAAGCACCTGTACGTGAATATTTTGGAAAATGCTATGAAGCCACATGCAGAATGGAGTATGCCCTTAAAATGGGTATTCCAACAAGATAACGACCTAAAGCACACTTCAGGTCTTGCGAAAATGTGGTTTTCAGATAACAAAATTGATATTATGGAGTGGCTCTCGCAATCCCCTGACTTAAATCCTATCGAAAACCTATGGAAAATAGTCAATGATAAACTTGGACCTGAAAAAGTTAAAAGAATTATGGCAAAAAATTCAGGAAATCTGGTACGCTATTCCTCGTTCTACATGCGAACGATTGGTAAATTCAATGCCAAAAAGATGTGATGCTGTTATCAAAAATAATGGTTATGCAACAAAATATTAGGAAAACGATGCGTTTTTAAGATGTTCTTTAATTTTTAGAAGTATTAGACTGATTGATTCTATTTTAATGTCGCGTATCTCATTTACTTTTTTTATATTTGTCATAGTTTGTAACATAAGAATGTGTTAATTTTTTATTTAGTTTTATTTATTTTTTGTGTACACCATAGGCATTAATATATACTGAAATAATTTAAATTTTTGAACTAAATTCTGTAGTTTTAATGATTTACTTAAATTTATATGTAGTGATTCTATTGTATTGTCCGTCACTGTATATAAAAGAGTAACGTGACTGACTGATTCATTCATCATCGCACAGCCCAAACGGCTAAAGCTAGAAACTTTTTTGAAATTCAAAATTCAAGTGGCCATATGGTGTAAAAATAGTCCCCGTAAAACCCTCTGTTAACATGTATATCTCCTACATAAATAAACATAGAAATACTATATTAAATACATCTGGCTCAGATCAATAAAGACAGAAATTTTTTTGGTACTTTTTTGAAATTCGAATTCCTAAGGCCTAAAAATTGTATTCTTTTTTTATCAAAATGTATTTTCTCAATAAAAATTCCATGAACTATTATTTTCAAATAGTACGTATTACTGATAATTAATAGGTACTTTTTTGAAAATTATTTCTTCACGGCGGACAAAAAAGGGCCAAAAAATAGGTAAAAAAGGACATTTATTATCTAACATTAACGAAATTATAAAATAAAACAGACAATCCTAAAATCCTTCAAAAACTAACACACTATTTGAAATTCTATTACAAACGTGTAAAAAGGGGAAAAACTTCAATACACATAATTTGGTACTTTTTTCAAAAGTATTTTTTCCCTATTTTATATTGTGTACTTTTATTTATTTTTTTTAATAAAAATTGTTGCGCTGCCATAGAGTTTCGAACCCATGTTGTTCGATTACAAAGCAGGAATCTAAACCATTGGACTACATCACAACGTTTCTTTTTCATATTTAAAAAATTATTTTATTTTCAAAATTGTTTGTTCACCAATGGTGAATTATATTAGTTGAATTCTATTGGTGTTGAAAATAGAAACAGTAACCTTAACCAGCGTTGCCACTCATAAAATATTTTTCCTACCAAATTTCAGATTAAAAACTACCAAAACATACCAAAACCTACCAAAACCTACCAAATTTTAAATATTTGTGAAATGCTATTTGGATTCCTTTCAAAATTAATAGTTAAATTAAAATTATATTATTGCTGCTATAGCATTACCCTGAGGATGAATATTATTTAATTACACTACAATCATAATTATGTCACATCTAAAAATTGTGTGTGAATCGTTTTATAATTGACCATGAGCCCCATATAAGGCCCATTTCTAAAACTTATTTTAAGGAGCATAAAACTCCTAAAAGTGTTGGTATGCCGACAAAATTAAACACAAATAAGTTTAATGGCGATCGGTACATAATTGGTAATAGCTGCCCACTTCTGAAAATCACTCACGAAAATAAATTATTGAAATTTTAAAAGAAAAATGCTTTTGCTCACTACTTATTACCCCATGTCTCCACGTAGCAATATTTATTGCTAAACTCAAGCAATAACGTCGGCAGAACAACAGCAGAGTGATTGCTGATTGCTTTAAGTGGAGAAAACGTTCGTCACAAATATTTCTATGAAAAACTTTGGTGTATTTTGTTTATATTTTGTATTGCATGATTTTTTTCACTAATTTCTTTGTTTTTTTACTTTTGGTACTTAAATAAATTAAATATGTATGAATTAATCGCACCGAATCATAGAAAGAAGAAATTTTACATTAATAACAACTGATCTGACAGCTTATTGCTTAGGAATAATTGCTCAGGCAATCAGTAGAGCAATCATTGCGCAATGGATTGCTACATATGGCAATTTGCGGTCTACACTCGCAAATTTCATTGACGCAATCAAATTTGACAATTGCAGCAATAAATATTGCTACGTGGAGACTTAGGGTTACTTCTTTTAACATGACTACACACAATTTACACTTGGCCGCATAAGTTTGCATACAAGAACGAAAATTAAAAGTTACTCTAATTTTGGATATAAAAATAAACGCTACTCATTTGAAATTTTTTATATAAAACTCTTAAATATTAATGAACACAACTGCATTGTAAAATGCATATTTAAGAATCAACAAAACATATAAGAATTCAATTCATAAAAAAATTCAATTCCGCATGTAGGCAAAAGTTTGCGTACATAAAAAATGAAATATTACTGATTTTTATAAATTAAACTGTATTTTAATAATTAGTTAGAAAACACCGACGACCAAGAACATCATGAATGCGTTTTGTAATTGAGGAAACCAGTTTTTCGGTGTATTTGGAATTAATATTTCTCCATTCCTCAGTTAATACTGTTTGAAGCATTTCATTTAATGTTATTACATGTTTTCGTATTTTTCACTCCAGCAAATCCCATAAATGTTCTATGGGATTTAGGTCTGGTGACTGCGGAAAAGTTTCCAATTGTTTTTGTTTTATTAAACAACTACCAAAGCCTTGTGTTGTGTGTAGTATGCTTTGGGCCATTGTCTTGCAGGAATATATAATCATCCCAATTTGCTAACACTTTCGGTAAGATTTTTCATTAAAGTGTCTAAATAGACCTTATGATCCATTGTCGATGGAATAAATTCTAAATTTCCCACGCCTTCACTTGTCATGTACCCCCGTTCCATCACTGCACCACCACCATGCTTAACTGTTAGTATTATATTTTTGGGACTAAGTACTGTACAAGGCTTTCTCCAAACAAACTGACAGTATTTTATGCCAAAGATGCAGTACCTGCATTCATCCGTGAACAGAACATTTTTCCAGAACTCTGGAGGTGTTCTTTAGTGAAAGCAATTCGTTGCTTTCACTAGGTGTTTTCCAGAACTCTGGAGGTGTTCTTTAGTGAAAGCAATTCGTTTTTGTCTATTAACTATAGGGTATTCAATCGATTAACCGTTAATCGGTTAACCGATTAATTTTGGACGAATAATTTAATCGAATAATTTGAAATTGCCGATTTTCAAATAACAAATAAACCGATTAATTTGTGTCGATTAACCGATTAACCGAAATTCCTTTTTTTTGCACTTTAAATTTTTTTTTTGTATTTATTTCTCCATTTGAATTCAAATACAAATTTCAAATTAAAATTAGATATTTTTTGAACATCCAATAAACATGTTTAGTGAGTATGTATAACAACTGACATATTTAATTTACATGTATTTGAAACTTTGTTTGTATTTACATGTATAGACGAAACTTTTTTTTGAAATGAGTCTTTTATCATAACTGAACGAAACTATTAAATTAATCAATATCTAAAACAATCCAAAATATACAATCAGAGAGAGAGTTTTTTCCAAGAAAAGTTTTATTAAATCTAAAGAAAAAAATCTTTTAAATTATATTCTTTTTATAAAAGATTATTTCAGAAGATCTCACTAAAACTATAAAAAACTCACACATCGCTCACACATCAAAAAAAGTCGTTTCGAGAAAAACATCTTTGAATATTTTATGACATTTTACTATTTCTTAAATAAATTTTCAACAAGTCATGCGATTTCAGAAATTTAAATAGGAGATTTTAATATCTTTCTAACCCCCATTAACACGAAGTCTGGTTATGCCTTAACTAATAGTTATACTGCCGGTTAAAATTATTTTTATATGAAAACTGTCAGTATAACTATTAGTTAAAACATAACCAGACTTCGTGTTACTGGGGGTAACCTGTATTTAACCCATATTTTTACTTATCAAATATACGAGAAAACATGAATTTTTACAATGTTTACAACAAAAAAACACCCTCACACAAAAAATAATTTATTTTTTTGAAAACTGATAAAACTATATGAAAGATTTTAGAACAGCGCATATTTTGTATTACTCAGTTCAATAAACACGGATTTTGAGTAATGATGTTGTTGCAGCAAATAGGCGATATGTTTACAAAAATGATCTGAAATACCTTATTTGCCATTTTGTATTTTTTTGTAAACAAAATTCGTTGCTGTATTTCCAATTTGAAATGAAAATATAAATTATTCGGTTAATCGAATAATTTTAAATTAACCGATTATTAACCGATTAAATCTAAACCTCGATTAATTATTTGCTCGATTAACCGATTAAACCAGAAACACGATTAATTGAATACCCTAATTAACTATCAAAACTGGCGGCTTTTTCCGTGCTACATGGCTTCTATAGTTGGCCTTTTTCAAAATTCTGAGCACAGTGTCTTTGGACACATGTTTATTAAATTGTGAATTTAAGTTTTCAGCCATTTTCGATACAGTAAATCTGGGGTTTTTCTTCACAGATTGCATTATAACCCTTTTTTCGCGTTCAGTTAATTTTGTTGGACGACCAGAACGAGGCTTTGGGACAAAAATTCCAGTATTTTTAAAATTGTTTATCACTCTCTGGATGGAGGAGTGAGTACGTTTAACTACTTGATCGATTTCGCGCAAAGTTTTCCCTTGTTTCCGCAAATGTATAATAATTTTACGTATACGCATACTTTTGCATACACGAAAAGTTTGTATACCATTGTTTTTAAGCTGTTAATTAAACCAAACTTTGCAAATGCAAAAAGAAAATACCTATCGTAATTTTCAAATGTTTATCTATACATAAAAACAAATTTCAAATGATTACCGTTGTTACTTACGACTAAAATAGCCTGTTAAAATATATAAAGTAGTTTGTACGCAAACTTATTTTTGAAATATTTAAAATGTGTAAATTAAATGTATAATACGTTAAAAGTTTTAGTATTACAAGGCCTTTGGCATTTTTTGAACTGAACACTACTAAATACGTACACATTTATTGGAATAAACTAAAAATTAAAGATAATTCTGTCTTCATATTTTATAAATAAATTTATTATTTTGGATTAACATAGTTTTTTTGTTAAGATTTTTGTTAATATGTTCTTAAAAATACATATTCAAAAAACCTACCAAAATGCGACAAAAATCGGAACAAACCAACCAAACTACCAAAAGACGATTTGTTAACTTAAAACTACCAATTTTGGTCCAATTGGACCAAAGCGGCAACGCTGACCTTAACCCTAAAGGGAAAAAAGTGAATTTATAAATATTTATCCTAAGTGTATTGAGGATCTCTAAGATGGATAAAGCTTCTTATAGTTAATGAGAGTGCTTCTGGAAAAGCTATGTGAACCAGATTAGCTAAACAAATAAATATTAAAGTATGTATATCAGTATGGGACATCATGTTAATTTTCATTATAATTATTGAACCTAACTAACAACATAGAGTTTGTGCATTGTATATGGGTAGTCAAGGATCGAAGAAATAGAGACAAACGACAAAACTATGATTAAAACCGAATAAAATAAATACAAGTGGAATTCATCATAGCACAATTTTATATTGCTTAACACTTTTTTCTTTTCTCGCTTAAATTTGATAATTCACCTAAGAAGCGCCTTTAAGTTCATTAAAAATGCTATTTTTCTTAAGTGCTTTGATAGAAGCTCAATTTTTACTGGATTAACACATAAAAGTTTAATTTCTACTTCAACTTCACGACTGCCAAATATGAACTGTCAATAATAATGTTTAACACCCTAACCACTAAAGCTGAAAAGTCAATATTAAATATATAAATTTTACGATTATCTTAAATTTCGTACCATAAAACTAATTTCAAACAGTATTTTTAATTTTATTATTATTTACTTTTATTGAAAATTTGTTTCAATAATTTAAATTGAAAGTATTTTTTTAAATATTTCTTATGAGAGCCTAAAACCTAGGTCTGTTGTCAAAAATCATATGTGAATAGGCTTTAATTTATTGATACACATTATTACATAATTTAACACAGCCGGCTTTCTCAACTGCGTGAGTTACGTCACTCTAAATCATACATTTCGTTCTTTAAGGTAGGGTCACACACGGCAAATATTTGCTCAAAAAAGCGTAACCTCTTTTTTTTACGTGTTCACTCTTTCAAGTGCTTTGTAAGATCAAACAGCATGAAATAAAATAAAACTCAATTTTTTGTTTTGAATCATCCTAAGTAAAATAAGTTTTTGAAATAAATAAAAGAATACAAATGTATTTTATTTAGTGGTTACGTCTTTTTCGTCAAATATTTGTCATTAGAATCTAAGTATGTTCATTAGAGTGTCACTAATTACGGTTTAATTTTGATTTTTGGAGCTTAAAAGGTATAATATATGTATTTAAATAAGGTTTAGATGTTGGAAATTTAATTTTGCCAATTATTATTTAAGAAAAAAATCACATCACTCTGTAAATATTACCATAAAATTCATGAAAAACAAGAACAAATTATACAAAAAATGGATACATAATTGTATTTTTTTATCTTACTTATTGATTTCCCTGATTTATGAACTTAGTAAAATACAAATTTCTAGATATTTCAAAAATGTGTTCTTTCTTCTGATTACATTTCTTCTTCTTTATTTGCATTATACTCATCTACCTAAGTTTAGTATGGTTATAGCTAAAAGGGAGTTAATATTTTTATCTGAGACTGATTTATTATATCAATAAGCTTATCAGAATTAAAGTGCACATCTATATTCCAGAGAATGATTAGGGATCTACTTTTGTTTTTTCTTAATTAACCAGTCTGAACCAGTTCGAAAAAGTACATTTTGTTGTGCGGCTCCTCATTTGTACTTACAGTATTTTTGGTAATAACAAGCTAATTCCCAAATCCGTGAATTAACAAATTAAACATTAATTTTCTCAATTGCGTTATACTTTGGTTGATTAGCTTCGCTAACGATTAGGGATCTACTTTTGTTTTTTCTTAATTAACCAGCCTGAAAACATTAAATATATCTGAAAAAAGTTGGAATTTACAAGAAACTACTTATTAATACTTTTTCTTTGATAGAACTTTTAAATTCTTCAAATCAGTGTACATAGGAATGAATTAGAAAAAGGGCTCGGAAAGTTTTTCGATTTGAGAAATACAGAAATGGGCTACTGGATTCATAGAAAAATTAACTAACAGGTTGTTATTTGGAACTCGAGTGTCGAGGTGTATATTGGGCCAAATCCGGGTAAACAGTTTGGTACTTTTTTGAAAACATATTTATTCTTGGGCACATTAACACAGATTTTAATCGTTTGAGACATGCCTGTAGCATAAACAATTTTTGCAAAATGGAATATTTTTAAATTTTAAACTTGAGGGGTGTTCATGGAGAAAAAGGGAAATTGGTACTTTTCTCCTAATGGTACTTTATTAATATTTTAAATTATTTCACTTATCGACATTAAAGTTAGCTGATATGTATTTGAGTGAAGTTAGTGTTAGAAATAGGGCATTATATTTAGGTACCAAAATGTGAGAACTGAACTATAGGTACTTTTTTATTCTTCTAATGGTACTTTTAGAATTTTCTATAACAATGGACTTAGAAACATGAAATTAAGCATATATGGTCCTAAGTGAGTGAGAATTCTAGGGGGAAACTTTTTGGTACTTTTTCTTTATTCGAATGGTACTATTTGTAATTTCTTCACCAAGGAACCTAGAAACATGAAATAAAGCTTATATGGATCCGGAATCCACAAGTGCCAGCTTTTTGATACTTTTTCTATATTCTATTGGTACTTTTTGAATTTTCTATAATAATGGACCTAGAAATATGAAATTAAGCACACATGGTCCTAAGTGAGTGAGAATTCTAGGTGGAGACTCTTTGGTACTTATTATTTATTCGAATGGTACTTTTTGAAATTTCTTCACCAATGAACCTGGAAACCTTAAAAACAGCTTATATGGACACGAATGAGTGGGAATCCACAAGTAGCTGCTTTTTGGTAAGTTTTATATATTCTAATTGTACTTTTTGAATTTTCTATAATAATGGACATAAAAAAGACGTTCAAATCCACTCTTCGGTTTCGGTCTTGTGATAACTTATTAAATATTAAGTGTTATAGAAACAAAATTAGTTGATAATATAGGAAATGCTATACAAATTTAAAATTCAAACTTGACGGGTTATGGTTTAGTGAATGCGAATTCAAAAGTGATAATCAATGGTACTATTTCTTTACTGCAATGGTATTTTTTGAATATTTTATAATAATAAACCTAAAAATTTAAAATCAGGCACACATGATTCTGAATGAATTTGAATTCACAAAAGGTGACTTTAGTTGTAATTTTCGGCGGTATGAAAGAACCCCCCACGAAATAATCCCCCAAAAATAAAATGAAATAACCCCCCAAAAATTAGTACAGAGAGCAACAACAACGATTTTTGGGGAGTTATTTAATTTTTTGGGGTATTATTTAATTTTTTTAATTGGGGGGTTATTTCATATGAAATAATACCTCAAAAACTCATTATGAAATAAGTCCCAATATAAATTTTGGGGGATAATTTCATTTTTTAATTTATAAAGAAAACGTAAATTAATCTGTAAATTATGTTCCGATATATTAACAACTTGTGTTAAGAAAATTATATTATGTTGAGCACAACCACAAGAACGAAAAAGAATTGTATAAGGAGTTAAAGGCTCTGAATATAATTAAGGACTAATGCGAAGATCTTGCAGGAATATTATGAGGCGATACCCCAATAATGGGGTTTTATTTCATTTCTATTTGGGGCATTATTTCATTTCGTTGGGGTCTTATTTCATTTTCAAAATTGGGGTTTTATTGCATATGAAATAAGGCCCCAAATTTTGGGGGTTTATTTCATTTTATTTTTGGGGTGTTATTTCGTGGGGGGTTATTTCATGCCGCCTTTTTGATCACCTTCACTGTGTTTGGGGACTTATATCATTTTAAAAATTGGGGTTGTATTTCATATGAAATAAGACCCCAATAATGGGGTGTTATTTCATTTCTGTTTGGGGAATTATTTCATTTCGTTGGGGTCTTATTTCATTTTCAAAACTGGGGTTTTATTGCATATGAAATAAGGCCCCAAATTTGGGGGGGGGGGGTTATTTAATTTTATTTTTGGGGTGTTATTTCGTGGGGGGTTATTTCATGCCGCCGTAATTTTCTTTTACATTTTCTATAATAATGGACCCAGAAATATGAAATTAGACATTTACAATTAGATTCACAATGGTAGACTTAATAGTACTATTTCTTTCATTTAATTGGGGTGGCGAAGCGCACCGGGTCAGCTAATCTATCATATGACTTTTACATTTTTTGATTATCTCATTTGGTTCAAAAGTTATGATTTTTGCAACGAAAAAACTGAAATGGCGCCACTGTGTGACGTACAGCAAAAATATTGATAACACCGCACACGTATTTTACCTTTTTAAAATTTAAATTTTAATCTATTTAAAAACATTATTTCAATAGAAAATAGGTACACATGTCTCAAAAATCTGGATAAAAGCTTTACATTTTTTTCTTTCTTAAAAATATTCCATATTTAAAAAGTAGTATAACGAATAAAGAATACATACAGTGAAAGCTCGGTATTCGAGACTAATTAAAAACCAGACCTATCGCGAAAACAGAACCCAACATTTTATAAAATAAAATGTTTTCTGCCACCATCTACTCATAAACTATTGGAATCTTATCTATCGGACCGTATATTTACAGTTAAGTACAATGATTACGTGACAAGAGAATATAGGATTGGAGCAGGAGTACCACAAGGAAGTGTTCTTGGACCTACCCTCTATTTGATTTACACCTCTGATTTGCCTACGAGCGATGAATTGACTATTTCTACATTTTCTGATGACACCGCAATTATTAGCTCGCATGAAAACCCATATATAGCATCTAGTATACTAGATGGCTACTTAAGATGTGTGGAAACATGGTTAAACAAATGGAGAATACGTGTAAATGAGTTAAAAAGCAAACATGTTACGTTCACACTGAGGAGGGGATGCTGTCCACCTGTCACACTTAACAATGTTAATATACCTCAGTCCGATTATGTTACATACCTTGGTATTCACTTAGATAGAAGACTTACATGGCGCCGTCATATAGAAACCAAGAGACTTCACATGAAGTTAAAAGCATGTAGCCTTCACTGGTTAATAAGTGACCAATCAAAGTTAAGCCTGGACTATAAAGTCACCCCGTATAAAATCATTTTAAAACCAATTTGGACATATGGAATCCAATTGTGGGGAACGGCCAGTAATTCCAGTATTGAGCTTATACAGAGGGCCCAGTCGAAAATTCTTAGGATCATGACGGGTGCACCATGGTACATAAGAAATGAAAACATCCACAGGGACTTGGAAGTGCCACTAGTGAAGGATGAGTTTAAGAAAGTCCGCGATAAATATATACTGAAACTGTAATCACACCCAGAGCTTCTCGCACAGAGCCAAACCAGATCAAGGCATTGTAGAGGAGATCTACCACCCCGCTAAGATGATGTTCATGCATCAAACAATGCTCTCTTTAGAGAGCAATTAGTTTTAATTTTAGTTATAAGATTTAATCACTTATTGTTAGGCCTAATGATATAGGCAGATTCAATAAATAAATAAAAAAGTTAAAAAAAAAAACACTTTATTGAAAAATTTTATGTAATTTTTGTAGTAAAAGATACACACAACTTATCGGTTTAACGTCACACTTTATTATGATGTTCTTCTTAAAAACTAAGTAACAATCAGTTTCATAACTTAAAGCTAGGCAATGAAAATGAAAAGGATAGGTATATATTTATAAAAAGCTTATATCTACTTTATATAAATGAGCAGGAAAATTATTTAGATTAGTGAAATATCATAGGTACACTGTGAAAATTATAAATACACATGGAGAAATATGCAATACTATTCACATAAATATAATACTATACAAATATACTACTACATTTTTAAAATTAGAATTGTTTTTAGTAATATATTTACATTTTAAATATTTTTAAAGAAATTTTGGCAAATTATTTTTTAAAATAACAGCTAAATCACATAGTTTATATAGTGCTGTTGTCGGCTTATCATTTTCCAAATCCCATTGTATGCATGTGTTTATCGATGTTATACAATCGTCCACTTTAATTTAGTTTTCTGTATGAACTCTATCGTGTAAATCCTCCGATTCCGTATCTGATAATTCCATTTGATGTTCCGTACCAATTTGAGCTACAAGTGTACCAATAGTTGATAGATCTTCGTTTTCATCCTGAGTTATATTTTGTGAAATATTTAAGGGCATGTTATCGTCTTCACTCCATTACTGAATGGAACAAGGCGTTCCAGGATTTTCGGATATTGGACATTGATATTTTATCTCAGAACGTAGTTAAAATCTGAACTGCATTTTTGAGTTTTTTAGTTTGAGCTCCAAATTTGTTGCCTTCTAGACAAGCAAGTGGGTGAGCAGTTATTTTTTATAATTTAATTTGACCAATATAACGTTTTGATCTAACGGTTTAATAAGCGCAGTGCAATTGGGTGGGACATTCATTTCTATAATGAAGCCGTCATCACTTTTATCTAAAACCAAAACTGGATGGAACCAGTCCTTGAATATAAATGATGTCATCCAGGTGTTATTACTCGAGTTGTATATTACAGGATTATTTCAGGTTGTCTGTGCAATTTGCATTTGAACATGTAAACAAGTTATTCGCTCTTTACATATTTTTCTTCTGTGAGCCGTTTTCTCATTATATGAGTGACAAAAGTGTTATTTGGAAGCATCCTAGCATATAAACTGGATTCGTAGGCATTGTAGATTTGGTGAAGAGTCAATCCATGCTCATCAACGTATTCCTTAAACTTTTTCACAAATGGATCAATAAATCTAATTCCATGTCGAAAGTTAAATTTATTCAACCATCCTTCACTGGCATTGAAACCTGAATTGGTTTGATAAATTTTGGAACACAAATGACTGACTTTTGATCGCTGCTGATCTTTGTTTTACAAACCACTTATGTATACAGAATTTTTTCCATTATTCGGTACTCATCTTTCTTTAAGGTGCTGCGTTTGGCAGGGCCACTTTCTGTTGTATTTATGTACGAACTTTTTTAATGAAGTTTGATGCTTTATAACGCGGTAGACCGAAGACTTATGCAACTTGTAATTCACTCAAATTGAATTAATAGAATCTCCAAAAAAAAAATATGTTGAACTTTTCCCATATTAAGAGATGTACATATTTGCACAATTGAAGATCTAAATAATACAAAAAGGTTAATATATCAAAAAACCCTTTCTTGGTTATAGACATTGTAATCAAATTAAAAAAAAACAGGTAAAAGTTCGAATACCGAACTTGCACTGTATTTAAAAAATGCTTTTAAAGGAATGATCACTAGGGTGGCCCTTAATAAACGAAAGTTGGATTTTGGCCATTCTCACCCTCCAGTTTGGAGAACATTAATAAAAAATCATCCTGAAAAAATTTTAGGTAAATCGGGATAAGACGTGCCGCAAGCCCTCTGCAGTTTTGAGATGCATTTACAAGGGGAAAAATGTATTTTTTTCAGTTTTTGTAATTGTCGTTCTAATGAGACATAGAAAACAGAAATTATTCAAATAATGTTAAAGTTATTAAAAATTCGCCAGGCCATTAACGTGTCTCAGGCAACTAGAACAAGAAAGGTAGGAACAAAATTAACATATTTTGATAAAAATTAAAATAAAAGTTCATTTTTACTTAAAATATGTCCATATTTACTTGTATATGAGTTTTTGTCTTCGTTGGATACCGCTAACCTATTCTTAGGTATGAACAAAAAAATAAAAATTTTTTAACGGCAGTTTCAAAACTCTATTTTCAAATTTTTAAAAATTTTGTTAAACAAATTTCAGAATTTTTTGATAATCTCATTGGGATTTATTAAGAATATAATAGGGAATAAAAATGTGAAAGAATTATGAAAATATCTCTTATAGTTTTTCCGTACCTGCGATTTAAATTTTGAAATTTTCGAGAAAAACCAATTATTTGGAAATTATTTGGACTCTTATGAATTTTAAGCAAAACTTATTCAGAATATTATAGACCAGATAATTCTAAATATACTCTGAAACTTTTACTAAAATCGGAAAACGTTAACCCTTAAATCGTGAAGGTCATAAGTAAAATTTTTCAATATTTGGAATTAAATTGGAAAAGTAATTTTTTAATGGCAAAATTTTTACAAAAACGGAAAAAATGCATTTTTTCCCCTTGTAAATGCATCTCAAAACTTCAGATGGCTTGCGGTATGACTTAACCCCAACCGATTTACCTAAAATTTTTTCAAGATGATTTATTTACTAATGTTCGCCAAACTAGGGGGTGAGAATGGCCAAAATCCAACTTTCGTTTATTTAGGGCCACCCTAATGGTCACACATGGCAAATATTCACTTAAATCGTTTTTAGCCCAAATTTGTTTGATATTGTTTACTTTTACAAGTAATTTTTGTAAGATCAAACAGCATCAAATAAAATAAAACTAAATATTTGTTTTGAATTGGCCTAAGTAATCTGGATTTTTTAAATAAATAAGAGAATTAAAATATAATTTATTTAGTGGTTACGTCATTTTGGTCAAATATTTTCTTTGTATGATCCTACCTTAAGTCCACGTTTTATGTTTCTAAAAAAAATGGGCGTGACAGGTACTTAGAGACGTTCACTTTTTATATTTATAATATTAAGGTCATAAGCATGATAAAAATATAGAAGGTAGTTTCAATCAAAATTTTTTTTTCAAATAAGGTTTTTTGAAGTTTCCTTATTTTGTGAGCATTATAAAAAGCGTTGCCACATTCCTAAAAATGATTTTTATTTTAGAGAAATTTTTTTACAAAAAATGTGTAATTTATAATTTAGTATTTAAATAAAAATGTATTAAGTATGTTGTGTTGGAAGTTAATGATTAAATTCCTAACATTCGCTTACTTATAATTAAAACACGTTGACCATTTTTATAGGTATATTAAGTAAGATTTTTTTTCATTTTTTTATTACTATGAACATTTTTTGTATCTTTTAAATGGCGGTTTAAAAATCGAATTCGAAAGTTTTACATACATACAGCCACTGTTGTCGTTTGTTAGGTAATGTAGGGACTTTAAAAAAATTTACATTTGAATTTTTGCAAAAATATTTGGTATTTTCGCAGTTGGGTAAAATGCAACTCATGTTTGTTAAATCTTAAAATAATGTTCACAAATTAGCTTTGAAATATTTGAAATTGAAAATCTTACCTTTGATCCCAATTTGATAGTAAATATTTTTTATATTTTTTTTAATATTTTTTCAAATTAATGAAAATTATGTATTAATTTTTTCACAAACTTCAAAGAATATATGGGAAAATTTTTAATTAATATGGTATTACTATTTTAACGAAAACGTCAAAATCCTTAAGCATGTCAGACGTAGAATTTTAAAAAATAAAGAGAGAATGAAACTACCTTCTATTTTTCTACTATGGTCATAAGTAGAATTCTCACAAAATTTCCCGGGAATTATTTTCCTTAGTTTTATTTGATGTTTTTTGAACTTGACTTTCTCTAAAAGAAGCTTAAAGCTCCAAAACAAATGCAGAAGTTTCATACATTAACAAAGATTTAACCCAAATAGACCAATAACAAGTTCATTATTCAAAATATTCCAAAAACTCGTGAATGTTCACGGCTGCCACAGAATTCTATTCTATTCAAAGTGGAATTATTTTAGTACTAGCTGACCCGACAGACGTTGTCCTGTCCAAATTAGAAAAAAGTTCGATTTGTGAATTTGTGAGCTGTTTAAAATGTGTAAAAATATGTATGTATGTACAACGAATCTTAAGGTGTTTTATTTACATTTTAATTGAAAGATCGATGTTCAGGTAACCAATTAAAATAGGGAAATACTAATTCTCGATTGTAGCTGCAATTCCTGATGAAGCACGTGCAATATCATTCTGCGAGCGTATCGTTGCCAAAATAAACGCGATCAAAAAGTTTTTCCAGTTCAACCGGGAGCGTGCAAAAACTATCCTTACAGTTCCATCTTTCACAACTTTCATAAGAGTGTCGTACGCATATTTTTGTTGACGATTCAACAGTGGAACTTTTGTTCGAACTGATTGTTTTTCGCATCGCAACTCTTGATTAAATGCGTAGTGCATCGGACGATTGAGAGCTGTCATGCCTAACTCAGATAATACCTTTTTCGACATCAATCACATGTCCTCAATTAATATCAAAGCCTAGTTGAAAAAATTCCTCTCCCAGTTGCAAATTTGGATTTGATTTCTAATAATACTTACTTCACAAATCAGTCGGTTTATCTCAACATGCTTGCCATATGTTGAGATGTACGTATTTGATGAGCATTTCACGAAAGCACTGCATCTCCGAGGGATTATTTCCAATGAGTGTCATTATCTAACAATCGCATGCATTGACATGCTTCTCTATACGTTACACAATTCAACATTTATAGTTCGTAAATCTCGGAATGATGTTGGGCCACGAACGTTGACTAATAGCAAACGCAAATAGAAACACTCATCGTTTCTTGGATGGACTGTGTAAATGGGACCCAATGCGTCGTATAAAAATAAATGGGGGAAACCTGGAACTGAATTTCCTTGTTTCCGCCATTGAAATTTCTTTGTCGAATGATTCCAAGTAATATATTGGCATTTCGGAGTATAGCAGCGTTTGGGCACATTTCTAAACATCTGGTCAATGTTGTAGATGGCGTTCGATCAACTCGCTGTAATACATTCTCCTCAGTAAAGTACACTTTTTGGACAATTTCCAATGTCTTTCATGAATGGAAAAATGCGCAAAATTGCTTCGTTACTGCTAACATATCGGCCCATTTGAAGTAGATTGACTTCATCGTTGGAATTATCCGCACTAACTCAGCCAAGTCATTGCCTTTGGTTACATATTTGCAGATGTATTTGATAAGTGGGCGTGGACAATTTTTCTTTCAGTAAAACACACCAAATCCGTCCATGCGTTCTGCGATTTTAGATATATCATATGTCGTTAATTTTTGTTTTAGTAAAAACTTAAATTGGATTACTACGATTATTTAATAAAAATTACCAAAATTGGTGCAGCCGTTTTCGGATAAATCGTAAAAGTGGGCGTAAAAGTAGTCGTGGTCAATTTTTCTTTCAGTAAAAAAACCGCATGGGCCCACCGGGGGTGCGGCCAGGGTTCCCCAAAGTAGGACACCTCGGGTATGTTACATTTTTAAAACGATCCTATTTCTTCGGCTGTGTTCCGATTTCAAAACGATATGTAGAATCTCCTCGTCGCAGCTATCAATTATCTCTAATAACTTAGGAGATATTCGCATTTGAAAATTAAATTTTCATCATTTTTGTCCACCCTACTGCAGTTTTTTTGATAACAGTGGGTCCAAATATTTCCCGATTTTCTCCATTTTGCTTTTATTGCACTAACAATAAATTTATATATCAAATATAGAAAGAATTGTTTAAAAATCATGACTGTGTCCAAAGTTATATGCATTTGAATTTAAAAAAAATTAAAAAGGCTATTTTTCGCTATTTTTTGGTATTTCTAAAATTTCTAAAAGGATGTATAAAGAATTTATACTTTTTGAAAAGCTAGCTTTACATCGAATGTTTTAAATGAAATGAATGTTTTAATATCGAGGGGACCAGGTCCATTCAAAAAACGCATATTTTTTATGTAAAATTCAAATTTTGTGCAAAAATTCTCAAATCGCATACTAGATATCAAAATATAGTAATCCATTTTAGATGGCCCAATATGTTCTTAATTATTTTGTAAAGGGTTTCGATAACCCCGCCCCTGGTATGGATATTATAGCCTAAAAACTAAAATATCCCATTTTTGGGATTTTTCAACACTTCGGGATTCGAGATTACAAATTTAAAAATTTGTTTTCAGTTTTTCATTTGACGTCGAAAAATCTACATAACTGTAAAATTTTATTAAAAAATATTCATAAATAAAAATTTTATTTCTATAACTTTATGTCAAATATTTTTAATAAAAAAAAATATAATTTTTGATACCGAGGGGACCAGGTCCATTCAAAAATGCCTATTTTTTATGTAAAATTCAACTTTAGAGCAAAAATTCTCAAATCGCATAGTCGGTATCAAATTATAATAATCTATTTTAGATGGCCCAATATGTACTTAATTATTTTGTAAAGTGTTCCGATAACCCCGCCCCTGGCATGGATATTATAGCCAAAAAAAGAGAAAATCCCATTTTTGGAATTTTTCAATACTTTTTTGGGAATTGCGGAATTCCTGATCACAAATTTCAAAATTTGTTTTCCTTTTTCCATTTTCAATAAAAAAATATATATAAGTGCAAAATTTCGTTACAAAATATTCATAAATAAAAATTTTATTTCAATTAAAAAAATGTCTATCTATGCAAAAACTCAATAAAAAGCATTTTTTGTCATATTTTTCGAAAAATATTCCATGAATTTGTTAATTGTCAAAAGTTATATACATTATTAGAAAGTAGACAAAATCCTCTATCCATTGATATATAACATGTCTAGTAGGGTGGCCCTTAATAAACGAAAGTTGGATTTTCGCCATTCTTACCCTCCAGTTTGGTGAATATTAGTAAAAAAATCATCCTGAAAAAATTTTATGTAAATCGGTTGGGGATAAGACGTGCCGCAAGCCCTCTGAAGTTTTGAGATGCATTTACAAGGGGAAAAAATGCATTTTTTTCAGTTTTTGTAAAAATTTTGCAATTTAATTTAAAAGAATCGAAATGTGTACGTAATTGTCGTTCTAATGAGATATAAAAAACAGAAATTGGTCAAAAAATGTTTAAGTTATTAAAAATTCGCCAGGCCATTAACGTGTCTCAGGCAACTAGAACAAGAAAGGTAGGAACAAAATTAACATACATATATTGATAAATATTAAAATTAAAGCTAATATGAGTTTTTGTCTTCGTAGGCTACCGTTAACCTATTCTTAGGTATGAACAAAAAAATACAATTTTTTTAACTACAGTTTCAAAACTCCATTTTAAAATTTTTAAAAATTTTGTTAAACAAATTTCAGAATTTTTTGATCATCTCATTGGGATTTATTAAGAATATAATAGAGAATAAAAATGTGAAAAAATTATGAAAATATCTCTTATAGCTTTTCCGTACCTGCGATTTAAATTTTGAAATTTTCGAGAAAAACCAATTATTTGGCAATTTTTAATCGAATGAGCTCTATTTCCTTACTCTTATGAATTTTAAGCAAAACTTTTACAGAATATTATAGTCCAGATAATTCTAAATATACTCTGAAAGTTTGACTAAAATCGGAAAACGTTAACCCTTAAATCGTGACGGTCAAAGGTCAAATTTTTCAATATTTGGAATTTTTCATGGAGAGATGCGAAATATTATATACTTTTGGGCCGATTTTGATGAAACTTAAGAAAAATATAACATAAACTCTAGGGTTTATAATAACAGCACAAGAATGGAAATTAACGCTTAATGGCAATTGGGATTAAAATGACCCCAAACTTTTAAAATAATAATTTTTTTATTGTTTTAGAAGTTTGGGGTCATTTTAACCCCAAGTGCTATATAGGGTTAATTTTAATTGTTCTGCTGTTTTTGTAAATACTAGGCTTTGTGTTATATTTTTGTTAAATTTGATCAAAATCGGCCCAAAAATACACAACATTTCGAACATTTCGAAATCTTTCCAAGAGAAATTCCAAATATTGAAAAATTTGACCTTTGACCTTCACGATTTAAGGGTTAACGTTTTCCGATTTTATTAAAAGTTCCAGAGTATATTTAGAATTATCTGGACTATAATATTCTGAATAAGTTTTGCTTAAAATTCATAGGAGTAAGGAAATAGAGCTCACTCGCCTAAAAATTGCCAAATAATTGGTTTTTCTCGAAAATTTCAAAATTTAAATCGCAGGTACGGAAAAACTATAAGAGATATTTTCATAACTTTTTCACATTTTTATTCTCTATTATATTCTTAATAAATCCCAATGAGATGATCGAAAAATTCTGAAATTTGTTTAACAAAATTTTTAAAAATTTTAAAATGGAGTTTTGAAACTGCCGTTAAAAAAAATTATTTTTTTGTTAATACCTATGAATAGGTTAGCGGTATCCTACGAAGACAAAAACTCATATACAAGTAAATATGGACATATTTTAAGTAAAAATTTGCTTTAATTTTAATACTTATCAAAATATGTTAATTTTGTTCCTACCTTTCTTATTCTAGTTGCCTGAGACACGTTAATGGCCTGGCGAATTTTTAATAACTTTAACATATTTTTTTACCAATTTCTGTTTTTATGTCTCATTAGAACGACAATTACGTACACATTTCGATTCTTTTAAATTAAATTGCAAAAGTAACTTTTTAATGGCAAAATTTTTACAAAAACTGAAAAAAATGCATTTTTTCCCCTTGTAAATGCATCTTAAAACTTCAGAGGGCTTGCGGCACGTCTTATCCCCAACCGATTTAACAAAATCCAACTTTCGTTTATTAAGGGCCACCCTAATGTCTACCTTTTGTTTTTTACTTATATAGATTTTGCTTTTTCACAAAGAGTATAACAAATATGTTTGGAATAAAACCACCTCCGTGAAATTTAAATTTGTTTAATATTATTAAGTTTTCTTCAAGTCTTAATTAACATCTTTACTTAATTTTTGATTTAATAAGCAAAACATTTCCAATTCAAAATTTAAAAAAATTAAATATTTATTTTAACAGAATTATGTAATTGGAATCTATTGAAGGTAGATGAAAATCTAATGAAAATTAAAGCCATTCAAATGACAAATGGTGACAGGTTTGTATATAACCAAAATTAGAAATCGTGTCAGCTTATATCTTTATATTAAATTATTATTGGATTTTTTATTTGTATCCAATTACATTTAAACCCAAAGACATTTTTTAGATTTTTAACGAAGTCTACATTCTTAAAATTAAATAATTTGTTCTAGGCTGGAATTCCCGGGATCCCGGGTTTTTCACACATACTGCTTGTCAAAATTCATTAGAATTGACAGCTGTGACGTAGGTTGCAAGCAACTTTAAAGCAATTCTGTAACTTTTTAACTACAAAATTTTGTCGTTAAATAATCAAAATTCGTTAGTTAACAATATTTATCGTTAATAGATATTACGAATTAAATTTTACCGATTATTTTCGTTAAAAATAGTCGGTATATAACGAAATTTATTGGTAGGTTAACGACAAATAAAATGTTCTAGTTAAGCCATAACGATAATTGTTTATAAGTTAGTTTTGTAACATAAATATTCAAAATAAGTTGTTCTTGGAAAGTACGATTGGTCAACTATTTTGAGTTTGTTAGATACGGACTGATTTGAGTTTTAAATATAAAAATTAACAAGCTTTAATTATCTTTTTAAGATAAATTTGGACATATATTATATTAATTTTAGAAAATTGTATACGAATTTTAAGAACAACTTTTATGTGGGGCATATTTAACACATTTTTGGAGTGTATAATGTTTATCCAAATTCAAATTTCCTAGTGAGAATTTTAAACCATATTTCGTTAAAGCAACCGATATTTTTCGTTACTTAACGACATCGGTAGGAAAATATAAAAAGTTACAGAATTGCGGTATAGGTAATATAAATAGTTAAACATTTTAGCAATTCATGTATACACCAGGTTGTTTAATACTATGCATTTATATAAATACCTATGTTCAACATTTTACCCATTGAAATATATAACAGGTTGTTTTAATATTATGACCTGTCAGTTTTTTTAGGTTGTCTCACATTTTGGTTCATAGCTCTGGTTCTACTAAACCGATTTTGCTGATTTTCAATACCAAATTGCTTAGGACAACAATAAACATATTTTTTGCAAGTCTACCAATTTTGTTTGCGTATTTTGGACGTGAGCGTGTTTTACACAGACGGACAGACGGACAGACTTGGAATTTCATAAAATATATACTTTGTTGGGTCTCAGATGAATATTTCTCCGTTACACACGGAATGACAAACTTATACATATATAGCCTCATTCACCACTTGTGGTGGTGGAGGGTATAAAAATAAAAAATTATTCATAAGAATTGTAATTAGCTGTTTTCTTGACTGCAAATTGAAACACACGACTGGAAATTTTAAAAAGTGTGAGTGTATTGAAACTTGAGAGCTAAAACATGAACGTGTGGACTCTAAATTAGAAAATTCATTCATAATGTTAATTTCAAACATATTTATAAACTTAATTGCCGACAACTTAAAACAATTTAGCAAAAAAAAACTAAATTTGCATCTTGTTAAGCTTTGTAAGAAATGACTGCGTTACTATTAGTTAAATGTGTAAAGTAACAGAAAATCCTTTTTTAACTATAACTCAACGTTTTTGGGGTATTTTCAAAATTTCAGAAATATGGACCAGTTTACCACATCCACTTAACTACTCAGTTAACTAAATTATGTAGATAATTAAATTTTTGTGTGATGGATGCTGGATGAATTATGATGATGATGATGTTTTTATTATAGATTGCTGTACATTCTTGTTTGTATGAAAGTTTTATATGCAAGTAGGGTGTGTGCAGTAAATAGTTATAGTGTGGGGGGACATTAAGAGATGGGAAATGATTACAATAATATACATTTGTTGAATTTAATTTACATTCACAGGAGTTTTATGAGATAGAAAAATAAAAGAACGAAATAATTAAATACAATTCAGATAACAAAACAGAAAAGAACAGGCATGTATAGATAATACTTTTTATTATTATTATTATTATTTAATTTTGTATTTTCTTTTTTGGTAATGGGGTGAGAATAATATAGATAGATTGAGAAGACAGTACATGGACACTTGGGATTTTTTTTTTTGCAAAACGACAATATAAAACCTACCTTGAACCCATCATATGTCCAACTTCCAAATTTTAAGACACAAGTCTGTTCGTCAAAGGGGAAGTACTCTACATCTATTTCGCAGGATGATTTGTAAATTGCCGGCGGTTTCCATTCAACTAATCCCTCAGAGTAAATTGTTGCTTTTGTCGCAAGTGTCACCTCAAAGTTGCCGTCGGCACTGAACATTTAATTTCAACATGTATTACAAATAACGTTTACGATTTTAGGAAATCGTGAACGCATATTGTGTTGATGTGTGTGTGTTAGTGTATTTGTACATTTGTTTTACATTTTTATTTCGCTTAATTACATTACATTTGATTTAATTTAATTTAATTTTAAGATAATACATAAATACATACAAAATGTGAATGAGTATATTAAATTTAAAAAAAAAACAATTAGTTTTCTAAAAATTTCTTTAATACATACATACATATGTATGAATGGATGTGAGAATATTTTTGTTTTTTTAATTATACTAATAATGAACAATTATGAAGACTTGAATTTATTCGTATGTATGGGAGTGAGTGAGTGAGTGTGTGAATTTTAAATGATTTGTAAATGTTTTGGTGAAAGGTGTGTTGGAATTCATTTAAATTAAACACTGAGCTGCTGTGAGATCAGATCTGTAAAAACTTATTTGATATAAGTATAAATTGAATTATTATTTTACATAAATCGACCTTTAAAAATATCAAAGTTTGTAAATGCAATCGCTGATCTTTGCTCATGTGGAAAATATTAATGTCCAAAAAATTATTTTCAAATTGACAAAATATAACTAGTACTTTTCTATACTTACTTATTATAAAGTACAATGTCCGGCCGCCAAATATGATCAGATGGCACATGAAGCATATGTACCCCTCCGTATTCCTTTGGTTCCCATCTTAGTTTGTAATCATACCAAGACTGCTCTACCCACAAATTAGTTGTCATTATCTGATTCTTAAGATTCTGAAATAATAATAAAAACAAATATTTGTAATGTAGTCGTATTGCATTTGCGGAATTTTCAGTTGTACATATTTTAAATGTTTCCAATTGTACTTTGTAACGACGGAATTTCTCCTCAACGCTGGGGTAGCTCAACGTTGTCCAGGGTCGTTATCAGAATTTATTAAAATAATAACACAATATATTTTTTCATATTACGTTATAAAACTTTTTATTAAATTTAAATACACTTTCTCTAAAACCGTACGCGTGGTAGGGAACAACACTAATTATCAAGTAAACAAAAGGCAGGCCATACAAACTCTACCAAGTGTTTTTCTTTTTTACTATAGATAATAGTCAAACAAACATATTACCTATTAAACAGCCCAAAACCAACTGATCTTGTTCTGTGGTTTGTGCCTGCCTTTTATACACATAGTACAATTACACAGACACATACATACATAGACATACACACTGTTGACTACTAGCCACAGTTGACTACTAGTACTGTTTTATACAACTCTGTTGGTAGAGTTGTAGTTAATAAATAATACATCGACATATAGATGGCGTAACAAATAAATTTAAATTAACGGATAATTAAATTGTAATTTAGTATTTTAGCAAAAGAGAAGATAATTAAATAAAATAAGACAAAAATAAATAAATGTGTGGGCCAAAACAAATGTGTGACTTTGCGTCCTCACACGTCCTCCTCTCGTCGGTTGACGAATTTTATAATTATTCGGTTGGGGTGGATTTGTAGCCGGTACACGCTATGGTCATCAAAATCCGATGTATCTATGGCTGGGTTGATGAATCGTGTTTCGAATTGGGCTGGCTATGGTAAGCCCCGATGTACGTCGTGGTAAAGTATAAATTGTTGTTTTCGTTTATATTTATAGTTGTTGTTTGCTGATTAGTGTCTGGCACAATGATGGTTTGTCGGACTGTGCACCGAAGAGATCTCTGTGTCCGTGGCACGTATGGTACATTTCTAGAGATAGAGGGTTGATAATAACATAGCTTCTTCTCAAATTCTCGTGAGTTGGTTGGAATTTCTTCTCATCTGTCTATTTGTCCATTATTCTATTAATAAGATAAAACAATTGTTAGAACATTGTTATAAAAATATTTAAGTCTCACAATGACTTTGGATGGCATTTCAATTATCTCGTAAGGACCATCGAACTTGGGTGCAAGTTTAGCTGTGAATTGGTCTACAGCTTTCGAAAGCTGATGTTGACGGACCAATACTTGTTCTCCGATTTGCGGCTTCCATATACGACGTCTCAAGTTATAATGTCGTTTTTGATCCTGTGAAGCCTTGGCTAGATTACTTCTTACTATCCTGAAGATTTCTTTTAATTGTACTGCTCTCTCCTTTGGGTTTAGTGTTGGAGCACCTGAGCCTATGGTTACTGCATCGTATAGTGCACTTGGTAACCGAGGTTCTCGACCTTGTACAATGTATGCTGGTGAATAACCGGTTGATTCAGAACAGCTTGTATTTATAGCTAAGGTTATTTCAGGGAGATGTTCATCCCAAATGGTGTGTTTGTTATTCGATAGCTGCGATATCATCGTTTTTATCGTTCTGTTGACACGTTCCGTAGGATTTTGTTGTGGTGTATATGGTGCAGTTAATTGTTGCGTAACACCAATTTCTTCCAAGTATTTCTGAAACACTCTACTCGTGAATTGTGAGCCATTATCTGTGATAGCTGTTTTGGGAACTCCGAATCTAGATAATACACGTTCTCTGAATGCTTTAATTAGGTTTTCCGATGTTGCTTTCCGTAGGGGTATGATTTCCGTCCATTTTGAAAATCGATCGATGATAACGAGTAACATGGTGTTTCCGTGTTTAGTACGTGGTAATGGTCCAACAAAATCGAGACAAATGGTAGCCCATGGTTCCTCTGGTATTCTGACTAACATTTCTCCTGCTGGCTTTTGTTGGCTAATTTTATATTTCTGACACGATGAACATTTTCTCACATAACGACTGATGTCTCTGAATAGGCCTGGCCAATAGTAGCGATTACAAACGCGATTAATTGTTTTCCGAATTCCGAGGTGGCCGGCTGTTGCATCATCATGATTTTCCTTCAATACACGTTCTCTGAGATTCGTTCCCACACAAAGTTTCCATGGATGACAATCTTCATCACAATGGTTTCTTGGAAAATGTCTGTAAAGAGAATTGTTTATTATTAAATAATCTGAGTATTTTTCGGGATTCTCTTTGACATCTTTAATTTTTCGTTTTAACCACGGGCATTCTATTGATTTTTCACTGGTTACCATACGTTGAAAAGTTTCTAAAGGTTGTCGAGATAAAGCATCGGCAACCACATTGTGAGATCCTTTTCTATACTGGATTGTGAACTGATATTGCTGGAGTTCTAAAGCCCAGCGGGCTAGTCTGCCTGTTGGTGATTCAATCGAATTTAACCATTTTAACGACAAATGGTCGGTGATTACCACAAATGTATATCCTTCTAAATACATTTTCATTTTACGTATTCCCCATACGATGGCGAGGCATTCCTTCTCTGTAGTTGTATAGTTTTTCTCCGCTTGATTTAAGTGACGACTTGCGTAGACAATTACTCGTTCCAACCCGTCTATCTCCTGGGTGAGTACTGCTCCAAGTCCGTAATCGCTGGCATCGGTTTGTAGTTGAAACGATTTCGAAAAATCTGGGCAAGCTAATATAGGGGATTCGGTGAGTTTGCATTTCAAGTCTCCGAAAGCTTTCTGTTGTTCCGGACCCCACTTAAAATGTCTTCCCTTTTTCAATAAAAATGTTAATGGTTGTGAAATTTTTGCGAAGTCTGGAACAAAGCGTCTGTACCAGGAGGTGATTCCCAGAAATCTTCGTACATCCTTCACATTTTTCGGGGTTGGTATTTTGATGATAGCTGCAATTTTGTCGGGATCGGTTTTGATACCTTCTCCGCACACGACATGACCAAGGTATTTAATTTCCCTTTTGAAGAACTCACATTTTTCGGAATTTAATACCAATTTTGCTCTTCTCAATCGATGAAATACTTCTTTTAAGTGATGAATATGTTGTTTAAAAGTACGACTCGTAACGATGATGTCGTCCAAATACGCGAATGCATGAGGTTCCATCTCTGCACCAATAACGTAATCAAGGGTTCGTTGAAATGTGGCTGGCGCTGAATGTAGTCCGAATGGCATGACTCTCCATTGGTATAGACCACGGCCAGGTACGGTGAATGCTGTATATTTTCTGCTATTTTCAGCCATTGGTATCTGCCAATAACCGTTTTCCAAGTCGATACAGCTGATGTATTTTGCTTCTCTTAATCGGTCCAGAATATGATTAATACGCGGTAGAGGGTAAGCATCGGTGATCGAACGATTATTAAGTTGACGAAAATCCATACAAAGTCTCCATGAGCCATTCTTCTTCTTGGCTAGTGTTATGGGAAAACTATATGGACTGGTAGAGGGTTCTATATATCCTTTCGCGAGTAATTTATTGATTTCCGCATCAATTATTGACTGCATCGCTGGGTTGCGATTTGAGTATCTTATTTTTATGGGACGGTCATCCTTCATGACTATCTGATGCTCCGTTAGATTCGTAGGGCCGTGAATATCTCTAAATTTCTGCAATTCCTCTTCGATAAATGCATTAATTGTTTCTTGATTTTCTGCGTCTTTGTCATTATTAGTAGTCCCGTCTGTCATTGAAATGGATACACTTACCGGATTAGGTACAACTTCTTGTTCCTCATGTTGGGTATGTGTTATCTCAATTTCTTCTGTTGATGTTGGTGACGGATTTCCGGAACAACCAGGTTGGGTTTGCATAACCATACACGTTGGGTCGGCTCCAGATGAGGTATCATCCAAACATAGAGATAGGTTACTAAATGACATCGTAGTTTTGAAGATTTTAAGTAGATTTAGACCGATGATCATCTCTTCTATGGCTGTAGGCATAATCAGGAACATTATGTTGTGTAACTCCTGACCAATTTTCACAGGGCTCTCAATAGCACTCCATATTCGGTTGGTGGATCCATCGGCTAGTATGACCTCAAGGTTGGTGGTAATTTTTGGATAAGCTGCGAAAACAGTTTCAGCCATATTTTCATTAATATAACTGCTAGTGGCTCCAGTGTCAATGGTAGCGTTTATGGTTTTCACTCCAATTTTAGTAATTACACTTATTCGGTTTTCATCACATCTCAGATTTATTAACTCCAAAGGTGGTGATGGGTGTTGGATCGCATTTTCTAGAATTTCCTCATTCCTAGAATTTTGGCGATGTTGACCAGATTGGTTTAAATTCCTTTCGATGGAATTATAATTGTTGGGCGTTTGATTAGTCATCATCCGATGTTGTTCATATCGAGGGGGTTGGGGATTTATTGGTGGATTATTTGTCGTGGGTATACTTTCGAAATCATCGGCGAGGGATAGCAGTTCCTTCAAGTTGGTAAAATCCCTTCGATGAATATATAACAAATAGTTGGGATGCGCATTACGATAAATCCGCTCCAATTTTTGTTCCTCTGTCATCTCTGCATGTCGCATTAAATTCTGCAGAGCCAGGACATAATCTTTAAAAGTTTCCCGAGATCGTTGACATCTTCTTCGGATATCATCTTCCAGCTTTTCAAAATATCTAGAAGTAAGGAAAAATTTTAAAAAATCTGATTTGAAAGAGTCCCATGTGTTCCAATGTTTGTTGTTATTTCGGAACCATATCGATGCCTTTTCCTTACATAACTCTGGCATAGTTCTTGGTAAGAAATTTTTATCGACACCGTATAGTTCCGACATTTCCTCTAATCTTTCAATGAATATGAGGGGATCCTTTCCTCCATCATAACGTATACCCCATTTTCGAACTAAATCAATCGTGTTGATTAATGCAGTTTCCCTATTTTCCACTTTATGTACGGTTGTATCGTATCCATCTGTTTTCCTGGCATTAATATTTGATGACGTACCTGATTCCATTTTTAGTGGGCTCGATTCTCCGTTTATTAATAATCTGGGAGCTTTCGATGGTGACACTGTTGGATTTGGAGAGTTACCTGAGGAATTTTCATACTTTGCCTGCAATTCTAGTAAACGATGTAATTGGTCAGGAGAGTGTGGGCTACCAATAAATTGTGCCATCTGCCTTCTCATCTCGTCCACGCTGCCAGCCGGTTGAATTCCAAACTCGTCCAAGTAGGATACCAAGTCATCCTTGCGTAATGTGTAGGCCCAGGAAATTTTTAACATGATTCACAATTATTATTATTTTTTTTTTCTTCCATTGAATAAAACCTTTCCGCGATGATAAATTTATATTTATATTTTCCGACCCGATTTGTTTTTCGATACGCGTTAAATATAAATTTATTTACATTTATGACAAACACGACATAAACAAATATATATATTTTTTTTCAATTATTTCGTAGAGATTTGTGAGCAAATGTTTAATGTGCAACGTGTATTACAGTGCATTTCCGCTATTATAATTTTATATTTATTTTTAAAATTTTCGACCCGATTAACATTTTTTTTTTTTTCCGAAGCGCGTTAAATATAAATTTATTTATATTTATGACGAACACGACATAAACACAGTTGACGTATATGGATATTTTGCTAATATCATAAATATTATCCGTATATTAGTTAATTTTTTTATTTTGCGATAATCCATTTATTGAAGCCCGATTAACTATTATTTAATATTTATGAATCTTTTCTTTAGCAAAAGTTCCGTTTTTATTTCACACTTAGTAACACGCACAGTTTATACACAACATTATTTTTCACAATATGACTTTTTTTTTTCAATGTCTTTTTGTAAAGATCATCATTTTTTTTTTTTTTTTTTAAAAGTCCCTGCTCGGGCGCCACTGTAACGACGGAATTTCTCCTCAACGCTGGGGTAGCTCAACGTTGTCCAGGGTCGTTATCAGAATTTATTAAAATAATAACACAATATATTTTTTCATATTACGTTATAAAACTTTTTATTAAATTTAAATACACTTTCTCTAAAACCGTACGCGTGGTAGGGAACAACACTAATTATCAAGTAAACAAAAGGCAGGCCATACAAACTCTACCAAGTGTTTTTCTTTTTTACTATAGATAATAGTCAAACAAACATATTACCTATTAAACAGCCCAAAACCAACTGATCTTGTTCTGTGGTTTGTGCCTGCCTTTTATACACATAGTACAATTACACAGACACATACATACATAGACATACACACTGTTGACTACTAGCCACAGTTGACTACTAGTACTGTTTTATACAACTCTGTTGGTAGAGTTGTAGTTAATAAATAATACATCGACATATAGATGGCGTAACAAATAAATTTAAATTAAAGGATAATTAAATTGTAATTTAGTATTTTAGCAAAAGAGAAGATAATTAAATAAAATAAGACAAAAATAAATAAATGTGTGGGCCAAAACAAATGTGTGACTTTGCGTCCTCACAACTTCATAAATTCTTGCTTGTATTTTAGATTTGTTTCTCTAACCATTTCCCTGGAACTTAAATTATGAGTAAAAAGATTAAGATTTTTATAAGAAACTAGCTGTCCCGGCAAACGTTGTTCTGCCATAGCTCACACAAAGTTTGAAGACTCCCACTATAATAGTTCTCCAGATATGCAATAATAAATTTTTACTTTGTATGGGAGGCTTTTTTATTACAGTTGACTGGACTCAAAAAAGCCAGTTTTAGCCGTAATTTTTTAATTTTTTTTTTCTTTGCAAACCATCTCCTGAGAATTTCGAATCGAATAAAAAAAATCAGCCAAATCGCTCCAGCCGTTCTCACGTGATGTCATTACATACATGGACCATTTAATTTGAATATATATAGAAGATAAGTAAGAGTGCTATATTCAACTGCGCCAAATCCAATTGTAATTCAGATATTTCTAATTGTATTTCAAAAATTTCCGTTTGAATTTCAATAATTTCCAATTATATTTCTCAATTTTCTAATTGTATTTCATAATATTTCAATTATCTTTCAGAAACTTCCGGTTATATTTCAGAAATTTTTTATTCTATTTCAGAAATATCTAATTTATCTCAGAATTTTCCTATTATACTAGTATATGAGGAGCCGAAGAACAAAAGGTACTTTTTTACTCATTTAAAATTTTTGGGAAATTTATTTCGCCACCTTAAAAAACTATATGAACCTGAAAATGGTAACAAGTTTCTAGGGTATTCAAATTATTCGATTTTTCTTGTTCGAATAAAACGAATAATTCAAATAAGAGATTTTAACTTGTTCGAATAATTCGATCACACATTTAAAATTAAAATTAATCGAATTATTCGAATAAAATTTTTTTAAAGTAAAGTTTTGATGTAAGTTTTTTAATATTTTTTTTTATTTTTAATACTTATTTAAATTTGGAATTATGAAACATTTTAAGCAATTTAATAAATTTAAATATGTACATTTATTCGTTTTATTCGATTATTCTACACAAAATTGTTCGTTATTCGAAAATGGTAATTTTTAAATGGTTCGAATAATTATTCGTAAGATAAGATTAATCCAATTAATACCCTAAAAGTTTCTTAATTATCATTAGATACATCTAACTGCCATAAGTCACCACATTAAATGTTATGGATGTTTGATATAAAACCATTTTTATTTTGGAAAAAGAACCCTTTTGTTAAAAAATAAAGTAAAAAAAGTACGTTTTGTTAAAAACAAAATTAAAAAGAATGGCCCATAATCATAGTCAGAAATAAAGTATATTTTAAGAGAAATAAAGTCGTCTTTACTTAAGAGTGGACTTTATTTAGGTCTACCATAGACAAGATAAAATATACTTTTGACGTTAAAGTCGACTGTAAATATAAAACTAGCTGAAGCTGTTTTTAACTCATTTAATAACAGCATCAGCTGTTCTTCATTCTAGTAAAAAAGTTCGACAAAAAGTCAAAAATGTTTATGATGCAAGATATTGGCCGAGATTTTGCAATTATTGAACAGTTATCAATAAAATTAGAACCAAAATATTTTTCCACCACAATTTGCTTTTTTTCTTTAGATTTCGCTGTTTTTTAACTTTTTTGTTTATTGTTTACCTTTTTAGTTTTTTTTTTAATTTTCTATGTCAGCTGTTCAGCGGTGCCACTTGTCTATATTTTTTGTATATTGTATGAAAACATTTTCTATATTTGAGGTGGCGCCCAGTTAAAGTCGGTTCAATTTAAAACACACTTTAATTTTAACTATAGTTGCAAAATAATTAAAAGCAGGTTTTTATTTTAAAGTTGTTTCGAAAAAGAGCCAACGTTTTTATGCGTTTTTTTTAAACGATAATATTTTGAATGCATGAATGAAATAAACAAGATTGCGCCTTCGCTCTCTTAAAAAAATTCTCTTAAGCTCAGTGACGTCAACATTGACTAAAACTGATTGTATTATATGCAAATTGTATGTGATTTATAATGGAAAAGTCAATAATTATATTTAAAAGTTATTTATGTTTAATAAAATAAAATGTATTTTAGGTTTTATGTTATTAGACATATTTTACTTTATTAATTTTCAATATTTTTGCTATATTTTAGTTCACGATTTTGATTTTTTATTATTATCTTATATATAAATAGGATATGGTTTAAAAGGTCATTTTCTCTAGATTTGCAGAACATCATATTTTTTTTAAATTCTTTCCATAAAAGTGGTAAAAAGCGTTTAAAAGTGGTCGAATTTCGGCCACCGGGCGATCCTAGTTATTATTATTATTGCAATTTTTGACTGCACACCACATTTTAATTAATTTTTTTATTTATTTTTCACTAGTTGTTTTGAAATTTCATATAAAAAGTAAGTATTTTACATTCAAAACATAAGAAAACAATCATTGCTGACGTCACGAAAAAAGAGTACACTAAAATAACGGAATTGTCGATGTCGTAATCTTCTTTATTTCATTCATGTTTTGAATGAATGGCATAATGGCACATATAAAGTATATTTTAAGAGAATTAAACTCGACTTTACTTAAGGTCTATCATAGACATGTTAAAGTATACTTTTGACGTTAAAGTCGACTCTAAATATAAAAACTAGCTGAACAGCATAAGCTGTTCTTCGCCAAGTAAAAAAAGTTCGTCAAAAAGTAAAAAATGTTTATGTTACAAGATATTGGCAAAGATTTTGCAATTATTTAACAGTTATCAATAATATTACTAGCAAAATATCCTAAATATGATATTAATCTTATTTTTTCCATTTTTCCACTTTGGTTTTTTTTGGTTTTTTTTTAATTTTCTATGTCAGCTGTTCAGCGCACAGTGGGGCAGAATCGAAATTTTTTGGAAATAAATCTGGCATTTCTAAACGCCTGGTCCGATCGGCATAAAATTTTACATGGGCGTAGCCAAGGAGCATTCTAGTTTAAGTTATTAAAATGGGCCATTCAAATGCTCCAGGACGTCGATATGGATCCAAAAATAAACGATTTTCAATTTAAATATTCAAAAAATAGTTGACTTTTGCTGTTTTTTGGGCGAAAAGGTGACTTAACTTTTTTTTAATTAAAAATAAACTTTTTTTAAGAACATATAACAATTTTATGTTGTTCTGTAAGATATCTTTACGGTGAACATTTTGATATAGAAAACATGTCCTATTATTTGAATATGTCGTCCCTACGCTCTTCGGAATTTGACCTATTTTTTATCAAGAATTAAAATTTGGGCCACATGTTCTAAAATCCCAAAGCTGGGATCAGAAAACAAAAAGCAGCTTTGGAAACCTTGATGTGTTCCCTATTTACCGCCAAAGTATTTTCCCAGCCCCGAAGGAAATGTGGACCCTATAGGCAAAATTGTAAAAATACCATTTTTGGGAATTGCGGGATTGCCTTTGACCTTTTGACAAGTTTTTTTACACCTTGACAAGTTTTTTTACACCATTTAGAATGACAAACTTAAAAACCGTTGAAAATTTCATTGAGTTTCGTTAATAAATAAAGATTTTATTATATATTAAATATTCATTGAGTGTCTAAAACTAAAATTTATATCAAAATTTTAATAGGATTGCAAATATTAGGAACAATTAGATCCAAATTTATTCCGAGCTATATTTTTGTGTTAAGATAAGTTAAGTTTTGGACTTACAAATAAAAAATTCAAGTCATTATCTCAATTCAAAAGTATGCCACTTTAAAACTCCGTCCTTCAAAAATATTGCACTTTTTCATACTAAAAAATTTGTATAAATTTTCTTAATGTGACTGAGTCAGAACCAAGAATGCCGCTCTTAGGGACTTTCTCCTCCATACAACGCGGTAGGCGGCATCGCTAAATAAAGTCCTTCTTGTAAATAAATTATTCAAAAATATATTTTTTGTAGTGAAAGTTCTTAAATTTTTGATTGAGCTTTCTTTTTTTTTGTCAAATTCATTCCTAAATTCATATTGTTACGAAATTGTACTTGAATTCAAATATAACGATTTTAACGGCTGATTTAAAAGTAGCATAATGTTTTCAAATAGCAGTGCTGTAATAGCAAACTGTAACATATCTGTGGGCATTATTAACATTGAATAAAAGCTTTCAGTTGACCATTGATCGTAAGTATGGCAACGCTGTTTGCTGCGACCGTATATTCAAATATTCAGTTAAAGAACATTGTAGAAAGTACACCACAGATGGCGTATGTATTATAAAGCTCTAGAATATACGAAATTTGACAGTTAAGAGCAATCTAGAGTGCAGATGGCAGTGTTATAAATAGTGGCAGAGGTTGCAGTAGTTAGTCAGTTTATCAGAGACGCTATTCGAATAAACATCAACTGAGTGCCTTAAAGTGTTCTGTATTTTTCTAGTGAATTCGTGTACATTTTAAAGTGTGTCTGTATTTCTGCGAATTTATAAACGTGTATAAAAATCATTGAGTGACAAACATTCTGTTGTTGTACATTTTAAATAAATAAAGAGTTGTTACAATTTTTAAACTACTAAACGGCTTTTATTTGCAATCAGAAGTATCTGGTTTATTTAAAGGAAATAAACCAGCGTTTTAAAAAGGTTAAAACGTAACAATATTAACAATAATTTCGAAGAGCAATGATTGTACAATATATTTTGTCAATCTGTATTTAGCTAACACAAATACCAAAAATATATGTATACAAAATTTCAAAAAGATTGCTCATACAAAATACTAAAATCACGACTAAAATAAGGATGGGTGAGGGTTGGTTGATGAAAACTTGGCGTTATATGTATTTTTTAATGACAAATAAAAAAAATACTAAAAAAAGTTTTTGGCAAAAAATTAAAAAAAAAACTGGTCCTAGCGGTATAAAATATACTTTACGAGCTATTCTCATAAAATACAACCTAATACACCTACACAATTTCATAAAAATCAGTTGAGCCGTTTCGGAGGAGTTCAAACACAAACATTGTGACCCGAGATTTTTTATACCCTTCACCTTCGTGAGAAGGGTATATGTACCCTTTGTAATTTCCACAATATAATTTTCCGACCCTATAAAGTATATATTGTTACGTTTTAACCTTTTCAAAACGCTGGTTTATTTCCTTTAAATAAACCGGATACTTTTGATTGCAAATCAAAGCCGTTTAGTAGTTTGAAAATTGTAACAACTCTTTATTTGTTTAAAAATGTACAACAACAGAATTAAATAGTCACTCAATGTTTTTTTTTTATACACGTTTATAAATTCTCAGAAATACAGACACTTTTAATGTACACGAATTCACTTGAAAAATACAGCACACTTTAAGGCACTCAGTTGAAGTTTATTCGAATAGCGTCTCTGATAAACTCACTAACGACTGCAACATAGATTTTTCTTTAACTGTCTAGAGGTTTATAATACATACGCCATCTGTGGTGTACTTTCTACAATGTTCTTTAACTGTACATTCGAATTCGAATATACGGTCGCAGCAAACAGCGTTGCTAACTTACGATCAATGGTCAACTGAAAGCTTTTATTCAATGTTAATAATGCCCACAGATATGTTACAGTTTGCTATTACAGCACTGTTATTTGAAAGCATTAGGCTACTTTTTTAAATCTTCCACATTTCCATATTCTATAAACCATGTCGTCCAATTTCTTAACTACCCTAAGTGGTCCTTTGCAGTGATTCGTTAATTTGGATGGCAACCCTTATTACGTTGTGAGCTATATCTGGTTTTCATTTGCTCATTTGTTATTTTAATTCGTCTCCGAACAAGTTCATGCATTTCTTTTTCTGCTGAAGCACCTTCACCCATCTTGGAACACGGCCTGATGATCTTTTCTCAGCGGGGCAGACCCAGCACTCCAACAGGAACCATTCTGTCGTTGCACTGTTCAACGAGGGCCTCCATTGTTACATGGCCACTTCTCACATCCAATGGTTCCAACACCAACAAACCATTGTCTATACAATCCTCCACTTCTTCACGGGCCCATACCAAATCCTCTGACTGCGATGGCAACCTTTTGTGCTTTACAAAAACTAAGTTTCTTACTTGAGACTTGCTCTCATATCCGACGTCAAGGGGTATTTTAACATTTCGCCAATTCATGACTTTTTGTCCCATATCCAAAGTAATGCTGTGACTAATCATGAAGTCTGCACCAATGATTACTCCGTCCACAATATCGGCAACAACAAAGACATGATTTGCGCTAATACCACCAATAGTTAGTTTCACATTAACTTTACCATGGACAGCGGCAGGCTCTCCAGTAGCGGTGCGTAGACTTACATTGCAAATTGGTTCCATCGATTTCTTTACTAAATCTGTTCTGATGATAGACTGCGACGCTCCCGTGTCCATAGTAAGGATGTGCTTCCGACCGTTGATGTACCCACTAGCAGTAAGATTGTTATTTTCCTGCTGCAGTACTGATATGGACATGGTAGGGCCATCAGGTGTGGGTGTCAGATCCTGTCGCTCAGTGCAAGCTCTCTTTAAAGGTGGCTCCTGTAATGCTTGCTGATTCGCCAGCTGGTTATTTCTTGATGCTAAAACATATCTGATTCGCTTTATTGGTGCTCTGCAGTTTCGCTGAATGTGACCCATTTTTCCAAAGTTATAACATTTAACTTTGGCTTTAGTTTGTCTCTTACTTAAAGCCTTTAAAACTGAGTCTATTAATTCCTTTAATTCGTTGACCATACTTCTATTATTTTCATCGACAACCTTCTGCTAGATGCTTCTGAAATAACTCCATTTTGGCATTGAAGATTATTATCTTTTATTTGCAGATCGTGCAGTTTATTGTCGACACCAATCTCTAAGTCGGAGAGTTTTTTATTGACGTCTATGGCTTGTATTTCTAAACAGCTTTCTAAGTCGGACAACTTTTTCTCAATGCCATCCACTCTGCTGTTTATAACTTCCGATATTTGCTGAAGCTTCTCGACTGTCGCTCTAGAAGTTTCTTCTAATTTCATTTCCATTATTTTATTTTCTTCTTTAACTTCAGCACGAAGTATCTCGTTGTATACCTTAGAAGTTTCTAAGATGGTTCTAGAATTTTCGTTCAATTTCGCTTCCAGGTTCTCGTTGTTTACTTTAGAAGTTTCTTGAACTTCAGCAAATTTCTCATTTGTTTCTTTGAATTTTTCCATCATAGCATCAAACATAGTGCTTAAATCCATGCTGATTGTTGCTGAACGTGTAGAAACTTCCATTTCTTCCTTATACTCGAATTCGTAAGCACCGATGTCAATATCACTCCGCTTGAATTCGTCTATCAGCCTCTTCTGCAATTCTGCCTTGTTACCTGCTGTTGGTAGCTCCAACTTACTCAATTCTTTCTTGAGTTGTTCAACTTTGAGTTCCTCAAACTTCATGCTTATTATTTTGCAATCCCACTTCTGGCACCAATTGTTACGTTTTAACCTTTTCAAAACGCTGGTTTATTTCCTTTAAATAAACCGGATACTTTTGATTGCAAATAAAAGCCGTTTAGTAGTTTGAAAATTGTAACAACTCTTTATTTATTTAAAATGTACAACAACTACAGAATTAAATAGTCAGTCAATGTTTTTTTATACACGTTTATAAATTCTCAGAAATACAGACACTTTATAATGTACACGAATTCACTTGAAAAATACAGCACACTTTAAGGCACTCCGTTGATGTTTATTCGAATAGCGTCTCTGATAAACTCACTAACGACTGCAAACGCTGCCACTATTTATAACAGTGCCATCTGCATTCTATATTTTTCATTAACTGTCTAGAGGTTTCTAATACATAGCCATCTGTGGTGTACTTTTTACATTGTTCTTTAACTGAACATTCGAATTCGAATATACGGTCGCAGCAAACAGCGTTGCCAACTTACGATCAATGGTTAACTGAAAGCTTTTTTTCAATGTTAATAATGCCCACAGATATGTTACAGTTTGTTATTACAGCACTGTTATTTGAAAGCATTAGGCTACTTTTAAATCAGCCGTTAAAATCGTTATATTTCAATTCAAGTACAATTTCGTAACAATATATTTTGGATCCTTATAGATAGCGGAGTCGATTAAGCCATGTTGAAATCAATTTTTTGAAGATCCCAGATATCTTCAGGATCCAAATCTTCAATAATTCTGTCAGACATGCTTTCGAGAACTTTGCTATTTAAAATCAGCAAAATCCGTCCATAAATAACGGAGATATGAGCAAAAATCCTAAACAACCTCTGAAAATTTCATCAAAAAACTTCAATTTATTGCATGCTTTGACAAAAAAGCAACAAAAGGTATGTTTGGATGTGTGTTGGTTTCATTGCTTTGCGTATTTTGTTTTTGTTTTTTTTTTGACAAAAAAGCAACAATGTTTAAATGTGTGTTGGTTTTATTGCTTTGCGTATTTTGTTTTTTTTTTGGTGTTTTGTTTGACGTTGTTGTTTTTTATACAACAAAACGTATGTTTGGATGTGTGTTGATTTCATTGCTTTGCGTATTTTTTTTTTGTGTTTTGTTTATTCTGGTGTTTTGTTTGGCGTTGTTGTTGTTTTTAATACAACAAAACGTATGTTTGGATGTGTGTTGGTTTTATTGCTTTGCGTATTTTATTTTTTGGTGTTTTGTTTCGTTTGTAACTTCTACAATTTTTAAAAGTGTTCTTGATATATTTAGGATGCTGTACGCTGAAAGTGGGCAAAATACATACTGCATAATATGTAGTACATATACTAATTATTATAAAAAATAATAATGCATCCACAACAAAGGTAAAGGGTATATAAGATTCGTCATAGCCGAATATAGCACTCTTACATGTTATATATTAGAAGATTTTCTTTTATATGTATTTCTTTTTTAATTTGGAATTTAATGTAGCGTTGCCGCTGTTGTGTTATCGTAACCAACCAGCAGATACAAGCGCCGGACGCCTTGGAGTCGGTTAAGCCGAGCGGCCGAGTCGTGAAATAAAAAGACATTATGGCTATATGACTGATAAGCAAGGTTGCCAACTCTTCAGCTCAGAAAATGGCTAGATTTAAGCTAGGTACTCTGTTCAAAATTTCGTGCGAAATGCTGTCAAACTACATATAAAATATTTGGAATGAAATATATACGAAATAATTTCGCATAAGTTGTACTCTGTTTTTATTGTGGAAAACATGTGAAATACATCTGGCAACCTTATTTTTCCACACGAAATAACATTCGCAGCACTTCTTTCGCACGAAATTAAAAGCAATAGCGAGCTGTCAAGCTGCATATAAAATTTTTCGCATGAAAAAACCATGATTTTTCGCAAATATGAACAGAGTACTAGGCTTAAGAGTTAAAAATGGCTAGAAATGGCTAAAACCCAAAATAACTGAAACTATTTGATAAATATTGTCTTTTTATTTAGTGAGATCGACTTTACTAGTACATATATATTGTTACGAAATTGTACTTGAATTCAAATATAACGATTTTAAGGGCTGATTTAAAAGTAGAATAATGCTTTCAAATAACAGTGCTGTAATGGCAGACTGTAACATATCTGTGGGCATTATTAAATAAAAGCTTTCAGTTGATTTGATCGTAAGTTGGCAACGCTGTATTCGAATATTCAGTTAAAGTACATTGTAGAAAGTACACCACAGATGGCGTATGTATTAGTAAGATCTAGAATATTCGAATTTTGACAGTTAAAGAGCAATCTAGAATGCAGATGGCAGTGTTATAAATAGTGGCAGAGGTTGCAGTCGTGAGTGAGTTTATCAGAGACGCTTTTCGAATAAACATCAACTGAGTGCCTTAAAGTGTGTTGTGTTTTTCAAGTAAATTCGTGTACATTATAAATTGTGTCTGTATTTCTGCGAATTTACAAACGTATATAAAAAACATTGAGTGACTATTTAATTCTGTTGTTGTTGTATATTTGAATAAATAAAGAGTTGTTACCATTTTCAAACTACTAAACGGCTTTTATTTGCAATCAAAAGTATCCGGTTTATTTAAAGGAAATAAACCAGCCTTTTGAAAAGGTTAAAACGTAACAATATAATATTACATTTCTTAGCAGACTAAAAATTGCAATATCAATAAAAATTGGTTCCTTTTTGATAAAATAAACAAATTTCTGGGCACTTATAAACAAAATCGGATCCATTAAATAAATGCAAAATTGATTTTTGAATATGACTGATGTGTTTGCTTTGGAAACAATTTCGCAGTCTGTTCTCATCAAATCCTCTACATAAGATTTTTTTTAAAAAATACTATTTCTTTGTCATTTGATTAAAAATATTATTTTATTTTTAAAAAAATTTCGAGAAAAGTTTAAAATAAAAATGGGTAGGACAATATAAAATGGCTAAATCTTCCGGCTAGATTAAATCTAGCCATTTTTTTATGGCTAAATGAAAATAAAATCGCTAGATCTAGCCGGAAAATGGCTAAATTGGCAACAATGCTGATAAGAGACCTTGTGAATTGATCAATTATTTTTGTCGTTTTATACTAGTGTTGTACGTTTTGTTAAGAACAATTTTTTATAACCCATTTACTTAGTATAAAAATTCAAAAAATGTTGCTAACTTGATTGTTTCTAGAAGATTTCAACCCAAATATTATAAAAATACCAAAAAATCAATTTGTTTCCTCATATATGTAAATAGGAAATTCTGAAATATAAGGAATGTAAATATGAAAACTTGGAGCAAGTTTTGTAGCTGAGACTAACTGATTTCGTAAAATATTAGCAACCTCTCCAGTTGTACCTAGCTACATTCAGAAATCCTGCGGTAGTTGGACCCTGAGGAGACCGTTGAGGTCTCCTTAATGTTTGTATCCCAGTCACTAAAATGACAGTGGACGTGGATGAAAACATAAACGCTACGTGTACTAGATCTGTCCGTTTTAACAGGGAAAGAATACACTGGAAATTAAATAGCTTCGACCCGTTCAAATCACCGGGCTCCAGATGTCATCATTCCAGCAGGCGTTCCGATAAACGAATATCTTGTTTTACCTTGGCTTTCTTATATAAATTCATAGCTGTTAAATAATGATTACTAATCATAATAACACCGTGACACAAAATCGAACTTTCCGAATCGGAATGGGATGAATCAAAAAGCAAATTAAAGCTTACGTTTTCCATTACAAAACTTTCAAGGCATTTTTTAGTTCAGCGCTAGATTTTTTTTACACGCATTTGAAGTTAGTGATTTTGGAACGCTGCACAGTGTCAGATTTTTCCATTTTATCGGAACTAAAATCTGTGTTTTGAAAACTATTAAAGGTACCCAGCAAAAACTTTACTTAGTAAGCCAGCAAGTAACATTGGAGCCAAGGCATAACTACTTATCTTTGTTCGAGATTTTTAAAAAATGCATGGGTTAAGCTTACAAATGTACTTACAATCTGTTGAGAAATAAGTAGTAAATTCACAACAAGAATATGTAGCTAAAAAAGAACACAAAAAATATTGCCTTGTGTGGGAATCGAACAGTCACATTATTTGCTTGTGTTTGATAGTCAAGCTGCTTAACATCAACATATAAATGAATATGATATGAACAAAAAATTAATGGCTTTGACAGGTGGCGAACCACTAACTTCCCGTTTTCCAGTCAAACACACTAGATAGCTGTGCTAAATGCAAAAGTTCATTACCAGCCTGTATAAAAATAAGTACTTATTCTAGTAAATAAAATAATGTGCTGGGTAACCACCAGTCCTTACAAAAGAATGCATGAAATAACTAGTTGTCATTACAAAAATTCACAAAATTTTTGCTGGGTAAAGCTACGAATTCTTCCACAAGTTATTACCATGAAAACACGAATCTTTTTTGAAAAATTGGGCGAAATCGGACAACTGGAACGACCACCGTCAGTTCCTGTAGATTGCTCCAAAAAAATAAAATTGCGAATTTTTACCATCCCCCTCTAGAATTGTTCTATGAATTGTAGAAACACGTTGTGTAAAATATTAGGATGATAGGATAACGCTAACTGGTGCCGCAACAACGCTGAAGTTTTGAGGTGCATTTACAAGGGGAAAAAATTAAATTACAAAAATTTTTCAGTTTTTGTAAAAATTTAGCCATTAAGTAATTACTTTTACAATTTAATTTAAATGAATCGAAATGTGTACATAATGGTCGTTCTAATGAGATATAAAAGACAAAAATTGGTTAAAAATATTAAAGTTATTAAAAAATCCCCAGACCATTAACTTGTCTCAAGCCACTAGAACAAGAAAGAAAATTAACATATTTTGAGAAATATTAAAATAATAAGCTCATTTTTAATATATATATAATAGTATATCCATATTTATTTGTCTATGAGTTTTTGTCGTCGTAGGATGCCATTAATCAGGTATGATCAAAAAAATTAAATATAATTAACGGCAGTTTCAAAACTCCATTTTAAAATTTTTAAAAATTTTGTTAAGCTAATTTTAGTATTTTTTTGTCATCACATTGGGTTTTATTGAGAATATATATTTTTTATCCTTTATTAATTCCACTTGGGAACATAGGGCTTTTACAAGAAAATTCCAACTTATTCTGTCATTACATATAACTTTTATTTCGTCAAACGATTTGTTCTGGATATTAAGTTCTCTTAGGACTGTTCTGCGCCAGGTATTCTTAGGACGGCCTGAGCGTCGGCTACCTTAGGGATTCCATTTTAGTGCAGTCCTTGTGATGCTGCCAATTGGTCTTCGCAATGTGTGGCCTATCCATTTCCACTTTCGTCTTGCTATTTGGCGAATTATGGGCTCTTCGTTTGTTAGTTGCCAGAGTTCAATGTTGGTTAGGCCAAAAGATGCGGCATATTATGCGCAAACATTTGTTTATGAAAACTTGCAGTCTTCTAGCTATAGTATTCGTCATAAGCCATGTTTCGCTTCCATACAATAGTGTGGATTTCACACAGGCATTGAAAATACGGATCTTTGTATTCTTCGAGATTTGGGGGGATCTCCACGTTTTATTTAACCGACCAAAAGCTGACCTTGCCTTATCCTCCATCTATCGACATCATGCATCCTAGATAACAGAAGGACTTAACATATTTTATGCGTAGGTCTTGTACTACAAAGTGGTTGTCAGTAGTGTTATTTATACGCATTACATGTGTTTTGGCAATATTTACTTCCAGCAACCAAATCATTTACTTTGCTCTGCATATCGTTGAACTTGTGCGATATGAGGCAAATATCGTCAGCGAAATCCAAATCTTCTAGATGGTTTTGGAGATCCCAGATAATTCCCATTCTTTTACTGCATACTGTAACATAACCTCGTCCAAAACAACGGCAAACAATAATGGAGATAGAGGGCAACCTTGTTTAACTCCAGCATTAGTCATGAAAGATTCACTGATCATGTCATTGTGTCGAACTTGGAGTGTGCTATTGTTGTACATAGCTTTGATCAAATTTATCAATTTTGTTGGTACACCTTTGCCATATTGCACTACGTTTTATTGAGTCAAATGCTTTTCTGAAGTCTATAAATACTAAATAAAGCGGTGTTCGCCATTCGACCGATTGCTCTATTATTACACGGAGCGTATTGGCTTGATCTACACAGTTGCGGTGTAGACGGAAGCCTGCTTGCTCATCACGTGGTGATTTTTCGATGCTGTGTAATCTGTTATTTATTATGGTAGCAATAACTTTGTAAACAGTGTTGAGCAGAGTAATACCTCTCCAATTATCGCACTCAGTCAGATAATTTTTCTTTGGTAGCTTTACTATTTCGCCTTTTGTCCAGGTATTAGGTAGCTGCTTGTTTAACCAAGCATCGCATATGTACGGATGGATGATTTCTGCTGCTATTCCTGGGTTAGCTTGGAGTAATTCTGGGGGTATACCATCTTCACCCGGCGCTTTATTTCTTTTCAGTTTTCGTACATCGGATGTTATTTCCTCAATGCTAGGGGTATCTGTAGATATTGTGTCGTTGGTACTTGAAGACGCATCAGTATGTGTGGAGCTTTGTGTGTTATCATCGACAATGTGGCTGATTTCCTCGAAATGTTGCCGCCATCTTTGTGTTTGTTCTTCTACGTTCGTAAGCAGTTGGCCATTCACATCCTTCACTGCATGATTTCGATTCATACTTTGGTTTGAGAGGCGACCTATTATCTGGTATAACTCCCTCATATTGTTCGCGCCAGCAGCTGCTTCCGCTTCACTGGCCATAGTTTCAATATATTTCCTTTTGTCGTTTCGGGCTGATTTCTTTACGGCTTTCGCAGCGGTGGTATATTGTGGGTTGAAGTTTGGGTTATCAATCTTCCGTTGTTTCAAGTTGTTCCTTTCTTGAATTAGTTTTCAGGTGTTGTCTGACAGCCATTTCTTTCTGTTCTTTGTTTGTAACCTATTTTCTCTTCTGCAATGGCCCTGAGTGAGTTGCACGTTTCTTCCCATGTTGTGTTGTTTTCCGGTATACATTCTCTTAGAACTTCTCCAATTTCATTATTTTTCACTCTGTCCCGTAGTTTCCCAACATCAAAACGTTTACGTATCCGTTGTGTATCCCTTTTGAACATTTTCTTTAGTTTAATTTTTACTGTCGCCGCCACTAGCTCGTGGTCACTGTCTATATCAGCACCTCTTTTAGTGCACACGTCTATTAATGATCCTCTCCATTTACGGCGAATGCAAATGTGATCTATTTGATTTTGAGTATTACCGTTTGGAGATGTCCACGTATATTTATGTATGTTCTTGTGGGGGAAGATTGAACCAAAAATAACTAATTGGAAGGTCTGACAGAATTCTATGAACCGCTCACCATTTTTGTTCCTAGTTCCCATGCCATGTGTTCCCATGATTTGGGATATGCCATGGTTGTCGTTTCCAATCTTAGCATTAAAGTCACCAGTGAGGATAAGTATGTCGCGTTTAGGGATATTATGTACCGTAGTAGTTAATTGATCATAAAATTCGTCCTTGACTGAATCGTCAGCGTCTTCCGTTGGTGCGTAGGTTAGGTTAGGTTCCATGGGTAGCCACTCTTCAAGCAGCTCACTTGGGTCCATTCAAAACTGATCCCATTGTGATACCCAAGGGGTAAACATCTTGGTATTAATTATACGTCCGTTGTTTCCAGGCTAAACCAACCAGATTCTCTGATGAAAGAGTAGATTCGTCTAAGACTTATCCTTGATAGCTCATCTAAGCATGATAGGAATGGTGTTCCGAAGATGCGTTCCCTCAGATTTATCAGAGCCGGGCATTGACAGAATAGGTGTGACACCGTCTCATCCTCTTCTTCATTATGGCAGCTCCTACAGTAGTCATTATACCGTAGGCCCAATCTCCAAGCATGTGTCCCAATTATACAGTGTCCTGTAATGAAGGAGACAATTAGCCTTATTTGCTCACGACGAAATTCCATAAGTAGATTCGTCCTGCTGGCATCATATACGGGCCAAGTAGACCTCGTTGTAACACAGGAAGACTCATTGGTCCACCTGCTTTGTGCAGATTCATATAGTGTCCGCTGAACAGCCATCTTGCATATAGCAAGGGAAATACCAGAAAAGGGGTCGATCTCATCATCATCCATCATCGCCCCCATTTTGGCCAGTTCGTCAGCTATACAATTACCCTGATTGCCATCGTGGCCAGGGACCCATATAAGCGTTATCCTAGAATGTCTCGCTATCTCATTAAGGGATACCCGGCATTCCTCGGTTAACCTAGATGTCGTAAAGACACCCGCTATTCCTTTAACGGCAGCCTTGCTATCGGTAAATATACATATATCACCAGATATTTGATAAAACCTCAGCCAGTTGGATGCACGTTTAATGGCCGTAATTTCCGCCTGAAGAGCCGTACAGAAGTTAGGTAGCCTGAAATAGGATTTAATCCCATAGTTCTCAATAAAGAAACCACCACCGACCCTATTGTCCCTCTTTGAGCCATCAGTAAATACCCTTATGACATCATCAGGGGGTAAGAGTCCGCGCTGCCATGAATCCCTATTCGGGATCTTAATATGGAAATGCATATCGAAAAATGGTTTTGCGATGCAGTAATCGACATTACTATGTAAGTACCCATAGTAGTTCAGTATCTTAGAGTGCCCATGATCTTTACCATACCACGAACATCCAGCATTTAGTCTCACAGCAGAGTTGAGAGCCATTTGTATCACCATCAAATCAACTGGTAACCAGTTCAGGATAGTAAAAAGTGCCTTAGAGGGGGTAGTCCTTATAGCGCCTGTAATCAGTATCGCAATAGTCCTGAGAACTCGTTCCACAGCCTTACGGTGAGTAGCATTATCCAAGGCGTGCCACCACACCAACACACCATAGAACAAGATGGGTTTAACAACTGCTTTGAAGATCCAACTGATACCCTTCGGCATAATACCCCAGTTTGTACCAATTGCCTTCTTACAGGAGTAGATGGCTACATAAGCCTTGTTAATCCTGTTTTGAATATTCAAATTCCAGGACAATCTTTTATCTAGAATGATGCCAAGATACTTCGCATTATCTCTAATCTCAAGACTGATTCCATTCAGTCTAGGTGGTCTGAAGTCATCGATCTTATACCTCCTAGTGAAGAGAACCAGTTCCGTTTTTTGTGGGTTCACACTAAGTCCACATGAAATACTCCACTCAGTGTACTTAATGCTGATTCCATACAACTGGATATTGTATCCAGAAATTTACCAGATATAAAAACTGCAACATCGTCAGCATATGCGACTGTCTTGATCTTTCTGTTGTCCATCCTGATCAACAGGGAATTCATAGCCAAATTCCACAGAAGTGGTGATAAAACACCCACCTGCGGGGTTCCACGATTGGCCACTTTTAAAACACTTACACCACCTAAAGTAACAAATTGGTGCGTAACATTGAGCAATAGTGATATATTTCCCAACCTTACTGAAGAATCAGGTTGTTATAATTCGATCCGATATAGGATTCCATGAATGTAAGGTTGATTTTAAATCTTTAGATATTACAAATGCAACTCCACTTTCGCATCTGTTCTCCTTCCCGCTGTACAATACCATATTTCTATTTGTAGATACTATTTGCCCATTTCCACACCACCGCATCTCACTAATACCCAGAATGGCAACATTAAATTTCACCATTTCAGCCTCTAATTGAGCTAGTCTTGATGTTTCACTTAGCGTTCTAACGTTCCATTGTCCAATTCGTATCCGTTTTCGTGTGCCAAAGGTTGTCATCAATGTAGGGGATATGTTTTCTATTTCTCTTGTATTAGTTTCATTAATCATTTATATTTCAGATAAGCGGGTGATTGGTCCACTGTATCCTATGATGGTACTGGGGCTGCCAGTTTATAGTCGCCATCCCGACTATGATACACGGCTGAGTTTCAGTGACTATGTGCGTTCCTTCTGTCACCTATTTTCCTGAGACGTGTCGGTGTTAGCGAGCCGATCAGGTTACTCAGCTATGCGCCTTCTCACTCTAGCTGCCGACAAACGGGTGTCTGTACGACATTACCAGGGAATACTTGGTTTGAGACCGGGAGTAGTGAGCTGCTTGAGAATTTCATCAGAGGAATCGCTTCTTGCTATCCCCAAGTGGATAGCAGACAGAAAGCTTTCCGCCCAAGGGCACCTCTGAGAAAGACCCTATTGAGAATATAATAGGGAATAAAAATATGAAAAAAGTATGAAAATATCTCGTATAGTTTTTCCGTACCTGCGATTTAAATTTTACAATTTTCGAGAAAAACTAATTATTTGGCCATATTTTTGCGAATGATACCAATTTCCTTACTGTTACGAATTTTAAGTAAAACCTATGAAGAATATTATAGTGCATATAATTTTTAATATAGTCTGAAAGTTTTACTAAAATCGGTAAACGTTTACCCTTAATCATAACAATGAAAAACCACTTTAACCCTGAAAACTATCTTGCTGAACTTTTGAAAAAATGTGTATGCAGTATGCAAAAGGTTGCACAAAATATTTTGTAACCCCAATAGTTTATATATCAATTTATCATGTGATGACAACAGAACCCTGGAATCAAATGGTATTCTATATTTTTGAGTCCATGAAAGATTTCTTACTTTTCAGATATACTTATAGTAAAACGATTTATCTAAAACGCCACGGAAAATTTATCGTAAATTATTTATTAAAAAGCTTTATTACTATTATTAAAAAGAATAAAAACTTGAGAAAACAAAAAAGAAATTGGCAAAAAATATCCAAAAAGCAAAACGTTATCATTGTTCAAAGTTAGTGAACATGCAGCGGGTAGAAATTGGATTTTTATTTTCTGTAATAAACACGACATTCGGAGCACCGTTACTTTGTTTTGGTTCACATTTCTTCACTTTGATATGCATTTATTTTTTATTTGGACAATTGTCTCTAATTCTGAATTGAAACTTAAGGAAAAAAACGCAAACAAAATTTTGACTTTAGTCCCCATAAATTGGCAAAATCTGACAATGTGCGCTGTAGAGAGGAATTTTTGTGTCAAAAACCCTATTTTTCGACCACTCAATTTCAAAAATCAAATGATCAAATTTATAGTTTTAAGAAATATTGTATTTTATGTTTAAAAAATTTAAGTAAAGTCCATGCAAGTTTGTTAAGGAAAAATTTACTTATATTTTCACGCAAGTCAGTGGTTTATATATGTATAATTTCCCTGATAATACAATTTACCTTTAACATATTTGAAAAATATAGCATTTCTCCATAAATATAAAAAAAATTATGGGGATATCATAAACCGTTAAGAAGATATGGCCATATATAAAGACTCTAAAAATTATTTTATTTTTGATTTTCCATGGAAAAAAAAATAATGTAGCCCCAATTTCCCCCAAGCTGTTGTTTTAATAAAATGAAGGAGTGTCTTGTTTTGATTAAAAAAAATAGTTCTCGGAAGTTTTCGGAACGGGATGAAAACTTAAAATTTTTTGTCGAATAATAAACGAAATATCAAAAAAATTCTTATCTATGTATGGGTTTCGTGGCCGGTTGGCGTGACCGATTTTATTGAAAATCGGCATGCGTTCCTTTTTTTGTTTCAAAAAATTTATGTGCCAAATTTCTACACTTTTGCTTGGATATAAAAATTTTAATTTTTATCGTTGCCAAATTTCAATGCTCTACGACCACTCCTTATAATATTTGCACAAAAATGTATGAAGCCATCCCTATGTGCGCTGGCGAACAAGAAAAAATTATTAAAAATTTGATAAAACAATGCCTATTTACTTTTATTATCCGGGAAAGTTGTGGTATCTTATTATTTTTGGGGTCGGGAAATTATTTTTTTATATTTATTTTTACCTAAAACTTACGCTAGAGGTCGCTGCACAGTATAGTAGAAAAAAAAGAGGGAAATAAATCTGTTACTTCTAAACGGTTGGTCCGATTTTAATGAAATTTGACATGCGAAAAGAGGAAGTTTTGTCGAGTTAAAGTTTTGAATTAGGACCTCACGGTCGTAATACTGTTTCTTCGTTTGCTCTCTGATTTAAAAGATAATACATATCTGTGGACATTTGAGAAAACGACTTCTCTTGAGATAGGACAAGTTTACAGGATTTTTGTAGTAAATATTAAATTTGAATGCGCTTCTTTTGGTCTTATCGCCGTATTTCTATGACTTTTTGAACATAAGATACGCAATCGAAAAAAATACCTCTTTCAGGTTTTTCCCCAATTTCAATTTGACTAAACAACTTCTCTCATAGAATTCAAAACATTTTAAAAAAACTAGTAACTGCCTTTTGACAATTATTTTTTGATAAAAGAGCTTCTTTCAAAAGAAGTCTTTTTGTCGAAAGCAAAGATTGAAAAACCTACCACTTGTCTGAGACAAGTAGATTTTTGAATCAGCTGATCGCGAATTTTCGTTTTGACAAAACGTCTTGTATAGACAGAGGTTCTTTTACAAAAACGAAAATTTAAAAAAGTTAATTCTTATCTTAATATAAGTGCTTTTAAAAATGGAAAAAAGAAGAAAAGAAGCTGTTTTGCTACTTAATAGTAGAATAAATGAAAATAAATTAAAATTCGTGTAAATAAATGAAGTAAAAAAATTTAAGGCTATGACCAATAAAGTGAAAAAAGAACACGTAAATATGTCTTTGTTTTCGACCAAAGACCAAAAAATAGAAAAATATATGGTTCAAGTGATGGAAATACTTTGATTGCCAAAAATTTCGATCATGTGAATGGATTGATCATACATTTCTAGTTGTGGGTCATATGCATCTTGAGTTTTACACAGTGCATGAGCAAATTGAAAAAAATTAAGAAAAATTCATCCTTTTCAATATACCATACACACGACTGGGAAAATTTAATAACGGCTACAAATCGTTCACGAATTAAACCAAAACTATTTTTTAGATGTTATTGGTCTGATGAAAGATAAATACACATGGAGGAAATGCAACATTTCAGGTATTTATAAAGATAATTTTATTTATAGGCTACATTATATATTAATTTTTTACTACTTACATAAATATATATTTATTTATTTTAATTTGAGTGAAAATAGGTTCGATGGATGCGGTACGAGTAAAGTAAACCTGGAGTTTTGCAGTACAAATCATATACCCAGGATAAGCTAGATCAACCCTCGTCGTCTAAAGATGCCGATTCCATAATTGGTCGAAGTTACATGTCTCCATTAGTCGTATCACATAACAAAAACCGCGATTTGATGGATATGCTGTCACTGATAAATACCCATCTACACATTTTTTAAAGCATAAAGATCGTTTAAAATCTATCTGGATCTTGACGAAGAAAAAACTCGATAAAGTTTCTCAAAGTAAATCGCAAAATATTATTTTTTACTGTTTTCTTCTTATAATAAGATATTATTATTTTATTTAAAAGTTAATTTTTATATTAAAATTTAACCTAATCAAATATTTACTGTTTTTAAAGAAATATTTTTATATTTGGTTAATTATTTGGCTATTGTACCGAAAAAGTTGAATAATTTTTTTTAATAATACCGAAATATGTTTTGTCAAATCAACTTCTTTCGACTTTCTTTTTATATTTCAATTTCACAAAACAACTTGTTTTTACATAAGCCGACTCTAATTTAATTAAAACAATTTTGACAAAACGACTTATATGATACAAGCTAATTTGTTTGCTAAAAATACATTTGACAAAAAAGCTTAAAATTTGTTGTTGCTGTTTTAAAGAAAACTATTGCTCTTTCAAACAAAAGAAAAAGCGCTAATTGTTTATTGGATATTTTTCTATAATGTTTATATATAACACTTCTTTAATTTTCTACAGAAAAACTTTTGTTAGTAGTTTTTACAGTTTTTTCGCTCTCCTGAAAAGTTGACTTTTTAAAAAGAAGCCGTTTTGTCAAATGTCCACAGATATGTTCATCCGACCTATCGAAAGAATTCGAATTGTCAGAGTTATATTGTGGAAATTTATGGAGATCATTTTTGCGGAAGATCTTAACCCTATATCTCCTTCGTTAGCAAGTTGTTTTGATTTTATTCAGAATTTTATAGCAAAAATAGCTTATATTTAAAAAAAAATTAAGGCCCAAGGTTAACCATGTAAAAAAATTTAATCTAATTCAGCAATTTATGATTGAAATAAATACATATTCTTCTATTTCAACACAGTTTGTCACTTATATATAAATGTTGAGCTTAAATTGAGGTTAACCAATTATTGTTAATATCACACGTTTATTAACAGTTATATGCATGTGCATATTTATACACTTATATATATTATTATACAGCATGTAAAATAAACACCATTATATAAAATACATATAATAAATCATGTACCACCCTAATATATTTTTTATAATGCTTTAGGTAATAGTTGTTACTAAGTGATTGTTTTGAACAAATTACATTTAATTTTTCTTACGCTTTTAATTGTTGCTAGCTGTTATGATTGGGCATTCAGAAATTTGCTTTAACTTACATACGCATGTACACACATACATACGTACGTAAGTATATTGTTTTAAAATCAAAAACAATAGACATGATCGAACATGTCCAAGATTGTCTTAATAACTTACGTTGTTACTAAGTGCAAGTCTTTCATTATAATTGGGAATGCAGAATCTAATGTTTTTTTTTTGTCTATTTACACACAACGCGTAAGAAAGATTAAGAAATAAACTTGACCAATCATAATCGTCCACGAACAATTTATTTTATTGCTAAAGGTAGGATCACACGATTGCCGCAATGAACCAATTTAATACAAATTTTATTGTGCTGAATTGGGGCCCAATAAAGAAATTGTCCCAATCAAATTCTCTGCAGTCACATGATTGCTTCATTTTATATAAATTTGATTGTCGTAAATTGGCGCAAAGCGATTTAGTGGCAATAATTGTCGCATTTCAGTCACACGATTGTTCTAGTTTACGGCAACTCAGAGAAACAGCTGTTGTGCTAGATGTTAAATTTTGTTTTGTTTACATAAATGTAAAACCAATCTGTTTTTGAAAAAATATTTGTTAAATAAAAAAAGAAAATTGCGTCGGCCTTAATTATCATATAAAAAAATTAATAAAGAAATGTTAAAAGATGTATGTGGGTCAGAGAGTGGCTCACAAAAACAATATTTCATTTACAAAAATTAATATTGGCGCTAATTGTCTTCTTTGATTGCCGCACTAGAACACAATAAATATTGGTGTATTTTTAACTTTTTTATTGGTGCATGTTGCCTATCAAGCATTCACATGATTGCCGTACCAGGGTTGCATTTGATTGGGCCAAATAAGCACAATATTGTTGTGGTTTGACATATGAGCCAATAAGTTGTGAAATCACACGATTGACGTATAAAATAGACCAATAATTGGTGCATTGCGGCAATCGTGTGATCCTACCTTAAGAAATATACGAAATCAATTCTAGAGAAGTGTTCAAAGCAACCACATCATAGTGATCTATTATGGAGCTAAATATAATGTCCTTAAATAAAAAATAAAATATATAAAATAAATAAATTAATTTAAAACTTAAAAATTAATAAAATAAAAAATTATTTTATAAAATAAAATAAACTGTTTTAATAAATAAAAAATAAATAACAAAATTGGCGCAGTCGGTAGGATACCCGAGTATCCTGGTGATTTTTTTTTTATAAGTGAATATTATATTACAATACAGGATACTTAACATATCTATGTTAAATTGGGTATTTCTGCCAAATCTTTTTTTCTCTAAACAAAATAAGAAAACTCTTACAAAATAAAGAAAACTTAAAAAACAAATATTTTATTTAATAAAAAGTATTAATTATAAATCAATTAATGTTTAAATAGAAATCAAAAAAAAAAAAAATAATAATAAGTGGCAAGAAGACTAAATTGTTTAAACAATAAAATACAAACTAAATTTCAATCCACAATAAACAAAAATAAAATAAGGACAATAAGTGGCAAGAAGATCAAATTTTTTTTTTGTTTTTCATAGCTAAAAACAATAAAATACAAACTAAACTGCAAACTACAATAAACAAAAAATAAATAAAAATAATAAGTGGCAAAAAAAAAAAATTTTAAATTTGTTTTTCAAAAACATAGTTAAAAACAAGAATAAACATTAAATTAAAATACAAACAAAACTTCAATCTACAAACAAAGTAAATGTCAATTTAATCGAAATATCTCAAGGAAAAATATAAAAGGCCATTTGGAACAAATCTTTAATGGGCATTGCAACACATAAAGGAAAAACTTGTATTAAAGGCGGAAGCAGTTACAAACCTACAATAAGTATTCTATTTATTATTTTCTTAAAATTGTTAAAACCTACCATAATTTTTATAGTATATTTATTTTATGTCTAATATACTTATATCATAAATTAGTTGTCCTATAAATTCTGTTTAAAAAGAAAAATAACAAAATATTTTACTTATTGAATGAAATTTTTTTTTTAAATATTTGTGCTTTTTTGACTTCGGTAGATAATTTTCTTTTTCCTCCATATTTAACTTATTTTTCGTTATTTAAAATATTTTTCTTCCCAAAAATGGCTCTTAACTCTATAGCTTTAAACCCCATTGATTTTCTTGCAAAATTACTCGAGTTTTCAGGTGATAAAAAGGACTTGTATACATTTATTTCTCTAGTAGATAGAATTAATCCTCTTTTTGTTCAGTATGATGCACAGTCCCAATTATTTTTTTATGGATTTTGGTCAAGAGTAGGTTCAGAGGTAAGGCCAAAGAAGCCATTGAAATTAACTTTCAGGCGCAAACGTGGCCTGAAATAAAGACCATTTTATGCAATTATTTTGGAGAATATCATAGTGTGGAGCAACTTTACCACAATCTCCGATCTGTATGTTTTAGAACAAATGTAGTTGACTTCTATAACGAAATTAAAGATAAACTTCGTAATCTGAATAATAAGACAGCTTTAGAATTAGGAGTGAACTTGAATAGTGAGCAGATTGGTAAAAATAACATGAGAACTGCCCTTGATATATTTAAGGCAAAAATTCCGGAACCAATGAGGACAGTATTAGCGTGTAGGAATCCAGAGAGCCTTGAAGATGCAATGAATATTTTGTTTATATCAGGATACGCTAATTATGGGGAAAATGGAAAGAATTATAGTTATGATAGAAATTCAAATCGATCTCGTCTAGAAAATGGTAACGGAAATCGTAAAAATACTCAAAATATTGGAAGTAATAACAGTTCGATTAAACTTGGAAACAGTTATGGCAATAGTCAATATAACGGAAATGGTGAAGGTAATTTTAACAGATTCAATTATGCTAATGGAAATCAGAAGAATAATGACAATAACCGGAATAACTACAGCCATAATCATGATAATTATAATCAAAACTACGGACACAATTCTTCACATTTTAATCAAAATAGGCAACCTATTTCAGAGCCAATGGATATTAATTTCATTCAAAATTCTAATTTTCCAAATCATTTTCCGAAAAACTCGGAACTAGAAAATATGTCAAGATGTAATTATCCTAATTCGAGTAACCAGAATCCTTCTTCTAATCAAATTAGTAGTCAATCGAGAGGTAATGTTATGGATCAACATTTTTTAAATAATGTGCAGAAATGTTCATGTGAAACAAATTATATCGACTTACCCAACCAGTTTCAAAAACCAAACAACTCAAACATAGTAAATGGAAATAATGCATTACAAAATTTTCCTTTTCCGGCCTCACCGGACAGCTACCTCATATAATATTAAAAAACAATCTCAAATTCATTATAGACACTGGGGCAACACATTCAATAGTAAATCCTGGATTATGTAATCCGAAATGGAGAATTAATTCAACAAATTTAACTTTAAAAACTCTTCAAAATGAAGTGTTGACAGATACAATTTACAGGGTACCAATGTTTCCCGAATTAGGAGATGAAAAGGAAAACATTTTTTTAATTGAATGTAAATTCCATGACAATTACGATGGAATTATAGGTAATGATATACTTCAGCCTTATGGGGCAGTAGTAAATTATGAAAGTAATAAACTTAGAATAAATGGTAAAATTTTGCCATTGTTGTTTTCGGATCTTCGGGAAATTATGTTGATCACTAGTACTCAGCAGGGACTTATGATGGTAAAGGTGAGATGATTGTTAGGGAAAATCTTTACAATGCTCAGAATTTTAAAGTTGAAGTTGAAACTTTCGCCACATGTCCAGATGTTATACATCTTTCTGAACATAATTCATGGCCAGTTACGCGCGATAATTACCACTTAATTGATAGTGAAAATTATTTTCAGGAACCTTTATTAGGAAAAATAAGAACCAATCATTTAAATTCAGAGGAAAGTCTTAATTTAAGGATGATTTTAAAGGACTATGCGGAATTATTTCATGAAGCAAACTCAAGTTTAAGTTATACAAATGCAATTAAGCACAGAATCATTACCAAAGATGACATACCTGTGTTTTCAAGAACTTATAGGTACCCTTACGTTCATAAGGACGAAGTTAGAAACCAAATCAAGGATATGTTAGCCAATGGGATAATAAGACCTTCAAATTCACCGTACTCCGCTCCTATATGGATAGTCCCGAAGAAGGATGACGCTAGTGGACTTAGGAAATGGCGTATAGTAGTCGATTATAGAAAACTTAACGAAAAAACAATTGACGATCGTTTTCCTATACCAAATATTGATGAAATTCTCGAGAAACTAGGTAGAAGTATGTATTTCACGACATTAGATTTGGCTAAGGGATTTCATCAAGTTGAAATTGATGAGAGGGATATTCATAAGACCGCATTTTCAGTAGAAGGAGGACATTATGAGTTCACTCGAATGCCGTTTGGACTCAAGACGGCACCAGCCACGTTTCAACGGCTTATGAATAGTATTCTTGGAGATTTGATAAATAAAGTTTGCTTAGTATATCTTGATGATATAATTGTGTATTCAACTTCTCTTCAAGAACACATGAACTCATTACGTCTAGTTTTTGATAAATTAAAAAACGCAAACTTAAGGATTCAAATCGACAAATGTGAGTTTTTAAAGAGAGAGACAGAGTTTTTAGGCCATGCGATAACACAGGAGGGTATAAAACCGAACCCGAAAAAAGTAGAATGTATTACTAATTACCCGTTGCCGAAAACTCAAAAACAGATCAAACAATTTCTGGGGTTGAGTGGTTATTACAGGAAATTTATAAGGGACTATTCTAAAATTGCCAAACCAATGACTCGTTACTTAAAGAAAGATGTAAAAGTGGATACAAATGATCTCGAATATTTAGAAAGTTTTAGGACGTTGAAATTAATTTTAACCAATTATCCAGTTTTGATTTATCCAAATTTTAATAAAAAATTTACTTTAAACACTGATGCAAGCAATTTCGCTCTAGGAGCAATTCTATCGCAGGAAAATCACCCCATTTGTTATGCAAGTAGAACGTTGAATCATCATGAAATTAATTATAGTGCGATTGAGAAAGAATTGTTAGCTGTTGTGTGGGCCGTAACATATTTCCGTCCTTATTTGTTCGGGAGAAAGTTTATAATACACACAGACCACCAACCATTACAATGGCTTGTATCTATTCGAGAACCAAATTCAAAATTAATAAGATGGCGACTAAAACTTGAGGAATATGACTACGAAATTAAGTATAAACGGGGTATGGATAACAAAAATGCGGACGCGCTTTCCAGGATAGAACCTCAAATAAATCTGATACAACAGCCACAACTAAATATAATTTCTTCTAGTACCTCTCCCCTTAATGTCTATAAGAATCAGGTTATTATAGAAAGCTCAAATTCACCATCATTGAAAATAGAAAATAAGGACATTTTTAGAAACATGAGGAAAATTTTTAGTGTGAATCATTTCAACGAGGCCATAATGATGACGATCATAGGAAATCATTTTCACCCTAAGGGACTAAATGCTGTTCTTATTAAGGATAACCTGATCTACAAACTATTTCAGAAAACTGTTTCCAAATATTTTTCACACAACCCATATCTGAAAATAACAAGGTGTAGTAATTGCTTGGATGATATTCAAGATGAATATATCCTTCTTGAACATATTCAAGAAGAGCACGAGAGAAATAATCATCGCGGCATAAATGAGAATTTTGAGCAACTAAAACGAAAAATATACCATCCAAACCTTAAGCTAAGGATACAACAATTTATAAACAATTGTCATATCTGTAACGTAGAGAAATATGACCGAAATCCAATAAGGCAAAAATTTAAGTTTACAGAAACTCCTGACAAACCAGGCCAGATAGTTCATATTGATGTATTTTATTGCTTGGAGAAAACATTATTCTTGACAATTATTGACAAGTTTTCTAAATTCGCTCAAGCGATCAGGATTCAGAATCGATCTTGGGTAGAATTTAAGAGAGCATTAATTCAATATATGAGTATTGTAGGCGGTATTGGGAGGATCATAACCGACAATGAATTAGGTTTCAAGGCATTGCCTTTAGCCGAATTTTTAAGAGAAAATAATATTGAGATTCATTATACCTCCAATAATAACCACACATCCAATGCAGATATAGAACGTCTTCATAATACTATTAATGAACACATTCGTCTTTTAAGACACGATCCGTCGAGGGAAATCGATAGTGTTGACGAAAAAATGAATAAAGTGATTAAATTTTATAACAACACAATTCACTCGACAACAGGTTGCAAACCTACAGATTTTCAGAACGGTTTCATAACAGTTGATGATTATCCGAAAATAAAGGAAAAAATCCTGAAATGTAAGGAACAGTCTATATCGAAATTAAATAATTACCGTGAAGATTGCGAAATTCAAACCGGAGAAATATATCTCAAAAGCGATAGGGGTGGGAAAAACCATGCCAAATTTAGAAAGATTCAAGCAGATATATTGGATGAGGACCACGATATAAGTCAAACAAGGCACAAGTATTATAAATCCCATATTAAAAGGAAAAAGAAATTGTAAGCCATATTCATAAATATTTGTTTTTTATACCCTACACCACCATAGTGGGGAGGGTTGGCTGGCTGGCTGTCCATGTAAACCTTGTGCGCAGAGTACAGGTCGCAATTTTGAAGATATTTCGATCAAATTTGGTACATATTACTTTTTCGGCCCAAGGACGAAGCCTATTGAAACTGGCTGAAATCGGTCCATTATTTCACCTAGCCCCCATACAAATGTCCCCTCGAAATTGGACTTTATCGGTCATAAAAGTTTAATTTATCTATGTATCTACACAAATTTCGCTCTAAATAAGTTTTATATATACAAAATTCATGTCACCAAATTATGTTACGATCGGTCCATAATTAGTCATAGCTCCCACATAGACCCGCTTCCGAAAATCACTTTAACGTGCATAAATCCCTTAAAAATGTTGGTATACACACAAAATTCAACATAGTTAACTTTAATATAGACATAAATAACACGACCTAATTTTATGGTGATCGGTCCATAATTGGTCATAGCTCCCATATAAGGCCCACTTCCGAAAATCACTCAAAAATATAAATTATTGATATTTTAAAAGAAAAATATTTTTACTCATTTACTTGGTGTAGGGTATTATATGGTCGGGCTTGACCGACCATACTTTCTTACTTGTTTTAAAATATAATCATATAAAATAATACAAAAATATTCATATAAAGCATTGTAAAAAATAATATATATATGTATATAAAGTATCACATAAATGTACAAAGACATATTATCATAAGAAAATACTAGTTGTTTTATACATACGTAATTATATTAAGAAAAATGTTAATTATATTCTAAATATTAACTTAAATAATCTTATAAAAAAAAAGAAAAACTGTTTTCAAATGTACATAAACAAATTTATTTCCTCGGAGCATCAATCTAATGATGGGGGAGTTATATGCATGTGCATATTTATACACTTATATATATTATTATACAGCATGTAAAATAAACAGCATTATATAAAATACATATAATAAATCATGTACCACCCTAATATATTTTTTATAATGCTTTAGGTAATAGTTGTTACTAAGTGATTGTTTTGAACAAATTACATTTCATTTTTCTTACGCTTTTAATTGTTGCTAGCTGTTATGATTGGGCATTCAGAAATTTGCTTTAACTTACATACGCATGTACACACATACATACGTACGTAAGTATATTGTTTTAAAATCAAAAACAATAGACATGATCGAACATGTCCAAGATTGTCTTAATAACTTACGTTGTTACTAAGTGCAAGTCTTTCATTATAATTGGGAATGCAGAATCTAATGTTCTTTTTTTGTCTATTTACACACAACGCGTAAGAAAGATTAAGAAATAAACTTGACCAATCATAATCGTCCACGAACAATTTATTTTATTGCTAAGAAATATACGAAATCAATTCTAGAGAAGTGTTCAAAGCAACCACATCATAGTGATCTATTCTGGAGCTAAATATAATGTCCTTAAATAAAAAATAAAATAAACTGTTTTAATAAATAAAAAATAAATAACAAAATTATTAACCTCAAGTGAATAAACATGTATAAAAAAGGGTATACAAATATATTTAGACAAAGTTCAAAATGTTGCATATGTAAATGAGTTATATAACAAAATTTTAATATATATCGCGATTAATGAATTTTCCTGATATGAGCCTTATATGTAATTATGAACCCATAGTCACAAAATCAAGCATTATGATTGGAATTTTTATCGATATTAATGTTTATATGCGTTAATGTATTTCTGGATTGTAGGACTTATATGGAAGCTATGACCTATTGTGATTCGATTGTCATTTTAAGGGCTAATTTTGTAGAATTTCATTTGGGTAGGTTAATGTGTTTTCCGGAAGTGATTCTTATATGGAGGCTATGACCAATTATGGGCCGATCATTTTAAAATTTGGTACAGAGATTTTTATATATATTGAAATTTTTTGTTTCGAATTTCAACTTGATAACTATATTTTTAAGAAATTTATGCTTTATGTTTAGGTGTTTTCAGAAATGATCGTTATATGGGGGCTATGGTCATTTAGTTACAATTTTATATTTATTTTATAAAGCAAATGTTTCTTTATTTTATACAGTTTTTAAAACCAATTACAATTAAAAATCAATATATTTTTATAAATGAATTTTCAGATATTACTTGATCAAAACAAAATTAATAAATTAACAAAGTATAATATATATATGTTTAAAAAAATAATAATCAACGACCATCTTCATTACCCCCCCCCCCCCCCCCCCTTTCGAAAAAGTAATATTATTCAAATTAAAAGTAATCATTTTCTTATTTCTATAGTTATAGAATTTAATGATTCATCCTCTAAAAATGCGGGTTTTATTCTATCAATTGAAACACTCTTCGTTTTATTGTTCATTTGAAGTTTAAAATATTTTGCATTTCTCTCTGCCACTTTAAATGGTCCGATATATGGACAAAATAATCCTGGTTTACCTACGTTTTCGCGAATAAATACATATTGGCAATTTTCAAGATTTTTCGGTATAAAAACTTTAAATGAATTTTTATGATGTGAAATATTGGAACGAAAATTACTAAAATGATTTCTGATTTTCCTTAAAAATTCAGAATTATCAAATCCTTTCGTGGAATCCACAACCATCTCTCCAGGTAATCGTAAACATTGCCCGTAAGCCATTTCCGCCGGTGACGCTTTTAAATCTTCTTTAACTACTGAACGTAACCCTAATAAAACCAAAGGAAGTTCCTCTGACCAATTAACCACATTTCCGCGTGCTAAAATTTACGCTTTTAATTGACGGTGAAATCGTTCGACTAGCCCATTGGCCTGAGGATGATATGCAGTAGTCACAATGTTGTCAATACCTAATAGTTTTGAAAGTTTCTTTGAATATAAAATAGGTGAATTGTGTGCCCTGATCACTTGTAATACGCAAGGGAACTCCAAATCTAGACACGTATTCGTTTAAAAAAATGTTACATATAGATATAGCAGTTATATTCCTAAGTGGATAAGCCTCTGCCCATCGAGTAGTTCTATCTATTATTATTGTAAGAATATAACGGTATGCATTTGATATTGGTAACGGACCTACAATATCGATATGAATATGTTCAAATCGTCCTTTAGGAATATCAATCTTTTGAACTTCCGATTTTGTATGTTTAAAAATTTTAGCATTTTGACAATGCAAGCAATTGGTGACCCACTCATTTATATTTTTATTCATTGCTGGCCAAAAATAGCGCGAAACAATTAATCTCCTTGTAGCTCTAGTTCCTGGATGTGAAATATTGTGCAGTTTATTAAAAATACGTTTTCTCATTTCCAAAGGAATCTATATGGTCTAATTTTCCCATTAGACTCCTCGCACCATATATAAACATTATGCGTGTGTATATAAACATTCCTTAAATTATATGAGCTGTTTTTGTCTTCAATAAGCTTCTTTAAACACCCGTCTTTAATTTGTTCACTAGATAGTTCGGTTATGTTTAATGTGTCACTATCAAAAGAATCTATCTCTGTAGTGCGATTCACTAACTTTTATAACGATAATCGTATCGTTAAAATAAATATAACGAAAATTTATCGAATTTGCTATTCAGTAACATTTTTTACGACATTCGCTGTCGATTGAAGTCAGCTGTTACTTAAAGCAGTTTTTTTTTCGTTATGTTAGCGACAATAATTTAAATTGTGTTTATTTAATCGATAAAGTGTATTTGCAATTTTTTCTTGGTCATCTTCATCTTTTGTAGCTGGAACTATCGTAAAAATAATGGAAACACAATTTAGTTTACTTAACTTATTAATATTTACAATAAAATATAAAATAATAAGCTGAAAAATAGGGGAATTTGAAGATTATACTACTAATTATTCACCTGGAAGAAGTACTTATTTTTGTTTGCGATGTCCCAAAAGTAATCCTTTACATTTTGGACGGAAATAAGTTGTTTTGCTAATAGAATTATTTATAAAATTATGTATTTACTAAAAAAAATAAATAAAAAAAGTAAGTCGCAGCCAAGTGTCGAACCAACAACCTTCCGATTGCTAGTCAACGTTGTACGCACTACACCACTGGTTAATTATTTCATTGTGTGTCAAATGATGGTTTTCTACTTTTCGCTTATTTTGATATTTTGTAGACAGAGATGTCATATCTTAAACAATCGTTAAAAATAAATTACTGAATCACACTATCGTTACTGCAAGCGATTATTTATGTCGATAAACATTACGATTGTCGGTTCGTTAAAAGTTAGTGAATCGCACTACTGGAGTTCTTGATAAGGTGTCCGCAATAATATTCGAAGCTCCGTTAATGTACCTAATGTCATCTGTAAATTGTGCAAAAAATTCAAGATGGCGTGTCTGTCGTGGACTACGTTCAACACGTGAGCTTAAAACTTGAGTAAGCGGTTTGTGGTCTGTATAAACAACAAAACGTCTCCCTTCCAAAAAAATTTTAAAATGCTTTATGTTCAAAAATATTGCCAATAACTCCTTATCAAAAGAACTATATTTCACTTCTGAAGACGTGAGTTTTCTCGAATAAAATGCTATAGGTTCAATTTGGTTGCCTATTTGTTGTTGTAAGACTTCCCCGATAGCTATGTTTGAAGCATCTACAGTTAATGATAAATTAGCTTCAGGATTAAAAAAATTCAACATTACATTTTTAGCAAAACTCTCCTTAACTTTTGTGAATGAACCGTTTGCTTTTTCTGACCATATCAATAGTTAACTTTTTCCTTAATTGCATCATTCAACATTTTATGTATAGGACTTAGTAATTCTGCTATTTTCGGTATATGTCTGTGATAGTAATTGACCATTCCAACGAACTTTTGTAATTGTCTTACTGATTCACGAATTGCCATTACTTTTTCGTCTGATGGTCTTATCCCATCATGTGAAATATTGTAACCCAAAAAGTCAATATTTGGCACTCCATAAATACATTTTGATATTTTAATATTTAATCCATATTTATTTAGTCGTTCAAAAACAACACGAAGGTGCTCAATATGCTCTTCCTCATCTTTACTAGCAACTAAAACATCATCCAAATATACAAAAACAAAATCTGTACCTTGAAAAACTTCATTAATAAATCTTTGGAATGTTTGTGCGGCATTCCTTAAACCAAAAGGCATTCGAACAAATTCAAATAAGCCAAAAGGAGTTGTAATAGCCGTTTTATGAATATCACATTCTGCAACTGGAATTTGGTGGTAGGCCCGAATCAAATCTAATTTAGAAAACACATATTTATCCCTTAAATCTATACCCAGGTCGTGTATATGTGGAATTGGATACCTGTCAGGTACAGTGACACAATTTAACCTGCGATAATCGCCACAAGGACGCCAATCATTTGGTTCCTTTTTTGGAACTAGATGTAATGGAGATGATGCATGTGATTTTGATGGGCGGCATATGCCCGTAGATACTAAAAAATCAAATTCATTCTTCGACATTTTATACTTTTTATACTTTGCATCTAATCTTCGTGGTTTCGAAAACGGAAGTGTACCGTTAGTTTCAATTCTATGTACTGTGTTATGTTTAACTTCTTTGTTATAGTCCGGGGATCCTGTAATCGAACTAAACTCCTTTAATAGATCTGTATATTTATTGTCAACTGTAAATATTTTCGGAAGGGATATATTACTAAATGATTATATTGCGTTAATTGATATTTTTGTTAAAGGATCGATTAATGTTTTCCTTTTGAGATCAATAAGTAGACCAAATTTCGAGAGAAAATCTTCTCCTATTATAGGCTTTGAAATATTTGCTATCGTGAATATAAAAGAAAACTCTCTTCTCAAACCCAAATTCACCTTTAGTAGTTTCCTACCATATGTTTTAATGCTACTGCCATTTGCAGCTGTTAAAACTACATCTGATGACCGTTTAAACATTCTAAATTTAGATAATGGAAGTACTGAAATTTCAGTGCCACTATCAATTAAATAATTTAATTTATTTTCCGAATCATATACAAAAAGACGGCGTGTAGAAATATTGTGTCCATTATCAGCCGTCAGGATAATAGGACAATTTAGTTTTCCTGTTGTGATGCTTCATATGAACATGGTTGTTCACATCTTCTAGCTTTGCTACCAAAACGATAATGATAACGACAAAGCCATTTACTATTTGACGAACGTCCCCTAGAACGACCCCTATTTCTAAATGGTGTCCTTGAACGACTATTTTGAAAAGATTGTCTAACATCAGCTATTTCCATAGATAGTTTTGTAAACTTATCAAGCATCGCTGATGTAATTTTAACCAAAGTATCCACTGTTTTATCTAACCAGCAATTACTCTGTACCGAATCTTTGGGTTCTAGGGTACACAATTCTACCTTATTTGTCACTTCCCAAATATTATCAGCTAATTTAAGCAAATCCTCAATATTGACAACATTAGACCCTACCAACGCAATATTAAGATTTTACTAAATGATTATATTGCGTTAATTGATATTTTTGTTAAAGGATCGATTAATGTTTTCCTTTTGAGATCAATAAGTAGACCAAATTTCGAGAGAAAATCTTCTCCTATTATAGGCTTTGAAATATTTGCTATCGTGAATATAAAAGAAAACTCTCTTCTCAAACCCAAATTCACCTTTAGTAGTTTCCTACCATATGTTTTAATGCTACTGCCATTTGCAGCTGTTAAAACTACATCTGATGACCGTTTAAACATTCTAAATTTAGATAATGGAAGTACTGAAATTTCAGTGCCACTATCAATTAAATAATTTAATTTATTTTCCGAATCATATACAAAAAGACGGCGTGTAGAAATATTGTGTCCATTATCAGCCGTCAGGATAATAGGACAATTTAGTTTTCCTGTTGTGATGCTTCATATGAACATGGTTGTTCACATCTTCTAGCTTTGCTACCAAAACGATAATGATAACGACAAAGCCATTTACTATTTGACGAACGTCCCCTAGAACGACCCCTATTTCTAAATGGTGTCCTTGAACGACTATTTTGAAAAGATTGTCTAACATCAGCTATTTCCATAGATAGTTTTGTAAACTTATCAAGCATCGCTGATGTAATTTTAACCAAAGTATCCACTGTTTTATCTAACCAGCAATTACTCTGTACCGAATCTTTGGGTTCTAGGGTACACAATTCTACCTTATTTGTCACTTCCCAAATATTATCAGCTAATTTAAGCAAATCCTCAATATTGACAACATTAGACCCTACCAACGCAATATTAAGATTTCATGGTAATTTTAGTAACCATAGGTTTACGATCACCTATTTCGGAATCTGACAATAGCTTATCAAGCTTTCTTTGTTCACTAAGCGAGTGACGTTCAAGAAGTTTTGTTTTAAGATTTAAATAACGATTTTCATCCGGTGGATTCTGAATAACATCAATAACCGATACTATTACATCTTGAGGAAGCGATACAATAAGGTGTTCATATTTTGTATTATCTCTAGTTATACCCTTAGTGTTAAATTGAGTTTCAGCATGAATAAACCACGCTTCTGGGTGATCCACCCAAAAGGGAGGTAATTTTACTGAAGTAGCGCAAATTTCTAATTGTGCATTGCTATTTAAATTATTAGATGTAACATTTAAAGATGAACTATTAGTACTATTACCAGAAACTTGAGGATTTATATTATTAGAACGTGTTGGAGAATTAACCGGGGACCGAATCATATTGGTAATCGTAGTGACGTTTACAATAATAAAAAAAATGTGTAGATAATAAAAAAAATCTTTTAACTAAACTGTTATGATGTGAAAATAATAGTAAGAAACTTAAATCTATATGTGAGTATGTTTCATATTGAAATTAATAGTTATGTAAAAATTGCAAGAACTTATCGTAATTTGTGGAGATTCTCGATCGTGAAATTAGTATCTTGAAATTTGAATATAATCTTGAATCTTGACTTCTATTTATTTTAATTTGTTCTTTTCCTTTAGATTCCCAAAATCTGTGATTATTCCAAATAATAATGATTATTGTTTTCGCCAAATTAAACTTTATGCGAATATGTTATGCAGTTTTTCTCGTTTGATTAAAATTTCATGTTCTCAATTAGTATTTAAATTAAGTAAAATAGTTGCAAATTCTCAATTTTATAATTATAATCTTCATACAGGCTTTTAGTGTAATCGCAGATTACAGATTTGTAAAATAATTACGATGTTTTACAAAGCTCCTGGCAGGTTCGCCAATTTTAGTTACAATTTTATATTTATTTATTTTATTTTATAAAGCAAATGTTTCTTTATTTTATACAATTTTCAAAACCAATTACAATTAAAAATCAATACATTTTTATAAATGAATTTTCAGATATTACTTGATCAAAACAAAATTAACAAAGTATAATATAAAAATATATATAATCAACGACCATCACTACAGTCAAATATGGGCCGATTCAAGATAAATTTAGTCTTGTGATTTATTTTAGCAATTCTGTAGCACCAAAGAAGCAGCGGTAACGACTTTAAATTGGAGTTTCGCAACCAACAGTCTGCATGATTTTGAAGGATATATTAGAATTCTTTGAAAGAAAAATATGCAAAAAATGGATAAACGCCCGGATGACTGAAGAAGAAAAAATTCCAACAAAATGTAATTTTTCTCTAAAACGCGATTTCCAGGAGTAATTGGATATATAGATGGTACACACGTACGGTATCAAATTATCTTTTCGTATTTCTTTTTTTTAAATTCACAAATTTTTAGGTGATGCTGGGTATCCGTTGGAACCATTTTTAATAACTCCATTTCGAAATGCTGCTGAGGGATCACAAGTAAGCCGTTGTTTACTCTCTGCGAGAGGTTTGCACTCCCGAAAAAGCACTCAAATTACAAATGTTTGTTGCGCATTGCACAATTTAAGCAAAGATTTTAAAACTGAATTTATTGAAGAATTGCATTTTCCATTAGACCCAGAAGTAGAAGGCGGAGAACCTATAGTAACAAACATTGAAAAGTCTGCACAACAAATTAGAAATAAGTTAATGCTTGCAATTTTAAATGAATAAAAATTGTTGTTAACATATTTATTGCTTTAATTCACTTGATCTTAAAAATAATATAAAAAAAGACAAATTTAAAAACTTATTCATATGTAAAAAAAATAAAGAGTAAATAAATAAAAAGTAAAACAAATAAAAAGTAAAAAAAAAATAAAAAGTAAACCAAAATAAAAGCTATTTATCACAATTCTGAATTCTTTTATTTGTTAATTGAAGTTTGGCTACTATCAATTTCATTTGCAGGTCAGCCTTCTTTTTTTAATTCATAAATTTTTTTATTTATTTGGTAATTTTTATATGAACTACTCTCCAACCTTATCGAAGTCTCTAAAATCTTCTCTTAATTTTTTGATTTTTAATATTTGTTAACGTTCGTCCCCCAACTTCTTCTTTCTGCGATTTTTTGGCAATTGTGGTTCGGCAGATTCAACTGTCTGTAAAGGCTCCTTAGGTCTAAATGTTATTTCCGCCCCATTGGAATCTTCTTGATTTTGCAGAACCATTTGGATTCACTTGGGATTGCATTGAGATGAGTTCCACAGTGCTCTGTTAGTAGCTCAAACTTATTTCTGTGGACGGATGGAAAATTTCTTTCATTTGCAGCAAATTTTTTTTAAATTTGCCTTATAGTGAGTCCATACCTATGATAAAATACAAATTAATTGTAAGTAATATATATATACTCTTTGCCATTCTATTTACATTTTCAAATAGCTATAAGTGGTGCATTTCTGATCCGATTTGGATATGTTTTGGACTCAGTGACTAATTTTGTATGCTCTTTCTAAGTATATATAAAAAATAAATAAATTTTACCGTTATTTTTTGCACAACATTTGTAAATATTGTTACGTTTTAACCTTTTCAAAACGCTGGTTTATTTCCTTTAAATAAACCGGATACTATTGATTGCAAATAAAAGCCGTTTAGTAGTTTGAAAATGGTAACAACTCTTTATTTATTTAAAATGTGCAACAACAGAATTAAATAGTCACTCAATTGTTTTTATAAATTCGCAGAAATACAGACACACTTTATAATGTACACGAATTCACTTGAAAAACACAGCACTCAGTTGATGTTTATTCAAATAGCGTCTCTGATAAACTCACTCACGACTGCAACCTCTGCCACTATTTATAACACTGCATAACCATCTAGAAAGCTCTATTTATCCAATGTTCTTTAACTGAATATTCGAATTCGAATATACGGTCGCAGCAAACAGCGTTTCCAACTTACGATCAATGGTCAACTGAAAGCTTTTATTTAATAATGCCCACAGATATGTTACAGTTTGCTATTACAGCACTGTTATTTGAAAGCATTATGCTACTTTTAAATCAGCCCTTAAAATCGTTATAATTGAATTCAAGCACAATTTCGTAACAATATGAATAATTTTTATAATATTGTTACGAAATTGTACTTGAATTCAAATATAACGATTTTAACGGCTGATTTAAAGTTGCATAATGCTTTCAAATAGCAGTGCTGTAATAGCAAACTGTAACATATCTGTGGGCATTATTAAATAAAAGCTTTCAGTTGACCATTGATCGTAAGTTGGCAACGCTGTTTGCTGCGACCGTATATTCGAATATTCAGTTAAAGAACATTGTGGAAAGTACACCACAGATGGCGTATTTATTAGTAAGATCTAGAATATTCGATCTTTCACAGTTAAAGAGCTATCTAGAGTGCAGATGGTAGTATTATAAATAGTGGCAGAGGTTGCAGTTGTTAGTTAGTTTATCAGAGACGCTTTTCGATTAAACATCAACTGAGTGCTGCGTTTTTCAAGTGAATTCGTGTACATTATAACGTGTGTCTGTATTTCTGAGAATTTATAAACGTGTTAAAATTAAACATTGAGTGACTATTTAATTCTGTTGTTGTACATATTAAATAAATAAAGAGTTGTTACAATTTTCAAACTACTAAACGGCTTTTATTTGCAATAAAAAGTATCCGGTTTATTTAAAGGAAATAAACAAACGTTTTGAAAAGGTCAAACGTAACAATATGTTCGTGTTTTTTGAATACAATTCGATTTATTTTTTCAGATAAATAAGTAAATAAATGTATTGAAAAACTATAAGATCAATTTTTAAAACATTGGTTACATTTGGTTTGAACTTTGCTATGTTCAAGGCAGACAGGTTTTTTACATTGAACGCATATTTTTCTGGTACATCGCTTTCTTCTATGTTGTTCTTGGTAGCACATATAGCAAGAACCTTTTACCTTTGAATGCTCACGGTCATCTTCATCAGGGACAAAATCTTCCTGTGTGGAGCTAGTCAACTAGTGAATAGGTGCTCCTAGAATGCATACTATTGCATTCTTCGTTGGAAAAAATTACACAACTCGTGGAATTTTAGCTATCTTCAAAATCATTGGCATACACAACTGTTCTGCTGATTTTTGTAGAAACAAACGACGCACAGTGCTTTGTCCCCATATAACGATGGGACAAAAATAGAAGGAGTTGCCGTAGAGCCTTGAAATTTGGTATGCCAATATAAAATACCTTAGTTAAGAAAAATTAAATTTTTGGAAAAAACCATATACACTAAAAATATAATTTTTAATTTTGGCTACATAATTGATCTAAAAATCATGAAAATCTGCATTTGTTATACGCACTAAGCTTACAATCTTTCTGTTGATTTTTATTGTGATTGCAGCAAGGACTATTGGTCCTGCCATATATCCTTAATTGTAAAAATTCTATAACTTTTGCAAAAATGATCTGATTGTAATGAAACTTTGTATGTTTATTTGAATTTACCGAATAACTTTTTGGGTTGAATAAGCTTTGTCCGTCTCCATCTGTCTGTCCAAGTAAATTTGTTAATCAAGGTATGTATATGTCGCAATTTTAAACATGTTCCCACAATATTTGGTCGACATCACTTTTTCGAGCCAAGGAACAACTTTGCTAATTTTGGTCATAATCGGTTTATGATTACACCTAGCCCCCATACAAATGTCCTCTCGAGCACAGTGGGGGGAATGAAAAAAAAGTGGAAATAAGTCTGTAACTTCTAAACCAACAGTCCGATGTTAATAAAATTCCACGGCTATAGAGGAGGTGTAGCTGAGTTTAATATTTGAATTTGGCGGGGCCTCAAAAATTAAAAATGATGCCAAATTTTTGTTCTCGATTTGATTTGAAAGATTTTTATAGGTGTAGAATCTACAAGAAGATTGCTACAAAAAATATTGCATGAACTATATTTTATCTCTTATAGTTGACGAGATATTCACATTTGAAAATTAAAATTTCATGTTTTTTTCCTGCTTTAATCTGGATTTTTGCTAATAGTGTATCCAAATCTCTTTCTATTTTGTTCAAATATACATTTTTGAACTACCAACAAATATATTAGTAATAGAAAAAAAAATAATAATTTTAAAATCTATACTAATACAAAAGTTTTAAATTAAAAATATTTTAAAAAGTAGTTTTTTTCTGTATAACTAAACATTTACATTAATGTTTAGTTATACAGAAAATAAAAACAAAATAAATAATGTGTTTATATTTTACTCAAAGATAACATTTTGGAAGAACTATAAAAGAAAAATAATTTCAAAACTTTTATATCTGCGAGTTCCATAGCCAAATTAACTATTATCACATGCTTTTAAAATATTAAAACCATTCCTATATGTTCTTAAACAAAGTCAGAAACCTAAAAAATACCATTTCTGGGATTTTTTTTTTTTTTTTTGAATTGTGGGATTCTCAATAAGAATTCACAAATTTCTTTCATACATTTGGACCAAAAATTTCTATATAAGTTTCAAATTTCGATAAAAACGATTCATAAACAAAACTTTTATTATATTAAAATTTTATAAAAAATCAGCTACCATTTTTGATTCCCATATTTTTGACAAAAGTCTTCTATCAAATTTTTAATTCTTAAAAATTTAATATATTCTTAAAAAGAAGACACAATTTCCTTAACGTTGATATATAATATGTACATATATCTTATATTTTCCAAAAGTCTCATTAATGGCATCAAAATTCATAACTCACAGTAATTAACTTCATCTTGTTGTGTTCTCCGATTTTCGGTAATGCAGTAGTCGGCAATGCAGTGCAAATACATTACAAAATGGCAATATTCTGTAAATTTTAAGATTGTTGTTGAATTATAATCCATAAGAAAAATATTGACAGAGATGTGTCACAAAAATAGATGGGTATATAAAGTATTACCTCATCTTGCTTAAAATTATATAATATTAGCGCACTCCTGTTAAGATTTGATGCACAATTTGATATCCATATAATAATACGTTTTGACTATTTCTTTAGTTAAATTTAAGATATTAATATTATTTCATATATCTTGAAACATAACTTTAACATTATTACTCTATAAAATGCATTTTTTTTTAAGTTGTGGCAAAAAGTTGGTACTAATCTTTTCACAGCCTTTTTACCAACACTATATACTAAGAAAAAACGAAATAAAAAAATGTACGTTTTTATACGTTTTTTTTTTAAATTCCAACAAACTTTTGTAATTTTTGAATTTTTTTTAAAAAAATGTATTTTTTTGAGCTATAACAAAAATTTTAGTCGAAATTTTTAATAAAAATTTTATTACTGCCGATTTTCAAAAACTCTAAGAACTCAAAAAACAAAAATTTAAACTTATTTTTACAAACATGAATTTTTGAGAATAATTTTCTTGAAGCTATTCAATTCATTTTTTTATTAATTAATTTTTTCTTAAATTTGACTGACTTTAGCGACCTCTGGTGAAGTCTAAGAGAGTCAAATAAAACCTATTCTTACAATTTTATTTGAGCTGTGTTGTTAGCTATCGATCAACATATATTTTATTATATTTTGAGACCAAAACTTTTTGATTTTCGTCTATGAGACAAAGCACCGTGCGACGTGCACCTATTTTGTTATAAATTGCAATGTTTGTTTCGGACTGAATTTTATAAAAAATAATTACCTCTTTGTTTCGGATTGAATTTTATAAAAAATAATTACCTCTTTTTGATGCAAAATGTGACGGGTTGTTTTCAGAATATAATAATGTATGCCGAAAGTGCTGATATGTCTAAAATATTATAAAAAAGTGCGAGCGTTTTGTTTGGCGTTTCGTTGTATATTGTCCTAACATGTTACCCATTACGTCTACACCACCCTTTGTCTGATTGTAAAACAATATTATATTTGGTTTATGTTTTATATCAGATATTGTGTTGTCACATGGCATTGTCAACGTAGCTGTCATAGTGGATATACGTGTTTTAAATCGCTCTCACAAGGAAATAACATTGTGAATAGAAATACAAATAAATATATACATATATACAAAGATAAGTAACAGCGAGTGGACGCTAATCAAATACTTAGGCCCTAATTTTATAAAACGCAACGCCTCAATTTTCTTTGCGTTGCATTAAATTACAGTTTGCAAATCACTGCGTTCAAGCAAGTGACTGCTCGCGTTGTAACATCTGATTCTTACGTTATTGTGATTGCAGTTGTTTGAAATTGTACATTTTATACAACGCAACGCTTACTTTTTTTGTCACTTTGATTGTCAAATTTAACGCTTCAATTTTCTTGGCGTTAGTTTAAAAAGTGGTCAAATATTCTTAAAAAAAAATAACAAATATTTAAACATATTTAAATATAATTGTTTCTGAAATAAACATACTTATGTAACTACTTTAGGTTTGGACTAGCATCAAATGTCTGCCCAGTACCGCAATTCTGTATGTTTTTATATATTCCTACCGATGTCGTTAAGTAACGAAAAATATCGGTTGCTCTAACGAATTTAATATTCAGTATTTGAAGTTAACGATTTTTCTCTCGGTAATACATATTAACGACGAATACAGTTAAAAATATAAATTTCATTATTTTTAAAATTAAAAAAATCATTTTTATTTATTAAAATGTTCACTGTATTTTCATGTTGGTAGATAAAATTGTAGTCTTGTGAATAAATAATCGCATTTATATTTAAAAATCAAACACCAGCTCCCTCAAATACATATATTCGCGAAACCTACTGAAAACAGAAGAACAAGAGTTTTTTTTTCTAAAAATCAAAGTAACCCAGTGTAATCCATATGTCTATGCCACCACAAGTGATATTTTAAATTTAGATATTTGTTGTTATAAGGACCGTCGAAAAATTCGGATGAATTTCCTTCTAAGAAAACGGTCTTAAAAACGATTTTTTAGCTTTTATATAAGTTTATACTCGAATCACATCTCTAAATAAATTGCTCACTAGGAAATTTGAATATAGGGATAAACATTATACACTCCAGAAATGTGTTAAATAAGGATATTATGCCCCATATAAAAGTTGCTCTTAAAATTCGAATACTATTTTTTAAAAGCAAATGATAATAAAGGCAAGTTAATTTGTATATTTAAAACTCAAATCAGTCTGTATCTAACGAACACAAAAAGATTGACCAATCGTACTTTCAAAGAACGGCTTATTTAAAATATTTATGTTACAAAACTAACTTCTTAACAATTATCGTTATGGCTTTGTTAACCTGACAAATGTCGTTATTTACCGACTATTTTTAACGAAAATAAACCGTATAATTCAATTCGGAGTATCTCTTAACGATAAGTATTGTTAACTTATGAATTTTAATAACTTAACGACAAAATTTTGTCGTTAAAAAGTTACAGAATACAAGATTGGAGCTGGCGTTCCACAGGGAAGTGTACTAGGACCTACGCTATATTTGATTTACACCTCCGACCTCCCTACGTGCGATAAACTAACAATTTCAACATTTGCTGATGATACCGCCATTATTAGCTCAGACGAAAACCAACTCATGGCATCTAGTCAACTACAGAATTACCTCGTATGTGTGGAGTCATGGTTGAAAAACTGGCGAATAAAGGTAAATGAGCTGAAAAGTAAACATGTTACGTTCGCTCTAAGGAGAGGAAATTGAACACCTGTCACACTCAACAACGTTAATATACCGCAGTCTGATTATGTCACCTACCTTGGTATTCATCTAGATAGACGGCTTACTTGGCGCCGACACATAGAAACCAAGAGACTTCACATGAAGTTAAAATCCTCTAGCTTTCATTGGTTAATCAGTGACCAATCAAAATTAAGCCTTGAATATAAAGTCATCCTGTATAAGACCGTTTTAAAACCAATTTGGACATATGGAATTCAATAATGGGGAATGGCTAGCAACACCAGTATTGATCTTATACAGAGGGCCCAATCTAAAATTCTTAGGACCATGACGGGAGCACCATGGTACATAAGAAATGAAAACATCCACAGAGACTTAGAAGTGACATTGGTAAAGGAAGAGTTCAAGAAAGTCCGTGAGAAATATATTGTGAAGCTGCGAAACCATCCCAATACGCTTGCAAGACAACTTGTGCAGACCCAAACCCGATCCAGGCTCCGTAGAGCAGATCTACCACCCCGCTAAGATGAGTGACAGTTTACCACTATGGCTCTCTTGCTGAAGAGCAAATAGTTTTAATTTTAGTTATAAGATTTAAATACTTATTGTAAGGTCAAAATAGACAGATTCAATAAATCAATAAAGCGTTAAAAAAAAAGTTACAGAATTCCGGTACTGAGCTTCCACAAGTATCGTTCTACCCCAGCAGAAAACTTCACTTTTATGTTTTTAATATTTATTTTGTTATATTTTTGTGTCTTCTTTGGACAAATATTTTATGGATTCAAAAGTAAATAAACGCCATACAGCTGTTTGGCTTACAGCATTGCCAACACGATATAAGTACATCTTTTTGTGTGTTTTTATTTTAAATTTTAGTATCAACTTATACAATGGCAACCACGGCTACGTAGAGATTTGACAATAGAAGTGACATCGTAATATTTCGGCGTTGGCTAAACGCAATGCCGTAGTGATTTATAAAATTTTATATTTTTTGTTACGCGTTCACAACAGCGTTGGTGATGCGTATAACGCAAGTGATTTACAAAATTAGGGCTTAGTAATATATTTAAAATAAATTTTTACATCCAAAAATAAATTGTCGTTTTGTTAATGCAAATATTAACAATCACAAAAAAAAATCAAAACAAAAAGTATTACAAAAAAAACAACAACATAAATAAAATCTTAAATAAAGAGTGTAGTGTTTGTGTTATTGTGTATGAGTTTCTCTTACTCTCCGTCAAGTGAAAGGAGGCTCAGCAGCAATGGGAAAAATGCATACATTGTTGTGAGCTCTCCATACAACAATAAAAATACATATGATCCAAAAGATCACAAGAACTACCCTGCAGTTCATTGCACTAGTTCCGCTACGTCGAATTCGTTGGCCACTAAGAACTACTACTAGTGAATTTTCAACCCAATCGCAACATTATTGACTGGTGAATTTAACACGGGGATGTCATTGCAAGTGGCCGATTGGCACACTCTGCATAACACTTCACTATTAAATTCAATAGTGAAAATACTCCAGCATTTGGGAAAAAAAGAAAAAATAAATTTTTCTGAGAGCGGGGTTGAACACATAACCTCTCGTTTTGTAGTCAAATGCTCTAACCACTAAACCACAGAGCTCTTATTTGTACTGTTCTCTAATTGTTATTAAGAATAACATGTGAGTCTACTCTCTATGTTTGCATTTTCTACATCATCACTGAGAATGAAAACACAAACGGCCACATTCAGCATTACATGTGGCCATCGAAGTGGTATATTTTAGAAGATTTTATTTTTCTTGAATTTATTTTCAAAAACTAAAGACAAATATCTTACTATTGTTTATTACTGAATATGCTGGTGAAATGTAGTGCAAATGATAACCATTTAACTACCACTTTAGCAGACACATCGAACTAGTTAGTTGTAGAAGTAGTAATATAGCTAGTGCAAGGTTTCCAATTGGCACTTTTCAAACTGCTAGGTATTTAAGTGTAAGAACAACAACAAACGAGAGATCACTCTCTAGTGCGCCAAAACAAAACAATTGTGCTGAAGACAACATAAAAGAAAATATAGAAAAACAAACAACAACTCAAATGGTTGATGAAAATAGTAATGCTACCGTGATCAATGTCACAAATATTGGTATTGATAATATTAACTCTATAATAACCGGTGATGAAAACCAATTAAGTTCAATGCTGAAAAATACTGGCGCCATACCAAAAAATACTGGTGTATTACCAAAAAATAATCAAAGTATAGTGAAAAACACGGGAAAAATCCTAACAGGTATGGACCGTTACATCACTATAACTAAACGCAAGGCCAGTCCTAGGACATCAAAATTGGAACCAAATCCAAAACAGGCGAAGAAAAATCCGGTAAGTCAAAATCCTTTTGCAATTCTTGCCAATCAAGAAAGTGAAAAAACACCCGCAAAGCCTGTAACAGACTATAAGCCACCTCCCCTATATTTGAGTGAACCCTCTACAAAAATTTTTGGTGAACAAATTGTCTCTGCGTAAAGGAAATATACAAGAGACAAAGATACAAACCTACTCGGAAAAAAATGTCAGAATAGTAGTAGATAATTTCGATTCCGAGAAAATAAACTACTATACATATCAACTAAAAAGTGCTAAAGGTTTGACAGTAGTCATCAAAGGCATAGATAGTGCTGTGCCTACTGATGATATAAAAAAGGCCATTTACAATATAATAAATAAGCACAAAATTCATCAACCAATTTTTAGAGTTGAAATTACATTCAACTCTTCTCAATTAAAGAAAAAGGGTGACACTCATCCCATATACGATTTAAGATATCTTCTTAATCTATATATATAAAAGAGTAACGTTACTGACTGACTGACTGACTGACTGACTGATTCATCATCGCACAGCCCAAACGGCTGAAGCTAGAATCACGAAATTTTAACTGTGGGTTCCTCCCTCCCCAAAACGATCCGATAAGAAGGGATTTTTGGAAATTCGAACGTTTAGGGGGTAAAAAAGGGTAAAAACGGGTAAATTCGGTAACCTTATATCTTCAAAACTAATAAAGATATAAAAAAACTTAAAATAGCATGTTACTCCATTTAAAAAATAAGCTGACAGGTGTTTCGTACTTTTTGGAAATTCGAAACTTTTAGGGGAGAAAACGGGTAAAAACTGTATTTTGGTACTTTTTTTGCACCCTATGTATCTTTTAAACCAATAAACATAGAAACAAATTTTAAATCGTATTCTTTAATTAACAAAAAATAAAAAATATAAGTTTGGTACTTTTTGGAAATTCGAACCTTTAAGGGATAAAAATTGTGTTAATTTTTGGTACTTTTTCATAAAATATGTTTTTCTATAATTTGACATAGACATACGAATATTTTATTATGAGCTCCCACCACGTTACAGAAATTTATTTCTATGAAATTGTACCACCTCAATGGGGATAAAAAAGGTACCAAAAAGGGGATAAAATCGGGAAAATACATTATATTTGAAATTATTAAGCCAATTTTGATAATTTTTTTAACGTTGGTTCCTGGATTCATACAAAAATTAACTAACAGGGTGTTATTTGGAACTCGAGTACCAAGGTGTATATTGGGCCAAATCCGGGTAAACAGTTTGGTACTTTTTTTAAAACATATTTATTCTTGGGCACATTAACACAGATTTTAATATTTTGATACATGCCTGTAGCATAAACAATTTTGGCAAAATGGAATATTTTTAAATTTCAAACTTGAGGGGTGTTCAAGTAAGAAAAGGGAAATTGGTACTTTTCTCCTAATGGTACTTTTTTAAAATTTAAATTATTTCAGTTATCGACATTAAAGTTAGCTGATATGTATTTGAGTGAAGTTAGTGTTAGGAATAGGGGATAATATTTAGGTACCAAAATGTGTGAACTGTACTATGGTACTTTTTTGTTCATCTAATGGTACTTTTTTGAAATTTCTATAATAATGGACTTAGAAACATGAAATTAAACATATATGGTCCTAAGTGAGTGAGAATTCTAGGGGGAGACTTTTTGGTACTTTTTCTTTATTGGAATGGTACTTTTTGTAATTTCTTCACCAATGAACCCAGAAACATGAAATAAAGCTTATATATAAACCGAGTGAGTGGGAAACCACAAGTGTGGGATTTTTGGTACTTTTTCTATATTCTAATGGTACTTTTTTAAATTTTCTATAACTATGGACTTAGAAACATGAAATTAAGCATATATGGTCATAAGTGAGTGAGAATTCTAGGGGGAGACTTTTTGGTACTTTTTCTTTTTTCTAATGGTACTTTTTGAATTTTCTATAACTATGGACGTAGAAACATGAAATTAAACATATATGGTCCTAAGTAAGTGATAATTCTAGGGGGAGACTTTTTGGTACTTTTTCTTTATTCGATTGGTACTTTTTGTAAATTCTTCACCAATGAACCTAGAAACATGAAATAAAGCTTATATGGAACCGAGTGAGTGGGAAACCACAAGTGTGGGCTTTTTGGTCCTTTTTCTATATTCTAATGGTACTTTTTTGGATTTTCTTTAACAATGGACTTAGAGACATGAAATTAAGCATATATGGTCCTAAGTGAGTGAGAATTCTAGGGGGAGACTTTTTGGTACTTTTTCTTTATTCGAATGGTACTTTTTGTAATTTCTTCACCAATGAACCTAAAAACATGAAATTAAGACCGGAGTGAGTGGGAATCTACAAGTGACTGCTTTTTGGTACTTTTTCTATATTCGAATGGTACTTTTTGAATTTTTTGTAATAATGGATATAGAAATATGAAGTTAAGCATATATGGTCCTAAGTGAGTGAGAATTCTAGGGGGAGACTTTTTGGTACTTTTTGTTTATTCTAATAGTACTTTTTTGAATTTTCTATAACAATGAACTTAGAAACATGAAATTAAGCATATATGGTCCTAAGTAAGTGAGAATTCTATGGGGAGACTTTGTGGTCCTTTTTCTTTATTCGATTGGTACGTTTTGTAATTTCTTCGCCAATGAACCTAGAAACATGAAATAAAGCTTATATGGAACCGAGTGAGTTTGAAACTACAAGTGGGTGCTTTTTGGTACTTTTTCTATATTCTAATGGTACTTTTTGAATTTTCTATAATATAATGGACCTAGAAATATGAAATTAAGCGTATATGGTCCTAAGTGATTGAAAATTCAAGCGGATACTTCATGGTACATTTTGTTTATTCTAATGATACTTTTTTTAATTTTCTATAGCAATGGACTTAAAAACATGAAATTAAGCATACATGGTCCTAAGTGAGTTAGAATTCTAGGGGGCCACTTTTTAGTACTTTTTCTTTATTCGAATGGTACTTTTTGTAATTTCTTCACCAATGAACCTAGAATCATGAAATAAAGCTTATATGAACCCGAGTGACTGGAAAACCACAAGTGTATACTTTTTAGTACTTTTTCTATATTCTAATGGTACTTTTTGAATTTTCTATAATATAATCGACTTAAAAACATGAAATTAAGCATACTACATGGTCCTAAGTGAGTTAGAATTCTAGGGGAGACTTTTTGGTACTTTTACTTTATTCGAATGGTACTTTTTGTAATTTCTTCACCAATGAACCTTGAAATATGAAATAAAGGTTATATGGACCAGAGTGAGTGGGAATCCGCAAGTGGATGCTTTTTGGTACTTTTTCTATATTCTAATGGTACTTTTTTGAATTTTCTATAACAATGGACTTAGAAACACGAAATTAAACATATATGGTCCTAAGTGAGTGAGAAGTCTAGGGGGAGACTTTTTGGTACTTATTCTTTATTCAAATGGTACTTTTTGTAATTTCTTCACCAATGAACCTAGAAACATTAAATAAAGGTTATACGGACCCGAGTGGGTGAGCAACTACAAGTGGGTGCTTTTTGGTACTTTTTCTATATTCTAATGTTACTTTTTGAATTTTCTATAACATAATGGACCTAGAAATATGAAATTGAGCGTATATGGTCCTAAGTGATTTATTCTAATGGTACTTTTTTTTTAATTTTCTATAGCAATGGACTTAAAAACATGAAATTAAGCATACTACATGGTCCTAAGTAAGTTAGAATTCTAGAGAAGACTTTTTGGTACTTTTTCTTTATTCGAATGAACCTTGAAACATGAAATAAAGGTTATATGGACCAGAGTGAGTGGGAAACCACAAGTGGGGGATTTTTGGTACTTTTTATATATTCTAAAGGTACTTTTTTGAATTTCCTATAATAACGGACCTAGAGTTTCCAAAAAATCGAAGAATTTCAAAACCGCGGTTTCGGTTGTAAAAAATTAAAAACCGATCGGTTTCGGTTTTGTGATAATTTATTAAATCTTAAGTATTATAGAAACAAAATTAGTTGATAATATAGGAAATGATATACAAATCTAAAATTCAAACTTGACGGGTTATGGTTTAGTGAATGCGAATTTAAAAGTGATAATCAATGGTACTATTTCCTTATTGCAATGGTACTTTTTGAATATTTTATAATAATAAACATAAAAATTTAAAATTTGGAACACATTTTGCATTTTCTGTAATAATGGACCCAGAAATATGAAATTAGACATTTACAATTAGATTCACAAACGGAGACTTAATAGTACTATTTCTTTCTTCTAATTGGGGTGGCGAAGCGCACCGGGTCTGCTAGTCGTAAAATAATTGTAGAAGAACCAATTAAGCGCAAAGGTCCACCTCAGTGCCTTAATTGCCAAGAGTTCGGTCACACCCGAACATTCTGAATGTGTAAGATGTGGAGATATTCATAAAAGTGAAGAATGCCCCCACCCAAAAACAGATAATATAAGAAAATGTAGTAACTGTGGTCTAAATCACACCGCAAACTACCGGGGATGCCCAGTCTTCCTACGCATACAGAAATCAACGAAGGCAAGAAGACCTTTATATGCTCAATATAAGGCTTCCAACTTTCCAAGCCTTCCTGATGCTTCTAGTGCTCAATATAGAATTATCATAAAAAACAATAATCAAAATAAATCGTCTGCCCATACGACAAAAGAGGGTTCAGTTACCCAAGTGAAAACAAACAATGGTGCTTCTAGTGCTCAATATAGAGGTATCATAAATGATAATTATCAAAACAAATCGTATGCCAATACGACAAATGAGGGTTCAGTTACCCAAATGAAAAGAAGCAATGGAAATAATGCCCCATTATTTTCATATGCACATGCATTGAAAGAGGGTGTACCAGTACCCGACAATAACTCTCAAAGCTCTATTGAGAATCTAATTCAAACCATGAACAGTTTCATGACGAACATGCAACATATGTTTCAACAATTGATGCAGAATCAAAGCATGCTCATGCAGATCCTGCTAAATAAAAAATGAATTCTCTAAGAATTTGAATGCTAACGGCCTTAACCAAAATAAGAATGAAGTACAACAATTTCTCCACCTTCAGGAAATTGATGTACTACACGTTTCTGAAACATACTTTACCATAAAGAACTGCTTCAGAATTAACGGATACTATACTTATGATACAAACATCCAAGTGGTAGAGCTTGTGGTGGAACAGCTATATTAGTGAGAAAGGATATTAGACATTTCCCAATGCCAGAATATAAAACGGACCACAACCAGGCCACATCTATAAATATACCTGATGGTAGAGTTACAATATCTTCAATATATTGTCCTCCAAGGTATAATATTAATCGAGAGCAGTTTATCGAATATTTTAGGGCTCTAGGTCCAAGATTTAAAGCAGCTGGTGATTACAATGCAAAACATACATTTTGGTGCTCTCGCCTTATTACTCCTAGAGGGAGGCAACTGTTAGAAGCAATATCGTCTAACAGACTAGATGTGAAATTTCATTCAAATCGGCGTAAGGTTTTAGTTACAGATTTATTTCCCTCTTTTTTTTATTCTCATACCACTGTGCGCCGTTAAAGTGTCCACGACCCCAGTCACGCTGGAGAATTACAGACATTCAAAATGTCCTAAAAACATTGAGTCTCTTATCAGAGAAAAGAGAACACTCAGACGTCAATGGCAGCAATCGTGATCTCCGAAAGTAAAGGCTAAACTTAATCAGTGCCAAAGAACCTGAGAAATTATCTTAAAATCTTAGACCCTACTAAGAAAACTGAATATAGTCTCTGGAAAGCTGTCAAAAATATGCAATGTCCTATTGTATATGAGTCGCCCATACGCCTTCATAACGGAGAATGGGCAAAAAATACTTCAGAAAAAATCGAAGCATTTGCCAATCACTTGGAGAATATATTTACCCCAAATGATACAAATTCATATATTAGAGATAATGTCATAAATAATGTGGTGCCAGCCACACTAAAACTCCGGTTCTCTGACATGAGGACGACGGTCAAAGGTCTTAAGGCTGGAAAATCACCTGGTATTGATAAAATTACTACCACGATGATAAGTAATCTGCCCATCTCAGCACTGAGAATTATTTTGTTCATATTTAACTCAATACTACGTATTGGATATTTCTCATCCTCAGTGCATCTTGACGAAAATTGCATTATTCCTGACCATCAATTTGGTTTCAGAAGGAAACAGAGTACTATCGAACAGGTACATCGGATAACTACACTTATTCGCAAAACCTTCGAAAGCAAGCAGTATTGCTCCGCATTATTTATTGACATATCTCAAGCCTTCGATAAAGTCTGGCACGATGGACTAATACACAAAATTACTAGATTACTACCTGCGAACGTACATAAACTGCTTAAAAATTACATACAAGAAAGATCTTTTCAAATCAGATCAAAGGATGTGAACACGTCGAAAAATATCCGCTGGTATACCACAGGGAAGTATTCTAGGGCCGTTCCTATATATTTTATATGCTGCAGATATGCCTACGAGCGCACTGACTCACACATCCACATTTGCGGATGATACCGCTTTTTTAAGTACACATGAAAACCCGCAATAGCTTTTGAACAACTCCAGTCTCACATCGGCGATTTGGAAAAATACCTGAACAAATGGAAAATTAAGGTCAATGCAACAAAATGTATTCACGTTACATTTACTTTAAGACGAGAAAGTTGCCCTTCCATACAGATAAATAATATCAAAATCCCAGAACAGAGGCATGTGAGATATCTCGGTATCCATCTTGATCGCGGTTTAACATGGTCCCACCATATTGAATCCAAGGTTACGCAAATAAAATTAAAGTCAGTTCAGTTGTACTGGTTAATTGGCCCACGGTCTGCTCTAGACTTGGAATACAAAGTGCTTTTATACAAAACAATTATAAAACCGATAAGGCTACACGGCATTCATCTATGGGGAACAGCCTCCTCATCTAACGTTGAAAAATTGCAAAGAAAGCAGTCAGCACTGTTAAGGACAATAACAGGTGCCCCATGGTACATTCGCAATAGTAATATCCATAGGGATCTCAATGTCCCCATAATAGAGAGAGTTTGATCTCCTCGCATCAAACTCTCCAGTCTAAAATACATTTCAAAACTAATGGATCATCCAAACCCCCTCGCCAGGGAGTTGCTGTCATTTGTGGGTCATAGACGACTGAGGCGATTGGAAACACTGGATCTGGCCAGATAATCATTTAACGAGCACTCATGTTGGACATTGCAGCGGTAATAACAACTTTAGTTTTAGTTTAGGTTAAGATTTGAATACTTATTGTAAATTTCTAAAAAGAAAGATTCAATAAAGACAAAACAACATGGCATTGTCGATAGTAATATAACCGATTTGTTCTTTTTTGATACATACACCCAGAGAAAAAATGAACACATCCGTGTACGATTTGACACCATTCGGTGTCAATAGTGTATCAACCCCGTATGTGTACAAATTGTACACGAACGGTGTCAATTTGACAACGAAAATATGACACCATTCCGTTGCCGAATTGACACCATCCGTTGTCGATTTGACACCGTTCGTGTACGATTTTATAACAGACCGTTGACAATTTGTCACCGTTCGTGTACGATTTGACACCATACCGTTGTCAATTTGATACCGCACCGTTGTCAATTTGAAACCATATGTTGTCGATTTGATACCGTTCGTGTACGATTTGGCAATTGAAATAAATAAATAATAATTCCTTTATGTTTTACATTAATTTTTAAATACAGTACTAAAAAATACTTAAATATAAAATACATATGTATAAATATTCCATGTTTAAATGTGGCAAAACATTGGTGTCAATTGTCGGAGTTCCTGTATGTGAAATTTCAAATAGCATCCCTAATTGTGGCACTGCTTCCACAGGTCCTCATTCTAAAAAATAAAACAAATACTTATTGTATTCTACATTGCTGATAATTATATATACAGTTACGAACAAGAAAATAGCAGTACCACTAGGAAATTTTTTTGAAACGGCGTACAACGTCTTTAAAAATGTTAAACTTAAAATTTTGTTTATACCCATAATCGGTCAATCCTGTAAATTTTGTGTGATGTAATCTTTTTGAAAAAATAATGATAACTTTGAAAATAAAGGCTCTTATATATGACAATATGTATTTTTTATAAATAATAGCAGTGCCGGATTATTGAATTAATTTTTTTTTAATTTTTTTTTAAAGAAGTCAAATATTTTTCAAGATTTAAGTACAATTTAGTTAAATATGCTGAATTTATTGTATATTTAAGATTAAAAACAGTTCTTTTTTATATAATTCCTGTTTTAGTGGGTCGCGCAATACATTGCACTATTGCTTAGGGAAAATTAATTTTAAAGTTAAAAAAATAAGGAAAATCTTTTCCACATATTCAACATTATATCAAACGCTATTGAATAGAAAGAAAAAAATAAAAAAAGGGACTGCAAACGGAAAACTACACCTCAGGACGATCGAAATATCGTCAGAATCATCAAATGCAATCCATTTAATCTGTCAAGCAAATAAAAACCGAATGAAATTTAGAAGTTATTGGTATGACAGTAAGGAGATGATTTCTAGATGCAAACTTCACAGAACGAAGTCCAAGGAAAAAGCCACTATTAACAAAAATACATAGTGGTACTCGTTTGGAGTACGCTGAATGCCGACTGTTTTGCAAGCAAATATCGCAATATTTTGTGAACTGGCGGGTCTAAACTGGTTTTATTTGGAAGCTCAGGCTGTAGTCAATATATTCGACGTCCATCCTCTTCTGTATGTCAAACACAGTACACTGTGAACAAAGTTAAAATATTTCAAAATTTCGTGGTACTGCTATTATCTTGTTCGCAACTGTATATATATATAGCTCTGCTTTCCTTTTATACGTACAAAATCTGAAGGCATGTTTATTGTTTCCAGGAATTTTTGGAGTTGTATGTCTTCACAGGAATCGGTGATCTTCTCATTTCATGCACTGCCTGGATCTTCATCTTCATCTGCATCAACACAAATTCACTATTAAACAAAATTACACTTTCTTTTATATTTTCGTTTTTAAATATTTTCACTTTTTTAATGTAAATAAAATTAAAACTCACTTATAAAAACAAAGTAGAGCAAAAAGTTTCGCCGCACTACTTTGACAATAACTTGTCAGCAACTCATGTTGAGATGCGTCGGCGAATAATATAACAACATTGCGTTGTCGATTCGTACCCGTTTGTTTACAAATTGTAAACATACGGTGTCATAAAAAAGTGGCACCGTATGGTGTCAAAATGACACCAACCATTGTCGATTTTGCAACGTCATTTTTAAATTCAAATGCATATAACTTTGGATTCAGTCATGATTTTTAAACAATTCTTCCTTTATTTGATATATATACCTGTTGTTAATCCTACAAAAGTAAAATGGAGAAAATCCGAAAATATTTGGAACCGCGGTCATCAAAAAACTAGAGTAGGGTGGGTAAAAATGTTGAAAATTTAATTTTCAAATGCGAATATCTCCTAAGCTGTAAGAGATAATTGATAGCTACGACGAGGTTTAATGTAGTGCTCGGCAAGAAGATTCTATATGTGTATTTGAAATCGGGACACAAACGAAGAAATAAGATCATTTTTAAAATTGAACTTACCCGTGGTGTCCTACTTTGGGGACCCCTGGCCCTGCTCCTGGTGGGGTCATGACGTCCAAGTTCAAAACTTAAACTAAGCAGCACTTCCTCTTTGCGCATGAAACAACTCCAAATACAACAGTGCCGACAACAGTTGTAAATCATGATCGCATTTTAAAAAATACAACACTAAAATAACAACTATTGTAAACGGTAATCGGGGTCATAATTTTCAGCAGTTAGTAATTTTATCATAAAAGTAACGAGTGTAAAATTGTATGGTATTATCTGCTATATATTTACACACATAAAAAAAAATATGTGAAAATTATAATTTTTTTTTTTAGGTTGTATCACATTTTGGTTTCATAACTAACACGTGAGCGTGTTTTACACAGACAAGAAAATCTTGTGTATCACAATATTTTGATACACAAAATACAAATTTCACACAAAATATTTTTCTAACAAAAATCTTTATCTTAAGGTATACTTTGGTGAAGTACATATATATATACATATAAGAATATAGCTCTGTTAAGTCCAGAATTAACTGTCAAGAATATATGTAGCAGAGTTTTGGATACAATTTACAAATTTTACGCCCAAAATTCCATAACATTTAATTTTGAAACCAAAACTAATAATTTATCGACTTTGCCAGATTTTTTTGATTTCACTGATATTTCATTTGAAAAATAGTTGTTATGAATGCAAATACATATATCGAGCCCTTAGCGCCAAATTATCGTAAGCGACAAAACACAAATTTTAAAAATTTTATGATGCGATATAATATAATTTCGTTCAAGCTATTTGTCTATTTTTCAAAAATATTTATAACTTTTGACAATTAAAAATTATGAAAAATATGACAAAAAATATTTTTTATTGAATTTTTGCATAGATACAAATTTTTCGAATTGAAATTAAATTTTGATTTATAAATAGTTTTTAATGAAATTTCACAGTTATGTAGATTTTTCTATTCAAAATGGAAAACTAAAAACGAATTTTGAAATTTATTATTCCAAAAATGGGAATTTCTAGTTTTTTGGCTTAATATCCATACAAATTAATTAGAAACATATTGGGCCACCTAAAATCGGTTACTATATTTTGATATCGAATATGCGATTTGAGAATTTTTGCCCTAAAGTTTAATTTTACATAAAAAATAGGTGTTTTTAAATGGACCTGGTCCCCTCGGTAACAACAATTTTTAATTTTTTTTCATTTAATATATTTTATGAAAAGTTAGCTTTCAGAAAGTATAAATTCCTTATACAGTTCTTTTTTCCCAAAAAATTAGCGAAAAATCGCCTTTTTAAAATTTCATAAATTCAAATGCATATAACATTGGACTTAGTCATTATTTTTAAATAATTCTTTTTCTTCTTTGACACATACATGTGTTGTTAGTCCAATAAAGGGAAACTGAAGACAGTCAGAAAATATTTGGATACGCTGTTGACAAAAAACTGGAGTAGGGTGGGTAAAAATGTGGAAAATTTAATTTTTAAATACGAATATCTACTAAGCTATAAGAGATAATAGACAATTACGATGAGATTTTTTGTAGTGCTCGATAAGAAGATTCAAAAAAATTACATATACAATATATTTTTTTTTTTTTTTTAATTTTATTTTTTATTTATTGTATCTTCATTCATGAACTAACAACAAGTACTTCAAATCTTATATCTAATAATAATTATAAGTTAATTAGTCCAGCCAGTGCCGGACGAAAAATTGTTTATTCATTTAGCTTTTATTAAATTGGCATTCTTCCTTCTATTCTTTGGATTAGGTCTGCTGTGTCCCTCCTTCTTAACCGAGTGTGGCCACGGTTATTTAATATGTTGCGGGCCAGTGGGTTTGGGTGAATTTCAAGTTTTTTTAAATATTTTTCTGCATTTTTCGTGATCTCAGTTTTTACAAGGGGCACGTTTAGATCTTTGTGTATATTCGCGTTTTTGATATACCAGGGGGCAACTGTGATCATTCTTAAAAACTTGTTTTGGCGTCTTTGGATCTTTTCAACATTTGACGCTGAGGCCGTGCCCCATAGCTGTATGCCATAACACCATATCGGTTTTATGATCATGTTGTAAAGTAGAAGTTTACAATCTAAACTAAGCTTAGAGTTTCTACCAATAAGCCAATTAATTTGAATTGACTTCAATTTCATTTGAATCAACTTTGCATCTATATGACTTTTCCATGTAAGGCGACGATCGAGATGTATTCCGAGGTATTTCACTTCCGATTGTTGAATTATTGTTTGGTTATTGATATGAATAGGGGGGCATGATTCTCTACGCAATGTAAATGTTATATGGGTACATTTTTGCTCATTGACTTTAATTTTCCATTGTTTTAACCATTTTTCTAATTCAAATATGTGATTTTGTAAGTAACGAGATGCTTCTTGAGGGTTTTCATGAATGCTTAGAATAGCAGTATCATCAGCAAATGTTGATGTATGAGTGCGATTGTTAGTTGGCATATCAGACGAATACATCAAATATAAAAAAGGTCCCAGGATACTGCCTTGGGGGACTCCAGCTTCAATGGGTTGTGCAGTACTTAAAAAGTTTCCCTCTTTAACCTTAAATGTTCGACCAGTTAAATAGCTTTCCAACAGCTTATGTGTGTTTGCCGGTAAATTTTGACTCAATTTGTATATTAATCCAGCATGCCATACCTTATCAAACGCTTGAGAGATGTCGATGAAGAGTGCAGAACAGTATTTCTTTTCCTCAAACGCTTTTCTCACCATATTTACAAGTCTATGGGTTTGTTCGATAGTACTGTGTTTTCTTCTAAATCCAAATTGATGATTCGGAATACAATTGTTTTCAGTTAACATCGGGTACAACTTGTTCATAAGTATCTTCTCAAATAGCTTTGATATATTAGACAATAGGCTTATTGGTCTGTATGATTCTACTTTTGTGTGATCTTTTCCCGGCTTAGGTATCATGGTAACCAGTGAAACCTTCCATTCTGGAGGATAATATTCAAGGCGTAATATAGCATTAAAAATAAAAAGAATTATTTTTATTGCTATCCGGGGTAGCTCCATAAGCATCTTGTTACTGATTTTATCAATACCAGGTGCTTTCTTGGAGTTTAAATCAACAATAGCCTTTTCGATCTCTCGAATCTCAAAACGTAGGGGTACGACTGCTCCAAAATGGGGTACAACAGGTGGCAACTCAATTGCTTCATTTGATGTGTTCGGTGTAAATACGTTTTTCAAATGATTAACAAACAGATTCCCTTTTTCAGTATCATTTCTTGCCCAACCACCACTTGAATTTCGCAAGGGGGGCTTACATATGACAGGTCTTTTAAGACTTTTTGTTGCTCGCCATAATGAGTAATACGATTGCGGGGTTGCGTCCAGGCTTTCTAAATATTTATTCAATGATTCCATTTTTCGAAATTCCAAGAGCTTTTTAAGTCTTTTTATACAATCTTTAAGCTTCGATTTGAGTTGGGGGGATCTGTGCAATTGCCACTCTCTTCGAACTCTTCTTTTTTCATTTAAGAGCCGTTCGACATCTGCAGAATAAATTCTATTATATCTGATTTGTCGGGGGGTTTGGGTAGCATGTTGAGCAGCCAGTTTGAGATTTTTATCGAAATTGATAAGAGAGTGATCGATGTTTTCTGGTGTTCTTAGCGGTATGTTTTCCGAGCAATGTGTACTGAGGTATTTTTTATATTTGAGCCAATCAATTCTTGTGCCTGTTATCGCTAAAGTACCAGTCGGGGATACAATTTCTCGGGGGCTCAATAAAGTAACAATAGTGGGTGAGTGATCTGAAGATAGTTCCATCGAGGATTCAACTTGAATCATTTCTCCAGGGATATTTTTCATCACGCTAAAATCAATAACATCCGGTATTTTACGTGGGTCAGTAGGCCAGTAGGTAGGTTGGCCGCTCGAAATCACATTCAAACCCATTTTAGAAATTGTATCAAACAAAACACGACCTTTAGGGGTAATCAGTCGTGATCCCCAGAATGTGTGCTTAGCATTATAATCGCCAGCAGCCAGGAAAAGGGGGCCTAGTGATTTAAAAAATCTATTATATTGACTTTCTGTAATTGAAAATCTAGGGGGTGAGTATATCGATGAAATCACTAAGTTTCGATGAAAATCTTCAAGACAGATTGTAGTAGCTTGAAGATAATCTTCGCAAAGATCACACATTAAGTAGTGTTTGATTCGAGCTTTTATTAAAATTCGAGCTTTTATTAAATTTGGTATCATATATTACGTATCCATTTATTCGAAATGAACTTCTGGACGTCAAATGAGTTTCAGAAACCAGCATTATATCAATTTGTTGGTTTCTTAAAAAATATTCGAGTTCGTTTTTGTGTTGGCGTATGCCGTTTGCATTCCAGAAACATATTTTCAAACAGTTCATGGCTTATTTAGGATAGCTTGTAATAACATGGATTGCATTTTAAGCATTTCCTGCATCATATTACTCATAGAGTTGGTAAAATTGTTAACCGATTTCACTAGGGTCTCTATTGTAGCTTCCAGTCGACTAAAATTAAAAGTGGGATGTTGGTCTGCAAATTCCACATTGATATTAGGGTTATTTTCTTTTCCTATTGGTGGGTTTTGAGCAAAAGTTGGATTCGTTTTTAGAACACTAGCGTATGAACCTTTATTATTCATGGTTTGCGAGATTTGGGGATAATGGGTATCAACTAGGTTCTTTGATTGCACAGGATAAATACCGGGTTTCTGTGTTAATGTTCTTTTAACTATAGAATATACTGGGCATCCTCTGTAATTTGCTGTGTGATTTCCGCCACAATTGCTGCATTTTTTACTTTTGAGTCGTTTTTGGATTTATCGCATTGGGTAGAACCATGCAATTCTCCACACACCACGCAAATATTCTTGACAGTTTAAACACTGGACTGGTCCCGATCTCTTATGTGGCTCTTCTATCGTAATTTTACGATGCAATAAATATTTTAAATTGTAAATTGGGTGTGTTTCATTTTTCTTGAGATTAACATCACCTGGTTCTAGTTCAACTCTAAACATTGGTTGGGGAATTTTCTCGCGATTTCTAATGTTGACTACATTTTTTATTTTAAACTTGTTATGTTCCAAAGCAGCCTTTATATCTTCAGGATCTACACAAGAGTCAATACCCTTAATAACAATTTGAAGCCCTTTGCTACTCTTCAATTGGTATGTGTAAAAACTTTGTTTATTGTTTTCAAATTCGGTAACAACCTTACGGAAATCATTTTCATGATTTACCTGTATCTTAGTCTCGCTTATGTTACCTCGCTTAAAAGGTACAACGTAAAAAGAATTTTCTCCGACCAACGAGATTAAATTCTTAATTAGAGCATTCTAATTTTGCTCTCTCAGATAAATAGGAGGGGGTTTGGACGACTTGGGTAATGTTGGGTGGTCAGCTGCTTCATCTTGCAAAATAGAAAATCTGTTTTCGGTAGTTTTCCTTTCAATTTCCCTATCTTTAGGAATTTTTGCGGTTGATGCGATTTTTGAGGATCTTGGGCTGCGTCCTCGTTTCAGTACGGTAATGTACCTATCAATTCCCACTTGGATTTGTGGTTTTTGTGCACTATATTTGGGCTGAACATTTTTAGGTATTGCTCCCGTACTATGGTTAATTGGGTTTGTACTTACTGTGCAGGTTTTTGTTTTAGGGGGTGAATTATTTAGCATACCTTCAGGCGCTACTAAAAGTTTACTTTTGGTTACCATATTTCCATCAACAGCTGTCAACGGCAAATTTTCTTTTGTTGTACAAACACCTTTCGTAAACAAAGCGGGGGATAATGAACGAGCTCGATCACTTTGTTTGGCGGTCAAATACAAGCTGTCATCAACTCTTGTATTTTTGTTTTCTTTCGAATTTTCTTCAACATTCACAAACACATATGCATTTCTGCCGTTCATGCTAAGCCTGCGCTCACTATGATTACCACTTGAGAAACTCATAAAGAGTATTCTCTGTTTATTTTTTTGCACTTGTGCTCTTTATTGGTGGAAAAAAGAAAACAAACACCAGAACGAAAATAATAAAAGATAACTTTAATTGGCACTTTTAATATTATATTTTATGACTTAATCAAAAAACGATAGTATATTTAAATATAATTTCGCGTCCATTCGCGTTAAAGATATATATATATTCTTTTTTTTATATTTAATTTATTTTTAGCCGTCAATATCATCAAAAAAAAAACGAGATATTTGCGGAGATAGAAAAAAACACGTCCGTTTAGCTTAACTATACGCAGTGTAATCCTATATTACATATATATATGTAATTTTTTTGAAATCGGAACTCAAACGAAGAAATATGATCGTTTTAAAAATGTAACATACCCGAGGTGTCCTACTTTGAGGTCGCGACCCTGGTGGGTCCATGAGGTTCTCGTTCAAAACTTAAATTCGACAACACTTCTTCTTTGCGCATGTGAAATTTCATTCAAACCAATCTAATCATTTAGAAGTTACAGATTAATTTCCCTCTTTTTTTCTATACCACTGTGTGTCGCTTACGATAAAATTAGTTTACTGTAAAATGTAAACATTAACTTACGATAAAATCTTACCCCCTATATTTTTTAAGTTATTTTCTGCAATAAAAAAATTTCGAAAATGTCGCTTACGATAATTTGGCGCTAAATGCTATGTAAATTATAGCCCTTTTTTGTAAAATGATTTAATGTACACTGAATGTATTTCTTTTTCTTTATTATTTTATTCATGTATTTTCCCTTTTTTGTTGAGTCGGGAATTACAAAAATTGTTATTGTTTGTGTTATTATTAAAATTAATATACGTATATTTTTGTATGAAAAAATATCTAATTTTGTTTTATTTGTCTAGAATTTTTCACGTTGTAAATGCAATTTTTTGAAATTAAAATGATGTAAATGCAAAATTTTAAATAATCTAAAATAATCAAAAGTAATCTTTGAAAATAGTCGGATTATTTTTTGATTACATTTTATTATTTTCTCGTAATCGCAAATAATCTTGATTATTGATTATTTGTAATCGTAATCAATTAGTAATCAGAAATTGTTCTAAAGAGAATTATATAATCAATTAAATTACATATTTTTAAAAAATAATCTAATTGATTACTAATCGTAATCCAAAATTAACAGCTATGTATAAATTAAGCGTGTATAAGATGTACCTTTATTTCAAAATGTTAGACTAAATGTAGGGCAAAGCAACGCGCACTAAATCGTACCAATAAGTGTGGCATATGAGAATTACTGTATCACCAGAGTTTCTAGCGACTAAGAAGTAGTGTTTATAAACCGGTTAACCGAAAAAACGTTTTTTTGCGAACCGGTTTTCTTCGAAATCTCGGATTTTTGTGAACCGCATAATTTGAAAAGTTGATTTTCGGTTGACCGGTTTATATCACTCGGTTAACCGGTTTTTAAAATTTGGGACTAAACTCAATAGATCTCATGTTTTGGTGAATTTTTTATAGTAATTGTATACACATTTGGTCAATTCACAAGGTCTCTTATTATGTCATATTTTCATAATGTCCTAATATTTCATAATGGTCTTTATTGCTTTTCAAGCAAAAAATACTATTTTCTATGCTATGTTTATTGTGTTATCGTAACCAACCAGCAGATACCTGCGCCGAATGCCTAAAGGCTTCATTAGTCTTTACTTTCCGTTGCTGTTGCGTTCTGTTCCGTTCTGGATTTTACTTATGGCAGTTAGTTGTTCTGTGACAAAATATATAATTTTTCTTTTCTTTTAACACATAATTCCTCTTTAAAACACATTAACTTACCTGGCATTCCCATTTCCTTTGATTTTTTCGACCAGACGGCTCGTTTTTTCCAAATTTCTATTAAATTTCACAAAATCAATAACAAATAATTTTTTTCTTTATTTGAAAAGCCGCTGTCACTTACAATTACGTAGACAATTTTCGTTTTTAAGAGGTTCGTCCGGAACAGAAAAACTAACTACTTATACATGTTTTTCATGTACAAAAGAGAAACAGCTGATTCGGAACGTAACAGAAAGTAAAGACTAATTCTGCCTTAAGAGTCGGTTAAGCCAAGCCGCCGAGTCGTGATATATTATGACAATGTGACTTATAAGATACCTTGTGAATTGACCAATTATATCAATCCACATAGGTCTAGAAATACACAATTTATGGCCAAAACTCAAATCTTGCGATGACATTTTTGGTACTGCAATGTTGAAGTAAACACTTGAAATATACAAATTTTGGACTTCTGTTTTTTGAAAAACCTACTACACGTTAGACCGCGATGAATCAAAAATAAAATATTTTTCGTAAATTACAAAAAAAAAAATATATATTCCTATCATGTTGGTACTATGCTTATTGTTCTGTATTCTTTATTTTATTTTAAATGTGTTCAACTCTACTGCTCAAATACAAATCGTTCATATATATAACAAAATGTGAGCTTAACCTAAAACAGTGTTCATTTGTTATTGTTGTTGTAAATCTAAATAATTGGTACAGAGAGTATATTATTATATATGTATAATAAATATTATAAGAGTAAAGAAATAACGGTTTATAACAAAATACTTGTGAACTTCAAATTACAGGGTATTTGAGAAAAAGTGTACTAAAATAAACCGTCGACTTTTGTACAATATTACACTTATCCAACAGATTTTTTAGTTAAATAAAGAAAATAATAAAATATTTACATTATAGTTTATATATAAAACTTATTTGGAACGATATTTGTGTATATACCTATATAAATTAAATATTTATGACCGATAAAGTCTAATTCCGTACGGAGATTTGTATGGAGGATATGTGAAGTAATGGACCGATTTCAACCAGTTTCAATAGGCATCGTTCTAGGGTCGAAAAAATTATATGTACCGAATTTTATCGAAATATCTTCAAAATTGCGACCTGTCCTTTGCGCACAAGGCTTACATGGACAGCCAGCCAGACGGACGGACGGACGAACATAGTTTCAGATCGACTCAGAAAGTTATTCTGAGTCATAGAAAATCACAGGAGATCGAATGCATCATTCTGATACGTGTTAAGAACATAAATGCATTCTCTATGAAAAAAAATTAGTTACGGTCACGAACGTACGAAATTTTGCAAATAAAAAAAAACTTCATTTAATTGCAACCCAGAAGTTTTTTTTATACCCTTCACCATGAGTGGCAAGGGTATATATAAGTTTGTCATTCCGTTTCTAATTTCTAAATTTTTCATTTGCGACCCCATAAAGTATATATATTCTGGATCGTTATAGATAGCGGAGTCGATATAGCCATGTCCGTCTGTGTGTTGAAATCAACTTTCCAAATCCCCTAAATAACTTACAAAAATGATTGATACATCAAAATCTCCGGAATTCTTCCGGCTCGGTTGATATTTAAAATCGTGAAAATTGGTCCACAAATGGCCGAGATATAAGCAAAAACACACAAAAGCCCATGTATTTTGTTAGTGTTTCATGAAATCATGTACATATACCCTGCCAACAATTACTATCCAAAAAGTGTCCCAAACGTATCATCTTGAAGTTGAAACTCATCGAATATGATATCGCTTTCTTATCGTAATAGTGTCACAGTGCGGGAAAAAACGTGCCACGCATATGATACCTACCAATTCTATCCATTTAGTGTATTATTATATCTAAATTTATGTCTAAAAAGTGTCCAGAGAGAAGATAATGTTTCCAATTCTGCTTCTTGCATTAAAATGGAAATATTTTATTGCATTCCAGTTATGAAAACACTATGCATATACTTATTTACATTAAATATAAATAAAACAATGATATAACTTAACATGACTTTAATTGGAATATAAAAAATTATATAAAATAAGTTTCAATAATTAATTCCAATTTCGTATTTACCTTGTTTAAAAAATTCACTAGTTATTGTACTAACTCTACACTTTTGTAAAAAAAAACTTTATTTATTGACACTTTATTTACACTTTTAACATACACTTCAATTACAAATTTATCACTTATTATTTAATAAAACTTATAAATTATATTTAGTTAAAAACACACACTTTATTTAACACAACCGATGATTTTAATATTCATAAATATACTGAGTATTGTCATGTTCTTCTTCTTTCTTTTAAAATGTAAACAGTAAAAAGTTGATACTACTGTAATTTGTTATTGTAAAATTTGTTACTAACCAAAAATGATATTCCTTTGTATACTAAAATGGATCGTTTTTGTATCATAATGTACTTTTTAATATTGCCTATTAAGTTAATTTTTAGGGATCTTTGTTTATAACTAAAATGTACATTAAGATGAGCATAATTCGATAGTAATGTAATTTGTTTTTGTAAAATGTTTTTTTTTTATGCTGACTAACATTTTTCCGACACAAAAGAGACACATTTTAGTATACATATCGAAAATATAACTTCCAATTGCTGCCCTGCCAACAATTACTATCCAAAAAGTGTCCCAAACGTATCATCTTGAAGTTGAAATTGATCGAATATTATATCGCTTTCTTATCGTAATAGTGTCACAGTGCGGGACATACTAGGGTATTCGAATTATTCGAGTTTTTTCTTGTTCGAATAAAACGAATAATTCGAATAAGAGATTTTAACTTGTTCGAATAATTCGATCACACGTTTAAAATTAATCGAATTATTCGAATAATTTACATTTTTTTAAAAAAGTAAAGAATAAAGTTTTTATGTCGGTTTTGTAATATTTTATTGTTAAAGAAAAACAAAAAATAACATTAATGTTAACAATTCAAGTATTGGTAATGTTAAAAAACATTCGAAAACAATGTCCATTATTAAATTTTCAACAGAAATATTCTGATCAGATTAACTCCCGAACAATCTACAAAACAATTGACTAGCAAACCCTTTAGTTTCCGTTTTGGAGCTATGCTTTAAAAAATTTGAGCTAGTTTGACATGATCCTGAATTCAAATACAATATAAACGTATTAAGAACTTTTTTATGTCGTTCATTAATTCGGCGTTTAAATTGAGTAGCTAATTCTTTAGTAAATTAATTATTCACTATTTCTAAATTATTTATAACAAATTGTATTATACATTAAGCTCTATCAACGTTGCCGAATCTTTGCTTAATAAAGTGGTCTTGGAGAATTACACAATAAAGGGAATCTGTCCAAAGTTTGATATCATTGTCAGTGAACGTGGCTAATTTGAAGTCAGGCAGTGCACGATTGACGCTTTTACAAATACGTGGTTAATAACATCACTTATATACATATATTTTAAGATCATGGCCTTCATATATTTCAACGTAATCATTATAAATGTCAACCTCAATATCACTTTCGGCGACCGTTTCAAAATCACATTCTCCATCACATTCAACTCCACTTTAATCTAAGTTAATATTTTGATTACACTATACAAAAAAAACAAATTTTTTCCAAAATTACAATCTCCGACCAATAAATTTTGATAGAGGAGACAAAAAAAAAAGACACGTGTATCGGAGTTTTGAAAGTTTACATCTGAATTACCAACAACATACAAAAGATTTCAGAGCAATATCAATTACGAATCCAAAAATAACAGATTTTCAATTTAAAAATTCAAAAAATAGTATATTTTTGCTGTTTTTTGGACAAAAAAGTGACATAACTCTTATTTTATTAAAAAACTTCATGTCCTATTTTTGAACATGTCGGCCCTACACCCTTTGGAAATTGACCTATTTTTTATCAAAATTTCAACTTTGGTCCACATGTTCTAAAATCCCAAAGCTGGGATCAGAAAACGGAAACAGTTTTGGAAACCCTGATGTGTTCCCTATTTATCCCTAAAGTATTTTCCCAGCCCCGAAGGAAATGTGGACCCTATAGACAAAATTGTAAAAAATACCATTTTTGGGATTTTCGCTCCAATTTTTAGGAATTGCGGGATTCCCTTTGACCTTTTGACAACCTTGTTATTTAGAATGAGAAACTTAAAAAACGCTGAAAATTTCATTGAGTTTCGTTAATAAATAAAGATTTTATTACATATTACAAATTCATTGACTTTCTAAAACTAAAATTTATATCAAAATTTTAATAGGATTGCAAATATTAGGAACAATTTGATCCATATTTGTTCCGAGCTATATTTTTTTGTTTAAAAAAGTTAATTTTTGGTCTTACAAAAAAAATTTCAAGTCAATATCTCAATTAGATTCAAAAATATGCCACTTTAAAACTCCGTCCTTCAAAAATATTGCACTTTTTCATACTGTGAAAGAAAATTTATAAAAAAATTTTAGTATGAAAAAGTGCAATATTTTTGAAGGACGGAGTTTTCCAAAAATATAAAATTCTTTGAAATCGGATGGGAAACAAAAAAATGGCACGTGTTTAAAAATTTTACATGTCGAAGGTACCCTACTTTGAGCCCCCATAGCGCCGCCCCTGGATTATTTTTAGGGCCCATTTTAATAACTTAAACTCGAATACTCCTTGGCTACACCCAACTCAAATTTTATCCCGATCGGACCAGCCGTTTAGAAATGCCAGATTTATTTCCAAAAAACTTCGATTCTGCCCCACTGTGCTCTGGCACATAAATGCGAAATTAACCCTAAGCTCTCTTTAACCCCTTAAATCCCTGTTGTAATGGTGTTTTTTGCTCATTTTTAAAATAAGGACAAAAAAGACCCATGCCTTGAGGATTTAGGGCATGGGAAAAATATATCTACAAAAATATTCCCCGTAACATTTTACATAACTTTGCTGAACACATTTTATACCTAAAATGTAAGGATCACATGGTTTCTTATGACGATTAACAATAAGAATGTGCCAGAGTTGGGAAACTTTAACCCCCCTCATATGAAATTCAGATGTAAACTTTCAAAACGCCGATAGACGTGTCTTTTTTTTTGTCTCCTCTATCAAAATTTATTGGTCGGACCTCGTAATTTTTGTTGGTGTTGTACAGTGTTATTAATTGCGATTCTGCTAATATTTCACCAGCATATGTTCACACAACTGCCTCCCCGTAATGTTAAGACCCTAAAATTTCTGTTTCGAAATCAATTCCAAATTCAGCCTTTTTTTACCAAATAACAAATATTGTATTCCGTACCTTTTATTTTCATTGACTCAAGTCATAAATTAAACATTTTGAAAGACATGTTTTTAGAATTGCAAGACCACTTTCACACTAGGCAATTTAGTTGCGCAAGTCTCTCGTGTTTGTTGATTGCTGAGGTAATGTCGGGCAAAGGAGAAGACAATTTTACATGCTGTTTTGTTGTTGGGCAAGAGACTTGCGCAACTATATTGCCTAGTGTGAAAGGGGTCTAACTTCATGCAGTAATATTTATATATTTAAAGCTATCGAAAGTGCCTTTGTCTTTAGTTATTTGTCGAATTTCAGAAACAATAAAATTTTTGTAAGCCATTATTACTTATTTAAATTTGGAATTACGAAAAATGTTAAGCAATTTAATAAATTTAAATATATGGGGCATTTCATGTCAAGTGAACCAACTTTTGAAATCGATGTCTTCCGATCGGGATGAAATTTGCACCAAGGTTAGCTCTATTGGATAGTAACTCAGACACAATTTTTCAACAACATCGGTCGAGAACTCTCTGAGTTATAGGGGGTAAAATTTTGACAATTTGGTCAAACAGGGGTTTTTTCTTATCCATGTAACTTATTACCTATTGTTCTTAGCAAAATGTGTCCCAAATAGTATTGATAGCTATTTCTTCGATCTTTCGAAAAAAAATATTTAAAAAAAAAAATAAAAAATTTTTAATATTTATTTTGATAGATATCCCACTCGCATCCCACTAAGCGACCAAAAGGGTCTTCAAGGATAATATCTAAGCTTTTGTTTGACCTAAAAAAAAAGATTAAAAAAGGGTCCATTTTGAAAAAAAAAAGTCAACAAAGTTTTTGATTTTGCAAAAAAAGTCAAAAATTTTATGTTTTGAGTTACAAAATATTTATTTTGATAGATATCCCACTCGCATCCCACTAAGCGGCCAAGTAGGTGTTCAAGGAAAATATCTAAACTTTATTTTAAGAAAAAAAAAAAAAAAAAAAAAAAAAAAAAGGACGCATTTTAAAAAAAAGTCAAAAAAGTTTTTGATTTCGGAAAAAAAATATTAAAAATTTTTTATTTTTTTTTTTAAATATTTTTTTTCGAAAGATCGAAGAAATAGCTATCTATACTATTTGGGACACATTTTGCTAAGAACAATAGGTAATAAGTTACATGGATAAGAAAAAACCCCTGTTTGACCAAATTGTCAAAATTTTACCCCCTATAACTCAGAGAGTTCTCGACCGATGTTGTTGAAAAATTGTGTCTGAGTTACTATCCAATAGAGCTAACCTTGGTGCAAATTTAATCCCGATCGGAAGACATCGATTTCAAAAGTTGGTTCACTTGACATGAAATGCCCCATATATGAATGAACATTTATTCGTTTTATTCGATTATTCTACATAAAATTGTTCGAATTATTCGTTATTCGAAAATGGTAATTTTTAAATTGTTCGAATAATTATTCGTAAGAAATTATTCGATTAATCGAACGATCATTAGTCGATTGAATACCCTAATACCTACCAATTCTATCCATTTAGTTATTATTATATCTAAATTAAAGCTAGGTACTCTGTTCAAAATTTCGTGCGAAATGCTGTCAAACTACATATAAAATATTTGGGATGAAATATATGCGAAATAATTTCGCAAAAGTTGTACTCTGTTTTTATTGTGGAAAACATGTGAAATACATCTGGCAACCTTATTTTTCCACACGAAATAACATACGCAGCACTTCTTTCGCACGAAATTAAAACCAACAGCTAGCTGTCAAACAGCATGTAAAATTTTTCGCATGAAAAAACTATAATTTTTCGCAAATATGAACAGAGTACTAGGCTTAATGTCTAAAAAGTGTCCAGAGAGAAGATAATGTTTCCAATTCTGCTTCTTGCATTAAAATGGAAATATTTTATTGCATTCCAGTTATGAAAACACTATGCATATACTTATTTACATTAAAAATAAATAAAATAATGATATAACTTAACTTAATATGACTATAAATGAAAATTATAGTATAAAAAATTATATAATACGTATTTACATTTAAACAAAAAAAATTCACTAGTTATTGCACTAACTCTATACCTTAAAAAAAAAACTTTATTTATTGATACACTTTTAACAAACACTTCAATTACAAATATAATTTAAATTAATCACTAATTATTTAATAAAACTTTATTTATCACTATTTAATTTGAACTTAAGTTAAAACACACACTTTTTATTTAACACAACCGATGATTTTAATATTCATAAATATACTGAGTATTGTCATGTTCTTCTTCTTTCTTTTAAAATGTAAACAGTAAAAAGTCGGTATTAATGTAATTTGTTATTGTAAAATTTGTCACTAACCAAAAATAATATTCTTTTGTATACTAAAATGTATCGTTTTTGTATCATAATGTACTTTTTAATATTATCTATTAAGTTAATTTTTAGGGATCTTTGTTTGTAACTAAAATGTACTTTAACCTTCGCTTTACCAATACCCACCCGGGTGACCACATCGTTTTTATTGGATTAATATTTTTTTTAATTTTGTTTCGATTTAAATGAAATTTGTACTTACTGAACAAATTTTAGAGTTCTATAGAATTTAATAGAAACATTTTAAACTTTTTATAAGGTTTTTTAAATTTTTTAAAATTTCGTTCGTCGCATATATTTATAGAAGAGTAGTGTCACCCGGGTGGGTATTGGTAAACCATGAACATAAAAAACCTTTGGTAAAGCGAAGGTTAAGATGAGCATAATTCGATAGTAATGTAATTTGTTTTTGTAAAATGTTTTTTATATGCTGAGTAACATGTTTGCGACAAAAAAGAGACACATTTTAGTATACATATCGAAAATATAACTTCCAATTGCTAGCAGGGGTAGTGTTCAAAAATAAAAATGAAGATGTATTGGTGAGAAAGCTACCCAGCAAACATAATGTCAAACACTTAAAATAATAACAAAATGAAGAAAGTTTAGATTTAGAATTTTTGTCAAATAAAACCAATTTATTAAATGAATACAATTTAAATTTTAAGGAAATGAAATAATATACATTATACGGCCGAAATACTCTAAATTTTTTTATTTATTTTTAAGTTTGTTTTTTTGTGTTCAATTGTAATTGAAACGCGTGTGTTTGCTATACTTTATCCAAAAATCAACCAACAACAATGCTTATTGAATTTCCGAAAAAATTAGACATTTATTATGCTCTTTAAAAGAGCGTAACAAATGTGTTTAAATTTTTTAAACAATTGTTGTATGGGATGAACATCACTGGTATATATGTATGTAGATCAGTGATGTTCACGCCCAGCGTTGCCACTCATAAAATATTTTTCCTACCAAATTTCTAATTAAAAACTACCAAAGCCTACCCAAACCTACCAAATTTAAAATATTTGAGAAATGCTATATGGATTCGTTTCAAAATTAATAGTTAACTATATAATTATATTATTGCTGCTATAAAATTACACAGAGGAAGAAAGTAAATAACACTACAATCATAAATATGTTAAAATCGTTCAGTTTTCGAGATTTTATTTTTGATTCGATTTAACGATGTCCTTCCGTACGTCTTTCTGGCTGGTTGTCCATGTATTTCACATAGCCCCCATATAAATGTCCTCCAGAAATAAGACATTATCCGTCATAAATGCTTGATTTATATAGATATTAAATAACATTTTTACAAATAAATTACACCAAAAAATTATATTCATAATTGATCATAGCTTTCATATAAGGCCCTCTTCCGAAAATTACTTAAACGAGCATAAAACTCCTAAAAGCATATCCCGAAAAAATTCAACACAAATAAGTTTCATATAGAAATAAATTACGTGTCCTAATTTCCATAATTGGACATTTAAAGTGTCAGATGAAACAGAAATATTGAAGCAGAGTTTAACACATATTATTAGAAAATAAAAGTTTTGAGAGCCCTTTGGCATTTTTTGAACTTAAAACTACTAAATAAATACACATTTACCTGACTAAACTAAATATTTAAGAAAATGCTATCTTCATATTTTGCAAATATGTAGTTTTATTATTTTGGCTTAACATAACAACAACAAGTTGTTGTTGGGTAGAATCTACAATGTGGAATGAAATGAGAATTACAAATCAAACACACGCGTGCATAATTTGTATGTATTTGAGTGCGTTTGGTTTATTTTTTTTATTTTTGTTATTTTTTTTAACATACAATTAAGGTATACTTTGGTGAAGGGTATACATATATGAATCGGCACAGCCGAATATAGCTCTGTTACTTGTTTATTTACAAATTAGTGACACCGAACATAATTAAAATATGTTCTGGCTGGCTCCAGTTGACGTTTAATGCAAAGCAATTACAATAAAATGATGTTTTCGGGCGCGAACGTACGATTAAAACATAGATAAGAAACAAAGCAAAAATTAACCGTTATTCGAACTTTTTTTGTTCTCCTTACACTTTTCTCTTCTTAATGGATTTTAATAGAGTGATTTTGAAGAAGAATGTAAAGTAATTAAATGTAAAAATGTCTTTAGAACTAGCTTAAAAAGAAAATAGAAAATTTTCCAGTTTCCAGCCCAAATTTCTCAATTAAAACAGCTGAGATATGCTATGAAACCCTTCTATTATAAAAACATAGACTGTTTTTTATAATTATAAAAAATAAAACACGATGATTATCAACATCCTGGTAGGCCATTATTATTTTTTATTTTTATACAGACTTCAGTTATGAATAAAACAAAAGAAATTATCAAACAGCGAACTAGACCAATATGTTATGAATTATTTGCCATTAATATATTTTGCCATAACTTGACCGTTACGTTAAAAATAGCAATTTCTTAAGATTCTTTTTGCTTCAAAAATTTATTTTTTTTCAAAAATTTTATTTTTATTCATTAAAATTTCGACTTTAATTAAGAATAAAACAAAATGTTTAAAAGTGTTGAAAAAATAAAAAAACCCGAAATTAGGCAAATATGTTGGGAAATTTTTGCAATAAAATTATTTTATCATACCTTGCCCGTTTTGTTAAAAATTGCACTAAAAATATAATTTAAATATTTATGCAGACTTTAAACAAAGATAAAACAAAATGGTTAAAAGTGTTGAGAAAAGTATATAAACCCGAAATTAGAGCAATATGGTGAAAAATATTTGCAATCAAAAGAAATTTTTTACTTAAAATATTTGGTTTGAATGTTTGTACTGATTTTAAATAAGAATAAAACAAATGGTTAATAGTGTTGAGACAAATATGAAAAGCGAAATTAGGTCAATATGTTGGGAATTATTTGCAACCAATTTATTTTATCATTTTGCCCGTTTTGATAAAAATTGCACTTTTTATAACGGCTAACTTTTTCTAAAAAATATAGTTTGAATATTTATACAGAAATGAATATAAAACAAAATGGTTAAAAGTGTTAAGAAAAATATAAAAACCCAGAATTAGACCAATATGTAAGAAAATATTTGCAATCAATTTATTTTATCATACCTTGCCCGTTTTGTTAAAAATTGCACTAAAAATATAATTTAAATATTTATGCAGACTTTAAACAAAGATAAAACAAAATGGTTAAAAGCAGACCTAATCTAGAAGGAAGAATGCCAATTTAACCAAAACAACCATGAATACAAACTTTTTCGTCCGGCACTGGCTGGACTTATTAAATAATAATTATTAGATATAAGATTTGTGCCACTTATTGTTAGTTCATTAAATAATGAAGATACAATAAATAAATGAAAATGAAAAAAAAAATAAAAATGTGCTAATATTTCACACTCTTCACACGTAGCGAAGAAATTAAAGGATCTGATCAGGGTTCCCAGATTTTTTCGAGATTTATCCCCAAATTTAAATTTTTCATCCCCGAAATTCCCCAAAAAACAGTTTGTGATATCCCCAAAAATCCCCAGTGAAAATACTAGTTTAATTTTAATTTATACATATTTATATATATGTAGTATGTATGTATAATAACACTACACAACACCAAACAAAATTACGAGTTCCGACCAATAAATTTTGATAGAGGAGACAAAAAAAAAGACACGTGTATCGGCGTTTTGAAAGTTTACATCTGAATTTCATTTGGCACATTCATATTGTTAATCGTCATAAGAAACCATGTGATCCTTACATTTTAGGTATAAAATGTGTTCAGCAAAGTTATGTAAAATTTTACGGAGAATATTTTTGTAGAATATGTTAACCCTCTAAATCCTCAAGGCATGGGTCTTTTTTGTCCTTCTTTTAAAAATGAGCGAAAAACACCATTACAACAGGGATTTAAGGGCTTAAAATGTTCCGCAAAAATATTATCCGTAAAATTTTACAATAAGTCCCTAAATACACCAAAACGGAAAATTCAACCAGAAAGTCAGAAATAAGACATAACAAAAGAGAGCTTAGGGTTAATTTCGCATTTATTAAGAATGTTATTTTAAAGTACCGCAAAAATTTAACATGCGCACCCAGTGAAGAACGCTTATAGCTGAAATATGCGTATGGTAATGAAGTGGAATTTGCCTAGAGCTAAATAAATGTAATTAATGAAGACTTCCTATCCAAATTCTTAATAAATACGAAATTAACCCTAAGCTCTCTTTTGTTGTGTCTTATTTCTGACTTTCTGGTTGAATTTTCCATTTTGGTGTAGTTAATGACTCATAGTAAAATTTCATGGATAATATTTTTGCGGAACATTTTAACCCCTTAAATCCCTGTTTTAATGGGGTTTGTTGCTCTTTTTTAAAAGAAGGACAAAAAAGACCCATGTCTTGGGGATTTAGAGGGTTAACATATTATACCAAAATGTTCTTCGTAACATTTTACATAAATTTGCTGAAGACATTTTATACGTAAAATGTAAGGATCATATGGTTTCTTATGAAGATTAACAATAAGAATGTGTCAGAGTTGGGAAACTTTAACCATTGTTTTAACCATTTTTCTAATTCAAATATGTGGTTTTGTAAGTAACGAGACGCTTGATGAGGGTTTTCGTGAATGCTTAGAATAGCAGTATCATCAGCAAATGTTGATGTATGAGTGCGATTGTTAGTTGGCATATCAGACGAATATATCAAATATAAAAAAGGTCCCAGGATACTGCCATGGGGGACTCCAGCTTTAATGGGTTGTGCAGTACTTAAAAAGTATTTAACCTTAAATGGAAATAGCTTTCCAACAGCTTATGTGTGTTTGCGGGTAAATTTAGACTCAATTTGTATATTAATCCAGCATGCCAAACGCTTGAGAGATGTCGATGAAGAGTGCGGAACAGTATTTCTTTTCTTCAAACGCTTTTCTCACCATATTTACAAGTCTATGGGTTTGATCGATAGTACTGTGTTTTCTTCTAAATCCAAATTGATGATTGGGAATACAATTGTTTTAATTTAACATCGGGTACAACTTGTTCATAAGTATCTTCTCAAATAGCTTTGATATATTAGACAATAGGCTGATGGGTCTGTGTGATTCCACCTTTGTGTGATCTTTTCCCGGCTTTGGTATCATGGTAACCAGTGAAACCTTCCATTCTGGAGGATAATATTTTAATTGCTATCCGGGGTAGCTCCATAAGCATCTTGTTGCTGATCTTGTCCATACCAGGCGCTTTCTTGGGGTTTAAATCAACAATAGCATTTTCGATCTCTCGAATCTCAAAACGTAGGGGTACGGCTGCTCCAAAATGGGGTACAACAGGTGGCAACTCAATTGCTTCGTTTGATGTGTTCGGTGTAAATACTTTTTTAAAATGATTAACAAACAGATTCCCTTTTTATACCCTTCACCATCGTGAGAAGGGTATATATAAGTTTGTCATTCCGTTTGTAATTTCTACATTTTTAATTTCCGACCCTATAAAGTATATATATTCTGGATCCTTATAGATAGCGGAGTCGATTAAGCCATGTCCGTCTGTCTGTTGAAATCAATTTTCTGAAGACCCCAGATATCTTTCGAGAATTTTTCTATTTAAAATCAGCAAAATCGGTCCACAAATGGCTGAGATATGAGGAAAAAACCAAGACAACCTCGATTATTGACCTATTTTTGACCTATATCTGGATTACTAAGACATTAATATAGACAATATGGATATCTAATGATAGATATTTCAAAGACATTTGCAACGACGTATATAAGACCAGAGTAAGTTATTTTATTTATTATTCCATATATGTAATATAAAGCCTATAAGGCCAAAATAACAATATTACAAGGTAAATAAAAAATATGCCTAATAATACTAATAAATACAAATTAATCAAAAATTCAGAAAATTCACAAATTTTAATTCACTATTTTTATTTTTGTTTTTTGTATGGCTCCCCTGCCGTAATGCCAAAAAAAGTACAAAATAATTTGCATTACAAAATGTTGTAAAAACCTAGACCCAAAATAACAACAAGTGGTAACTGAAATTGATAATTCAAACAAACAGTTAATACCTAATAACACATTGCCACAAAATTAGGATATGCATTTACATATATTTATAAAAGTTTTGACCAATACACCTATAAATCATTCAGGTACTTGAATTCAATAAGTAAGAAATAAGTTTCAATCTGAAAGCATTGTTAGAATGTGAGAAAATACGTAATTCAATTGGTAAGTAGTTCCAACATCGAGCTATTCTTATCAAAAACGATCTTTCAAATATTGAGCATGATATCCTGGGGATCCGAATCTGAGGACTTCTAGATGATCGAGTAAAAACAAAAGACCTATATAACGGCAAAGGCATACCCAATCTCATCAGTTTGTAGAATGAAATCATGCAACGAAGCTTAATAAAATTTGGAAAAGAACATCCCAAAAATCTAGCAACATATTCAGATATATGTTCGCGCCTTTTAACCCCATACACAAAGCGTACAATCGTATTAACAATACGATTCAATTTAGCTATATTACCAGCAATTGTACCAGTTATGACCTCTAATCCATACATAATCTGTGACATCAAGAGGGAATAAGCCAACCTATACTTAATGTACTCCGGCAAAAATATGTATGTACAAAAAAGTCTCCGTAAGGTAAACAAAATCTTTCCGTTCAATATATTAATGTGGGATACAAAATCCAGTTTGCTGTCCAACGTAATCCCGAGGTACCGAAACTGATTCACTATGTCAATCCTCAAACCTCCCATTAAAATATTTAAGCCATAATTAAATCTATTAAAAGGATTAAAAATTATCGCCTTAGTCTTTGAGCTATTAATAGACAGGGAGTTCAATGAAGCCCACACAGAAACAGACTGGAGGCTAAAGTTAATACTGCCTTCCAAAACATCAACAAAGTCATAATCACAGTCAAAAAGTAAGGCAACATCATCCGCATACAAATAAGTCCTACATACACAAGGTTGAACAACACTAGGCAGGTCATTAATAAAAAGAATAAACAAAAGAGGACCTAGGATCGAACCCTGCGGAACTCCCGATGCAAGAGGCAACAAAAACGAATTCACATTATTCAAAGTCACAAACTGCGATCTTCCAGTCAAATAAGAATAAATAAGTTTGCATGCAGATTTCGAAAAGTTGAATTCACCACGAAGCTTGTGTACCAACTTAGAATGATCAACAGAGTTGAATGCCTTAGAAAGGTCAAGCGAGACAAGAACAGGCATCCTATTATAATTAATGTTATTCCTAATTGCATCAGTCATACTCAGTAGATTTGATGTAGTGTTGTGTCCTTTACGATATGCAAATTGTGACTCATATAAACTGATCCTAAACGACTCCAAAATCTGGTCCTTAATCAAATGTTCAAAAATTTTTGAAAGTACAGGAAGAATCGATATAGGCCTAAGATCATCGGGACTATTCACAACCTTTGATTTAGGTATGGGAACAACCCGAGCAGTCTTCCAGCAACTAGGAAATATAGATGTAGTCAAAATTGTATTAAACAAATGAACTAAATAGCCCGAAACATAAGGAAAAATTAATCTTAATAACCTGATATCAATCCCATCAGTACCAACAGATTTTGACTTGACCTTATTCACAGCCATAATTACATCCACCTCACTAACACATCTAAACGACCCAGCAATCTCAGAATCATCAAAGCAATTAAAGTCAACTATTTCATCACTACTCAGCCCAGAAATATTCGCAAAAAAATCATTTACACAATCAGCATCAAAATCACAAGTAGGCCCCTTATCTCCCAAACAACCAGTACCTTTTAGAACCTTCCATACACCAGCATTATCCAAACTCCTAAACAACGCAGTATAGTACCTCCTCCTTGTCTTACGCATCACACTCTTTAACTTATTCCGATGCCTACAATAAACTTTCCATTTTAGAACAGATCTATCATTCAAATAAGCACCATAAGCAAGATCCCTTAAAGACCTGGCTAAAACAACTTCCCTCGATACAATCCAATCATCATGTCTATAGTGTATTCTTTTTTTAACTACAGGAATAAAAGCTAATAAGTTGTTAAGTAAAGAGTAAATACGACAACACAATACGTCAACATTACTAGTGGCAAAAATAATTGAGGAAGCATATTCAGATAAAAACTGAAGAAGATCATTCCAATTCACATTTCTATAGTCACGAAACTGAATATATTCTTGCACATACTCAACACTCAAATCAAATGAAGCACATATCATAGCATGTCGCGAAATCGAAGGAAATTAAAATTGAGTAGAGCAACACAAAAGAGAATAATCACTAATTAAAATAAAATCTATAAGTGATGTCGAATCATATGAAACATCGAAGTGAGTCGGTTTATTGTTATGAACAATATTCAAATTGAACCTCGTACACATGGAACGAACAGTAGATGACTTAGCTAAATCAAATAAATTGCAATTAAAATCGCCAACTATAATTATATTAGAAAATTGAGAAAAAAGTAGAAAATGTTCGTTTTCAAATGTAGTAATATCCCCATACGGGAGATAAACAACTCCAAAGAGAACCTTAGAATCCCCGAAGCCTAACTCTAAAAATAAACTTTCCCACGCACCAATAACCGATACTTTAAATGCATCTCGAGATTTTAATCTATTAGAAACAAAAATTCCAACTCTTCCTCCCCTAGAATCAAGACGATCATTTCTATACAATTTAAATCCGGAAATACCTACAGCATAATCCGAAATATGTGGCTTAAGCTACGTTTCTGAAATAGCAAAAATATCAAATTGCGATCCTTCTAAAAAACTTTTTAACTCATTAAATTTCATATAATTACCATACGGCCTGATGCTCTGGCAATTCAAGTGCGCTACATTCAGGTAATTACCACCCAATTGAAAAAAATTACTAATGTCAGTATTACCACTTATTATTGGGCCAATATTAATATTAGGTAACATCGAAGCAGGTAAAATACATTACATTGGGGAACCATAAAAACAAAAATGAAAAAAAAAACAAAAATAATAATTAATCATATACAAAAATAAATTTATAGATTATTTCATAACTATAATTAACAGCCAATCATAAGAAATTCATGAGATCAAATTATACATAAAGAACAATAAAAATAAAAAAGGAAAAGATAAAAGTAGAATAATATAGAAATAATAGAACTTACCAGGGCACACTTAGAAAGGTGACTGCGATGAAACAGCTGATTATTTTTGTTTATTCAGTTTGAATTGTCAATTCACTTGTGGTTGTTGTGGCGAAAAATACAACAAACCCAAAAGCAAAAACAACAACAGGCAACTTTGACAGTTCACCTACTTTTTAACAAAAACAAAGTCCCTGTTGTTTTTGTATTGTTGTAGTGATGCAGTCACCTTTCTAAGTGTGCCCTGGAACTTACAATCCAAGATAAACAATCTACAGTGAGCCTCAAAAGTGAGTATACACCAAAAATTATTTGATTTTTTTTTAAGATAATAAAAATCTTTTGGGGCTGTGTGTATATAAAACCTATTATATTTATTGTATTAAACAGTAGCATCATTCCCAACTCCAGTAAGTAAAGCAGCACATCCTTTAGCACTGTAAACGACAATATCATTATTCGGAAGAGTTATTTCCACTTCAAGCTTATCCTTATTCAATATTTTGAATTTATTAATAGCTTTTAATAGCTTTTACATTGCATTAATAGCTTTTACATTGCATTAAGTCTACTCGCAGCAGGAGAAAAATGATCATTCAGGTAAACACGGTTATCAATATTGCCACCAATAACATCACACAGCTTCATAGTACGAGTCTTGAAATATTCCTTCATAATTTTATCTCTCAGAAGAACATTGTTCAATTTAACAAGTATACACTTGCCCTTATTGATATAGCAAGAATGTTGTATTTGATCAGTAGTTAAATTGACGTTGTATATGGGGCCAATCTTAATGACAGGAGCAAGCAGATCATCCAAACCAGCAGGTAGGCCACTAATAATGAAGTTTGTACGGTTTATCCTCCTGTGTAAAATGTTATTCTCGTCTTCAAGAGCAGATATTTTTGTCGACGTGGACGAATCAATTTGGTTTATGAGTTTGCTTCATCTTGAAATATCTTCTTGTAGTTCCTTACGACATGACAACATTTCAGACTTTACCTTACGAGGATTTGCTTCACACTTGTCGCATGTAAATGATAAAAACTTTACCTCCTTGAGCAATGTAAGAATCTCGTCATTAATATTGGAACATTGAGCATGAAACCAATCTCCACAGCTTTTACATTGCACACTAGCTTGTGTTTTTCCAATGTTTAGAGAGCAAGTACCGCACTTATAGCACTTATTAGGCATTTTAAAGTTGTATAAAGGACGTAAAAAATAGATAAGAAAATAACAAGGCAATGGCGGCAGAACAAGCAAAAGAAACAACAGCAATCAGCTTCAACATCAGCAACCGAAAACAATTTTAAACAAATTTACTTTATTTTTAATTAAACTTAATATATTCCTCAATCAGAATTAAGTCAGGATATATATTAAGCTCTATTATATTTTTTTATTGCTATTTAATAGAAAAAGTAAAATGAAAAAGACCAGCTGTTAACAAACACGTTTACTCAGGCAGAGTTGCCATAATTTTTTTATTAAGTTAGACCTACAATGGGTCAAAATCGGAAAAAAATTTTAACCCGAATTTTTTTTTTCACAAAAAAAAAATTTTAAAATTTAAAAAATATAAAATAACAATCGAAAAAATTTTTTTTCCAAAAAATTAAAAAAACAACTGGAAAAAAAAAATAAATTTTGTTTACCTAAAAATATTTCAAATTTTGAAGTATAATTTGGTGAAGGGTATATAAGATTCGGCACAGCCGAATATAGCACTCTTACTTGTTCAGTATCATTTCTTGCCCAACCACCACTTGAATTTCACAAGGGGGACTTACATATAACGGGTCTTTTAAGACTTTTTGTTGCACGCCATAATGAGTAATCCGATTGCGGGGTTGCGTCCAGGATTTCTAAATATTTATTCAATTCAATTTATTAATTTTTCGAAATTCCAAGAGCTTTTTAAGTATTTTTATACAATCTTTAAGCTTCGATTTTAGTTGGGGGAGTGTGGAATTGCCACTCTCTTCGAACTCTTCTTTTTCATTTAAGAGCCGTTCGACATCAGCAGAATTAATTCTATTATATCTAATTTGTCGGGGGGTTTGGGTAGCATATTGAGCAGCCAGTTTGAGATTTTTATCGAAATTGATAAGAGAGTGATCGATGTTTTCTGGTGTTCTTAGCGTTATGTTTTCCGAGCAATGTGTACTGAGGTATTTTTCATATTTGAGCCAATTTATTCTTGGGCCTGCCATCGCTAAATTTCCAGTCGGGGATACAATTTCTAGGGGGCTCAATAAAGTAACAAAATTGGGTGAGTGATGTGAAGATAGTTCCAGCGAGGATTCAATTTTTCGTCACGCTAAAATCAATAACATCCGGTATTTTTCGTGGGTCAGTAGACCAGTAAGTAGGTTGGTCGTTCGAAAGCACATTCATTCGTGATCCCCAGAATGTGTGCTTAGCATTATAATCGCCAGCAGCCAGGAAACGGGGCCTAGTGATTTAAAAAATCTATTATATTGACTTTCTGTAATTGAAAATCTAGGGGGTGAGTATATCGATGAAATCACTAAGTTTCGATGAAAATCTTCAAGACAGATTGTAATAGCTTGAAGATAATCTTCGCAAAAATCACACATTAAGTAGTGTTTGATTCGAGCTTTTATTAAAATTGCCGAGCCTCCGCATGCTCTACCTCTGGGATCTTTGATTTCATATATTACATATCCGTTTATTCGAAATGAACTTCTGGACGTCAAATGAGTTTCAGAAACCAACATTACTTCAATTTGTTGGTTTCTTAAAAAATATTCGAGTTCGTTTTTGTGTTGGCGTATGCCGTTTGCATTCCAAAAACATATTCTTAGGCAGTTCATGGTCTGTTAAGCACAGCCTTCAATAACATTCATTGCATCTTAAGCATTTCTTGCATCATGTTACTCATTGAGTTTGTAAAGTTATTTAGTCCCTGTCCACACTGTGAAACATTTGCTGCAAAACATTTTTAAATTCTCATTTGAAACTGCATTCGTGTCCACACAGTGAAGTTTTTGCTTTTCAGTTTTTGATATTTCTGTACAGTACGAATACGAACGAATAAATGTGGATGACATACTCAACAAAAACTTCATGTACATGAAACAAAGTTCCTTTTTCATTCATCTTTCCCCTTTCATCAACAAACTCAAATGTTTTGCAGCAAATGTTTCACAGTGTGGACCGGGACTTACCGATTGCACAAGAGTTTCTATTGTAGATTCTAGTCGGGTAAAATGAAAATTGGCGTTTGCTGTGTGGTTACCTCCGCAATTGGTGCATTTTTTTTTTTAGATCATCTTTGGATTTGTTACATTGGGATGTGTTATGCAACTCCCCGCAAATAACACATACTGGTGGCAATTTGCAATATGGCTTGGTGTGTCCATATTCTTGGCAATTCATACATTGGACGGGGCCAAATCGTTTATGTGGTTCTTCTACCGTAATTTTACGATGCAATAAGTACTTCAGGTTATATATGGGATGTGTTTCTTTTTTTTCAGGTTTATGTCACCGGGTTGAAGTTCAACACGGAAGAGTGGTTGGGGTTTTTTTTCGCGATTTCTAATATTTATCACATTCTTTGTCCTAAAGCTTTATCTTCTAAGCTTTGCTTTATTTCGAGTGGTTCAACATTACAGTCAATACCCTTTATTACAACTTGTAGACCCTTTCAGCTGATAAGTGTGAGTTTCAAAATATGTTACAACCTTTCTATAATAATTTTCGCTATTGACCTGTATTTTAGTTTCGTGAATCGTGCACATTAATAACATTAATAATATTAAAATTTTTTTTTTATTGGTCACAAAAGGTTAAAAAGTGCTAAAATTGATTTCAACCTCTCACTTATTAGTATTCAATTAATTTTCAACGTAAAAAAGAAAGTACAGGCAAATCCCGGTATAACGAACGATATGTTGTCAGGCCCATTCGTTAAATTGAAAAATTCGTTATATCGAGATGATTTTTTTTTTAATTTTGGACAACTTTTTCTATTTTGGAATTTAACTAAACCTATGTCGTTTTGATCCCTAGGTTGGATGAGCGGTGTGACATTAGGAGGCAAGAATATCGTTAAAATTTGTATATCTTTAGTAGTTTTTACTAACTGTTCTTCTGGAGGATGGCTTGGTGTATTTTCCACGATTAATAAAGCCTTCATTGTAAGGGATTTCGAATCTGAAACTGATTCAACCTGTAGAAAATTAAACTCGGACAAACATTAAAAAAAAACAGATTTTGAAGATTCCACTTAATTTGTGTAAAGATAATTTACAGAAAAAACTTAGTCACGATAAAATGATTGTTTTTATTTTCTTCAAAATACATGTTGAGAATTTTGTTATTAATTCATCTAAATTTTTAGTTTTTGGTTCAATAAAATTCTTCTACGGTTTTCCATATTTAATTCACGTGAATTATAGCCTGTTTCACAATATCGAATGAAAGATTTCGTTCGCATTCTAAGCGGAAGAAATCTGATTTTGGATTCATTAACTTCATGTTAATGTGAACGAATCAGTTTTCTTTTGCTTAGAATGCGAACGAAATCTTTCATTCGATATTGTGAAAACAAGCAATTAAAACCACTATAGAAAAAAAGACAGCACCTATTATTAAAGAAAGTAACCATTGAAAACGGTACAGTAACGACTTATTTTTACATTCATTACTACTTTTGTTTTTTATATTTTCTGTTCGTTATATTGAGCGTACAATTTTCGAAATATTCGCTATATAAGGTTGTCAATGTTAAAAATTTGGTGGTTTGTTTGATTTTTTTTAGTTTTTTCTCATCATTCGTTATATCGAGCATACAATTTTTGAAACGTTCATTATATAAGGTGGTCAATATTACGAATTTGACCGTGCGTTAAATCGGATTTTCGTTAAAGTGAGATTCGTTATACCGAGATTTGCCTGTACATATTTGCTACAAATGTAGACTTCCGACCGCCAACGTAATTTTACAATCCCGAGCACATAAAGGTTAAATAAACCGGATACTTTTGATTGCAAATAAAAGCAGTTAAGTAGTTTAAAATTGTAACAACTCTTTATTAATTTATTTATTCAAATGTATAGCAACAACATTATGTGTTTTTAAAACACACACGCACACTCAAATTACACATTATAATGTACAAGACAGTTGATGTTAACTCTAACAGCGTTTATAATAAATTAATTTACTACTGCAACCGCAGTCACTATTTATACACACTACCACAGATTATTACAGATAAGAGACCATTGACAGCTGTCAAACAAGTAATTTCGAACCGTATGGTTTTTTACATTTTTTTAACATTTTTTCAATTCCGCCATTAAGGCAGATCTTAGAGCGAGAGAAAAAATAAAATGTAGTAAAAAATCGATGAGTGTGTGAGACGAGATATAGAAAGATAAATTTATATGTTTGTCCCTCTTTTAAATCTACAGTGGTTTATTATGCCATGTTGCTAAAAACAGCTGATTCGGGTCTATGTTAGTCTATGCACACTACCATCTACATCTGAGTAGCCTAGATTGTTCTTAACGGTCAAAACTCGTATATTCGAATTCTAGAGCCTCCGATGTTAATATAAGCAGCTTAAAGATTTACGGCTATATGCATAAAAAAACCTTATTGTAGATTTAAAACACAATTTTGTTAACGAACACTTTAGCTTTAAAAACCATTTATAAAAGAATTGTATTCATAAAAGTTTGATAAAGGTGCAATAACCAATGTACTGATTTTTGTCTAAGCTGGCAATGCTTCTCATTTATTTCCCCTTTTTTGTTGTTAGTGTTGCTTTCAATTAGGATAAAATATTCGTTAATTTTCTTTTTTTCATTAATTGTTTTTAGTAATAATAAATTTTTGAAGATAACTAACTTTTAGATAAAAAAATGTATATCTGATTCTAGTAAATTTATATTAAGCTAAAATGTATTAATGTACAAACTTTTTTATATAGTTTATTTCAATTATTATTTAAAGTATTCGAATGACGAATATTCTGTGATAAAATAAACATCACTGTTTTATAATTTGTTTTATTAATTTATTTTTATTGACATTTTGTTAAATTTTAACAAAATTTAATGATGTTGGTGTGAAAATCTGGCCACACGGCTTTACTGCCTTTTAATCACAACTCTGCTTTTTTCCTATATCTATCCTTTTTTTATTTTAACCTTCTGTACTTCCTTTTTGTACGGCGAAATAACACGTTCAATAAAACACTTTTTATATTCAATTATTTCATAGCATTTTTATTACACCATCACAACAGGTTATGGGCCCAGAGTGTGCTCAATGAAATTAATTGAATCGTTTCAAAAGTGTCGGAGTTATATTAAATTGTTAAAATGGCTAATCCTATAAATTTCAGTATAGAAAAATTACTTGGTAGAGAAAATTATGCATCGTGGGCATTTGCCATGAAAAACCTGCTTCAGCATGAAGAATTGTGGGATACCGTCCAGGGAGATTATCCTACAACCGGAATGAATGCGAAGTTGGACACCAGAGCAAAAACAAAGATAATTTTGCTAGTTGATAAAATTAATTATGTCCACATTGAGAATGCTGAAACGTCGAAAGAAGTATGGGACAGTCTAAAAGCTGCATTTCAAGATTCGGGTCTTACGCGCCGTGTTGGATTGCTTCGCCAACTCATAACCACAAATTTTTCATCATGTGAAAGTACCGAGGAATATGTAAGCAAAATAGTTTCGACGGCTCATAAACTGAAGGAAGTCAACATGCCCGTGAATGACGAATGGATCGGTACGCTGCTTCTCGCAGGTTTGCCAGAAGAGTATTCCCCTATGATTATGGGTATAGAAAGCTCAGGGGTGAAAATATCGTGCGATTCGATCAAGACGAAACTTTTACAAGACGTTAAAAAAGCCAATATTGATAACAGTGCCGCTTACTTCGTTGGAAAAAATAAGAAGAAGACCAACAACAATAAAAAACAGATTGCAACCGCTTCGGTCACATATCAACAGATTGTCGTAATAAGAAGAAGTCAGAAAATAGAGAACATGGTTTTTGTACGGTGTATGTGGCAGGTGTAATTAATGCCAATGATTGGTTTGTGGACTCAGGTGCAAGTCTACACATGACTATGCGAAAAGACTGGTTTGTAGATATAAAGCCTTCACAGATAAAAGAAATATATGTAGCCAACAGAGAAAAGTTGAAGGTATGGGCAACATTGACATCCAGCTTCAGACGCACGGTAAAGTGCTTGACATAAAAATTTATGATGTGCTTTATGTACCTGACTTAACAGTGAATCTCCTATCTGTGAGCCGAATTACAAACAAAGGCTATAGCGTAAATTTTTTGGGTGACAAATGTGTTATTGAAAGGGATGATGAAATAATGGCAACAGCCAGTCTGGTGGAAAACATGTTCAAGCTTGATGGCAGCACAGGTCATATGTGTATGGTGGCGACAAATTTAAACATTAATATATGGCATGCTCGTATGGGGCATTTAAACTATTCAGACTGGTTAATGGTATGAAATTTCAGAAGTCTCCGGCAGAAGATTGTTTGTCATGTCTTAGAGGTAAAATGTCTAGAAAACCCTTTAAATCTTCTGATTCTCGTTCCAATGGAATACTTGAGCTTGTGCACTCTGACCTATGTGGTCCAATGGAGGAACCATCTATAAGTGGAGCTAAGTATTTCTTGTCTTTTATTGATGACTTCACACACAAAGTATTTGTTTATTTTTTGCAGGCAAAAACGGAGGTACTAGCATGCTTTGTTCAATTTAAGTCCAGGGTCGAAAATGAGACCGGCTTTAAAATAAAATGCTTGCGTACGGACAACGGCACAGAGTTTTGCAACAAAGAGCTATTGACGATACTGGACAAGAGTGGCATACGTCATCAGACCACAGTACCATACAGTCCCCAACAAAATGGGGTGGCGGAACGCATGAATCGTTCAATCGTTGAAAAAGCCCGCTGTATGCTTCTTCATGCCAGATTGCCAAAGAAATTTTGGGCTGAGGCTGTTGCAAACGCTGTTTACGTCCTAAATTGCTCCGTTTCTGCCGCAATTGCAAAAAATATTCCACAAGAAAAATGGACCGGCACTAAAGTTGATTTATCGCATCTTCGTGTGTTTGGCTGTCGAGCGGTTTCTTATGTAGCTAAGGAGAAAAGAAAGAAATGGGACTCGAAGGCAAAAGATTTTATATTTGTTGGCTATTGCGAGAACACAAAAGGTTACCGTTTACTTGAGATTAACAAAAAGCCGAGACGTCAAATTTTTTGAAAATTACTTTCAACACACAAATGTTGCCTCAATCGAAGAATGTTATTTATTTTATGATGGAGATAACACTAATAATAGAGAAGACACAAACAATAGTGATGGTATAAATGATGGAGATGAGTTGACTACTGATGATGAAAGTGATAACTCTCAGGAATTTTTTGAGCCTAATGAAACAGTTGCAAGTGAAAGCGTAACATTTCCCGGTTTATCAATCAATCAAGATGGAAATGTCAGACGCACGACCCGTATACCAAAACCAGTTAACATGGATAACTATCATCTATATTTAGTGGAGGCAGAAAGTGCTGGTGATCCATATACAGTTGATGAGGCTCTCAATGGTGTTGATGGTGAGCAGTTTAGGCAGGCGATGAATAGTGAATACATGTCTTTGGTGAAAAATAATACTTGGACGCTGGTTGATTTGCCACCTGGTGTAAAGCCCATAAAGAGCAAATGGGTATTCAAGAGAAAGAGAGATGAAAATGGGAATGTCCAACGTCACAAGGCCCGATTAGTGATCAAGGGATGCTCGCAGAAACCCGGTATCGATTTTCAGGAAACATATTCGCCTGTAGTGCGCTACTCGTCTATACGATATCTTCTATCAGTGGCAGCTCAGTTTAATCTAGACCATAGCTGTAAATTGTGAATATTTTTATTCAAAATATTTCCAAAAACTTAATTATTTTTGAATTTTCGTTATATTTGAAAAAATAAATTTATATTGAAATCATTCAATATTATTCAAAATAGGATACTAATTAACATATATCTATTTAGAATATAAATCATTAAATATTATTTGATTTCATTAGAATACGATATTAAATAAATTATACTTAAAAGTTTTGAATAAACATTTATGAAATTATAATAATATTATTAGTATTTTAGTAACAATAAGTTGTATTTTATTTGTTATGTAATGAATAGATTTTAAAATATTCTAATCAATATGATATCATGTAATTATTTTCAAATTGTATTTTTATAGTAAAAATTAAATATTAATTTAGTTTATTCAACTAGATATGAATAAAATATTATTTTACTTATTCGAAAATTTGTTGATAGATTTTATTCAAAGCAATTTTCTTTGAATAAATTTATTTCTCCAAAAAAAAAAAAAATATTTAAATAATCAACAAAAAATGTTTGAATACTTTTTTATTCATAGAAATTTTCTTTGAATAATTTTATTTGTGAAAATAAAGTCAAATATTTTAACAACAAATTTTTGAAAAATTTTATAAAAAAATATTTTTGTTTGTGAAAATGAGCTCGGACGATAAAGATTTTTCTTCCGAGGATTATGAAAAAGATCCTTAGTTTGCTATAAATAAACAGAAGCAATGCTCAAAAATAATTCAACGATATTTTGAACGTCTAATTTCACTTGCAGGGTTATTAAATAGCCCTAGAAGGAATGCCATGTAAGACGATGATTTTGAACAACTAGTTACTTTAAAAGCAGTTTTTAAAAATAATTAATGAATTTTGTTCTTCACAATTTAAATTAATAATAAACCTCCAATTGAAACCATTAATCTGTGTCCATATTCTAGAGATAATCAATGATTAATTAGTAGTTTTTAAAAATAGAATATTAGATATCAGAGAACTAGGGTTCCAATTTCCCGGAATTTTTCCATTCCCAAACTAAGAAAAAACAAGTTAAAAAAAATTTGTAATTCGTTTCGAAAATAACTTTTTCAACTCAGAATGCAATAAAAATATTATTTAACATTTATTAGAATTATTTCTATTCAGTAATTTTTGGAAAAATAAATTTATTTGTTTCAAATTTGAGAGAAATAAAAATATTTCTAAAGTTTTATTAGAATTATTTCTATTCAATCATTTTTTGTTTGAATAATTTTATTTTTTTGTGTTTTGTTTGAATAAATATTCCAAAGAAATTAGTTGATTTTATTTGTATCTAAATGAAATAAATTTAAATTTTATTCAACTTTGTTTTATTTGAATATATAAAATTTTACTATTTTCTAAAAAATATCAATATAATTTAATTAAACTAATATAAAATGATTTTATTTATAATTTATTTGGTTTTAAAAGATATAAATATGCATAAATTTAATTGTAAATATTAATAATAAATTAGACAAATACTATATTTAACTAACAAATAATTTGTAAAATAAATATTTGTAATTGGAAACAAAAACTAAAATAATATAAAAAATATTTATATTTTGTATTTTATTCACAAGTTACAGCTATGATCTAGACATAGATCACATGGATGCAGTGACTGCTTTTCTGCAGGGCGATCTGAAGGAGGAAATATTTATGGAACCACCAGAGGGCATTGTAGGCGAAGTCGATGGAAAGGTATGTAAACTCAATAAGGCAATCTATGGGCTGAGACAGGCAAGTCGCCAATGGAATAAGAAATTAGATGGCGCATTAAAGAGTTTAAAGTTACAACAGTCCAAACTGGACCCATGCATTTATTTTGATATAAGTGGCGACAAAATATTGCTTATCTCAGTTTACGTAGACGATTTGTTATTTTCTCAAACAATACAACACTGAAATCTAAAGTGAAATCGCAACTGGAGAAATTATTTGCGATGAAAGATTTGGGAGAGGCGAAAAATTGTGTTGGTTTACGCATAACCAGAAATCGTGAAAAAGGCGAAATCTATATCGACCAGTCGGTACATACGAGGGATTTTTTAAAACGTTTTGGCATGAATGATTGCAAATCGATTTCTACACCCTTTGATTGCAATGTAAAATTGTCAAAACCGTCATCAAATTCTAAACCCGTTGAAAAGATTCCATATCAAGAGGCAATTGGTTGCTTACTCTACTTGGTCCAGGGAACACGTCCGGATATTGCCTATGCGGTGAACTACCTAAGTAAGTTTAATGATGATTTTGACTATTCCCACTGGAAGGCAGTGAAAAGAGTATTCAGGTACCTAAAGGGTACAATAAATGCAAAAATTACATACAAGAAAAGTGATGTTTTTAAAATGCATGGATTTTGTGATGCAGACTACGCCGGTGATGTTTCTGACAGAAGATCTTGTACCGGTTACGCTTTCATGTATCAAGGTGTTATTAGTTGGAGTAGCAAGCGTCAGACAACAGTGGCCCTCTCAACAACAGAAGCCGAATACATGGCCATGGCTGCGGCTGTACAGGAAGCAGAATGGCTTCGACAGTTTCAACACGATATGTTTGGAGATGTTTTTGAAAATAATATATTACTTTATTGCAACAATAAAAGTGCATTGAACCTGGCATCAACTGACGCATACCATAGTCGTTCCAAGCATATAGATATGCGTCATCACTTTGTGCGGGAAAAGGTAAATGATGGTCATGTACATCTAAAATATGAAACATCGGAAAATATGGCAGCCGATTTTCTAACAAAACCCTTACCAAAGGAGAAACGGCAGTATTGGGACTTTCATTCGTATAGCCAGCTTTTAGTGGAGGTGTTGGTGTGAAAATCTGGCCACACGGCTTTACTGCCTTTTAATCACAACTCTGCTTTTTTCCTATATCTATCCTTTTTTTATTTTAACCTTCTTTACTTCCTTTTTGTACGGCGAAATAACACGTTCAATAAAACACTTTTTATATTCAATTATTTCATAGCATTTTTATTACACCATCACAACAAATGAATTTCTATGTGGAAACACATAGTTTTAATTCCGGAGTGGGTATATTAGATTCTGTGGACCTTCTTCCACAATGTTTACACATTTTATTACTATATGGCGTTGCAGGTTAAAAGTAAATGACAAAAATGCCAATCAAACTCACTTGTGAACCTCATATAGTTCACTGCCGGAGGAATATCAAACAAAATCATATACTATTAAAATGGAACTTAATCGCCAGCGGAGTGGAAATTGTGTTTAGAAATTGCAATAGTATCATCTATTATTCCAAATTTATCTTTAAAATCCTCTGTTTTAAGATAAAAAGCAAAAAGAATTCCTTAAAGTAGGTTTAAAGTAGGGCCGAACCTACTATAAAATTTTTACATTTAACAATTGTTTATCAAAGGTATTTTAAGCTATTAATCGTTTATGAATACAACTTTATGAAAATTTTCCTATAATTGGTTTATAAACCTTTTGTAAATGTTTATGCATATGGCTGTTAGTGTTGCCACACTTACAAACAGTGCTAACAACTGCACTCTATCAACATTGTTGATAATAGGGGGGTCAGACGGCATGTATTTCTTGTGTATTGGGACATGTATTCGACACATATGGAATTACATGTATATGTTTACATATGGAAAAATGTCCCAATACATGGCACAAAACACAAAACTTTAAGTAGAAGCTTCTACATCAGCGAGCTGCAGTGAGCTCTCTTGTTTTTGTTTTCACATGCACGCAAGCACACACATTGTATAAAAAAAGTCAGTCTCGCATGAGCATTGACAGAAGCAGGTTGTGTTACGCTTTTATGCTTGTTTATTTCATTATTTCAGCTATTTGTTTTTGTTTTTGCCAGAGAATAATACTCAACTCATACAACTACAATATCTAAAAACTGTAGTGGTGTGAGTTTGCATTTCGCTGTTCTACATGTACAACTATATTATTTCTCTGAGTATAGTATTAGATGATTTTAATTGATTTTTGTATGAAAACTAACAACAAAAAAAAATATGAAAAACTGATTTTCCAGTTTTTCTTTATTGACTATGTTGTAGCCGGCGTTGAGCTTAACAACTTTTCTGAACATAACTTTGCGATATTCGGACATTTAGATGGTCAAAAAGCATGAAAAAGGCAAAAAAAAAATCAAAAAATCAGGCAAAAACCAGCGAAATTTTGAAATTTAATTTAGCCTAAACTTCTAGAATTACGCGGAATTTAATTATTAATAGTTTCATTAAAAAGTTTTTACAATCATTGTAATTATTAAAAAATTTTATTGAAAGAGCAGTTTAGGTTTCAAATCCATCTAAACGATTGCACATATATTTGGAGTATAGCTTTTTTTTACCAAAACCATATACAGGCAAATCCCGGTATAACGAATCTCACTTTAACGAAAATCCGATATAACGTACAACCATATTTTTAACATTAACTACCTTATATAACGAACGTTTCAACAATTTTGTACTCGATATAACGAATGTTGAGAAAAATAAAACAAAATCAAACGAACGATAACATTGGTAACATTGAGAGTTATATCTAGGTTTTTGTACTTTTAACTGCATAACCCCTAAAGAAGTACGCAAATGTACTTCTTTTTAGTATCTGTACTTTTTTGTACTATCACCATAATTTTATAGAGGTAAACATGTCACTTAAACGACAAATTTGAACAACAGCAGGATGAAAATTGGGGTTTTCTATGGGTGTTTAGCCGAACGTATATGTAGTAGTTGCAATAATCAGCAAGAGATTTGTCTTTTTAAAAAAAACGCTCAGCAGAGTTTTTATTGAATATAAGTACTTATATAAAAGGTCGTTTCAATTTAGAAAATAATAAGTTTGAAAAACTTTAAATTTTCCATCTTAATTACATTATTTTCAATAAAAAATATTGGTTTAGATCAACTTTTTGACGAATTTACATATATCATTAAAAACATTTGCTGAAAACATTGAAAAAGAAAAATTTGCAGAAGAAAAATGGAAAGAATTCTTAAATAGTGGATCATTTCCTAATTTTGAAAAGATTTGTTGATTCGCCTTTTCAATTCCTCATTCTAATGCAGCCAGTGAACGAATTTTTAGTTTAATGTATAATTTTTGGAGGAAAGAACGAAATAAACTTTTAATAGAAAATTTGGAAAGCGAGTTAATAATAAAAACAATATTTGAATACAGTTGTACTGAGTTTTTAAATTTTTTAAAAACCGAAAAAGGTAAAAATGAAATTGTACAACAAATACAAAAAAAGTGAAAAATATTTATAATTTATTTAAATGTATCAGTAAATTTTAAAGTCAATAATTTTCCAAAATTAAAAATGTATATGGGGCATTTCATGTCAAGTGAACCAACTTTTGAAATCGATGTCTTCCGATCGCGATGAAATTTGCACCAAGGTTAGCTCTATTGGATAGTAACTCAGACACAATTTTTCAACAACATCGGTCGAGAACTCTCTGAGTTATAGGGGGTAAAATTTTGACAATTTGGTCAAACAGGGGTTTTTTCTTATCCATGTAACTTATTACCTATTGTTCTTAGCAAAATGTGTCCCAAATAGTATAGATAGCTATTTCTTCGATCTTTCGAAAAAAAATATTTAAAAAAAAAAATAAAAAATTTTTAATATTTTTTTTCCGAAATCAAAAACTTTTTTGACTTTTTTTTAAAATACGTCCTTTTTTTTTTTTTTTTTTCTTAAAATAAAGTTTAGATATTTTCCTTGAACACCTACTTGGTCGCTTAGTGGGATGCGAGTGGGATATCTATCAAAATAAATATTTTGTAACTCAAAACATAAAATTTTTGACTTTTTTTGCAAAATCAAAAACTTTGTTGACTTTTTTTTTCAAAATGGACCCTTTTTTAATCTTTTTTTTTAGGTCAAACAAAAGCTTAGATATTATCCTTGAAGACCCTTTTGGTCGCTTAGTGGGATGCGAGTGGGATATCTATCAAAATAAATATTTTTTAACTCAAGACTTACAATTTTTGACTTTTTTTTTTGCAAATACGATTTTTTTTCCAAATGTGCCCTTTTTTAAAAATTTTTTTTGTAGTCAAAAGAAAGCTTAGGTCCATTCCTTTAAGATATTTTTAGTCCCTTAGTGGGATGCGAGTGGGATATCTATCAAAATAAATATTTTGTAACGCAAGACATACAATTTTTTAATTTTTTTTTGCAAAATCAAAATTTTTTTCCAATATGGGCCCTTTTTTAATTTTTTTTTTGCTCAAAAGAAAGCCTAGGTCCATTCCTTTAAGATATTTTTAGTCCCTTAGTGGGATGCGAGTGGGATATTTGGAAAAAAAATCGTATTTGCAAAAAAAAAAGTCAAAAATTGTAAGTCTTGAGTTAAAAAATATTTATTTTGATAGATATCCCACTCGCATCCCACTAAGCGACCAAAAGGGTCTTCAAGGATAATATCTAAGCTTTTGTTTATTTTTGAGAAACCAATAATACTATCATATATACATTGTTTTTAGTCTAGTCTGAAATATATATAAATTCAATAGATTTAAAATCACAAAAACTGATTTAAATTAAATTTTAAGTTCATTTTTTTATATTAAATAGAAATATGTAGTTATGATCTCTTTTTTTATGTTCTTCATTGTTAAGGCTCCATTAGTCTTTGCGTTCTGTAACGTTTCTGTTCTGTGATGTTCTGAATGCTGTTATATTGTAGTTAGTTTTTCCGTAAGATCGTATCAGCTGTTTTTAAAATAATAACCAAAAAACCAACTTGGTGATTTTGTTACTATTTTTAGTGTTTTTTGTATTAGACCGTCAACATATTATTGTGAACATTTTTATAAATATATACATATATTGTTTGTTAATGATTTAATTTAACCTAATTTTTTTACATACATTAGAAGAAGTTTATATTTATTTCAAGGACCCTAAATAATAATTATGTTCATTTCTCAGGTACCAAAAAATTTACCATTTTCAGAAATATTTTATAAAAATTGGTTTTAATTATTATGTGTAATGAAAATAAATATTTATTAAACATAATTATTATATCCAATTAATATCTTTTTACATTGGCTCATAACTATTATGATCAATAAATATTAATTTCTCTTACAGATAACTATTAGTAAAGATTTTTATTATTTTTATTTACGATAATAATTATTTTGAATATTTTCTTGATATTAATTGTTTTATTTTTGTAGATTATGCATGTGGATGGATACATTAGGTGAATAACCTGATTTGTATTCATTGATCATATAATAGGCTTTGCAATTGCAATGAAACTAAAGTAACGGGACAATATAAATTATTTTAATATTTATGTATAAGAAATTTTCAAGTGCATAAAATATTGATATCATATTTCGTTGCGATAGCAGTTGTAATTTTGGTGTTCCCTTTTTATTATAGATTTTAACAATAATTTTCAAGTAAACAAGTGTTATTTCTTTTTAAATAGAGCAATGTTTTTATGTTTTGTTTTAATTTAAACCACTTAACCCTTTCGCTACAAGTTTTAACTGGAGGTGTTAATAGATGTTTTAAGTTTATCATATGGTTGGTATTGATATCAATATTGACTGATATTAATATTAAGGTCCTACGTGTCCTGGTTTATCCGTTATACCAAATTAAATTTTTAGTCCTGGAAGCTTATCCTGAAGCCCCCAATGATTTTTTTTTAAATATTTTTTATTTTTATATTTCCCTAATATGTTTCTAAGCATTCTAAATAATTTTTATTACAAAATTATAGTTTTTACAAATTTTATATGCAAAAAATCAAAGGCACTTTTTTTTAAAAAAAATGTTGGATTCAAAAATCTATCTTCACACATTTTCAAATTGCTATCAATCGAACACGAATAGCGATAATTCAATAAAATAAATTGTAAACATCTCTAAATATATTCCAAAAATAGACTCAAAGACTATTTTTTAAAAATATTCATAATTGTCGAAGTTATGTGCAAAAATCTAAAATGTATCCATATGGATACAATGTAGCGAAAGGGTTAACTGCAATAAAACATCATTTATTAAAAAAACTGTGTGACTAAACTTTATTATATAAAATGAGTTATAACAGTTATGTTATTTCTTATTCATAACTATTAAAAATAATTAATAATATATCTATCGAATAGTAATAGTTATAATATTTTTAAAAATAAGAATTGGAAATAATAATTATTCTTAATAAATGAAATAATAATTTATTATTAATAATTATTCTCAATTTTTATCGAATAAAAGTTATAACTATTAAGTCCTTGATTTATTTTATTAAATTTCAATGTTTTTTGAAAATATTATATTTTTTATTCTTCTGTTAATAATAAATATTTTCCTTTCAAAAATGTTGGCACCATTGCTTTCATATTGTTAGCATTTTTGTGTGTATATGATATCAGCTGTTTTAGCTGTCACTTAACGTTGCGGACAAAATCAGTTTTCAACAGATTCATGCATTAAACACATTCAAGACAGCAGGCTACCAACTTCAATCTGTCAAAAATAAAATGCACACGTTTACGATTATTTTAACGACAGCACAGCTACACGGCCACACGAATACTCATGCCGCTGTAGCCGAATTAGGCTAATTTCTATTTTTGTCAACTACAAAACAGAAATAGTGTTGTTAATATAATAAAAAAAATGTAAATCAAATTAGTGCTTAAAAAAATGTATTTTTTTACTTAATTAAGAGATGTTTCTGATAACCATATTGAAATAAATTAATAAAGGGTGTATAATTAATTATAACCATATATATATTTTTACTCAAAATAATTGTTTCAATCTTAATTACTTTGGAATTTTGTACGGTTATTTTTTATTAAAGTGGCACCACTGAATTTTAAATCAGCTGTTTACTTTGCAGCTGTCGTCTTTAAAATAATTCAGTAGCTGCCACACGACCACAATTGTAACCAGCAGAATTTGTGTTCGTGTAGTCGTGTAGCCTGTTGTCTTGAATGTGTTTAATGCATCATCCGCAACAGAACGGCAACGTTACAGAAAAACTAACGACATACACAAATTTCCTTATGCTAAAAACAAAACAGCTGATTCGGAACGGAAGGGAACGTACAAACTAATTAGGCCTTTACTGTTGTGAACTATATTTTGTTAGTTTTTTTTATTGAATTAAATAAATTTTGAAAATAAACAATTGTATGTACTTCTTTTTACTCAATTGTACTGCTTTTTTAACTTCGATGTACGTTTTTTGACAATTTCAAATCTGGCAAGCCTAGTTATATCAAGCGATCAAAAATGACTCAAATAATCATCGATCTATAAAGAATGATGTGTATCCCTTGTGAAAAAGGAGTTTAATTGTTGATTAGTCGACCAGAGGTAAAAACACATTCCAGTTAAAATAATTGCTTTAAAATTCAGAGCCCTAGAAATACAAAAAGGCTGGTCAGTGCTGCCAACTTTTTTTTGGAGAAATCAATTTACAAAAAAAAAATCGTCAAATTAAAAAGAAAAAATTGTCAAGAAATCGTCAAGACAAAAATACGTTAAAAATACCAAAAACATTTTTTTATTAACTTTTTAAATATTTTTTTTTATTTACATGCAAATAAAGTTATTATTTAATAAAAAAAAAATTTAATTATAATTTAATTTTGGTATTATGTGATTTCTGTGTGACATTTTTTTAATAAGTCATTTTTAATTTCTATATTAAAACACTTAAGATAATCTTTTGAAAACAATATTCCTTGTAATGTTGAAGAATCCAAAGCATTTCTGATTTTTGTTTTATTTAAATTTACAGTATTAAAAATTCTTTCAACGTTGCACAGTGGTATGAGAATAAAAAAAGAGGGAAATAAATCTGTTACTTCTAAATCCTTACGCCGATTTAAATGAAATTTCCCATGCGCAAAGAGGAAGAGTAGTCGAGTTTAAGTTTTAAATTTGGACCTCATGACCCCACCAGGAGCGGGACCAGGGGTTCCCAAAGTAGGACACCTCGGGTATGTTAAATTTTTAAAATAATCCTATTTCTTCGTTTGTGTTCCGATTTAAAAAAAATTACACATATAGAATCTCCTCGTCGAGCACTACATAAAACCTCGTCAATCAATTATCTCTTACAGCTTAGGAGATATTCGCATTTGAAAATTTAATTTTCAACATTTTTACCCACCCTACTCCAGGTTTTTGGTGACCGCGGTTCCAAATATTCCCCAATTTGATCCATTTTTCTTTTATAGGATTAACAATAGATCTATATATGAAATAAAGAAAGAAGTGTTTAAAAATCATGGCTGAGTCCAAAGTTACATGCATTTGAATTTAAAAAAATTAAAAAAGGCGATTTTTCGCAATTTTTTGGGAAAAAAGTACTTTTATTCTTTTTAAGTTATATAAAAAATTTCTAACAGGATGTACAATGAATTTGTACTTTTTGAAAAGCTAACTTTACGCCAAATATTTTAAATGAAAAAAACATTTATAATTTTTGATACCGACGGGAGCAGGTCCATTCAAAAAATGCATATTTTTTATATAAAATTCAACTTTAGGGCAAAAATTCTCAAATCGCATACTCGATATCAAAATATACTAACCTATTTTAGATGACCCAATAAGTTCTTAATTATTTTGCAAAGGGTTCCGAAACCCCGCCCCTATTATGGATATTATAGCCAAAAAACGAAAAATCCCATTTTTGGGACTTTTCTAGATTTTTTTGGGAATAGTGGGATACTTGATAACAAATTTCAAAATTTGTTTTTATTTTTCCATTTTAAATAGAAAAATCTACATAACTGTGAAATTTCATTAAAAAATATTCATAAATAAAAATTTTATTTCAATTTGAAAAATTTGTATCTATGTAAAATTCAATAAAAAGCATTTTTTGTCATATTTTTCAAAAAAGTATTCCATGAATTTTTCAATTGTCAAAAGATATATACATTTTTGAAAAGTAGACAAAATCCTCTATCCACTGATATATAAAATGTCTACCTTGTGTTTTTTACGTGTCAAATAAATTAGGGAAAACATAACAACTCGCATATAATTTAGCTAACTACGTTTATACGTAGCCTATTCGCAAATAAAAATTATTTGCAATTAACTAACTCACTGTTTATAAGTCGGAAAATTTATGTTTTTATGTGATGCCGGATGGTAAACTTTAATAAATTGGTAGTAATGTTTTTGAACAAAATATGATAATTTTTTTATTTTTTAAATGCAAAAATGATAGAATCTAAAATTCATATTTGTCTCGCAATCCAATTAATGCATAAACACAATGAAATATTTAAAAAAAAGTCTTAATAAACTAAAAATGTTAAAACATATGGCAATGCTTAAAATCTTATTTGCAAATAGTGTCGTTAATCAGGAATTGTTTTCGTGAGTTAGCTATTCGCAAATAAAAAAATAATTCACTGTTTATGCGGCAAATTTTTCTAAATGCAATACTTTTATTTGCGAATAAGCCGTGCGTATAAACATAGTAATAGAAATTCATAAAAAAACATGTTGCCTACATAACACCATGTTAATGGATGTAAATAACAGTGCTAGGTAAATTCTCAGCGAGTTGTTAAGTTTTCCCTATTATTATTAGATACTTGCATGTGTAAACGCTAGGTAAACATGTTGTCACTTGAAGGCAGGGTTCCCAACTTTCACATCTATTTTGAGAGGTATTGCCATCTGAAAATAATGCTTTTTGTCGGCATATTGAGAAAACCCAAATTGTTAACGGACAGTTTATCGGCCTAATAAATTTATGTCGACATTTAAACCCTAATTGTGTAAATCACTTGCGTTAAACGCTTCACCAACGCTGTTGTGAACGCGTAACAAAAAATATAAAATTTTATAAATCACTACGGCATTGCGTTTAGTCAACGCCGAAATATTTCGTTGTCACTTCTATTGTCAAATCTCTACGTAGCCGTGGTTGCCATTGTATAAGTTGATACTAAAATTTAAAATAAAAACATACAAAAAGATGTACTTATATCGTGTTGGCAATGCTGTAAGCCAAACAGCTGTATGGCGTTTATTTACTTTTGAATCCATAAAATATTTGTCCAAAGAAGACACAAAAATATAACAAAAAAATAAAAAAAAAATAAATAAATATTAAAAACATAAAAGTGAAGTTTTCTGCTGGGGTAGAGAACGATACTTGTGGAAGCTCAGTAGCGGAATTCTGTAACTTTTTAACGACAAAATTTTGTCGTTAAGTTATCAAAATTCATAAGTTAACAATACTTATCGTTAAGAGATACTCCGAATTGAATTATACGGATTATTTTCGTTAAAAATAGTCGGTAAATAACGACATTTGTCAGGTTAACAATAAATAAAATGTTCTAGTTAAGCCATAACGATAATTGTTAAGAAGTTAGTTTTGTAACATAAATATTTGAAATAAGCCGTTCTTTGAAAGTACGATTGGTCAACCTTTTTGTGTTCGTTAGATACAGACTGATTTGAGTTTTCAATATACAAATTAACTTGCCTTAATTATCATTTGCTTTTAAAAAATAGTATTCGAATTTTAAGAGCAACTTTTATCCCTATATTCAAATTTATTTGGCGATGTGATACGAGTATAAACTTATATAAAAGCTAAAAAAATCGTTTTTAAGACCGTTTTCTTAGAAGGAAATTCATCCGAATTTTTCGACGGTCCTTATAACAACAAATATCTAAATTCTGAATCAATGATCACTTGTGGTGGCATAGACATATGGATTACACTGGGTTACTCTGATTTTTAGAAAAAAAAACTCTTGTTCTTCAGTTTTCAGGTTTCGCGAATATATGTATAAATGCGATTATTTATTCCCACGACTACAATTTTATCTGCCAACACGAAAATACAGTGAACATTTTAATAAATAAAAATGATTTTTTTAATTTTAAAAATATTGAAGTTTTTATTTGTAACTATATTCGTCGTTAATATGTATTACCGAGAGAAATCGTTAACTTCAAATACTGAATATTAAATTCGTTAGAGCAACCGATATTTTTCGTTACTTAACAACATCGGTAGGAATAAAAACTTACAGAATTGCGGTACTGGGCAGACATTTGATGCTAGTCCAAACCTAAAGTAGTTACATAAGTATGTTTATTTCAGAAACAATTATACATATTTAAAAATGTTTAAATATTTGTTATTTTTTTTAAGAATATTTGACCACTTTTTAAACTAACGCCAAGAAAATTGAAGCGTTAAATTTGACAATCAAAGTGACAAAAAAAGTAAGCGTTGCGTTGTATAAAATGTACAATTTCAAACAACTGCAATCACAATAACGTAAGAATCAGATGTTAAACGCGAGCAGTCACTTGCTTGAACGCAGTGATTTGCAAACTGTAATTTAATGCAACGCAAAGAAAATGGAGGCGTTGCGTTTTATAAAATTAGGGCCTTAGTAACAGGCAGTTTGTCGATACATTGAGAAAACGGGCTTTAGACTAAATATACGATCTCGTTAGGATCGTATAATGAAAAATCTGTCTATAACAAAATGTTTTGAAAAAAGTAATCAAAATGAAAAATAAATACACATCTACACATCAGGAAAAAAATAACCAATTTTGTTTATAACCTGAAAGAGCTCTCTGAGGGATTGACTATTTTCTGCAGTGTTGCCATTTTGACGCTTTTCGGGTATTTTATGACGCTTTTTTGGTCTCGTTACCCTTTTATATTTTCCAAATACCCTGCCGCATACACCGTAATCGGCACCGAAAACGAAATTCCCCACATTTGCACCGAAAAAATTTGCTGAAACGAACTTTTTTTCGGTGCAAATGTATGGAATGTCGAGTATGCAGAAACGTAGCTTAAGTAAATAATAAAATAAATACTTTAATTCAAAATTTAAACCTGCTTTTTATATTTAAAGTTTTTTGCTTTTTATCCTTGTTTTGAGTGCCAATTATATTACCCTTTTTACCCGTTTTCTATGTGTTATTTGCAAAGCGAAAAAATAAATTTTCAAATTTTTTTGTTACTCTATTTTGTACTATTTTTTTCGGAATTTTTTACCCTATTTACCCGTTTTTACTATACACTTGACGCTTTTCTTCATTTCTAAAATGGCAACACTGTACCATATTAGGGTTCTATAAGTCGATTGTTCGAACAATCGACCTTTTGCTGAAAAAGTCGAAAAGTCGAAATCGACTTTTTGGTCGGAAAAAAGTCGAACAATCGATTATGTTATCTCAAAAGTCGAATAGTCGATAAAAGTCGAAAATAGTCGATAAAAGTCGAATAGTCGATAAAAGTCGACTTTTTAGAATGTTAAAAAAAATATTTAACTGCAACATTATACTAAAACTATTGCAATTTGGTACACTTGCATTTTTTGTAGTGTATGCTAATATAAATAATAAATAAATGTTTATAAATTAAAGCTTTTTTCTACACAACATTCTTCTAACTATTATCGCCTTGATAAATTTCATTTTTATTGCTAAACATTACAAAAGGCGCATCAATAAATGTAGAAACTATGGCCCATAATCATAGTCAAACACTAAAGTCGGTTCTTTTTAAAAACAACTTTAAAATAAAAAGTATGTTTTAAATTGAACCGATTTTATAGGGTTTTTACACTAGCGCACATCTAACATCTACCATCAATTTGGAAAGATGTTAACATCTTCCCATAATAATTGCACAGCGCTGAGTGCCAACATCAACATCTTTAAAAAATGTTCCTATCTCATTTCGTTCCACCTAACATCTTTCGATTATTCTAGTGTCCCCACTAATAAAATGGCATTTATATTAAGAAAAAAACGTAAACAAATATAATATTGTTACGAAATTGTACTTGAATTCAAATATAACGATTTTAACGGCTGATTTAAAAGTAGAATAATGCTTTCAAGTAACAGTGCTGTAAAACTGTAACATATCTGTGGGCATTGTTAAATAAAAGCTTTCAGTTGATTTGATTGTAAGTTGGCAACGCTGTATTCGAGTTCGAATAATCAGTTAAAGAACATTGTAGAAAGTACACCACAGATGGCGTATGATCTAGAATATTCGAACTCTGACAGTTAAAGAGCTTTCTAGATGGTAATGCAGTGTTATAAATAGTGGCAGAGGTTGCAGTCGTGAGTTGAGTTGATCAGAGATGCTTTTCGAAGAAACATCATCTAAGTGCCTTAAAGTGTGGTGTTTTTCAAGTAAATTCGTGTACATTATAAATTGTGTCTGTAATTCTGAGAATTTATAAACGTGTATAAAACAACAACAACAATATAAAACTAGCTGAAGTTGTTTTTAACTCGTTTAACAACAGCATCAGCTGTTCTTCGCCGAGTAAAAAAGTTCGTCACAAAGTAAAAAATGTGTAAGTTACAAGATATTGGTAGAGATTTTGCAATTATTGAACAGTTATCAATAAAATTAGTACCAAAATATCGTAATTATGATATTAATCTTATATTTTCCATTTTTGATATTAATCTTATCTTTTCCATTTTTCCATAACAAACAACTTTCTTTCTTTAGATGTCCCGGTTACTTTTATTGTTTCTGTTGTTGTTGTACATTTTAAAGAAATAAAGAGTTGTTACAATTTTCAAACTACTAAACGGCTTTTATTTGCATTAAAAAGTATCCGGTTTATTTAAAGGAAATAAACCAGCGTTTTGAAAAGGTTAAAACGTAACAATATAATAATGAGGGGACATTTTATTTGTTTGAAATTTGCTTGTGAAATTATTTTCTTATTTAATTTGATAGTATAAAAAAGAAAACCAGTCTCAATTCATTTTGTTTTCATAAAAACAATATGATTTTTAATATTTTTGCAATTTTACTGATGGTAGATGTTAGATGTTGCAAGTGTGAACAAATCTTTCAAGTTTTCAACATCTTCCATACGTTTCGCCAAAATGTACGTAAGTGTAAAAACCCTATTAACTGGGTGCCACCGCAAATGTAGAAAATGTTTTCACACAATATACAACAAAAAACAGACAAGTGGCAACGATGAACAGCTGACATACAACATTAAAAAAAATCCAAAAAACATAAACAATAAAAGTAACCGGGACATCTAAAGAAAGAAAGTTGTTTGTTATGGAAAAATGGAAAAGATAAGATTAATATCAAAAATGGAAAATATAAGATTAATATCATAATTACGATATTTTGGTACTAATTTTATTGATAACTGTTCAATAATTGCAAAATCTCTACCAATATCTTGTAACTTACGGCCATTTTCACAATGTACGATTATTTCATTTTAACCGGAAAATTAACTAACTGTCGGTTTGTTTAACGGGGACCATTTAACCAACGGTTACCGATTTGCGTTTCACCATCATTTGATTACTTAACCAAAGCATTCAGTAGAAAGTATGGCAATAATGCATACATTTGTTTACGAAAAATAGTGTAATGAAAGATTGAAATATAAAAAATTGTCTAAAAGACGGCATAAAAAATAATAGTTTGTGTTTTCTTAGTGGTATAATAAAAAAAACGTATAAAACTCAAAAATATGAAGGTACCTAACTATAAAATTTACAGAACAAACTGAACAACAATTACTGAAAACCAACAAGCAAAAGTGCACATTTGTTGTTTGGTTTGTAAGTGCAATATCCGGGTGGTATATGGATCACCTCGTGCAAAATTTACTTTTCTTCGCTTTACACTTTTAAAAATTATAAATATTACAAAAATATAAATGTTTTTCCATGTTCTTTTATTATATTTCTTACAATTAAGATGCTAACCGGCGAAATTTGTTCGGTTATATTTAACAGCAACTTTGTTGTTAAATAGTGTCAATTAAGAATTAATCGTAAATTGTGAAATTCAAATTAGCCTAACTTGCGGTTAAAGTTCACGTTAACTTTTAATCGTACATTGTGAGAATGGCCGTTAAACATTTTTTACTTTGTGACGAACTTTTTTACTCGGCGAAGAACAGCTGATGCTGTTGTTAAACGAGTTAAAAACAACTTCAGCTAGTTTTATATTTAGAGTCGACTTCAGCGTCAGAAGTATACTTTAACTTGTCTATGATAGACCTAAAGTCCACTCTTAAGTAAAGTCCAGTTTAATTCTCTTAAAATGTACTTTATTTTTGACTATGTATTTGTTACAAGAAGTGGTAAAAAGTTGAAAATAGTCGGAAAGTCGAAAATAGTCTAAAAAAGTCGAAAAAAGTCGATTTAACTAAAAAGTCGAAAGTACGAAAAGTCGACTTTATAAATTACCAAAAGTCGAAAAGTCGACTTTTTAAAAAACGAAAACGTCGAAAGTTCGAAAAGTCGACTTTTTAAAAAACGGAAAAAGTCGAAAGGTCGAAAAGTCGACTTTTTGTTTCAGCTATAGAACCCTATACCATATCTACACACAGTTACTAAAGTATACGTACGATTTACTTTTTGTACCTTTTTTTAAAAGTCTATATATTTAAAAATACAAGGCCTGGCTCATTCATTCACTCACTCACTCATTCACTGACTCATCAGTCATGAGTGAGTGAGTGAATGAATGAGACAGGCCTTGTATTTTTAAATATATATTTTTTTAAAAAAAGTCCCAAAAAGTAAATCGTACGTAAAATTTAGTAACTGTGTGTATGTCTATATTGGGATGCCACGTTTTGCTCACCAGACTTGGACGTTATTTAACTTCGTTACCTTTATCTTTTTGAAATATTAATTAAATTTCTTCGGCCACTTGACCTCATATGTGCTCATTGGTGTTTCCGAAGGTTTCCTGTTTAACAGGTGCTTATTGGTGTTTTCAACTGTCTCCTGTCTAAAGCTAGGTACTCTGTTCAAAATTTCGTGCGAAATGCTGTCAAACTACATATAAAATATTTGGAATGAAATATATGCGAAATAATTTCGCAAAAGCAGTACTCTGTTTTTATTGTGGAAACATGTGAAATAAATCTGGCAACCTTATTTTTCCACACGAAATAACATACGCAGCACTTCTTTCGCACGAAATTAATACCAACAGCTAGCTGTCAAACAGCATGTAAAATTTTTCGCATGAAAAAACCATAATTTTTCGCAAATATGAACAGAGTACTAGGCTTAACCGGGGATTTCTAACACAAAAGAAAAGAAACGTACTATGAACACAAAACCCGGCTCGCACTAATTTATTTTAAATTAACACATAGAATTTTTGCTGATCCTTTTGTATTTGCCCGGCAACTAAAAATAAAAGTACATAAACACTAACACAATTAAAACCTTAACAAAAAACAGATACCGGTGCATAATATTACACACAATATACAGCGGAATGGTCAATGCACGCTCTCCTTTGGCCTTGAAATCTAATGCATTTCCACTTAGGGACAGTGAGTAAATATTTATACACGAGACACAAGTAAGTAATTACAAATTTCTAATTTATTTTCTTATTTTTCAGGACAAATATAAATCAAAGAGACTACCCAGCTAGCATTTTCAATCGTCGAAGAGTCCACTGGGAATCTCATGAAGTGCGTTTTTGATTGTCGACGAGCGCATTTTTTAATCACAAAAGATTCTTGCACGGGAGTAACTGTTTCAGCTGCTGATTCTTCTGTAAGATTCTTCCACAACACAGCGAAAGACGCTAACATTAATCGTAGAGAGAATCGTTTGAGATTTGTGTAGAGATTATCTAAAGAGTATTTAATAAAGCATGCCAAGAATCGTATGAGACTCATGTAGGGATTATCTTACAACTCGTGAAATGCTCAGCCGTATAATTCTAATAAGATTAAAATCATCGAATAGATTTTAATCTTAGTTTTTAATTTCACAAACACTTCACTTTTTAATTACAAAATTACCAACTGAACTCTTTGTTTTATGATCTCAGAAAATTAACATTGGGTGAGTGTACTTCATTTTTGCAGGTCATGGAAGTAGTCAGTTGTAAAAAATCAGCGTGATCTTGTGGTAGACTTTTTCTTGTGATCTGTTAAAAATTATTTCTTTTCTAAAATCACGTGTTTTAAACTTCATTAATTTAATTTTAAAGTCAAATGGGAATATTTTTCTATTGAATAACACATGCAACAATATAGCATATTTAGTGTATATGTTTAATTTTATAATAATTTTAATAAACCACTTGGTCGGCTAATGTGGTATAGCTAAAAATTTCACACAAATGATATGCCAAAGAAAGGTGAAGTAAGAAAATGGGCAGCATAAGATTTGAACAAAGCTATCTGAGCTATTATAAACAACGAGATGGACATTATTTTCGCATTATTTTCAATGTCTTTTATGTCTCCTACGAAGCGAAAAATGTATTGAGGAGCTTCTGGTAAGTTTGGTCAGCCGCCAACTTTAACCGCATCCATTGAAAATGATTTAAATAAAACGCAACTCATTCACAAATTAAAATAGTATTTTTTAATGGCTAGTTTATGGTTTTTTTAATCTTTTTCCGAAATTTGAACTTAAACTACTTTTTCACTTTCATGGATGTAAACCTAACACTTGCAGTAGAACACCAGCTGAGAACTGTTTCAATCGAATTAAGATTCTAAAAATTATAGTCAAATATAAAATAGGTATACCACATTACCCGAACTTACTCTACTCGTCAGATCATCATTAGAAGATTCTGTTAAGAGTTGTATACACAATTGTCTAAAAATTAGCCAATGCTAGCTGGGTAACTACATGGACAAATTGTACACAGATATACTTTACATTATTGATACTACACACTACACACAGGCTATCAGACATTATGCAACACTCCAAACTGACAATTGAACTTTAACAGTCATTTTCAGGACGAACGCATATAACTCTGACAACTCGACAGGATATCAGACATTACATTAAACACTGAAAAATTACTAAAACAAACTCAAACAAGAAAGGAAACGAATACAATACATTTGGGGACACTACAAGTCACTCTCAAGCTACTGCTATTCCTTCCGATATGTAAAACTTCCCCGATCATTATATCCAAGAATTCCACTTCATATGTATGTTGTATACATATATATTTGGGAAGCAGCTTAAGTTGACACATTTAACTGGGCGCCATATTGTTACGGAACTGTTAGCCTGGCGAGGTTTCCAAACTAACTCGGGCATGTTTTAGATCTCAGGTGGTTCCAACCCTTTCACCAGCCGCGTATCCACACAGTTATGCAAATGTAAAAACTACACTGAACAGACACGACACTAGTGTTGCCAGTATTATTTTTCCAAAAAGCGGGACAATTTTAAAAATAGGTGAAAAATGGCGGGATTTTCAAAACTTCCGCGGGACAAAAGATAAACAATTATGCCTCATAACACTGTACTTTTCCGAAATTGTAAATTTATGCAATAAATGTAGAAATCTTATATAGATTCTATTAATAGAGTTAAATTAAAGAAAATTTAGTCCTGTATAAAAAATATGTAACATGTTTTGTTCGTTTGTTTGCTACTTTAACTACTTTTTCTGTCTCTATACTTAAGAAAGATCCGAATGTCATTGGACCTAGTTTGAGCTGAAATATTAATACGAACAAATTTAGAGGAATATTTTCAAAATTGTTTACAAATCTCTAAAGGTTTGGAATTGGCCAAATCCGTAAGCTCAAAAACGAAATAAAGTGGCAGTGTTTTTAGTATTTAATTTATTACTTTAACTCTTTCGATTTTGCAATCGATATTGTGCCATCGATTTTTCGATAGTTTTTGGCATGAGGAAAAACAATTTCCACTACGACATATCAAAAAAATAATTTTTATTATTTTAGGTCTTTTTAGTAGGTAATAAAACCTTAAACTTGAAAAGCTAACAAGTGAGGACATACAAATAAAATTAATTTTAAAGCGTAATCAGTTTTTTTCTAAACCCATTAAAAAATTAAAATCGCACAAAAACTGATTGAGTTACTGTTCGTTATGTTGACGAACATCACTGAAAAAAAATTCTGAATAACTTCTGAATTAGAGGGTGTTTCTCAACAAGACCCACGCTAGGTAGTCTTCCAAGTTTTTTTCACTGTCGCACAGTGAATTACAATAGTTAAAAATATATTTGAAAAAATTATTTACACAAAACCAAAATTAACATTTTCTCAGTAATTTTTTTAATGTCCAGTTTTTTTTTTTGATTTGTCCATCTTTTTAAAGCCAAATGTCCAGCTATTTGCGAATCTGAATCTGGCACCCCTAATTCCGAACCAAAAGAAGTGATCATATTTTGAGGATACTCTGTTCCAAAATGAAGCGTATTCCAGAGAGAGCGTTCTGCCTCGAACGAGAGAAATAATAGTCGGACGGGGCAAGGTCTGGACTATAAAGCGGGTGAGGCAAAACTTCCCAACCACTTCAAACGAATCAGTTGTATTCGGTACAGGTTCCCTGTGATGGACTGGTCAGATGACAGCAGCTCATAATAGATAGGAATCTTTTGCTCCCTCCAAATACAGATAATTACCTTAGCGCCATGGATATTTGACTTTGGTGTAGATTCATATGGTTCACATGCGATCCCTTACGATTCGGGTTATCGCAATGGATCAATTTTTCATCGCAAGTAATTATTCGGTGCAAAAATGATTTTCTTTTATAGCGTTGAAGCAGCATTTCAGACATAAAAAATCGTCTTTCAAAACCCAATTTCCATGTAGCTCCCAATGAATGAAAAATCTTCTTGGAGTTATGTTTCCAATTCTTGGGTTTCAAACTTTTTTCGGTAGGTAGATACATTTTTAATTATTCTGAGTCGATTGATTATTAAGATCCATTATTTTTGAGCTACACAAACATATGTAGAAATGCTGTTTTAGAATTTAACATACATTGAATAAATACTTACACTCGGGAAATACATACACATCAGTTCCATTTAATTGTTTTGTTGAATTTTTTATAAATTTTCAACGTAAAAGTCATTTACAATTTAAATATTTAATTCAAAATCAACTGTTTTTTTAAACTAAATATGAAGTAGTTGTTAGATGTGGGAATTACGAATCCCTAGCGGGACGCGGGATTTTATGACTAAAAGCGGGACAATCCCACTTACCATACCACACGAAGAATGTCCAGGGACACGTGTTGGTCTCTATGATGCCACCCAACCATGTCGTAGGCGCATCCGCTTCACAATTCCTACGACCCAAAATACTACATAAATGTTCAACACCATAACCATCCCAGACGTATTGAGGGACATTTTCCTAAGGAAAATTCGACTGCAACACAATTGACTAGCAAACTCTTTAGTTTCCCTTTTGGAGTTATGCTTTAAAAAATGTGAGCTAGTTGGACATGATCCTGAATTCAAGTACAATATAAACGAATTAAGAACTTTTTTATATCGTTCATTAATTCGGGTTTTAAAATTTACTAAACTAATTTTTTAGTAAATGAATTATTCACTTTTTCAAAAATTATTTATAACAAATTGTATTATACCCGCAAGTTCTATCAACGTTGCCGAATCTTTGCTTAATCAAGTAGTTTTAGGGAATTACACAAATCTGTCCAAAGTTTGATATAATTGGCAGTGAACTAATTTGAAATCAGACAGTGCACTATTGACGCATTTATGAATACGCAAAAAGTTGATTACAATGTTAGACAAAGATATCCAACGATGTTTAATATCATGTACAATCACTTGTACATATTCTAAGATCATGGCCTTCGTCTATTTCAACGTAATCATTATAAATGTCATTCTCAATATCACTTTCGACCGTTTCAATCACATTCGCCATCACTTTCAACACCACTTTAATCCAAGTTAATATTTTGATTATTAATTGCAATTCTGCTAATATTTCGCCAGCATATGTTCACACCACAGCCGACCCGTCATGTCTAGACCCTAAAATGTATGTTTCGAAATCAATTCTAAAATTAGTCAGCCTTTTTTACAAAAAACAAATATTTTATTTCGTACATTGTAACATTTTGAAAGACATGTTTTTAGAATTGTAACTTCTTGCTTTAATATTTATATAATTATAGAAGTAGCTATCGGACCACTCATCTACAGTGACCGAAAGACTCCCTTTAACTATCTTTAGTTATTTGTCGAATTTCAAAAACAATACAATTTTTGTAAGTCATTATTACTTATTTAAATTTGGAATTATGAAAAATTTTAAGCAATTTAATAAATTTAAATATATCTGTATATTTATTCGTTTTTTTCGATTATTCTACACAAAATTCGGATTATTCGTTATTAGAAAATGGTAATTTTTAAATTGTTCGAATATTTATTCGTAAGAAATTATTCGATTAATCGAACGATCATTATTCGAATGAATACCCTAGTATACACGGTTGTCAGATATTCAATATTGTCAGAAAAATTACCAGAAAATGTGTAACTACTAGGGTATTCAATTAATCGGGTTTCTGGTTTAATCGGTTAATCGAGCAAATAATTAACCGAGGTTTATATTTATTCGGTTAATAATCGGTTAATTTAAAATTATTCGATTAACCGAATAATTTCTATTTTCATTTTAAATTGAAAATACAACAACGAATTTTGTGTACAAAAACAGCAAATAAGGTATTTGAGATAATTTTTTTAAACATATCGCCTATTTGCTGCAACAACGTCATAACTTAAAATCCGTGTTTTATGAACTGTTCTATAATCTTTCATATAGTTTCATCAGTTTTCAAAAAAGTCAATTATTTTTTGTGTGAGAGTGTTTTTTTGTTGTAAACATCAAAATTAAAATTCATGTTTTCTCGTATATTTGATAAGTAAAAATTTGGGTTTAATACAGATTAGAAAGATATTAACATCTACTATTTATATTTCTGAAATCGCATGATTTGTATAATTTAAACGATTTTTTTCTTTAGATTTAATAAAACTTTTCTTGGAAAAAAACTCTCTCGCTGATTGTATATGTTGGAGAAATCAAAAGCATGATAAGGAATATTCATTTTTGAATTGTTTTAGATTTTGATCAATTTAATAGTTTCGTTTAGTTATGATAAAAGACTCATTTCAAAAAAAGTTTCGTCCATACATGTAAATACAAACAAAGTTTCAAATACATGCAAATTAAATATGTCAGTTGTTATACATACTCACTAATCATGTTTATTGGATGTTCAAAAATATCTAATTTTAATTTGAAATTTGTCTTTGAATTGAAATGGAAAAATAAATACAAAAAAATTGTTTAAAGTGCAAAAAAAAAGGAATTTCGGTTAATCGGTTAATCGAAACAAATTAATCGGTTTATTTGTTATTTGAAAATCGGCAATTTCAAATTATTCGAACAGTTAACCGCCCAAAATTAATCGGTTAACCGATTAACGGTTAATCGATTGAATACCCTAGTAACTACGGTGTGAACTTACTATTTTATGTTATTAATATCAATACAAAGCTGCCTACAATTTTTGTATTGCAACGTTAGAAAAAACATTGTCAGTACATTAGCGGAGTTCAGTGTTTGATGCGTATGGTCTTGTGAAAGTGAAAGTGCAAATGTAAAATACTGTAGCTTTTGTTTGCAATCCAACAACAAAACACACAAAATTGCAATATTAGCATCATTGCTTTTGCGCAATACTAAAACTGTATAGCTTTTTTTGCTACGTGCATTGCATAGCAAAAAAAAACAGCTGACATTTGTAAAAAACAAACTTATATATACCCTTGCCACTCATGGTGAAGGGTATAATAATTTGATAGATTTATACATATGGAATCTACTAGACGTGATCTACAAAAAATATTGCTTTAGCCACATATTATATATTATAGTTTACGAGTTATTCGCATTTGAAAAGTAAAATTTTATTTTATTTACCTACCTTGTTCTTTTTTTGCTAATAACGGATTCAATTCTTTCCGATTTTCTTTAAATGTCTTTTTTGAATTAACAAAAAGTCAACGTTATGTTCATTCAAACTTAAAAAAAGTTTTTTCCCCATTTTTTTTTTCGAAAAAAGTACTTATGTAAATTAAACAGAAAATAAGTAAAAGGTTCATAAATAATGTGTTTATATATTTCTGAATGATAACATTTCGGGATATATGATAAAAGCAAAATCATATCTAAATTCGTATTATTGCGTGGTTCAGAGCCTTCCGAAGTAGACCTATTTTTTATGTAAATTTGAACTTTAGACAATATTTTCTCCAATCGCATAGCTGCTTTCAAAAAATTAAAACCTGTTTCGTATGTCGCAATATATTCTTCAATATCGTGCAAAGGAATTTTATAGCCCCGAGCTTGGTGCCTTCAATATATCCATTGTCAGTACATTGTGAAACAATAATATTGTTAGACATCTGACAATCGTAAACACATTACATACGTTGCCATTGCCAGATTATTGTAAGATAATTGTCTGACAATTTTTATTGTCAAATGTGATTTTATGCATCATGACAATGCACATTAGGTTAAACGGCTACCAAAACTGTTTCACTTTTAATGCCATTTTGTAACTAATACTCCAAATTTTATTTCATTGGACAACACCCAGTCAAAGAGATTGCATTGTAATCACTTAATAAATTTTGTTGAAAAGCTCGCATTGCTTTCAAAGATTCAATTTCCAGTTTAAATAATTTCGCGAGTTATAAAGAAGAAATTGAAAATGGAGAATAAATTAAGTAAGTATTAATGTTTTTTGTTAAAAAAGGTGATAAATTTGTTGGACTTGCCACTTTTTTAACATAACATTAAAAGTGCTGCGACTGTATTCAAAATGTAACTTCGTGGAAGCTTTTAAAATTTCGGCGAAGATCCGCGGATTGAATGCAATCACAAATGAATATATTGAAATGTTATAAAGCAATTTTCATTTACATTCAATAGCAATTTCCATAGAATAATACCATACTTTTTAGGTTATTGCGTTCTAAAAAACGCAAAGTTGTTCAAAATTTGGCTTAACGAAAATTAAAAAAATAAAAATTTTGATGCCGTTTTCAAAGATGAAGTGGAGAAGCATATAACGCAAACAATACATTATTTATACCCTACACCACCATAATGGGGAGGGTACAATGCGTTTGTGCAGATGTTTGTAACGTCCAAAAATATTAATTTAACACCCACCTTAATTTGGTACATATAATTTTTCGGCCCAAGGATGATGCCTATTGAAACTGGCTGAAATTGGTCCATTATTCCACCTAGCCCCCAAACAATTGTCCTCCCCAAATTGGACTTTATCTTTCATAAATGTTTAATTTATATATATATATATATATATATATATATATATATATATATATATATATATATATATATATATATATATACACAAATTTCGATCCAAATAAGTTTTATATATGTATACGGTGTTCAACTCCGTGAACTCTCTGATGTCAATCAAAAAAACTGCAGCCAACTTCAACAAAACAAACACATCAGTTGTGATTGTTCTGTAGCAAAAACAGCAAGTGCTTATTAAACCCTAAAGTGCAACTTAATATTATAAAATTTGGTTAAAACTTAATACTAAATATCCTAAAATTACAAATAATTAAAACCTAAGGTTAAAAACATTTAAAATCTAAAAAGCTCTTAAACCTAAATACCTATATTTTAAAACCACAAAACTAAATATAAAACCTTAAAAAACTAAATTATAAAAACCTTGTGAATATAATAAAACCTACAATATAAACATAAATCTCTAAACTAAAACTCAATTGTATGTTAACCAAAATCCTAAATAAGAAAATAAATAATTTGAATACATTAACCTAAAATTGAAATCCAATTGTTCAATTCACAACTGACGTTGTACAGTCGTATGAGTTTTAAGTCGTCTGAATGTACAATAGTTGTACAAATGTTGTTGATAATTACTATATAAATGTTTTGTACAACACCTACAACATTTTTACATATGTTTTTCGAATGTTGTATGAAAATTTATATATTTATATATTAATAGAGTTTGGAATGTTTTTTTTATCATCTTCGTTTGGAATTGTCAAGGCTCGGCAGGGTAAACTTACGATTTGGCGAAATTTGTGTTCACAACCACAATAGTTGTAACATACAAAGTACAACATACAACTAGGTTATGAATTGGACAAATATTTATTTAATATATATTGCACTTCCCCTTCAAAGGTTTGTTGACCCAACAAATATACATACATATATATATAAAGTCCCTTATATACCCTACCCTTTCTAACCCGTAATAAACATACGGAATTCATGTCACATAATTAAATTTAGTCATAGCTCCCAAACAAGACCCGCTTCCGAAAATCACTTTAACGTGCATAAATCTCTTAAAAATGGTAGTATTCAACAGAAATAACTTTCATATAGACATAAATCACACGACCTAATTTCATGGCGATCGGTCCATAATTGGTCATAACTCCCTTATAAGGCCCACTTCCGAAAATTACTCACGAATATACATTATTGAAATTTTAAAAGAAAAATGATAAAGGCAAATGACACCCTTCCCAAAGTTTCGGTGCAATCTATTTTACTTCATATTGCTGAAAGAATTGTTGAGATGCAATGAAAACGGAGAAGACGAATTTTTTAAGCTCCGAATTCATATTAAGCTGTCGATACTTCAGATCCATTAATTTCCACATCATTTTTAAATAGGCGCTTACAAAAGTGGAAACGTTCCACACTTCTACTTGAAGTAATTGAACAGTGAACCCATGGAAGAATTTCACCTTAGCCACCAAGTCGATGGAATTAATGAAAGTGAAGAGGACATTTTTATTAATGAAATTACTAATGTATCATGTTTGCATTAATGGTTACAAATTCAATTTTTTTAATAGTGTTATTCTTACTTATGAAATTCTTTCAGGTTTTGGTTTGAATACTACACACAGAAAACAGATTCGTAGTAGCAACCGAATTTGTTGCCAATCGAATCATTCCACCTTAGTGGCCGAATTTTACAGCTGTGGCTACAAAATTTTAGAAGGGGTAACACAATTTTGGTTGCTACAACCAAAATTCTTTTTTAACAACATACTTTCTGTTAATAGAACCGAAAAATTGTATGTGTGCAACCGAATCATTCGATTGGCAACAAATTCGGTTGCTACTACGAATCAGTTTTCTCTGTGTATGATTTTGTAGTCGTTATTAATTTTGCACAGAAAAAGTGGATAAAAACATATAAAAAAGTATGTTCGGTTAATACCCTCACTATAATTTATTTTCGTGAATGATTTTCGGAAGAGGGCCTTATATGGTAGCTATGACTAATTATGGACCGATCGTCAGGAAATTAGGTGACATGAATTCAAAATATGTATATAAAACTATTTTGGAGAGAAATTTGTGTAGATACCTATATAAATAAACTATTAACGACCGTTAAAGTCCAAATCCGGGAGACCATTTGTATGGGTGCTTGTTAAAATAATGGACCACATTTTTTTATAAAATATGTTTATATAGTATGTTTATCTAATTTTAGGCTACCTTACTTTCAATATGTTTACTAAAAAATGCTTATTTTCCAGTCATTTGATTAGTACATTCTGTTTATTGCTGATAATGATTTATGAGAGACCTAATTATCAAGGTGTTATTTAAATTATTACTTGTATCTAGTTTTAGTGAAGTAACTGCCTTCAATAAGATTACCGTGTTAAAATAATGAGTTAAAATGCAATTGCGTCAGTAGTTAATTACCAGAATTTATCAAGGTTGGCTACCGATCCAAAACGGTTAAAAGGCAATGATAACGCTAATTTGGATTATTTCGGTAACGGTACCTTATCGGTAAAGGTATAATTTTGAGTTGAACACTATATTTAAACAATAGAAAAACAGTATACGTAAATATAAAATTTATTTAAAAACTTACCACGTCAATTAATTGAGATAATTTCAATTTTATGCAAACTTTAAGAACATCTGTTGTATTGACCACCGGTCTGACCAGCTTATTGTAGTTACTCAGAAGGTCGTCATATAGACGCTTGGCATCCGGATTTCCGGCAACGGCTCCATGTACCATTAGAGCAGACAATAACCATGCTCTAATGGTTTCACCGGTCGTTGGTTTCATTTTATATGTGTTATGTAGAATTAAGATTTAGATAGTGTTATACAATGAAAGGTTTCGTTTTATGTTTATGACTCGAAATAATCATATTTAGACGGAACGATAATTTATTTTAATCTATTTTATATAAGAATCCATCTGTTAATATACCGTGGTGGCCAGCTATTTAAGGACAAATTCACTGTGATTTTCAATTCATTTTTATAATATTTCCACAAATTTGTATGCAAAATAAATGTTTTATAACATACAAGTATGATCTTTCTACAACTTGAAAAATTATTTTTTTTAAGAAACATTTTTGTTAATTTTTATATAATTATCTTTTTATTATTAGAAAATATTCAGACCATATTTTATCTTTTTAGTTCCACTTGTTTTAGACATATCATCTTATTAACAGCGGATATACGCTGAGGCGGGTCAACTTTTTTAACATATTTTTATTCATACCTGTTAAATCGATTTTCGAAACATTTTTTGAACAACACAGAATACTAATTTCATACCCCTAGGTCCTTTCGTTTAGACACCAACGCACTTAAAATTCTGTCGATAACAAAAATTCAAATATTAGCCCCTAAATAGCTGGCCACCATATTTTTCTAAAAATCCTTTTATTTGAACAAAGGATATTAAACCAAAAAATATTAATTGAACAATCAATATCTTCCATTTTATAAAGATTTTTCACAATTATAAACAATTGTATGGTTAACAATAAGGGGATCCCGAGATAATAAACATTTCAAACTAATTTCTTAGTATTTCGAAGAATAATGAATAAACTTCAAATGTATTTTTAGGCATATCTTTGTATCTTTGAGTACAACACCAAAAACCCCTTTTCCGAAGGAAAACAATAATCCTTTAACTCTTTGCGGTTTGGTGGTTTACTAACCACATTTTCTATAGTATTTAAAACATAGTTTATTGGCCTCTATTATCATTTTGCTAAACAATTATATTTTTTGAAGACATCGTTTATGATTTTTTGCAAAACTTTGCCGTCAGGGTGCTGTGGTTAGATAAATATATTAATTTGAAAATATTGTAAAAATCAGTTTTTTTAAGAGACCTTCTTTCACTCATTCAATAAAAAAAAGCACAGAGTGTTTATTGTTCAAGGAATTCAGTGTTACTTTGATATTTCGGTTTTTTGGTTAGAAAATTTAGTCAAAAATATTCGATTTCAAAAAAATATATACGAAACAAATTTTTTTTATCATAGTTATTTTTAATGCCAATCGCCACGGTGCACAGAGGGATTTTGGTGTCAAAAAGTCAATTTTCAAACACTCAATTTCAAAAATCAAATGATGCAGTTTTGTAGAGAAATGTTTAAAGATGAAATGTACACTTATAGTTTTAAGAAAAATTTTATTTTATTTTTAAAAAATTTAAGTTAAGTCCATGCAAGGGTGTTAAGCAAAAATTTACTTATATTTTCACGCAATTCAGTGGTTTATATATGTATAATTTTCCTAATAATACCATTTACCTTTAACATATTTGAAAAATATAACATTTCTCCATAAATAAAAAAAAAAATTATGGGGATATCATAAACCGTTAAGAAGATATGCCCAAATCTATAAACCTCTAAAAATTATTTTATTTTTGATTTTCCATGGGAAAAAAATGTAGCCCCACTTTCCCCTAAGCTGTTTTTTTAATAAAATGAAAGTTGGGAGTGTCTTGTTTCGATTAAAAAAAAATAGTTTTCGGAACAGGATGAAAACTAAAAATTTTTTTTCGAATAATAAACGAAATATCATAAAAATTCTTATCTATGTATGGGTTTCGTGGCCGGTGGGCGTGACCGATTTTATTGAAACTCGGCATGCGTTCTTTTTTTATTTCAAAAAATATACGTACCAAATTTCTAGACTTTTACTTGGATAGGAAAAATTTTATGCGAAAAAATCGATTTGGATTGTATGGGCGTGGTCGATTTTGATAAAATTTTATTTTTTTCTTAGTTTGGTCCATATAATTATCGGTGCCAAATTTCAGCGCTTACGACCACTCTTTATAATTCTGTGCGGTGCACCGCGGTGGTTAGTAAACTAACCACTTCACTCCACAAAAAACCTTGGAATCGGGTGTTTTTTTCATGTTTTGATAAATTTTTTCTTACTTTTTATAATAAACTGACCTTGATTAAAGTAAAAATGCAATTGTTTTCATTTTAAACTTATACACAAAAAAGCGTGGCTGAAAGAGTTAAGCAATCATATTTTAATAATAGCTCATAATGTGAAGATAAATATGTATGTCACAAACATAAACTGATACCATAAAATATTCCTTAAAAATATCATAATATTTTGAATTTTACTTATATTTTGGAAATATTCATCAAAAATTAAAAGCAAATATTCTATGTAGTAGCCATTATTTATGACTAGAGTTTTTCACAGGAATTCCCAGAACGAGAAATCCCGGGAATTCCGCAAAATTTTCAATCCCGAAATCCCGGGAAATTGTGCGAGAATTCCCGGGAATTATTTACCTTAGTTTTATGTGAGTTTTTGAACTTGATATTCTATAAAAGAAGCTTAAAGCTTCAGGACAAATGCTGAAGATTCATACACGAAAAAAGATTTAATCCAAATAGACCAATAACAAGTTCATTATTCAAATTATTCCAAAAACTCATGAATGCTCCACCTTCCGTGGAATTGAATTTTGTTAAATATTATTGGATTATCAACCAGTTTTAATTAACATCTTTACTTAATTTTTGATTTAATAAGCATATATATTTACCTAACGAAGATAGAACAAAATCTAATGGAAATTGCAGCCATTCCGATACATAAGACAAATGGTGAAAAGTTTGTACATATATAATCAAAATTAGAAATCGTATCAGTTTATCTCTTTCCTGCGGGAAATTTCTGTAAATTGTCTAAAAGCACTTGTGAATACAATATAAAATCAAAATTATTGGATATTTTATTTGTATCCAATTACACTTTTTAGATTTTTAACGAAGTCTACATTCTTAAAATTGAATAATTTGTTCTAGGCGGGAATACCCGGGGTCCCGGGAAATTTCAAAATGAATTCCGTTTTCCCGGGAAATGAAAAAGTGCGTGAAAAGAAAAACTCTACTTATACATCCTTAGAAACTCATTTCCATATTTTTCCTAAAAATTAGTAATAAGTAATCATACTAATTATTACAATGAAAAACTTTCAAGGATTAATATTCGACTATGTTTTAAAAAATTGGACAATCAGTTATTAAAATCAGAGTACGGAAATAAACAAATCGAAACGTTTGCTATCGTTTTGTTTTTGTTCTTTGCAGTGAGTAAAACAAAAACCAAACATAAACAATGAGAATGATTGTCCCATTTTGTTTTGTATTGTTTTTGCTCATGAGCGCAAACTGTTCATTAATATAAACGTACGCAGCTAGAAAAGAAAAGAGTAAAGGTAGGGTCACACATGACAAATATTTGACGAAAAGGACGTAACCACTAACTAGAATATGTTTGAATTCGTATATTTATTTCAAACACTTATTTTACTTAGTATGAATCAAAATAAAAAATTTAGTTTTATTTTTTTATTTGATGCTGTTTGATCTTACAAAACACCTGCAAGAGTAAACACGTCAAACAAATTTGTGTTAAAAAAGTGGTTATGATTTTTTGAGTAAATATTTGTCATGTGTGACCCTACCTTAAGAACAATATTGAAACATTCTGATAAAAAAGTTTAACAAACGTTTGGTAATTGATTTACTCATTATAATAGAGAATGCAGTACAAAAAAAAACAAAACGAATAAAAAATACGTTTCTCTATCTGTTTTGTACTCAAATGTACGATTGTAACGGTAACTTAAATAATGCAGATGAGTGAAAAGCTAATTGTTACGTTCGTTTTCTCTCTTTGTCACTTGAAAAGTTTTTGTTTTGTTTTTGCTCATGTACAATACAATATAAAAATTTTGATTTGTTTTGTACATTTTGCAAACGTTTGCGAAATGTTTTGTTTGTTTTCATACTCTGATTAAAATATGCACAACAAACGTATTGTATATAATTATTTTAAAATATATGGAAGATAACGCATTTCTATAAAACAAGCTTTAAAATCGACTATTCATTAGCTTTAATATGGGATTAAAAATGATTAAATCTGGCTAAAGCTGGCCACACACGGATGATTTGTGAGTCCGATTTGTTCGTGTTCGACTTGTTAATGGGGCTGTGCGCGAAGAAAATCACAAGTAATTGAAAATTTTCAATCACAAATCAGGGTCCAAATTACCGCATTCGATATCGAGAAAAATTGATCGTAATTTTCTTATTTGAGATTATGGCATTCGATATCGAGCAAACAATTTAATACATTTTATCATAATTTCGATATCGAAATCATTTTTCGATACGATAGCTCATTCGATCACGAATGCGGTAATTTGGCCCCAGGCGAACAAATCATTCCGTGTGTGGCCAGCTTAAGCTACTTTACTCACAACAAAAACGATCAGCTGTTCCGTTAAATATTCTGAAATTCTGAAGAACTTTTAATTTAGTTTGACCATAGAAAACGTGTATACAAAATATTATTGAATTTGTTGACATATGTTAATATAAGTGTACATCTAGATCATTATCTATATACATATCATAATTACTTTTTTATCAGTTTATAACATAAAACTAACTATTCTTTGAATGAACCATTGCATTATAGGTAGTGTTTATAAACCGGTTAACCGAAAAACCAGTTTTTCTTCAAAATCTCGGTTTTTGCGAACCGGTTAATATAAAATGTTGATTTTCGGTTAACCGATTTATCCGGTTTATATCATTCGGTTAAACGGTTTTTAAAATTTGTGACCGAAATTAAAAAATAAAAAAGTTTTGGTGAATTTTTTATATTCATTGTATTCAGATTATACCAATTATTTCGTCTGATTTGAGACCTAAACTGCTGATATACAATATAAACCTCTTTCGATACAAATTTTTAAGAACTACAATTATGCTAAATTGTATAGGACGATGAGTTTACTTAAAAACTTTTTCAGAATCAATTGCACATAATGAAACTATTAAAAATTAACATTTTAAAAACGAATTAGAATATTCAATCAATTGGGGGATTCAAACGGTCTGCTATTAGGTCGTATTGTCATAATGTCGTAAAATATTTTTTTAGTTAAAAGAAATTCTTGTGATGAAAACAAAAAAAGTGTTATTTTATGGCAAACCAATAAACATAGTTCAAAAAGTCTTATTAGTTTATAACTTTTTTGTTTGAAACCCAACAAAAATTTGTTTAAACTAAAAAAATATTTTATGACATTATGGCAATACGTCCTAATAGGAGACCGTTTGAATCCCCCAAATATTGAAAAAGAAAATCCTAAACATTTAAAATCAAATGCTGAAAGTCGTTTGAAGCAAGCAGCAATCTGACAAAAAATTTATATTGTCTTTATAATACTTTACTGACGATAAAGCCAACATCTGTGGAAAGCGAAATAGTTTTATCGGTGACTGGAAACTTTGCCACTAAAATAAGAAATCGGATGACAGATGACTTATTGAATTATCTGGGAAACCCCAAACACTAGTTATAAGATATAATCAATGACTCAGTATTTCGATTCCAAAATGTTTTGATTTTGTATGTTAAATACATTGAAGTGTTTTCTTTGACAATTGGTATTTTATCCATTACTTTTTTGATTCCCAGGAATCGGGAAATTTTTTTATAAACACAGCCTCTAAAATTAGTAAACAACTACAAATTATTTGATTTTTTTTAAGTTAATGGAAATCCTAAAAACTATCCATCGACTAAAACTCATAAGTTTCTGTTTGAGGTAGATTGGGCTGAATAATAGATTATTGCATCAGTTTTTTATTCTGCATTGGTAAAAAAAATGGTGGGAAGCTATGTTCTAATTGATTGAGAGCAATAATTGTGATATCAACAAATATTATCAAATAATTTATAAAAAAATAAAACAAAAGTGCAACTGAAACTTCTTCTAGACCGAACTCGTTATTTCTGTTTAAAAAACGGCCGATTGCTATTATTTTATATTTCCCAATAATTCGGCAGGCCGGTTTTTGTTTGCATCTGGTATAAGATTTCTTTAATTAAGAACTTATTTGAATTTTTGTAAACAATGTAAACAAATTAGTCTAACTTTTTGTTTTGCTTCGCCTGTTTGTTTTACTTCTTGAACATATTTTCTTGTTTTTGTAGATGTTTACACCCCATTAAGGATACAGAGACCAATTTGCTGATAGGTGATGCTATAATGCACACTCTTTATGGACAGCTGTTATCTATAAATTCATATTGATATCTTGAAACGCAAATGGCGCATAATTGGTCACACGCTGCGCATGCCTTCAGATGACACAGACCGTTACACACCTGGCGCCTACAACTGAACATCGAAGTTAGCCGTAGTGATCCAAGGTGGAGAGAAGTAAAACAAATACCATCAAACCGAATCGAATGGAATAGATTCATTGTGGTCCTTTGTTACTAATAGCAAGCACAGGACATAATAAAAACATATCTTCTAAAGGCCTAATTAGTTTATACGATCCGTTCCGTAACGAATTAGCTGTTTTGTGTTTAGCTTATGGGAAGTTGTGTATAGTGAACTTGATATTTGTTAATGAGCAATTTTTGTTTAAAATATATGATTATACTAGCTGTCCCGGCAGACGTTGTTCTGCCATAGCTCACGCAAAGTTTGAATAGTACTCCAGATATGCAATAATAAATTTTTACTTTGTATGGGAGGTGCCATGCCCATTGTACCTACTCAAACACACACAACAAATTTCATCGAAATCGGCCCAGCCGTTAAGGAAGAGTTCAGTTACTAACATACGTACAGAAGAATTATATATATAAAGAAGATAAAGAATATTATGTAAACAAAGGACAGAAACTTAAAATACACAAATATTGTAATTGTTCAAATGAATAAATGTAAAATAATATTAAACACTTAAAATATGTTTATAATTAGATTTCTCTGCATTAAATACATATTTGCTTTTAAATGAGTTTGTTTGTTAATGAAAATTATGTAAACCAATGTCAACTTATCGTTTTTATACATGTCGAAGTACTTGTATAAAATATAATAAATTGTATTTTTACTCTCTAAATTAAAGTTACTGGATAATTTTTACTTAAAAGTAAGCGAAAATCATTCTGCGGATGAATTTAACATTGACAAAAGGATGAACATTAGACTTGGGTAGTTCATGAACGAACTAGTTCAATTGAACGATTCCATTATTTGAACTAAATGAATTAGTTCAAATCGTATGCTCACTTAGTTCAGTATTGAACTATGAAATAAAATGGTTCATATGTACGCTCTTAACTTAATGCGTGTTTTCGTTGTTTTTCCCTGCTTCTTTTTATACGAATTCTGACATAATGCCGAAAAGATAAGGATCATAATGGATAGAATCTCAGAATTATACGGCAACTGACAGTAAATTAAAAACCCAAGGAGCATTTTAGCTCTAGTATCATATCTGTTGTTTCAGTTCAGAACAGAGAGATAATTTTAATATTTTATTATAAGTCAGTATCACTCGTTTCTTGTTCTTTTATAAATATGTAGTTCAAAAGTCAAAAAGAGTGATTGAACTAGAAGAGCTACCTAGTTCACTTTTAAACTATGAACTAAAATGAGCGGTCATTAAAATGAACAAGTCTAATGAACATTATAATATTCTCAAAAAAACATTTAACATTTTATAAAATATTTATAAATTTGTACTGATGTATGTAAATATATGCAATATTCGTATTTGTGTATACCATTTTAAATTTATATGATCAAATTTGAAACATATTTATATTTATAAGACGCTAAAGTTAAATTTAGTTTAAATTAGATCTTGCAAATTAATTCATTAACAAACAATATATTTATGAAAATGAAAACATTCGCGTAATATCTTGATGGCATAAGTTCAAAAAACACCGGTTTTTTATTTCAAAAACAGCTGATGCGTACAGAACGTTACAGAACATAAACGTTACAGAACGCAAAGACTAATGGATCCTTAAGTCATACATGGGAATTTTTAATTGGAAAAAAATGTAAAATTAATAATTTTAATTGTTTAAAAAAATTACATTCAAATGTAAACTGATCAAGTTACGTTAAAGAATTTGTAAAACTCAGTTTTCCTACGGTTTTATTATTTATGACGACAGGAAAGAGCCTGAAAAAAATGTAAATAAATAAACAGCTGATAAACATTGTTTATATAAACAATGATATAATTTAATCACTCCAAATTTTTAAATAATCAGTAATGAAAACAGTTCATTAAAAACATTGTAATTTAGGAAAACAATGGTAATGTATTCCCATGTATGCTATAAGTACACAACCGCCATACTGATGGTTTAGCACACTTCCAACTAGACACCATCGTTAACGAAATTATAACGTTAAGGGAATTTAGTAAAGGAAAATTTAAAAATTCTTAAAGGAAAACATTTTTTACATCCCCTATTTTTTTAATCAACATTAGATTTGACTATATAAATAATGATAAACTGTTTGTCCTTCTGAATTCGTAATCCTGTACTCTGCTAAGGAATAGAAGATTTTTTTATATCTTTTCCGTATTCAGCTCATCAATACACCCCGTTTGCAGGTACATATCCCTACAATAGATTCGCAAAAAGCAGTTCATCGAGACAATCTAATGTAGATATGTACATATATATACATACATATTTACAAACATTGTATGTACATACACATACATATACACATTCATATGTACATATATCTGTGTTAGTTTTTTCGTATACATATAGCAGATAGGTTGTATATGAATTAAATAATCAAATTTGCACACAACTATGGTATCGAAAAGATACGCCCTTCAATATCTACACACATACATACATATAAAATTTTTATATAAAAATTAATATAAAATTAACATTTTAATTTTTTATTAATTTTATGTTTTATTTTTATAATTTCAGAACACAACCGAGTAGTTATTTCTTTTAAACACTTTTTAATTCGATTTTCTTTTTCAAATACATTTTTCATTCGTCTTCAATCGATTAATTTTTCGTATTTTACTTGGTATTATATATTTACTTTAAATTTTCTTGGCTATTTTTTCAAGTACTTTTATATATTCATTTATTTTATTAATTCTTTTATTAATTCTGAAAATTCTTAACGATTTATTTATGTAATTTTCACAAAAATGATGTGCACACATTTATACATATACATGGATTTTTTATCACTTCGGTATACATTTATATAACAGCATTTGAATAAGTAAAGAAAAAAATCATTTTGGCTGTAATCGTAAAAATTATTATCCGTTTAGCTACCAAACAAAGCAAAATTTCTCAGGAAACTGGATGGTTGATGCTGATGCTGTTAAAATCTAAGCACTCTTCTCGTTAAGTTAAGAAGGATGCAATATGTATACATATACGTATATAGATGTATTTGTAAGTATCCTTCCAGTCAATCACAGTCAGAATACATTCTCGTACATTTGTAACTTTCCAGTGTACAACACTATTGTTATTTGAAACACAGTGTCATGAATGAAATGTTTGATAAGAAATGTATGGCACAATAAAAATATACAAACAATACCTTCCTACTATCATGTACATAACCATTCCATCCCATCCCCCATCATCGTTGTATGTACATAAATATGTATACATAGATACATGCTGAAACTGATTTGTATATGTACATATATGTACATAAATTTAAGTATATGCATAACACGTGTATATACAGAACTTGAAAGAGGGTTTAAACAGCTGATTTTTCTACACTTCGCGCAGACTGGCAAGTGTAGTTTTAAAAGTAGTTTGTCATTCCGTTTGTAATTTTCACAATTTTGATTTTTATATATACATACATATAGCGGAGGCGTTTTAGTAATTTCCATCTGTCTGTAGAAATCAACTTTCCGAGGCTCACAAATAAATATATTGGATATGGTCCCGAGAATGTTGCTGTTTATAATCTCGAAAATAGCTATTGTTCAAACTCCAGCCGAATTAAAAATATATTAAATATACGAGTTTTAACGAATTTTTCTTCACCAAAAATGTTGATTTCTACGGCACAGCCGAATATAATACTCTTAGGGCCAGTATTACAACTTGCCGTTATAGTTAAAGTTACTTTTAAGGGTACCTTTTTTTTTCATACGAAGTTGAAAAATGTAAAATACGAAATTGTGCAAAGTTAAAAATGTTTAAAGCGAAAATGTTTATTTTTAAAATATTTCCGCCGCATATATGGTTTTGTTTTGCCGCATATAGTCATTGAGTAGAAAAATGTGAAAAAAACTATGAAGTTGATTTGGATGTACAAAATAAAAAATTGTATTGAAATGTGTGTTAATAAAGAATTTTAGTGTAATGAAATAGAAGTTTTATTTTTGAGGTATGTAATTGTATGTATTGTGAAAGATAGCAATGCAGTGAAAATTAAATTAAATAAGATTCTGGACAAAGGATAGCTAGCGGAGGATATTATTATTGAATTTTTTGATTGATTGATTTTTTAATACGAATTCAAATGTATTCATGCTGGTAGTAATAGGAGTCCAGAAAAATTAGTAAACTCTAGGTCCATTATTATAGGAAATTCAAAAAAGTACCATTAGAGGGTCCATATAAGCTTAATTTCATTAGTAAGAAAAAAATAATTTTGTATGTAAAGCGGTTAAAAAGGATATATAATGCAACAACAAAATGTGACAACAACAGCCAAATACCATAAAAAACAGGATCATTCATTTTATGAATAAAATCTATCATAAAGTGTTGTACATTCAAAAGTTTCCTTTCGTAAAATTTGTAACAGAAGAACAAACAAAAAAAAATAAGCCGCATAGAAAATAATTGTGCAAGAACAATTTTATGTGTAAGATATAATGCAAAAAAGGCACAGGTATAAGTACAACAGGAGCAAAAGGAAATTAACTGCAACATCATCAACTTATACACACAAGTAGGTAATTATCCCAGCAGTTAAGCAAGTAGTCAATGCATCCCTTAAAGATAGTAATTGTCACAAATGTCTTATCACTTGGCTGACTCCAATTTATATATTTTGGTCATTTGACACGTGTCTGCACTTTGTAGTGCAGAGAGAAGACAATTGGTTACTTTATACATCCCAAGTAATCTATCGTGAAGACAATTGACACTTAAGTGTCTCTAAGTAATCTGGAGTGTAGTCACTTTAAACGTTTTGTGAGTAATTCGTACAAACTGGTTTTATACAAATTGTGTTGATATAATGCTCATACATTTTATTTTTATTTATGCTTAAGTATACTGATATCCCATGTAACATAGTATGAAGTCAATAGTCACTTTAGTGTCTCTTAGTAACCTATGGTGAAGTCACTTCAAACTTTTTTTGTACTGCACTTTATTTTACCCACCAGAAGCGTTGACTGCTTTCGATCAGCTATCAGATAGTCACATTGTAATCAAAAGGGTCAATTGACCCCCTGCTTAGGACATGCACGTGTTAAAATAACTAGTCAAGTAGCTGATCAAGTAACCAGTTAAAAAGCTAGTAAGGTAACTGACGCTATGTAACCAATATGTGAATCCAATGCGTTGACTACTTTGGACCAGCTATAAGACAGTCTCATTGTAATCAAAAAGAGACAATTGACCCCCTGCCTAGGACATGCCCATGTTAAAATGACTAGTCACGTGGCTATTGAAGTGACTAGCCCCCACCCTAAATGATGGGTAAAATCACTAGTTCGGTACTGTCTCCTCGAACTGCTGGGATGATATAAAATTGCTGTATGTGTGACATACAACAACAATTTATGCAAAAATCATAAACAAATACATAAATAGGTTCAATCGTGATCGTGAGTGATTTTGTAGCAAGAGAAAAAAGGATAAAGAGGAATGATAGAAAATGTAAGCATCAACAAATGAAAGGAAAAGAGTTAAAAAGGGATAGAAAATGCAACAACTAGATTATGGAAGGACAATGCATGAAAGCAAGAATAATTTATCACTACAAATGAATACAAAGAGGTTATAAATAACAGGCGATACGAAATTTAAGAAAGTTCCTGACAAATATAATTCTGCAGTGAAGAAAATTTTACTGTATACAAATATCAAGTGAGAGCGTAAATGATCGACTTTGTTTGTGTTTTTAAATGTTCATTCATATGTATCCATTCGTAGTATTTCTAACAGGAGAACAAAAAAACAAATAAGCAACAGAGAACAAATTATGCAACGAAGGCACAACAAATTTTTTACATAGGCACGAGGAAATACAACAACAACTACTTAACTACTACCTCAAGTAATTTTGAAATGCAACTGTTGTATGTGTGTCCTCTAGCTGCATAAAGCAACAACAACACATTAAAAAATAGGAACAAATACAAAGCAAAGGAATTTCTAGACATGTGGTGGAGTACCGTTGCAATTAATTGCATTTTGTTGTTTCTTTACTGTTAATGTAGAAAATTAAAAAGTCAACAACAACTTGTGCAATCTGAAATGCAAATGAGTATGATTGGCTGAGCGTTTGTAACAGGAGTAAAATAAAAAAAGTATAGAATGCTAAAAAAAAATATGTATCGTGAAGGATAGGAATGCAGTGAAAGTACATTCAATAAGGTTATGAGCAAAGGATATCGGATGATATTATTATTGCATTGTTTGTGTAGAATTGATTTTTGTTGAATACCGTTAGAGATCATTTTTTATTACGCATTTTGGTTTATTTTTAGATCGAGGAATTTTTGTCATGTGCACTGAGTTGTTGTTTTTTGTAAAGGATTTTTGTGCTTATTTGTTTTTTATTATTTGTACACTTGTCATTGTGTAATGCGTAATAAAAAAATTCCTTTGCTTTCTATTTGTTCCTATTTTTTAATGTGTTGTTGTTGCTTTATGCAGCTAGAGGACACACATACAACAGTTGCATTTCAAAATTACTTCCCTGCCAGCAATTGGAAGTTATATTTTCGATATGTATACTAAAATGTGTCTCTTTTGTGTAGCAAAAATGTTACTCAGCATATAGAAAACATTTTACAAAAACAAATTACATTACTATCGAATTATGCTCATCTTAAAGTACATTTTAGTTACAAACAAAGATCCCTAAAAATTAACTTAATAGATAATATTAAAAAGTACATTATTATACAAAAACGATCCATTTTAGTATACAAAAGAATATTATTTTTGGTTAGTGACAAATTTTACAATAACAAATTACATTAATACCGACTTTTTACTATTTACATATTAAAAGAAAGAAGAAGAACATGACACTACTCAGTATATTTATGAATTTTAAAATCATCGGTTGTGTTACATAAAAAGTGTGTGTTTTAACTTAAGTTCAAATTAAATAGTGATAAATAAAGTTTTATTAAATAATTAGTGATTAATTTAAATTATATTTGTAATTGAAGTGTTTGTTAAAAGTGTACCAATAAATAAAGTTTTTTTTTAAAGGTATAGAGTTAGTGCAATAACTAGTGATTTTTTTTTAAATGTAAATACTTATTCCAATTAATTAGTGAAACATATTTTATATAATTTTTTATACCATAATTTTTAATTAAAGTCGTATTAAGTTAAGTTATATCATTATTTTATTTATTTTATATGCATAGTGTTTTCATAACTGGAATGCAATAAAATATTTCCATTTTACTGCAAGAAGCAGAATTGGAAACATTATCTTCTCTCTGGACACTTTTTAGACATAAATTTAGATATAATAATAATACACTAAATGGATAGAATTGGTAGGTATCATATGCGTGGCACGTTTTCTCCCGCACTGTGACACTATTACGATAAGAAAGCGATATCATATTCGATGAGTTTCAACTACAAGATGATACGTTTGGGACACTTTTTGGATAGTAATTGTTGGCAGGGTTGAGGTAGTAGTTGTTGTTGTATTTCCTTTTTCTCCTGCTGCACTCGTGCCTATGTAAAAAATTTGTTGTGCCTTCGTTGCATAATTTGTTCTCTGTTGCTTATTTGTTTTTTTGTTCTCCTGTTAGAAATACTACGAATGGATACATATGAATGAACATTTAAAAACACAAACAAAGTCGATCATTTACGCTCTCACTTGATATTTGTATACAGTAAAATTTTCTTCATTGCAGAATTATATTTGTCAGGAACTTTCTTAAATTTCGTATCGCCTGTTATTTATAACCTCTTTGTATTCATTTGTAGTGATAAATTATTCTTGCTTTCATACATGTGTCCTTCCATAATCTAGTTGTTGCATTTTCTATCCCTTTTTAACTCTTTTCCTTTCATTTGTTGATGCTTACATTTTCTATCATTCCTCTTTATCCTTTTTTCTCTTGCTACAAAATCACTCACGATCACGATTGAACCTATTTATGTATTTGTTTATGATTTTTGCATAAATTGTTGTTGTATGTCACACATACAGCAATTTTATATCATAATTACCTACTTGTGTGTATAAGAGCTAGTTTCTTACTTGTCAGTTAAACTCAGCTTAACACGCTGTTATATTAATCCTGAAACATATTTTGCCGGAATTTAACCAATGATTGTGTTTCTCACTAGTGGATTAATTTTGTTAGCATTGCCATACTTTTCAGTCAAATCATATGTTTATTCTTCAAATTTTTTCATATAAATATGGCAATACTATACATTTTATAAGAAAAAGCAACCGCGTTACATAACTTTTTTTGTAAATTTTAACTTTCTAAAAGAAAAAGCGACATAAAAGTATATAAAATGTATATTAAAAATTATATTGATGTTAATAAAGCAAATAAAAACAAAGAGCTGCTGTGCTGAATTGTTTATTTTATTTTCCATCTGTTTGTGCTTTGGCATTTTATACTTAGGTTTAACTCGCCAATGATGCTCAGTTAAACCCAGATTATATAGCATATAAACAATAAGTGAGAAACACAATTTTTAGTTTAATTTAGGTTTAAGCGAAGAATGTAGATTATCTCTATCCCAGAAACTAGCCCTAAGTTGATGTTGTTGCAGTTAATTTCCTTTTGCTCCTGTTGTACTTATACCTGTGCCTTTTTTGCATTATATCTTACACATAAAATTGTTCTTGCACAATTATTTTCTATGCGGCTTATTTTTTTTGTTTGTTCTCCTGTTACAAATTTTACGAAAGGAAACTTTTGAATGTACAACACTTTATGATAGATTTTATTCATAAAATGAATGATCCTGTTTTTTATGGTATTTGGCTGTTGTTGTCACATTTTGTTGTTGCATTATATATCCTTTTTAACCGCTTTACATACAAAATTATTTTTTTTCTTACTAATTTTTCTGGACTCCTATTACTACCAGCATGAATACATTTGAATTCGAATTAAAAAATCAATCAATCAAAAAATTCAATAATAATATCCTCCGCTAGCTATCCTTTGTCCAGAATCTTATTTAATTTAATTTTCACTGCATTGCTATCTTTCACAATACATACAATTACATACCTCAAAAATAAAACTTCTATTTCATTACACTAAAATTCTTTATTAACACACATTTCAGTACAATTTTTTATTTTGTACATCCAAATCAACTTCATAGTTTTTTTCACATTTTTCTACTCAATGACTATATGCGGCAAAACAAAACCATATATGCGGCGGAAATATTTTAAAAATAAACATTTTCGCTTTAAACATTTTTAACTTTGCACAATTTCGTATTTTACATTTTTCAACTTTGTATGGTTTGGCAGTCTACTTTTAGCATCTTCCATATTTTCATTGTTTGAATTTTTCACTGCGCATATCGTTTGTTTGCATGTATGATGTTTTTGTAGTAAATTTTTTGTATATTATACACAAGCAATTTCATTTGTTTTTGCTAACCAAAAATATACATATATTTATATTAGGCAAATTATTTTTGGAAAAACTGCGACAAATATTTCTACCATGAAGCTTGTGCATATATGGAATTCGTAAATAGTATTTATATTTTTAGTATGTATACAATGAAATATTATTTTGTTAAATATTTGTTGCAGTTTTCATGTAAAATTATGAATTTTTTTGCAATTTTTTGACTAATATAGTAGTAATTTTAAACTCTGCTTCTATGAGTACCCAAAAAACTCATTTAAATACAGTAATCCAAAAGTGGTTAAAATTGTTTGATAACGGGGAAAGTCTAAATTTGTTTATGATACTGCAATATCCTCCTCAGTCCCAAGGAAAAACCAAGCGTCTTCGAAAATATTTTATTTATGCTTCCAGAAGAAACAATAGAATAAAAAATTAGTTTGAGGACATAAATAGGGTTTTTAACTCGGGAATTCCCGGTACAAATTTCCCGGGAATGAAAACACTACCCGATGCCAATGAAAACACTACCCGATTCCAGGGATTTTTAATCGGGATTCCCGGGAATTACAAACTGATGAAATTAAAAAAGAAAACAATTTAGAACTCTCTTTTTTTCACAAAAAAAACGTGAAAAGTTTTTCGTTTATATCTCGGCAATAATAGACCGCTTATTGTTATTATTTATTTGGAGTTTATCGAATGAACATTTAAAAATACATATGGGCACTGCACGATCTAGAAATAAAGGTGAATTGATTAATCTTCAATTCCAAGATGTACCGGTGCGAATTATTCCAGAAACCTCTAGTAGACCGAATGTGTTGGTAACAATGACAGCTTTACAATGAGTGTGTTTTGCAGATATTGTACTATAAAAATTCATAATCGTCGTGATTTTGTGAATGAACACCTTTGAATCTAATAATTTGGAAATGTTCATCTTTAAGCTTTGTTAGCAAAAGTTTAATGATTTCTTGCGAGCTTCAATTTTCTGACATTAGGGTGGTACATTAGGGATACAGAACGGGATACTTGAGGCCAATGGCCCTTAGAGCAAAACATCGAGACAAAACCATTGATATATCATACTTGAAGATCTGACTGTAAACGTCAAAGATATAACGAAAAATATAAAAAACCGACCCCTAATTTCGGCAAAAAAAAATTTAGTAACCTCTTTGCAAAAATTATTTATATTAGGGGGTCTAATGTACATATCACATACATAACAAAGGATCGAAAGAATTAACTCAAAATAAATTTTATCTCTTAACGATTCAGTTAAATGTATTAAATTCATTCCTTTCATTTAGGCTTAAGAAAACTTTTCTTCAATTCATTTTGTAAATGATTAAAAGCTGAATAAAACTGAATGAAGAAAAAACATTTTTAATCAATTTGTAGTAGATTTGAATCAACAAAAATTTAATCATTCAAAGTTTGAATAAATTCTGTTATTAATAAACTTCAAAATTAATTGAATTTAAATTAAGCTTTGGAATGAAGCTTAAGAATTAGATATTGGGAATGGATTTATGGAATGAAAGGCTGACATTTTTTTAATTACGGATAAAGATTTTAGTGAATTAAGCTCAAATTGAATTAATTAATTAATACTAAGCTCTATATATAATGATTATAACACTAAGTTTTTATATGAAATTTTTTGCTATAATTTTCATAATTTACAGTATTATTATATATTTCGGGAATAGCCGGGTACCCGGGAATGTAGAAAAAAATAGACATAAAGGACGAAAGTATTGTGAGATAGTGTAGGTGTAGCCAGGGACATTTGGAACCAAATGCAATAAAAAAACTTATTTATTCAAACATTTTTATTTTTAAATTCATGAAAATAATTATACTCCTGGGTGAAAATTGATTGATTAGGAATTGAACTCCATGAAGCACTACCGATCATTGATGCTTAATTCTTCCGCAATTACTCATTTGTTTTATGTTGTCTGTTCACGAACAAGTGAACCTAAAGGCTACAACAAAATCGACAATACTAAGTGAAGATTTTTGGAATATGCTGAAATTCAATTTAAAACTGTTTCAACCGATGGCGCAATGGATATCTATTTTCGAAAAATTTGTTTGAGGACATAAATAGGGTTTTTAACTCGGGAATTCCCGGTACAAATTTCCCGGGAATGAAAACACTACCCGATTGATTAGGAATTGAACTCCATGAAGCACTACCGATCATTGATGCTTAATTCTTCCGCAATTACTCATTTGTTTTATGTTGTCTGTTCACGAACAAGTGAACCTAAAGGCTACAACAAAATCGCCAATACTAAGTGAAGATTTTTGGAATATGCTGAAATTCAATTTAAAACTGTTTCAACCGATGGCGCAATGGATATCTATTTTCGAATTCTACCAATATAGTATTCATCGGGTATATTTAGATTTTAAACACATTCGAAATAAGTTACGAGATACATTTATACCAATAACTAAAATTGATGATAAAGAAAAACAAGAATTGTTGTCTTCCTTTGACGAAAGGTTGAAAATGTTTGTTAAACCAATACATTTGTCTGCTAGTATTCTTGGGCAATCATCCGATTGTCTAATTGCTCTGAAGTTTATTTATGATATGGGTACCAATTTGAATATAAAAATAATGGCGGACCTAGCAAACTATAAAGCTAGAGAGGATTTGTGGGCTAAACATTTTGTATGGAACTGCATAAAAGAAATATCTCCTTCGACATGATGGAAAAGTATTTGCGTGTAAATACACACAAAAATTCTATAGGTTATATTGCCTAAAAATATAGTATAATTTCAACTAAGCGCAAGGGTAGAATGTCATTTACAAAGTTATTTAGTAAATATGCCTAAAATTTTAGTTGATTTCCTTGTTCGAAAATTCAACAAATATTTTTGTTAAACTTTCTTATAAACTTTTCAAAATAACAAATGATAGCAAAGCTAATTTATACTTTTATTTTTGGTAAATTATCTATGTAATAAAATATCTGTTTAGTTAAATTAACTATTTTTCTATGCTATTGTACTAATAACAATGATATTGTTTTTTTATTTAATTTATCTTTATTTATTCATAAAAAGAAAACATTAATGTTATTTTAACGATGACAGCCTTCATAGTTTAGTCATCCATCCAATCTTTCAGAAATGTTTTGCTACCCCTTCAAGTTTTCAAGATTCTATAAAAGAAAGAACCAAAACATTAAATCTGATTGCATGATAATGCAGGTTATTGCAAGAAGAAGTGTTATCCTCTTCCTCACAACATTATCTGCAAATATAACACAGTCGAATCCTCAGTGCAGGTTTATTTTCCTCAATATCATGTTACTGTCATTGGAATATGATTTCGCATGTATGCATCCTGAAACTATTTACATTTATAAATACCTTTTATTTTATATATGTATATGTATGTGTTTGACATCAATCCAAGTTTTCCAAAATTGTTATAAAAATAAAACAAACTAATTTCAAGTTTAAATTAGAGACGAAGATCTCTTTTTATTGTTAATAAATATTACCTCGTAGAAGGAATATATTGCGTTTTCTTAGTAAAATGCACGTAGTGCTTATGTCGAAGACAATTTGACAAGTGTTTTTTAATGCTAAAATAACAAGCATAATTTGGTGGCAAACAATATTTAAGGACCCGTTAATGGTTTACTCGCTAGAATCTAGTAAAATACTTCCAGCAAAGTTGCATAAAAAAGGAGGCAACAATAGATTCTAACGTTGTTAAAAATAGTATAATACGTTTAATGTAGTTATTACCAAAAGGATGCAACCTAAACATTGCCGTCCACATTGCAACACTAATGTATGTTGTAATGTTAATAGCATAGGTATGGTTTTTAGACAGATCCATAAACTGAATGGTTTTTAGACAGATCCATCAACTGAATGGTTTTTAGACAGATCCATCAACTGACCCTTGCGGGCAATGGTTTTTAGACAGATCCATCAACTGAATGGTTTTTAGACAGATCCATCAACTGACCCTTGCGGGCAATGGTTTTTATAAAGAATATAGTAAAATAATACATACTAGGGTAAATCGTAAATATATTTCAATGAGCTTTTTTAATGATAATGTAAATATACAATTCGAATGTTAGTTAAAATGTTGAATTCATTTGTGTTTAATTCATAGATGTAGATCCATAGTAATAAAAAGAGGAATAATCAAATGACAGCATTAGGTCTTTTAGGAAATCCCGAGTTTGTGAAATACCATTAACTGATAATTATATAGAATTAACTGGACCTGTCAGTATCCAACCAAAAATTGTTCTCTGAGCCAATAATGACCCTAATACGTCTCGTCGAATTTCCGGTAACATAATTTGCGGATATAAATCAGCCCCAATAAGAATATCAACAGGTCGGCTATGGAAAGGATTGGAATCTGCCAAATGAAGATTTGACAATAATCCTTTAATGTCGGCGTTTACAGAAATCGAAGGCAAATTCTCCGATATATCTGCCAAAACAAAGGCCGTGGTATTCATTACTACAGAAGAATCCAAATCAGAGCCGATCTTCAGAGAACAAGCCTTTCTCGAAACTACAGAAACCGCATTATTTACGCCAGAAACTTTAACATTTGCAGAATGCGTGGGAAGTTTAAACCTTTTTCGTAATCGATTACTAACGAATGAACATTCCGTAGCTGAATCAATAAGAGCTCTGACCTGATACCTATTGCCATTATGTATGATATTTACTGATGCAGTTCCTAAGATAACAGATTGATTTTGACGTGTATGAAATACTTGTCGAGTTTGCGTAACATTAGTAGAAGTAGAAGGTCGTTGATAAGTCGGTGACGAGTTAGTGGGTCGAAGAACCTCAGCAGAACTCTGACCGGAAGAAGTCGTAGGCCATTCCACGTTTGAATTTTCTATTGGCTCTTGATGAAGTCGATTATCGCAAATTAAACAATTATTATTGCTTTTACAATTGCTGACATGGTGTGTCCTTGAAAGACAATTAGAACAACAGTTATTTTCGTTCACAGCTAAAATTCTGTCAGTTATTGGAAGACTCTTAAATCGTCGACAAGAGCTTAAAAAGTGGAATTGGTTAGGACATAAAATACAAGAAATATTCGAAGAAATAACATCGTCAGAAGGTGCAGAATAGTTCACGTGATGTGACTTTGTTTCTAAAACGTTACCTTTAAGATTGTGAAGACAGTCCAATGTCAGAATTCTTTCCGTCAGAAAGTTATTCAAATCTTGCCAAAGGGAAAGAGCCGTCTTGTCCTTTACGCTCTGTTCCCAAAGAGAAACTGTCGATGAAGGTAGCCTTTGTATGCATATAAAGATGATAATTGGGTCCCAATTATCAGTAGACACTTTATAAATAGAAAGGGATGTAAGACAACTATTAATTCCGCGTTGTAAGGTCTTAAGTCCGACACTAGTTTCCTTTTCAAAGGATGGCAGACTAAACAGAAATTTCAGTTGGTTGTTTACTAATATACGAGGATTCTCATATGCAATCTTAAGATCCCGCCAGGCTACTTCAAAGCCCTAATTACTCAACGGACTTTTCAAAACAATATCCTTAGCTTCACCTTCGGTCTTACGTATTAAATGACAAAGACGTTCTACATTACTAAGGCGCGAGCTGTTTATATAAATCGCCGTAAATAAATCTCTAAAGGCCGGCCAAGAATCATAATCCCCTCCAAATGCGTCGACATCGCAAGGGGGTAGAGTCAAAGTATGCCCAGAATCAGAATTCACCGCTGGCGAATCACTTGCGTTCGGTACCGATTTAAATTTGCTCACTTTCTCATTAATCGAACCTAAACATTTCATATAGGCTGCATATGTGACATGATATTTAGACGCAGCTACATCTACATCACTAGGCTCTGTATCAGAATTCTCCAAAAATTCTAAACCTGCCTCATATGTTGTCTTAACTTTCTCCCATAAAACTTTTATTTCAGCGCTCTGAACTTCCAAGGTATAAACATTATGAATGTCCTCAGGAAAATCATTAAAATTTGTCTCAAAAGCAATAAGAGCATCCGATGCTCTAATGAATCTATTAAGTGGAGTGACTGGCATTTTCCTTATTCAATTTTCGATAATATATAAAAATTAATTACAAAAATATAAAAAAAATATATCCCGAAACTATGTTGTAGTCAAACTGACCGACCGTAGGGTGACCAATACAATGTAAGAAGAGGAATATATTATTGTTATTTACAGATGTAAATCTGTAAACAAATAATCGCCCAAAAGAAAATGTAAGAATTACTAATTTGTATGCGATAATAATAATAATATCGACAATGATCACGTTAGTTTATAATACGGCTAAACAATTTAATTTATTTGTTCAAACAAAACAAGAAATAGTGACAATATTTCTAAAATCGAAGAGTTTTATATTTAAAAAAAGCACAAATGAAATATGTATTTTTTCGCGTTAAAAACAAAATAATTTTAATCACTTCACTTTTGCTCAAATTGAAATATATTTACGTACCTTATTTTATGAAAAATAAAATATGTAATAAATATATATTGCCGGTGGATTGTATTGTTGCCAAGGGATGATGGAGTTCAATGATGCCTAAATATCCAGTACTCGTTTCAAAATCCGGTTCGCTAGGACCAAATGTTTGACATCAATCCAAGTTTTCCAAAATTGTTATAAAAATAAAACAAACAAATTTCAAGTTTAAATTAGAGTCGAAGATCTCTTTTTATTGTTAATAAATATTACCTCGTAGAAGGAATATATTGCGTTTTCTTAGTAAAATGCACGTAGTGCTTATGTCGAAGACAATTTGACAAGTGTTTTTTAATGCTAAAATAACAAGCATAATTTGGTGGCAAACAATATTTAAGGACCCGTTAACGGTTTACTCGCTAGAATCTAGTAAAATACTTCCAGCAAAGTTGCATAAAAAAGGAAGCAACAATAGATTCTAACGTTGTTAAAAATAGTATAATACGTTTAATGTAGTTATTACCAAAAGGATGCAACCTAAACAGTATGTATATGTAGATTATTGTTAGGGAAGTCTATGGTCCGCGAACTATTGGCTATTTTGTGCAGTCCTTAAATTCATCACAAACGGCCCGTCTTATGATACAAATTCTCCTGTTTGTTGAGAGAACGAAAATTTCCATTTTTGATATTAAAGCCCTTCCGAATGTCAGTGATCTAGTCGCGTATCATGCAATATCTACATTGTTCCGACTCAAAATTACCAAAAAACGAATTGATTTTATCTAAGACCACAATGTCTGGCAAATAGCCCAGTTAGTACTCTAAGATCTCTCTTTTCCAGCATTAGCAGCTTCTGAGATTTACATCTGAACAGAAATTGGCGAGCGGTTGCAAAGAAAGGCTTAAAATATACAATTATTAAAATAAATTTTATTAAATAAAATTTGTACAAACCTTTTTTGTTATTCTTTGTAAATGTTTTTAAATTGACAAAAATTTAAAAAAAAACACACAAAAAAATTTTCGAAGAAGATAACTAACAACAATAGTAGAATTAACATAGTTTTTAGTTAAAATGTATTGTATTAATTAACTATTGGCATAGGTAATACAACTTATTTATTTAGTTTCATATAAAAATAATTTAACTTTGCCAGCTAAGGTAATATTACCTCGAATATTTTTTTGTGTGTAGTATTAAGCAGAATAGCGGTTCATTATTTTTCAAGTGCTCTGTAAGCATTTCAATTTATATTTATTATAAAATTCTTGAAATTTTTAAAATGTTTTTAGTGTGTCCTGCTTGAAAAAAACTTCCCGGTTTTTAGAACAAAAAGCATGTTCAGCTAGCTGTAGAAGACGTAAGACGAAAAATATTTTTAATCAGATCTGCAGACGTTTTATAAATGTCCAGCGGGCTGCACACCAGAACCGAGGAGGATATATTTATATTGTAGCGCCTAGTAATTGCTATGTAGAGCGTGTTTTCAGCGTCATGAAAAATAAATGCATGATACTCGCTCTAGGATGCTGTGCCTTTAGTTAAAGTTGTTGGTTCATTTTAACTTCAGCTTAACCCTTTCGCTTCATATTTTTCTGGGAGTGTTTTAAAAATATAATTTTTATAATAATGACATAGTTTTGATCAAAGAAACACAAAATTAAAATTTTTTTTTTTTTTAATTGTGATTTTTAGACTTTTGCCATATGGCAACAATTTTCTTCAATGTAAACAAATTTTTGGGTTATCGTATTGATTTTAAAATTTGTTTGTTTACAAGTTTAAATTTTTAAAGGTTTTTTGCAAGTAATCTTAAAATAAATTAAATTTAAATAGTACAGAAATATTTTACTTACAGTTTTTTTATAAAAGATTGGACGCTTGCAGATCAGCCCTACTTCTGGTATGGTCCAGGGACATTTTTTCTATCGAAAGTCATCCAATTTTTTGACAGCATATTCCGAAGATAGATCTTCAACAACTTCTATTTCTTCATATTCAATATTAACTTCATAGCTACCTCCCGCAAAATATCTTGCCTGACAAAAGAATGTATATCATAAAATAAAATAATTTTATTGCAAAATTATATTAAAAAAAGTGTTTTAGAAAAATCGCTTTTTTCTCCAAAAATAACGATGCATATAGTAGAGTATACTTCAAAGTCCATTATGAACTACTTAATTTGCCCAAAATAAATATTTTTTTATTTGATGTTAGTACCTACATATAGAACAATTACAAATAATTAAAAAATTATGGATTAATCAATTCAGAAAAAAACACAGGCTAAAAAAGTTGATGTTGCCATACGGCAACAAAATCGTGAAAGGGTTAAGATGTGCAGAGTTTGTTGAATTTGTTTGTTGAAAACACCGGGCACGGTGGTACATGTTTAATGATCTTCTGTCGTGACTGATAAACAGAATCAACATAGAAGAAACAACAAAAACAAACATAAAAAAACAACAATTGCTTCATTGTTAGCTGACAACTGACTAAAGCAAAACAAAACAAGTAATAATACTAAAGAATACAACAAAGCTCGTAAATTTCGTCTAACTCAATCAAAGTAGAAACAGAAATAAGATTAAAGAAAGCTTTGATATAAGTCCTTTATTCTATTTCTGTAAAAACTGGTGAGTTAAATAGATATTTACAAGCGACACTTACATCGACACAAAAGAGTACAGATGAGGGGGTGGTGGCTAACCCCGAAAATGCATTCCATTCTGCCGTGTTTCTAAATATAACTTTTTCAGTATTCTTTAGAATTATGAAAATTTAATAGAATAAATTGTATTTCTAAGGAAATCAATTTAATGAACTTGAGCCTAAATAATAATTAATAATATTAAAATAGGAATGTTTTTTCATACCAAAATTTTCTCCGTAAAGATACCTTACAGAAAAATATAAAATTGTTATACGATCTTAAATAAATTATTTTTTTTTAATAAAAAAGAGTTAAGTCACCTTTTCGCCCAAAAACAGCAAAAATCATCTATTTTTTGAATATTTAAATTGAAAATCGTTTATTTTTGAATCCATAATTGATATTGCTTTGAAATCTTTTGTATGTTATTCGCAATTTAGTTGTCTAACTAACAAATAAAATTAGAGTAAATTCGGTTTAAAATTACGACTTATATTTTTAAAAAAGCGGACCAAGGTATGTAAAAATTTTAAAAATATAAGAGATATACATAAAAAATATGAAAATCTTTGAAATCGGATGGGAAACAAAAAATCGGACCAGCCGTTTAGAAATGCCAGATTTATTTCCAAACAAATTTGTCCCGTTTTGGAAATTTCAAAAGTTGGCAAGTCTAGTACCACCAAGAGGGTTAACCTAGCGTTTACACATGCAAGTTACAGTGTAAATTTACACATGCATAGTGATTGTGTTAAAGCAAACGTATAAATGTGTTCAATTACTTGCATGTGTAAACGCCAGGTAAGACTCGCCGCTAGTTAACTTAATCATTAATCGCATTATGTCTTATACCATGTTCACACGACGGCATTATTCGTCATTCAAGCTCTCATTCGTCATTCAACCCCCAATTATGAACTGAATTACATGATTCGCTATACAAAATTTCAAGTGCGAATTACCTTGTTCGTACGTAATTCAGTTTGAATTACCTTATGAATTACGAACGAATGACTGCCATCTCTAATTTTTATCGATTATTTATGTATCAAAATCAGCTGTCCAAACAAAAATGTCAAAACAAAATAAAAAAAAAGATTTTTGTATTAAATAAATAAATTATAAGAAATAAAAAGTCTGATTAAAGTTAAATTCATTTGTAGAAGTAGCAGCTCTGCCATTCTTTCAGCCCACACCTCTAATAAAGCCCGCTCGCTGCCCTGGTCCCACTTGCTTGCACTTTTTCATTTTTTTTAATAATGAAAATAATAATTAAATTATATTTGTTTAATTAATAATGCTACAATTTTATGTTTTTACTTACCTTTTTTATCCATTGCCAAATTACAAATTTAAAATTCGCACCAAACAAACAAAATAAACAAAAAAAACAAAACATGTAAACAGAAGAAAAAAACAAGAAGAAGAAATAAATAAATGTCAAACTGAATTACGAATGTTGTCGTGTAAACAGGTTGATTCGCAATCGTAATTCAAAACGCGAATTAAGTAATTCAGACTGCCGTGGAAACATGGCATTAAGCCTTTCTTTAGATATGCGATATTTAATATTTGCTACCTATGTGGGTGCCGCTCACCCTGCTCTTATCGAAATATTATAGGACATACAGGATTATACTTTATAACTTACATACAAACATATTATTTTATTAACATATCACAAAATATCTGTGATATAGATCCATAACAGAAATTGACCTCAAATCTTTTGTATATTATTACCAATTTAGTTGCCTACCTAAAAATAAAATCGAGTCCATTCGGTCCAAAATTACGCCCTATATTTTTAAAAGAGCGGGCAAAGGTATGGCCAAATTTAAATTTTATGCCTATAACTCGAAAATTAGAAGAAATAAATAGCACACACAAACATGTTTTTTGAATACCTAGCCGAACGCTTTTCAAATATTAAAAGCTTTGAAATCGGATGGGAAACACAAAAATGGCACGTGTTTAAACATTTTACATGTCGAAGGTACCCTACTTTGACTCCCATATCGACGCCCCTGGAGCATTTGTATGGCTCATTTTAATAACTTAAACTCGAATGCTCCTTGGCTACGCCCAAGTAAAATTGTATCCCGATAAGATTTATTTCGATTCTGCCCACTGTGCGTCGCGATGTTCTTTGAAATATCTATCATTAGATATCCATATTTTCTATATTAATGACTTAGTAATCCAGTCTAACATAGGCCCAAAATCGAGGTTGTCCTGGTTTTTTCCTTATATCTCAGCCAATTGTGGACCGATTTTCTCGATTTTAAATAGCAACCGAGCCGGTATGTTAGTTATTTGTGAGCTTCGGAAAGTTGATTTCAACAGACAGACGGACAATCGACTCCGCTACCTATAACGATCCAGATTATATATACTTTGTGGGGTCACGAATAAAAAATGTAGAAATTACAAACGGAATGACAAACTTATATATACCCTTCTCACGAAGGTGAAGGGTATAAAAACGAAATGGTCCATGTATGTAATGGCATCATGTCGTGTTGGAATCTCCAAACTAGGGGCATATTTTCCTCAGAGTATGGATACATAACATCGTTTAATATGGTTCTGTATCCTATACCTGTCATTGTATATTTTATAATATGAATTGGGCCCATACCTTGCCCTGAAAAACATCCTCATACCATAAAATTGCCACCGCCAAACTTTACAGTCTTCTTTGTGTACTTTGGATCTAATCCTTTTCCCTTTGGTCGTCTTACAAATGTTCTCCCATCACTGCCTCTTAAATTGTATTTGGATTCGTCGGAAAAGAGGACAGTATTCCATTTCTGTATCGACCTGTTTAAATGATCCCTGGCAAATTGTAGACGAGCATAACGATTCTTCCTGTGATTTTTTCACAGGACGATAGCAACCAAGACCAGCCTCATTTGCCCTGCGACTAACTGTTCGGGTACTTATTTCTAATTTTAGACTATTAACAACCTCTCGAGTTAATTTTGGGAATTTCTTGAACTCTCTCGCTATTAAATTATCTTGTCTAGGAGTAGTCCTCATTTAGGTGGAAGACCTCGTAATCCACCTAAATGTGGAGTTTTTACAGAACCTCACGAAATTTCTTTATAATTATTGAAACTGCTGATTTATTTGTTGAATATTTGTCACAGATACTTTTTTGTTTTAAACCAGCTTTAAAATCGTTAATTATTTTAATTTTTAAGTCTTCACAAATCTTAACTTTAGCCATTTTTGTTAACTTTGAAAAAAAGCAATTATGCGAAAAACTTAGACAAATAAATTGTGAAAAATTACCAGAATTTAAAAATAAAATAACCGTAAACAGGATGCTTTTTACATCGTTCTTTTAAATATTATTTTCGTTTTACAGTTCTTTCTTGCAGAAGTTTTAAAGTTTCCATTGTTTTGTCAGTAGCGAAATAGTGTATATTTTTAATTTTGTTCCCTTTTTTCAGAATATAATTAATTATGTTGTTTGTTTTTCAGTTAATTTATATAAATAAAACTATACAAGTAAAATACTAAAAAAAAATTTTATTTTTAAAAAATATTTTAAATTATGGGCTATGGAATATTTGGAAAAGTTTCCATTGTTTTGTCAACCACTGTACACCCTCCTCACGAAGTTGAAGGGTATAAAAACGTGTTACTTATGTAGCATGAAACATCTAAACTTACCAAATTATTTGATTAGCAAATAACGTTTGTACATAATTTTAAAAATATTTAATCGTTCTAAAGAAGTGGCCACTTAAAATCGGTACGGATTAAAGCGAGCATAACTGTTAAATGAAACAACCAACGTATGTTAACATTTTATACATAAAATTAAAGGTAATTTATTAAGCTTTAAAAAAATGTAACTGTAGTTTTATGAGTTTTTATTGCGAACAAATTTATTGGTTTTTCTTTTTATGCCTGCCATTAATAGCTGCACAACTTTTCTTCCCACTTCTACCGTTATTCCAGCATATTTATTCCACTTTGTTCTCATCAAAATCTGGTTATTTACTGTACATGCACTCTTTTCACTTTACGTTTAACAACTGTCCAATATATCTAGATTTTACGAAGATTTGGACAATTTGATGTGTTTTGGTATAACATCAATATTATTCTCATTATACCACTTCGTAGTTGTATTTGAATAATGACAACTTGTCATTGAGTAATGACAACTTGGCTAAAACTTTGTATCAGATGTGTGATGTCTTATAAACAGTGTTGCCAATTTTTTAGCCACAATAAAATTAATTTAGCCTTTACCCATTTTTTCAGCCTTTTTTATTTTCATTTAGCCATTTTTATGTCTAAAAAAACTTATATATTTACTCTAATGATCTGAAATTTTTGTGTTGAAAATTAGTAAAATCTGTTCAAAAAAATTGGCAAAAATATTATGACAAAAATTAATTAAAAATTTTGAACCAGTAAACAATTTAAGCACATCCAAATTGTTGGAACCTTCCATAAATTCTTCAAAATTGCTCTAGTTCTCAAATTATATCTTTAAATTTTTGCCCAAGCATTTTATTATTTGCATCAAGGACGCATTCAAAATACATGTTGTATTCTTGCATGATTGCTCAGAATTGTGTTTCAACGGCCAAAACTCTGTAACTTTTGATACGATTGAGATATTTTTGTATTTTTTTTAATGTATAGACTCATAAATATAAGCATGTATAATAAAAACGACTACAAAGATGTAAATTAAAATGCCATAACTATTAAACAGAAAATTGGAGTTATTTGAATAAAAATTATTAATATCAATGTTAATGTTTTACTCGCGGGCCCGGGTGTTTATAAAATTATATATAGGGTTAAAGAGAATACTTTTAAATTTATTTGGGCGATGTATTTTTTGATCCTTAAAGGATAGGTTCCTCTAAAATTAAAATTTGACATAAATTAGTACTTTAAAAAATATTTTATAACACCTTATACATGCCATGTATGCCGTTTTCAAAGACTACAATCCAACCAATTTAGAAAGAAAAATTCAGTTCATTATCAAATATAAAAAATTAACTTTTTTCAAAAATTTCTAATATCTTGATTAAATATTTTTGCTACCGTAGTTTTGATACGTTTACTAACTAATGGCAAAATTTATGTTTTTGCCAATGAATATCAATTCTGTTCGACGACGCACAGTGGTATGAAAAACAAAAAGAGGGAAATAAATCTGTAACTTCTAAACCATTAGTCCGATTTGAATGAAATTTCACGTGCGCAAAGGGGAAGTGTTGTTGAGTTTAAGTTTTGAACGTGGACTTCATGAGCCAACCCGGAGCTGGGTCAGAGGTCCCTAATGTAGGACACCTCGGGTATGTTCAATTTTAAAAATGATCCTATTTCTTCGTTTGAGTCTCTATTTAGAATCTTCTCATCGAGCACTACATAAATCCTCGTCGTAGCTATCAATTATCAAATGGGAATATCTCGCATTTGAAAATTAAATTTTCAACATTTTTACCCACCTTACTCCAGTTTTTTAATAACCGCGGTTGCAAATATTTCCCGATTTTCCCCACTTTTCTTTTATAGGATTAACAACAGATGTATATATCAAATAAAGAAAGAATTGTTTAAAAGTTATGACTGAGTCCAAAGTTACATGCATTTGAATTTAAAAAAATTAAAAAAGGCGATTTTTCGCTATTTTTTGGGGAAAAAAGTACTTTTATTCTTTTTAAGTTATCTAAGAAATTTCTAAATGGATGTATAATAAAATATTTTAAATAAAAAAAAAAATTATAATGGGACCAGGACCAGGTCCATTCAAAAAATGCATATTTTTTATGTAAAATTCAACTTTAGAGCAAAAATTCTCAAATCGCATAGTCGATATCAAATTATAATAATCAATTTTAGATGGCCCAATATGTTCTTAATTATTTTGTAAAGTGTTCCGATAACCCCGCCCCTATTATTATAGGCAAAAAAAGAGAAAATCCCATTTTTGGAATTTTTCAATACTTTTTGGGAATTGCGGGATTCCTGATTACAAATTTCCAAATTAGTTTTCCTTTTTCCATTTTTAATAAAAAAATCTATATACACTGATGGACAAAATTCACCGCCATTTCCCCTTTAGGATGTGTAAAGGACCGCCACGCTATGTATTTGTAAATTAGGTTAATTTAAAAAGACTTGTTTTAACTGAAGTATAATCAAAATGAATTATTGTTTTTGTTGAAAAAATAAAATTTTGTGTTTCAATTATATTTATAACGTGGTAGTCCTTTAAACATTCTAAAGGGAAATGGCGGTGACTTTTGTCCATCAGTGTATGTGCAAAATTTCGTTACAAAATATAATTAATTGATAGCTACGACGAGATTTTATGTAGTGCTCGATGAGAAGATTCTATCTGTGTATTTTTTTTAAATCGGAACACAAACGAAGAAATAGGATCATTTTTAAAATTGACCATACGAGGTGTCCTACTTTGGAGACTTCTGGCCCAGCTCCTGGTGATCTCATGAGCTCCAGATTAAAAACTTAAACTCGACAACACTTCCCCTTTTATTCAAATCGGACTAAGGGTTTAGAAGTTTCAGATTTATTTCCCTCTTTCTTTTTCTCATACTACTGTGCGACGTGTATAATTTTTAGAATATTTTTTTCTGCATTACATGAGAGGCATATTTGTCATATATTCACTTATCAAAATATTCTCCATCGATTTCGAAGTTATCACAAAGGATTACTTTGTATATAATTTGTCTTTCATATAACAAATTTTCCTAGGAGCACTTTGCAGGCCAGGTGATAAATACGAGGTTTTAAAAACATTTGTATATGATATACGTTAGGCAATGTTGTATCAGTAATGAAAAGCATTTTTTTAGGTCATTTGGAATCAAAAACATCACGCACCAACACCAATTTCTAAAATAAACCAAACTTTTTTTTCTCTGAAAAATTATATAAATAATTTCATAATTTTTTTTGCAAGTACTTCTCTTATTTAAAAATTATCTTTTGTAGTTTGTCCGCTGTTATTATTAAAATAAAATATATTGTATTTCAAAATAATTGAAAATATTTCATGAAAAACTTTATTGCGTTTGGTGCGTGAACTTTTTTAACAACCGCAAAAAAATAATACCGTGGTTTTTCATATTTCTTAATGCTCTATTCGACTATTCTAGCCAATTTGCATATTTGCAAAAATTGTCAATAGTTATATCCCTAATATACGTGTCGCCACATATTACATTATTTTATAGTTAAGGATCATCATACAGGAATAAATATTCTTATTTTCTTCCATTTGAAAGTGTGTTATATTCATACATTTTTGTTTGTCTATTCGGCATAGCCAAATGTAACATTCTAAGTTGTTTTTTGTGTCAAATGTATGTATTTTTTTAATTAAAAAATGTTAGCCCTTTTTTAGCCTTTTCTATCCTTTTTTCTAAGTATTTAGCCCTTTTTGATCACCAAGAATTGGCAACACTGCTTATAAATGACAGCAATCGCTTTTCCAAACTCTCTTTTTATATATAATTCTGAAAATTCTTTAAAAACTCTTCAAACCGCAGCTGCGGATTGCCTCCCAAATTAATATTTTTGTTCAATTGTTGTAGTACTGTCGCTACTTTATTAATTTACTTTGGTTTACTTTTAAAAACTTGTAACGAGAGAACAAGAGAGTGTGAAAAGTGACAGTTCGTAGATAGAGAACATGATATTTTTTACTGGACATTTTTTGTCCAGTAAAAAATATCAACATAAAAAAATTTGTTTAAAACATATGGTTGCAAATGTAAACAAAACAAAAAAGTTGAAAATTAATACAATTTACATGTTTTGCAAAGAAAATAAGTAAAATAACACAAAACAAACGTTTTAAATTGATTTATAATAAAATACAACTCATTGTATATTATTCATACAGTAATAAAAAATATAAATAACGAGAAAAAACATAAAATTAAAAATTGCCATGGAAAATGTGAGTATAAAATGAAAAATTTAACAAAATGTGTGCAAATACTTTTAATAAATAAACATTTAGAATCCCGCTAAAAGAAAGTGTTCCGGGGAGGAAAGTGGAGAAATATTACCGGCGTTAGAAATGGAAAATGTAAGTGTATAAATGAAAAAAGTTATACAATGTGAGCTAATTCATTTAATGAATTAAAATTCAGAATCCGCCAAAAAGAAAATGTGTCAGAGGAAGTGTGAGAAAAGTGAAATTTGCAAAAGCACAACATGAAGTTGAAACTATTGAAGGTATGGACAATTGCATAAAAATAGTCTCAAATACATTTAGCTTCAAGTTCTGTTGTGTTTCAATAAAGAACAAATTGCTTTACGGACAAAAATAACATTATTATAAATTCCTTAATGGTGTTGATGGATTCATCCACATCGGAAAGTGATGATGAAGAATTTATAATTAGGCAAAAGTTGAAGAATCACGCGATTTATTCAAATTATGTACTTTTGTTATTGGAAAAAAATAAACGTAATACTGTAAAGAATTATATTGCAGACATTGTGCCCACTTACAGTGACCGAGAATTCCGTACACATTTCCGAATTTCAAGAATTCTATTTGAAAATTTGATTCAAAATCTTTTAGAATGTGACCACTACAAAAACCTTCGGTATGACAAAAGGCTTCCGGAAAGCACTTACATATTGGTTTTTTTATGGTTTGCTGGTCATGAAGCTTGCAGTTTTAGAGATTTATCTGACCGTTTCAACTTGTCCCTTTCGACGATTAGTATGATTGTCCATAAAGTTTCAATGTTTTTAAGTTCTTTAAGTCCGAATATAATGCAGTTGGGTTACAGTTGGGTTTTTAAATTCTCACCAGTTTTCTATAAGCTACCGGCTTATTGTGGAGGTAATACACATGAAAATTGTTTGATATATAAAAGTAATTCATCTTTTTAATATCTCAGACTATTATTTACTGGGGGATTCTGCATACCCCTGTAACAAATATTTAGTTACGCCATACAGGGATAATGGGCACCTCACAAGAGCACAAAAACAGTTTAATATTAAACTAAGCTCTGGTCGTGTTTGCATTGAACATGCATTTAGAATTTTAAAGCAGAGATTCAGACAATTAGATTATTGTAATTTACGCGGCATAAAAAAACTTTGTCACTTCATAAGAGCTTGTTGCGTGTTGCACAATATTGCCAATGAAGATGACTTAGAATTTGAAGTAGATACAATGCCTGAAGTTACTGAAGATGTTCCAGACAATGAGCAAGTTTCTACAGGAAATTCTGTGCGAGATGCCATTAGACAAGTTATTCAACATCATTTGGAAAATAATTAATCTTGTCTCGGTAAAATTTGACGTAATTGGAAAATCCAGATTGAAATTGCTGATTAATTTTAAAATCATTTTAATCCCTCCCACTGTGTCCCGTTCACAAAAAATTTTAATAAAAGTTGACATAAATTTTATTTAATTCATCCTATTAATATTAAAAAACAAACAAATTCAGGTCTGTAAAGGAAATCGATTTCGAAAACGAAATCATTTTGAGTTAAAAGTATCATATTTCTTACACTAAACAAATTTTGTAACGAAAATCGATTTCGAAAACGAAATCATTTTAAATAAAAAGTATCAAATTTCTTGCACTAACAAATTCAATTCTGTATAGAAAATCGATTTCGAAAACGAAATCGGAAACCTGTTTGTTAGTCATCTAAAGAATGGATTTTCCCCAAACGAGTCAAACGACATAATAGAGTTACCACCTACATTACCCCATATTACTGCAGCTGAACCACTTCGTTTTGAGATTTCACAGATTAACAAGGCTATTGTTGATTTAAACTCCAAAAAATCACCTGGTATTGATAAAATCAGTAACAAGATGCTCCTCGAGCTACCCCAAATTGCATTAAGAATAATCCTATTTATTTTTAATGCTATATTACGCCTTGAATATTATCCACCAGAATGGAAGGTTTCTTTAGTTACAATGATACCTAAGCCGGGAAAAGATCACAGTAAAGTAGAATCATATAGACCCATTAGCCTATTGTCAAATATATCAAAGCTATTCGAAAAACTGTTAATGCACAAGTTAAAGCCGATAGTGAATCATTTTGATTGTATTCCAACTCATCAATTCGGATTTCGAGAAAAACATAACACCATAGAACAAACTCACAGGTTGGTAGAAATCATATCCAAGACATTTGAAGAAAAAAAATATTGTTCTGCACTCTTCATCGACGTTTCGCAAGCCTTCGACAAAGTATGGCATGAAGGATTATCCATAAAAATAAAACAATATTTACCAGTGAACACACACAAGCTTCTAGAAAGTTATTTAAGTCATCGAAAGTTCGTTCTTAAAGAGGGAGACTTCATAAATTCACCACAGCCTATTGAAGCAGGCGTACCCCAAGGAAGTATACTGGGTCCCTTCCTATATTTGCCATATACTTGTGATATGCCAACAAACAGTCGAACCCACATATCTACTTTTGCTGATGACACAGCTATACTAGCCATTCATGAAAACCCCCCAAGAAGCATCTGTACTGTTACAAGACCATATATTCGACATAGAAAGGTGGTTAAAACAATGGAGAATAAAAGTAAACGAGCAAAAATGTATACATCTTACATTCACATTGCGTAGAGAATCGTGCCCTCCAATCCTAATAAATAATCATATAATACCTCAACAAACTGAAGTTAAATATCTAGGTCTGCATCTAGACCGACGTCTTACCTGGAAGAAGCATATAGATACGAAATTGACTCAAATGAAGTTAAAATTACTACAAATTTACTGGCTAATTGGTAAAAACTCGAGATTGAGTTTAGATTGCAAACTTTTGCTGTACAGCTCAATAATAAAACCCATATGGTGCTATGGAATTCAATTATGGGGCACGGCCTCAGCTTCTAATATTGAAAAAATTCAAAGATTCCAAAATAAAATATTACGAATGATAACAGCAGCGCCTTGGTATGTGAGAAATATTAACATTCATAAGGACCTAGGTGTCCCCCTGGTGAAAAATGAAATAAAAAAACAAGCGGAGTCATATTTTAAAAAGTTAGAAGTTCACCCAAACCCACTCGCACGAACATTAATGGGAAGTAATGGCTACATCCGACTAAGAAGAAGGAATCCAACAGACCTGCGCTAATGATAGGATCTATAAATTAAACAAAAATTTTCGTCCAACTGTGGTGGGACGTAAATAAAAAAATAATATTTAGATTTAAGATTTGAACAAATTATTGATAGTTCACATTATTTTGTGAAGATACAATAAATAAAATATGAAATAAAAAAAAAAACGAAAAAAAAAACGAAATCATTTTAAATTAAAAGTACCACATTTCTTACACTAAACATATTCTGTATACTACTTTTTACTAAATACTACTTTTTTAATATATCCAAAATATTTTCCAACAACTCCAGTTTTTTCTTTTCTAGAGCATCTTTTCTATCAGTCCGTTCTTCTCTTTTTTTTAATACTTTCCTCCAACATCTTTTGTAAAGCTAAATCAGTTTCCTCTTTGTTTTTGGAGTGTTCCGCCGACACCTCTAAAAACTTCTCCAGTACAGTTTTTTTCTTTTTTGAACAGGAAGGTGTCATATACAATTTTTCTTAAAATAAACTAATAAATTATGTGATTTTTGAAAAGTTTTAATTTTAAAAGTACCTGATAAAGGAGTATCAGTAGATTCCTTGGGTAATGTTTCATCTAAAACAACAGGAGCCTCACTGTCAAGTAAATAGTCGGGATTTATAGATTTTTTCTGCTGCAAGAGCTCATCTAACTTGCTGAATAAATATATATTTTGAAATAATAAATAAAGATGTAAAAATTACAGAACTGTACAAATACCTTTGAAATGGACAAGTTTGCCTATTTCGGCCCGTCTTAGAATTGTGGAGCTGTATTTTTTTATATTGCCGCTCCAAACTGAAAAATTTTGCTTCCACCTGAGTTGCACTGAAGTTGTATCCTTTGTTGCACATTTCTTCAGCAATCTTTGACCACATTTGTTTTTTATTTTTGAGGCTCGAGCTTTTCCCAACTTTTGGTTTCAAATCTTTGACCTTAGAAATTAAAAATTTTGTTGAAGAATCCAACCACAATGTCTTTTTTCCGTCTACTCCGGAGCTACATGGAAGTTCGGTTAAATCAGTAGACAATTCAAAACTTGCTTCGGAAACCATGGAATTATAGCTATTAGTATTCGGATTGTAATTTTGCTTATGAAAATCATTTGTTTCTGCTATATCCAATTGCTCTTCATTGGGTCAAAATATAATTTCATCATAGCATTCCGCCCTATAATCTTCATCTTAATTTATAAAGTTAATTTTTGTTTAGCAAATAACACTTTTGTTACATACTTACCTTCTTCAACTAACTGATATATTTCTGGTGAACATTTAACGTCCAGCATTCTTTTGTTCATTTTTATTTATCAAAGCATAACTTATTTATTATATAAAAATATGTAATTATATTCATGATATAAAAAAATTACAAGGAAGTTTCATTTATATTTTTTTGATAAGAAAGGGGATTTTTGAAGTTTATTTTATTTGTAAATATTCAGTGAAGCGTTGCCACATTTAGAAAAATGTTACAATACTCCGAGAAATTTTCAATGAAATATTTGTAGTATGTAACAGTTCACAATACTGCAATTTATATTTAAAATATATAAAAAACGGATTAATCTAAGACGTGTGCTTTTATATCACATAGGCCATGACAATTAAGAGCTGTCCGAAGATAGTGATACCTTTTTCAATCAGACTTTAAACAAATGGATGTTTTTAAATTTATCAGAGGAATTCTAACGTTGCCTCAATTGTTGCATCAAAAGGATTTTGTGGTCGACTTTCTTTTATAAAACTAGCCTATGCTACAAACTTGTTACTGCAGTCTTTACTGGAACTACTCTATGTGTCGGCTAGAGATTTGAGAGATAAAGCGCTTCGTAAAGGGACAATTCCATTGCATTGCCGGAGACTTTGCAGTTTATTTTAGAATCTTTGGTGGAGGATAAGAAGATATTACCACAACAGAGCCAGCTGTTGAATGATATAGTGGAATATCGTCAACTATTCCACTGTATCATTCATCATATCGGAGAGTTGTCCCAATGAAATTGTCTCTCAAATATTATTAAGAGATTACACAAACGGTTGTACATTCGTAAAATTGTTCTCTTATTCGTAGAGGTGCAAGAGGTTTATGCCGGCAAACAGCTTTGTGATTTAGTTGCAGATATAACCACAATCAAGCATAAACTAAATACTTATATTAACGATACTCAGGAATTGAAAACCTTAGCCAGAATTGTGTTGCTGCTCAATGCCTTGGATAAACGCACAATAATATTATGAATAAAATATTTTTAAATATACTTCAACAAAGGCAAAAATCGGATTAAGTTTAATGAATATGGTAGCTTTGTTTTAGACATAAACTTCAAATCCCCTTTATTGTCAAATGCTTAATTAGGTTGACATAAAGAGAAAATGATTATACCCGTGAAAATAACAAACTTTTTGAACAAACTTTTTTGTTTTCACTCATTTTGAAGAGAGTAAATAAAAAATACTCTCTGAGAATAATTTGATGCAGAGAATTGAGTGGTTTCTGCTTTACAAACTGAATTTTCAGTGCTGCCAAGTTTAAATACACGAATTTACTATTTAATTTATATAAACTATCAATCAACATTGAATGCCTATTCTTCTTCATTTTTGTGCATGGGAGAGGATTTTCGGCCTCTAACAAACTTTTATTCATTTTCTAACAAACTTTACAGTCACTTTAACTAAATTTTTAATTTATTTAAAATGATAATAAAAAATAAAATAAATTACATTTTTAATTTATATATTAAAAAAAAATAATTTTAAAAAACACTCATGTTATGTATGCTTCAAAAGCATATAATAACGTTTATACAAAAAAATCACTCAAACCACAAATGGGGCCTTGTGCTAAAATTTGGAAAACGGGGCGTGATAGAGGAAGGTCTTGGCTACATTTCCCCATACATGGTTTTTTCCTGTACGGATAGGCGTTCGAACAAATTTTTCAAAAAACTATTTTTTGAAAAATCACTCAAACTATTTGGGGACTTATAGGGCGAAAATGGTTGTTTGTGCCAAAATTTGGAAAAAGGGCTGTGATAGGGGATGATCTTGGCTACATTTTCCCATACTTGGTTTTTTACTGTACGGATAGGCGTTCGAACCAATTTTTCAAAAAACTGTTTTTTGAAAAATCACTCAAACTATTTGGGGATATATAGGGCAAAAATGGTTGTTTGTGCCAAAATTTGGAAAACGGGGCGTGATAGAGGAAGGTCTTGGCTACATTTTCCCATACTTGGTTTTTTCCTGTACGGATAGGTGTTCGAACAAATTTTTCAAAAAACTATTTTTTGAAAAATCACTCAAACTATTTGGGGACTTATAGGGCGAAAATGGTTGTTTGTGCCAAAATTTGGAAAAAGGGCTGTGATAGGGGATGATCTTGGCTACATTTTCCCATACTTGGTTTTTTACTGTACGGATAGGCGTTCGAACCAATTTTTCAAAAAACTGTTTTTTGAAAAATCACTCAAACTATTTGGGGATATATAGGGCAAAAATGGTTGTTTGTGCCAAAATTTGGAAAACGGGGCGTGATAGAGGAAGGTCTTGGCTACATTTCCTCATACATGGTTTTTTCCTGTACGGATAGGTGTTCGAACAAATTTTTCAAAAAACTATTTTTTGAAAAATCACTCAAACTATTTGGGGACATATAGGGCAAAAATGGTTGTTTGTGCCAAAATTTGGAAAACGGGCTGTGATAGGGGATGATCTTGGCTACATTTTCCCATACTTGGTTTTTTACTGTACGGATAGGCGTTCGAACAAATTTTTCAAAAAACTGTTTCTTGAAAAATCACTCAAACTATTTGGGGACATATAGTGCAAAAATGGTTATTTGTGCCAAAATTTGGAAAACGGGGCGTGATAGAGGAAGGTCTTGGCTACATTTCCCCATACATGGTTTTTTCCTGTACGGATAGGTGTTCGAACAAATTTTTCAAAAATCTATTTTTTGAAAAATCACTCAAACTATTTGGGGACATATAGGGCAAAAACGGTTACTTGTGCCAAAATTTGAAACAAATTTTTCAGAAAACAGTTTTTTTTAAAAATCACTCAAACTATTTTGGGACATATAGGGCAAGAATTGTTATTTGTGCCAAAATTAGGAAAACGGGACGTGATAGGAGATGGTCTTGGCTACATTCCACTATACTTGGTTTTATCCTGCACGGATAGGTGTTCGAACAAATTTTTCAAAAAACTATTTTTTGAAAAATATTGGCCTATTGGCCTAATTGGTTAAAAATGGTAATTTGTGCCAAAATTTAGAAAACGGGGCGTGATAGAGGAATGTCTTGGCTACATCCCTTTAAGAAAATCAACTGATTTAACTGACTTTCTTAAGAAAATCTTTTTGTACATCAGATTTTCCTAAGAAAATATTTTTGAAAATCTTGAAATTAGAAAACTTTTACATGAAATTTTTTGTAAAGAAGGGCCTAACTCAGAAACACGAAAGGAAAACGATATTATAATTTTTGTATGAAAATCACTCAGTTTTCAAATAATTTTTGAGTGTTTTTCATACAAACATTTTAAACATAGAGAATAGACATATAGCGGACACTCTCCTGCCAAAGACCTAACTCAGATGTCAAAAACCTAAGTGGTGAGAATGTATTAGTAGAAAAAACTATGTGAAAACAAAAACAACACTCGTATGTGTGATTAATTTGAGTAATATTTTTGTTTGTGTTTTTTCAAGTTTCCGCTCTATGTGATTTGTACAACTACATTTCAATATATATTTTATACTGTATTTCAGATATTTCTAATTGTATTTCAGAAAATTTCGGTTATATTTCAGAAATTTCTTATTTTATTTAATTTTTTAGAAATTTCCATTTCCAATAAAAATATATGTAATAGTAATTTTTATAAAATAAATTTAATAAATATTATTACAAATTTCTGAAATACTAATAAAGACATTTTCTGATTTGCTTTAAAAGTTTTTCGTTTGTGTAAAATTTAATTTGGGAATAATAGGATTTATTAGTTGAAACAAAACTCGACTTTTCGACCTTTTGACTTTTATCGACTATTAAAGAGTCGACTTTTCGACCTTTTGTAATTTACAAAAGTCAACTTTTCTAACATTCGACTTGTTTTTTTAATCGACTTTTTACTATATCTTGTAAACAATTAATGGTTTATACATTTATTGATGCGCATTTTGAAATTATCAAGGCGACAATGTATTAAATAATATTGTTACGAAATTGTACTTGAATTCAAATATAACGATTTTAACGGCTGAAAGTTGAATAATGCTTTTAAATAACAGTGCTGTAATAGCAAACTGTAACATATCTGTGGGCATTATTAAATAAAAGCTTTCAGTTGACCATTGGTCGTAAGTTGGCAACGCTGTTTGAATTCGAATATTCAGTTAAAGAACATTGTAGAAAGTACACCACAGATGGCGTATGTATTAGAAAGCTCTAGAATATACGAGCTTTGACAGTTAAAGAGCAATCTAGAGTGCAGATGGCAGTGTTATAAATAGTGGCAGAGGTTGCAGTCGTTAGTGAGTTTATCAGAGACGCTTTTCGAATAAACATCAACTGAGTGCCTTAAGTGTGCTGTGTTTTTCAAGTGAATTCGTGTACATTATAAAATGTGTCTGTATTTCTGCGAATTTATAAACGTGCATAAAAAAAAACATTGAGTGACTATTTAATTCTGTTGTTGTACATTTTAAATAAATAAAGAGTACTACTAAACAAACGGCTTTTATTTGCAATCAAAAGTATCCGGTTTATTTAAAGGAAATAAACAAACGTGTTCGAACGCCTATCCGTACAGGAAAAAACTTGGTATGGGGGAATGTAGCCAAGACCATCCCCTATCACAGCCCCTTTTCCAAATTTTGGCACAAACAACCATTTTCGCCCTATAAGTCCCCAAATAGTTTGAGTGATTTTTCAAAAAATAGTTTTTTGAAAAATTTGTTCGAACACCTATCCGTACAGGAAAAAACCATGTATGGGGAAATGTAGCCAAGACCTTCCTCTATCACGCCCCGTTTTCCAAATTTTGGCACAAACAACCATTTTTGCCCTATATGTCCCCAAATAGTTTGAGTGATTTTTCAAAAAACAGTTTTTTGAAAAATTTGTTCGAACACCTATCCGTACAGGAAAAAACCATGTATGGGGAAATGTAGCCAAGACCTTCCTCTATCACGCCCCGTTTTCCAAATTTTGGCACAAACAACCGTTTTTGCCCTATATGTCCCCAAATAGTTTGAGTGATTTTTCAAAAAATAGTTTTTTGAAAAATTTGTTCGAACACCTATCCGTACAGGAAAAAACCATGTATGGGGAAATGTAGCCAAGACCTTCCTCTATCACGCCCCGTTTTCCAAATTTTGGCACAAATAACCATTTTTGCCCTATATGTCCCCAAATAGTTTGAGTGATTTTTCAAGAAACAGTTTTTTGAAAAATTTGTTCGAACGCCTATCCGTACAGTAAAAAACCAAGTATGGGAAAATGTAGCCAAGATCATCCCCTATCACAGCCCGTTTTCCAAATTTTGGCACAAACAACCATTTTTGCCCTATATGTCCCCAAATAGTTTGAGTGATTTTTCAAAAAATAGTTTTTTGAAAAATTTGTTCGAACACCTATCCGTACAGGAAAAAACCATGTATGGGGAAATGTAGCCAAGACCTTCCTCTATCACGCCCCGTTTTCCAAATTTTGGCACAAACAACCATTTTTGCCCTATATGTCCCCAAATAGTTTGAGTGATTTTTCAAAAAACAGTTTTTTGAAAAATTTGTTCGAACACCTATCCGCACAGGAAAAAACCATGTATGAGGAAATGTAGCCAAGACCTTCCTCTATCACGCCCCGTTTTCCAAATTTTGGCACAAACAACCATTTTTGCCCTATATATCCCCAAATAGTTTGAGTGATTTTTCAAAAAATAGTTTTTTGAAAAATTTGTTCGAACACCTATCCGTACAGGAAAAAACCATGTATGGGGGAATGTAGCCAAGACCTTCCTCTATCACGCCCCGTTTTCCAAATTTTGGCACAAATAACCATTTTTGCCCTATATGTCCCCAAATAGTTTGATTGATTTTTCAAAAAATAGTTTTTTGAAAAATTTGTTCGAACACCTATCCGTACAGGAAAAAACCATGTATGGGGAAATGTAGCCAAGACCTTCCTCTATCACGCCCCGTTTTCCAAATTTTGGCACAAACAACAATTTTTGCCCTATATGTCCCCAAATAGTTTGAGTGATTTTTCAAAACACAGTTTTTTGAAAAATTTGTTCGAACACCTATCCGTACAGGAAAAAACCAAGTATGGGAAAATGTAGCCAAGAACATGCCCTATCACGTCCCGTTTTCCAAATTTTGGCACAAATAACCATTCTTGCCATATATGTCCACAAATAGTTAGAGTGATTTTTCAAAAAACAGTTTTTTGAAAAATTTGTTCGAACGCCTATCCGTACAGGAAAAAACCAAGTATAGCGGAATGTAGCCAAGACCTTCCTCTATCACGCCCCGTTTTCCAAATTTTAGCACAAGGCCCCATTTTTAAACAATAGGCTAAAAAGTGGTTTGAGTGATTTTTTTGTATAAACGTTATTATTTGTTTTTGAAGCATACATAACATGAGTGTTTTTTAAAATAAATTTGTTTTTAATATATAAATTAAAAATGTAATTTATTTTATTTTTTATTATCATTTTAAATAAATTTTTAAATAAATTAAAAATTTAGTTAAAGTGACTGTAAAGTTTGTTAGAAAATGAATAAAAGTTTGTTAGAGGCCGAAAATCCTCTCCCATGCACAAAAATGAAGAAGAACAGGCATTCACTGTTAATTGACTTTTATATAAATTAAGTAGTAAATTCGTGTATTTAAACTTGGCAGCACTTAAAATTCGGTTTGTAAAGCAGAAAACACCCAATTTTCTCTGCAGCAAATTATTCTCAGAGAGAATTTTTTATTTACTCTCTTAAAAATGAGTAAAACCAAAAAAGTTTGTTGGCCAGAGTTTGTTATCTTCTCGGGGGCAAATGATTTATTCTTTTTTATGGTGTTGTTTATTTTGATGGTTTACTATTTTATATATGAGTAATACCATGCGAGCGATTTTTAATTCAACTATAGCGTTTCCCATTTAAACGTTTCTGAAACAATATTCATTAGCTCAAATCACATCCCTCAAGTTAGAAATAATTAATCGACGTAAAAAAATATTAAATTATAGTTCATGTTCAATATTTCTATACTTTATTTTATAATTTCCATTCCATTTATAACTTCCATTTTTTTTATTAAAAAGTTGGCATTACTAATCAGCTGTTTGCAATCACAGAATATTTTTACTTGCAAATTTTTACAAATTGTTGTTCGCGTACTATTTTGGATATTTTTCAGATTTAGAGTAATTTATTTTTACTCTCTAAAAAAAAGTTACTGGATATTTTTTACTGGAAAGTACGTGAACGCACCTATAATGACTTGCAATTCATTGTAGAATAACGGTAGATTTGTTGTTAAAAACATCTGTAAATCTTTTTCCATTTTGATAACAGGGGGCGTTGTTATTCTATACACTTCTTTATTCTATCTTATTCCTATCAAATTTTGCTATGTCCTATTTAATTTTGCTATGTCCTATTTAATTTTGCTATGTCCATTATTATAGAAAATTCAAAAAGTACCATTAGAATAAAGAAAAAGTACCATGAATTTTCACTGACTTAGGACTATATATGCTTAATTTTATTACAGAAAATTCAAAAAGTACCATTCGAATAAAGAAAAAGTTTCCCATTCAACCGGGTCCATATAAGCTTTATTTCATGTTTTTAGCTCCATTATTATAGAAAATTCAAAAGTACCATTATAATAAAGAAAAAGTGCCATAAGGTCTCCACTTGTGGATGTCCACACAATCGGACCCATATAAGCTTTATTTGAAGCATAAAGTATCATTTCAGTAAAGAAAAAGTACCAAAAAGTCTCACCCTAGAATTCTCATTCACTTAGGACCATATATGCCTAATTTCATGTTTTTAGGTCCATTGTTATAAAAAATTCAAAAAGTACCATAGAAGAACGAAAAATTCTATAGTTCAGTTGTCACATTTTGGTACATAAATATTATCCCCTATTCCTAACTCTAATTTCACTCAGATACATATCAGCTATCTTTGATGTCGATAAGTTAAATAACCTAAAATATTAAAAAGTACCATTAGGAGAAAAGTACCAATTTCCCTTTTCCTTCTTGAACACACCTCAAGTTTGAAATTTAAAAAATACTCCAATTTTCAAACGATTAAAACTGTATTAATGAGCTCAAGAAAAATATGTTTTAAAAAAGTACTAAACTGTTTATCCCGATTTGGCCCAATATACACATTGGCACTCCAGTTCCAAATAATACTGTTTAGTTAATTTTTATGTTAAAAGTTTTATCAAAATTGGCTTAATAATTTGAAATAAAATGTATTTTCCCGTGTTTACCCCCTTTTTATATTTGTTATTTTTTGATAAGTAAAGCATACGATTTAAAATTTTGTTCTATGTTTATTGGTTTAAAAGATACATGGGGTGCCAAAAAAGTACCAACATATGGTTTTTACCCGTTTTCTCCCCGTATTTTTTAAATCGAGTAACATGCAATTTTAAGTTTTTTTGTATCTTTCTTAGATTAAAAGATATATGGTTACCGAATTTACCCGTTTTTTACCCTTTTTACACCCTAAATGTACGAATTTCCAAAATTCCCTTCTTATTGGATCGTTTTGGGGTGGGAGGAACTCACAGTCAAAATGTCATGGTTCTAGTAAAATTACTCTTTATATATATAGATAATACAATTTCATCCTCTAAACAAAAATTGTATTGATTTTCAAATAATACAAATAATTTTTTTGATTATGATCGGTATTCATAATTTGTTTAAAACAATTCAAAACCTTTTTATTTTCATATTGTTGAAATTAGTTAACCAATCAGAAAATTAGTTTAACCCGTTTCGCTCCGCTGTTCGATTTTTCGAACAGTAAAAATCACCGTTTTTCCAAAAAATGTACAGGTGTGAAAAAAGGTGGAATATCAGGAAAATAAAAGACTATATCCCGCAGTGAACATCCCCCTCCCCCGGATGGTAGGGGTAAATTTCTGCAACCAATATTTTCAGACACTTTTAAAAATAATAAAAAAAAATAAAACTAAAATAATAAACATGAGGAATTATTGCCAATAAAAACCATGATTTACATGCAAATGGGTGACTTCACATATGTAGGTCTAAACTTGACTGTTCGAAATTTCGAACGCTGCACAGGAACTAGGAAAAAAGTGCAAATAAATCTGTAACTTCTAAACGAATACACCGATTTTAATAAAAATTTCCATGGCTATAGAGGAGGTGTTGATAAGTTTAAGTTTTGAATTTGGGCTTATAAAACCAAGGAGGCATATCAAAAATTTAAAATGACGACAAATTTTTGTTTGCCATCCGATTTAAAAGATTTTTATATATATGGAATCTACTACTTTTAGGAGTTATTCGCATTTGAAAAGTAAATTTTTATGTTTTTTTACCTACCTTGGTCTGCTTTTTTGCTAATAACGGATCCAATTCTTTCCCGATTTTCTTGAGGTATCTTTTTTTGAATTAACAACAAATTTACTGAGTCAAATGTTATGTGTATTTTCGCCATTTTTATCGAAAAAAGTGCTTACATTATTTCTAAATTATACAGAAAATAAGAAAAAAAGTTAATAATGTACATATATATTTATATTTTACTAAAAGATAAAATCTCGGGAAATATTATAAAAGTAAAATTCGTATTAGTGCGAATTGGGATTTTTGAAAAGTTTTTTTGGCAATTGTGGGATTATCATTAACAATTCACAAATATATTTTTCACTTTTGGATTTTGATTTAAAGTTTCTATATAAGGGCGTGTGTGAAACGAAAGTAAATTTTTGATAGATATGAGATGAATAAAATTTCATTAGCTCATAGGGCTACACAAATTTTTGACAAATAAACAGAAATATTTGACAAACATAAAATATACAAAACTAAAATACATATATATTTCTAATTTCATTTGTATTTAATTTTTAATATATTCAATAAAATAAAAATATATATATGAAGAGTGAAAAACAAATAATTTGTTCTTAAGTATTTTGGATTTTCTAGAGAATTGTCAAAATTTATTTGAGTCAAAATATATTTCATTTGGAACAGCAAAATTATGAAATTTTTTCACCATAGGAAAATTGTAATTTACCATAGAACTTTGCTACCATTTCACGCCCTAAGTCTAAAATTTCATTAAAAACGATTCATAAACAAAACTTTTATTGCATTTTAAAAATTAAAATTTATATCTGCCTTTTAATATTTAAATATAATACGGAGATTACAACAGATTATGAGCAACTCCAAAGAGTTTCATGGTATTCCACAGTTTAACGGCTATGGTTTCGATGATTGGTATAGACGTTCTAACCGGCTCTCAGTGGCACATATTTTGAGAAGGCGACCAAAACGTATTTTTTATGATCACCGATTTTAAAGTGATGTTACTCATTTGAAAGTAAATACCAGTGAACCTCGGGAGCCAAACAAATTACGACTATACTTCAACTATATCACAACTAGAGATGCCAAAAGGGGAATCCCGTTCCCGGAAATCCGGGGTTTTCGGTATTTCCTAAATCCCGAGGCCCGGTATTTTTTAATTTTAAATACCGGGGTTTTCGGGATTTACCAAATCCCGTTTTTAATAAATAAATAAATAGGTGAAATTGACATTTTTGTGTGCCTTTTTCATGCATTTTGACATTCTACATGCCCGAATATCTCAAAGTGATGTTGTTAAGCTCAACTCCTGCTATAATATAGTTAATAAAGGAAAACGGTATTTTTGGTTTTCCTTGAGTGGGGCTCTAGAAAATCAATTCTTTACCTATTTTTGTAAGTTATCTAACAAAACTCAATTTAAATCCTCTTCAAATGAAATTGATTTTATCTCAGGTGAGGAGCTCGAACAAAATGAAAATATTTCGAAATGAAAGGCTAATAGATATCTATATATATAAAAATGAAATGGTCCATGTATGTAATGTCATCAGGTGAGAACGGCTGGAGCGATTTGGCTGATTTTTATTATTCTATTTCAGGAGATGGTTTGTAAAGAAAAAATGACGGCAAAAACCGGCTTTTTTGAGTCCAGTCAACTGTAATAAAAAAGCCCCTAAAGTATGCAGTACACATTTAGATATTTTATTTGAAAATAAATAAGAACAGACAGTGTTGGAGAAACTGGACGAACTAACATTAGTAAATTCTACCGGGCGAAGCCGGGGCGATCAACTAGTTATTAATAAATGTAAAAAACCCAAATAAAAATAACGAAACCAAATTATAATGTAAATTTGTAAAATAAATAGATCATTTTATTTCTGAAGGAAGAGGAAAATACTTGCAGATTTGTTATAAGTATTTGGAAATGGGTCTGCCAATGTGAAAGATGTTTTTCGGCAGCAGCATATGTCGGAAACAAAATTCGTTCCAGAATGGCAGATGAAACCATAGATGCAATAGTATTCTTAAGAAGCTATTTAAAATAAACACTATTTTTTTTGATTAAGGTACTGTACATTAGGCATATAATTTTGGCGAAATTTTTGCCATACCACCACGTGATGGCCAATGCACAGTGGTTTAAAAAGTTTTTTTTTGGGAACTATTGAAGATATTGTTACGAAATTTCACATGGTTTTAGCTGAGGTGTTTTCGAGTTGATTTACGTTTGTTCAGCTTCCTAGCGCTAATGGATGCCAGTACGTATCCCCTCAAAGTTGGTTACCTCGGGTCTGAAATTTTTTAAAAAAATCGCCAAAAATACATTTATGATCCGAATGAGCTGAAATTTTGAATATAAATAGTCCTTGAGAAGATCAAATGTATTAGTTCAAGAGATATTCAGGTTTATTGATTTATTATACCCTTCACCTTCGTGAGAAGGGTATATATAAGTTTGTCATTCCGTTTGTAATTTCTACATTTTTCATTTCCGACCCTATAAAGTATATATATTCTGGATCCTTATAGATAGCGGAGTCGATTAAGCCATGTCCGTCTGTCTGTCTGTCTGTCTGTCTGTCTGTCTGTCCGTCTGTCTGTCTGTCTGTCTGTCTGTCTGTCTGTCTGTCTGTTGAAATCAGTTTTCTGAAGACCCCAGATATCTTCGGGATCCAAATCTTCAATAATTCTGTCAGACATGCTTTCGAGAATTTTGCTATTTAAAATCAGCAAAATCGGTCCACAAATGGCTGAGATATGAGGAAAAAACCAAGACAACCTCGATTTTTGACCTATTTTTTACCTATATCTGGATTACTAAGACATTAATATAGACACTATGGATATCTAATGATAGATATTTCAAAGACATTTGCAACTACGTATATAAGACCATAGTAAGTTGGACCTACAATGGGTCAAAGTCGGGAAAAAAATTTTTAACCCGAATTTTTTTTTCAAAACAAAAAATATTTTTTTAAAATTTTAAAAAAAAAAAAATTTAAATTTAAAAAAAAAAAAAATTTTAAATTTAAAAAAAAAAAAATTTAAAATTTAAAAAAAAAAAAATTTTAAAATTTAAAAAAAAAAAATTTTAAATTTAAAAAAAAAAAATTTTAAAATTTAAAAAAAAAAAATTTAAAATTAAAAAAAAAACTACGTATATAAGACCATAGTAAGTTGGACCTACAATGGGTCAAAGTCGGGAAAAAAATTTTTAACCCGAATTTTTTTTTCAAAACAAAAAATATTTTTTTAAAATTTAAAAAAAAAAAAATTTAAATTAAAAAAAAAAAAAAAATTTAAAATTTAAAAAAAAAAAATTTTTAAAATTTAAAAAAAAAAAATTTTAAATTTAAAAAAAAAAAATTTTAAAATTTAAAAAAAAAAAATTTAAAATTAAAAAAAAAAATTAAAATAACAATCGAAAAAAAATTTTTTCCAAAAAATTAAAAAAATGGAAAAAAAAAATAAATTTTGTTTACCTAAAAATATTTAAAAGTTTGAAGTATAATTTGGTGAAGGGTATATAAGATTCGGCACAGCCGAATATAGCACTCTTACTTGTTTTTTTTAATTTTGCTCGATCTTTTTATGGTTTTTTAGATATGGCGGGTCTACGGAGGGACGAAATTAATTTTTTAAATATCAGCTTTATTGGCGATAAAATTCTAAATAAAATAAAAACAACTTGCTAACAGTTATCTCTTCCCTGTAAAAAGTTATACGCATCCAAAGTTGGAACTTGTAAAAAGGGCCGTATTTTTTAAATTTTTTTCCCAAAAAAGCCCATATATTTTATTTTTTGTAGAAAAAACATTTCTTCGGGACTATAGAATTTTTATATGATCCGGAAAGATAACTTAATGCAAAAGCGTGTAAAGAAAAATTTCGCTCACTTAGGCGGACATAAGACCCCCAGTCCTATCCAAACTTGTCTAATTTTAAAAAAAATTGGACAAGTGGGCAAGGTTTGAGGATCGGTGCTTTGCCTTTTTAGAATTTTTTACTCAAACCTAAAATTTTTTTTAAAATTGGCCAAGTTTGTATGGCCCTGGTGGGGACTAGGTCCTCGTAAGGGAGCCAAATTTTACTTTCCACGCTTTTTCATTAAGTTTTCTTTCCGGATCAGATAAAAATTGTGTATAGTCCCGAAGAAATTTTTTTTTTACAAAAGAAAAAATATATGGTATTTTTTGGGAAAAAACTTCAAAAATACGGCCGCTTTTACATAATCCAACTTTGGATGCGTGTAACTTTTTATAGGGACCAGATAAATGTTAGCAAGTTTTATTTATTAGAATTAGAATTTTATCACCAATATAGCTGATATTTTAAAAATAAATTTGGACCCTCCGTAGGCCCGCTATATCTAAAAAACCAAAAAAGATCAAGCTAAATTAAAAAAAATAAATCAATAACCTAAATATCTCTTCAACTAATAGAAATAACCTACACATGTTGCATGTGTAAACGCTAGGTTAACACTCTTGGTGGTACTAGACTTGCCACCTTTTGAAATTTCCAAAACGGGACAAATTTGTTTGGAAATAAATCTGGCAATTCTAAACGGCTGGTCCGATTTTTTCAAAGATTTTCATATTTTTGAAAAGCGCTGGGCTAGGTCTTGTAAAAACATACTTGCGTGTGCTATATGTATATCTCTAATATTTTTAAAATTTTGACATACCTTGGTCCGCTTTTTTAAAAATATAGGTCGTAATTTTAAACCGAATTTACTCTAATTTTGTTTGTTAGTTAGACAACTAAATTGCGAATAACATACAAAAGATTTCAGAGCAATATCAATTTTGGATTCAAAAATAAACGATTTTCAATTTAAATATTCAAAAATGTTTTTGGGCGAAAAGGTGACTTTTTTTATTAAAAAAAAATAATTTATTTAAGATCGTATAACAATTTTATATTTTTCTGTAAGGTATCTTTACGGAGAACATTTTGGTATGAAAAAACATTCCTATTTTAATATTATTAATTATTATTTAGGCTCAAGTTCATTAAATTGATTTCCTTAGAAATACAATTTATTCTATTAAATTTTCATAATTCTAAAGAATACTGAAAAAGTTATATTTAGAAACACGGCAGAATGGAATGCATTTTCGGGGTTAGCCAACACCCCCTCATCTGTACTCTTTTGTGTCGATGTAAGTGTCGCTTGTAACAGGGATGTTAAAGTTGGTACAATTGTACTTTTTTTGGTACATTTTGACCTTCTAAAGTACCGTGGTACTACCGCGTCTCATTTGGTACAATTTAAAATATTTTATATAAACAACTTTTACAAAAACCACAAGCAATTTGTAAACATAATATCAATATTGATATTGTTAAAGAAATTAAAGAAAATTAATTAAATTGTTAGAAATTAAAGATTATTAAAGTCAACCTTAATAACGAAGTGCAATTGGTTCCATAAATTTACTCCTGGAAATGTTATTTCAAGTAGTATTGTACGTCTACTAGTAAAAATGTTCCCGAATGGGAATTGCAAATTTTGATTCAATCAATAACACAGGTAAACAGCAAAAAAGGCGTGAATAACCATTATATAGATTTGATGCACCATTGCTACCTAAAGCTAGGTACTCTGTTCAAAATTTCGTGCGAAATGCTGTCAAACTACATATAAAATGTGTGTATTGTTTACGTGTAAATTTAAATAAAACAAAATTCTTGGTTGTTTTTTTCAATTTGTTGTTTTTTTCAATTAAAAAAATACGTTATTGAATAAAAATGTTGTTTGAAATTACACACAGGGTTGTCAGATTTTATTTACCTCCATCGCCAAAAGCTAAACGAAAAATCGCCAAATATCGCCAAAATGTTTTTTTCTAGTTTTTTATTGTAAAGCCTAGTACTCTGTTCATATTTGCGAAAAAATATGGTTTTTTCTTGCGAAAAATTTTACATGCTGTTGGTTTTAATTTCGTGCGAAAGAAGTGCTGCGTATGTTATTTCGTGTGGAAAAATAACGTTGCCAGATGTATTTCACATGTTTTTGTATTTCACATGTTACTGCTTTTGCGAAATTATTTCGCATATCTTTCATTCCAAATATTTTATATGTAGTTTGACAGCATTTCGCACGAAATTTTGAACAGAGTACCTAGCTTTAGTATGTATTTACATACTAATTTTATGTATTATAAAGTCAATTATTTCGGTTTAAATCAAATGCATTAGTTATTTATATTAAATTGATATCAAAAGTAACATTGCATTAGAATTAAACATTTTTAACATTTTATCTGTAGGCTGAAATGAATTGTAAAAAAAATTATTAACATTCATATTGAATTTTATTACGTAGGCGAGTTTTGGTATAAGTCATAAGTCATTGCTAAGTCTTAAAGTGAAATGTTCCACCTGCATGGCAATCTAACAAATTTTTTTGGAATATTGCCTCTAAAGATCTGATTTCAATTGATATATACTAGTTTTGACCATTGCAATTCATATTCCCCTGCAGATACTTTTGAATTTAAAAATAAAGTTAATGAATTTTGAACTACCGCAAATTTTCATTCCATTTCAATACTGAAAATTCATTATGTACTTTAAAAAGAGTTATATTTTCTGGTAACCGTTTAAGAATTTCTTTTAAAAGCTTTTTAAGTACAAAAAATAATTTTCTTTTAAAATTTCTACATCATATTCCCCTGCAGATACTTTTGAAAAATACTCCATTTTTATAATTTGTAATTCCATTTCGAATTCTGTGCCAAAATCGATAAATTCCGGATTCCAAAGAATCCGTCGAACCAATAGCCAATTTTAATGAGCCTATTAAGTTATCAATATTTCCATTATTATTTAAAAATGACGGCTTAAACATATTAGAAAAAAATTAATATTGTTGAAACTATTTGATCATGTATACCTGCATTCAAATATATATGATTATAATATCAAAAAATTATTTCAAGAAAAATAAATAATTTGTTAAAAAATCGCCAAATAAATCGCCAACTAGTCTGTAAATCGCCATGTCGCCAATTGGAAATTTTGGTCGCCAAAGGCAATCAAAAATCGCCACGTTTGGCGAGAAATCGCCACATCTGACAGCCCTGATTACACACAATTTCAAACAAATATTTGTTTAAAACATACAAAAATTTCACTGATTCTGGTTTTCTGGAATTTCTTAGTTTTACTGATTCAGTGAAAAGTTTGTCTGTTTTAAATAATATTTTTAAAAAAAATTGGTTTAAACAAACACCCGTATTTACTTGCTTGTGTTGTTGTTTTATCCCAAGTGTTGTATTAAAATAAAAATCAAACAAAAACATTAATAGAATCTATAAAAATATTTATAGAAAATAAAATTATTTTCAGACAGGCGATTGTTTGAAAATATTTTAGCAATAATTCTTTCTGTGTAGTCTGCAAATATCTTAAATATTATCAAGGTAAATTTTTTGTATGAAAAAAAAATATGTGAAATCTTATGAAAATAACATGATTTGTGGATTATCTAGATGATTTTAAAAATCGAGTGCATGTGAATGGCATATTATTTTGAAATTTGATGTATGATTTATTTAACAAATTTTTAAAAATTCTTTATTAAAGAGTTATATTTGTCGATAAGATATATATTTTATAATAGTTATTATTGTAATAATATGAATATTTGTTAAACAATAATATTTAAAAAATAAAAAAATGTTTTATTTTGGAAACAACAAAATTAATTAGCCTAACAACAAAAGAAATTTTATGGTTAATTTTTGAAAATAAATATTTGAAAAAACTTTCTTAACTTTTTCAACACAAATTCAATTAATTGAAAATATTTTTCAATGAATGTAAATAATAAGCAAAAAATTTAAAAAAAACAAAAAGTACATAAAGTTTCAAAACAAAAAGCTTATTTTAAAGTAATAAAACGAAATTTTCAAGTAAAAAAGTAGAAAACAAAAAAAGTAGAAAATTAAAAAAGTGGAAAAGTAAAAATTATAAAAGTTAAAAGTAAAAAATTATAAATGTAGAAAAGTAAAAAACAAGAAGTAGAAAAGTAAAAAATTTTAAAAGTAAAAAATAGTAGTAATGAAAAAATAAAGTTGATTGCAAGGCGAATTCATATAAGGTGTACTCATCCCTACTAGACTTGCCAATCGTCCCGTTTTCGTCGGGACAGACCAGTTTTAGAGTCGAATGTCCCGTGTCCCGGCGATACTCTGAACATGACGCCATTTGTCCCGTTTAAAAAAAAAACATAACTTTTTCATTAATTACCACAAAAAATTGGAAATACCGATACAAGGATGCTTTATTTTCTGAAATATAGTATTTTCTAAAAACTGAATATCACTATTTAACAATATACATAGGTACTTAGTGCATTAACTTCTATGAGTTTCAATAAACTCATTAGTAAACATTATGTAACTTTCATGAAAAATAAATGGCACGATACTCGCTCTAGGATGCTTGTACCTTTAGTTAAAGGTGAGTTGTTGGTCCATTGAAATGGACTGAGTTTGTTGAATTTATTACTTCAAATAATAAAAAAGCTGATAAAAGCGATTAAAAATATAAATTTTAAATTATGGACTGAATTAGGTAAAATTATAAAAAATAAATTTTCAGACAAATTTTGAAGAATCTCGCAATTTTAATTATCCAGATATTCAAAATTTACTATGTACTTTGAATGGAAAGTTTCACACCCACTGTTCCGATCTAAACCATTTTAGCTAAACTGTGTACAGTGATAAGAATTTGATTCATACAAAGTTTAAATACATTACAATTATAGTACTCCAGATATTCGAAATTAACTATATACTTTGTACGGGAGGTGTCACTCCCACTAATCCAATCCCGACCATTTTACAGCCAAACTATGTAAAATGATAAGTGAGCTATCGGAATCTCGCAATTATAGTTCTGAAAATATTTATTTTTCTTTGTGTGGTAGGTGACTTAAACCTTGTTCCGATTCATCCCAATTTGGTTAAACTTCATGTCGTGATATGAAATTGATTCATATAAAGTTTGAAAAATTTCACAATTATAGTACTCCAGATATTTGAAAATAACTATTTACTTTAAAAAATTCAGTCTCGCCCATTTTCAGCCAATCTCCGTATAGTGACAAGAATTTGATTCATACAAAGTTTAAATACTTTACAATTATAGTACTCCAGATATTCGAAATTAACTATTTACTTTGTATGAGAGATGTCACGCCCACTAACACAATAACATTTTCACCCAAAAAATGTAGAATAGTAAGGGTGATATTAGGGCAAAATTTTAAGACTTCCACAATTATAGTTCTCCTGTATAATAATTATAGTTTACTCCTGTATAATGTTCGAAGACTTTCAAAAGTCTCAAAATTTTAAGTTATTTTGAACCAAGTGTTTTAGGGTAGGTAGTACTTCAATACCTCTAACTCAGACATTTTAAAACCGATTTCAATATTTTAAAAAATAATCTAAGAAATTGTTTAAGTTATTAAAAAAGTTAAATTTTTTTTTTATTTTTTTCATAATTTTTCAAATTCAACAATAGTTATTTTAATTTTTTTCTATGAAAACCAAATTTTTTTTTGCACAGTGCTTTAAAGACAATTTTATATAGACAAAAAGGAGATATTACTTATTAAAATCGGTTTATATTTGCAAAAGTTATTAAACTTTTTCGAAAAAAGTTCGAAAATATTTACCCTGGTTTTTTTTAAATTTATATGCGCTGGGGGAGAAAATACTCAAAAAGGTATTAATGAAAAGTTGAATAACTTTTACAGTTTTCATCCGATTTGAAAAATTAAAACCATTAAGAACTTTTCTTTATACATACATTGATATAAATTTTTATAAGCTTTCATATCAAAATAAGCAATGAAAAGCGACTCAAATCAAAAAAGATCGTAACAAAAACAATACTTATAACTTACAAATGTATCAATAAATGCCTGTCATTTTGAAGCGTAATAAGTTTTCTTTCCCAACACGTTAAAAAAATAAAAATTGAACAAAAACTGACTGAGTTACAGATCGATAAGTTGAAAAACATCACTGTAAACGGTTTTTTCAGAATAACTTCTCTATTTGAAGGAGTTTCTGAAATTTTTTGACACAATTTGTAATGTACTCAGCAAGTCTATAACCCACACTAGGTCATTTTCCGTGTTTTTTTTCCATCGTTCTCTGATCATTTAGTGGTGTCCCGTTTTGGAAATTTCAAAAGGTGGCAAGTCTAATCCCTGCAACAAATACAACAATACAAAAACAGCTGATGATCAGCTGGGCAAATGAGAACACCTTATATGCAGTCGTAAAGTAGGTCTGGGTCACAGAATATACAGAAGTGTCAAATTTGACATTTAAAAAACGCCAAATCAGATGTTAGGCCAGTTCTCATAAAAAGAGATAGCAATATATTTTGTACTACAATATCAGTGATGTGTTAAAGCAAAACGCTATATACAACACGAATTTGGTAGACAAAGAAATGTGAACAAACAAATAAATTTGTAAGACAATTTTTTCGTCGTCTGTGGCACAAAATTGTTTAAAATGGAAAATTATAAAAATGTGTGTATTGTTTACGTGTAAATTTAAATGAAACAAAATTCTTGGTTGTTTTTTACATTTGTAAAATAAAACTCCACATGTACAATGGCAATTAAAAGTGAAATATTACAAAAATAAATGATTGCATCAAACTAAATCGGAAAGAAATTGAATTATTGCGGCAGAAAATTAAGACTAAAACAAAATGAAAAGGGCAGTTACTAAAAATGAAACAAATATAGAACTATATTATTTTCTGTCTCGTGACGCCTCTGTATACTTTGTGATATGAACAGAGTACTAAGCTTAAGTACAAAAATGGTAAAATTTTTCAATTCTATGGAGTCATTTTTTTTTTAAATTTTTAAGTAAAATTACAAAATTTTGTTAGACGTTTCCCCACATAATTAATGACAACTCAAAAACGGTTAGTCCGATTTTATTAAAATAAATTAGAAAATTTGAGATTTTATAACGGAGTTATAATGACAAATTGAAGCAAACAATATATTTTTACGTGAAAATAGCAAATTTTTTTGTTTTAAAAAACTCATGAAAAATCGAAACTTTGAGTGGAAATTTTACATTTGTTTTATTATTTTCACGTAATAAATATATTGTTACGAAATTGTACTTGAATTCAAATATAACGATTTTAAGGGCTGATTTAAAAGTAGCATAATGCTTTCAAATAACAGTGCTGTAGTAGCAAACTGTAACATATCTGTGGGCATTATTAGATAAAAGCTTTCAGTTGATTTGATCGTAAGTTGGTAACGCTGTATTCGAATTCGAATATTCATTTAAAGAACATTGTAGAAAGTAAACCACAGATGGCGTATGTATTAGTAAGATCTAGAATATTCGAATTTTGACCGTTAAAGAACAATCTAGAGTGCAGATGGCAGTGTTATAAATAGTGGCAGAGGTTGCAGTCGTGAGTGAGTTTATCAGAGACGCTTTTCGAATAAACATCAACTGAGTGCCTTAAAGGGTGTTGTGTTTTTCAAGTAAATTCGTGTACATTATAAATTGTGTCAGTATTTCTGCGAATTTACAAACGTGTATAAAAAACATTGAGTGACTATTTAATTCTGCTGTTGTTGTACATTTGAATAAATAAAGAGTTGTTACAATTTTCAAACTACTAAACGGCTTTTATTTGCAATCAAAAGTATCCGGTTTATTTAAAGGAAATAAACCAAACGTTTTGAAAATGTTAAAACGTAACAATTGGTGTCAGAAGTGGGATTGCAAAATAATAAGCATGAAGTTTGAGGAACTAGAACTTGAACAACTCAAGAAAGGATTGAGTAAGTTGGAGCTACCAACAGCAGGTAATAAGGCAGAATTGCAGAAGAGGCAGATAGACGAATTCAAGCGGCGTGATATTGACATCGGTACTTACGAATTCTAGTATAAGGAAGAAATGGAAGTTTCTACACGTTCAACAACGAGCAGCATGGATTTAAGCACAATGTTTGCTGCTATGATGGCACAATTTAAAGAATTTCGAGAAATTTTTAAAGTAAATAACGAGAAGCTTCTAGCTGAACTTCAAGTAAACAACGAGAAGCTGTTAGCTGAAGTTAAAGAAACTTTCAGAGTAAACAACGATAAACTTCTAACAAAACTTCAAGAATCTTCTAGAGTCACAGATAAGAAAATTCAGAAAGTGTCTGATGTTATTAACAACAGAGTGGATGGCATTGATAAAAAGGTGTCGGACTTGAATAATGTTCAATGTCAAGAAGAGGCAGTTGTAGAGGCTTTAAATGAGAAACAATGTAAAACCAAAATTAAATGTTATAACTGTGGTAAAATTGGTCATATTCAGCGAAACTGTAGAGCACCAAGAAAACGAACCAGATATGTTTCACCATCAAGAAATAACCAGCTGGCGAATCATCAAGCATTACAGGAGCCACCTTTAAAAAGAGCTAGCACTGAGGCAGAGGATTTGGTATGGGCCCGTGAGGAAGTGGAGGATTGTATAGACGGATGTGAGAAGTGGCCATGTAACAATGGAGGCCCTCGTTGAACAGTGCAACGACAGAATGGTTTCCGTTGGAGTGCTTGGTCTGTCCCGCAGAGAAAAGATCATCAGGCCGGGTTCCAAGTTGGGTGAAGTTGCTTCAGCATAAAAAGAAATGCATGAACTCGTTCGAAGACGAATTAAAATGACAAATGACCAAATGAAAACCAGATATAGCTCACAACGTAATAAGGGTTTGTCATCCAAATTAAGGAATCACTGCAAAGGACCACATAGAGTAGTTAAGAAATTAGACGACATGGTTTATAGAATACGGAAATGTGGAAGACCGATATCGGGAATTAAAGTTGAACATCTGAAACGACTAGCAGCCTATGGGAGAAGTGAATCTATGCCTATTCGGGACGAACAGGCTTAAGCGGGAGGCAGTGTTACGAAATTGTACTTGAATTCAAATATAACGATTTTAAGGGCTGATTTAAAAGTAGCATAATGCTTTCAAATAACAGTGCTGTAATAGCAAACTTTAACATATCTGTGGGCATTATTAAATAAAAGCTTTCAGTTGATTTGATCGTAAGTTGGCAACGCTGTATTCGAATTCGAATATTCAGTTAAAGAACACCACAGATGGCGTATGTATTAGTAAGATCTAGAATATTCGAATTTTGACAGTTAAGTAACAATCTAGAGTGCAGATGGCAGTGTTATAAATAGTGGCAGAGGTTGCAGTCGTGAGTGAGTTTATCAGAGACGCTTTTCGAATAAACATCAACTGAGTGCCTTAAAGTGTGTTGTTTTTTTAAATTGAATTCGTGTACATTATAAAGTGTGTCTTTATTTCTGCGAATTTATAAACGTGTATAAAAAAACACTGAGTGACTATTTAATTCTGTTGTTGTACATTTTAAATAAATAAAGAGTTGTTACAATTTTCAAACTACTAAACGGCTTTTATTTGCAATCAAAAGTATCCGGTTTATTTAAAGGAAATAAACCAAACGTTTTGAAAAGGTTAAAACGTAACAATATTTTTGTTTCAATTTGGTATTATAACTCCGAAAGTACTGAGCCGATTGAAACGCAATATATATCGTCACCTAATATGCAAAACAACGTATCATCAAAAAATTCGAAATTGATTTTATTATTGATTACGATTCACTACATCATATTACATACATATGTGTACAAAATTTTAAACTTTTACTATCAAAAATAACCAAGTTATAACCAAAATTGAAACTAAAGTATCATCAAATACATATATGATTTTCTTAAACAAAATAACGTATACGCTTTGAGTAATTAATTAATAAATCGTTTTTACCTTATTTTAGGTAGTATCCTAATTTGTTTTTAATAAATTTGTTGCAATTGAATATTTTTTGCAGTCTTAATGAAAATTTCATGAAGAACCTTTTTTAGTTTAAAAAAGTAGTTGTTAGTAATTAAAATAAAATAAAAAATGTATATATAAACTGCTTTTATTTAAAATAAAAAAAAATATTTTTATTTAAGTTTTTATTTTTTCATAAAAATTTATATTGATGATACGTTTTTTTGTTTCAGAAAATAACAATTCAAAAAAACGTAAGCCACGTATCTTAAAGTGTGCTTTGAAAAAATTATTTTTTTTTTCATAAAATATATTAGAGTAATGTAATTCAAATTTGAAAATTTTGTTTCAATATCTCAAGTAGTTTTCATATTATATCGTTTTTTGCTTCTCCTATAAACTTATGAAAAGTGATGTTACGTTATTTTGCATTTTAGGTGACGATATGTATGTTAAAATTTGTACATAGCATGGGGAAAATTATTTCAAAATTCAATCAAAAATTTTGCGAATATGGGCGAATTCACTTAATTGTGAATAAATTCGAAAATAATGGTTTTTATGATATATTTCTCATGTTGTTTCTATTATACGTGGCTTTGTGATAAAGCATTAAACCTGAACAATTTCTGCCGTTTCGATTTTTCATGAGTTTTTGAATACAAAACTATTAGCTATTTTCACGTAAAAAATATATTTTTCCTAATTTGTTATTATAAATCCGAAACTACTGAGCCGATTAAACGGAATATAGGTTATGTATATTTAAATTTTTTTAAGTTTATTTTAATAATATCGGAGTAACCGTTTTTGAGTTATCATTACTTATGTGGAGAAACTTATAAAAAAGCACAATTTTACTTAAACATTTTTTTTAAAAAATCCTCTACATAGAATTTACAATTTGGACCATATTTGTAGTACTGGACCACAATACATCAAAATTTTGTAGTGGTTTAAAAATCCTCTAAATTTTTTTCCGATTTTGTTGCCTTGTGTAATCAATTTAGAGCTTCAGCTGAAGTCAGTAAAAAATTAAAGCATTTGTAGTTTTTGGTCGGTAGTAGCTAATTTAATCTATGTTAATGTTAAGTTTAGTTTTTTGTGTACAATTGAATTTTTATGTAGATACTTTTTAATAAATTAAAAAAATGGTACCGCGAAGGTCCAAAAAGTACAATTTTTTTTGGAGGGTGGTACAAAATTGAAAACTTCATTTAACATCCCTGGCTTGTAAATATCATCTATTTAACTCACTGAGCGTTTTCAGCTCAGCACTGAGCGAATTCAACTGAGCGGTTTTGTTTTATGCTCATGTTTCTTTCAGTACTCATGAAAGAGCTGCACAAGCACATTCATTTGTCATCTTCAATGTTTCACATGTTTCACTTTGCTCGTCAATTCTGTAACATTCTTTCGCTTACTGACATTGAAAAGTGAGTGAGTATTGTGTCCTACAAAAATAAAACGATCATTCGAATGTAGGTTTGTTATGTATGTATATGATCGTATGCTGCCGCGTATATATTTTTGTTTCAAGAATTATTAGAGTTATTCAAATTGTTTTTGTTTTCATGAAGGAATTTTTATATGTGTGCTATTGAATGAATGTGAATTTATTTATGGTATGGTGATGTAGAGTGAAATAAAGAAAGAGTATTGCTACAGTTTGTAAGTAAATTTCATAAAAAAATAATGAAAAAGGGAAATACATAATTGTTATTGTTAAAATAATAATTGTAATTGAAAGTACACAGAAAAAAGTTTCAACATAAATATTATGATTTGATTTCATTGAATTCAATTCATAACATTTATAAATAATTTCTTAAATAGTATGATTTTGTTCATATTTTATGTTTTCAAAAAAAATCTAGAAGGCTTGAAAAATATTATTTCAATTTCATTTTTATTTTTATGTTGTTCAAAAATGTTAGAAATTTTCCTTTGATGTTTTATTATGATTAATTATATTTTTTAAGTTTCAGATGTTTATAATTCGTCTTAATACATATGTATATTGGCCAATATATGGCTATTATGCAAAAATGTTTGAAATAATTCATCGATTATACAATTATAATGTAATTTATTATAAAATAGCATACAATTTACGTAAAAAAAGCAAAAATTTCCGTCATGTACAATTTTATAATATTTACGAATATGTTCTTATTCTGAATGAAAATAGTTTGGGAAAAAAAAGTCAAGTTCGATTAATAATATTTATTACAAAATTCATTCCAATTATGAATTTCTTTTTTCTGTGTATGTAATTAGTAAAAAAAAATACTATTTCAAAAATACATTAGTGGGATTATATCTAACAAAACACATAATTAAAAAAATACAAAGTACTGATATTCTTAATTAAATTAGCAATATTATTTCAATCACTTTTTTTAGAAAACATATATCTTATGCACTTTTTTACTATACTGCTACATCAACAGAACATTTGTCAGCTGCCATGAGCGACCTATCGTGGGTTTTTCGCTGTTTTTTGGAATGACAGTTTAGAATTTCTGAATTTAAGGAATAAGATTTATAAAATCTTATTCCTTAAATTCAGAAATTCTATTTATATATTGTTATATCATAAAATAATTAAGTTAATGTTGAAAATATACAAATTGTATCACAAAACTATTTTTCTTTCGTATTTTTAGTAGAAATTTTGTTGATCATATATAAATAAGTTGTAAAAGTCAGGTAAAATATATTTTTTAATATATTTTTATATATTTTGCCAATTGATAACTAACATTATGTAAATGGGAAAACACCCAAAAAATTGCAACAATATTCATTTTGGTTTAGTTATTGTCACATTTTTATTTTGGATCACAATTTTCAGATCATCAAAATATTTTTCCTTTTTCAGATTCCAGTTAATATCTGTTTTTTGGTAATTTTATTATTTTGTGGTAAAAGAATACCTTATAGTTAGTGAATGTTCTGCTTAACAAATATTGTCTTAACATTTGGTTACCATTTGAAATTAGAAATAATAAAAAATTAACTCTTTTTTACGCAAAAATATTAGTTTAAATCAAATACAACTTTATTTTTTAAAATTTTAATCAATTATTTCACGCATAAATCTCTAATTGTCAAAAAACTGTGTGTTTTTACAACTAACAACAGAAATAATTGATTTAATTCACTACAAGCAATTCTCAAAATGAAATGGTCATTATCAGCGTTGCCGCTTTGGTCCAATTGGACCAAAATTGGTAGTTTCAAGTTAACAAATTGACTTTTTGTAGTTTGGTTGGTTTGTTCCGATATTTGTCGTATTTTGGTAGGCTACGATATTTCTGAATACATCAGTATTTTTAAGAACAAAATAATTAAAATAATAACGAAAAAACTACTTATGTTAAGCCAAAATAATAAAACTACATATTTGCAAAATATGAAGATATCATTTTCTAAAATATTTAGTTTAGTCAGGTAAATGTGTATTTATTTAGTAGTGTTGAGTTCAAAAAATGCCAAAGGGCTCTCAAAACTTTTATTTTCTAATAATATGTGTTATTATTCAATATTTCAGTTTCATCTGACACTTTAAATGTCCAATTATGGAAATTAGGACGCGTAATTTATTTCTATATGAAACTTATTTGTGTTGAATTTTTTCGGGATACTAACACTTTTAGGAGTTTTATGCTCGTTTAAGTAATTTTCGGAAGCGGGCCTTATATGGGAGCTATGGTCAATTATGAATTGAATTTTTAGGTGTAATTTATTTGTAAAAATGTTATTTAATATCTATATAAATCAAGCATTTATGACGGATAATGTCTTATTTCTGGAGGACATTTATATGGGGGCTATATGAAATACATGGACAACCAGCCAGACAGACGTACGGAAGAACATCGTTAAATCGACTCAAAAATAAAATCTCGAAAACTGAACGATTTTAACATATTTATGATTGTAGTGTTATTAAATAACTTTCATCCTCTGCACAGAGAAACATATTCGTAGTAGCAACCGAATTTGTTGCCAATCAAATGATTCGGTTACACACATAGAATTTTTCGCTTCTTTCAACAGAAAGTCAGTTAATAAAGAAGAAATTCGGTTGAAATAACCAAATTTTTGTTACTCCTTCTAAAAATTTTTACCCACAACTGTAAAATTCGGTTACTAAGGTAGAATCATTCGATTGGCAACAAATTCGGTTGCCATCACGAATTCGGTTTCTCTGTGTGGGTAATTTTATAGCAGCAATAATATAATTTTAAGTTAACTATTAATTTTGAAACGAATCCATATAGCATTTCTCAAATATTATAAATTTGGTAGGTTTTGGTAGTTTTTAATTAGAAATTTGGTAGGAAAAATATTTTATGAGTGGCAACGCTGGTCATTATACAACATACTGAGCTAATGAGCTAAAAGAGCGACCTAGTTCATTTCAGTGAGCTGAGCTGAAAAGAGCGGTCACTTCACTGAGCTAATAAACCCAACTCTATATCAAAGCATTTTTTAATCTTATTTCTGTTTCTACTTTGATTGAGTTAGACGAAATTTACGAGCTTTTTCAGTGTTGTATTCTTTAGTATTATTACTTGTTTTGTTTTGCTTTAGTCAGTTGTCAGCTAACAATGAAGCAATTGTTGTTTTTTTATGTTTGTTTTTGTTGTTTCTTCTATGTTGATTCTGTTTATCAGTCACTACAGAAGATCATTAAACATGTACCACCGTGCCCGGTGTTTTTAAATTAATATTAGTGGTTATTTTGTCGAACGTTTTTCCTGTGTTGTTGTTGTTGATTTTATTTATTAAAATCAACAACAACACATTAATTAGAATTGCGTAAATTCTAGACTCATAAAACTTTAACATAACAAAAACATAAATAAAATAGGAATAGTTAAATCTTATTTGAAGTAATAAATTCAACAAACTGTGCACATATTAACCCTTTCGCGATTTTGTTGCCATATGGCAACATCAACTTTTTTAGCCTGTGTTTTTTTCTGAATTGATTAATCCATAATTTTTTTATTATTTCTAATTGTGCTATATGTAGGTACTAACATCAAATAAAAAATATTTATTTTGGGCAAATTAAGTAGTTCATAATGGATTTTGAAGTATACTCTATATGCATCGGTATTTTTGGAGAAAAAAGCGATTTTTCTAAAACACTTTTTTTAATATAATTTTGCAACAAAATTATTTTTTTTTATGATATACATTCTTTTGTCAGGCAAGAAATTTTGCCGGAGGTAGCTATGAAGTTAATATTGAATATGAAGAAATAGAAGTTGTTGAAGATCTATCTTCGGAATGAATATGCTGTCAAAAAATTGGATGACTTTCGATAGAAAAAATGTCCCTGGACCATACCAGAAGTAGGGCTGATCTGCAAGCGTCCAATCTTTTATAAAAAACTGTAGGTAAAATACATATTTCTGTACTATTTAAATTTAATTTATTTTAAGATTACTTGCAAAAAACCTTTAAAAATTTAAACTTGTAAACAAACAAATTTTAAAATCAATACGATAACCCAAAATTTTTTTTACATTGAAGAAAATTATTGCCATATAGCAAAAGTCAAAAAATCACAATTCAAAAAAAAATTTAATTTTGTGTTTCTTTGATCAAAACTATGTCATTATTATAAAAATTATATTTTTAAAACACTCCCAGAAAAATATGAAGCTAAAGAAAATGAACCAACAACTTTAACTAAAGGCACAGCATCCTAGAGCGAGTATCATGCATTTATTTTTCATGACGCTGAAAACACGCTCTACATAGCAATTACTAGGCGCTACAATATAAATATATCCTCCTCGGTTCTGGTGTGCAGCCCGCTGGACATTTATCAAACGTCTGCAGATCTGATTAAAAAAAATATTTTTCGTCTTACGTCTTCTACAGCTAGCAGAACATGCTTTTTGTTCTAAAAACCGGGAAGTTTTTTTCAAGCAGGACATACTAAAAACATTTTAAAAATTTCAAGAATTTTATAATAAATATAAATTGAAATGCTTACAGAGCACTTGAAAAATAATGAACCGCTATTCTGCTTAATACTACACACAAAATTATTCGAGGTAATATTACCTTAGCTGGCAAAGTTAAATTATTTTTATATGAAACTAAATAAATAAGTTGTATTACCTATGCCAGTAGTTAATTAATACAATACATTTTAACTAAAAACTATGTTAATTCTACTATTGTTGTTAGTTATCTTCTTCGAACATTTTTTTGTGTGTTTTTTTAAATTATTGTCAATTTAAAAACATTTACAAAGTTGTTATTCTTTGTATATTTATGAAGAAAAAAGGTTTGTACAAATTTTATTTAATAAAATTTATTTTAATAATTGTATATTTTAAGCCTTTCTTTGCAACCGCTCGCAAATGGGTTGATTTTCTGTTCAGATGTAAATCTCAGAAGCTGCCAATGCTGGAAAAGAGTGATCTTAGAGTACTAACGGGGCTATTTGCCAGACATTGTGGTCTTAGATAAAATCAATTCGTTTTTTGGTAATTTTGAGTCAGAACAATGTAGATATTGCATGATACGCGACTAGATCACTTACATTCGGAAGGGCTTCAATATCAAAAATGGAAATTTTCGTTCTCTCAACAAACAGGAGAATTTGTATCATAAGACGGTCCTTTTGTGATGAATTTAAGGACTGTACAAAATAGCCAATAGTTCGCGGACCATAGACTTCCCTAACAATAATCTACATATACTGTAACGACACGTTTTTCCGCTGGTTGCCGGGGTAGTCTCAGCGGAGTCCAGGGTCGTATTGTTGTCTTGATTGAAGAGAAACCACAAAGTTCTCCTATGTCGTCTCAGTAAAGAGAATAAAATACGTAGTTCTCTTAAACGTTATAATACGTATCACTTTATTTTAATTTTACAAATAACACAAAAACTCAATCTAGAGTAACGCCAACTGTCTGAGTGGAGCCACGGGAAGCAAGGTAGCAACTAGTCAGTCGTGCTGAGATAAAATCTGCTGGCGACGACGCTGTTGGGCTAAAGTAACAAGCGACTATTGGGACTTGCCTACACCACGTCGCTAACGTCGTAGGTGTCGGACAAGAGTGTCACAAGATAGAGGTATAACCTCTGGATGTACCACTGGTTTCCCACTAGTGCCTCTTAGAATAGCCAATTAGTTGTACCCTGGTGAGCTAGATCAATAAGCTACTATTGGGACTTGCCTACACCACGTCGCTAACGTCGTAGGTGTCGGACAAGAGTGTTACAAAGTAGAGGTATAACCTCTGGATGTACCACTGGTTTCCCACTAGTGCCTATTAGAATAGCCAATTAGTCTTAAAATGCCTCTATTGGGACTTGTTTACACCACGTCGCTAACGTCGTAAGTGTCGGACAAGAGTGTTACAAGGTAGAGGTATAACCTCTGGATGTACCACTGGTTTCCCACTAGTTGCCTTTTAAAGCTAACCAATTAGTTAGTACTACTCGTCGCTAACGTCGAGTGGTTCTTACCGCTTGGCCTCCTGTTGGCAGACTGACTTCAATTTCACAGTGTGCCTTCTTTTATACCCGTGTCGGACAACTAAGTGACTACAACCATCGTTGGTAACGATCGTACTATGGTACTTTTATTACATTCTGCATGGTTGTATTTTGGGGTAGTGATATTAAATTGACTCTATTATTTACCAACAGATGGCGTACTCATATAAATGAAACCGTTAAATTTAAATACATAAAACAAATAAAATAATCAGATTAAAACTAAACATAAAATAAAATATATATAAAATAATAAAATTAATATTTAATGGTGGCAAAAACGAGTCTACGACTTTTGTCGTCACAATACATACATATATATAAAACTAGCTATAACCCGGTGTGCTTCGCTACCCATACTGTTATGATTTACAATATATTTAGTCTATCTAAAATTAGTTTCTAATATAATAAAAAGTATATTATTTTTTATTTTTTAACCATAATATGAATTGTAATAAAATAGAAAAGTTTAGAACTAATAATACTTGTATTTGATGTTTACTACTGTATATAACATTTTTTATTAATTATTTGTTGTTTATTTGTTTCCCACTCCCGAAAATGCAAATGAAAGCTGTCTATGTGAAAAACATGGATTTTCTAGATTTAGTCCACAAACTTGCAAAGACTGACCTTGAGCTTTATCAATTGTCACTGCAAATGCTAAGCAAATAGGAAACTGCTATCGACTAAAATCAAATAGCATTTCCGAAGTTATCATGGCAATACGTGGCAGCAAAACATCTGTCCCTTTATACTTCCCAGTTATAATGATCACCTCGATTAGATTGTTCATTAATTTCTTTACTGTAAGTCGAGTACCATTACAAAGTCGTGGTGTCTGAAAGTAATTCTTAGTTTAGCATCATATGAAGTACAAATATGCAAACAATCATACAAACAAATAAACATTAATTTGTCACATCTACGGAAGGTGCCACGACCTCTATTGCTAGTTTATCCATTTTTGACCTAAATAAGTAATTCATACACAATTTTAAGGCTTTACGTACTACAATTAGATATACAGGTAGATATGAATTATAGTATTTAATTTGCATATAGGGTGCACGCCCATTATTGATAGTCCGCCCATTCTTGTCCTACTGATGGTAGAAGTGCCACGCCCTCTGTAGCTACTACTCCCATATTTTGCCTCAAATATTTATACAAACGGTGGAATTGCTCATGTAAAAAGACATACAGGAACATGTAAACATTTAAAACAGTCGTTTAGCCGTGAACAAAAATAAACATACAAAACCATATTATTCCTCCAATAATGACCCGCCCATTCTTAGACAAATTACATACGTAAAATTATAAAAAAAAATTTCAGACAAAGTTTGAAGAATCTCGCAAATTTAGTTATCCAGATATTCAAAATTGACAAAGTTGGAAGATTCTCGGAATTTTAGTTATCCAGTTATTAAAAATTTACCATGTGCTTAGTATAGGAGGGTCCTCATCCACAGTTCCGATTCCGACTACTTTTAGCTAAACTAGATACAAAGATAAGAAATTGGTTCATACAAAGTTTAAATACTTTTACCACTATAGTTCTCCAGATATTCCAAATTAACTATTTACTTTGTATGGGAGGTGCCACACCCACTAATCCAATCCCGACCATTTTCAGCCAAAATATGTAAAATAATAAGAGTGCTATTCGGACAAAATTTGAATAATATCGTAATTATATTTCTCAAGATATTTAGAAATAACTGTTTACTTTGTATTGGAGGTGGCTCATCCCCTGTTCCGATTCCTCCCATTTTTTGGTTATAATTCATGCAGTGATACAAAATTGATTCATATAAAGTTTAAAGACCTTCAAAATTATAGTTCTCTAGATATTGGAAAATAACTATTTACTTTGTATGATATGCGCCACGCCCTCTAATACAATCCCGCCCATTTTCAGCCAAACTATGTATAGTGATAAGAAATTAATGCGTACAAAGTTTAAATACTTTTGCAATTATAGTTCATATAATGGAAACAAACCATTTGCATTGTATGGTAGGTGCCACGCCCACTAATTAAATACCGCCCATTTTCAGGCAAACCATGTAAAATGCTAAGGCTGCTATTCGGACAAAGTTTGAAGACTTCTACAATTATAGTTCTCCAGATATTCGAAAATAACTATTTACTTTGTATGGGAGGATCCACACCCCCTGTTCCGATCCATTCCATTTTTGGTTAGAATTCATAAACTGATAACAAATTGATTCGTATAAAGTTTGAAGACTGTGACAATTATAGTTCTGCAGATATTCGAAAATTACTTTTTACTTGGTATGGGTGGTGCCACGCCCATTTTTAGAATTTCGTCCATTTTCAACCAAGAAGAGCTCAATGGTACCAAAGAAAATTCCGCGAAGTTTTGCGGCTTTCAAAATAAATAAATAACTTTGTAAATGCCATTCTACACTTGCGCTTAGTTGAATTTATACTATATTTTTAGGCAATATAACCTATAGATTTTTTTATGTGTATTTACACGCAAATACTTTTCCACCATGTCGAAGGAGATATTTCTTTTATGCAGTTCCACACAAAATGTTTAGCCCACAAATCCTCTCTAGCTTTATAGTTTGCTAGGTCCGCCATTATTTTTATATTCAAATTGGTACCCATATCATAAATAAACTTCATAGTAATTAGACAATCGGATGATTGCCCAAGAATACTAGCAGACAAATGTATTGGTTTAACAAACATTTTCAACCTTTCGTCAAAGGAAGACAACAATTCTTGTTTTTCTTTATCATCAATTTTAGTTATTGGTATAAATGTATCTCGTAACTTATTTCGAATGTGTTTAAAATCTAAATATACCCGATGAATACTATATTGGTAGAATTCGAAAATAGATATCCATTGCGCCATTGCACATAGGTCTGGCGAACCACATTTTTTGACCAAAACTCAAAACTCTTTTTCCTATATTTGTTGTTAGGATGTAGTAGCAAACACTTCAGATAATCAAAAAAAATATTTTGTTTTTACAAACTTCAATTAACCGTTATTCTATGAAGGGAGAAAGTTCAATGTTTTAAGTGCAGTGGTAAACTGAAACACGTGGTGTAATTTTTTGTTTTCTTTGAGTCACATATTACACGAAAATAAATAAACTTTTTAAGTCAGTTAGTTATGGATATTAATGACGATGGAAAGTAGTTAAATTTTTAATAGTGAAATATTCAATAAAAATTATGGTAATAAGAAATTACATAAAAAACTTTCATAACCTAAAAATCAGTGATTTTAACTTTTTATAAAAAAAAATAGTATATAACTTATATAATTTCAACCGATTTCAACCAACCAAAAACGCACAAAATTACAGTGATATTTTGTGCTTACGAATCATCAATAACTTTCTGCTAGTTTTTGCTTATTTTGAAGAAATCAATTTTTGTTTCAGGATACTTTTACTTCAAAAATTGTGATTTACTCATAATTATATAATGTATATAACATACATAATTTCAACCGATTTCAACGAACCAAAAACGCACAAAATTACAGTGATATTTTGTGCTTAGGAATCATCCATAACTTTCTGCTAGTTTTTGCTTATTTTTAAGAAATCAATTTTTGTTTCAGGATACTTTTACTTCAAAAATTGTGATTTACTCAGAATTTGGCAGAGTGGAAGTAAAAAACAAAAAAAAAATTAAATTATTAAAAACTTAAAAAAAATTATGTTTTTTGTTATTAATTGTATCATTTGTATGAATTTATGTATATAAGTGAATATTTTAGTTTTGGCCAAAAAAAGTGGGTCGCCAGACCTATGTGCATTGGTTGAAACCGTTTTAAATTGAATTTCAGCATATTCCAAAAATCTTCACTTAGTATTGGCGATTTTGTTGTAGCCTTTAGGTTCACTTGTTCGTGAACAGACAAAATAAAACAAATGAGTAATAGCGGAAGAATTAATGGAAAGAGAAGAGTCAGCACCACCCGAAGTTTTGCAAAAGTGAAGCGGCTAAAATGACTTTCATTTTAGCATTTTGCATGCATTACAAATGATCGGTAGTGCTTCATGGAGTTCAATTCCTAATCAATCAATTTTCACCCAGGAGTATAATTATTTTCATGAATTTAAAAAGAAAAATGTTTGAATAAATAAGTTTTTTTTATTTCATTTGGTTCCAAATGTCCCTGGCTACACCTACACTATCTCACAATCCTTTCGTCCTTTATGTCTAATTTCCCGACCTTTTTTGATTCCCGGGAATCGGAAACATTTTGTTCTACATTCCCGGCTATTCCCGAAATATATAATACAAATTTCATATAAAAACTTAGTGTTATAATCATTATATATAGAGCTTAGTATTAATTAATTAATTCAATTTGAGCTTAATTCACTAAAATCTCTATCCGTAATTAAAAAAATGTCAGTCTTTCATTCCATAAATCAATTCTCAATATCTAATTCTTAAGCTTCATTACAAAGCTTAATTTAAATTCAATTAATTTTGAAGTTTATTAATAACAGAATTTATTCAAACTTTGAATGATTAAATTTTTGTTGATTCAAATCTACTACAAATTGATTAAAAATGTTTTTTCTTCATTCAGTTTTATTCAGCTTTTAATCATTTACAAAATGAATTGAAGAAAAGTTTTCTTAAGCGTAAATGAAAGGAATGAATTTAATACATTTAACTGAATCGTTAAGAGATAAAATTTATTTTGAGTTAATTGTTTCGATCCTTTGTTATGTATGTGATATGTACATTAGACCCCCTAATATAAAGAATTTTTGCAAAGAGGTTACGAAATTTTTTTTTTGCCGAAATTAGGTGTCGCTTTTTTATATTTTTCGTTATATCTTTGACATTTACAGTCAGATCTTCAAGTATGATATATCAATGGTTTTGTCTCGATGTTTTGCTCTAAGGGCCATTGGCCTCAAGTATCCCGTTCTAGTATTTGTTCCTACCACCCTAATGTACCTAATGATTATGAATTTTTATAGTACAATATCTGCAAAACACACTCATTGTAAAGCTGTCATTGTTACCAACACATTCGGTCTACTAGAGGTTTCTGGAATAATTCGCACCGGTACATCTTGGAATTGAAGATTAATCAATTCACCTTTATTTCTAGATCGTGTAGTTTCCATGTCTTTTTAAATGTTCATTCGATAAACTCCAAATAAATAATAACAATAAGCGGTCTATTATTGCAGAGATATAAACGAAAAACTGTAAAAAAAAAACTTTTCACGTTTTTTTTTTGTGAAAAAAAGAGAGTTCTAAATGGTTTCTTTTTTAATTTCATCAATTTTTAATTCCCGGAAATCCCGACTAAAAATCCCGGGAATCGGGTAGTGAAAAATTGGCAAAATTCCCGGGAAATTTGTACCGGGAATTCCCGAGTTGAAAACCCTATTTATGTCCTCAAACCAATTTTTTATTCTATTGTTTCTTCTAGAAGCATAAATAAAATATTTTCGAAGACGCTTGGTTTTTCCTCATAAACAAATTTAGACTTTCCCCGTTATCAACAAATTTTAACCACTTTTGGATTACTGTATTTAAATGAGTTTTTTGGGTACTCATAGAAGTTTATATTGTTTAATAGTGATATTCAGTTTTGACAAACTACTATTTAGAAAACATATTGCAGAAAATAAAGCATCCTTGTCTATCGGTATTTCCAATTTTTTAACAACTTCAATCACTTTATCATATTTCAGCTCATTATCCAAATTAAACTGTTGTTTACATTTATTAAAAAAAAGCTGTTCAATAACACTGACCAACAGCATTTTTGGAACAGAATAGCGACCCTATAATTCTGAAAGGGCATGTATTTGTAGAACCGTTAATCGGTTAACTGTTCGAATAATTTAAAATTGCCGATTTTCAAATAACAACTGACATATTTAATTTACATATGTATATATATGTGGGGCATTTCACGTCAAGTGAACCAACTTTTGAAATCGATGTCTTCCGATCGCGATGAAATTTGCACCAATGTTAGTTCTATTGGATAGTAATTCGGACACCATTTTTCAACAAGATCGGTCAAGAACTCTCTGAGTTATAGGAGGTCAAAATTTGACATTTTGGCCAAACAGGTTTTTTTTTATCCATATAACTTATTACCTATTGTTCTTAGCAAAATGTGTCCCAAATAGTTTAGATAGCTATTTATGCAATCTTTCGAAAAAAAAAATTAAAAAAATTTAATAAAATATTTTTGATTTTTTTTTTAAATCAAAAATATTTTTGACTTTTTTTTCAAAATGGGCCCTTTTTATTTTTTTTTTATTTTTTTTAAGAAAGCTTAGGTCTTTTCCTAAGCGACCTATATGGTCGCTTAGTGGGATATCTATCAAAAAAAATATTTTGTAACTCAAGATTTAAAATTTTTGAATTTTTTTGCAAAATCAAAAACTTTGTTGACTTTTTTTAAAAAAATGGACCCATTTTTAAATTTTTTTTTTGCTCAGAAGAAAGCTTATGTGTTTTCCTTTAACACCCTTTTTGTCGCTTAGTGGGATATCTATAAAAAAAATGTTTTGTAACTCAAGACATAAAATTTTTTACTTTTTTTTGAAAAATCAGAAACCTTTTTGACTTTTTTTTTTCCAAAATGGACTCTTTTTTTATTAATTTTTTTTTCTCAAAAGAAAGCTTAGGTCTTTTCCTTTAAAACCTTTTTGGTCGCTTAGTGGGATGCGAGTGGGATATTTATCAAAATAAATGTTTTGTAACTCAAGACAAAGGTTTTTAAATTTGCACTATATTTCATATATTTGTGTGTAAACCTTAAAAATTAAACTTAATATTAATAATAATAATAATAATAATAATAATAATAATAATAATAATAATAATAATAATAATAATAATAATAATAATAATAATAATAATAATAATAATAATAATAATAATAATAATAATAATAATAATAATAATAATAATAATAATAATAATAATAATAATAATAATAATAATAATAATAATAATAATAATAATAATAATAATAATAATAATAATAATAATAATAATAATAATAATAATAATAATAATAATAATAATAATAATAATAATAATAATAATAATAATAATAATAATAATAATAATAATAATAATAATAATAATAATAATAATAATAATAATAATAATAATAATAATAATAATAATAATAATAATAATAATAATAATAATAATAATAATAATAATAATAATAATAATAATAATAATAATAATAATAATAATAATAATAATAATAATAATAATAATAATAATAATAATAATAATAATAATAATAATAATAATAATAATAATAATAATAATAATAATAATAATAATAATAATAATAATAATAATAATAATAATAATAATAATAATAATAATAATAATAATAATAATAATAATAATAATAATAATAATAATAATAATAATAATAATAATAATAATAATAATAATAATAATAATAATAATAATAATAATAATAATAATAATAATAATAATAATAATAATAATAATAATAATAATAATAATAATAATAATAATAATAATAATAATAATAATAATAATAATAATAATAATAATAATAATAATAATAATAATAATAATAATAATAATAATAATAATAAAAAGATGAATAATTTAGTAAAATTTAATCTTAATCACAATAGATCAATTTATATAATAACTATTTTTACACTTAATTTATGAAGTTTTTAAATTTTCAAATATCCATACTTTTATCCTCCTTATTTGTCACCTTTATTAGCTGCTTTTTTTTTGTCAATCCTTTCTTGGCGTTATTAGATTCAGCTACTGATTTCGCTGCTGGCTTCTTTTTTGGCTTTGGAAAGAAATCGCATTAAGTAGATGCAGAAAACTTTTTTAATTTGAGTCTTCCATCGACAAGCGGTATGAAAGCATGATATTGAGCAGTGCCATCGATTGTTACCGCAGCATCGAATCTGCTCTTTAGTGTTTTCAATGTTTCCTCATGATCCTCTTTGCTACTAAAAACTATTTTAGTTTCTTTACAATAATTCTTTGCCCAATGGAATAAAGCAGTCGCATCTAAGATGCGATCTTGATGAGAGCACTGGAGGCTATACTTCGCTGCATTTCTTTTGAGGTTTGCTCCAATACCATAACATGCTCCTTTACCATGAGCAGTAGGATGAAAATGCCACTCAGCTGGCATTCCAAAATCTTTTTCATGGGCTGTAAGATTTGCGAAGCTACTTTTGTTTTTAAAATGTTGACGAGCTCCGTCCGAAACATAGTATACCTTTTCTACTGTAAATTTTGATTTTAGATAATTTAGTATTATCTTCTGGTACTCATAAACTGCAACGGTGTCATGTTTTAAATCGTCGGATATGATTGCCATACTTTTGTGTTCCAGGTTTTCTTCTTTCATGTAGTAAATAACTACTGTGAATATAGTTGCTTGGTCGTTATTGAAGTGGAATGCTTGTATGGAATCCTGAAGAACATATTTATAGTTCTCTGCGAAATCAAATGAAATAATGAATTCACCAGACTTCAAATGTGTTTTCAAGTCCTTGAAGAATGACCACTGCTCTTTGACTAAAAAGTCATGGGTTCTCAAATTTAGCAATCCTCTACACAGTTCTTCCACAAAATCATCCACATTTAAAATTATGGTTTTCAGTGTGCATCTTTCATTCTGAAGCCAAGATTCAAATTTTAACTCCTCAATACTCTCGATCAAAAGAGTTGATTAAATTTTCTTTGATGGATGTGGTTTCCGGGCAATTCGAACATTCACCTAAGTGGCAAGAAGTTGTAGCATTAGGGCACATAGTCAATTTAAGGCAATCGCGGTAATGGTGTAAATCTTCTGATGAATCATCTTTTAAGTAATTTAAGTTGATTTCCTTCAACATCAATTTAACATTTTCATGGTAAATACAAACACATACTGTGTGAGTTCCGCTGCTTCCTGCCAAAACGCAATGTTTTGGCCTCAGTTGTGTAAATTTTGTGAATCCAATTTTGACATCCTCGTATTCAGATTGAAATGTTGCGAATAATTCATTCAGGTTACAGAGAACCATTCTCTTCTGCATTTGAACTTTCTTGCCATCGATTCGTACAGACATCCAGTCGTTCATCCCTGGCATCAGGCGACTCATATCATCTCGCTGATAAAACTGAGTTATTAGAGATTTAGTATCGCACTCCAAAGTTTTTCCCTTCTTTTTGTTTGGGAGTGTGAGAATCCCATGCTCAGCAACCAATTGTTTAGCAATTCTTGCTTTTCGTTGAGACGTTCCAAACTCAGTCATTGTTTTTGCAGAACTCCATGTTCTTGGAGCAAGCGTGAGAAGTTGAATTCTTTCAGCTTCACTCTGTGGCGTTTTGTATTTCTCTTTTATTTGTTCAAGAACTTCTACTGCATCCTTATGGTATTGGTTTCGACACTCATTCGTTGAATTTGAAAAGTTAGAATAACCATCATCATCAACAGTTCTGTCTTCATTCTCGGAATTACTTTTGTCTTCATCTGGAATAACTTCAACGCAAGGCTCATTACTATTCAAATTCGGTAATTCGTTCAACTTTCCGAGCTCTTTCCTGCATGATCCACAAATTTTCAATCGTTTTGACAGCGTAGGGAATTTTTTTAATAAGCCGTCGGAAATATTTCACATATCTGATGATCTGTGCTTCATTTTGTTAAAGGGATTAAAACAAAAAGACGAATAAATTTCATTTTCAACCTTAGCCTTTTTAGAAGTCGTAGACATTTTGAATTTTGTAAGTATTTATGTAAATAACACACGTCTTAACTTTAACGCTGTTTCTAAAAAACTGATTTCCGTATGTCTTCAGAATGACAATAAATAGTTTTTTAAGATCATATAGGTAGTACGTTTTAATGAATGAGTCTAAAATCTTTTATTAGGGTCAAGAAGGGCTTACATACTAAAGTACCTAGTTTAACCAAATGTTACAAATAATAATAAAAATAAACCACCATATAAATAACCTACCTGTCAACTTCTACCTCTCCACCCACTTCTTAAAGTCAAATGTCATAAAATAATAAATAAACTGGTACTTCGGAGAAGGGCCATAAAATATTTCCACTTGATTCCAAAAATTTGTTTCTGGGGCACCTGATATTTTAACAATGAAAATCACGTGCGCTGAAAACTACCTCTAGGATTGACTAAAAAAGCCGCAAGATACAAAACTCAGACAAATTTTGGGGGTGGAAAATTAATAGCGGTCGGCCTCATATTGCACCCCTCCAGTGCACATAGGTCTGGCGACCCACTTTTTTTGGCCAAAACTAAAATATTCACTTATATACATAAATTCATACAAATGATACAATTAATAACAAAAAACATATTTTTTTTAAGTTTTTAATAATTTAATTTTTTTTTTGTTTTTTACTTCCACTCTGCCAAATTCTGAGTAAATCACAATTTTTGAAGTAAAAGTATCCTGAAACAAAAATTGATTTCTTAAAAATAAGCAAAAACTAGCAGAAAGTTATGGATGATTCCTAAGCACAAAATATCACTGTAATTTTGTGCGTTTTTGGTTCGTTGAAATCGGTTGAAATTATATAAGTTATATACTATTTTTTTTTTATAAAAAGTTAAAATCACTGATTTTTAGGTTATGAAAGTTTTTTATGTAATTTCTTATTACCATAATTTTTATTGAATATTTCACTATTAAAAATTTAACTACTTTCCATCGTCATTAATATCCATAACTAACTGACTTAAAAAGTTTATTTATTTTCGTGTAATATGTGACTCAAAGAAAACAAAAAATTACACCACGTGTTTCAGTTTACCACTGCACTTAAAACATTGAACTTTCTCCCTTCATAGAATAACGGTTAATTGAAGTTTGTAAAAACAAAATATTTTTTTGTTTATCTGAAGTGTTTGCTACTACATCCTAACAACAAATATAGGAAAAAGAGTTTTGAGTTTTGGCCAAAAAATGTGGTTCGCCAGACCTATGTGCAGTGGCTATTATCGGTCAGTTGTTGTGGTTTTTATTTTTAAGGTTTTAGAAACACTTACACACAAATATGAAAAAAATCAATTTAAAAACATTTGTCTTGAGTTACAAAACATTTATTTTGATAGATATCCCACTCGCATCCCACTAAGCGACCAAAAAGGTTTTAAAGGAAAAGACCTAAGCTTTCTTTTGAGAAAAAAAAATTAATAAAAAAAGAGTCCATTTTGGAAAAAAAAAGTCAAAAAGGTTTTTGATTTTTCAAAAAAAAAGTAAAAAATTTTATGTCTTGAGTTACAAAACATTTTTTTTATAGATATCCCACTCGCATCCCACTAAGCGACAAAAAGGGTGTTAAAGGAAAACACATAAGCTTTCTTCTGAGCAAAAAAAAAAAAATTAAAAAATGGGTCCATTTTTTTTAAAAAAAGTCAACAAAGTTTTTGATTTTGCAAAAAAATTCAAAAATTTTAAATCTTGAGTTACAAAATATTTTTTTTGATAGATATCCCACTCGCATCCCACTAAGCGACCATATAGGTCGCTTAGGAAAAGACCTAAGCTTTCTTAAAAAAAATAAAAAAAAAAATAAAAAGGGCCCATTTTGAAAAAAAAAGTAAAAAATATTTTTGATTTAAAAAAAAAATCAAAAATATTTTATTAAATTTTTTTAATTTTTTTAATTTTTTTTTTCGAAAGATTGCATAAATAGCTATCTAAACTATTTGGGACACATTTTGCTAAGAACAATAGGTAATAAGTTATATGGATAAAAAAAAACACCTGTTTGGCCAAAATGTCAAATTTTGACCTCCTATAACTCAGAGAGTTCTTGACCGAAAATGGTGAAAAATGGTGTCCGAATTACTATCCAATAGAACTAACATTGGTGCAAATTTCATCGCGATCGGAAGACATCGATTTCAAAAGTTGGTTCACTTGACGTGAAATGCCCCATGTATATATATATAAAAGTCAATGTGTGTTTGTTTGTATGATTGTTTGCGTATTTGTAATGGCACTCGACTTACAGTAAGGCAATTAATGAACAATCTAATCGGAGCGACCGATTTTCAAATAACAACTGACATATTTAATTTACATATATATATGTATATACATATATATAAAAGTCAATGTGTGTTTGTTTGCGTATTTGTAATGGCACTCGACTTACAGTAAGGCAATTAATGAACAATCTAATCGGAGCGACCTTTATAACTGGGAATTATAACTTCGGAAATGCCATTTGATTTTATTCGATTGCAGTTTCCTATTTGATTAGTATTTGCAATGATAATTGATAAAGCTCAACGTCAGTCTTTGCAAGTTTGCGGACTAAATCTAGAAAATCCATGTTTTTCACATGAACAGAAACTAATTTTAGATAGACTAAATATATTGCAAATCTTTACGGTACGGGTAACGAAGCACACCGGGTTAGAGCTAGTTTATAATAAAATACAACTTATTTTTACAAATTGTTGTTCGCATACTTTTTTTTGTTACTTTTCAGATTGAGAGTAATTTATTTTTACTCTCTAAAATAAAGTTACTGGATATTTTTTACTGGAAAGTACGCGAACACACCTTATGTTAAAAGATTTACAAAACAAATAGACGTTTCTCATTATTAACAAAAAGTTGTTAGCATTATTAACCATGATATAAAAAATACAAGGTAGTTTCATTTTCTCTTTATGTCAACCTAATTAAGCATTTGACAATAAAGGGGATTTGAAGTTTATATCTAAAACAAAGCTATCATATTCATTGAACTTGCCTTTATTGAAGTATATTTAAAAATATTTTATTCAAAATATTATTGTGCGTTTATCTAAGGCATTGAGCAGCAACACAATTCTGGCCAAGGTTTTCAATTCCTGAGTATCGTTAATATAAGTATTTAGGTTATGCTTGATTGTGGTTATATCTGCAACTAAATCACAAAGCTGTTTGCCGGCATAAACCTCTTGCACCTCTATGAATAAGAGAACAATTTTACGAATGTACAACCGTTTGTGTAATCTCTTAATAATATTTGAGAGACAATTTCATTGGGACAACTCTCCGATATGATGAATGATACAGTGGAATAGTTGACGATATTCCACTATATCATTCAACAGCTGGCTCTGTTGTGGTAATATCTTCTTATCCTCCACCAAAGATTCTAAAATAAACTGCAAAGTCTCCGGCAATGCAATGGAATTGTCCCTTTACGAAGCGCTTTATCTCTCAAATCTCTAGCCAACACATAGAGTAGTTCCAGTAAAGACTGCAGTAACAAGTTTGTAGCATAGGCTAGTTTTATAAAAGAAAGTCGACCACAAAATCCTTTTGATGCAACAATTGAGGCAACGTTAGAATTCCTCTGATAAATTTAAAAACATCCATTTGTTAAAAGTCTGATTGAAAAAGGTATCACTATCTTCGGACAGCTCTTAATTGTCATGGCCTATGTGATATAAAAGCACACGTCTTAGATTAATCCGTTTTTTATATATTTTAAATATAAATTGCAGTATTGTGAACTGTTACATACTACAAATATTTCATTGAAAATTTCTCGGAGTATTGTAACATTTTTCTAAATGTGGCAACGCTTCACTGAATATTTACAAATAAAATAAACTTCAAAAATCCCCTTTCTTGTCAAAAAAAATATAAATGAAACTACCTTGTAATTTTATTATATCATGTTATTAACAATAAAATTTAAAACCAATTAAAATATTTATAAAAAAAAAATAAAATAAATAATAATGCATGTTTGAAATTATTTTAGTCATAATTTTTTCTGTGTATGTATCAAATAAAAAAAGAACTGTTTAAAAATTGTGACTGAATACAAAGTTATATGCATTTGAATTTAAGAAATTTAAAAAAATGCGATTTTTCGCTAATTTTTGGGAAAAAAGTACTTTTTTTCTTTTTAAGTTATCTAAAAAAATTCTGAAAAGATGTATCAGGAATTTATACTTTTTGAAAAGCTAACTTTACAATAAATATTTTAAATGAAAACAAATTTGAAAATTGTTGAAGAGGGTACCAGGTCCATCCAAAAAACGGTACCGTGACGGCTCCCAAATGAAATAACTCCCAATGAAATAATTCCCATCAAAAATTAAATAATTCCCAAACTTGAAAAATGAAATAACTACCAAATGGTAAAATGAAATTAATCCCAATAATCGGCGGTTTCATAATTTTAAAAATATTACTCCAAAAAAAGCGAAATAACTCCCAATAAAATAAATCCCAATAGAAATGAAATAATTCCCAATCCGAAGCAATTTATTTATGTAATCTGAAAAAAGGAAAATTTTACTCCTCTGGGATGTGTCAAAAACTGCCTTCACTCAGAAAATTTGTTTTGCATTGCCGCCCTTCGGCCGGGTGCTAAGGTTTTCTACTCTGGGGTGTATCAAAAACTGGCTTCGCTCAGAAAAGCCAGTTTTTGATACCAAGGTTTTCTCCTCTGGGGTGTATCAAAAACTGACTTCGCTCTGAAAAGTTTTTTGCATTGCCGGCCTTCGGCCGGACTCTAAGATTTTCTCCTGCGGGGTGTATCAAGATCTGGCTTCGCTCAGAAAAGATTTCTTTCATTGCAGAAAGGTTTTATAATATTTCAGAAAGCTGATTTTCATTTCGCACCAGATTAAGAAATCGTTGCAACCTGACAAAGGCCGACGATGTAAAAAGAATCTTTTCTGAGCGAAGCCGGTTTTTGATACACCCCAGAGGAGAAAACCTTTGCGCCCGGCCGAAGGGCGGCAATGCAAAAAACTTTTTTGAGCGAAGCCAGTTTCTGATACACCCCAGAGGAGAAAACCTTAGCGCCCTGCCGAAGGCCGGCAATGCAAAAAACTTTTCTGAGTGAAGCCAGTTTTTGATATTTATGGGTTCTGCTTTTGCAAAGTAGAACCCAAGAGAAATGAAATAACTCCCAATACAGTGAAATAACTCCTAATTCCTAATATAAAATGAAATAAAACCCAACAAAAATGTCATTGGGAGTTGTTTAATTGGGAGTTATTGCATTATGAAATAACTCCAAACAAAAAATTATGAAATAACACCCTACGCGTTAGGAGTTGTTTCATTATGAAATAAGTCCTAAGTTGTATGAAAAATTTGTTGGGTGTTATTTCATCTTTTCGTGGGGAGTTATTTCATTTGGAAGTTATTTCACGGTACCCCAAAAAACGCCTATTTTGTATCTAAAATTCAACTTTAGGGCAAAAATTCTGAAATCGCATACTCGATATCAAAATATAGTAACCCATTTTAGATGGCCAAATATGTTTGTAATTGTTTTGTTAAGGGTTCCGATAACCCCGCCTTGGTATGGATATTATAGCCAAAAACTAAAAAAGCCCATTTTTGGGATTTTTCAACAATTTTTTGGGAATCGAGGGATTCCTGACTACAAATTTCAAAATTTGATTTTAATTTTCTATTTTCAATGGCAAAATCTATACAATTTTATTAAAAAATATTCATAAATAAAAATTTAATTTCAATTAAAAAATTTTTATCTAAAGCTGAACAAGTGCAAATCAAAATGCCTCAGCTCCAACCATGTGAAATTTCGTAACAATATCTTCAATAGTTCCCGATATACAGAATTATTTCCTAAAAACTTTTCTATACGACTGTGCGTTAGTAGATTTTGGTCAAATTTTAATCGATAGTTTTTAAGATGCTCCGTCATAGGAGCACCGAAAATCGCATCCATTATGTAAGAGATTTTTAAGACTAGTGTTACAAACATTTATTGCCATTAATTAAATGGGATCTTAAATCTATTCTAAATGTATCCACTAGCGGACGTTAAAATGTTAATCCAATATAAACAAATATATTCTTTATATACACCAAGGTTCTGATTAACCGTTATTGTTCACATTTGAAAAAAACAAGAAAAATTGCACATTTTAACCAAAATCTCAGTACTTAGCAGTAGTGCATAACATTTAATTCTGGTTTTACTAATTTATGCCCTTATTTTGCAAGACGTTATAAAGAAACGTTTATTTTTATACCCTTCACCTTCGTGAGAAGGGTATAATATATATATTATATAGGTTTGTCATTCCGTTTTTAATTTCCACAATATAATTTCCCGACCCTATAAAGTATATATATTCTGGATCATTATATACAGCGGAGTCGATTAAGCCATGTCCATCTGTCTGTTGAATTTTGTGTTTATAGCAACATTTTTGAGAGATTTATGCTCGTTTAAGAGATTTTCGGAAGAGAGCATTATATGGGAGCTATGACTAATTATGGACCGATCGCCATGAAATTAGTTATTGTGATTTATGTCTACATGGAAATTATTTGTGTTGAATTTTGTGTTTATACCAACATTTTTAAGAGATTTATGCTCGTTAAAGTGATATTCGGAAGCGGGCCTTATATGGGAGCTATGACTAATTATGGACCGATCAAAGCTGACAGAACCTGGGCACGAAGTGCTATAGAAAAAGCCTCAGTATTTGCTGAACATTTAAGTGAAGTATTTCAACCCAACTCCACGGCAAATGAGTTTGAACTAGAAGAACTGCCAGATTCAACAATGGCTAATGCAGCCCAATTCGATATTAGTCCTGAGGATGTTAATAGAGTAATTAAAAATAAATTAGACTTGAAAAAATCACCGGGATATGATTTAATAATGCCATCAATGATTAAGAACCTACCAAATGTGGCAATAATTGTGCTATCTATATTGTTTAATGCGATCTTGAAACTAGGAATTTATCCAAAAAATTGGAAAATTTCTCAAATAATAATGATACCTAAACCGGGTAAAGATTTAACCCTGCCATCTTCTTATAGACATATTAACCTATTCCCTTGTTTGTCGAAGCTATTCGAGAAAATATTCCAGGAAAAGATAATACCTTTTTTGAATGATGGAAACATTATCCCAGTACACCAATTTGGTTTCCGTGAACATCATGGCACCATTGAACAGGTCAATCGTTTAACTGGAGAGATTAGAAAATCTTTTGAATTAAAGAAATATTGGTCTGCCGTCTTTTTAGACGTTGCTCAGGCTTTTGACAAGGTATGGCATAAGGGTCTAGTACAGTAATGCGCAACCCATACCACAATTGTGGAAAATAAAATCACACGTATTCTTATGCTCTTACATTTTAGTAGTCGTTGTCCAATCAACGAGACAACTAGGAATACGCATGAGCACTGGTGTATGACTTTTTCTTTATTTTTTCAGTTTTTGTATTTGTGTGTTTGTAGGTGCACTGAATAAAATAAAGAATTGAATGTGTTGGTGAGAGTAAGTGTATTGGTGAGAGGATTTATTTTTGCGAACCTCTGGTCTAGTACATAAAATCAAATGTTTACTACCACTATGTACTCATAAATTGCTGGAGTCTTATTTATTGAATAGACTTTTCAGAGTTAAGTACAATGATTATGTGACGAGAGAATACAATATTGGAGCTGGCGTTCCACAGGGAAGTGTACTAGGACCTACGCTATATTTGATTTACACCTCCGACCTCCCTACGTGCGATAAACTAACAATTTCAACATTTGCTGATGATACCGCCATTATTAGCTCAGACGAAAACCCACTCATGGCATCTAGTCAACTACAGAATTACCTCGTACGTGTGGAGTCATGGTTGAAAAACTGGCGAATAAAGGTAAATGAACTGAAAAGTAAACATGTTACGTTCGCTCTAAGGAGAGGAAATTGCCCACCTGTCACACTCAACAACGTTAATATACAGCAGTCTGATTATGTCACCTACCTTGGTATTCATCTAGATCAGTGATGTTCAAAAATAAAAATGAAGATGAATTGGTGAGAGAGCTACCCAGCAAACATAATGTCAAACACTTAAAATAAGAACAAAATAAAGAATGTTTAGATTTAGAATTTTTGCCAGATATAACCGATTTATTAAATGAATGTAATTTACATTTTAAGGAAATAAAAGAATACACATTATACAGCCGAAATTCTCTTAAATTTTTTATTTATTTCTGACTTTGTTGTTTTGTGTTCAATTGTAATTGAAACGCGTGTGTTTGCTTTGCTTCGTCCAAAAACCAACCAACAACAATGCTTAATGAATTTCTGAAAAAATTACACATTTGTTACGCTCTTTTAAAGAGAATAAGAATATGTGTGTTGTTACTCAGCGCGAAAGCACAATGAAATGAACATCATTGATCTAGATCAGCGAGCTGCAGTGAGCTCTCAGATGAGCTCTCTTGTTTTTATTTTCACATGTACGCAAGCACACACATTGTATAAAAACAGTCAGTCTCGCATGAGCATTGATAGAAGCAGGTTGTGTTACGCTTTTATGTTTGTTTATTTCAGCTATTTGTTTTTGTTTTTGCTAGAGAATAATTCTCAACTCATACAACTACAATATCTAAAAACTGTAGTGGTGTGAGTTTGCATTTCGCTGATCTAGATAGACGGCTTACTTGGCGCCGACACATAGAAACCAAGAGACTTCACATGAAGTTAAAAGCCTCTAGCTTTCATTGGTTAATCAGTGACCAATCAAAATTAAGCCTTGAATATAAAGTCATCCTGTATAAGACCGTTTTAAAACCAATTTGGACATATGGAATTCAATTATGGGGAATTGCTAGCAACACCAGTATTGATCTTATACAGAGGGCCCAATCTAAAATTCTTAGGACCATGACGGGAGCACCATGGTACATAAGAAATGAAAACATCCACAGAGACCTAGAAGTGACATTGGTAAAGGAAGAGTTCAAGAAAGTCCGTGAGAAATATATTGTGAAGCTGCGAAACCATCCCAATACTCTTACAAAACAACTTGTGCAGACCCAAACCCGATCCAGGCTCCATAGAGCAGATCTACCAACCCGCTAAGATGAGTGACAGTTTACCATTATGGCTCTCTTGCTGAAGAGCAAATAGTTTTAATTTTAGTTATAAGATTTAAATACTTATTGTAAGGTCAAAATATACAGATTCAATAAATCAATAAAGCGTTAAAAAAAAGAAATATAAAACTTATTTGGAGCAAAATTTGTGTAGATACTTATATAGGTAAATGGTATTAACCATTTACGACCGATAAAGTTTAATTTCGGGAGAACATTATTATGGGTGCTAGGTAAAATAATGGACCGATTTCAGCCAGTTTCAATAGTCTTCGGGGCGAAAAAAATTTATGTACCAAATTTTATCGCAATATCTTCAAATTGCGACTTGTACTTTGCGCCAGTCATATGAACAGGTAAAATAAAAATAGAAAAAAAATTTGGGAGTAATTTCATTCAAATGAAAAAAGTGTTCAACAAACAGGTCAACAAGTATATATGGGCTTGTGTCCTCTTTAAGCCCATATATACTTTTTTTTTTTTAGTGATAATAATTCATATTTATTTATTTATTTTCCATAAAGTTTAGTGCCTCTGCGTCACGAAGACATTATTGAGGCAAGTTGGCATTATAATTCAATGCAAAAATTTATACAATTTTATAATATAAAAATAAAAGAAGCAATAATATTACAATATGAAGTGATTATTTCATAATTTCATTTTTATATTCATACTAGCTTGACCCGGTGCGCTTCGCTACCCCTGTCGTAGTAAAATAAAAAATATATAGCCTATTGACGCTTCCCAGTAAGGATCTATCTACGTTCCAAATTTCAATAAAATCGGTTCAGCCGTTTAGGCGTGATGCTCAAACAAATAAACAAACCAACAAACAAACTTACAAAGACATTTATATATTTATATTAGACTTGCCAACCGTCCCGTTTTCGACGGGACAGACCAGTTTTAGAGTCGAATGTCCCGTGTGCCGGCGATACTCTGAACGGGACGCCATTTGTCCCGTTTTGAAAAAAAAACATAACTTTTTCATTAATTACCACAAAAGTATACAGAAATCAAAAATTTAAAATACCAAGACAAGGATGCTTTAATTTCTGAAATATAGTATTTTCTCAAAAAATCACTATTTAACAACATATTCTTACTCCATATTCATATTTTAAATTTATAAAAGCTTTATAAAATAAAATTTTCATACAAAATCTGTTTTATAAACCTTTAGTGCATTAACTTCTATGAGTTCCAAAAAAACTCATTCAATTATATATTAACCTTCGCTTTACCAAAGGTTTTTTATGTACATGGTTTACCAATACCCACCCGGGTGACACTACACTTCTATAAATATATACGACGAACGAAATTTTAAGAAATTTAAAAAACCTTATAAAAAGTTTAAAATGGTTCTATTAAATTCTATAGAACTCTAGAATTTGTTCAGTGAGTACAAATTTCATTTAAATCGAAACAAAATTAAAAAATATTAAACCAATAAAATCGATGTGGTCACCCGTGTGGGTATTGGTAAAGCGAAGGTTAAACTAGCTGTCCCGGCAAACGTTGTTCTGCCATAGCTCCCACAAAGTTTGAAGACTCCCACTATAATAGTACTCCAGATATGCATTAATAAATTTTTACTTTGTATCGGAGGTGCCATGCCCATTGTACCTATATAGGTCAATTGTGAATCTAAACCATCCAGGGACTCACTCAAACACACACAACAAATTTCATCGAAATCGGCCCAGCCGTTAAGGAGGAGTTCAGTAACTAACAGACGTACAGAATAATTATATAAATAAAGAAGAAGATAATGTTTACAGTATACATTCATGAAACATAAATGGCACGATAATCGTTCAAGGATGCTTGTACCTTTAGTTAAAGCTGAGTTGTTGGTCCATTCCAATTTCAGAGCTAAGATATGCTAAATTTGTTGAATTTATTACTTCAAATAAAGATTTAATAAAAGCTGATAAAATTGATTAAAAATATAAATTCAAAATTATGGACTGAAATAATTAAACTTTATTAAATTTTATCGTAGTAAAATAAAAAAATTAGATAAAATTATAAAAAATAAATTTTCAGACAAAGTTTGAAAATCTCGCAGTCTTAATTATCCAGATATTTAAAATTGACTATGTACTTTGTATGGAAAGTGCCACACCCACTGTTCCGATCCAGACCATTTTTAGCTAAACTCCGTACAGTAATTAGAATTTGATTCATATTTAGTTTAAATACATTACAATTATAGTACTCCAGATATTCGAAATTATGTATTTACTGTGTATCAGAGGTGCCACACCCACTAACACAATACCATATTCACCCAAACTATGTAGAATAGTAAGGGTGATATTAGGGAAAAATTTTAAGACTTCCACTATTCGATAATTACTATTTACACTCTATGAAAGGTGCCACACCCCCTATTCCGATCAGTCCCATTTATGGTAAGACTTCATACACAGATAAGAAATTGGCTCGTATAAAGTTGTAAGACTTTCACAGTTATAGTTCTCCAGATATTCGAAAATAACTATTTACTTTGTATGTGTCACGCCCATTTTTAGCCAAGATGCGCACAATTATACCGAAGTAAATTCTGCAAAGTTTTGCGGCTTTCACAGTTATAGTTCATCAGATATTCCATAATAACTATTTACTTTGTATGGGAAGTACGACGAACACTTGAATTTTTCAAATAGCCCATTGGTCCATCCAGATATAGGGGAACATACATAACAAATTTCAAGACCATCGGTCCAGTGGTTTATTCTGCTATAAGTCACAAACAAATAAACATATTCCTATAATATTAACTATTCTTATTTTATTTACGTTTATGTTTTTTTAAAGTCTAAATTGTTGATTTTAATAAATAAAATAGGACAATAATTATAAACGAATTTATTTGAATTTTTCCCAGATCATTTAGTGGTGTCCCGTTTTGGAAATTTCAAAAGGTGGCAAGTCTAATTTATATAGATTTACAAAAAAAGCATTTCAATATTTTCAAGTAGCAATTGTTTTAATTTTCTTTTAAAAACTGAAATTCGTTCTAAATTTCTTAGATCTTGTGGAAGATTATTAAATTCTATGCTACCCATATATTCCACTCGTTGTTTTGTAGTTTCCAATCTGCATCTTGCTACTCGTAGATTTGTACTGTTTCTTGTGTTGAAAGCTATTTGGTTTCTGTTAAATATAATGGTATGATGACCAATATTATGTATTTCTTTATATACATATAGCAAAAGCTGCATTTTATATAAACCATGGACAGGCAAAATAGTTTTTGAAATATTATTATATAAATCCGAAGTTGAATATGTTATGGGCAAATTAAAAACACACTTCAATGCTTTATTCTGTACTCTTGCAGGGATTTAAATTCGGACCATAAATTCGTAACCATATATCATTGGCAAATAATTCAAATGACTGTGAATTAAGGCATAGTATATAAGTAGCTTTGTTTTTGTATTTATACATCAATGCTATGGCATACGTTATTTTTGATTTTAAATATTTTATATGAATATCCCAGGACAAATTATTTTGTAGATGTACTCCAAGATATTTTGTTGTATTAGTTTCTGTAACATTTTTTGCATCTACAAGTATACTGAAGTTTAGATTACCAGCTTTTTTAGTTTTTTCTGTGTTTAAAATCAATTTGTTCATTCTCATATATTCAGTTATTAAAGCTGAATCTCTTTCCATTTGAATTTTTAACATTGTTTCATGCTTATATGGATAAATTACACATATATCATCTGCAAACAAGTATGTGGTTCCAAATAATTGAATATTTAAAAAATCATTAATATAAATAGTAAAAAGTAATGGACCCAACACACCATATTTAACATCACCTAGATAACTTTTATATTTATCAAATGCCACAATAATTGGAGTGATCTTTGATTTAAACCATATTTCTGAAGTTTTTGCATTAAAATCTTTGGATCAATAAGATCAAATGCTTTAGAAAGATCATAAAATATACCACATACACCGCTGAAACCTTTATCCAGTCCTTCACAAATTTTATTTATTGTATTCGCAACTACTTCATCGGTTCCAGAGCCTTTTTAAATCCATATTGTGATCTTAGCAAGAAATTATTTTCATCGAAGTACTCAAGTAGTTGTTTATGTAATATTTTTTCGAATATTTTATCAAACACAGGAACTAACGCAATAGGTCGAAATGAGTTTATTTGCAGGCTAGAAGTATTCTTAGGTATAGGTATAACTTTTGCAATTTTTAAAGCATCCGGATACAAAGAGCGTCCAATCATAGAGTTAAATATTTTCATCCGATATAGGTTTACAATATCTCGACATTTGTACTACATTTTTGATGATATTCCATCGTAACCGCAACTTTTGCTTAAATCTAAGTTCGAAATTATTTCTAAAATTTCAGTTTCTGTTGTAAATTTAAAGTCAAAAATAGTTGAAGTTTGCCTTAGTGTTCGAAAACCATTATATGAGTCACCAGGTAAGTCTTGAATTTGAAGTCTTAAAATTTCAGGTATTTGTAAAAAGTAACGATTGATTTCATCGCATTTTATCTGATCATCTATAATTATTTCTTCATCCGAATTTGTTACAACAGCTTTAGCCTTAGATTTTCTTCCTAAATTATCATTTAGAAATTTCCAACATTTTTTTGGGTCACTTTGTATTGTGCTAAGAGTTTCAGCATAATAATTATTCACACATTGTTTACATGCATTTTTTACAACTTTACTTTAACGGCCATTTTCACAATGTACGATTATTTCATTTTAACCGGAAAATTAACTAACTGTCGGTTTGTTTAACGGGGACCATTTAACCAACGGTTACCGATTTACGTTTCACCATTATTTGATTACTTAACCAAAGCATTCAGTAGAAAGTATGGCAATAATGCATACATTTGTTTACGAAAAAAAGTGTAATGAAAGATTGAAATATAAAAAATTGTCTAAAAGACGGCATAAAAAATAATAATTTGTGTTTTCTTAGTGGTATAATAAAAAAACGTATAAAACTCAAAAATATTAAGGTACCTAACTGTAAAATTTACAGAACAAACTGTACAACAATTACTGAAAACCAAAAAGGAAAAGTGCACATTTGTTGTTTGGTTTGTAAGTGCAATATCCGGGTGGTATATGGATCACCCCGTGCAAAATTTACTTTTCTTCGCTTTACACTTTTAAAAATTATAAATATTACAAAAATATAAATGTTTTTCCATGTTCTTTTATTATATTTCTTACAATTAAGGTGCTAACCGGCGAAATTTATTCGGTTATATTTAACAGCAACTTTGTTGTTAAATAGTGTCAGTTAAGAATTAATCGTACATTGTGAAATTCATATTAGCCTAACTTGCGGTTAAAGTTCACGTTAACTTTTAATCGTACATTGTGAAAATGGCCGTAAGCCTTTGTTCAGTTTCATACGTTTTATATTTTTTTCTTTGTTTTAAAAGTTTGTGTTTAGGTGTCATTTCACCTTTAAAAATTCGTTTGGTTCTTTTTTGCACAGTTGCATTTTCAATTGCATTAGAGACATACGATGTAATTTGAGAAAGATCTGAGGCAGGATTTCCAGTTTCTACAAATGAACGTAAAAAAGTACAAAGCTTTCCTTTTGCAACATCATAATTACAAAAAGTTTGTGTTTTTTCAACATATTCTACGCAAGTTGTTTCCCTTTTTAATTTACACGATAATATATTGTGATCTGTAAGTGAACAGCGAATTGTGTCAATAAAAATTTCATCAGTAATGTTGCAGAATACATTATCTATTGATGTACCAGATTCAGGCCTTGTGATTAAATTATGGCAATTTTTATAATTGAAAGAAGAAATGGAATATCTACTCCTAGATTTATTAAGACTGAAGAATATTTTAAGAAGTTTCAATTATTTCTGAATATTTTTTGAAAATATTCAATTATTTCTGAATATTTTTTGAAAATATTCAGAAATAATTGAAACTTCTTAAAATATTCTTCAGTCTTAATAAATCTAGGAGTAGATATTCCATTTCTTCTAGCATAAACTTTACCATGCAGTTTATATACTGACTGATAACCAACTGTTTTAAGGCTTCTTGCATATCGGAAAAGGTTTAAAGTTTCTTTGCTCAGAAAATCATTAACATAAATCGACTTCGTTTCAGATTTTTCTTTAAGTTTGGATTTCTCTGACATTAATTTATTCTTCGACATAGTTGAACTGAATTTTACTACCATCGTATTTTTCTTATTTGGCACTCTTTTTTTATTTAAAAAATACGCTGTTTCCACATCATTATCTTCTATGTTTAAACCAGCATTAGAAGAAATATTTAATAGTGTTTCAACCGCGGTTTTATTATCTTCAACTTCAACTCCGCTAACTATATAAGCTAGGGTTGCCAGACGGCCTGGAATGGCCTGGATTGTCCAGTTTTTTGTGTCTTGTCTAGTTTCCAGCTAAAACACAATTTGTCCAGTTAAAAAATAATTTCTTTCATTTTGCAAAATATTTTTTTATTAATAATATTTTTTATTAATTAATATTTTGTACAGAAATATTTGAAAATTTATACAATTGTGAGTGCAAATGTATAGTCAGTTGTATTTGTATTAGAAAGTGATTCCTTTACTATTATAGAACTGTACAGTGAGTAATCTTTTGAATTGCCTTAAAAATCGGTTAAAATATGGAAGCAAAGTTGTAACTATTTTAAAAAAGATTTCATCTTTCGGAACAAAACGTTTACAATTAGAAGCAAATCAATTTTTAAAAATTATATTGCGTACTTAGAGCCAGTTTTTGACTTCGTATTTAAATATGAATTATATTTAAGTTCTATTTAAATGCGAAAATGAGTTTCTCAGTGCTTTTTTAAGTGATACTTAAATGGCCGACGTTGGTCATTTAAATTCTATTTAAGTTTCATAAACTACCATATGTTTTTGACAGCTGACTTTTGTTGTTTGGTTTTTTTTCACTCTATTGTAGTAAAAAAAAACAAACAACAGCGTCTTGCTAAAAAAAGCGTCTTGCAAAAACTACAATTCCGATGCGGGGCAATTGGAGCTTCTTTTGTGCATTTTCCTACCAATAATTTTATTGTTTAATAAACTTTTATTTCTTATTGGGCAAAATGTATCAATTTTTGTTTTGGTTGAACAGCTGTTTTAAGCAAAACTATCGATAAATTTTTGATATTTAGTAGTGCTACCATACTTTTATCTTATTTAAATAAGACAAATTATGTAGCACTGAAAAACTCAAACTGTATTTAAATACAACTTAATTTTAAGTTAAAATTAACTAAATACGTATTTAAATAACAAGTCAAAAACTGGGCATTAGAGCAATGATATGATTTCGGAGACGAATCGCTTTACAACAAAATTTAATTTTTAAATTTAAAACAATCCCTTTTATCGTGGGATTACTTATCAAAGCTTCCAAAGTTTTAGAAATATCAAATATAATTGACGACATGTTGCTTTTGCCGCAAGATAATGTTTTTTTTTTTTGAATTTTTAGCACTGCGATCTTTGATATTTTTACATTACTACGAAAATTAATCTTTAACCTTTTGAAAGTAAACAATTTTAAGGGCAATATCTTTGCATTTAAAATGGAATCAAACATTATGTTGGATATAATTTTAACAAATTTTTAAATTTTCAAATCCCGATATTTTTGAAGTGGAAAGGGTTTCCGATGATTGATTTGAGGGGCCTTTGGAACCGTTCTATTGCAACAAATTTATTAAACAATATAAGGAAACTACCTAAAATAGGGTAAAATACTATTTATTAATTACTCAAAGCATTAACGTTATTTTGTTTATGAAAATCATGTTACGTTGTTTGAATTTTGGTTATAATTTGGTTATTTTAGAAAGTTAAAGTTTAAAATTTTTTACACATATGTAATATGATGTAGTAAATCGCAATCAATAATAAAATCAACTTCGAACTTTTTGACGATATGTTGTTTTGCATTTTAGGTGACGATATGTATGTAGGACTGAATTTAACGTTTCTTTATTTTTGTAAAAAAACTTAACTAAAGTTTAACATTTTTGAACTATAAGCGCATTTTTAAATTGTCCAATTATTTTTTAAAAATCCAGTTAAATTTTTCTTATGGTCCAGTTATTTGACTTTTGTTATCTGGTAACCCTAATGCAAGCCTTTTTTACTCTTTCATTATTCAATAGTTTAACAGAATCTTTTAACACTGTTATTTCATTTTTTAATTTTTGATTTTCTTTTTGTACATTTTCAATTTTCTTTTTGTTATCAGCCACCCCTCGTAAAATATCATCATATTGTTTGGACATAAACATCATTGTTTGTTGTAGCTCAGACAGCTGATCAAGTTTTTTTCAATTGTGTTTTAATGTCATTTAGCTCTTCTTTGACTGTGCTGCCATTATTACTACATAAATGACAAATGTACTCCATACTCTCATCTTCTATCAGCTGTTCGAATTCGCTCTTATTTAATTTTGTACATATTGCATGTAATGTTTTAGCCATGGTGTAATGATATACAAGGTGACATTAATCAAACAGCTGATTATTTTTTTGCTCGAGTTTGTTTACAACTTCAATCTTGTCAAAATTTTTTTTTGCTGTAGTTTGTATACATTATGTCAGTTGTTTTTGACACTATAAAAGTTATTTGTTTTTGTATTGTTGTATTTGTTGCCATAACGCATACACCTTATAATCATTACGCCATGGTTTTAGCGCACTTGTCTCATTGTATATAATCGTCGTTTTCTTTTACCTCCATTCTACATTGATTACAAACTTTTTTGTTGTTTTTAATGCTACGGCGACTTTTACCAGGCATCTTTCAATTTCTTCACGTTCTTTTCTCTTTGTTTTATTAGTTAAAAAAGTTTATATGTTTTAAATACTTTAATAAACAAATTTATACGTTTCTTTGAAAATATTTTTGCAGAGACATTCTAATTTTGACTTTCACGCACCAGGGTTCCCAACTTTTTCGTGGTAGTAAAATTTGTTTAACACCTTTTGACCCTAAGAACTTTTATTCCACTGAAATTCAAATTTGACTAAATTATAGTACTTGAGAAAAAATTTAATAACACAGCAGGTATAAACGGTACAGTGACAAATCATACGAGTTCTTAAAGACTATTATTCTACCAACATAACAAAAAAAATCATCCAATTATCGATAATAGTTTGTGAGTAATGATAATTTACTTCTGATCAAATTTACAAAAATCACAATTTTTTTAAAATGACATAAAATATTTGACTTTAACACAATTGATAATATTTATACCCTACTAGCAAAAGAAAAGATATGCATATTATATATCAACATGTAGGAAATTATGTTCTCTTTTCAAAAATGTACACAATTTTTAATAATTAAAAAAATTATAAAAGACTTTTTTCAAAAATATGGGAATAAAAAATTATAGCTGATTTTTTTGGAAAATTTTAATTATTAAAATGCAATAACAGTTTTTTTTATTAATCGTTTTTAATGAAATTTTACACTTATATAGAAACTTTCGATCCAAATCCCAAAGTGAAAAAGATATTTGTGAATTGTTAATGACAATCCCACAATTTCCAAAAAACTTTCCAAAAATCCCAAAATTGGGATTTTTTAGATTTTTTGATTTATTGAAGGGATCAAGCTCGGGGCTATGAAATCCCTTTGCACAATATTGAAGAACATATTGGGACATACAAAACAGGTCTTAATTTTATGAAATCAGCTACGCGATTTGAGAAAATGTTGTCTAAAGTTGAAATTTATATAAAAAATAGGTCTACTTCGCTCTGTACCACGCAATAATACGAATTTTGATATTATTTTGCTTTTATAATATTTCCAGAAATGTTGTCTTTCAGAAAAATATAAATACACTATTTATCTTTTTCTTATTTTCTGTATAATTTAAAATTAATATAAGTACTTTTTCCGAAAAAAAAAATGGCGTAAAAACGCCTTTTTTATTTTTTTTTAAGTTTGAATGGACATAACTTTTGACTCAGTAGAGGTTTTTAAACAATTCTTGTTAATTCAAACAATTATATTTCAAGAAAATCGGGAAAGAATTGGATCCGTTATTAGCAAAAAACCAGACCAAGGTGGGTAAATAAAATAAAATTTTACTTTCCAAATGCGAATAACTCGTAAACAATAAGAGATAATATATGGCTAAACCAATGTTTTTTGTAGATCACTAGATCGTCTAGTACATTCCATATATATATAAATCTTTCAAATCGGACAGCAAACAAAAATTTGGCATCATTTTTAATTTTTGATATACCCGAGGTGCCCCACTTTGGGGCCCTTGGTTTTATAAACCCGAATTCAAAACTAAAACTTATTAACACCTACTCTATAGCCATGGGAAATTTAGGGTATTATATGGTCGGACTTGACCGACCATACTTTCTTACTATTGAATAGCATTAAATTTTTTTAAATCGGAGTTAACAAAAAGTTGGACTTTTGGCCGATGAAATTGAGATATGAGCCACCGTGCGACGTATATAAGACCATAGTAAGGTAGACCTACAATGGGTCAAAATCGGAAAAAATAGTTTTTATCCCGAATTTTTTTTTTCAGCAAAAGTTTTTTTTTTCGCTAAATATTAAAAAAAAATTGAAAAAATTTAAAATTAAAAAAAAAACAACTGGAAACAAATTTTGTTTACATAAAAATATTTAAAATTTTTATTTTGAAGTATAATTTAGTGAAGGGTATATAAGATTCGGCACAGCTGAATATAGCTCTCTTATTTGTTAATTTTAAAATTTTTCAAGATAAATGTTTCGTGTTTGTAATATAAATTGTATTTCTAAAAACAGAAAGCGCTTGAAATATAAAAATTAGACTTGGGTAGTTCATGAATGAACTAGTACAATTGAAAGATTCCATTATTTGAACTAAATGAACTAGTTCAAATCGAATGCTCACTCACAGAGAAAACAGATTCGTTATGGCAACCAAATTTGTCGCCAATCGAATTTAGTCGGTTACATCTACTATCAAATAAATCAGTTGCAAATACCGAATTTTTGAGGTCCTAATGGCACTTTATTGGTATACAGAGAAAATAAATTTGTTATGACAGCCGAATTTTTTCAAATTCAATCGGTTACCATACCAATCCATAAATCGATTGCAAGTACCGAATTTATGTTTCCTATAAAAATGATTACAAAATGATTTTTATTTATTTTATTTTCCAAAAATAAGTGTGTAATACAAAATACAAAGATTGATCTTTAAAATTGGCGGTGGGAGCATAAACGGTAGAACTTTTCTTTTTACCGTTTTTTGGTACATCTACATGGCAGTTAAAATCATAGGCAACAACTAGATAGGTAACTGAGAGCTAAAAACCTAAGCCTGATGTCAAAAACCTAATTCATGAGAATGTATTGCATGTATTTTGTTATTGTATCACCCGTATGTGTGAAAAGAGTGTAATTTTTTCATATATATTACTCTCTCCTTCCGTTCTATGTGTTTATTCTATGGTTAAAATTTTCTATTTTAAATTCTCAATATTTCCTTTGAAACGGTTGTAGCAGAGATAACAGCAGCACCAAACACGTAATAGTTCAATAAGGCATCAAATGGAAAAGCATGGAGATTCAAAATATTTCACCAAAAATTAGACCTCGTCCTTATACTTATTAAACCAGAGTAAATCTAAAAGTAGCAAGGAAATCTCTTAACATTAATGTTAGATTTATAACCGCAACTGTAGTACCCTTTTTTGGCTTGTTATTTCTGGTTTGTTATAATAACATATTTTTCATTGTCAAATAAGTCAACAAATAGTTCGCTTGGATTATGTACTTATTTTTACGGTTGTGAACGCCGAATTTTGTAAATTAGTTTAAATAAGTATTGGTTATTTTAACTAGAAGCATACTTTTAGGAGAACATATTTTAATACAACCGAGAATTTCATTTTAACCACCATATTTACTATTAAAAGTGGAATTCACATCGGTTGAAGTTACCGAATCACTTCAATTTATTTTAATCTCACACAAATTGATTACATAAACCAATTTAACAATTATTGGAATCGTAATACAATTATAAGCATATATTTTTAGCTGTAAATGTGGAAAATCTATTGAATTAATACATTTTCCATAGTTATAATAAACTTTTAGTTCATTTAATTAAATATTAATAATCGATTTCCAACCAAACTGTTTTCTGTGTGCTTAGTTCAGTATTGAACTATGAACTAAAATGAACGCTCTTACATAATGCGAGTTTTCGTTGTTTTTCCTGCTTCTTTTTATACGAATTCTGACATAATGCCGAAAAAATAAGGGTCATAATGAATAGAATCTCAGAATTATACGGCAACTGAAAGCAAATTAAAAACTCAAGGAGCATTTTAGCTCTAGTGTCATATCTGTTGTTTTAGTTCAGAACAGAGAGACAATTTTAATATGTATCACTAGATTCTTGTTCTTTTATAAATAGGTAGTTCAGAAGTCAAAAAGAGCGATTGAACTAGAAGAGTTACCTAGTTCATTTTTGAACTATGAACTAAAATGAGCGGTCATTAAAATGAACTATTAAGCACAAGTCTAATAAAAATCAAAGCAATATGTTATGGTTTCATTTACACTGTGCTGGGGTAGAAGATGGATTTTTTGCACTTTAAAACACAGCGGTATATTATTCAAATGCAAAAACTGTATAAACAAACCTGGAGAACCAGACAATAGCAACATATACAATGAAATCAGCCTTGTTAATACAAATTTGAAACATTTTTCACAACAAATATAGAGTAAAAAAAATGTGTTTTATTTCTTTTAAATAAACCAAATTTTAAATGTCAAAAGTCCCCGGATATAAAACATTACTACTTACAAAAAAGGCAAAAATTCGAATTGAAAAGTGCGTAAAGGAACTGGTTATTTAATAAGTGACACCGTTGCCAAAAGAATATCAAATACCGATGTCGAAATATTTTTGAACATTCCCTACAATATTGCCGGTTATACGGATCTGTTACAACAACATTATTCCAAGTTAGCGTTATCGTTGCCTTTAAACTGGTTGGAAATTATATACAAAATTGTGTATATTTTCATATTAATTCATATTAATGTAGTAAAATCCAAAAACTTATATAAATCACTGTATATAAGTGCTCGTATATTTCATAGGTATTCATAATAGCATAAAATGAAGTATTTATTAATTCACTAACCCAATAAGCACTGAAGGACTAAAAAAAAATTCAAGCACTTGAAACAATAAATATTTTGTTTGAATTTAAATTTCCTTTTTACCGGAGAATACTATTGATATAAAGTGTAATACGACTATAATTCAATTGCTTGACACTGGACTCAAGGCTGGAATTAAACTTGTTTTCAACTTGAATTTCAACAAAAATGCTTCTTGGGTATAAATACAATTTCCAGAGCATGCGCTTTTCCCCATCGCCACATAATATGGGTTTGGGAATTGTATATTTCAATTGTCAAATTATATTGCTTACAAATAAATATTACGTGGAGACAGAATCTGTGTTTGAACATTTTGGAAACCGGATGTTTTGGTTCTAAACAATTATTTCGCAATAAATGTTATGCTATGCTCACAATTGAATTTTTAAATGTGTTTAAGCAAAATGTTGATTAAGTTAATTAAAGCCGTTCACATTACATTTGAGATGATTAAGTTGACAGTAAAATGATTAAGTTGACATATAAGCTACTCTCATAAACAATACCGTTTACATCAGCATTTTAGGCAGTTATATGGTTTAGTTTTGACATGTCATAAAACAGCTGACTTCAATATAAAAAAATGTAATAAAGATATGGACGTTGTTAAGAAAAAAACGTATGTACATTAGAGTGTCCCAAAATTTTTTTTTCGAATTTTGGAACGCATACCCTCTATTTTTTATATACATATATATAAAACTATAGTTGAATATGAAATTTTGTCTTTCTATCATGATTGCAACCCGTGCCAACTTGCGATTTAGTTTTGAGGTGCATTTACAAGGGGAAAAAGATGCAATTTTTTCAAATTTTGCCATTAAATAATAAGTTTTGCAATTTAATTTAAAAGCATCGAAATGTGTACGTAATTGTCGTTCTAATAAGGCAAAAATTGGTTAAAAAATGTTCAAGTTATTAAAAAATCGCCAGGCCATTAACGTATCTCAGGCCACTAGAACAAGAAATGTAGGATTTAAATTTTGCGATTTTCAAGAGAAACTAATTTTTTGGCCATATTTTGGCGAATGTGCCGAATTTCCTTACTGTTATAAACTTTAATTAAAACCTATTCAGAATATTATAGTCCATGCAATTTAAATTTTGTCTGAAAGTTTTTCTAAAATCGGAAAACGTCAACCCTATTATGGGTTAATTTTAACTATTTAATGGCAAAATTTTTACAAAAACTGAAAAATTGCATTTTTTCCCCTTGTAAATGCACCTCAAAACTAAATCGCAACTCGGCACGGGTTGCAATCATGATAGAAAGACAAAATTTCATATTTAACTAGGTTAGGTTCCATGGGCTGCTTCCGTTGCCTCCAAATTAAACCAGCCAGATTCCGGGATGAAGGTGTAGATTCGTTTAAGACTCAACCTTGATAGCTCGACCAAGCATGATAGGAATGGAAATCCGAGGATGCGTTCCCTCAGGTTTGTAAGAGCCGGACATTGGCAGAAAAGATGATACACAGTCTCTTCCTCTTCTTCATTATGGCAGCTTCTACAGTAATCATTGTACCGTAGGCCTAATCTTCTAGCATATTTAACTACAGTTTTATAATATAAAAAAATAGAGGGTATGCGTTCCAAAATTCCAAAAAAAAAAATTTTGGGACACTGTAATGTACATACATATTGTTACGTTTTAACCTTTTTAAAACGCTGCACAGTGGTATGAGAATAAAAAAAGAGGGAAATAAATCAGTAACTTCTAAACCATAGAGAATTATACATAGAGACGAGACACTACGATTTGTCAAACAAAATTACAACAAAAAATACGTTTGGTACAATAACAAAATACATTGACTAGCATGTATTTTGTTGTTGCGAGAAATAGGTTTTTGACAACAGACTTAGGTTTTTGACAATTACGTCTCGTCTCTATGTTACCCTATGTTCTAAACCCTTACGCCGATTTGAATGAAATTTCACATGCGCAAAGAGGAATTGTAGTCGAGTTTACGTATTGAATTTGGACCTCATGACCCCACCAGGAGCGGGACCAGGGGTTCCCAAAGTAGGACACCTCGGGTATGTTCAATTTTTAAAATGATTCTATTTCTTCCTTTGTGTTCCGATTTTAAAAAAATTTACTGATCAATTATCTCTTATAGCTTAGGAGATATTCGCATTTGAAAATTTAATTTTCAACATTTTTACCCACCCTACAACTCGACTACACTTCCTTTTTGCGCATGTGAAATTTCATTCAAATTGGCGTAAGGGTTTAGAAGTTACAGATTTATTTCCCTGTTTGTTTATTCTCATACCACTGTGCGCTGGTTTATTTCCTTTAAGTAAACCGGATACTTTTGAATGCAAATAAAAGCCGTTTAGAAGTTTGAAAAATGTAACAACTCTTTATTTATTTAAAATGTACAACAACAGAATTAAATAGTCACTCAATGTTTTTTATACACTATTATAAATTCGCAGAAATACAGACACACTTTATAATGTACACGAATTCACTTGAAAAACACAGCACTCAGTTGATGTTTATTCGAAAAGCGTCTCTGATAAACTCACTAACGACTGAAACCTCTGCCACAATTTATAACACTGCCATCTGCACTCTAGATTTATCTTTAACTGTCTAGAGGTTTCTAATACATACACCATCTGTGGTATACGTTCTACAATGTTCTTTAACTAAATATTCGAATTCGAATATACGGTCGCAGCAAACAGCGTTGCCAACTTACGATCAATGGTCAACTGAAAGCTTTTATTCAAAGTTAATAATGCCCACAGATATGTTACAGAGTGCTATTACAGCAGTGCTATTTGAAAGCATTATGCTACTTTTAAATCAGCCGTGTTAAAATCTTTATATTGAATTCAAGTACAATTTCGTAACAATATAAACATACCTTTTATTTTCGTTGTCCATATTATATAAAAAACACTTTATAATAAATTGTTTAAACTTTTTCTTACAGTTTGGCTATTTTTTAAAAGAAAACAGCTTTTTTTATTCTTGAGCAAATGTCAAATGTTACCAGCGTTGCCAGAAACATTTTGAAAAACAGAGTTGCATTAGCAAAAACTCGTTGTTTGTAACTAGTTTATCTCAAAAGCTAGTTACAAACCTGTTTTTGTTTTGTATGGATAAACAAGTTTCTCAAACTAGTTTATCACCATAAACAACTTATAACAAGTTTATGTCGTAGGTGTAAATGCACTATTATTGTGTTATCGTAACCAACCAGCAGAGACCTGCGCCGAATGCCTAAGAGTCGGTTAAGCCGAGCTACCGATTCGTGGTATATTAGGACATTATGACAATATGACCTAATGTGTAATAAGGCCATATACCCTTATTACCTATGGCCTTATTTCAAGGCGCACGTTGGGTTCAAATGGTATAAAAGTGGCGATTAATTGAAAATTAGAAATAAAGTTTTTATAATAAATTTTGGTATATGGTAAAAGTAGATAAAATTCACTAGCTGTAAAAATAAATCAACTAAGTTGTTTACAAACAAATTATTGCTGTTTTTGAAAAAAGTGAAAAAATTGGAAATTTTTACAATTCAAGCGATTATTGTTAGTGTTAAATCTATTAAAAGTAAATATTTTATAATGGAACCTTCAACATCAGTAGTGCGATTCACTAACTTTTAACGAACCGACAATCGTAATGTTATCGACATAAATAATCGCTTGCAGTAACGATAGTGTGATTCAGTAATTTATTTTTAACGATTGTTTAAGATATGACATCTCTGTCTACAAAATATCAAAATAAGCGAAAAGTAGAAAACCATTATTTGACACACAATAAAATAATTAACCAGTGGTGTAGTGAGTACAACGTTGACTAGCAATCGGAAGGTTATTGGTTCGACACTTGGTTGCGACTTACTTTTTTTTATTTATTTTTTTTTGGAAATACATATTTTTATGAATAATTCTACTAACAAAACAACTTATTTCCTTCCAAAATGTAAAGGATTACTTTTGGGACATCGCGAGCAAAAATAAGTACTTCTTCCAGGTGAATAATTAGTAGTATATTCTTCAAATTCCCCTATTTTTATACCCTTCACCTTCGTGAGAAGGGTATATATAAGTTTGTTATTCCGTTTGTAATTTCTACATTTTTCATTTCCGACCCTATAAAGTATATATATTTTGGATCCTTATAGATAGCGGAGTCGATTAAGCCATGTCCGTCTGTCTGTCTGTCTGTCTGTCTGTCTGTCTGTCTGTCTGTCTGTCTGTCTGTCTGTCTGTCTGTCTGTCTGTCTGTCTGTCTGTCTGTCTGTCTGTCTGTCTGTCTGTCTGTCTGTCCGCCTGTCTGTCTGTCTGTCTGTCTGTCTGTCTGTCTGTCTGTCTGTCTGTCTGTCTGTCTGTCTGTCTGTCTGTCTGTCTGTCTGTCTGTCTGACTGACTGTCTGTCTGTCTGTTGAAATCAGTTTTCTGAAGACCCCAGATATCTTCGGGATCCAAATCTTCAATAATTCTGTCAGACATGCTTTCGAGAATTTTGCTATTTAAAATCAGCAAAATCGGTCCACAAATGGCTGAGATATGAGGAAAAAACCAAGACAACCTCGATTTTTGACCTATTTTTTTACCTATATCTGGATTTCTAAGACATTAATATAGACAATAAGGATATCTAATGATAGATATTTCAAAGACATTTGCAACAAAATTTTTAACCCGAATTTTTTTTTAGAAAAAAAAAAAAAATTTAAAAATCAAAAAAAAAAATTTTAAATTTTAAAAAAAAAAAATTTTAAATTTAAAAAAAAAAAAAATTAAAATTTAAAAAAAAAAATTTTAAATTTAAAAAAAAAATTAAAATAATCGAAAAAATTTTTTTCCAAAAAATTAAAAAAACAACTGGAAAAAAAATTAAATTTTGTTTATCTAAAAATATTTAAAATTTGGAAGTATAATTTGGTGAAGGGTATATAAGATTCGGCACAGCCGAATATAGCACTCTTACTTGTTCAGCTTATTTTTTATATTTTATTGTAAATATTAATAAGTTAAGTAAACAAAATTGTGTTTCCATTATTTTTACGATAGTTCCAGCTACAAAAGATGAAGATGACGAAGAAAAAATTGCAAATACACTTTATCGATTAAATAAACACAACTTAAATTATTGTCGCTAACATAACGGAAAAAAAACTGCTTTAAGTAACAGCTGACTTCAAAATTTTACTGAATAACAAATTCGATAAATTTTCGTTATATTTATTTTAACGATACGATTATCGTTATAAAAGTTAGTAAATCGCACTACAGGTATTAAAGTACATATATAGTAAATTTTTTTTTATATATTTTTAATAATTTTCTTAAAAAAGGTCCAAAATTCGGATAATTTCCGAATTTAATGGTAATAGTTAGTAATAGTTGAAATTAGTTTTATAGATTTTAGAATAGTATAGGATATCAGCTTATATTTAAGAAAAAAAAAGTCCAGACAATGCCCGGCCATTGTTTTTATTTTCATTTTTGTGTAAAAACTCTGGTTATCATTTATTTAACAAGACCAGTAAATGATAACAACGATGAAGATAGTAATGATGATAATGACGAAGAAGATTATAATAATGATGATGAAGATAATGATTATAATGAAGCTTATAATAATTGGGATATTTGTGGTGAATTTGAGAATGCAGAATAATACAAATATTTTAATATATTTTGTATTAAGAAGGTAAAACGAAACCAAAGATTCCCCAAAACTTTTGAATTTTTTTATTTTTTCAGATTAAATGTTACATTTACTGAATTTAGTGAAAGAAAAACTGGATACAAATTTATACTAATAGAAATACATATAACATATTAACTTATTCTTTAAATTTACTTTGTTTTCAAAGTTACAGCGAAAATTATATTTTTCCGAAAAACAAAACAGATTAAACATTTTTTTTGTTTTTTTTTTGTTCCAATATTGTTACGTTTTAACCTTTTCAAAACGCTTGGTTTATTTCCTTTAAATAAACCGGATACTTTTGATTGCAAATAAAAGCCGTTTAGTAGTTTGAAAATTGTAACAACTCTTTATTTCTTTAAAATGTACAACAACAGAATTAAATAGCCACTCAATGTTTTTTATACACTTTTATAAATTCTCAGGATTACAGACACAATTTATAATGTACACGAATTTACTTGAAAAACACAACACACTTTAAGGCACTCAGATGATGTTTATTAGAAAAGTCTCTGATCAACTGACTCACGACTGCAACCTCTGCCACTATTTATAACACTGCACTGCCATCTAGAAAGCTCTTTAACTGTCAAAGTTCGAATATTCTAGATCATACGCCATCTGTGGTGTACTTTCTACAATGTTCTTTAACTGAATACAGCGTTGCCAATTTACGATCAAATCAACTGAAAGCTTTTATTTAATAATGCCCACAGATATGTTACAGTTTTACAGCACTGTTATTTGAAAGCATTTGTAGTGTACCAACACACTTCGCTATACACCTACATAATAATAATAATAATATAAACAATGTAAAGTACATTTGAGTGCAATGTGTCATGTTGCACATATGTTACACACTAAACACTCACATGCACTAAATATCACTCAAATGTAATAGCCAATAGGAAAATAGAATTATGATTAGACTAAGATAGATTATTAATTAGAATAAGAGAGGGGATACTAAAATATAGTATATAAACCCCGAAATTATATAAATAAAATCAGACTTTGTTAAACCATATACAAAGACTCGTCTTTTATTGTATAGGGACTTTACGCTCTTCGAAGAAATTCGGAAATTGACGTATTGAAGACCATAGGCACCTGGATGCCGGTCTAAGATAAAGATCTACAAACAAAGCGTACTTTACACATTATGCTACTTTTAAATCAGCCGTTAAAATCGTTATATTTGAATTCAAGTACAATTTCGTAACACTGCCCCCCGCTTAAGCCTGTTCGTCCCGAATAGGCAAAGATTCACTTCTCCCATAGGCAGCTAGTCGTTCTAGATGTACGACCTTCATTTTAGATCTCGGGCTCTTTTCTTTCTGTATTCTGTACACCACGTCGTTTAATTTCTTAATCACCTTGTATGGTCCATCCCAATGGGTTTGTAGTTTGGGAGACAGTCCTTTCTTGCGTTGTGGGTTATACAGCAGTACAAGTTGGCCTTCATTAAATCCCTCAGAATTCGCTGCTCGATCGTATCTGGCTTTCATTTTGTCGCTGGTCATTTTTATTCGTCTGCGTACGAATTCGTGAAGTTCGTTAAGGTCATCTAGCTCTTGGGAAGTGTTTTCATTAATTGATGAGGGCTTAATACCGAATTCTAAATCACCAGGCAACTTGAGTTCTGTCCCGAAGACAATTTTTGCAGGTGTTCGAGAGGTCGAGTCATGAACAGCTGACCTGTATGCCAAACAAAATTTTGGTATGTGTTCATCCCAGTCCTTCTGGTGTGCACTGACCACTTTTCTTAAATATTCCTCCAGGGTGCGATTGAATCTTTCGACCATGCCATCAGATTGAGGATGCAGTGGCGTTGTTCTGGTTTTTCTTATTCCGTATAAATCGCACATTTCCTTTAATACGGCGGATTCAAAATTTCTACCCTGATCCGAGTGCAACTCCAGTGGAACACCATAGCGACACACCCAGTTGTTCACAAATACGCTTATAACCGTTTTAGCTTCTTGATTGGGTATTGCATATACCTCTGGCCATTTGCTGAAATAATCCATAACCACTAGAACGTAACGGTTTCCAGCATCACTGACAGGGAAAGGGCCTGCTACATCCATCGCAATCCGCTCGAATGGCGCACCTGAGTTATACTGCTGAAGTTGTCCACGACTTCTTCTTACTGGGCCCTTCGCTGCTATGCATTGTGGACAATTGGCTACCCAATCGGCTACTGCTTGCTGACAACCCACCCAATAAAAACGTTGTTTTAGCTTCTCTAAGGTTTTTGTCACACCAAGATGACCACCACTGGTACCGTCATGAAACTCTTTCATTACTTCGTTTATTTTAGAGGATGGTACAACAATTAGATTTGTCACTGTTTTACCGTCAGCACTTTCCCATATGCGGTATAAGCAGCCATTTAACAATTGTAGACTATTCCATAGGGCCCAATATGATTTCATCAGAGGACTTTCGGCCGATATTTCATTGCGGGCTGGCCTTCTGCCTTCTTCTTTTGCCGATATTATTTTTGACAGTATGGGGTCATTTCTCTGCGATACAGACCAATCTGCACTGGACTCTATATGCATTAGTCGAACGTCAATGACACATTCCTTTCTCTCGCCTTTGCGCAATGCTTGCATTCCACGTTGCAAGGCCGTCTTGAGAGCGCGTCCGCATTGCCGTGTTTCAAACCCTTCCGGTGCTCGATGCTAAAGTCATAGCTCTGAAGCCGCTCAATCCAACGAGCCAGTTGCCCTTCAGGTTGTTTAAATTGCGACAACCACCTGACCATACTTGTGGAAATGCTTCACACACTCTAATACTGCCAAGAGTTCACGTCGCGTTACGCAGTAATTTCTCTCAGGCTTGGAAAGTATTCGGCTGTAGTAGCCTATGACCTTTTCCGTCCCGTTGATCACCTGCGAAAGCACACCGCCTATTCCGTATCCACTCGCATCGCTGTCTAGCACAAACTTCGTCCCTGGGATGGGATATGCCAAAATTGGTGCTGTACACAACAATTCCTTTAACTGAAGGAATGCCTGTTCTTGAGATTCACTCTCATTTGCCTTCTGTACTCTGCCACGCAATTCCATTCGGTATAATTCTTTTTTATGTTCGCCACCGTACTTACGTTGTAGCGCATCCATTATGTCATCATAACAATTTCTGTTGCTTGCAGGCACGCTTTCAAGAACTACTGCTGCATTCCCTTTTAAGGCCAATATCAATTCTATAGCTTTTTCTTCATTGTTCCACATGTTTCTAATGGCAATGTATCAAACTGGAACTTGAAAACATTAAATGGTGTGCTGCCATCAAAACTAGGGGCCTTTATTCTACTCGATGTTTCTGAAATAACTCGCACCGGTCCATCTTGGCATTGAAGATTATTAACCTTTGTTTCTAGGTCATGCAGTTTTTGATCAACACCATTTTCTAAATCTGACAACTTCTTGTCAATACCATCCACTCTGCTGTTAAAAGCATCAGACATTTCCTGAATTTTCTCATCTGTAGCTCTAGAGGATTCTTGAAGTTTCGCTTCCATTTCAGCTAAGTGTTTGATAGTTTCTTTGACTGCAGCTTTAACCTCAGCACGAAGTTTCTCATTGTCGGCAAGAAGTTTCTCGTTTTTGACTCTAGAAGTTTCTTGAAATTTCATTTCCATTATTTTATTTTCTTCTTTAACTTCAGCAAGAAGTTTCTCGTTGTTTACTTTAGAATTTTCTTGAAATTCTTCTTTGACTTCTTTAAATTGTGCCATCATAGCAGCAAACATTGTGCTTAAATCCATGCTGCTTGTTGTTGCACGGGTAGAAACTTCCATTTCTTCCTTATACTCGAATTCGTAAGCACCGATGTCAATATCACGGCGCTTAAATTCATCTATGAGCCTCTTCTGCAATTCCACCTTATTACCTGCTGTTGGTAACTCCAACTTACTCAATTCTTTCTTGAGTTGTTCAACTTTCAGTTCTTCAAACTTCATGCTTATTAATTTGCAATCCCACTTCTGACACCAATTGTTACGTTTTAACCTTTTCAAAACGCTTGGTTTATTTCCTTTAAATAAACCGGATACTTTTGATTGCAAATAAAAGCCGTTTAGTAGTTTGAAAATTGTAACAACTCTTTATTTCTTTAAAATGTACAACAACAACAGAATTAAATAGTCACTCAATGTTTTTTATACACTTTTATAAATTCTCAGAATTACAGACACAATTTATAATGTACACGAATTTACTTGAAAAACACAACACACTTTAAGGCACTCAGATGATGTTTATTCGAAAAGCGTCTCTGATTAACTGACTCACGACTGCAACCTCTGCCACTATTTATAACACTGCATTACCATCTAGAAAGCTCTTTAACTGTCAAAGTTCGAATATTCTAGATCATACGCCATCTGTGGTGTACTTTCTACAATGTTCTTTAACTGAATACAGCGTTGCCAACTTACGATCAAATCAACTGAAAGCTTTTATTTAATAATGCCCACAGATATGTTACAGTTTTACAGCACTGTTATTTGAAAGCATTATGCTACTTTTAAATCAGCTGTTAAAATCGTTATATTTGAATTCAAGTACAATTTCGTAACAATATTCTCTTGTGTGACTTTTTTGAAATTTGCATTTATAAAATTTTGTGAAAAACAAAAATTAAAATTATATTGATAGTAATATAAATACATATAATAAATTTATTATTTAATATTTTTAATAGCACATTAAGTATGCTTTATTTTCCAATTTTATTCATTAATTTATCGCTTTCCATTCCAAAGTTATAGCATAAATTGTGAGCTAAGGTCTTTTTTTCCTAAACACAATAATGCACTTAACGGGTTAAAAAAAATTTTTTTTTAATTTTTTTTTCTAAAGTGCTGTGTGCTGTGCTTATAAAAACTCATCAATAAAAAATATTATATTTTAAAACTACGGCTTCTATGAATTAATAGCCACTTTGGGTACCATCGAACCCACTGTGCGGCGCCTGAAAAGTATGTTCATTCTACATGATTAATGAAATTATTAAGTTTTATGCTATGTTCACACTTGGGCTTTTAAACGCGTTTAAGCAAAAGTTTGATTAAGTTAACCCTTTATAGCCCCATGTGACATTTCTGTAACATACCACAAAAGTCGCCATAAAATACATAATAAACATATGGGGAATTTCATGTCAAGTGAACCAACTTTTGAAATCGATGTCTTCCGATCGGGATGAAATTTGCACCAAGGTTAGCTCTATTGGATAGTAACTCAGACACAATTTTTCAACAACATCGGTCGAGAACTCTCTGAGTTATAGGGGGTAAAATTTTGACAATTTGGTCAAACAGGGGTTTTTTCTTATCCATGTAACTTATTACCTATTGTTCTTAGCAAAATGTGTCCCAAATAGTATAGATAGCTATTTCTTCGATCTTTCGAAAAAAAATATTTAAAAAAAACAATAAAAAATTTTTAATATTTTTTTTCCGAAATCAAAAACTTTTTTGACTTTTTTTTTAAATTTTTTCTCTTTTTTTTTTTTTTTTTTTTTTTTTCTTAAAATAAAGTTTAGATATTTTCCTTGAACACCTACTTGGTCGCTTAGTGGGATGCGAGTGGGATATCTATCAAAATAAATATTTTGTAACTCAAAACATAAAATTTTTGACTTTTTTTGCAAAATCAAAAACTTTGTTGACTTTTTTTTTTCAAAATGGACCCTTTTTTAATCTTTTTTTTTAGGTCAAACAAAAGCTTAGATATTATCCTTGAAGACCCTTTTGGTCGCTTAGTGGGATGCGAGTGGGATATCTATCAAAATAAATATTTTTTAACTCAAGACATACAATTTTTGACTTTTTTTTTTGCAAATACGATTTTTTTTCCAAATGGGCCCTTTTTTTAAAATTTTTTTTGTAGTCAAAAGAAAGCTTAGGTCCATTCCTTTAAGATATTTTTAGTCCCTTAGTGGGATGCGAGTGGGATATCTATCAAAATAAATATTTTGTAACGCAAGACATACAATTTTTTAATTTTTTTTTGCAAAATCAAATTTTTTTTCCTATATGGGCCCTTTTTTAATTTTTTTTTTTTGCTCAAAAGAAAGCCTAGGTCCATTCCTTTAAGATATTTTTAGTCCCTTAGTGGGATGCGAGTGGGATATCTATCAAAATAAATGTTTTAACACAAAAATTGTATGTCTTGAGTTACAAAACATTTATTTTGATATATCTCGCATCCCACTAAGCGATCAAAACCATCTTAAAGGAATAGGCCTAAGCTTTCTTTATAGCAAAAAAAAAATTACAAAAAGGGCCCATTTTAAAAAAAAGTCAAAAAAGTTTTTGATTTTGCCAAAAAATCAAAAATTGTATATCTTGAGTTACAAAATATTTATTTTGATAGATATCCCACTCGTATCCCACTAAGGGACCTAAAATATCTTAAAGGAATGGACCTAAGCTTTCTTTTGACTAAAAAAAAATTTTAAAAAAGGGCCCATTTTGAAAAAAAATTCGAATTTGCAAAAAAAAAGTCAATAATTGAATGTCTTGAGTTACAACATTTTTATTTTAATAGATATCCTACTCACATCTTCCTAAGTGACAAAATAGGTCTTAAAGGAAAAGACCTAAGCTTTCTTTTAAGCAAAAAAAAATTTTTAAAAAAAAGTCCCATATTGGAAAAAAATTTTGATTTTGCAAAAAAAAATTAAAAAAATGTATGTCTTGCGTTACAAAATATTTATTTTGATAGATATCCCACTCGCATCCCACTAAGGGACTAAAATATCTTAAAGGAATGGACCTAAGCTTTCTTTTGACTACAAAAAAAAATTTTAAAAAAAGGGCCCATTTGGAAAAAAATCGTATTTGCAAAAAAAAAAGTCAAAAATTGTAAGTCTTGAGTTAAAAAATATTTATTTTGATAGATATCCCACTCGCATCCCACTAAGCGACCAAAAGGGTCTTCAAGGATAATATCTAAGCTTTTGTTTGACCTAAAAAAAAAGTTTAAAAAAGGGTCCATTTTGAAAAAAAAAGTCAACAAAGTTTTTGATTTTGCAAAAAAAGTCAAAAATTTTATGTTTTGAGTTACACAATATTTATTTTGATAGATATCCCACTCGCATCCCACTAAGCGACCAAGTAGGTGTTCAAGGAAAATATCTAAACTTTATTTTAAGAAAAAAAAAAAAAAAAAAAAAAAAAAAAGAGAAAAAAAATTTTAAAAAAAAGTCAAAAAAGTTTTTGATTTCGGAAAAAAAATATTAAAAATTTTTTATTGTTTTTTTAAATATTTTTTTTCGAAAGATCGAAGAAATAGCTATCTATACTATTTGGGACACATTTTGCTAAGAACAATAGGTAATAAGTTACATGGATAAGAAAAAACCCCTGTTTGACCAAATTGTCAAAATTTTACCCCCTATAACTCAGAGAGTTCTCGACCGATGTTGTTGAAAAATTGTGTCTGAGTTACTATCCAATAGAGCTAACCTTGGTGCAAATTTCATCCCGATCATAAGACATCGATTTCAAAAGTTGGTTCACTTGACATGAAATTCCCCATATATATTTCATTTAAACTAGTGTAACATATTTGTATCATATCAATAAACAAACTTATGTGTGGTAAAACTTTGCAGATGGCAACGCTTTTGTGTAACGTCATTTTTAATTTAAGTTTTCTAAAAAGATAAAAT